>NC_140581.1:300289416-301537442 GCF_964204655.1 Triturus cristatus
GGCAAATGAGCCCTCATCGGGACTTCCAGGGAAGCCTGGCAATCTGGTCAACCCATTGGAAAGCATTGCGCGCGACCAGATGGCCAAGGGGATAGGTGCGACCAGATGGCCGAGGGGAAATATGCGACCAGATGGCAGGGACCGAAGGACACCAATCTGCCAGCCCGAACCTTCACCGGAGGGCTCCCGCTTGCCCTTTGGAGGGCTCGGGGCACTGCACCAGGGACCGTTGTTCCGGGCAGACGGACCCTTGGCAGGCCGCAGGACGAGGGCTCCCACACCCCAGGCCGAAACCCAGGGCCTGGTCCCTGCTTCTCAACCCAGGCCGGGGAGATCAGGGAGCCTGCCCGGGCTTGAAGGACCCCCGTCCCGGAAACACGGACCCTCAGCTGGACGCAGGACGTGGGCTCCTGTTTCATACATTTTTTCCATAACTCCATGGAACTCCGCATAGTGGCCCTACGCCAACTCTTCCCTCCCCTACTCTATAGCAAAATGAAGTTATTTTGGGTGATTACGTTTTGTGCTTAAAAAAAAGCCCTATTAACATAATATTAAACTACACAAAATGTGACTAGGCTTGCTTAGGTCCTCGGTATCTAGTAGGTATAGTAAAAGTATCAGGAGTAGTTTCAGTGTACACTTCATCGGTCCCTAAACTGACAGAAAAACTGTCAGAAACATTAGGAATCACACTCAGCAGCCCATGTATTTTTTCTGATGCAAGCCTTTATCACTTCCCCGAACTACCAACTCTTCTATCAAAATAAACCTTCTAACTGATCTCATTGCTGCCAATCAAAAATATGGGTGCCATCCTGACTCCTATCGAATGTTTTGACTACTGCTATTGCTCTGGATAAAGCCATGTGCCAATCCCAGCAGTAAAGTATTCCAGTTGTCTTCAGATCTACTTACTAATACATTTATTAAAATATTTCCGCTCTGTTGTATTTTTTTTATGTAAAAATCTAACTCAACCAGAAGTATATCCAAATCTACCAGAGAGACCGGAGAAGAAGATATGTCAATATAAGCGTGCACGCTCTGAGCTCATTGAGTAATACAGCCTTAAAGCCCGCCGTAGTGGGCTATACCAGCCATGAAAGACCTGCTCCAGCGTTGAAGGCCTAAGCTGAAGGCGAGGGCTTTTAACAAGGGAACGGGCCTTTAATGGCTGGTATAGCCCTCTGCAGGGGGATTTAAGGCTCTTAAAATATTTTTCCCCTAGCGGGAGGAATGTTCTAATTAGTAAAAAAAAGATTTAAAACCCTAAATCTTCCAACACATACGACCAGTCAGCAGATCTTCTGACTCGGGCACAAGCCAAAGGTCTTTCACAAGTGACAATTCCTGCAGATTTACCGGTGCTTTGATTGAGGCAGTGGTTGCAGGTAGGGTCCACTGGCACTCATATTTTGGAGACCGGCACTTATTTTCCCTACATAAGAGTTCGACAAAGAATGAGATGAAAACAAGAGGGTAAAGGAGGAGAAAGAGCAAGAAGGAAAAACAGTGACAAAGAAAGAAAGCAAGGATGAATAAGAATCTTAAAGAATGACATAAGTAGACAGGAAGTGCCATGTGGTGGATAAAAGAAGCATGAGGTTGAATCAAAGCTATGCAGCCTTGGTATTCGGCACCCACATCCGCACCGACAATTGTCATCGCTATGTGCGGGCTACTGAGTAAATCCTTGGCACCGGCACTTACTATTTTACAAATTAAGCACTGCGATTCACCCTTCTCATGGGTATCCTGACATAACAGGCCTATAGTGGGCCTAAAAGGGACTTATTTATTTTTAATTTTACAGAATTTTATAAAGCGCAAACTTGACCCGAAGGTAGAAGGTATCGGAGTGCTTTACATAGCACCAGTTGCGTTACCTGAGGACACATTCATTTTTAGGTCTCGCCTGACCCAGCGCATGCGACGGGCTGGCGAGACTTATTGAGAGGGCTCCAAAAAGTGCTACCAGGCCAGCCTAGAGCTAGAGCCTAGAGCTACAGTGCATGTGCGCGAGCACACGCGCCGCGCTTTACCCCAATTGCTTTCGCTTTGATGTTTGATCACGATCACTTTCACTTTCGCGGCCGCACGGCCCCTTGGCATAGCCAATAGTTTTCGCTTTTGGGACCTTATAAGTATTTAGTTATGCAAATGTTGCATCGCTAAACACTTATAAGGTCCCAAAGGCGAGACCTATTGGCTATGCCAATGCTTGTTTTGTTAGGCACGGGGAGATTAAGAGATTTGCCCAGAATCACAGGCTGTTCAGCGAAACTCGAACCCAGTTCCCGAGATTCGAGGTCGACCGCCCTAGCCGTTAGGCCAACTCCTCTCCCCTTACTAAATCACACTCAAACCGGAGAGTATATCACCCCATTGGTATCTATGAGTCAAGTATAGTGAGGTCTTGGACGTGGCGAACTGTTGTATGGTTTTGAACACTGGAGGACTACTGACTGGTGTCAAATTCGGACATGTGGGACACAGTAATCTTCCTACAAAACTTCGTGTTTTATGTTACTATAACAGATGCAGTCTAACGTCAAAAGAAACTTGTAATAAAATGATGGAGCCAGTGATTTGAAATAATTTACTACAGGCGATTAGTGACCTCACCATACACCCGTCCTGCACAGTAGACACCTTTACCTAATACCCTTTCACTGTGGCAAAAGCAGTACTTAAAAGACTCTGCTACTTCATTTAGGAGACAGAGACGGTGCTTACTGTCCCATTCACCAACGTTCCTTATATTAGGTCCAGAAAGGAAGGTTCTCACTTGCTGCCTGTACACTGGAGAAATACAGAAACGTTTGGGAGCTCCAGAACTACAAAGTGAAGTAAGCACTGGTAAAGCTAATAGGCCTGGCTTTAATATGCTTATGCACATCAGTGTTACCATGTATTACCACGTTAGAACCAGGCCTTTTGGCTTTGCCAATGCTTGTTTTGTTTTAAGTAGCTGGATTGTGTGATATTTTGCATGTGAATGTAAACATATACTTTACATGTATGTGCGTCTCACAGAATTTCTGAATAAAACATTTTTAAAAAGCCTGCTGCAATGAAAAGGAAAATAAAACGGGTTGCATTCTGTTTACAATTCATGTTTGAGATAAAGAATGGAACGTGTTTAGACTCAGGGTACTTTTGAGCAGTGATATTGTCCCTCGTGCATTTCAAAGCACGCACTTCATGGGAGGCAGAACGAAGCATTAAACAGTCAGAAGTATAGGTTGAAATGCTGCTTCAGGCAAAGCCAAACTCCATGCATTGTCTATTTTAAAGAACCTGTAACAATAAGTCGGCAAACAGCTGTGATGTCAATCCAGACCTAAGACGGAGAGCAACTCCGACTGCAATTAGGATAGAAGCAGTGGTATTTAAAACAAGCATTTGCAATGCAATTGGCTTCGCCTTTGGGACCTTATAGTGTTTAGCCCTGCAGCACATTATCCTGGCACTCAATCACAACTGTAATGTGCGAGTGCTCGTAGCGTCAACTTCCTAACTATGATAACTATCACCAAAGCAAAGAAGTGGGAGGTTATCACATGTTTAAGCAATGAAATGGGTCAACAGTGGCCACTTCCCTTCGGACTTAAGAGCTCCACAGATCCCCTCTCCTCGGCCGCTCCTAAGGATAAGGAGGATGTTGCCTGGTGGGTAAAGAGCCCAGCGTGATGCCCCGTTGCAAGTATAAGCGATGCTGAGTAGTTTGCGCCATGTGTGCAGTGGAGGCAATGAGTGCCCCGAGGTGGCACAGGGTTTTGGAGAGAGGTGGGGAAGAGTGTTGAACACTAGGCCAATACTCAAGGGGAGGAGCAAGACACTAGAAGGTGTGATTAGCAAAATAACCCACTGAAAAGCAAGCTTTTGCGAGTGATGCTCTCCTTAACCAATCAGCAGCGATAGGAGGAGGCCAACCCCACAAAGTACATACAACAAATCATCCTGCAGCTTAAGCCCTGCAGGTTCAACTTTAAAAAAAAACCAAGGGCTGACCGAAGATCTCAGGCAGCAAGCACAACAGCATGCAGCTTGAGGCTATTCCAGACAGGCCACACTGTAGCCAGCCCAGCTGACATCAAATCTCATGTATTCATAAACTCTGGGGCCTAGCAATATGAAGGCAGGGAACTACTAATTTGTGCCTTGCAACGGGAGAGGTGCAAGGTAAACAGGAGCCTCCTTTCTGGGTGAAATGTATGGCCCATCAAAGATCCGAGTTCTGAGCACTTTTAGGAATGAAATCAAAGAAATACAGTGCCCCTACAGGATTTTGTTGTTACTCACACATCATCTTCATACCAAAAAGTTCAGTTCATCAAGATTTTCTACTGACAGAAAATGCACTACCGATTGCTTCCTCCACGAAAAAAATGCTGCCTCTGTTCAGATAAAAGAATACATCAGTGAAGAATGCCAAGAAAAGGCTGATCCATGGGCACTCCTATAACACTGGCGACCGTATCAGCAGCAGTGAAATACAACCACTGATGTGCTGAAACTCTGTGCTAACTTAAAGTACTCAGACTATAATCTAGCATCACTGATGAATATTTTGGACGACCATTAACACATTAATGCACCTTAAACTCAAAAGCAACCAGAAAAGATCATGAATATATTATCAATGTATCTGTAGGTTGAAGTAAAACTGAAAACTGGAGACATGGATAGTGTTACTTTCTGGTGTGCTTCACCAATATCGCTATGCATGCATTGAGCAAGCGCTCTGGGTTATTTCAGTCACAGTTATTGCTGCGCTGCATTACTGTTCTTTATGTTCCTTCTGTGCCCTGCAGCCATCTCTTTGACACTATAGTGCCCGCTTTGTGTTCCAATGCCGTTCTTTCTGACCCCACTCGGTCTATGTTCAGCCCAATGTTTATAAATAAAGCCGCCCAAGATGACTCTCAACCGCCTTCGATAGGGCGAGGAGACTTGGCACCCGCTTCACAAACTTGGGGACGAACCATGCAGCAACCTTCAAAACATGAAGCCAAAAAGACACCGCACAAACACTGCTCCTCCTACAACCGAGGACAAGAGCAAGAACTCAGGGGTACCGGAAAGAACTTGCTATCAGAAAATAAACAGCGTTGATGGACACGTCACTCATGAGTGCCCCATGAACAAAATGCATGAATGTTTACCTAGATCAAACATGACCGCCAAAAGGAATGCAATAAACTAAAGCCGTCATTGGGCGTTTAAGTTGTCTGTAACCAGTCACCAGCCAATGAAGAGACCAAATTCAAAGCCTGGGACGTGAAAATTATTCAGATGACAAGTTTCAACATGAGGTGACAATTGAGGTCGTAAAGAGTCATGCAAATACAATATCATCCTCTTTTCAATAATATTGATGCACAAACCCATGTGAAATGAATACATAAGAAATTAGCAACATAAAAAACCAAAAGCGTTATTGTATGTGTTTAATGCTGCTGCAAACCGAGCAGCACTCTGAAACAGCCCATCGCTTTCTGCGCCCCCTTCCCCTTTAGCGCTTGAACCATTAAGGAGGTGGGAGGGGAGAAGAAGATTGGAATATGTTTAAAAAACACAAAGATTTGATTGCGTCTTAGTGAAAATAGTACTTGCATCGCAGCACATGTAGCAGATGGCCAGCAAAGGAGCACCAACCAACGTATCAAACCATGTAGAGGAGGACTTGAGAGGAAATGGGCAATTAAAGCAGCGCAGGGTGTCTGTGGGACAACCAGCGAGGCTATGGTGGGTGGGGCCATTATTGCCCAGTAGGTGCACACGGGCGATGTTTGTTGTTTGCCCTCTACCCTCAATAAAGATTACTTAATTATCTACCTCTGGCGATAACTGCATTTCATTTAAAGTGTAAAAACACAAGCATTAGGAAGGCCAATCCTCCACAAGCTCCGCTCTTCCTAACCCAACATGAGCCGAGAGGAAAAACAGAAATAGTGCACCTCATCCAGCATAGAGTGGCAGGAAAGAAAGACTACATGTAATAGGGCCAGTCGCCATGGGAGGGAACCAAGCAAAAAAAGGTGGGACAAATTCATTCAATGCACCAATAAAAAGCCGGTATTTTATAAGGTCACACAAAATAACCAATGAAAAGTATGGGCGTGCATAAAAGCCCAGAGAGGGATTACAGCATGCCACGCAGAGCAGCGCATGCGCGCTGCCTCTGGACTCGACCTAAAAAGAGTAGAAGGAAGAGGAGTAGAAGAATTAGACCGTTACCCCCCAAAAAATAAATCCTCGAAATTAAGCTCAACTGAAACTTTAAAAGCTGTCTCAGTGAGTTGAAAGCTTGGCTGCTAAAAAATGCAGTGTATCTTCGGGTCCCAGGTTTGAGTCGCAGCCTAGTTGACTCTGCCTTCCTTCTGAAATCAGGAAAGTGGGTACTATCAAATTGGGCACGAGCAGCCCCTTTTACTTACTGCGATAGGCAGAAGCATAGTATCACGTGTTATATGAAACATACAATATTTTAAAAGGGGTGTTTAAACGAGAATTTTGAAATTTCAAAGCTACACATGTTTAATTAACATTTGTTTTACATTAATGAGGATATGTTAAGCCATCTTGGAGTTCCTTGGGCTTATAAAGGCATCCAGCCTCGTGCAATACATGGTCAAGAAACTCCTTGTTGACTTTAATATATTTCCATTATAGAACAGGAAGTACATCCTTCCGCAGGTATATTAGAATATCAAAAAAGAGGGGACAAAACGATTTACACTTTAGAAGGACATATATGTCTGTCTTTCTCCAAGATATGGAAGCTCACAATGCAAGATGCTACCATGAGAAGATGATTAAGTGTTAGCACACTTTGGCCAAAATATACTGGAAAATAGCCCTGTACTTTCCACTCAGGGCACTGCCCTTGGAATGCCAGGAGCCTGCATGCACAAAACACGTGGCTGCTCCATTTAGCCCAATCGTAAGCTGAAGACATTTTAAACAATTAAACCAGGCAATCTGCTGCATGCGTCATGGCACTGTTATTAATAAAAGAGCAAAGAGCAGGCAACGCGCCAATGTCACGTGTATCAGGAAATCCTGCTTTAGACGTGAATATGTCTTATTAATCATGAAAAGTGGAAATCTGCCATGTTTCCTAGTAAGAGTTTAGCTGAAATCTACCACTGTTCTGATGTGTCGATCAGGATTATAAAACAAAAGGGCATGAGTTCACCAGTACGCGGATACTGCCCAATTGTGCGTGCTGCGAGAAATCAAGGGTCTCATCTATTCATGTACGGTGAAAAATGTACAAATAAAAATGGAGTAAAGGAAAATTAAGGAAAAAAAACGTACTTTAATAAATGTAGACTTATTTCAGCACCCACGACATATTTGTTGGTAGAATACACAGGGAAAAAACAAAAGGAAGCAAGGAAGTCCAGTGTAAAAAGCCTCCCTGTGCAAACCAGCACTGACAAAAGCCAATAGGCAGCAGTGCTGTGCAGCATGGCTGAAAGTTCGGGAAAAAACAGGGCTTTGAAGCGGCCAGCACTCACTTCAAGGGGGCAGTGATCCGTTTTCTCTTAGTATGGGATTATTCTCAGCCTTCACAAAAAAAGTTTTCAGGAACAAATAATATTAGGGAGACGGTAAGGGAGTGCTTAAAGAGGGAGTAAGTACGTGTCATGCTTGAGGGGAAACGGCCTTTACCATGTAGCCTTTTCCACGCAGGTAAGTATTTGTACATTTCCCACGCAGTACTTTAACCATCCGGGTATTTTAATTTTTTTAAATAACATACATTTTATGTTATTAAAAAGAAAAGTGGTTCTAGGGTTTAAGGACAGGTAGAGGTAAAAGGTAGGGGTGGTTTTAGGGTTTAGGGGTGGGTAAAGGGAGATAAGGGTGATTCTAGGGTTGGGTAGAGGTAAAGGGAGGAAAAGGTGATTTTAAAGTTTAGGGATGGGTAGAGGTAAATGGAGGTAAGGATGAATTCAGGGTTTAGGGATGGGTAGTGGTAAAGGGAGGTCGGGTGATTTTAGGGTTCAGGCGTGGATTGCGGTAAAGGGAGGTAAGAGTGAATTTAGGGCCAGAGGTAAAGGGAAGTAAGGCCAAAACATAAACCTTTTGAAAACACCTAATGTTTGATGATGAATACAAATTCCTCTAAATTATAACAGAGGTGGCCAAAAAATAAATAAACGAGTCAGTTAGTTCAGAAAACACATACTGTTTTGGCAACAGGCTTAAAAGGAGTATCTTTACAGCTACACGTAAAAGCAAAAAAAAAAACGAACCGCAATCTGAGTGCAAGCAGCACACAAGAACACTAATCAAGAAATCAATCATGGAAGAAAACAGGCACACAGAGACAAAGTGAAGTCTAAGTGAAGCCGATGCGCTGACACATGCTCACCAATGAAAAGGAAGAAAATAAGAGTGACTATTAAGCCAACCAATGGTAAGTAATGGGCGAGCTAGTGGCTTTTAAAAAAAAGGTTTTTTCTTTAAAAAGAAACAACAGATTGTTGCAGACGACAGCCCATTCGCTGTTTCAGACAAGACCTAAAAACACAAGGGAATGTGAGCAAATTGGACATAGTCACAAGACACACAAAATCAAATCTAAATAGCAGTGGGTCTGCTGATGGGACACACATGGAAACATGGGGGGGAAAAAAGCCAACACCATCAAAAAATCTACTTCTAATTTTGACCTTATTTTCTAGAATATAACAGATGTGCCTTAATTAATTTAAGCAATTCAATCTATCAAATTGTTCTACCATGAGTTAACAGTCAGCAACATGTGAAATAACCTATATACCAAAAATATCAAACGGGTTGAAAATGCAATTCTTGACTATCGAAACAGAATAAACACAAATAATGATTGTAAGGCTTTAAGATTTAGATTTCTCACCTCAGGTGTTTTAGTGGGTAGATGTAATCTTAGCTATTAAGTTCAAATGTTATTTACCTTAAGTGAATATTGCAGAACACTTATGCTGAATTAAAAAAAAGTTCAGATATTGGACTACATTTTGCACTGTTGATCAGGAAACTGCACAGTGCCAACACTGGGCTGTCAAGAGCAGCACACAACAAAGTTTCAGAAGTAGACGCGCCCTAGGACAAACCAACCATTAGGGAAGATCACAATAGCAGGAGCATTCTTATACATGAGAAACCATAGGAAATCCAGAGGGAAAAACACAAAGTGAGTGGTTAATTTAGCACATGGCAAATTAGGGAATGTTTTATGGTGGAAAAGAATTGCAATCATTGGGTGAGTTACCTAAATATTCCCACTAGACAGATTGACTAGGCAGGCTAAGAAACAGAATTTAAAAATATTATAGCAAGAGGAATGTACTAAAGAAGGGTATATCCAAAACAAGATCGAGTTATTTAGGTAAATTTGATAAAAAATACTGAAACCGTATGAAAAAATAAAAACAATCACCAGAATGTTGTAGTTAACAATGTTAGAAAGAAGACCACAAAGATTTTGTGTAGTACTGAAGTATGATTTAGACTAAAGGAAGTGAACTGCATATCAAAATTTAAGAACGTTCAATGGTGTTTCCAATTAAGTCCGTTGGGACAGTAATGTCCCCAGGAATGTCCCCTCATGATAAACAGGCGTGTTTCCCTGAACGCCCCAACTGTGTGTATCTGGAATCCTGACACTAATCTATCATGTGTACAGAGTCCTGGGCCTGTCCCTGACTATGAGAGGACCTAGATGTGTCTTGTGACCGAAGGGGGGCCTCATACATGCCCTCATTTGAGACAGAGGACTACTGTCCCCGTCATTGGGTTTAGCAAATAGAGTGGTGGAGTGTGCCTTCCCTATTTTAAAGATCAGTATTGTGGCAAAATCTTTTGGATCACTTAAGTGGAGGTCAACTTGCCCCCTCATGTAAAGTTCCACTTTAGCACTCTCCTAGTCACTTGCACTTACCTCCTAACCGCATGTTAAGAGTGTTGGTGTGTTCTTCCTAGACTTGGCGCTAATAGTTGCAAAGAGATCAATCACTATGCGCTGGAAATCACCCAGAGCCCCCACTGCATCTATGTGGCATGGCGAGTTACTAGGATGGGTAGGAGCTGAAAGCGCAGCATTGCGTAGAGAAGAGGCTCGTGGCCCAAAGAAAAATCCAATCTCCCTGGAGTGGGATACAATGGTGGAAGCTTATAAAAATATCAGCCCGGATGACACTGCTACCGTTTCAAGCACTCAATAGTAACTGAAATAGAATGGAATGGAATACAGTACCACACGGTGGTTACGGACGGAGCAGTGCGACTATGATACTTATATAAAGCAATGTATTCTATGGAGATGGTTACTTGAAGTGTATACTGAACAGCCAGAGCCAGTTACGGGAGGGGGGGTTTGAATTAGAAGGGTGGAGGTTAAAGCCATGGGTGTTGATTAGTTATGAATATTCTTATAAACGTACTGTATAGCATACAGCAGGAGGTATTTGTTCAGAATCAGTCACCAATTGCAATATCCCCGGAAACACACGATGTTGCTGACAGAACTGATTGTGCGATAGACTTATATGTCATAGAACTATGGTGTTGTATAGGCACTGTGAATAATGTGTTTATTGCTTGGATAAAAAGATGGAAAAAATTAACCCAATAAAGTTTGTTTTAAAGAAAGAAAAAAAAAGAGTGTTCGTGTGTACAGCCTGTGAAATACATGCATGGTTTATGTGAGTGAGCCAGAGGAAGCAAGTGTAGTGGTATCCATTTTGTATGACTCTGGCCTGGTCTTTAAAAAGATATTGACTGTGCTCTTAGTCAGTGGAAGCACAATGCTCGTGCTTTTGTAGCTTTAGGTAGAACACCGATACACTGATGTGAATGAAGTGGAGACAAAGCTCCTTTATATATTCCATGAGGGCATACGACGGAACAGAGGAAAGTAATTATTACGTTCCTCCGTTCCATCGTATGTCTGAGTTTACTACCCCTCCCACCCTCCCCCGCCCCGCAGCACACCCTATGAGAGCCGCCACTGAATGGCAGAATCTGTTGTGAAAGTTGAGGAAGCCTTTAAGCGAGGTATGCCCTTTTTCCTTTTCTCTAATTACAGTTTGGCTGATTATAGCTAGGTGCAGAAACCTCACACATATTCCTGCCTCTGTTATTGGTGCTCTAGGATGTAAATGAACCTGGTGAGTGAGAAACATCACGCTACACAAAGTCTGTGCCTAGAGAACAGCCTATTAAGGAAATATGAAAGAAGAGCCACCTCAAACTGTTTGTATGTTTTGAGACAGTGGAGCCACATCTGTCTGCTTATTGTCTATAAAAGTCGGATCCCATATACCATACTTGTTCCTTTTTCTCTCTGACCAAAGAAAGAAGCACTCTGCAGACTAATTAGAGGTTAGCTGTCCAAACAAGGATGGCACCTGCCTTAAAACGAGTCCCCCAGAAGTGAGGGGCCATCACTTGGGGTTGGGATCTCTTGCTAAAATGCAACATACTTGTCCAGAAGCGACTAGAAGCCTGCCTGCCTACCAAGGGAAAGAGCTTGTCTACCTTTCAGGAGAAGAAACTGTCTTAGAAGGAGCAAGGTTCAACAGGCCACCAGTGGTTGTGAGACACCCAGAAAATGAAGACTGCAAGACAACGATGCAGGAGAACCTGATGTGGAAATATACCTTTTTAGGGGTACACTGGTGCAGGGTCACCCTTTTGTCCACGGGTTCAAAGACCAACAAAATAGAGATCAGCACTGGAGTTGGAATAAATAACAAGTTTATTAATCACTCATGAGTGGGACCATGTCCACACAGCACCCTCAAGTGCTGCAGGGAGTTAGTACACTGAAGCCACAGAACACATGTCTTTTATACAGGGTTTCTGCACTGTAAGCATATGAACAGAAATAGGAAGAACAAGTTTTTGAAATAGTTATCAGCAAACAAGGGCAGATGAATAACCACTTGGTCAGCAAAGTGGAAGGGGGAGCAGAAATGCTTATGGCAGCAGTAAATGGTTGACAGTTAACATCTATGACCAGATGCACTGGCAACTACAAGTGGGTACATTGCTTTAGCTGAGTCAGGAAGTCAACTAAAATAGATAACACAAGCATAGTGAAAAGACGAGCAGCAGAGGACGGGAGAATTACGAAGGAAACAAAATGAACACCACAGCCAAAATGGCCGTAGCTTATGCTAAGTAAAATATTACACATTTCCACTCTGGGTGTCTGAAAGCAAAAGATTCCAGATGGGAACCGAGACCGCGGCTCAGTCAGGGTTGTGATTGAGCGTTGCTAACTGGCTCATGCGGGGCTGCAGCTGCCAAATTCTTGATCGATCCATATGGACTTGGAGTTACTGAATCCGTAACCGGCCCATGTGGGGCTGCATCTACTGAATCCGTGACTGTTGACTGTGGAGCTGGAACTACTCAACTGTTAAAGGCCCTGTTGAGGGTTACAACTGTGGTCCAGACGGCCCAGGCATGAGCTGCAACTGACAAGTGCATGCACCCTAATGGGCTACCTACCAATTGTCTGGGCAGGACTGTGCCATCTAAGGACTGCCAATCTATAGGCGAATGCCAAGAAGAAGCAGAGTGGGCGAGCCTGTGAACTCCAGAATAGCCTGCAGGTGAAACTCTGCTCTACTGAGTGTGTAGATGTATTTTCTGAATATCAGATGGCCTCAAAGCTTCCCTGAGAAGACAAACTCATCCCGTGAAGGACTAAAGAGTTTTGAAACCGAGCGCACATAAGAATTGGTGGCGACTGCACTGCGTTACAGTCACAATACTTCGATCTACCCCTAGAGGAAGAGGCGGGGACCCATAACTGGGGAAGAGAACCTGGGGACAGTGGGAGCAGAGAGGGAGTGGGTGGGAGTAGCTCCTGCTAATGTAGCAACAAGAGATACGAATTTGTTTTGATTATTGTAGTGTGTATTATTGAATGCAAATGTTTGATTAAAGTAATTTCATTGTTGCAATGTTAAGCAGTGGGCTGGATTTTGATTTAATTAAGCCTGTAGATTGATTTTTGGGCTCTAAGCTCAAGAAACCACACACTACCTCCCTAAGAAGCTTATTACTGCTAGCCCATGCCACCCTGAGAGTCACGTGCTGAAAGCGTTATAATTGGCCCAGTCAGCAAAGCCATGGTAAGATGGGTCCTGGAACATCTGATGCAAACAGCCTCAACCCCTGCAGCTCAGGCCCAGTAGCTAGCCCTTAGCTCCTCAAATGGGGTCCGACAATGGCACTTTATTGTTGGCTAAGCAGGTGTCCCTCAATAAGTGGACAATGCAAATTACACATTTTCCATCCAATACCCAACCAATCACAGGACTGTGCTTGTAGTCAATGCTTAATTTGTGGAAAAAGATACTAGGAGGGGGCAACCAAAGGCTGAGGTTCCAAAATTCCAAGGCTGTTTAGTCTTGATTTCTCATCATGCCATTTTCTTCCACCACCAATATTTCCTCTCTCTTTATCTCAGTCATACGTTCTCCCTTTGTCACTGTTTTGCTATCTTTCTCTAGTTTAAAAAGCACCTTTAACAAATAACGAACATCATGTAATTGACATTTCAGACATTAACTCGCAGCATTCAGAACCCTCACATCTAGGGTCAAACAAACCAAAATCATTGCACATCCAGTCTCCATTTCATGCTTTTGCTGTTTTCTTGTGGGGAAGAACCCCTGGTTGCCTTAGAGTTTACAAACACTCCCAGTTCCGCCCACTGCCTGCTCTGGTCCTCTTTCCCAAGACCTACTAAATGGCGGCTGCAGTACAGATCAGCCATTAAGCAGCACCGCCTCCCCTCCCCAGGACCTCTGATCAGGCTAGGCTCTACTGGACCCCGGTCTAGTGCTTTAGAGGATTCCGACTCGCTCCTTCTGCCTCTCTTTGGCACGCTCTCTCTCTCTCTAGCTCCTCATCTCTTTAAGGTTTACTCTGGCCTTTTGATTTTTTCCATTTCATTTTTGTTTTGCCTGTTCTTGTTCGTATCTTTTTTCCACAGTTTTAACACTGTTTTCTGACTGCCTATTGCCAATCCTGCCTTTTGCTGTTTTTACTATTTCTTCTCTTTATCTCCTTGCCCTATACTTATTTCCACTTTCCAGATTATATAGTGGGTGATAGCTGCTGTAGATGAGACTTCTCACTTATGACTGGTTAGACAAAAAATAAAAATCCATCCAATGCCCTGTGGTAGGCCTGCACCTTGAGACCTCTGAAACAAATGTATGAGGCTTGAACAGATTTGGAGGAAGCAACACCGAGATTCTGATAAAGTTATACAGAGAAAAGCTATATTTTATTATAAATCTGAAATTTTTAAAGCAAAATTAGAGTATTTTGGGCATTAGATCATAAACTCAAAGAACTCTGGCAAATGCTTGTTTCAAGTGGTAATCAGTCTTTCAGCCACCATATCTAAATCTTTTTTAACACCTTCAGAAGATATATGTAACCAAACTAGATTAAAGACATCTACTCATAGTGTTCCTTGGGTTCTTCACCAGATTTAGAGCAAACATCGCTGAAGGGAAGTTAGTATCTCAAAATACAGCGTTAAATAAATTCACAAGCCGATATGAACGACAAGTCCAAGACCTGATTTTGGCAGTGAAATCAAAGTCCCAAACCGATCCTTGTCCACCGCATATTTTTAACCTTGTTCCTAATAGTATAACCAGATCTCTTACGCCCTTGATTAATATGGCTATTTAAACAGCAGTTGTTCCCTGAATTTGGAAAGAAGCTACTATAATTTCTCTCTTGAAAAAGCCAAATGCAGATGGCACAGTGTGGAACAACTACAGACCAATTTCTCTCCTGTCCTAGCCAGCTAAGATCCTGGAAAGAGCCTTGAAGGGAACTCTCATCTCATCTGTGATAGAAAAGTAACATTTTCTAGACACGTCCCAGGCTGGTTTCAAGAAAGAATGTAGGATGGAATCTGTGCTGGTATCTGTTCTCAATGATATAAGAGCCGTTCTAGATCATGGAGGCTCTGCCGCCCTTATATGATTAGATCTCTCTACAGGATTCAATACCGTAGCACACTCCATGCCTGTCTCTTAGGCTCCTTTCATCTTTCCAGACAGGAAGAATGCAAACAATGGCATGCAATCCATCAGGTTACAGCCATTCAGTCTTTCCTGTAGGGTTCCACACAGCTCTTCACTGAGTCCTATGTTGTTTAATTTATATATGGCTCCACTGGCTGAATTGAGTCGATCGTATGGCTTTATGGTATCCTCCTATGCAGACTATACACAGGTTGTAATCAATATTTCCAGTGACCCACTAGTGCCAGCAATGACGTTTCAGAACTGTATGAGAGAAGTTGACATATGGATGTGGTCTATACTGCCTAGAACTTACCGGCAAGAGCACAGAAGTTCTGATATTTGGCAATTCACCTAATATCTAACACACACTGTGGCCTTCAGAGCTGGGGGCAGTATCACAAACAGTGAATTCTGCAATGTATCTTGGAGGTGTTTTGGATAAAGATCTGTTCTTCAAAATCCATATAAATCAAGTGACAGCTACATGCTGTCACATTATCAGAGTGCTAAAGAAATGTTGTCTTTTATTCTCCAATCAGTACAGAAAAAGGTTGTTAAAGCTTTAATTGCTTCCCGCCCAGAATACTGTAACTCCCTTTATCGGAGAGCCATCCAGGCAGTATGTTCAAGATTGCAGGATCCTCAGAAGTCGGCTGCAAGATAGGTAGTAGGGATTCCCAAACATCATTTTATGACAGTGGCACTGAATGGCTTGCATTATCTGGCAGTATTTAAGCCCATTATGTTTAAAGCCCTTTGGTACACAGAGCACTACATGGGACAGGTGCAGCATCAATTAAATCCAAGTTCAGTTGGCATATCCAAAGGAGACATCTTAGGTCAACAGAGAATAAGGAAGTGGGTATCTAAAAAAAAAAACACATTCTAGATGGGGAGAAGATCATTTGTTATGCTCTCTGCCAAACTCTGGAATTCTCTTCCAAAGAACATCAAAGCAATCATGCATGTTTCAGGAAGCTAATTAAAACTTGGCTTTTCCTACAATAATTATAAGATCTAACAGGCATTAGGCTAGGTTACAGTCTTGATGCTTCTAGATGAATGAGGATTTTAGAAGCTGTTTTCATTTAATTTTGCCTGCCTCCGCACTGCGGGGCCAGTCTTACTCATTCGATTTCTTCTGCTTTTACTCTCGATCAGCTTGATCTAATCCCAGTGCTTTTTCCCTGCAACTTTGAGCTTTCTCTGCTTGTTTTTGCATTTCTTGATTTCACTCTAATTGCTACTTTTGCTCTCTTTGCTTCTTTTTGCTCTTTCACCTTCAAGGGCCTTTTCCTGCTCTTTTATGTCCCCCGCTTCCTCAGGAACATCTTATCTCTTCCAGTGCTTTTCCCATTCTCTGGCTTCACACACCCATCCCACAGCCCCCCGCTATCCTCCCCCCACCCATTTAATGGCTGTGGCAGCGTGGGAAAGCAGCAGGTGTGCGACTGGTGTGCCAAAGGCAAGCTTGTCTGTGCCCATTACAAGGAACCGTGGCCCTCCTTTACTTCATCTCTACCCTGCTATGACCCTCCACATCCTTATCCCCAGCCACTGCTCGCACACTACTGCCGAGATGCACCACACAACACTGATGGAGTGCTTTCCTGTGTCTCTTGCAAATTCAATTGCAATATCCCACACCCACCGCTCACCTCTCCTGCACCTGCAGCACCCAATACCCAACTCTTTCCCACTTAGACCGACCAGACCACATTATAATCCACACTCTCATGCATGCTCTTCAGCACCCAAGCATTCACTAAGCATTTGATGGAGATCTGGGACCTACTGCACTAGACCTGGCTGGCCCTTGCTTCAGCCCTTAACATTGCCACAGCCATCCCTCCCGGATACAAGACTACCAGACATGACAGACAACACAAGCATGGAGGCAGAATCGCCAACATCTACAAGGACACCATCAGCTGGACCACCTCCATAGACACATCTACCAACAACAAGGAACACCTATTGTTCAGACTTCACACCACAAACAATTTCACCCTGAGCAGTACCCTAATCTGCATATCACTGGTACCACGCAACAACTTCACCAACACCCCCACGAACTTCGTCGCACCTCTCATTTCCGAAACAAGCACTTTCTCCTACTCAGGTAAGGTCTCTGTGCGCTGCAGCCACGGTTATTTGCGCCAAGAACCCAACCACACGTGTGGGTGCAGCAACAGGGGTTCTGACATGGGGGTTCCATCTTGATGGTGCAGATAACTGACCTAGGGACTAGACCGCAGGAGGCCTGTTTGATGAGGCAGGCATGGCCGGATTGGGAACCCAAAAAAGCCCTGGCAGTTTTGTCGGGGGGCAAGTGTCAAGCACTACTGCTTAACAAAACCGGTCCCCTGCACTACAACTTTTATTACAGAGGGCCGATATTGCGACATCGCTGCAAAACTGCCCGCCAGTAACAAAACTGCCCCCCACTGCTCCAAAACTGACCCCCACCCTTCCAGCATCCCAGGCACACACCCAATGCCTGCTATGGCCAGTCCGGCCCGAGGGAAGGCCTTCGTGTTGTGTGTCATGCTGGAAATGAGCAGGTGCAGTGCAGAGCATCTCCAACCACGACAAAGCTACACTAATATATATTAGGAAACCGGGGCAACCTGCCTCATTCCACAATGCCAGTGAACCACTGCTTTCCCAAAAAAACTACACAGCACCGGCTCAGGGATTTTGCACGTCCTAGGCCAAAAGTACTTTGGGGCCCCCTGTGCGGATCAGCATTTAATTCATGATCCAGTTTCAGCTCACTCGTGTCCTCTTTGGCCAGATCACAAACAGTGCACAGACACACTGGTTCAAAGTCTAAATGTGTTTATAGTAATATTCAGGGATAAGTATGTATTTTTCCAATATTGTAACACAGTAGAAGCTCACTAATACTACTGCAAATAATCACTGTGACAACCTCCCATTTCTCATAACTGAGATCCTGTTTGGATCTAAAAGATTTTTTTTTTTATGGATGTTGCATAAAACAAAACGACAAATGTCTGTAATAGACTCACACATTACCCAGATTAGAAATAAATGAAAGGAAAATGCTATTTGTAACAATCGGTTTAAGACTAATTCAAGGTGATCAGGGCATGACTCTGCAGAACAGAGCTGGCTCTACCATGGGGGGGGATCACTACACTCTTCAAAACTGATAATCATTAGCTCATTTATCAGCTCTGAAGATGGCTTCCTGGATACGCAGGAGAGGAATGTACATAGAAGTCCACCAAGTGTGCTTTCAGAATCACTAATATATGTTAGTGATTTTGAAAGCACACGTGGAGCTTTTAGGCTTGCTCGGGGCTTTGAGAGGGATGAAAAAACTTGGGGGGTCTCTCAAAGGGGCGTGGCTGATGTAATTAAGGACGTGGCTTTAAAACACATAAGCTACTGTTATTGTGCTGGCACGGTCATTGCATCCAGCTATATAATACAACAAGTAACATTATACCTACAACAAGCCAGGGCTATTAGCTTTGTCAATGGTTGTTAGTTGCATATGATAAATAACCAACAACTACTGCTTCGTTGAATATAATATTGAAAATGCTTCAGTTCTGAAATGATCAGACCGTGAAAGAACTATAAAAAGTCTCTCTGAAGTTATATAAAAGGCTTTGAGCAGTTGCACTGCTTCAGAGTTGAGATTTCGTTTTTACCCTGAGGGTGGGGGCAAAAATGAAGAGCCCGAAAGGGACCCGTCTCAGCATCTGCTTTTAAGAACCCAGCACGGGGGGGCGCTAGAGACCCCGGCACAAGATGGCAGCACATTAGTGCTGCTCTGCCGGTCGAGATCACCATCCGCCTAGTATCCTGACTGATTGGCGCCATCGAAGGCTCTAACGCATATATTTGACTTCCCTGCCTCTCACGGAACGATTTGATGCTGCTCATCTACAGTTTACAGGCCTGCAAACGCTTGCTGTCGCTTCACTCGGCCCTAGCGCAAAATGGCGGCCTCGGAGTAAGATCTACTACTAACCTCCCTGTGTGAGCCTGCTTCTGATTGTGTTGCTGTGCCTGGCCCCTGCGGCGGAGATCCTGAGCTGTGGTGGTGCGGGTATGCTGGATCATCTCTGCCGAGCTGACTGCTGCTGAGATCAGCGCTGGCTCCTCCCACGCTGGATACTCCTCCGGTGGTGTGGGCCCGGAGTGCGGGGGTGAGGCATCTTCGCTGAGCCTCTCTGCGCGCCCGGCCGCTGTATTGTTAAATGGTAGCGGCAGTTTCAGTCGATAACCTTTCAAGTATTGCCCGGCAGTAATCGCCTCTTATACCATTCGATAATTTACCAATGAAAGAGGCAGGCGCCGGAGACTGGAAGGCAGGAAACAAAGTTTTTATTCCGTCGGAGCAGAACACATCAGATCAGACAGCGAGGTATCGTCACGAGGTGCTCTAACTGCATCTCTGAGGCCTGGCCTCTTATACACAGGTTTATGACTTTATTGCAGGTTTATCACACATGGCACATTCTTGAGATCACTTTGATGCATAAAGAACGTCTTCAGAATCCTTGGCTCAGATCCGATCCCACGCATAGCTACAGTAGAAGTTCCCACCCCACCCACAGTAGGAGATGGCTATCACACAGCAGGATATTCCGCCAATTCCCAGGGGTGTGTGTGACCGGTCGGGTCTCAGGGGGTGGGGGGCCTTGATCTACTGTAATCCCTTTGATGTGGGGCGTTTCCCTTACAGTAGGGGCAATAAACTGCATCCGCAGGGCTAGGTGATGGCCTGGGATCGGTTCGGACAATGGGGCGCAGAGGAAGGGGGTTATCAAAGGGATGCATGACCATGTATGGGATGTCGGTCAGGCGTGGGATGCGGTTCCATGGCAGGGTCGCGCAGAAGGAGAGGGTTTATGGCCCGTGTATGAGAGAGCGGGGGTGGCCGGCGAGCGGGGGATGCTTGCAGCGCCAGGGGGACGCGCTGGCGATCGGCAATGAGCAGGGAGAGACCAGTGTGCCTAAAATGGCTTCCGTGCGCTTTCCTGTGTGTCGCGCTGGGGAGAGACAAGATGGCGCAGATAATGTTCAGTTTGCAAGCTAAATTTCCACAGTCCTCCCTTTTAACATATCTCGCCAGCTTGTCTAGTTCGGATCTATCCCCATAATACTACGAACTTCCACCTCATACAGAGCTTTCATTCGTTCCGCTTCAAAGTTCAAAGTCTTAGGGCAGATGCAGTTCATAAAAAGCGAACATAAAGGTGGCAGACACTGAATCCCCAAGCAACATCCACATAGTATCACAATCGGTATTAGAATAAATGAAAACAGCCTCCATCCCCAACTTTTAATAGTGTCCCAAAACCAACTCCCAAGGGACCATCCTTCTTGCTCCTGATGAACCTCTGCGGAAAGTCTGTGGAGGTGTTCAATTGCTTTGTAGACTGAGGGTGAGTTATCCGGTACGTAGGTACAACAGCTGGACCCAATGATGCGGCATGCTCCTCCACGATCAGCCAGAACCACATCTAGAACGAGGCGGTTCTGAAGAGCCACCAGGCGGACGGCCTGAAGCTCGGCGGTGTTGTTGGCGAGGATGCCAGCCGTAATGTTCATCGCCGTCTCGTCTGCCTGAGTTAAGTGGCGGATGGCACGGCTGTTTGCCATTGGACCCCAGAGTGGAACAAGTCCCTTTACTGCATCCAGGAACTGTGCCCCGGTGGAGTCGGCTTGTACAAGGTCTTTGGCACGTTTCTGTCGGTGATGGTTTGCTGGAGCCACATATGTCGGAGGAAGGACAAAAGCGATGTAGCAGGTGCCTCCCCAACCTTTCGGGAGCCAGGTGTAGGCCTTAGTACCACAGATGAAGTACATATTCGGGGAGGCAACAAAGGAGGGTGGATCAACTGAGTCCAATGTTCGGGTGATGAGGCAGG
Organism: Triturus cristatus; assembly: GCF_964204655.1. Classification (NCBI taxonomy): domain Eukaryota; kingdom Metazoa; phylum Chordata; class Amphibia; order Caudata; family Salamandridae; genus Triturus; species Triturus cristatus. The sequence goes on from NC_140581.1 coordinate 300,310,403, forward strand.
AGCTGTGGCCCACCAGCTGCGCCCCCAGGCCTTCGAGGCATACAAATCCAGTGATGTTGATGACGGATAGGGCCACTGTCAGGGTGGCGGCCGTTCGTTTCCGGGGGTAAGAGAAGGTGGGTCTGGCTGGGTTGTTGAACACTTGCATTTCAACTCGTTCTTTGGCAGGGATGTTCATGTGAAAGGAAGTGTTTGATCTCAGAGGGCAGAAGGGGGCAGAAGTTTTTCCAGTTTTGTTCAGCCAGAACCCATGGTAGAAGTGCGACACAGTTTTGCCGGAAGTGGCATTGTCCCTGTAGCTTTCCTGCAGGAGGATTAGCCAGGCGAGGCAGGAACCATGGACAGAAAAAGGTGAAGGGATGAAAGGGATAGAGTGTCCAGTGGCATGTGGTAGCAATCCACAGATCCAGCAATTAGTGGCGTTGGCGGCAAGATTGTGTTGGTGGAGCAACTGCACAAAAGAGTTATTCCAGAACTCCTTACGCCTTTCTCGGAGTTGGGGTGAAAGTGAGATCAGATGGTGTACTTTCATGGCGGTAGGCTGAACGGTGGTCAGCAATGTCTTATGAGCGGGTGTGCTCTCCTCCATGATCCAGAAGGTGACCATGAGGAGAAGGCAAAAGAGAAGGGTAATGAAAAGTGCAATAGTCTTTGAGCTGTGCATTCTGTCAGTCTTTGGGTTTTTGTAGTGGATCTTCGGACGTCCGGTTGCTTCCATCATCTTCATGTCGGGCGCTTCCATCACCTTCAAGAGACTCGGTAGCGGGCAGAACCACAGACTTTGTTTAGTTTCTCTCCTGGTGGCCTTTGAGGTGACTAGGCTACCGCTCTGAGATTTCCACTTAGTTTGTGGTCTGCTTAGCCGAAGTTCTCTCCTTTCGTCGCAAGTTATACCCTTCCTTGGATGGCACGGTGGGATCGGGATATTTCACTAGCTCAAGTGTCTCCGTATCTGGGCAGCGGCTCAGGGATGGTCGGTCTTTGTCCAGAAGTTCTTCTTGGGCGGTGATGTTGTCCGTGGTCGTCAGGGTAGGCTTCCAACCACTTGCTGAAGGCACACACAACGACAAGTACGTACTTAAAACCGTGGCACCTTTCTAACTGGACATAGTCCATTTGTAGGACTTCAAAGGGGTGATTGGGAACCCCAAACCCTCCCCGGGGTACAGCAGTTCCTTTCCCAGGGTTGTGTTGGAGGCATACCAGGCATTGTTGGACCAGACGTTTGGCTGAGTCTGGGATTTTGTCGTTGTGCCAGACTTTGGAGATGAGTTCGATCATGGGGGCAGACCCTATGTGTGCGGGGGAGTGTGCCATGGTCAGCATGGGGATCAAGTATGAGTCGGGTAGCAACCATTTGTTCGAGTCTTTAGTTCGCCAGCAACCGTCATCGTCTTTCAATCCCACCCGGGCCCATTCAGTTAATTCGTGTGGTGTGCTGGCTAGTTGGATATCCCTAATCGTTTCCCTAGCATCCTTCCATTTCTCAGTTTGTGACCTGGTCACGTACATATGGGTCGTGGACCTATTCTCGGCTGTGGTTCGGGCAGTAATGTCGGCTAGTGCATTTCCCTGTCCTATAATGTCTGTCACCTTCTTGTGTGCCTGGCATTTCATCACAGCCAGTCGTGTGGGGAGGAGGACTGCTTCGGTCAGGGCAGAGACTAGATCTCCATGCAGGATGGGTGTGCCATGGGAAGTCAAGAATCCCCTCTCTTTCCATAAGAGCCCAAAGTGGTGAACTACCCCGAAGGCGTACTGACTGTCTGTGTAAATGTTTGCGGTTGTCCCTGCTGCCAGGATGCATGCTCGTGTGAGAGCAATTAGTTCCGCCGCCTGTGCGGATCGCTGTGTGATGTGGGCTGTCTCAACAACTGTTCGGGCTGTGGTGACTGCATAGGCAGCTGAGGTGGTGCCATCGGGGAGCTTGATACATGAGCCATCCACCCACAGTTCTCCGTCAGGGTCCGGGAAGGCAGTATCCCGGAGGTCAACCCTACTCTTGGTCTGTTCGTCGGTGAGGGTCACGCAGTCATGTATAGGGGACGCATTGGGGTCAGCGTCAGGGAGAGGTAGTAGAGTAGCTGGATTCAGAGTGGTGCATCGTTTCAATGTGATGTGGGGTGCAAGCAGAGTTAGTTCGTAACCAGTCAGTCGTGCGCTAGTCAGGTGTTGAGTCTTGGTTTGGTTCAGGAGGGTGTCAACCGCATGGGGTACCAATACTGTGAGGGGGTTCGAGAGCACGATCCCCTCCCTTTGCCGGATAGAGACAGCAGCGGCGGCTACTGCTCGAAGGCAGGCGGGCAAAGCTCTGGCTACAGGGTCAAGAGTGGCAGAGAAGAAGGCACAAGGGCGTTGTTTAGGGCCTATGGACTGGGTTAAGACAGACAACGCACATCCCTCCCTTTCGTGGGTGTAGAGGGAGAAAGGTTTAGTGTAGTCTGGGGTTCCTAGGACTGGGGCCGAGCAGAGGGCGTCTCGTAATTCTTTGAAGGAGGATTGGCATTCGGGTGTCCAGGGGAGGGGGAAGGGGACATCTTTAGCCAGCAGGGAAAGCAGAGGTTTTACAATAAGACTGAAGTTTGGCAACCATTGTCGACAAAAGGAGGTGAGGCCTACTAGAGACCGCACTTGCTTCTGAGTTTTGGGAACAGGGGTTTCTAGGATGGTCTGAATTCGGTCAGGGGTAAGTTTCCTCCCGTCTTTGGATAGTAGGTGGCCTAGATATGTCACTTGGGGTTGGCAGAATTGCAACTTCTTCCTGGAGACCTTGTGACCGTTTTCCGCGAGGAAGTGGAGGAGGTGAATGGTGGCTGTGACGGCAAGTGGAGTGGTGTCGGCCGCCAAAAGAATGTCATCGACGTACTGTATTAACACCACTCCATCGGGTAGTTGGACTGCATCTAGTTGTCTCTTGAGGGCTTGGCTATAAATGCTGGGACTCTCAGTGTAGCCTTGGGGTGCCCTACAGAATCTGTACGAACGGGCTTTTAAAGTGAAGCCGAACAGGTAGCGGCTGTCTGGGTGGATGGGGATGGAAAAGAATGCGTTCTTGAGATCAATAACGGTAAAAGTGGTGGCAGTGGACGGAATCAGGGTGAGGATGGTGGTGATGTCTGAGACCACGGGGTACTGAGGTATGACTACTTTGTTAACTTCTCGTAAGTCAACAATAAAGCGGTATGCTTTCTCATCTCCCTCGCCTTGCTTTTTTACAATGGGTAGGATAGGGCTGTTGCAAACATTACTGACTACTTCTTCTACCACTCCTGCATCGACTAGGGACTCGATGATTTCCACCAATGCCTTCTCGCCTTCGGGTGATATCCGATACTGTGGAAGCTTTGGGAGCACTGCGTCCGGTCGGACGGTTATGTGTACTGGGTCGATCACCATGCGCCCTACATCTGAGTCGGTTTTAGCCCATAGATGTGAAGGTAACGTGTCGAGTAGGGACAGGTCAGCATCGGTTATAGAGAGCATACGTCGTGTGTGACAAGGTCTGAACAGATCTGGGTTATCGTGCAGGATGACTCGAACTCCGTCTGGGGAGCATTTGATGGTAGCTCGAAAATGTTTTAGCAAATCAAGTCCCATAATAGCATCGGGGGTGTTGGAGGAGAGCAGAAAGGTCGTGTCAGTGGCGTTATCTTCTAAGTCAAAGGAGATTGGTGCTGATAAGGGGTTAGTGGAGGGCGTTCCATCGAAGCCTATTGAGGTTACGTGTGAGCCAGACAAGGGTGCCCTAGGAATCAGTCGTTTAGATAATGCACTACGTGTCGCCCCAGTATCTACCAGGAATGGAGACTTGGTGCCCAAGACCTTAGCAGTGACGTAAGGACCTTGCTGGTCAACACGGAGTTCGACTGGATCCCTCCCTTGCCCCTGGCGGTCCTATGCGAAGTCATGGGTGCTTTCGTAGTCGGACTGCTGACACTGGTTTTGTCGGGGGCGATCAAAGGTGTTTGGTCTGCCTGGCCTGTCGTTGATGGCGTCGTTCGTGTACCCTCGTCCCTGTCCTCTATTTCTGGGGTCATATGCTGTATCTCTGGGGTCCCTATTTTTGTTCAATTCCAGAAGGACCGGGCACTGGGATTTCCAGTGTCCGAACCCTCTACAGAACGCACATTGGTTCCCATCTAAGTCTCTCCGTCCGTTGTAGGGTGCAGGTGTATGGTCTCTAGGGGGTAGCTTTCTAGGGGCGGTTGGTTGGTAATTCCCTTTCGGGGGTTCCCTTCCTATGGTCACCCCTTGCAACTGTGCTATCATTACCCTCTCCTTCAGTTCCTTTTTCTTCCTCTCTGACGCCCTATCGTTCTCATTCTTTTGGTTTTCGTAGTATTGGGCCATCTGGAGGATTGCTGCGGGTTTGGAGGCTGCCCAACTACTCTCGCTGGTCTGTAGCTTCTGGGAGACTTCTTGTGACAGGCCCTTCACATAATTCTGGACAAAGAGGTGATGTCCGGTTGCAGTGGTCATGTCCTGGCCACTATAATCGGAAAACACAGTCTCGAATCGAGAGAAGTATTCAGACACATCCTCCTGGGGTTTCTGGCGACAAGCCGTCACTATCGACCAGTCTACCTTTCTTTCTGGGATTAGAGTCTTCAACTTCTGTACAATCTTGTCTGGGAGCTCCAATATGGCTTTCGGGGGTTTCTGTCCCGGTTCTCGCTGTTTATCTATGGTATCGAGTTGTACCCAGGTATATCCGAACGGCTCAGCGTGGTCAACTTTCCGGATTTGCTTCCACACATCAGCCGGCAGACATAACCCGAAGAACAAGTCGATATCTGCTAAGGTCATTATTGTTGAACCTAAGGCTGTACCTAGTTCGGTGTAGAAGGCAGTCGGGTTCTTTCTTAAGTCGGGTAGGGTTTTTCTAAAGGTCAAAATGTCTTGTCGGTCCCATGGCTGGTAGACCCAATTATATACAACCCTTCCCTTCGCATCTTGGTGGTTGATGTCGTCATGTGTTCCCTGACCTCGTGGGGGGACCCAGTAGGGGGCGGCCTCTTTGATGGGCATCATGGTATCAGTCCTTCCTTCCTGGGGCTTAGTCGCTATGGGGGTTTCTGCTTTGGTTGTCTGTCTGTGTTCTTTAAGGTGTCGATAGACCTCGAGTGTACGAGTGAAGAGGTTCGTCACATCGCCCTCTCCCCCAATGTCTACCTTCCTATATAGGGCCGCTAAGCCTTCGGGACCTTTATCGTGGTACCTATCCTCATATGTATTCAGGGCGTGATAACAAAGTCGTACGACAAAGTGTCGTCTGCGGCTGTCGGCATACGAGTTATACACGTCTGTTATATACTCCTCACTTTCCTTACGCTCCACCAGTGTCCTTACTATCTTGTCGATTCCTGCTCGTTCATCCTTTGTTAGTCGATTCATTCTGGTGGAATCTTTCTTTCTCATCTCAGGGTCATCCAACGTTATTGCCGACGTTGTGTTCAGTACAAGAGGCTCGGCCGGCGCGGAGGCCGTGAGGACCGAGGCCCCTGTCCCTGTACTGCTTTCGCTCGTGTTTGGGGGTTGTGGGTGTTGCACTACCGATTGGGAGGGTGCGTATGGAGGGGGCATGTAAATGATCGGGGGACCCAATAGTAATTCATCATTCGTTCGTTGCTTAGAGGACAACTCAGGGTAGAGCATAGAGGGGGTCCTAACAGCGTACTGGCCTGATGTTTCGGGCTCCTGTCTTAGTTTAGTTTCCCTTCTCTCCTTTATTTCTTCTTCTAACTTTCTAGCGGCAAGGTGAGCTGCCTTTCGTAATTCTTTTTCTGCTTTTACTTCTTCCCTCTTTTTCCGTTGTGTTGCTTCTTTGCGCCACATGCCGATACTGTCAAGCATAGTAGGCGTCGTCTTATTGCTACGCAGGGCTATTTCTAGCGTTTCTATCTTATGGTCGTCGAAGGATCCCATCAGTGGCCACTGACTCTCGGGGTCCTTCCTTGTATATTTATGCCATAGCTTGCTATAAGCTACGGCGACTAGTCCATATTTAGTGAACATGTCCTTATTAGGGGTGCCTTCCAGTGGAGCCGGATGGTCCACCTCTAATAAGCGGTCCGGGCAGAACCAACTACCAATCAGTGGGGAGAAGATAGGCATGACGGGTTTCAACGGGGACAAAAGTCAGCACTACCTATCTTTTCACTGCTTGCAAAGACTAGACGGAATATCTCTATTCCTCGTTATTTGTAAGCAGAGAATACCTCCAAAGAACCAATATCGAACAACTAGTGTTCGGACAATCAATCAATGGGGAGATAAAGATAGGCACGACGGGTTTCAACGGGGACAAAAGTCTGCGTTACCTACCCTTCACTATTTGCAAAGACTAGACAGAATATTTCTATTCTACGTTATTTGCAAACAGAGAATATCTCAAAGAGCACTATTCTTCAAAACAATCAATGTTCGGACAATCAATCAGTGGGGAGATAAAGATAGGCACGACGGGTTACAACGGGGACAAAAGTCTGCGTTACCTACCCTTCACTATCTGCAAAGGGAGAGAGAGAGAGAGTATTTCTATACCTCCCCGTTTGTAGACAGCGAATATCTCAAAGAGAACAATCAATGAGCAATACTAGTATTTCAGTCAATCAATCAATTATTTCGCAATTTGTCGTGTTTCACGACCTTACCCGGACCGCGTGGACAGTTTCTCGTCTTCCGCCTCCAGCGCCCGATCGTCCTCTACTCTCCGTATTTGCCGCGGCACTCCTGATGGTTCCCAGTCAGGACCGTAGATCACTCGAGAGAGGTCTGCTCGGAACCAGTGAAGTTCGGATGATCGGCTGCCAGACGAGGGTCTATCGGGCAGGAGCTCTCCCGATCGTTGCAGTCGTTCACTCTGTCGTCGGGACCTCTCCCACTGGATCCACGTGTCGCTGATGGGCCCCACGTTTGGGACGCCAATTGTTAAATGGTAGCGGCAGTTTCAGTCGATAACCTTTCAAGTATTGCCCGGCGGTAATCTCCTCTTATACCATTCGATAATTTACCAATGAAAGAGGCAGGCGCCGGAGACTGGAAGGCAGGAAACAAAGTTTTTATTCCGTCGGAGCAGAACACATCAGATCAGACAGCAAGGTATCGTCACGAGGTGCTCTAACTGCATCTCTGAGGCCTGGCCTCTTATACACAGGTTTATGACTTTATTGCAGGTTTATCACACATGGCACATTCTTGAGATCACTTTGATGCATAAAAGAACGTCTTCAGAATCCTTGGCTCAGATCCGATCCCACGCATAGCTACAGTAGAAGTTCCCACCCCACCCGCAGTAGGAGATGGCTATCACACAGCAGGATATTCCGCCAATTCCCGGGGGTGTGTGTGACCGGTCGGGTCTCAGGGGGTGGGGGGCCTTGATCTACTGTAATCCCTTTGATGTGGGGCGTTTCCCTTACAGTAGGGGCAATAAACTGCATCCGCAGGGCTAGGTGATGGCCTGGGATCGGTTCGGACAATGGGGCGCAGAGGAAGGGGGTTATCAAAGGGATGCATGACCATGTATGGGATGTCGGTCAGGCGTGGGATGCGGTTCCATGGCAGGGTTGCGCAGAAGGAGAGGGTTTATGGCCCGTGTATGAGAGAGCGGGGGTGGCCGGCGCGCGGGGGATGCTTGCAGCGCCAGGGGGACGCGCTGGCGATCGGCAATGAGCAGGGAGAGACCAGGGTGCCTAAAATGGCTGCCGTGCGCTTTCCTGTGTGTCGCGCTGGGGAGAGACAAGATGGCACAGATAATGTTCAGTTTGCAAGCTAAATTTCCACAGTAAGACGAAGCGGCCTGTGAGCGGAGGAGTTAACTGCTGCAGCGATCTGTCGGCTGGGCGGCCCGCTCCCGGTGGCTCCGCCGTCAGTCTCTGACTGTCTGATTGTGGCGGCCCCGGCCGCCGCTCCCGCTGTCTGGGCCTGCCGCACGGTGGCGGGTGAGTGACTGCAGTAACCCGCCTCCCCCCAATTTCATGTGCCACGCACTGCATTTTTCAAACCCTGCCTTCCCTGTAGCCTGCCTGCGATGCTCTGGAGCTTTGTCTGGCGCTGCCGGTAGTGAGCCTCAAGACCCCCGGTTCTGCATATCCCTGCCCTCGTCGAGCACACACGGCTGGCTTTCTGCTATGGAGGCCCCTTCTTACTAAAGCTGCCCTGCATGGCTGGAGCTCCTACGCCTGTATCGCAATGGACATCTCCCAGTGGTGCCTCACGCGAATCTCTGCACAGATGCGGGCGCTGCACTGTTCACTGCACGCAAGCTTCCATATCACTCTGCCTCCGTCCGAGCTGAAGTTGAGGATAGCTGTGGGCCAGTGTATGTAGATCCTGAGTGGCGAGGGCACATTGCATATTATTTTGTGCGCGTTGCCTGTGTCTCTCTAACGCCGTATTCCACCTGCGTGCACACAAACACACCTACAGTGCTGCGGCTGTGTAGACGATGCTGGGGCATTTTTTCGGCTGTATAGCGTTCTGAACTGCGCAGTTGGCACTAGAATACCACGTGCTCAGAAGCTGATGTGCTGCACAGGTGTCCATCATACCAAGTAGGAGCATCACACGTCCTCTCCTGCTTCCTCTCCCACGCGTGGCTGACGATTGTTGGAACAGAAAGTCCCCAAGCGCTCCCTCTGGCCACTGTTCATACTTGCGCTCCCATTGTGTCTACCCACTCCAAGACTCGCTTAAATATGGGACGAACGGATAAACAGCAGGGCAAATTGAACTTTGAACCCAAAAAGAATGCTAAATCTCAAACCCCAAATGCCTCCGACACTGAGCTGGATTCTGAAGCCGGTTCAAGCACTACGCTGGAGCATCTGATGATGACCATGCAAGAGAGTCTTCACACTATAGATGCCAAAATAGACCATTTGAACCTGCGCATGTACAATACGGCAACAAAGCTGGAAAAGCAGGGCACTCGGCTTGCGGAGGCTGAGCAGCGCATCTCTACCACTGAGGATCGGGTTGAGGTGGTCAGTACATCTTGTGCCAGCATAGAGAAGATGTTGGAAGAGATAAGAGCCAAGAACGAGGATATTGAGGCCCGTTCTCGAAGAAATAATTTGCGAATTACTGGCATTTCGGAAACAACCAACACTGGGCCCATGGAATCCTACGTTGAAACGCTGCTCACCACCCTTTTGGGAGTGGAACATTTTTCAAAGGTGTTAATTGTTGAGAGAGCCCACCGTTCACTAGCTGCCTGACCTGTACCTGGAGCACCGCCCGTCCCATTATAGCCAGGCTGCTGAACAATCGTGATCGGAACACTGCACTTCATTTGGCTAGAGAGAAAGGCAGCCTGAATTATCAAGGAATGAAGGTGGAACTTTTTACCGACTTCAAGGTGGCGGTGCAACACGCGCGCAGGGAGTTTCAATCTGTAAAAACAAAGTTGCAATCTCTGCACATTAAATACGCAATGCTGTACCCAGCCCGTCTGCGTATTCAACATGACGGGAAAGCTCGTATTTTCTCGACGCCTAAGGAAGCGCTGCAATACATTCGCCAGAATGAGCTGCAGGTGCCGCGGCGGGAGGGAGGAGGGGTCTCTGATTCAGACGGTTGATTCGTAAGATGGGCACTATTATGCATTCATTACTGTTATGTTACTCACTGTTGACAGCTATATTCTCAATGCGCTCTATTTAGTTTTTACTTGACTCCTTGAGTTGGGTAACTCCTGCATCATAGTAAATCCCACTGCAGTTCTCCTACATGTTCAGTATATTACATGAACCTACCCACTGTCTTGTGTTTTAAGAGCGTTGGGCTATTCGATATGCTGCAGTGACATCCAATGACACTCATGGTTTAGAGCCACAGCTCTGTATCTTTGTTTATGGTTGATTGGCCCAGCAATTTATATCTCGACCCGCCCTGTCTTTACAGGGTGCCAATGGCTACTAGCGCTTCACTGAATGGGAATTCCCCACAAAGATTTTCCTATTGTTAGTGCATAGTTGAATGTCTTGGTTGCACTGGTGTCTATGTTTCAAATTTGTATGCATGCTTATTCAGCCATCCAACGATCTAACTGTTTTTCTGTTGTACCGGGGGTTGTCACAGCAGGTTTCCACTGCTGGAGTGGGCGGGAGGGGTTGTTGGGGACAAATGTTTTATGGATAGTACATTGGCTATATGGCACTGGTTGGGCATGGCTACTACAGAGACACTGTTCAGGCGTTTTCACAGACAAACACAATTGAGGACAGGACATGACTGAACCCAAAATCTCTACAATATCATGGCTTAGTTGGAGTGTTAGGGGGTTCAACAATCCTAAGAAAGTGCATCAGGTGCTGTCCTATCTGGACCGTCATCACATCCAGATAGCCTTTTTACAAGAAACTCACCTCACTAAGCGGGCAGTATCCACCGTAGTCACTAGGTGGGCGGGGGTGCGGCTAGCTGCATCCTATTCCTCCTATGCGCGGGGTGTAATGATTCTAATTAAGAAGGGAATCCCATTTGTACCGATCTTTGTGGATGAGGATGACGGTGGCAGATATGTGATAGCACAGGGAACTTTATACGGTACGTTGATGGTGATCATAAATGTGTATGGACCTAATGTTGATGATCCTGCCTTCTACGATGCGTTATGGGGTAAGCTTTACAATCTGCCCCCTTCTACTATTATTTGCGGGGGGGATTTCAATGTGATTCTGGACCCCGTCAGGGACAGGATGTCTTTGGCGGACCCCACTCCTAAAAGGGCCGCTGCCTCGATACATGATGGAATGCTATCCTTGGGGCTTAAGGATGTCTGGAGGTTACGCCACCCTGATTCCAAAGAAGGCACATGTCACTCCTACGCACGGCAGGTCTGGTCCCGTATAGATTATTGGTTAGTCACGCAAGACGTAAATGCTTGGATTGTACACATAAAGCATCTTCCTAGGATGCTGTCCGACCACTCCCTCGTATATCTTAGCATGGTGTTACCATCTTATACTACCGCTCAATTCCAATGGCGGTTACAGTCATCTTCTCTATTGGACATAGTGTTCTGTGAGGGAATCCGTGAGGCCATCACTGACTATTTTTTACATAACACCGGCTCGGTCGAATCAGTGGGAACATTATGGGAGGCTTTTAAAGTGACCATACGCGGGGCCTGTATAAGTTTACAAGCTGGTGTCTTGAAGGCATTACGTAACACCATGTCCTCGCTTGAACGTGAACTCAAAGAGCTAGAAAGACAATATGAACTCGTGGCAGACCCTCCCACACTGGCACTTTTAAAAGAAAAAATTACAGAATACAACAACGTTGCGGACCAGGAGATACGACATATGTCCTGTAGGAGCAAGGCTAGATATTACGGGGAAGGGGGTAGACCTGGCAGAGCGCTTGCCTCCCGTATAACAGAACCCCAGGACAAAGCATATATTGTAAACGCAGTCCTTGCTGATGATGTAATGCATTATGACACACCCAATATACTAAGAATTTTTGCAAAGTACTATGCTGAAATGTATCCTAATCGACGAACTGCAGATGAGACTGAGATCCAACAGTATCTAGACGATATAGAGCTGGTATGGCTCTATAAGGGGCAACAAGAGTTTTTAATGCATCCTATTACCTTAGATGAAATACGGGACGACATTAATACGCTTCCTAATGGAAAGTCGGCTGGCACCGATGGTCTGGCGGCAGAATTCTATAAGGCGTATATAGACATCCTCGCCCCCTGTCTTCTCCAGGTTTATGAAGAAGCGTATGAGACTTAGTGCTTACCTCCGACTCTGCGGGAGGCCATTGTGGTCACACTGCTCAAGCCTGACAAACAGTCAGACAGGTGCGACTCCTATCGACCACTCTCCTTAATTAATACTGATGTAAAGATCTTAGAAAAAGTTCTAGCGACCAGATTGAAGCTACTCCTTCCTGTAATGGAACTACCAGATCAATCGGGTTTTGTCCCCACTCGCTCAACCTCCCATAATCTGCGGACACTCTTTGCAGTAATGCAGGTCCTGGAGCTCACACTGCCGGCGGTGGCGGTGCTCCTTGATGCCGCTAAGGCATTTGACTCTATCTCCTGGTCTTACATGTTTGCAATTCTGCATCGCATGGGGGTGCCCTTTATTTTCACCAATTGTATAAAATTGCTCTATACACGTCCCACTGCACGGCTGAGGGTAAATGTTCACTTGTCAGAGGTGACTGATATTCACTGTGGCACACAACAGGGATGTCCTCTGTCCCCCTTACTATTTACACTCATACTTGAACCGTTGGCCTATGTCCTACAGCAGCGCTATGCTCGTGCGGTGCTGCGCTTTCACCAACGTCTTCTGGCAGTCTCCATGTATGCAGACGACATGGTGCTGTATGTCCGAGAGCCTACTCTGCACCTGGCACCCCTCATCAGGGAGTACATCCGGTTTGAGTGGTTCTCAGGCCTTGGTATAAACTGGACCAAGTCGTGATCCTACCCCTCACGGCTTGCACACCCCCACTTGATCTGGACTACCCCTTGGTATGGTGTACTGATACTGTCAAATATTTGGGTATATGGCTCCATAGAGATCCGCAAGTGGTGATACAATCCAATTACGGCACAGCCATCACTCCACTTGAAGGGCAAATAGCCCACTGGATCAAGCTGCTCCTGTCCTTTGAGGATCGCATAGCCTTAATGAAAATAGTGATACTTCCGCGATTTCTATATCTCTTTTTAAACATTCCTGTCCCACTGAAGCATAATTTTTTAAATACACTCCGTTCTCTCCTGGTGACGCTGGTGTGGGGCGGTAAGAAGCCTCGCCTTAAATGGGAAACGCTCACGCTCCCTTACAAGTAGAGAGGTTTTACGGCACCCGACTTTCATCTATATTATCTGTGTGCACAGGCTCACTACGCCTACTACTGGCAGCAAGATCCAGCTTACATACCCCATGTTGCGGTGGAGGCGGGAGCTGTTCACCCGATACCACTCAAAGCCATGGTAGTGAATACACACACAGTTTTTGAGAAAGGGGAGTTCGACACAGTTCAAACCACGGCTAAGGCATGGCAGGACTTGGGAAGCGAGCGCTGAAAATGCCACTCCATGCACCCAATATGCCACTCCTATACCACACATAACTTTCTGTGACTGCTGAGCCTGGTGACCTAAAGACCCTTAAAGATATGAATATGGTGAAAATGGAGGATGTGTTTCCTGGTGGCCAATTTATTGCCTCAGCGTCTGTGGCTGCAGGCAGTGGAGTCACTGCTATGCAACTCTTTATTTATGCTAGATTGAGCTCAGCTATGTGTGCTTTCTATCCACAATTTCCTGCGGAACCACCGACGCTCGACGCACTGCAACTTTTATATACAGCCACTTCGCGGGCGAAGTTGGTCACTAGATTATATCAGGTATCACAGAGGGAGGTGGTTGCGCTAGGTACATCTGCATTTAATAAATGGAACTCAAGCCTGCCGAATCCCATATCTGAGGATGAATGGTTTGAATGCTGCCGCCTGACGGGGCGCTTAACAGCGAACGGTAACTTGAGGTTGGTCCACTTTAAGTATCTACATCAATTATACTATACACCTGCACAGCTGTATGCTTACGGTCTGCGGGAATTGGATGGCTGTAAGCGATGTGGAGCACCTAAGGCAGATTTTTATCACTTAGCTTGGGAATGCCCAAGGGTGTACTCATATTCGGAGTCTATCGTACGGATTATACACTTGATGATTGAACTGCCTTTAAACTGCACTCCCCAACTATGTCTTTTGGGCCTGGTTACCAACATTAAGGCCTCACATCGGAGGTTTGTGGCTATAGCATTACTAATGGCCAAGCGAAGAGTCTCTATGTACCGGGGGGGTAGACCTGCGCCTACCATAAAACTATGGCTGCAGGACCTGACTTACTGTTGTGATCAGTTCACATGCTATGCTGAGGAATTGCCTATGTCGTCAAGACCGCGGGACATTTGGGCCCCCCTCACAACTTATTTGCTGTCCGCAGACACTATCTGATGTACTGTATTTACGAGAGGGTGTAACACACAAAGGGGAGGAACAAAAATATATGTATGCTCTAACTCCACTGTCAGGAAATGTATCCCTTCTGTTTTTCTCTTCTGAGTATAATGTCATGTGATGCCTTTTCTTTTCAGGTACAATATCCTTATTGTGATTGTAGGTGATGCCTTGCCATGTATTATTTGGAACTATCAGCATACTAGTATTTTGTCAATGCCGAGCAGATGCCATGTACTGTATACATTTATGCTGTTTTTCGTTACTCTTTGAAAATGAATAAATACAATTTAAAAAAAATAAAAAAGAACCCAGTACCGCAAGGACACGGCCCATTTAAAGCCCTGGGCTTGCTGCATGCCTTTTGTTAATAGAGTGTGGCTGCGGGCAGTTTGTGTGCATTTTCTGAAAGTATACATGTTGATTGCAGCGCCGTGTATAGGCATGACAGGTGCTGCAATTAACATGAATATTTAAAAAAAAATGCACACAATCTGCCCGCAGCCATGCTTTATTAACAAAAGGCAAGCAGCAAGTCCAGAAGCACGATGTGAGCTTTCAGAATCACTAACATATATTAGTGATTGTGAAAGCACACGTCGTGCTTTTAGGCTTGCTCCATGCCTTTTGTTAATAGAGCACGGCAGATTTCATGCCTTTTTGAAAGTTTTCATGTTAATTGCAGTGCCCGCCATGCTAATACACGGGGCTGCATTTAACATGAAAACTTTCAAAAAGGCACGTAATCTGCCGCACTATATAAACAAAAGGCATGTAGCAAGCCTAAAAGGATGATGTGTGCTTTCACAATCATTATTAGACATTAGTGATTGTGAAGCAGACGTCGTGCTGGGGTAGATTGTCTGCTTTTTTTTAAAGTATTCATGTTGATTGCAGCGCCTGTCATGCTTCTACAGGGCGCTGCGATTAACATGAATACTTGTCTTTTGAGGGATGTGCTGTGTGTGTGTGTGCGCTTTAAAGAAGACACTGCATGCTTGGAGTGACATAGGTGCGCACGCACGCACCTTACAGGGAACAGTACTGTTCTGAGAATTGAATTTCCAACTAGAAGACCATGCCAACCCGAACTCAAAAGCACTACTTGTCGCCCTTGTAAACATAGACATGGCAATAAACATATGCATAGGCAAGGACCTACACACGCCACCAGACACCTCCTAGATGTGATTTGTACCTCTTTCCACAATATCTCAGTCAACAAGCTCATACCCATCACCTGGACAGACCACACACTTGTCAAGTTCAGTATCCTCATCCCGCACCACCGCAGACCTACCACCATCAGACCAGCGGA
The DNA here is from genome assembly GCF_964204655.1 of Triturus cristatus. NCBI lineage: Eukaryota > Metazoa > Chordata > Amphibia > Caudata > Salamandridae > Triturus > Triturus cristatus. The sequence continues at coordinate 300,325,728 of NC_140581.1, forward strand.
AATCAGGATGATGAAGCACCACTGCAAACAACCGGAGCATATATGGAGCATAAGTCAACAACACCTGGACAGAAACACATTCAAATCCGCCCTGAGACACTACCCCCAACAGATCTGGGCCACCAAATGCACCCATCTAGCAGATTGCTTTTACTCCAGTACCAGCAAAAATAAGGAGATCTTCACCCCACCAGGTTCTGCCTCCAACACCATTACCCCCTCACCGGACCCCTGCAACAAGCTCTCACAATTCTTCTGTATCAAGATAACCTCCACATACAGCAATTGTGACCCTCAACCGCAGCCCGCAGACCCTGCAACATGTCTCCACGTCTTATCTAAACATAAGTTATAACCACGTGGTCCACCATCACCACAGCCAAAATCGCTGCCACATGCAATCCATCCACTAAGAGGGCTCCATTGGATCGTTGCCCAACCACTCCTTCGCCAAAGAATTTCAGCCTATCAGTGCAGAGCTCATGTCTATCCTGAACACCTCTATTTCATCACTTACCTTCCAGGACACATGGAAACACGACACACTCCACCACCTGCTCAAGAAGCCCCTCGAAGACCCATCAACACTTGCCAACTATAGACCGATCTTGTCATGTGCACCAGTTAGGCCTGGAGGGAAACGCTGTCATTTTACATATGCACAGGTCTTTCCTAAAGTTGCCTTCAGTTTTACATGATGACTTCTGACACACATTTGAATCCATGACAGTCTAGATTAGTTTCTTGGAAACTATACTTGCTTAAGAATCAACTTCACAGGACACTATCATGATACCTTGACACCATGTACAAGGTTTATACATACATTGTGAAAATGTGCTTCTTGTTTACGTACATATGGCCACACAGCTATCTATAACACACAAACAATGGCAGCCTGATCAAGATCTCAGCCCAAGGCAAGGATGCCTTATGTTATTAAAAAAATCATTTTCCGGGTCTTGGCAGAGGAGTGCTTTGCTGTCATTGGCGAGGTATCTACATGCTGATGCTTCAGCCCAGCAGCCTGTAGATACCTCAATGAGGGGTGTACAGCTCTTGACTACAACGTGGATCTACATTCTTTCCCTTCAGGTAACAGGGGTTGGATCAGGGATTCTTCGCAGAACACATACACATGCCCTAGACACTTAGGATAGGGGACGCATAGTTGGAGTACGCTAGATTACTATATTGTGTTATAGGCTTGCATATATACATTGTTTTAGTGCAATGGTGAAACTTTTAATAATGTTCACTGTCCTAGTGCTTCTAATAACTTTTATTTGCTTCTGTCTATTGATCATTGCAGCACATATTTTTTATATAAAAATCATGTTGGTTCAATAAATACTGAAACCGTCCCACAGTGTATTCCTTGTATATACGTTTCTGAGATGAAGAGAGCATGAGTGACTGAGCAAAAGGGTTCCAGATCTGTTACCATGGTTCCTGGGGGATCAGGGTTGTCATGTTCAGTGGTTTCCAAAGCAATTTGCTACCTATCGAAGTCTAGAGGTAATTATGGTGGCACGGTGAGCTAGCTGGCCTATAGGGTGACATATCCTGAGGGGGTGCATGGAATGACTCTAGCACCATCCCACCGGTTATACTGTCTCCAAATGCCCAGTTCCTACCGTAGGGTGGAAATTACACAACAATCTATCTGCTACTGTACTCAAATTCTTAGAGAAGCTCATCAACAGACGCCTCTCAGCAGCTACCAACTCCTTGACAAAACAGACTTCGGATTAAGACCCAACCACAGCACAGAAACTGTAATAGATGCCACCACATACAACATCCGCATGATCATGGACAGAGGAGATAAAGTGGTCCTCATACTTCTGGACCTCTCTGCTGACTTCGACATTGTGTCGCACACTATCCTCATCCAATGCCTGCACGATATTGTAACAAAAGGGCCTGCTCTCCGCTGGATGTGCTCTTTTCTGATGGGCAGGGCTCAATTAGTGAGCCTGGCCTTGTACTCTTTGAATGCCCGCAACCTCATCTGTGGTGTACTGTAAGGATCATCACCTTAATCCAACCCTCTTCTGTTATAAATCCCAATGCACCCCAATATAGGCCTAGGTAGTTACACGACCTTTTACCTACATCTGTCCTACCATTGTTTTACATAAGGGGTTTTAGCACTGACCTTTTACCTAGTTAGGTGCTACATGACTGTCCTGAGGTTTTCTCCAAAAACTAGCCTCGTGTATTATGCATGAGGTTTCTCAGTTTCAGAGCAGGATTACCATATTATGCATAATAACTCTGTATAAGGGTCACCTCTTTCGTCATCCTTGCCCGACATGCTCACAGTACACTTTTAGATAGAACCCCTGAGGGTATCTTTTGGGTGTTTAAGCACTACATCTTCATGGGCAAACCAGAGGAGAAAGACTTCCGTGCTGGCACGCTGACGCAAGTTGCTGAGGTCCGTTCACGCAGGCACTCCAGCATGCAGAGGTCTGACATCCCTTGCGGGTGTCCATCTCGAGACCAAGACGGGGTTCTTCGCTCTACCACATCAGGTAATGGGGTAGGCTTTATCCTAAGGGGATTCTTGTGTATACACCTACACACATGCTAGGTACATTTAGGTACTTCTAGTTAGGTTTTGCATCGCAGGAGTATGCATTTTTACTGTTATGTTTATAGACTCCAGCATATTCTATGGTAGAATTCTACCTTTTCTTTATCCAATTGGTGCTCATAACCGTTTATATCTGTTTGTGTCTAATGGTTGTTGCAGCACACTTATTTTATACTAAAATGTGGCTGGTTCAATAAATACTTATTGAAAATGTCTCTACCGTTTATTGTGAGTATCTCTCTGAGACAAAGTAAGCACGAGTGGCTGAGCCAAAAGTACTGTACTGTTTCTACGATACCTGAGGGGTCAGGGCTGTCATGTTCGATAGTTGCCAGAAACTATTCGCTTCTTGGTAAAAGAGGCTCATAGTGGCACTGTGAGCCAGCTGTTCAACAGACTAACATCTCCTTCGGGGGTGCATGGATTCAGTCAGAACACCAATCCCTTAGCTCAGGTTGTCTAAATGTGCAGATAATATAAAGATGTGTAGGAACTACAAAACAATTCAACCCATACATGATTCCACTGGTAAGCATCATCAAGTTTACTGCCTGTACGATATAAGTTGTCAACTGGATGAAGATTAACTGTCTCAAACTGAATACACAAGAGAAAGAAGAACATCTCACAGTACTCCACCTGGTAGCCAGCTGAACTAGGACTCATGCTCAACCTACCCCTTCACACAGGTCAAGATTCTCGGGATTATCATCGATAGCAAACTAGACAGGACAGCCCAATTCAATGCCATCACAGATTCCTGCTTCCACACCTTCATGTTGCTGAGGAAAATCTTCAAATGGCTACCAACCAGCACCCACAAAAGTCGCACACACCCATGTCACAAACAGGCCCTCTATACCACAATCAGTAAGCAACTCTCCAGAAGACGGTAAAACATTTAGCACTCTGCAGGTAATATGATTGAACCTCCCACGCCGCACACACATCACACCACACCTCTAGGAGTTACACTGGCTCCCCATACTCAAAAGAGCACATTTAAAACTCATCACTCACACTTTCACACTGGTTCACGATATCTCAATAATGCATCCCCATTAACATACAATCCAACACACCTCAGCTCAACCAGACTCCTACTTGTACACAACCCATGCATGTGCAAAACCAGATCCGGCAGTCAGAAGTATTTACTATATCACTCCCAAAATGTGGAATGACCTACTGGTGTTTATCAGAGCCTTCTCCTCGGTTCTTGAGTTCCGCAAGAAGCTGAAGACCTGGCTGTTCAAATAGTTCCCCTTCTACCATAGGTGAGGCTAGATTCACACCTCCTCAGCACAAGGATACCCTGCTGTGTGACAATGCACTATATAACTCCTCATAACATAATATAACATATGCTCTACTACACACCTCACACACTTTGATTTTGGCAAATAAAAGGGACATCTCCATGCTAAGGGTTAGGAACTCCTTTTTCACAACCTGCCGGCCATGTCTATAACTCAGGGTTGCCAAACTCAAATCGGGAAACACCCAACTTGGAGCCTCTTACCGTCACATTGGATTTACTTTATGCTGCTTTGGTAATATGTTCATGTTGATGTGCGTCCAGCAATTTCAACAAGAACAGTGCCTACCTTCGCTTTCAAAGCCCTTAGGACCTTCAGTTTGTGTGGACTCATTAGTAAATGTTAAAGGCATCTAAAAGGAAAAGGGTCTATACCCACTGACCAATTTGAGGCTTCCTGGACATCAGTATGGAAGAATTGTGACACAACCCTGGTATGCAAAAGCTGATTGGATATTTCAGCCTAGTAAAGCACATAAGTGAAAATGTCAGCATTTAGTGAAGGGGGCTCATGTGGGGAGGGCGCTTCAGCCAGGGAGAAGCAATGTTGCTTCCTACCAATCCCTCTACATTTAGAAAAACAATAAACTGGTACAAAGTGAACATTGGTACTCATGCCGCTGCTAGGCATGTAATGCTGAACGGAAGCAACCTGCAAAAAATACTGCCAGAGCTGAATCGGGCTTATCATGAAGGAACCATGAATGTGCTCCTTTTCAAAAGGATAAATGCACAAAAAAATAGAAAGTGTGCACTAGATGTCCTCATCATGCTGGGCGAGACGGGAAAGAAAATGTGTGTGTATATTTTATCCAGGTATGTGTTAAGGGATCAGTTTATATGAGAACAAATATTGGCAAAGCCATTAGGCCTCACCTTTCTGACCAATAGGCTGTGCCAATGGTCTTGGTTTTTAGACACCCTTCAAGGCATCTGCTATTCTGTGCAGCATGCCTAAAGTAAAAAAACAGCCTTTGCTCCTGCCAGCCATGTAATTTTGTAGGCGTGCTCACCACGCATGTGCACACCTACAAAATGTCACATGCACATTTTTTTCTTGTTAGCTACCAATAAGAGGTAAATCGGAAACTAAAAAAAAATGAAAAAGTGTAAAAGCAGTATAAAAAAACTGCTGGGGGTGTGGCGCGAAAGCAATACAGGGATGGTAGGAGGAATGATGAAGCAACATGGAGACGGAGGGTAAAGCAACACAGGGGGGAATGCTAGAGCGTCATGAACAGATGTGCACACGCAACAGGGCCAGAGGGCAGGAGCGAAAGGAACACAGAGTTGGGGAAAGGAGCACTGAGTGCCCAGATCAGGGGAAGAAGCACACAAGCGAGTGCAAGAGGTAGGGGGCAGGGAGAAGCAGCTGGGCAACAGAGAGCAGCACAGAGTACAGGGGAAGAGACATAAAAGAGGGAGACGGCACTAAAACAAATGCACTCTATGGGTTGCTTCATACAAAAGAAAAAAGAAAGAGACGCAGTGTAATTATGTCCTATCTGCTGTTTAAGCCAAGTTCGAACCTCAGAACCCTTGAGGGAGTTTCCGGACCCAATCTCAGAAAAGATTTAGAACGTGATTTGCTAATCAATAGTGGAGTAGCATAATTTTGGTTCCATCATGCTATGTTTGAGTAGGCCACATACATATATATTTACATTGGGCCTTATGTACTCGTGTGACGCATTAATACTAAAGAGATAAGGTGCACTGAAGATATAGAAGTGCATCTATTGTGTGTTTCGAAACATATGTCTGTGTGCATATTAAAGTTTTTCTTTTCAGCAACATCTGGACTGCTGATATTAAGCTTATATAGGTATAGATTGTAAGGTGGTGCGCTAAAATGCATTTAATGCAGTGGATTCACGAGGGATTAAGGAGAATGAACCACGTGTGTTTAATGCTTTCTTTATAAACTGTGATCAGTTGTTGTTTTTGCTTAATAAGAATGAATTGGTATATTGTGCCACATATAAGAATACAAAAAAAACAGTTATATATACATATAAGAATACATCACGATATAGCCCGATTCATTATTAAAGATTTCATTTATTGGATTATATTTAGGTTGTGGAAGTAATATGCATTTAGGGAGGAATGTTAAATAAGCATGATTGTGGGCTTTAAGCTTACAGTCCAGACAGTTAATACTAAGGTGAAAGTTGTTTTTCTGCATGTTTTTCTCTTCTGCAGGTGCAAACCAAAGGCATTTGTGATGATTTTAATGAAGAACAATGGGAGTAGTGCATTTTAATTAGTGAACTCACCTTGGGTTTAGTCAGATTCCCTTTAGCCTTGGAGAGGTATAGATCTCTCTTGACATCTCTGATTGTATGGCTTCATGCTATACATGATTTTCTAACTTATAGAACTTCTACAGAGGTTCTGATGCTGACACCTTTCTTGCTACTTTGCTTCAATAGGGTTTCCTCTATCCTTAGGCTAATGTAGGGTTTAGTAGATGCTGCACATCTTCTCCATGAATGAGGAGAAGGGTTGAAAGCATTCAACAAGTCATCAAATTCTTTCCCTTATTTTCTGTATCACAGCTACTGAGATCCTTATATGTTCTTTGCTGTTGAGGACCAAACTTGTAAGACACTTTATTCTCCCTTTGGTTATTTTATACAATGTTTTTGAGATTGATAAACATCAGTCTGGTTTTGAGTTTGTAATAAACCTTTTTGACTTCAAGTTTTTGATTCAGATTTTTATTTTGTGGTCTTAATGATCACACTGTACTTTGAGGTTTAAATTGTTGCTAACCCCTCTTCCTCGCAGGCTACTACCAAGGTCTATTGACCATAGTTGAATTGGAAAAAATTGGCCCAGAGCGTTCTCAATAGTTTAGGCACACCCCCAAACCTCTGCCCTATACAGAGTTGCAGCTGTCCCCAACTAACCGGTCACACCATACCACCGTGCCTGCATTGCGACTCGGAGTGGCTACTGCTTTGCAGTCTTGTTTAGCCTACGACATACTATGATCTATTCTAAAGCCCAAAATAAATCTGCCACCTTCTCAAGATTAACTCTTTTTTAATAGAAAATGTATTTTCATCAGTGCTTTATGTTCGTGACGATGTATTTTGTCCTGCTGATTATGATTCAAACAATGAAGGTACTTAATGACTTTACTGATCAAAGGTCTAGAAGGTAGGGGAATCAAAATGCAGCCTTGCCTAACACTGTGTTCAAGTTTGAAGACTTTAGTGTTCTTACTCATCTGCCCAAATCTAACCTTTGCACTAACGTTTTTGTGCAGTTGCTGTGGAGCTATGACCATTCAATTCAGCATATCATGCTAACTTAGACTATGCCAGAGCAATGAGCAGTATCGAAGGCTGACCTCAGGACAATAAAACCATGTACAGGGATGAGTTTATGAGATAGCAATACTTCGAACTGACCATATGCCATCTGAACACCAGTTTGATGGTTACTAGGCCATTCTTAACCTCTTCTGTGCCCATGACGAGATAGTCTCGTCATGGAGCACAGTCGCGCTGTGCCCATGACGAGACTATCTCGTCATGAACCCCACCCGCGTGTGAAACGCCCGGCACAGGAGGGGGAAAGGGCGTGGCACCGAAGGGGTTATAACCAATCTGAGCACTGCATAGCATACTATTGTCCTCTACCCAATACTCAATACAGTTATGCAGCACTTTGCCGTAGGGTTTTTCAGCCCCATCAAGCAAAGTTGTTGGACAATAATTGAAATAGTGGGAGAAGGGGCCCTTGTTTCTACAAGGGTATAATTATCGCTGATTTTCAAGCATCTGGAATGAGACGGCTGCACAGTATTGTTCTAAATACTGAGGCAAGAAACAGGGCTCAATGCTAGAGTAAGCCTTATACAAAGGCTACTGAGGACAATAGACCAGCAGTTCAAATAGAATTTGACCTCCTGCAGTGACTATACAAATTGCCATATTTGGCATGGAGCCGCCTCCCCCCGCCCCTCCCCCCCCTCCCTCCACAGCTTGAACAGCTGACAGAAGTGAATTATCCTCTCTGTAGTATTTACCCCATTGGTAAACCAATCTGACATACCCTCGCACACCAAATTACAAAACTCTAAAATTGCTTGCTATCCCTTGATTAAGGAGCCATTTACAGAGCCTCCCTGGCTCTCCACTACATCTTTTTCTTGTCAGTATCATCAGATTTCAGTCAAAGATGTTGTTACTGTTTGCAAAAGAGAAAGCACATTTAAACCCCTATTGGAAGTCCACCCACTGATCATCTTTGTTTGGACTTAGTAGCAGGTTGACGGACTTACACAAAGCTGTCAGCTGCAATAGCCCACATCTCCTGGAAACAACAAGATAGAACACCCCCATCTCTTATCTTCAATCCTTCAATGTTGCAGCTCATAACTCTAAGAGGGGGCTCCTCTGTTGGGCTCCTCCTGGTATGGGTAAAGGTGTTCCTCTTAGCTGCGCCAGAGGCAGGGTCTGCTCTATGGGGAAGCGCAGCTGTGGCCTGCCTAAGCTGGTGTCACCCAGCCCCAGCCTCGATGTGTTGCAGGAGTCATATGCTATTCGCTTCATGACAATGGACCTGCTTAGTTTCTGCTATGCAATCCATTTCAACTTGCAAATTCCTGTTTATTTTATCCATAGTCCCAGCAGCGTTGTTAGGGTTTCCCACGTTTTTGAAACCCTCCTTGCCTGGCATATGCCCTGCATGCTTGTACTAATGGATTGTGTTACCAAAAATATACCTGTTGTTAAAAAGTGTGCCTTAGTTCTCAGAAAGCGAATTAAGGGCACTACTGCATCTTGCCACTAGGCTTCCTTCCTGTCTGTGGCTAGGTTGATTATGTGGATCATATCCAATGAGCTATTGAGCATCTCTGGGAAACTTATCAACCTTTGGAGCCTTCAAGGACTGACTATTGCATTGATCCATCTATGAAGCATCCTTTCTGTTTATTTTCTTCTTATCCGTGGAGGACAGTAGCAGATGTTGCTCCCTACTACCAGTCACTACTACATTAATATTTGTAAGTTGCTTATATACCGCATCACAATAGAGGGCATCCCTCCCTCTTAAGGCCCGTGTTTCTGGCTGAATATTGCCACTCTCGCTCAGCACAGGAAGCTCTATAGGGGTTATATATACTAACTTTTGCTTTAATGTTTTCCTTTATTTCTTACGCTCTAATAGTTTCTTGCTCTTCTTTCTCCTCATCACTACAAGGCGTCAACACAACTGGCTATTCAGGACATCGATATTCAAAAGAAAACAGTGAAATTATAGCAAGATATTCGCTATTACAAAAAAGAGGTGGTTTATCCTTGCTTATAATAGGATTTGTACAAAGGGAAAACAGGGAATTATCCTAACCCAGTTGAAAAAAAAGTGTCACCATCTCGGAGACCTCAAGTGATTTAGACTCAGACCGCCCGAGTACCTCAAGAAAAGCAAGTGAAGACCAATATTAACAGCATCCTTTTTTTAATATATCAAGTTCCCCAAAGGGACTGACAGCGGAAAGGCAGTCGGATGGGACAATACTGTTTTACAGAATCAATACACTCCAGGCCAGTGCCACTCGAGGAACCAGTTTTACGAACGGTAATTAGGATGTCCATGCCCATCTTTAAATCATCATCCTATATTTAAAAACAGGATGAGATAAGTACCATTAGAAAAGGCCTTTCCTTTGCACCTTCATATCCCAATTACCCTTTCCAAACACAGCTGGAGCTATACAACTTCTTCAGGAAAATTAGATTAAAAACAATTTGGGGGAAAAAGGAATTTACATCTAAATGGGATACAACAGGACTTCATTTACCATTGAGCTTTCACCCCTTAAACCATCAGGTAGATAAGAAAATCATTTTATTTGAGAATGGGTTCTTACTGAGATAGATCAGATGTTCACCAAACAAAAATATATAAAGTACAATTTAACAAAGATTGAATCCATAGCAATTAAACTTCTATAAAAATTGGAGAATCTGATTATTAAACCGGCAGATATAGACAGGTATTATCTAGCAAGATAGGGAAAACATTTTTAATAAAATTGAATGTCGGATTTCATATACCTTATACCACCAATATTATGCATAAAGAAATTAAAATCGTGAATGACCATGCTGGAGAAGAAGGCTGGATTAGCCAAAATGAATAAGCCTTCATAAACAATCTACACGTTCGTATTCCAACTTTGTATACCCTCCCTAAGGTTCACAAAGACATTACTGTACCTCCTGGATGCCTAATGTATCTAGTTGTCAATCAATTTTAGAGCCATTGTCTTAATATGTAGAAACTGGACCCAAGGTGCTTGTTCCCAGTCCAGGGAGGACCTGGCCTGGATGTTCAGGCTGGACTGTTCCCATGGGGAGCAGGACCAAGACTGATTTGCATATAGCTGGGTCCAAACTGGGGTGGTATGGTGAGGAAAAGAACAATGGATTTAACCCAGATCTGTGACTGGAGGAGCGTGTTTGAAATGTTTCAGCACTCCGTTCATCATCTTGTTGTGTTACCCTCCCTAAGGTCCACAAAGACATTACTGTACCTCCTGGACACACTATTGTATCGGGTTGTCAATCAATTTTGGAGCCATTGTCTCAATATGTGGATTTTTTCTCAAACCTATAACACAGTCCACGTGTTCTTAGATGAGGTACATGCAATTTGGGAAATTGAGAATTTGGATTACAATACGGAAACAGATTATTTGGTGACTCTTGATATAATTAGTTTGCATACTAATTTCCCCCAGCTTCAGCCCTTGAGGATTATAGAAACCTTGTTAGAAAAAAGACCTTGTCCTCATTGGGTCTCCTCAAAATTCATTATGGACTGTGCAGAAATAGTTCTTGCAAAAACAATGTTCTTGACTGAGAACGGACTTTACCAATAGGTCGATGGGACCATTATGGGCACTACTTGTGCACCAGATTTAGCGATTATATATGTTGCAGATTTTGAAGAGTGCTTTATTTATGATGAGACCACTAATCCTTTTTAGGTCTCGGCTAGCGTAGGCTGCGCAGACATGCGCTGGCGAGATTTAACGTTTTAGGTTAGATTTCTCTAGTGGGCTTTAAGCCTCGCCCCTCCTTTCCATTGGCTGGCTTCACCGTTTATGGTAAACGGTGGCCAGCCATTGGAAAGGAGCGTTTCGTGAAGTACACTTTTCGCTTTTAGAGCCGGCCCAGTTGGACTGGCTGCCCCCACTTACTACTGGCGTAAAAGGTTTTCTTATCTTTATGGGGCCAAACACATGGCCCCATAAAGATAAGAAACCAGTCATGCGAGTCAGTCCAACTGGGACGGCTCGCGAGCCAGTCCGGGTGCGAGAGCGGGCAGGAGGAGAGCCAGCAATAGTAGCGGGCAGCAGCATGAAGGCAAGCTCAGGAGAGATGCGTGTCGGCGAGGAACCTGAAGGATGGCCCTTTCATGTGATCTGGGAGGATGGATTGACGGAAGGCTCATGATCTCACGACTTGGAACTTACCAGCGCCTGCAGTGAGTACAGCAGTGCTCAGTAGAAGATGGCGGCATTACCTTAGGATGGCCAGCCGCTGCATTGTAGGTCGGTGCGGGCGCTGGTGCCCCCGAAACGGTTGTAGACAATGTCTCCGGACATCATGTGGTGAAGGTAAGCACAACAGCAAGGTTCCGGTTAACAACGTAGGTCACGGGAGCACAGTGTAGCCATGGGTTAATGCTTTGGCGTACCGGGTACAGTTGTTCGGGTGCCAGAAGAGTTGCTAGAGCACGAGATTTACCAGGAGGCTCTAGATTTCAAACGGGGAGAATCCAGCTTGGCATTATTTAGGGCTCAATGCGGCAGAGAGTGATTATCTCAGCGCCCCAGCCTTGTTTACTGTTGGGCAGAAACGGTTATCACGAGGCGAGCGCAGGCCGTTATTTCGTTTGTAGCGGGGAGCCACCGGCCTATTTACCACGTTAGGATTTTACCTGCTTTGATGCATACCACTAAAATAAATCTGCTTCCAGACCCAAAATGGCGACCTAGCGGTGAGCAAGTCCCCTTGAAGTTTTCCATCAATTTAAACAAAACAGAACTCACCCAATTAAAAATGGCCGACAATCTGAAGCAGGGTCTTTCAGTCTCCGTTTAACGTTTACGGTGGTACGGCAGAGACTCTGTTGAATGGAGATAGTTCCCAATACAAGATGGCCGTAACACCCTGTTATATCCTACAGAAGGCCAGGGGTCAATGAAAGATGGCTGTGCATATCAGAGGAGTAGCGCGATCTTTGACCCGTAGGAACCGGAGAGGCACTGTAGCTGGCCAAGAAGAGGCGCTAACTGAGGTTTCGGGGGCATGGGGACTGGCCCAGAAATTGCGAGCGGAGAAGAGAAGTGTGGAAGAGGGACGACAGATAAAGGGGGCACCAGGAAAAGAGGTGAGGCAGTGCGCAATGATGTGCTATCTGTCGAGTTTTCAGTTTGCCCATGTGCATACATGCCAACATTTCAGAAGAGCAAAGTGGGAGATTTTTTAGAAAAAATCGGAAGAATGGGGCCTGGAATCGGGTTACTGGCATGTATGGGCTTTGGATGTGTGCTGCTGCAGGAGCAGACATTTGAAACGCAAATGCACGTTTTTTTCTTCATGGAGCGCAAATGGCAGGCAGAGAGAGGGTGATACAAGTATTGTGCACTGGCCTGGCAGGTTGCTGGCAGTGCATACACCAACACGCCCCCATCCTCTGTGTGGCAGCACGGGCTGAAACAGCTTCCCGGGCACACACACAGCGCTCCAGAGTACTTCACAGGTCTTTTAACGAGGCTTTGTTGGTTTTTCACCCCTTCTAGAGCCCCCGCATCGCCACTCTGACTATTGCTGGAAGAATTAGCACGTTACACAATACCAAGCCCTGTCAGCTGAAACCCCGAGGAATCGGGTTTCTGGATGCTTGAATCGGGAGGTGGGAGACTAGCCTTGAAATCTGTAGTCTCCCGCCTGAATCGGGAGGGTTGGCATGTCTGCGTGTGTATCACTTAAATGTTTTCAACGTGTTTTTGTGTGATATTTTATAGCATATGCGTGACACTCTAAGTGCAGCACACTTTACTTGAGCACCGGAGGAATTAGAACGACAAGAACAACAAGCATTGAAAATGCAATAGGTATTGCCTTTGATTAAGTTAAAGCCATTTGTTTTGTTAATAGTATTCTATAGCAAAGCAAATGGCTTTAACTTAATCAAAGGCGAGACCTATTGCATTTTTACGCTCCGTATTAAACGCCGCTCTGTGGCGCTTGCCGGCCCATATGAAAGCTGTAATTTTGGATGTCAGGGATTGAACCCACCATCGGGGAATGAGATACAGGAAGTTCGCCAGGATGGACAGATAAGAGGGGGGGGGGGGGGGGGAGAAAACATCTTCTAGATAAAGATGTGGGCTCTCTAGGCAGCGGGATCCAGAAACCTGGGAGTCACTAAGAAAAAGGATAATGTCATAGGCGTATAGCACTATCCGGTCCTCAATTCCACTTCCCCACTTCCAGCCTAGTACCTGTGCATTACAGCATATCAAGTGCGCCAATTGTGCAATAGTCAAGGCAAACAGTAACGGGGTAAGCGGGCAGTCCTGGCGTGTGCCTTACTGGATCGGGAAGGGGGGCAGACATAATACCATTCACCCGGACCGGAGTCGTGGGATTATTATAGAGGAGACGGACCATCCTGCAGAATGCTGTCATATACCAGGAGGACCGCATCTATGAAGTCTCAACAGACTGTGCCAAAGGCCTTACAATATAAGGAAGAGGGCCAGGGTGCCACCCAGAGTATGTGTCTGGGAGAGCGCCGTCTGTGCCCTACAAATGCAATGACGCATGCTTCTACTCGGCATAAACCCACATTGATCCGGGTGAATGACATAAGGAAGGGTGCGGGATAATCGAGTCACCAGGACTTTAGCATAGATCAGAACGACTGATCTATGCGTGAGATCGGGTGGTAGGAGAAGCACCGTTCCAGAGGGAGTCCTGGTGGCACAACCTAGGTCTGGAGGGAACGATCTCGCTGTAGTGCCACCGTGTAGAAGGTCAATAAGTCGGGTGTTAAAATAATACGGAACTTCTTAAAATATTCAAAGGGATATCCGCCTGGGCCCAAGGTTTTTCTGGATTGCAGACAGGATTTGCCAGATCGACCTCTTCCTCAGTCATTGGTTGATCTAATTTTTGCGCTAAGGAATGCGGGATGGAGGGCATGGGAATGTCCCAAGAATAGGGTTCTTTATCTGCGACAGGGGGGCTAGACACCGTGCATAGAGGTTCTGATAAATGGTCGAAAAAACTGAGCAATTGTTGGCAGTTCCTCATGAATGTCGCCCGCTAACTCCTGGACAGTGGGCACCACTCTAGTAGAGACATTGTGGGTCGCCAGCCAATACAGCAGTTTACTGAACTTGTCCCAGGACTCCTAAACTCTTGGGGTGGAGGCCCTCCAGCTCTGCTTTGCCTCCTCGAGAGAAACTTGCTGCAGCTCGGACCGTGCCACCATCAGGAGGCTCTGCGTCTCTTCTGTGTCAGAATGCTGGGAGTGGCGTTCGAGATGTTTTTGGGGAAGGATTGTGTTGTCAGGGTCAAAGGTGAGTTTGCTACCTCTTCAAGGATCTCAAAAAATGAAGAATCACAGATTTGTGGTACTTCAAAGGTTGTTCAACTTGTCTTCTGGAGCAAGGACGGTGTGAGAGTACTTTCGTCTTTGCTATTGGTCCCTCTAATTGTTTCAGTAACCTCAAATAAAAGGGGATTTTCGTCCTTAGTGCCATACTGGGGAGGAGTCCCTCACTAATGAAATAGCTATTTTATTTATTCTGCTCCTGCAATCAAGCAGCACCAATAGTCTGATGCGATGTTAGAAACAATGTGATTGTTTAGTGATGGAAATACCATTGTTATACTAGATCTACATGATTCTCCATACAACTCTACCTTCACTCTTTCAGAAGAAGGCTTCACCGTTTTCCGACCTTCCCAAAAGCCTATCTTACAATCTTTCAGAACCATGAACTTGTTGATTTTATTGCTGGCACTGTTGGCATATGCTAGTTTCCTGTACTAAGACCAAAAGATAGAGTTAACAAGTAAATAAGGTGGGGGGCGTAGCTAAGCAACATGGCCGATAGGACGTGAGCCTCTGAGGTCCCCGCCGGCCTGCCCTGGAAATCCTATATTATCCTACTCTATTTTTCCTGATATCAGTGAAACCTCATCGCGGAGATGTCGTGCATCGCCCCCCTCATCTGTGGGTTCGTTCGGCAGGGAAATCAGGTGCACGGGCCTGATCGGGGGTCCAACGGTGAACTGGGCCGCTACTGGGCCCGGTATACTGTTGGCAGAAGGGGGACAACTCCTGCCCTGCAGAACACACACGCCCCTGGGGAGGCTGCGCTGGGGCCCCTCGACTCCCCTGCCACATGGGTGGAGGGTGCGCAGCGGGCCGACATCGGAGGGGGCGAAGCGAGCGGCGATAGAAAGTGGATCCCTGTGGCTACTGTGTAGGTCTGAGTCGGCCACGCGCTCCTGGCGGCCGGTCTGGGGCACGGATTCCAGATTCTGCGGTGCCGCAGTCGGTAAGAGCTGTGGTTGGCCTGCCGGGGGGTGAGCTGTGTTCCCACACCACCCGCTGAGGAATCCTTGACCGGGGCTCTCTCTCCACCTCCACTCTGTGGAGGTGGGACGCGCTGAAGGCTGCATCTGTGGGAGGACGTCGGCGATTGCCGCGGTGATAGGCCGATACAGCCACGCGCCCTGACTCTCGAGCTGGGGCGAGGCCTGCTGGACTGCCGAGATGCAGTTGGAGTGAGGTCGGCCGCCTGCTGGGGAGGCGAGTGGAGCCTCCGGCCTGTGGTACTCTGTCTGGTCCTTCTCCTGTATGTGCTCCTGACTGGTTCAGGCCTTGGCACTGGCTGCAGAGAAGGAGATTGGTGGCGGCCTGATTTAGACTGCTGGGAGCTTCGCCCACGCAGTGCCCACGGACTGGCTCGTGCAGAGTCTGGTCAGGGGACTCTACCCACCTGCCCGGGGGGGGGGGGGGGGGCCTATGAGCATTGCGGTGCCCCTTCTGGTACTGGGTGGGGGGGGCCTGGATTGGACAATATCAACCTGTCCGAGCGCCTCCCCCCGCCTGGTGCCGAGTCTGCGTCCGCTGATGGTGGTGTTCGGCGGTGCTATCCTGTTGAGTCTGGGCAGTCCAGCACTGCACGTTGCGGGGCACGTTGTGGAGCACTGGTGCCCCTCAGTACAGAGTGCTACAGATAGAGGGGTGATTATACTGAGGCTGCTACCTGCATTTTTACTTATGGAAGGACAGCACCGGCCGCCATCTATGGACTGTGCTGGATGCATGAGGTGGCCTGTCCCCAAAAACGATAAGCCTGCTCAGTCCAGCACCTTGTAGGGTCAGTGTGCTGGTGTGAGGCCCGCCAAGGAGACACACACCTGGTGTGGGCGTGGCTGGGCGCGCAATACGTGCCTGTTGCGGAGGCTCATGCTGCCTTGAGTCCAAACTGCAGGGCCTTCCTGCTTGCTTTGGGCTGGGGCTGGAATTTGTGCTGGAGATCCCACCACCGAGGCTGATCTTTGGGGGTGACCGTGGAGCCCCGCGGCGGTTGGTGCCCCGGCTTCCACAATGGGAAAGGATAAGGTTGCGAAAACTTCAGGGGCTAACACGATAACTAAATATACCACACCCGCGATCTGCTGCAGCGCATAACAAGGCAGACTGGGGGTGCAGGTGAGTGGCTGTGGAGCCTTCCCATGTGGGGCTACTGGTAGTCATCCAGGGCTCTAGGAAGGCATTGGAGAATCAGATTGAGACTGTCTCTATTGATGTAAACCTGTTGAAGGCGGACCTTCGAAAAATAGTGGACAAGGTGAACATTACGGAGGGAGACATTGTGAAACTGAAAGGAGAGGTGGCAACGCTTAAACAACCAGCATCCCTGATGTCTGTGTCCACAAAGGCCCTGGAGCACTATGCAGAGGATGATAGGGCCGTGCCAGAGACTGCAACAGCCTTCAGGGACATGTGGGGCAGGTATTAGCAGAGCTGTTCCTAGAGCAGTGGATTTGCACTAAGCTGCGTCTGCTGGGTCTCTCAGAGGTGTTTGTCATGGAGAGAGCGCACAGGGCCCTAGTGTCACCCCCGTCTGGTGCACAGCAGAGGGCCATCATCGCAAAAGTGCTAAATTATCGTGATAGAGACTTATACTGCAGGTGGCCAGGGAACAGAGAGACCTTTGTTAGAGAAACAATAACATCCCTATTTACCCAGACTACACCAGGCAGGTGCAGAAACTGAGGAAGTCCTTCCTGGGGGTCACGAGGAAGCTATGGGAGCTACAGATGCAATGTATGCTCCTATATCCTGACAAGCTGAAAGTCCTGTCAAAGGGCAGGGTGCATTTCTTTGAGTTCCCGGGCAAGGTTTGAGAATGGTTGGAGATCCATGGTGAAGCTCTTCCCTGCTGGAATTGAGAGGTCAGAGGCAGAGATGGGGTACGCGTTCACACAAAGGAACACAGCATAGATCCAGATAGGCGGTGACAGGTGACAGCGAAGCACAGGACCAGCGGAGGGTCACTGTGGAGGCGGACGGTACCATGCAGTTGGATGCATCGGGGGATGAAGGCCCGAGTTTTCCTACTGCATCAATGACACCGGATCCTGATGATCTGTCACAGACATTGAGCCCCACTGCAGACATTGTCCCTGAAAGACTTGGAATTTCTGAGGTTTGGGTATACGTACCAAGTGCCACAGTGTTCTCCTAAAACGGCACTGGTCTCGATCGCCTGTTTACAAGAGACATATTTGGAGGATTCAGGGTCCACTAGAGTGGCTAAATAATTGCGGGGACAGATGTTTCACTCCTCCTACTCAACATATGCTAGAGGAACCCTGGGGAGGGTGGCCCTGGGGAACCAGTTTACTCCAAAGTGTGTTCAGGCTGATATGGATGCCCGGTATGTGCTATTATGCAGCGTTCTTGATGGTCATGAACTTCCATTACTCAACACTTATGCTCCTAATACAGACAAGCCCACTTTTAATCAGACAATTCTAGACCTGGTAGACACAGATCTCGATGTTGGCAGGGTATGCCCAGACGTGTGTTCCTTGCTCACTTTGCCACTGGAATCAAGCTAGCCTGGCTGATGAAGGGTGTTACCCAGAAACCGGTCCCAGGATGCTTGTTTCCGGTTCAGGGAAGACCTGGCTTGGCAGTTCGGGCTGGACTATTCCCATGAGGCACAGGGTCAAGACTGATTTGCGTTATAGCTGAGTCTGAACTGTGGTGGCGAAGTGAGCTAAAGAATGATGATGGATTCAACCCAGCTCTGTGATTGGAGGTGAGTGTCTGAAAAGTTTCAGCGCTCCGTCCATCATCTCCTTGTGTTTGCTTTGTTCGCCCTAAGTTGGCAGGGTATGCCCAGACGTGGGTCCCATGCTCACTTTGCCACTGGAATCAAGCTAGCCTGGCTGATGAAGGGTGTTACCCAGAAACCGGTCCCAGGATTCTTGTTTCCGGTTCAGGGGAGAACTGGCTTGGCAGTTCGGGCTGGATTGTTCCCATGAGGCACAGGGTCAAGACTGATTTGGGTTATAGCTGAGTCTGAACTGAGGTGGCGAAGTGAGCTGAAGAATGATGATGGATTCAACCCAGGTCTGTGACTGGGGACGAGTGTCTGAAATGTTTCAGTGCTCCGTCCATCATCTCCTTGTGTTTGCTTTGTTTCCCCTACGTTGGTAGGGTATGCCCAGACGTGGGTCCCTTGCTCACTTTGCACTGGAATCAAGCTAGCCTGTCTGATGAAGGGTGTTACCCAGAAACCGGTCGCAGGATGCTTGTTTCTGGTTCAGGGAAGACCTGGCCTGACAGTTCAGACTGGACAGTTCCCATGAGGCACAGGATCAAGACTGATTTGCGTTATAGCTGAGTCTGAACTAAGGTGGCGAAGTGAGCGAAAAAATGATGATGGATTCAACCCAGATCTGTGACTGGGGGTGAGTGTCTGAAAAGGTTCAACTCTCCATCCATCATCTCCTTGTGCTTGCTTTGTTCGCCCTAAGTTGGCAGGGTATGCCCAGACGTGGGTCCTTTGCTCACTTTGCCACTGGAATCCAGCTAGCCTGGCTGATGAAGGATGTTACCCAGACACCGGTCCCAGGATGCTTGTTTCCAGTTCAGTGAAGACCTGGCTTGGAAGTTCGGGCTGGACTGTTCCCATGAGGCACAGGGTCAAGACTGATTTGGGTTATAGCTGAGTCTGAACTGAGGTGGCGAAGTGAGCTAAAGAATGATGATGGATTCAACCCAGATTAGTGACTGGGGGTGAGTGTCTGAAAAGTTTCAGCACTCCGTCCATCATCTCCTTGTGTTTGCACAGATCTCGATGTGCCACTCCTATGGCTGGGAGACTTCAACTGTGTCCTAGATCCGGACTTGGATAGACACCGGCCCAGAGGCGGTACGAACCCACAAATGACAAAGAAATTGTGTGCTGTAATGGGGGAACTGGGCTTGAGTGATGCTTGGCAGGAACGGCACCCACCCAGAAGTGCTTCACTTGTTATTCACCCACAGACAATGCGTGCAGTAGACTAGACAGGTTTGGTGTCTGGACTACCTGCTTTTCCGGAGTTGGGGGTGATTAACTTGGCTTGATTCCTGTTGAACATCGCTCCAGTATGCTGTGTGGCTTAATAGAATCCCCCTATACAGGGTTCTCGGGATGGGGGACGCCACCTGACATATTGAAAGATCAGGAGGGGAGGCATATGCTTTCTTTGGCAATAACGGACTATTTGATGCACAATTGGAGGGTGATCCCAATACAGCCACAGAGTGGGAGGCACTAAAAGCGGTGTTGCAGGGGTGAGCATGGATTTGACTTGCGGGGTCAGGTGCCTGCTGCAGCGGGAACTGAGAGAAGGTGAAAACGAATTACTAGAGCCCAGACGGATGACCTAACACTCCCTAATGTGGACGGTCGGGAGCGCGAGATTCGAGAAAAGATAAGTGACACCTGGGACATACTGGACACATACACACTCATTATCGCAAGTGGCTTCACGCCGAGGGGGACAAATCTGTCCACCTGCTGGCCTGGATACTGTGGAGGGAGCAGGCCCCACCTCTATTGACCTGCTTGGCGGCCTCACTGGGGACATGGTATACACTAGAGTGGGCATACTGGAAGTATTTAAGAAGCACCTACAGATGGTGTACACGGCAGATACTACTCATTGTGCAGCCCGCTATGCCCCCTTCCTGCAGGAACTGGCGCAGACATGCCTCCTGCCGGAGGGAATGAAGGAGCTAGAGGCACAGTTGTCGCTAGAAGAGATCCTCGAGGCGGTGCAAGAGCTCCCTAGGGCCGAAGCGCCGGGGGGAGATGGGTTTCCTCTGGAATTTTATAAAAACCTACTAGGAAAAGCTGGCCCAACCTCTCTTATAGGTATAGGAGGGGACCTTTAAATGGGAAGTACTTCCCCCAACAATGCGGGAATGAGAGATTGGTATGTTTCTGAAACTTGGGGTGACAATCGTTACCCAGCAGCATACCGCCCATTAACCATGATTAATCCTGACGTCAAAATATTGTGTAAAGTACTGGCAAGGCGTCTGTCTAAATATATGCCCCTCTTGATACATGAAGATGAATGCGGGTTCATCCCCGGCCGCAATACGGGCATGAATATACAACGATTAACACATGTCATGCATGAGGTTCAGGGCTTGCAAGAGGAACTTGCACGAGTGGCCGTGGATCTTGAAAAATCGTTTAATACTGTTGACTGGGGGTATCTACAGGAAGGTCCTCTGGGTTTGGCCCGCGGTTTTGTAGGTGGGTTAAACTGCTCTACACTGACCCCAGCGCTCGGGTGCAGGTGGGTCCGTGCTAGTCAGAGATGTGGATGCAGGGGCATGGAACGCGTCAAGGTTGCCCGCTATCTCCATTGCTTTTTGCTCTGGCCATTGAACCACTCGCTATTTGGGCACACAGGGACCTCAATGTGAGGGGCATTAATATTGAAGGGAGCACGGAGGTAATCTCTTTATATGCTGATGCCCTGTTCTATATCTCCTCGAGAAGCGAAACCCAGGCTACTACAGCTCCTGGAAGAGTTCGGAACGTTTTGTGACTAAATAATCACGTCTTTGCTCTTCCCTTTGGCTGGTCTATCTGCGGTGCCGCTGGAGTGGCTTCTGAATCTTGGGTTGAGATGGGAAAACTGGTTCACTTTAGATATTAAGGTGTGCAGGTAGTACACGACGATTCGCAATCCCAGCGTCTCAACTTGTCCACGGTGGGAGGGGCGCTCAAGGGATTAGTGACTTTTTGGAACTCGCTGCCGCTCTCCCTTATGGGCCAGCAGGCAGCCTATAACTACACTACACTACACTATAGCCTATACCGCTGCGGTGCCTAAGGGTACAGACATTCCCACTACATTGTCTTCTAGGACATGTCACAAAGGATGGAGATAACTTGGATGGGGAAGTGCTCCCTCTCCCTGGATGACTGGATGAGGGTTGTTCGTGAGTGGTCTCTGGTGGAGGAGGTCCATATGAAGGCATATAGGAGCGATGAGAAGTTGGAAGAGGATCTCAGGTCCTGGAGGGAGTTATGCAACATGTTTTTAAACCCTGAGGTGCACTCAAATGATTAGCGTGTATCGAACACAAGTGGATGTTCGGCTGAGGAAGATGCCAGATGATGTGTTGAGGTTTCTTTTAATGCTATCTGATGACTGGTAAAGGGGTTGGTAACCATGCACCTTTTTTGTAGTCTTACACCCTGACGTAGACCTCTCCAAGTTGTACACGTTTTGCGGATAATCTCTTCCTCTGCTGGTTTTAATGTTTATGAAAAAAATGAAAATAAAGGTTAAAAAAAACAACAACAAAAAAACAAGTTTGCTCTGGTGTTCAGAGAACCAGCCAGGTGTTGATCCACCAGGGAAACGCCCTGTTGTTCCAGCCAAGTCCAGAGATGCAGGGCCTCTTGACAGAGATTCCACGACCCTACTCCGCACTGTTTGTTGCAGTACCACATGGCGGTAGTGTTTTCCACGAACACCTGAACTAGCCTTCCCTTCATGAATGGTAAGAAGGCTTTCAGTGCCAATCGGATTGCACGAAGCTCCAATAGGTTCATAAGGAGCTTGGCTTCTGCCGGAGACTGGAGTCCTCTGATCTCCACCTTCCCCATATGGCCGCCCCATCCCAGAAGAGATGCAGCCGTCACTGCTGTGAGATCTGGGTGGGGAAGGGAGAGGGGTCTGCATCTGACCCAATTGTGGTCAACCACCACTGAAGGTCTTTCACAGTGCCCTCTGATAGCTGAACCAGATCAGTGAGATTTCCTCGATGCTGTGCCCACTGGAACTTCAGGTCCCAATACAGAGCCCTCATGTGCCACAAGCAGGATGCAGGAGGCCATGAGGCCCAATAGTCTCAGAGTCATTCTCACCAAAATCCAGGATAGGGGGTGGAACATTGGTATCATAGCCTGAATGTCTTGGACTTGTCATTCGGGAGGTTAGGCCCAAAACTGCACCGTGTCCAGAACCGCTCCAATGAAAAGGAGCGTCTGAGAGGGAGTCAGGTGAGACTTTGGCACGTTGATAGTGAACCCCAGCGAATGCAGGAGGTTTGCCATAGTCTGGAGGGGGAGACTACTGCTTGGGGCAAGCCCGCCTTCTACAACCAGTCGTCAAGATAGGGAGAAGACTGGAACCCCTGATCTCAGCAGATGGGCTGCGACCACTGCCATCACCTTTGTGAACACCCGAAGGGCACTGGTGAGGCCGAAGGGGAACACGGCAAACTGAAAGTGCTCATGGCTCACTGTAAACTGCAGGTAGCGACGATGGACAGGCAGGACGGGGCAGACAGGACGGGGCTTGGAAAATAGGCATCCTGAAAGTACAGCGCTAACATCCAGTTTCCCAGGTCCGGATCAGACAGTACTTGAGCTAGGGTGAGCATCTTGAACTTCTCCTTTTTGGTGAAGTAATTGATGGCTCTGAGGTCGAGGATAGGACGAAGGCCCCCGTCCTTCTTTTTAACCAGAAAATAGCAAGAATAACAATCACAGCCTATTTCTGGTCCAGGAACCTTCTCTATAGCACCTTTGGCCAAGAGAGTTTTGACTTCCTCGCGGAGTAAGGAAAGGTGATCCTCCGTCAGCAGATAGTACACTGGAGGCATGGATGGAGGGGTAGTCTCGAAGGGGAGAGAGAAGCCTCTTTGGACTATTTGCAACACCCACCTGTCCGTGGAGATGATGGCGTATGCTGTCACCAACTGGTTGTGAATAATTCTGGGGATCGGACTAGGAAGGTTTTACGGTGGAGGACGAGATCGTGGCTTGGCTTGACTTCTTGCCTCCTGACCCACCGGGTCGGGTGAACAGTGTCAACTGCCCGCAGAGGTTGCTGAACTTGCTGGCCCTCTGCACGGTTGGTAGCCCCTTCAGTAGCCACGAAAGGAGCAAAAAGCAGACACAGGCCTGGATGTTGTGGTGAGGCTCAAGGGCTTGGCCGTAGCCAGTGAGTCCTTGAAATGCTCAAGGGCAGCATCTGCTTTGTCTCTGAAGATGCAGGAACCATCAAAGGGCATGTCCCATAAGATTAGCTCGGACATCCCTCGAAAAACGAGACGTTCTCAGCCTGGCCTGGTGACGTACGGCCACCGTAGTGGAAATCACTCTGTTCACCGAGCCTGTCATGTCCAAGCCACATCGGATGGTGAACTTCGCTACATATCTCTAGTCTGAAATGACTTGGGAGAGTAGAATCCAGTCCTCCTCTGAGACTCTGGACAGCACCTGCACAACCGTGTCCCATATCGAATGGGAATAATGTCCCAAAATGCATGCGATGTTCTCCGCCCACAATGCTAGACTGGCAGAAGAAACATTTTTCTTCACAAAGCTTTCCGGTCTCTTGGATTACCTGTGCGGGGTTGCGGAAGGGAATGCGCCATAGGAAGTGGAAGCTTGAATCACCAAGCTTTGTGGAGTGGGGTTGGCATGAGGAAAGCTGGGTTGCTTGGTGTAGGGCGATGGCGGCAGGCAATTGTTCTATTAACAGGCACCCCAGTGCTGGGTTTGGACCAGGTGCGCAGAAAAACATCCGTCAAGGTCACATTGAAAGGCAGCACTGGTTCCGAGCTGGAGACACCTGGCTGCAGGACCTCTGTCAAGACGTTAGTCTTGACTGCCACCGTAGAGAGCTGCAGGTCCAAGACCTAAGCAGCCCTCTGCACCACCATAGCGAATGATGCCCCCTCCTCCGTAGCCAGGTTAGGGGGAGAATCTGTGGAGGTGTCCAGGCCACTGGCATCACCCAGTTCCTCATACCAGTCCATGTCCTGGGGTTGCAGGATTACTAAGGGGGCCTTCTCCCCCTCCCATTCCTCCTCATCCATTCCTAATCCTTCAGAATAGGGCAGGTTAAATGGCATGGAGCAGTATGGCTCCTTCGGCACCGGTCTCTGCGACAGTGGATGCCTGACCGGCTCTTTGTTGTCTGGAATGCAGATTGAGGAGGTGCTGCCAGTGGGCCTCGGCGACATCGAGGACTTTGGCCCCGGGGAAGGTCGCTGTGGAGGTGCGACCAGTGTTGGTCCGCACCCAGGAATGGGTCCAGTAGGAGGTTGTGGTGCCGGGGCCAGAGCCGAAAGCGCGGAACCCACAGGGACTCCATCATCCAAGCCTGCGGGCCCGAAGGTGTGGCGACAGGCTTAGGTCGCCCAATTATGGCACCAATGGCATCACAGAACTCCTTCAGTTGGACAGGGCTCGTCCCTGCCCCAGCAAGGGTGGAAAATGCAGAGCTGACCTAGGCACCCGCTCCACGGAGAGGGGGCCTCGAGTGCTGTGGTTCCTCCATCTCATCATGCAACGGACGTGACGAACTTCGTGTGTTTCTTCTGATGCTTCTTACCTGACGACTTGGAAGAAAAGGACTTTGTTTTTCCAGAGCCATGCTTGAACCTTCCTCTCGACAAAGACCGGGAGCGGGATCGAGACCGACAGGGCGACCTCCGAGGCACCGTCCGCCGTGCTGCCATTAGCTTTAGGGACCACTTCCTCTAAGCTTTCAGTGCCATGGCCCGGTAAGTGGAGTACAACTTTGTGTCGTAGTCGCGCTCCACGCACCAAAGAGACACTAAGTGGGGATCCGTGACCGACATGGTGCGGTGACAGGCGCTGCATGGCTTGAACCCAGATGTCTTCTTGCAAGACATCCCTAGCATACCAAAAGGAGTCAACAAAAAGTCAAAAAATGTCTGTCAAAAAATAATAGGGGGTTAAGCTCTCATCGACGGATCTTGGCTGGCTGGATCGGAAAGAAAAGAACTGAAGTCGGCACGCTGGAGTGGCGGTTATATTGACGGCGCGGACGTCATGACAAACAAGACATCGACCATGTCACGCCTAGTTGACTGACGCCACCAACTGGGGCACCGGGGTACTGCTAAGAAAAATCTTCTGGATCCAGCCATCGCCTGGAAGTTCAAAGGTAAGGAATCTGCAGCTAGATGTCTCTATCAGATGTTGATATATAATATTCTGTGTAGTTGTTTTAGATGTACTAAGAATCTGATTGATCTTGTAGTAATAAATACTTCAAACTTAAAAGTATTCATTCTCTTAGTACAGTGTGTCATACTGTGAATACCGAAATATGTTTTAAAAAAATGCTTTTGCGGTGCCCTGATCCAGCACAGGATTGTTAGTAAACCAAAAGTAATCTTCTGCATCAGTAACACGTTGAATTGTATCTTGCAGGGCTACAATAATTTGTCTTTCACATTCCTCGCTGGTGCATTGAATCAAGTTCACTGTGTCACCCATGGGTGGGAAAGCACACCCTGGAGGGTTTCGCCAAAGTTGTACCTTACACAACAATCAGAGCTGAATTATATTTGTTAAATATTGGGATGAACAAATATTGGGGTTCAGATTATTGATTATTGGGCTTCGGCTCCCACAGAGGGCATTACTACATAACGGGCCGTATTCACAAAGATAGTAGTAAATCTACACTGGCAGATTTACACTTACATGCATATCACTTTCTGTGACTGACAAATATCCTGTGGAATCTGCATGGAAATCTATTCCAGGTGCAGGTTTCCCTATGGACTGCTTGGAAAGCCATGTGACATTCCCATCATGATCTAGTTGCCTCTGTGCAAAGTTCTCCATAACGTAAGATCCCCAGAGCAAATACACACTTTTTTCTCCACAGGGAAAGTATTTTTCCCTGGGGAGAAACTTCTTATCCTCCCCACCTAATCAGGAGGTGATCCATTTCCCTTCCCATTCTGGAAAAAGATCTACACCAGCCCTTTGTTGGAGTAAAAAACCTACCCATTTCAGGGTGGAAAGGTGAATAAGCAGAGTTTGTGAATGCCCTCAAACTTCATAGGCTAATCATGCCTTTTAACTCGTATTTTCCCATCCCTTGAGTGGGTTTTACGGGTGTGGAGAGCGTGACACTTGCGGTGGAGAGCTCGGTCACAGGCCTGCACTCTCTCCGACAGCTCCTGCGATCCTTTGCTGACACTATGCCCCTGCCTCGTGTGCTCGAGGCTGCTGCTGTTCAGAGTACTGTTCATTCATTTTTTATCTGTAATTACGCTTGCTCGCATTTCAGAGCACTGTTCAATTTTTATTTATATTTACGCTTGCCTGTATTTCTCCTGTATTTTCTTTTACACTGTTGGTTAATTTTGCTTCCATTTTTCTAATCTGTGCCGCCGTACCCGCTCTTGTCCCCTCGCTCCGACCCCATCCCACGCTTCCTGCCACTGCTCACGCGGCCACTCCCCTCTCCCGTGCCCGTTTTCCTGCCTCCCAGCTGAGCGTCCCTCCCCTCCCCCACATAATGCAAACAGCTGCGCGGTCGCAAAGCAGACGCGCTGCGTGGTTGCACCTAAGGCAAGCTCTTCTGCGCCCGTCTGCGATCCGAACGCGACCAGCGCCAGGAACCCTGGCTCACCCAGGACCCACCGCTACGATTCTACCATCCTCAACGCACTCGACCCTGGAAGACACACCGACTGCGTAAGAGCCAAACCGAAAACCACCCATGGAGAGTTCGCGTGCAGAGCTTGCCACAGCTCCTTCACCATCGATAACACCCCTACCACCACCGAAGGCCCGTCCGACGCACACACCACCAACACCCTGACTTGCATCCTCCTTAACGTGGGCTCCCTACACCGACATGCCGTAGAGGTCTGGGAACTGATCGATACCGTTTCGCCCGACGTCGCCTTCTCACAGAAACCTGGACCAACGCCACCTCCGGCCCGTCATCGCCACTGCCATCCCTGACGGCTACAAGGTCCAGAGAAAAGGCCGCCCCCAACGCCCAGGAGGAGGACTCGCCATCGCACACAAGACCCCCCTCCGACTCTCCACATCCAGCACAAGTGACCCCCACTTCGACATAAGGACCACGTTACGCGGCACCCTCATCTACAGACCACCGGGCCCTTGCGCCCAGTCCACAACAACCATCGCCGAACTCGCCGCACCCCACGCAATCACCTCCACGGACTACATCCTCCTCGGGGACCTGAATTTCCACCTCGACAACCGCAACGACCCCCACTTCATCACCCTCAACAGCCTCGCCAACCTCGGACTGAAACAGCTGGTCAACACACCTACGCACAGAGCTGGACACACTCTGGTCCCTATCTTCGCGGAAGGAACAAACATACGGTTCAGCCACACCACCCAGCCGCCCTGGACAGACCACCACTGCGTCCATTTCACCTTCAACACCACCAGCGCACCCAAGCGCGTCCCGCGACCACCACTAAGAAACTGGAGCAAGGTTACAGAGGAACTCCTCACCACCACCCTCCGCCAAGACCCCCCCAGCGCCACGACTGACACTAACTGCGCAGCCCCAGAACTCCACCGCTTTAAAACAAAAAAAAGATTATTTACTGGTAGGTAGAAGGGCAGTTAGGATAAGAAAACACATAAAATGTGGTCCCAGCACTTTTCGAGCTTTGGTACATCCAAACCTCAAATTCAGGTTTCATGTGGTTAATCTTTACACTATAAATAAAACATGACAAAGAGGCCTTTGTTATTTAATAGAGAAAAGTTTGGTTGCCATTGTAGACATCAGTAACACATCGGCCCAGGTGGCAAGAATCAAGTAAACCGTCCCGCAAAAGATGTCCCTCAAAAATTAAACACAGTAAATGAAAAGAGCTCTCAAAAAATGATTCAGGGTGGTAAAAGATCAGTTTTAACAGTGTGCTGTTGTCTAGCTATGGTATATAATTGGGCTACAATAGTAGTTTTTAAGAATATTCCAGTTCTGGGGAGACAACGGATGGTCCTCACTGGTTACAGAGTCACAGTTCAATGCAAGTGGACTATTTTTGCCAGAGTTGGGCCAGCACCAAAGTGCATCCTTGGGGTAGCAGCACTTCAAGAGCTCACAACTTAACAATGTTCATTTGCTGTTGACAGACATATGAGTAGTACATCTAAAGGACCTAAATATTCACCAGCTGGAGTGCGGAATTGGGATTGAAGTTTAGAAAGCTAGAAAGATTCAATTGTGCAGGATTCAGTGCTACTAATCATAGCCAAAATAACAGAACCGTACGACTGATTGAAGAGGAAAATCCTTAGTGTCACTGTGGGGATTGAAAGAAAAAGTGGTGATCCTGAAGAGTCAGTACTGGAACTCTGCAGGTTGGGGACAGTATAGGTTTGCCGCACACATACGTGTACTGGAATGCTTCAATGAAAGTCCTCAACGTTCTGGTAATACAGATGTTCTTAGGTCAGGTCTGATCCTTATGGCTTTCAAGTGGTGACGCCTTTGGACAATGTCCCCATCTGACTTCAGTTAGCTGGATCTTGCTGTTTGTCCTCTTAGTGGTCTCTTCCAATCTTCTGAAGGCAGTACAGTTTACTCTTCTATAACTGTGGGCTGCACAGCAGGACATCTTCAAACCTCTAGGCCTAGGATACTATAAAAGTCAGAGTCTCATCTCAGGTAGATTTCTCAATGGACAGGTGTTCAGAAGGAAACTCTGATGTCCATCCAAAGCAAAAGTGGTCAGTCATGGAAGCCAGTACTTATTCTGCTTTGGCCCCAAAGTCCAAGCGGTCTTTAAAATTGGTGCGCTCTTCTAATTACGGCAGAGTGCTTTTTCCCAGGCATTGTTCCTGCTTCCCAGCCTTAAACAGAGAAGAGAAAAGGGGACTGCAGTAAATGATCAATGTAATATGGATTATAACCAGTATCTTTCAGCCAAGGTTGTCTGGTTGCAAGGTGACGCCCAGCCTGGGTCATGAAGGAAGAGTAGCAAAGGTATTGTTGTTCTTAGGTGGGGTTGGTATGGTAGGGAAGCATGCAGGTTGTCACGTCCAGAAGAATGGATAAATACAATTTGCATGGAAGCCGTTATTTTGAACAGCAGGACTGTGTTCAGCAATGGATAACATTCTTCCTGCATACAGTCTCACAAATATAATATGTTGCACACTGTTCAACATACTTCAGGAAGTGTGGAAGGGAGGAAAGGACCTCAGTCATATATGCCCACACAGATTTTTCAGGAGAGAGCTGTGAGGCTAACTCTCTACCAATGTTACAGGTAATAAAAGAGGGTGCCTATGTTCCAAGAGCAGCTAAAATCAACAAGCAGTCTAATCACAGCCTGCCATGAGGGGGGCAGTAGCCAGTGGCATGAAATCTGGGTGGAAATAATGGAGTATTTGCAATCGACTGACAGATTGTTAAGTCCACTAGAATGAAGGTGCCAGAGAAAGCCAGTTACAAGCAGGATGACACAGCTCTCGGCCTTGTGAGGACTTTAGTATCTCAGCAGATAGGGCAAAGGATATCCGGAATATGGAAACCGAAATACATTTTCCCCAGTGTATGGGTTGAATGCACATTGGCAGGTATTGTGAGAAAGTTTGCAATGAGAGAAAGTTTGCAATGATTTTGAAACATTATATTTTACAACTTTACTTCAATATCTGAGAAGACAGATATTTTGTCATCTATTTGTCCCTGTCACAAGCAAAAAACTAAGAATCAAAATTTTTAAACTTCTACGGTCGCAGATAGAATTGAAAAGTCACCAGGTAGATGGATTTTTCACAGTAAGGTGTGTGAAAATGTGAATTCCCAGGGAAGGAATAAAAGGGAGGATGTTCACTGGGAATGTAGGTAACACGCTCAAAATGAGACCTCTGCATAAATTCACAAACATACCAATGACATATTTCCATCCTAAATGGACACGGAAAATTACATTAAAAAAGGTTGGCATACAACCACAGGAAGTAGAAGCACATCTGGAAATCTAGGACTTGTATACTTCTAAGTTAAAGTCTAGGCGTTTTTGTACTCTTTATAACATACGTAAATGTATGCGAGTCATAGGCCTTCTTCTGCGATGTGAGTAGATTAACATATTTGAGAATATGTTCCTCATCTAACAACTGGTGGTGCTGGTCATGTTTGCAGTGTGCACATAAAAAGAGAACTCTTAGGAGGATGGTGACCAGCACTGATTGGAAATATTTAGGAGCTTTTAATGAGCTACAACATTAAAAACAAGCATTGGCAAAGCCAAGAGGTCTGGCGCTGGCCGCCAGCCTTTCAGCTTTGGCAATGTTTGTTTTGTTCGGTTGTGGCTTTAGAAAAACGTTTTGTTGTGGAAGCTGCTGGACCCTTATCAATCAAAAGATCATAATTGGTTGAAGGCAAACACATTTTTGGTCTGCAAAAAGCACACATTACCATAGTAGTGTCTGTCACCGAAAAGAACTACTTTGTGTTTGGAGCATGCTGTAACTCACAGTGAAGTCACCCAATGGTTGAAGGGGACTGGCACATTGACCTATAATGAATGGTGGAGCAGGTAGAAGAAAAATGTGAATGACATTACAGACTAGTGGATGAAGTCTGGCTTAAAATCCCTATAACTATGTTGCACATTAATTTAGTAAAATCAAAAGGACTTGGGTAACACCAGACCTAAAAAAAAGTAAATTGATCTGCCATTGGCTGGCATCCTTTTTGCTAATGCGTTAAAAAAATATTTTTGCAATTCTTTATTACAAATAGAGAAGAGGTTTTGGATAGGTAAAAAGGAGGCTTGCAAACACAGAAGAGTTGCATAGATAAGTAGCTAGCCTGATAGATAGATTGCTAGATATATAGATAGACAGATAGATAGACAGATAGATAGACAGATAGACAGATAGATAGACAGATAGATAGATAGATAGATAGACAGACAGACAGACAGACAGACAGACAGACAGACAGACAGACAGACAGACAGACAGACAGATAGATAGATAGATAGATAGATAGATAGATAGATAGATAGATAGATAGATAGATAGATAGATAGACATGAACAGCTAGGTTGATAGACATGTTGACAGGTAGATAGGCAGGTGGATCGATAGACATGTAGCTAGACAGACAAACGAAAGGACAAACAAGGAGACAAACCGACAGACCGATAGATAGACAAACAGACAGACATACAGATAATTAGGTAGACAAACCAGTAGGATTGCATAGATAGATAGTACAGGAAATTGGAATAAAGAGCAGAGCTAAAATTAGTAATATATAAGTTAAATGTCTGACATACAAGAGCACTGAAAGCAATCTAAAAAGTCATATTAGCAGGACATACAGACAAAATTGTTTACAAATAAAATGACAGACAACAGCAAAATAGAACGCCATACAAGCATGACATACAGACTAAACAGGTTTACAAATATAATTGTAGTTCTCAATTAAAACACATACAAGCATGACATACAGGGGTGCAGTTAGAAATGCACTTCATTGTGTGCATATTAAAACAAATATTATTTCATGAAGAACAATTTCAAATGCACCCAGCTTTGGTATATTGTGAAAAAGTAGCAATCAGATAAAAAGGCCACTCCATCAGGAATTTACACACCATCAGCAGGAGACTGGAACTGATAAAGCTGGAACGTGCCCTCGCCTTAACATGGAGAGCTGATACAAAGCATCTGGCTATCTCATCAGACTCTAATCACAAAGGTGACACCAAAGTAATAAAGTAGAAAAATACCTTGGCTCTGAATAGAACTACCTTGTGTGCAGATGTGCTCCTTTTGAGAGAGCAAAATGCAGTCACTCTAAGTGATGTTATCCAGTGGCTGAAGTGGGCTGACCCCCTGCCTCATGCTGTATGCTGTAGTGGGTGGAAGCAAAATGTGAATGACACACGAACAGACCAATGGATAAAGACAGCTGTCTTAAACACCCGTTTAATAATTATATTATGCATAAACCTTTTTTTAAAAAAAATCAAAATGTCTTGACTAACGCAAGAATGACAAAAAAAACCTGTAACTTCTGCAGTGCATGGTGATTAATTACTAAGGAAGTTGGAGGAGCAAGTTCGGTGTTTGGACCTACATCAAAAGGTATTTCAATGCAACATGAGATACTTACTAGCGCAAGCAGATTTGTTGCACATACACGTATAGTAAAACTATATTAGAAAAATAGCTTTGAGGCAGCCAAAACTCTGGTGGTTTTAGCTCTGTCAAAGCTTGTCTTGTCCTTTTGTTTGAAAATCTTTGTTGTTGAGGAAGCTGCCAGGCCCTCATAGGTCTAAAAAGAAACTGGCTAAAAGCAAAAATATATATTTTGGGCTCAAAACGGACATGTTGTCATAGTGGTCTTTGGCAACTAAGGAAACTTCTTTGTACATGGATGTGCTCCTTGTGAAAGGGAAAAATGCCATCACTTGCACTGAAGGTATCCAATGCAGGAAGTGCTTACGGGCCCAAGGCACTCTCCACTCTTTCAGATTGCGCAAGCCAAAATATTGCCCACGATTACATATGGCAGTGAAGCACTAAGACGAAGAGAGCAACCTAATTAAGGCCTACAGAATTATGTTTAACATCCCCTCATATGCATCTGAGGCACAGATCCGGCTAGAATTTGGCAGCATTAAACAAAAGCTAGCAAGGCAGGGGGTGTATATAATCTGCTGGCATAAGATCACGAACGCCACCGCAAACAGTTTAAGCCATCTACTCTGGCAAGAGTTTCAACAGGGAACAGTGGCTTTGGCAAGCAAAACACCTATATCAGGGGGCGTGGCTGGCAGCCAACGAAGATGGCGGCAGCCTAGAACAGCTCAGTGAGCTCGGCTCCTTCCCACGTTGATCCTGAAAAGAATCCTGGTGCAAACAGCAGTGCAACCACCCGCACAAGCCCAAGGAGACCGGCGCATCGAACCGCGGTGAGCGGGACCCGGTGGCGGAAGTGGGGGAAGGACGGAAAGAAAAGTGACGTCAGAGGCCTCCGGTGACGAGTGCAGCCGGGGCATCGAGTGGCCGGAACGTCGAACGTAGAGGGAGCGTGCCTCCCCCGTCTGCCGGAGCGCGGACAACGGGCGCCTCCAATAGAGGACCGGACCGCGGGAGGTAAACAGCAGGCACAGCGACACCCGCCCTGGTTTGAATTGTACCGCTCCGGACTCGAAGGCAGATTATCGGCGAGAGGCCCCCTGGAGGAAACGGAGCCGGGCCTGGCAGCGGTGGTGCGGCGTGGCAGTCGCCGGTTCCCCGCATTGCGTTCCGCACGGGGTGAAGAGACCGGTGGGGAGTGTGGGGACGACTCGGACCCGGTCCCATGCGCTGGGGGCCAAGGTGAGAAGTAACAGGTGTGGCTGGTGTGTCTGAGCGGCGGGGGCAAGACGTTGGGGAGGCGTCGGCCCGGTGCTAATACACGGGGCAGTGCACTAGCGGACGTTGAGAGACCTGAGGAGCGGGTGGCCCCCAGGGCTAGTGGCACATGGACTGTGGTGACGGGCGATTGCCCCAGATACGGAGCTCCGAGAACCAAACACTCCCGGTAACTGAATAACTTCGGACAGAGGGGGGATACGCCACAGGGGCAGGTAAAACCTGACAGGCCGGACGGGGGAATTACCTCGTGGCAGGCGGCGGCGAGTGCCGGCCCTCTATCTCCCCTGGTGTGCCCCCCTCGAATAAGCCTGCCTGCGGTGAGACCGGCCCCGATCATCATGGGAGGAAAGGGCCAACGGGCAGCACCTCATAACAAGTTAGCTAAATATGCATACCACAGAGGACAGACAGATGCACAGACCCCACCGGAGGCGGCCGGCCAGGATCCGGGACCTGCGAAACCACAGGAAGTGACCCTTCAGGATGTAATGGCCACGCTGGCCCAGATGCAAACGTCCATCGGGGCAATCTCAACGGACATCACGCTGATACGTGAGGACCTCTCCAAAATGAGTACAAGGCTAAAGGAGGTCGAAACGACAACGGAAACTCTTGCTAAGGACATGGTAATGTTGAAGAGCAAAATAACCACACTGGAAGTCACACAAAAGCAACTCATGGACAAGCTTGATGATCAGGAAGGGAGATCCAGGAGAAACAACATACGACTGGTTGGGGTTCCGGAAAGTGTTAGGGGGCCGGCACTAGACCTCTTTGTCGAAACACTGATAACAGACCAGCTGCAGCCACGTGGGTTATCAAGCTTCTTTTCGGTGGAAAGAGCACACCGAGTCCCTGGAGGAAGGCCCCGACCGGGGATGCCACCGCGACCGATCCTGGCACGTATATTTAACTATCGCGATAGGGACACAATCCTACAGGCGGCAAGAGTAGCACCTCCAATTCGAGTCGAAAATGCCACGGTGGTGCTATACCCGGACTATACGGCCGCAGTCACTAAACAGCGACGAGACTTCATTGAAATCAAAAAGGAGCTCCGCAGCCGAGAACTTAAATACGCAATGTTATATCCTGCAAAATTAAGAGTAGAGGCGGAAGGGAAGACATGGTTCTTCGGCACGCCGGCAGAAGCCTCTGA
The DNA here is from genome assembly GCF_964204655.1 of Triturus cristatus. Classification (NCBI taxonomy): domain Eukaryota; kingdom Metazoa; phylum Chordata; class Amphibia; order Caudata; family Salamandridae; genus Triturus; species Triturus cristatus. Next base: position 300,360,625 of record NC_140581.1, read on the forward strand.
CTGGCTGGAAGGCTGGCGACCTGCGGGGGACACAAAACGACCGGGAACCGGGACTAAATTCCGTCCCCAACCAACATCACGGTCGGGAGCAGATGGACCAGAAGCCACGGAGGACTCACAACAGACAGAGTCGGGGAATCGGGCCTGATTCGCGGACCTTGGGGCCGGGCCCTGGCACGGATTCAAATCGACAACATAGCGGGAACAGCTGCTATAATATTTGGACATTGGGCTGAAATATCTTACAATATAGATTGTTTGCCACGAACTTTGAAATCACCGGGGAGTGGACTGAGGTCTGGGAGTGTCGACTCCCCCCCCCTTACGCAAGTACAAAGTTATGGGGATTGAGCACTCTGCTGAGTTGGGGAGGCGGGTAGTTCTGAGTCCGCGATGCAGGGAGGCAGGGAGGGGGGTGGGGGGAAGGGAAAGATTTATTGAGTTCATTTGTGATTTTATTTTGGGTTTGATTATTAACCACAATATTTTGATGGAAGGCGTTCGCAGCACTGGCGTGATGAGATTGACACATACTTCACAACATCGTACAGATATAGATGACAGATAAGCCACACGTAAATGTTCCCACTGATGGCATAGGGCTCGGGACACAGACCCGCGGGCACCTGTCCTCCACTTAAAAGTGTTGTCCTGGAATGTGAATGGCCTAGGAGACAAAATAAAGCGTGGGCTGGTGCTGCAATATCTGAAGCGTAGGGGACCGGCAGTGGCGCTCCTCCAAGAATCCCACTTGACGGGCACGGCCTGCAGAGCCCTTGATAGATGGGGCTTCAAAATGGTGGTCCATTCCGAATTTACGTCAGGTGAGTGGGTATACTGATCAGTAAACGCTTCCCACTGATGGTTATAGACTCCAGAAAAGACGAACAGGGGCAGTTTGCCGCAGTGACCTTCCAGTGAGAGGGAAAAGTTTATAATATAGTATCCGTATATATCCCCCCGGCACTCCACCAAACTGCATTCCAAGATCTTGGGGAATTCCTTCTGACACTTCCACACGGTCAATTAATAATGGGAGGGAACTTTAATGCAACGATGGACGCATCTATTGACAGAATGCCCCCAAGAGATCCCAGCATTACTAATCCTAAATTGCATGAATTCATTGAAGCACTGGGTCTAGTAGATCTATGGAGAACTCTGCACCCCACAGAGCGACAATATAAATTTCACTCAGGGGCACACAATAGCCTCTCCAGACTAGATTACATCTTTATATCCGGGACAGGGATTATGGGAGTAGCAGAGGTCACACACCTGCCCAGGGGCATATCGGACCACTCGCCGGTACTGGTCGCCTACGGTCCCGCCACATTGCAGAAGCAAAGGGTGTTCCCACTCCATCCAGGGTATTTGAAAAATCCGAAAATAAGTAAAGCCCTCATGGCGACGACGAAGAATTACTTTGCAGAAAACGAGCCCTCAGTAACCTCCCCCACGACACTATAGGAAGCTTATAAAGCAGTCCTAAGGGGACAGGCCATATCGGCGGTGGCACATTACAGACAATCCCAGCGGAGGGAGATAGAGGACTTGGAGAGGCGGGTATCTAGGGCGGAGGCCGAGCACGTATTGCATGTAGATAGAGATGCGGCGCATAAGGTCCACATAGCCCGACAGGAGTATAGGTCATACATGTGGGAGATGGCGAAAAACAAACACCTCAAGACACAACACACGATTTATGAATTAGGAGACAAGGCGGGTAGGCTATTGGTCTGGTTGGAACAGAAGGAGCGGGCTTCCAGATGGGTGGCACAGATACAGGTGGAGGATGGAACTCTCACCACTGATCCACAGCGAATCGCGGAGGAACTGGCGAAACACTACAAACAGGTATATACACAGGAGGCTTCGGCTACAATAGAGGACAATCTAAAATTTCTTAAAGACATAAAAATGCCTGTCCTGACCCCATCGGCGATAGAGGCCCTCGAGAAAGATTTAGAGCAGGAAGAGTTAACATTGCACTCCACACCGGAAAGGCGATGGGACCGAATGGAATCCCCGTGGGACTATATAAAAAAGCGTTAACGCAGCTGGTCCCCCGTTTACTGAATATGTACAATGACAGTCTACAGAAAGGGATCCTCCCAAAGGACCAGAGGCTGGCCACTATAGTGGCTATCCATAAACCAAACAAGCCGCCACACGAATGCATGTCATACAGGCCAATATCCCTGATCAACGCTGAGGCCAAAATTTTGGCTAAAGTGCTGGCGACAAGGATTCAGGCGCACCTAGCGACAGTGGTGCACCCGGATCAGTCGGGATTTATGCCGAACCGTAATACCGCTCTGAATCTGCGACGTCTCCACGGGGTCATCGCGCGTCGGTCCACCATAGCTGAAGACGCCGTCATTCTGTCTCTTGATGCCAAAATGGCGTTTGACCGGGTTGAATGGCCATTCCTGTTCGCAGTCTTACAGCACATGGGATTCGGGCCGAAGATCCGGGCCTGGATCAGACTACTATACACGCGACCGCTGGCCCAGGTGGTGGTAAATGGTCACATATCATCTGACTTTCCGCTGGGGAGGGGAACACGACAGGGGTGTCCCCTCTCACCGCTTTTGTTTGCGATGGTGTTGGAGCCGTTGGCGGCATGGATCCGTCAGGATCAGGTGATCCGCGGCCTGCGGTGGGCAATGGGGTGGGAAGACCGCATCTCTCTTTATGCAAATGACATACTATTATGTCTGGCATCCCCAGCGCGATCCATTAATAGTCTATTAGATATCTGTAGGTCATTTGGGCGGGTCTCCGGATACACCATTAATTGGGCAAAGTCACATCTTTACGTATTACAGGGCTCCACACCGCGACTCCCAAAGGGCTGTGTAATACAGACAGTGGAAAATGGATTTAAATACTTAGGAATATACGTTACACCTGACAGATTGCAATTCATTGCGGAAAACCTCACACAGCCCCTGCTGCGCTTCCGTAGAGACGTCAAACACTGGCGCTCCCTGCCGCTAACGCTTCTGGGCAGAGCGGCCCTTTACAAAATGATGGCGCTCCCCAGATTCCTCTACACAACACGCCCTTTCCAGTGGGAAGCGGCGTTTACTTAGCATGCGTTACTTCGCATGCCGTTACTACGCGGTTGTTAGTACGACCGCGTTGTTAGTTAGCATACCTTTACTTCGCAATTCGGAACTACGAATTGCAGTAAGGGGGGGAAGGTGTTGGATTTAAAATCCAACACCTTCCCTAGTGTCCGCATAGACTGGAGTTGGAATAGTAAATTATACTATTCCAACATCCAGCACCCCCTTACTGCAATTCGTAGTTCCGAATTGCGAAGTAAAGGTATGCTAAGTAACAACGCGGTCGTACTAACGACCGCGTAGTAACGGCATGCGAAGTAAACGCATGCGAAGAAAAGTTATATATTAATTTCCAGTATCACCTGTATACATCAAAGCAATACACGCAGAGGTGACAAATTTATTGTGGGATGGAAAAGCGCCGCGGATAGCACTTCACAAATTAACGAGAAGCTGGTGGGATGGGGGTATTGCACTTCCTAATATCAAGGTGTACTACTGGGCCTCGCAGCGGTGAACCAATGGATACATGCCCCCGGTGATGACCCGGCCTATCGTATGGACAGACACTTGCTAGACACTGTAGGAGTAATGGGTGCGCTCTACAACAAGGTCAGAAGGCATGACCTTACAGGCCCAATGGCACATACAGTAAAAATCTGGTTTGAGGCTCAACGTGCGCTAGGTTGGGAAGGAAAAATAACACAAGCGACGCCACTGTGGGACACGAAACGGCTAGGTATGCTACGTAATACTAAGGGCTTCCACCAATGGGACCTCATAGGAATCTCTAGAGTCGGGGATCTATGGAAGAAAAGAGAAGTAGTCACATTTGCTCACCTACAGGATACATACGGTTTGGCGGATACGGAAAACTACCGTTATCTGCAGATCAGACACGCCCTCCTGGCAGCAATCCCACCAGGCACACAGCTAGCGGAGTCATCACCGTTAGAAGATAGACTCCTTACAGAGCATCTCAATAAAAAGGCCATATCACTAACGTACCGGAAAATAATAAACAACCAGCCGGACCCCCTGACCGCCCTCAAATCCAAATGGGAAGCGGAGATAGGAGAACTGGACAACACAGACTGGCAGGACGCACTCTCATCCCCTAAGACAGTAGCGATTCCCTCAAAACTAAAGTTGATACAACTCAAAATTCTACCTCGTACGTATTACACCCGAACATTACTATATACACTGCGACAGACAGATTCACCACTATGTCTTAGGCGGTGTGGGGAGGAAGGGACTCTCTTTCATACCCTTTGGCAATGTCCAGCAATCGTCCGCTATTGGAAGGGAGTTATGCGTTCCCTCTCTCAGGTAACAAAAATCACGATTCTCCCAGACCCAAAAAGATGTCTCCTTAACATATGGGAACCGACAGACCTAACCCGCATGACACAAACATGGGTAACAATGGGCATGATGCTGGCGAAAAGAAGTATAGCACAGCAGTGGGGGTCCCGTCAGACACCCACACTTCCTCAGTGGAGTGAAGCAATGGATAATGCAATGATAGTGGAAAAGACTGTATATATTCACAGAGGGTGCCCCAAAAAATGGTCGATGATATGGGGAGGGTGGAATGTTTATCGTGGGAACATATGTGAGCCCCCAAGGGATGATCCAGGCTCGGACGAAAGCGATTAAAGGGCTCATCAAAGATGAGTATGCGTAACTATATTACCAATGTCATCAACAGTATATGTGATATGTCAAAAGATCATTTATTTGTTGCAAATGTGTGTCTCATGATGATCAGTGCCAAAAATACATTGATAATATTTGAAAATGTTAATAAACAATTATTTTTTTTTTAAAACACCTATATCAGTGCCTTAAAAACACAGCGCTCAGCCAGGCCTGGAAAGTTCTGACCACACATGCCAGCATTAAGAAACTCATGCGGAAGACAATAAGGAGCATGTCATTAGTAGAAGATAAAGCTACCTTTGCGCAGAGAAAACACGCCTGGATGACAATTAACAGTTACGCATCGCTTAGTCCACATTCTTTTGTCAGTGCAGGGTAGTCCAGGTCCATCAAGGAGAATTTCCTGAAACTGGAAAATTGCCAGCCATTCGGCACTCACCACCATGGCTTGGGGGGAAATGTCTCCAGATTGCTGGTTGCGCAACAACGGAGTTGAGGACATGGCTCACCTGATATGCACTTGCCCAAGTCTGACAAGAGAAAGATCGTGCCTGCTCAAGTTGAATTCCATTTCAACCAGCGAGGGATCTGTACACGGAGGCCCATTTTAATTCAGACGATCCACAGTTGAACTGTAAGCTAGTAAAATTATTAGCACTAATAAATGAGAAGCTTGGAAACATTGGTAATACCACAGGAAAATGTTAGAACATCCCTGCATAGTGGTAAAAGCACAGACGACTAATAGAACTGATGTGAATTTTTGCCCAAGCACGCTGAAAAACTAACTGGCAAATGCTTTTAGAGTGTAAAACGAAAGGACTTGTGGACACCAGGCTTAATAGGTCCTGGCAACTTGCGTGATAACTTTTTAAATACCTAATGCTTTTATCTAGTTTTAATCAACTGTCTTAGTCATGCAAGAGCTTTATTTGCACGCCTTTTTATCTTCAATTTTGTATTTGTTTTAATTAATTTTATACAATAAATTCTTACAATGCAGGAAGTGGCCCATGGTGTATCCGTAGCAGACAGAAAAAAATGTGAATGACAAAAAAACAGACCAATATATGAAGAGGGGACGCCGAAAGCTCCTATAAGCAAGTATATTATACATACAGTTGTAGTAAAATCAAAAGATCTTGGAATATGCCAGACCTAGCTTGGCTACTTACATCATTACTAAACTAGCATTTTATTAAACTTACTGAACTGCAAAGAAGAGCAACAGCATTTCTCACATTTATTTCTAAAGAGGGCTCTCAGCAAAACCTCAGAACATTAGGGCATGCTACTTAGAGAGAATCTGCAAGAGCACCTTAGAAACTCTCTAAATCCCCTAAGTAAGCATCAGATAGGATACATTACATACATTACTGAGCCTGCCAATTGCGTACATTTTACGTAACTCACTCTGAAAGTAGAACTGCTGGCACTAAAATGTGGTTGGTTGGAGGATACTGTGGCTAATTGGCTGAGTTCATCTTCCCAGGGAATTTTTAAAAAACAAAGCTGACGCGAATAGTGCAAATGAATTAGCACATCGACAGTACTCATTTTTTTTGTGCCTCAGACTTTTCTCAGTCGCCCACCATCTGCATACTTTGGTCAAGAGTGGTCAGGACTCTTGACATAGTCAATAGTTAGGATGCTTACTAAAAAGATTTGCACCCTTATGACACAGGTAAATATATCTGCACAGAAGTAACAGGTGAAAACCACGTACTCCTGACCCCCAACACGTGTGCGGAGCCAAAGTACCTCTCCTGGTGGTTCTCACATAATTGTGTGGCGTCCGCTGCGCTGTCAAGCCAGACCATAAAGAGTAGAGCTACACGTGCTGAAATCTCTGGGGAGACCTAGCAAAGTGGATATGCCTCACTCGTTTTGACAATTTGCCCATGCTTCGGATTGATAGAGGAAAGCATTACCCAGCAGCAATGAAGGAGAATTAAACATCGCTTGGAGTAAGGATGTTACTAACTGGCTGTTAGAGCAGCACTTGTATGAATAGTGGTAGGCTTTAGAAAGGCTCTGCAGTCCAGCATATGCTGTGTATGTTGCACTGTAAGATGAAGGGTGGAATGTTCCTCTTAAGCCAGGATATTGGTAAACAACTGAAGACAGGTGCATGTGAAAGAGAAGAAAGAACCATATAGCTGTAAGTCTCCTAAACACATTTAACAACAAGAAAAGGGCAAATAGTAACAGTAAAAATCGTATACCCCAAATACGGAACACCACATGCAATTACAACGCATGCCATTACTCCTCAAGTCGGAACAACGGGGACAGAAGGTTTTGGATTTAAAATCCAACACCTTCCCTACTTTTGCACAGACTGGAGTTGGAATAGTAAATTATACTATTCCAACATCCAGCGCCTCCCCTAGAGCAAGTTGTTGTTCTGATTTGCGGTGTAATGGCATGCATCGTTACAACACGGTCGTTGTAACAACCGTGTTGTAATTGCAAGGGTTGTAATTGCATCCGTGGTAAGATGGCATATTCAATTGGAACAAATGCCTGGCCCTCAGCTCTGCCATAGACTGGGCAATACATATAACTGACAACTTACATAATGCACACTCTGATTTAGCGGCATTTAAAAATCGATTTTAAAATTGCACAATAAATGCTGAGGCCCATTTCTCTGAGCATCAGCTAAGAGGTTTCCCCTCCAAATCAAAGCTGGTTTTCAAGAAGAATCGAGCCCATATCATATTAGCAGGCTTCCCTTATGTATGAGTAAGGTCATGTGACTCCATCTTATTTCCTAGCAAGTGCAGGGTGCGCTGGACTAGATGGTGGAAATAAAAGATGGCTTTCCGTTCTGCTGAGTTAGGGGCGATACGACCATAATCCCTGCCTTACAGGCAACAGAAAACCACCATCATGTCTATCATACAATCCCTCCCTTAAGCGTATACATACAAACAACCTCACTCAGGGCACATTTAAATGTCTACATGAGTGTTTGTGCAGTGGCACAGGGGTAGGTTATCTAACAGCAAAGATTTAAATGAGTCTGCTATAATTTAATATCTAATGATGCCCCAGCAGCAGCGTCATCAATGTATAGGAGATATGAACTCAAAGTATGCCCTGCATACGCTACACTCGCACCTCCAAGTCAACAACTTCATATAGTTCCCAGTTTCACACTGTACAAAACACCTCATGCAGAACAGATGCTTCACATCATAACACTCGTTAATCTATAGGTATCACTCAAATTAGCACCACAACATTCCTTTATTTATTTGGTATAACAGAAACATGGAATACCTCCATCTTCTCACATCATAGATGTGTTCATCCCAACAGTTCCCCTCTGCCCCATGAACGGCATAGCGCACACTGAAGACACACACAAGACCAGAAGAGGCAGCACAGTCATCAATGAGCCTTTCTAGCCTTACAATGAACCCACAATCCCAACCCCTGTCAACTCCTGCCCTACTAATTCCATCTTTCTACCATACATTACATCAAACATATAGATGACTGAAGATTTAATTAAACCTTCTTTAAGGAATTCACTGATCTTGCCACCACAACTGCTCACTATTCTAAATATCTCTGGTACTTAATTTTCGCTGGCATACCAACATATGTACAAAAAACACACGTTAAATGAACCATCCCACAGCACAGGCAACACCTTTTACCTAGTCCTCAGTCCCATGCTCTTACTCTATTGCCGTCTTCCAATGCCAGCAAACGGACAGGTCACATTGCCATCCAGATTTTCAGCCATCTGATTCCATCCATCAACCAAGGCCTTCCAAAACCTATAAAACAGTCAGTGACCCTAGACAAAACCTCATCAGACTACAACCCAACCCACACATAATGTAAACTCACTTTCTGGTTATCTCAACTGCACCCTGAAAATCAACATAGATAACACCCCTCACTTAAAGAAGTCTGTTCTATAAATCTGAAGCCTGCTACAACCACTGCAGGAAACTAAATCATCAGTGAATAACGGAAGATCTAACACAAACTCAAATCACTAGAGTATCCAACACACATGAAAACTCTAAGCAAACTCCTACAACATACATCACAAAAGCTTCCAAGAAGAGTAGTAAAAAATTGCTAGTCCTCTTCAAGACCCACAAATAGTCCATTCAGTCAACAAATTCAATACCATCAACTGAGACTTCATTGAGTACATAAAAAAGAGGAAACGCTTCACTAGCAGATCAAACAGACTATTGCCACTTTTCCCATTCCATCATGCAGCTCTTAGGTAAATCAAATGTAATCAATTATCTACCACAGGGGGCGTGGCTACACTACGGAGCGTAATGGCTGCGATGTAGAGCGGCTCTGGCTACACCGGCTCCCTTCCCAATCTCCGACATGGTAATCCGACCCCCATGAGTGTGTCGGAACAACTCAGGGCACCAATGATCTAAAAAACGCTGCTCCCAGATGAAAAATTACGAAGATACGGCGGTGGGAGGTTGCTTCCAGACTGGGCCCTGAAGTCGGGGCCTTGCGTACAGATCCGAGGCCGAAAAGAGGACCGGCCTGTGCCTGTTGCCGGCCGCACCACACGCCCTTTGCAGCAGCCGGGGAGAGAAAGACGGAGTGCCGGCTCCAAAAGTGGACGGAGCATACAACGGCAGTACCAGCGGGTGCCCAGCAGGTCAGTGAAAACTCACCGAACACCAGCTCACTTTTATCCGCTTTCCTCCTGCTCCAGCCCGCACAGGGAGAACAATAAGGTGGCGGCGGCACCGCGGGCCTCCTATTTCAGAACGCCAGTAGGAACACCTGCAAGCCAATCACCAGTCCGCCATCTCATCACAGAGCAACCTCGACCCAGTATGAAAGGGAGCAGGGGTTAATAACGAGCTGCCTACACCATTGAGATGGCAGATTGCAGCGCACTGAGCGGGTGTTAAAAGCTGATTCAGGAAAAGCGGCGGGAGTGATTATATGCCTGGATGTCTCCGGTGGGTGATCTGAGGCAGATAGGAACACCAAGTAACAATGGAGGAGCCCGTATCAGCAACAGGCCTCACTGCACAGGGGTGGCTCTTGCTTAGCAGCTGGGGCTGCGCTACACAGATACTGCAGAGCAGGCAGCGGGCCTGGGGGACGAGGGACTAGAAGCCAAGTCGGCCCACTGCCGCAAGAGCACCGGCCAATCACAACACCGGGAAGTGGAGGGGGTGACGTGCTGGTTTTCCCCCTCCCCTATCTCGCAGTGCTCCCAAAGACGCATGATCGGCATGACACGGCCACCCTGCGGATAGGAGTAAAGGAACTGCAGTCCTCATAACGATGAGCTTGAAGCCCCACCTGGAGGTAAAAGCCGCCCCACAGCAACCTGAAGCAAACTTAGGACCAAAAGGCCTCAAAGTGACTCAGCAGAACAAATTGTATAGGTATACCCTACCTAAGTCGACTACGCCAGAACAGCCAACCAAGGACAAAAAGGCGGCCGCAACAGAGGAAGACGCACCCAAACTCACCGTAAAGGATGTCATGGAAGCAATCTCCGGGGACCACTCATCCATGGAAATGAGAATGGACGCAATAACATCAGAGGTGACGCTCATTAGGGCAGACCTAACCAAAATCGGCAAAAAGGTCAAACAGATGGAAATCACTAACACAAGCCTACGCGACGATACATCACAAATGCAACGGGACATCTAAGAGTTGCAGGACTTTTGGAAATTTGCAGAGGAGAAACTGGACAACTATGAGGGCCGCACTAGACGAAACAACGTGCGTATCATTGGTGCGCCCGAAAGAGCGGAGGGACGGGCAACTGACCTGTTCATTGAGGACCTCATACTTAAGCACCTAAAGCCGAAGGGCCTATCCATCTTCTTCGTGGTCGAGAGGGCCCACAGGGTACCTGGGGGGCATCCCAGGCCGGGCGCACCTCTACGCCCCATCTAGCGAAGTTATTGAATTTCCGAGACCAAGATGTCATTTCCGAGACTGAGATGTCAGCCAGAGTGGCCCCACCACTTAGGTATGACAATACAGAAATCACCTTTTTCCCTGACTTCACCCTTCATGTATAGAGGCAAAGACGTTCATTCCTTGCGATAAAGAAACAATTGAGGGACAGAGGACTCAAATACGCAATGCTGTTTCCGGCCCGTCTCCGGGTGGAGGCGGATGGTAAAGCATGGTTTTTCAACCAACCTGAAGAGGTGGCGGACTGGCCTGAGGGTCGGAGGGGGGTTGGAGGGGGGGGGGGGTGGAAGAATAAGTAAGGGATAAATGGGGCGCATAACAGGGTACTGGCCAGTTACCTCTAAACGACGCTCCCTTTCCTCTTTTTCTTTTATTGCCTTCATCTCTTTATTTTTTAGTTCCAACGCTTTTTGATATATCGTTGTATGCTGTTCTTTTTCTGCTATACCTTCTTCTTTCCTCACTCTCTCTTGTACTTCTTTCTCCCACATTCGTACACAATCAAACATATCTTGTCGACTTTTCCTTTTAAACAAACACTGCTCTACATATTAAATCTTTTTAAAGTCAAATGACCCATTCACTGGCCATTGTAGATCAGGATCCTTTTTCGTATATTTGTTCCACAGTGTATTATACATTATGGAAGAAATACCATATTTGACATACATATGTCTATTAGGTGTCCCCTCTGGGGGAGCCGGCTGACTTCTTTCTAAATCCGTTTTGGTACCACCAAGACAGCAACACGGCCTACAGAGTGTGCTGGAAACAGGCATGCTACCAAGTTTTTGTAAGATATTACTATTCCAAAGTATTCAAAAGTGGAAAAAAATCTCCACATTACCTGCTTTTATCTTTTGCAAAAAATAAATCAAATAAAACCAGAATCTTGGCTAAGCAAATCAAAGGTGCTGCTTCAGCGACCTTACCAAACAAGAGTTTCCAACCTCCAACTGCCAATCTCTTGGTCGACCTAATGGTCACTGCAAAAATAACGCCAAAGGCTACCTCAGTTGGGACCGGCCAACACCTGGATGGTCAAATCGAGAAAACCGGAAAAATCACTTCGGCTGCAAAGACAAGGGTCTCCTCATGTAGGGCGTCTCCTCAGCAATATTACACTATTCAGTCAAGACCACTCCTTCGGACGGCCGCGTCCTCTATGAGGCCCCACGTGTCGGGCGCCAACACTGGAAATGTGCCTTTTAATGAGCACACCGGTGCAGGGGCCACCCTTCTCTGTCCACGGGTCCGTAGACCCAAAATAGAGATCGGTATTGAAGCTGGAATTCAAATAACAAGTTTATTAATCACTCAGGAGTAGGACTACGTCCACACAGCACTCGAGTGCTGCCTGAGGTAGTACATTGAATACACAGACCATGGGGCTCATATACACACTGTGTTGCAGAGTAAGCATGTAGATACAAATAGAAGGTACAGGCCTACACAGAAATAGTTACAGCCAGACATGGGCAGATGGGTAATCACTTAGTCAGCAAAGTGGGAGGGGGAGCAGAACTGTTTACAACAGCAGAAAATAGTTGACAGTTAAATTTTTTTACCAGGTGCATTTCAGCAGCTACAGGCCTTTTCTCAGCACATACATTGCTTTAGCTCAGTACCGAAGGAGTTAACTAAAGCTGATGACTCAAGCAGAATAGAAGGGCAAGCAACAGTGAAGACAGAAGAATTACATAGCTAACAAAATGGATGCCACAACCAAAATGGCTTCAGCTTATGCTAACGGAAATTATTTCAGATTTCCACAAGTCTACTTCAACGGCACGGCAGCAGGTTGTTTTAGTAACTTTTGATTCGTTTGAGCAACAAACAATTTTTTTGATAAAATCTGCAAATCGTGCTGCAGATGATGTACTACATATCAATTGCGGAAGTTCATTATTAAGGGAAATTGATACCGATGCAGAACCGCATAATTCCAGTGGCCCTGCCTATAACCCAAGAAAAAGGTACGGTTTCAAAAAACGTCGGCCATCCCAGTCATGGGATGCCGACATCAGGTAAGGAACATGCATCTTGAAGTAATCAATACAACCATGCAGTGCTCAGAACCTTAAAGCCACTGCCATCATGCAGAGTTAAGGCGAATCAACACCTCCGCTTGCTAATTCAAGACAATTCTGATACCCCTGTGCCCCAAAGTTCTTCAGGCAAATGGACACCCAGTGCCAAGAACGCTGCTTTCGACTTGGGAATATCAATGGCAATGGCTCTTATCCACTGGGAACCAAAACATTTTTTTAACGCGTGTACTCACCCTCAATAATAAGGTATCGTCTATCCCTCAATATCAAGCACCATATCATGGGGCACAAGCCACCAGAGGCAGTGCGTCCATGATGATCCCAATGTCAAAGCAGCAGAACAGGGTAGGAATCTGGAAACAATCGAAGCCACGTAAATTTGCAAACTGTTGTAGTAAATGCTCAAGTATTGAAGTAAAATCCTGTTAAGAGCCATCAACATCTCTAGAATAAGTAAAGCTCATTACAATGTATTTATGGTCCTGTCCCAAATGAAAGGCTTATTGGGTCAGAAGAGGAGGCAGATTGGTTCAAATAAATAAAACATTGTCAAAGCGAAAGCCTTCCATTCTTGAGGGAGGAACGTGTTGTGAAGAGAGAAGATCACTAAGCAGGTATGGATACGTACACCAACATTATGTGGGAGGAGAGCATTGTCTGGCAATGCTTGTTAAGTTATTTGATCTAGTGAGGTCCCCTATGTGCTGTTCAGTAACAGTGGTGTGGCAACTTACGTTGTTCAAGGTCATCGGTTGGATAAACAGATAACAATATTATTCAAATAGGTTGATGCGTGAGCAGTTCCTCCAATTGGAGGGAGGTAATGATCCAAACCAGAATTAAAAGAAATAAACACTCCTCTTTAGTTCGATTCGGTACAGAGGCCCAGGAGGATTCTGGCTCATTGCAAAAAGTGAACAAAAGTCACGGTTTATTTTCACAATAGGCTCCAGCCATTGTTTGGAATTTTAGCAGCACTGCATGCCTACCTACGTTTTTCCCAGACCAACTCATCCTAGACACAATATGCGAGTACACAGTATAAGTATAGAGTCCCACCAAATTCAAACGTGTTTTAGTTTCTAAACAAATGACGAGGAGTTTCGTACACAACACCCCAACAGATAATTCTTTTAGCACTGCGTAAAAAGGAAAATGCAACTCACAGGTACCAGGTTAGTCGTCCAGTGAGTGAAGGGATTTAAATATTAAAGTTTCGATTTTTCCTATTCTAAAGAAAAAAATGTGTGTCTCTCCAATTCACGCGAAGGATACAAAACATTTCTGGCGAATACTAAGATTTCTGTGCGGACGTACAAAGTACATAATAAAATGCTCTTAGTATCCAAAAACCACAGAACAGCAGAAGTTTGGCAAAAGGACACATTTACCTTTATTAGCAATTGCCTTCTCGTTCCATAGGGTCCCCACCCCGCTGAACTGTGTGTCTAGTCACAGTAGATGCTACATACAAAGCAGGAGCCAGTGTCCCAGCTCGGGATGCCCACCTCTGGAGTGGCAAGGAAGAAAAAATACCTGTAGCCACTAACTAATAGGGAACTTCATATTACCCCATTGACAGTACATCGTCTTATCATAAATTCATATGCATTATTCAAAACAACAAATCACATACCACAGACACATTTTTTCGAAAAAATCATCATTGTTTTGGTTTCTTTTAAAACGAAAAAACATACAAACATATATATAAACAGCATATACATCACAAATCAACATAGACCAAAGTCATTAGTTCCTTCTACCCATTTGATTGAAAACTAAACAGTGTTTACGGACTGAATCAAGGTAATACACTGCGAGGTAGTCTTATATGCACACGAGGTTACCACACCTCTAAAGACCTCATTTCAAATGTGCTTTCAAACATAAGAGTTTTTTTATCAATTCCAATTGGACTCCTCTGGTCAAAAACTGTCGACGCGGACGCATTTTGGCCTTCATTTAGATCTTGGCCTCCTCAGGACAAGGGTAAGGGAACAAACGGAAGTGAACAACAATAACTGACTGTAAGCTTCTGGACAACTTAATCGGGCATTTGGCACTCCTCAAAGGACCGGCTGCTAGTTACAACACCATAAAATCAGGGTAACAGGCTATCTGCTGGTAGTTCAATAATCAAGTGCATAAATCAACAAAGTTGTTCTCACTCTACTCATAGCTTCAGGTAACAAGCCATTACCGGCTGCGCTCAATCCTTAACAAATGTGCACTTAAATAATCACAAGCGTTCCTCACTATATTAATCTCCTCATGGATCGACGGTCCGGTCTCTATTGACTCTGCCGGCAACAGCAGTTAATAGTTGACCGGACCGTTTAATGAGTATTTTCCAGACGTAGTCATCGAGTCAGATGTCAGTTGTTGGGGCTGGGGCGCTTGATGCAGAGACTTTTCTACAGGCGGTCGGTGGTCAGTCGAAGGATTAAAACTTCATATCAATTGCTTGGAACTTCTGGCAGGTTCTTTTGCCATTCAATCAATCTCTTAGATCAAAAGCAACTGCTGCATTACCTTGCAGATGGACAATGTCTCTGCAGTCCGATACATCAACCGTTTGGGGGGGCACAAGATTGCGTCTGCTGGCCAACATAGCCGGAGACTTCTGGCGCTTCCGCTTTTCTCAGAAGATTACGGTCCAAGCAGAATACCTTCCAAACAAGGACAACCTGGTAGCGGATTGGAATTCTAGATCCCTGAGGGACTACGGCGACTGGAAACTTCATCCTCACAATTTTCAGGAGATTATGTTAGCAATTGAAATGGTTCTACAGTTGGAGGCCGGATCCGATGGCCTTAGGGATGGATGCCTTCCTCCAGTCATGGAGAGAACAGGTGAATGACGTGTTCCCACCTTTTGCCATGATCCAGAAAGTGGCAGCACAAGTCCGATGCCAATCGGCGACTCTGGTTCTGGTTACTCCACTGTGGAAGATACAGTCATGGTTTCCGACTCTGTTGGAATTATCTGTAGCTCTTCCTATCCTCCTTCCGGTTTTCCCTCTGCTACTCCTGGACTTACTGGGTGCGTCACATCCTCTGACCCTTCAGGAACAAATGGACTCTCATGGTCTGGACGGTATCAGAAGACAAACAGATTACAGGACTATCAGCAGCAACCGCCGACTTTATACATCAAGCTTGGGCTCCTTCCATCTGTAAACGATATTCTTCTGCATGGAAACAATGGGTGGGTTGATGCCTTCAACGGGACCCGAATTGAAAGACGTCCTGAATTTCGTTTCTGAATGTGCTGAATCAGTATTATGTTACAGGTCAGTAAATAATGTTCAGTCAGCTGGACATAATCCTATTGATGGTAAACCCGTGGGTGTCCATCCTATGGTATGCAAACTACTGAAGGGCATTAGGGTTGCTAGTCCCCTGAAGCCTAGGTACACTCAGCTATGGGATGTTAGAAATGTTTTGTCTCTATTGGAGTCATGGCCTGATAATAATGATTTAACCTTGAAACAAATTTCTGCCAAATTGAGTATGCTTTTATGCTTAATTTCGTGCCAATGGGTTCCAGACACACATGCTTTGTACCTAGCAGGTAGGTTGTTTTTCCTGATGGCGTTTCTTTTCTTATCTCAAAAAGGACAAAGACCATGTGAGTTTCTATTGATTATCCTGTGTTTCCACACAATGCTAAATTATGAGTTGTAAAATGTTTAACGGTTTATGAGGAACGTACTTTGGCTCATAAAATGTATTCCCTTGGCCCCTTGTTACTGGCTATTCAAAAGCCGTTGCGCCGAATGACAGCCGCGACATTGGCCTGATGGGTTTGTTGGGTCAAGTTGCAAGCTGGAATTGATGTTTCTTTGTATGATGCTCATTCAGCTAGAGGGGCTATGGCTTCTAAAGCTTTTGCCTAAGGTTCTACACCGGAAGATATTCTTAAAGCTGCTGATTAGTCTTCTGATTCCATGTTTAAGATTTTTTACTATAAACGTATTTTGCATGTATCTTCTGTTGTTGTTGGTGAGTTTGAGCCAGCTTAATCGGAGCCTCCGGTCCTGCTATAGAATAGAACATTTTATAGCATTTGCGACAAGCATTTTAGATTTTATTAAGAATACAGAGGCTACGATTATCCCACCCATGGGGACTGGTAAGATTTATATTCTCATTGCTGTATAATATGTATGATATTATGATCTTTTTCCCTCCCTTCTTTTTATTCTTACATTGAGATGGATTCAAGGTATTTTTCTCTTCTAGGATCGGTTTCGAAACAAAATGAATGTCCAGGGCTTGGCTGATTCTGTGGGTTTATGCTCTCTTCCGATTGGTTCAGTTTGGATTCTTCTTCAGTTTGGACTTTTGTTTGGATGGTGATAACTCTCCGTTGAGAGTTTGGAACTGCATGCTTGTTCTTTTTTGGACTTTTTTTTACATTTAGGCTGCTTGTTCGCAAAGAAAGAGGCATGAATATAGTGCCTCCGTATTTTGTATTGGATGCTCCCAGATGATTGGTGGGTTTATTAGAGGCATGGTTCAAAGCCCCATGGGAAATTTAGTATGTTATATTCTTTACTGTTTTTTGATTGGCTGCTGTTTTACATGAGTAGGAAATATTGAGAAGCATAATCCTCGCTTCTGTGTCCTTAATAGAATCTAACATTCTTGTTGCAAACGCTAGAACATCTCTCTCTTACATTGAACAAGATCTTAAGTACTGATGCAGAATCTATGAGTAATAGAACAAACCTAAGACTATAGAATTCTTACAGAATAATGTTGGAAGTATAACTTGGAGAAATGAAGAATTTTGAGGAAGGAGGGCTTCAAACAATATAATGTCAGGGGAACTCGATACTCAGTATTATTGGCAACGGCAAGACTATTGCTACTGAACTCCCCCTCTTTCTTTTTAGGAGGCAGGAACAGGAAAGTATACCATTTCGTTAACTATTACTGCCACATCATCCAATTGTTAAACCTGCTTGTTCTTTACCTACCACTTTCCCATCACATTTTCTAGCAATTTATAGATTTTTGTTTCAGTCTTATTTAAGTTTAAAGTTTATTAGAAGCAAACTGATAACCCATATACATGACGGTCATTGTTACTTACAACAAGATTGTGATTCTAATATCAAGAGTAAGCCAGAATCGATACTAACAAATAAAAGCAATCAACGTGTTTATTCTTAATGTCAGCATTCAGCTTCCAGAAAGGTGATAACTCTTGCATACTAGATGATCTCCGAACAACAAAAATGCTAGTGTCAGTCAGGTTTGTGAGAAGTTATTCATATTAACAATGTCACTGAAGGCATATGTCTCACATCAGGACATTTATCACATGTCAGGAGGAAATTTGTAGCAATCAAAGAAGTCTCTTAGACAGCTCTTGTAGTTAGTGGTTTATTCATCAAGTTACAGCTTAGTAAGTTCCAATATATGCTCCATTATACACCCCACCAGGAGCAGCTTGCTGCTCAGCCCATCATCTCCAACTCCACTCCCTTCCAGTACAAACATACATAACATTCTAATGACATCCCAGTGGCTGAGCAGCAAGACAGAGAACAAGGGCAGGGAGGATGCATTACTTAACAAGCAGATTACAACAAAGTTCTCGCTAAAAGATTTCATATAATTTGTTCATACTACTATGTTTTACCTCTTATAAATTTGTTTCACTAATAGAGTGCATCCATCCTAGTTGAAATTGGACTAGTCATCAAAGGCAACAACTGCCTCTGACGCAGTAATGGAAGCCCACTGGCAGGAATTATGTGGGAGCACTGTCCACTTTTTCAAAGCATGGGTCTTGGAAAGAAACCTAACTGAAGCTTGTCTATCTTTAGGAAGTCTGCATTCCATGTCTTTCACTTAGCGGCACTCTTTTGTATCGGAAACTTCCAACAATGAAACTTACATGCAAATGTAGGTCATTAAAAATGGATGATCTTGTCTTGAGCATATAATATCAGAGCACTTGAGGAACCAAGTGCAGGGATTGTTTAAGACAGTTTACAGACAGTTCTCAGAAGAGTTTCTCGTCCCCTGAGGAGCTTCTCGTTTACTGTAGATAATTTGTTAAGGAACAGTTCCCGCATCTGGCCCGGGGTTGTGGGCACATGCCTTGTGGAGATCAGCTACAGAGACACATCTCTCATAAAAAGACATGAGTCCTACAAAAAGAGCATCTTTCCCTTTATTCAGGTCTCAAGGAGTGGTTAGAAGATAACAAGCTTCCAAAGGTAATAAAAACAAACTAAGCCGCCACTGATGTAAGTGATCATCCTCAATAGGTGATAAAAAAGCGAGAGAACATTATAGTGTGCAGATGACATAACTGTGCATGGTGGAGTAGAGTCATGCCTACATTCTGTGGCCTCGCAATTTGACTTGCTGAGCTAGTTTCTTGTCAAGCGCTATATAAAGGCTCCCACATATTAGAAATAGAAAATAGCTGAAGGTAAATGTACACCTACTACAGTTTTACGTCAATGCTTGTTATAAGACACCCCAATACCCGTGTGTTGAAGAAACGTTAAATAAGTGAATTCAATTTAAAAAAAATAACTAGAGCCCGGTGCATTTCAGTACAGTGTGACCAGCACGAGGCAATTTCAGGGGCATGTGTTTTACATTTTGCCAAATCTGGAATTGTACACGGATATGTAAAAATAAAACAAAACATGGTATGCAAGTATAACTCAGTTCCTACTGGAACACAAAATAGTCTGATAAGAACCACAGCTTTCCAATATCACTCTAACTTTAATTAAATGGCATATTCATTTGAATTAGAATCATACATGGATGACGTAAGTACCATTGGCAACATAATTTTATATAGATTATATATGAACTCCAAAGCAGGCCATTCCGCTATCTGTTGAATATTATGATGTTGTAATCTCATTGGACTGACAAATGCCGAAAATTAAAATTCTCTAGATGGGGTATGAAAACGATGCCTTGTGTTCTTGGCTGGGACACAAGAACACTGTGTGTAGTCTGCCACTCAACCCGCAAGATTACAGCTCATGATTGACTTGATTACACAATGCTTTTAACATGGTCCCGGAAAGCAAGCAAACTTGAAATTAAAAATTAAAAAAATTGGTGAACATGTACTCTCTAGAGAACATATCAGAATGAGATTTGGAGCATTCTGTGGGCCAGAGCAAATGTTATATTTCAAAATCCAAATAGCTTACGAGAAGGATAAGTCATATGTTTATTGTAATGAGCACGCAAGTCAGTGTAACTGATTTACGACTTTAGGTCTACTAGTCAAGCCAGTAGAAAAAAGGGGGCATATAATGTCTCATATGCTGCTATAAGGAAGACCGTAACAATGGCCTTGCTTTATCTAGTACCTGAAAAATAAAGGCTATTTAATTTTTGTATACAGAAAAACTCTACAGATGTGGTAAATGTAAACAGTCATCAGCAACAGTGCAAGGAGTTTCAGTGCTCGATGTGCTTCCATTCCAATCTTTTCTGGCTTTTTGCCGCTTTTCGCCACCACCACCACTAGTTGGAACCTTAAGGCTCCTGCCTTATCTTCCACTATAGAAGGGCATGGCCCTGGAAGTTGTCTCATGCAGTAGCCCAGTCAAAGACAAAAAGCAAATGATTACTCCTTAAAAATGGAGTGGGAGAATAGGACACTGGACTAAACTTCATTAGTTAATTAATTTTAGACTATTACTATTTGGAAGGCAATGGCAGAGTGCCAATAATGGTTTGTATAGCACTTCTGCTCCAGCATTACCATGTCCTTCTGTTATGTTATGCAGATTTGTAGAGCGTACTATCAAA
The DNA here is from genome assembly GCF_964204655.1 of Triturus cristatus. Taxonomy (NCBI): domain Eukaryota; kingdom Metazoa; phylum Chordata; class Amphibia; order Caudata; family Salamandridae; genus Triturus; species Triturus cristatus. The sequence continues at coordinate 300,381,179 of NC_140581.1, forward strand.
TGGGAGGGTTGCCTGGCGCTGAGCAGGTGTTAGTCTAGCCAAACCTAGCACCCAGTGGAATTACTTAAAAAGCCACGTCTTCAGCTTTTTGCGGAATTCAAGAATTGAGAAGGAGGCTCTTATGTGTAGCGTCAGATCGTTTCATGCTTTAGGAGCGATGTAGGAGAAGGCTCGGTCACCGGATCTTATTTTCTGCATGCGTGAGATGTGTGCAAGTAGGAGTCCGAATGAGCGGAGGTGTCTGGAAGGTTTATGAATGCAGATGAATTTGTCAAAGTATGCTGGGGAAGTGTTATGTAGTGCCTTGAAAATGTGTGTCTATTTCTCCCTACTTAATTTAGAACATCCTATCTTTAATGTGTGGAATCTTCTAACCGTATTATGAACCTTCTGTCTTGAGCAATACCAGTCAGTAAAAGTTATCTTCCATAATATAGATCCTCTCCAGGGGTTCATGCCTGTAACTCAGCAGCAGGTTATTATGCTCAGTGCACAGTTCTGCTTAGAGCCCACTCTCTCCAGACACCCACGTTGCATTAGGAGGGCTAACCCCTACTATGCACAGTCAGTGCGCAGGCTGTGGTTAGAAGCCACTCCCTCCTGGGATCTAAGCTGCGTTAGGTTGGCAAGCCCTGACTAAGCACAGTCAGCGCTCAGTGCACTGACTGTGCCTACATTCCTCTCCCACCAGAGATCCAAGCCCCATTAGGTGGGCAAGCCCATACTGCACACAATCACCGCTCATTGAGCACACTGTGCGTAGAGCTAACTCCCTCCAGAGACCAAGCCCTATTAGGTGGGCAAGCCTCTAATACACATAGTCTATGCTCAGAGAACGAACTCTGCCTAGAGCCTGCTCTCTCCAGGCAACCATGCCCCCTTAGGTGGGCACGCCCCTTCTAAGCACAGTCAGTGCACAGACTGTGCAAACAGCCCACTTCCTCCAGACACGCAAGCCCCATTAGATAGGCAAGCCCTTACAATGAGCATCAGCACTCGGTGCACAAACTGTGCATAGAGCCCTCGCACTCTAGGGACTCAAGGAGAGGAGGCAAAACATTTGGGGGTGACCCTGCAGAAAGGGTCAAGTCCAACGGTGGGAATTTACTGATAAGGGCAGGAATAAAGTTTACCAGGGGTATAGGGAAACTGAATTTGCAATCGATTAGCAGATGTTAGCAACAACTTGTGAGGGAAATCTGCCAATTTGAGTTGAAAAACTACACCATGGCGTAAAGGTAGAAAATCGTGGTATGTGAGGATGCTTGAAAAATAAAAATCCTATATAATTCTAGGCTTGATTTGATAAGTACTTATTTGTACAGAACAGTGGTAACTGCATGCTAAAATGTTCTCCTAAAAGTACTTTGGCAAAAATATAATAAACTTGATGTGAATTTTGAGGAAGGGATAAGAACTGTTCTCACTCTGTGACTGACCCGTGCTTCAAGGTACAAGCACTATGTTAAAAAAATACCCTAATATGCAATCCTTTAATCATTCAACTAGGCACATTGAGGAACCTTGTGGAACAACAAACAGGTGGCATTATTGTGAACATTACAGCTGTTATGAAATGTTTACATATCACTATACAGGCAGAGCTGTTAGATGAAATAGGCTTTAGTGATTTGTTACAAAACCGAAGTTTTATAAAATACCCAGGGCCACTGGAATTATGTGATTGTGCAGCCGCTGTTTTATTCGCATAATTATGGATCTGCCGAATAATCTATCATTTGCTGCATAATGCAGATTTTACCCCCAAAAAAGTTTGGTTCTAGCTTGAACGGTTCCAAAGTTACTAAAAATGCAACAACACATGTTCAGCGCAGTGGAAGGCCCTTTGCAAAGGTTGACTGGCCACCTTTGTGTTGTTTATTGATATATATTTGAGTGTTAAACTGGCACTAATGAAGTGCAACTACTGTCCAGACTCTGTTAACAAGTGTAAAATGAAAAAATAATTAAGTAATACTATCATAAAATGTGCTGCATGATTTGACTTTTCTTGCTGCATAATTTACTCAACCCTGCCACATAATTTGGTCCTACCCTGCTGCACAATTCCAGTGGCTCTGAAAAAATACCTTATTAAATAGCAAAGTCAATTGATGAACGTAAAATGAGAAACAGCTAATTCTGAAAGGGAACGAGCGACAGAAAATTGTATTTTTAGGATGACAACAGGCACAATGATATACATTACAGAATATTGTTCATTTTAATATGGTGATTGCAATTGAGCTCTGAATCAAATATGTGTTCATTACCAGATGCAGCCATACCAAACACAGTAGTAAATGGCATATTAAGTTCCATTAATAGACCGCCTAATGAAGGACACATGGACCCTGATTACAAACAGGTCAGATTACTGCAACATTTGCATAAACCTCTTCTTCCGCAGGAATCAGAATTATAAATAAATTATACAGATTTTACCACACAGTAATTCCTGGGTGCTACAAACTCAACGCCCCGAATTTTCCACCCAGTACTTTTTGGCCAGTGGAACCTGACAAAATATTCTGGGTGGGGGAAGTTGGCTAAATACCAAACATTCGGATTTTGGTCGCAAAACTCCAAATTTCACATATATTATCCGATTATGATGGGGAAAACTATTAACTGGAGGTAATTATCGCATCTGATGAGTTCCAAACCCCGGGAAATCGGATTTCACCAAGTGCGATAATTACCTCCCTCTCTGGAGCTCTCCTAATTAGGGGCGCAGAGTTTAGAGCGGGCAAATGAGAATAATTAATCTCAGAATAACCCCAACATAAAGGCCATAAAATAGGCGGGTTAGTTAACAATTTAGGGTCAGAAATGTGCTGCTCCAAGGCCACTGGGCCAATATCAGAAACTTATCATCATCGTGTATCCTTCAGAGTTAATATTTAAACTAGAGTAAGGATATGGGACAGGTTTTGCAAACGGAAAATAATAGCGCCTAGAGGGAGTTGGCTTGGCGACAATAAAGCTAAAGCACATTTTTTTTTCCAAATTCTGAAAACCACACATCAAACTGGAGATTTACAATTGCTTAGATTTGGCACTTTTAGGAAATTTACAAAAATCCCCTTGTGTGTGCAAGAAAATCAATAGAAATCAGAGATCAAAATCTCCTATTCCCAATCATTTTGTCCGCTGTAAACTTCCATGAATACTCCTTCCTACATACCTTATCCATACAGAGTAGAGCTAGAAAATACACAAGAGTACGTTTTGGACGTAAGTGCATTCATAACATGTGTATCTGTAAAGCGTGCATTCACCTAGAAGGTTAACTTTGCACTGAATAACAGATGTTTATTGTTACCCAAATCAATGGTACTCATTTTATTGACCTCAGAAGGATGAAAGACTTCATGAACCCATCAGGATTTGAACCTGTGACTATGAGGCAAACACATGCCCCTACGGTGGACGCATTAGTCCACTAAACCACCAGGCCCGGTTGGTGGCTTTGTGGGTGCTGGTGGCTAATATTTAAATGAATGGATGAAATTTGCTTAGTGCACTACATATAGGAAATGCAGGAGTGCTTACCTGCCCATACTCTAATGCCAATAAGTAGATTAAGCAAAGAGAAAGGTATTTACCACCAATTTATTAAGGCTTCTGGGAGAAGACTCAAGTGGTTTTTCTCTCAGGTAAGATAGCTTTCTCTTTTGGGGCACGATGGAGGGAGAATCTATTCAACAGACACCAACATTCAAATTCAAAATAATACTTTAAGCCTGTGAAGAGTCTTACTGGCCACAGAGACATGATTTCGTACTCCCAAGGAGCAGCCACTCTGACTCTAGTACTCTGTAACACCTAGAGATTGTAGATCACTTTTTTAGATCCCCCGTATAAAGGAAGCTGTCATAACCATAATCTACTATAAGAAGTTGCCTATCATTTCTAGAAACCATTGACAATGGCTTTTAAGCCAAAAGCTTTTGAGGGCGGTGGAATCAGATAGACTGTTTGCAAGTTTAAACAGCAGAGCATGTTTAAGACAACACGATCTTCATTGGCCTGAGCAGTAGAGGGATCATTCAGTTTAATGCCCAGAATCTTTACTGTGTTGGCCACGACTACTTTTTGTCCAAAATAAAGTGCCAACACCCCTGAATTTTTTTTTTGAAACAAACTTTATTGCAAGTTTATCACAATAGGATAGTAAAAAACACAATGTCTACTGCAAGATGGGCTGTGCCTAAATAAACCACCCCCTCTTGGGCCCCTGTCCAGTTCCCCCGACCCAATTCCACAATATCGATATCCCTCTACCATCCCCCGCATAAGACAGGGTCTTTCCTTGAACCCCCCCATGCCTCTGTCCCATCTTACCCCTGCGATATCAAAGACCCCTGGAAGGAGCATCACTCCCCCTACCCCTGTTTCCCCCGTCGGCCCTGCAACCCCAACTCTTCGTCAACAGTGTCAGGTTAGGCACGGCCTATAGTCCCATCTAGGGTATCCAGGCAAAAGTGTCCTACGGGGCCTCGCTGCAAGACTCCGCAATAAGTAACAAGGTAACAAAACCCCCTTTGCCCACCCCCAGCCCCTCCAATTTCCCCCCCCCCCACTGCCAGACATGTCGCTCCCTCCGCTAACTTTCGTGCCAACACCCCTGATGCATGCAAAATCTTTGCATCCAACTGCTGTCTCAATTATGTCTCAATTTCCTTTAGGCGATTTGCCAAGTACAAAGACTGCAGGTGCAATCTAGGCCTTCCTTGCACTGACTGTCATCTCAAAAGGACTAAAACGATAGGCCAAAGCTTTGAATAATTGTGAATTATGGTAGCAAGGAAATGTGGAAAATACTTGGTAAAAAGAAGGCAGCTTTGTGATGGCTAAAAATCTAACTCACTGGGAGTTGAAAAGAAGGTTTTAGTCTGAAAGTGGTGAAACAAACTGAGAGAAAAGATTGGAATCAACAAATCCTATCAATGAGGTGAGAATCTGCAACAAGAGGAGATGGCCCACCCACAACAAGTGCTGTGGACCTACCGATAATACCAACACAACGAACTTTTTCTTGTCCACAAAGCAATTAATGTTATCAGTAATGTCTATATGACAGTCCCTGTTGCACAATAGGGATTAAACACTGACAGCCTTGTGTACAGAAGAAAGTACACTCTAAATAAGTCTGAAGTTCTTCAGTTAACTTTTAAAAGAATGTACTATTAGAAAAGTTACTTACCTTTAGCAACATTTTTTGTGATTGATTTTCCAACAGGTTCCTCAACTTATGAATATCTTCTAGGTGCCAGACTGGATCTGGAGCCTTTTTCCCCAGCAATTGCTTTATAGCATAGTCCAGTGGAGCCCTGTGGTTCCTGACAAGATTCCACCTGCCAAGGATGTGTTTGGATTATATAAGTGGTCAAACAGCGATCTGGTTTCATTTCGTGGTAACGACTAAAACAGCATGATATATTTGCATGCTTCTGGATGTTATTACTCATGGTACCTACTAACAGGGCGTATGGTAAGAAATCTGCCAGAAAATATAATATCCGCCAGAAACATTGTTAGAGAAGGTAAGCAATTTTTTCTTTCTAGGGATATGTACTGCTGCAGATTCCTTTACCTTATGAATGAGCCCCAAACCAATATCCTATGGGAAGTGGAATTAAATAGTGCCAATTACACAAGAAAGTCATGCTACACAACCCTTAGAAAGTATTAATCGCTCTGTGCTCAAGATGTTAGGCACTGAAGTTTAGCAAATGTAGAGGGGCGTGGCTGAGCCGCCGACCAAGATGGCCGCGCGGCATTGAAGCTCCCCCAGTAGACACAACTAAGCTGCTCTATCCCCCACATTCTTTGCAGTAGTCACCCCAGACGCGACACCACTGCATTGCCGATTTCCTGCGGCACATGGAGACCTAAGAAGGGCACGGAGCGGTGCCTCCATAATGCCAATCCGGTGGCCAGCGAACGCGGGACAGAGCAAATGGCGGCTGCAGCCTGATCCTTCAGCATTGTTGTTGCAGAGGAGTGGTGTAGTTCAGTGACTGTGGCCTGAATGGTGTGGGGACTCTGGATGGCAGTGAGTACACGGGGTGCGGGTTTGGGCCTGCCTCCTCATTCTCCCCCCCCCTTTGCACTAACACTGCTTGAGAGGGGCGCGGCCACCTCTGGCTGCCCCCGGAGCACAACTCGAGCTCCCGCCTCGTCCCTAAGGCCCCGCGGGGACAGGGCCCGCGGGAGAGCCTGGGAGGCCCTTGTAAACATAGTGTGTAAATAGCTGATGTTAAACAAATATTGAGTTAAAGTCCACCTTATTAGGTGCATTATATATGTTTTGTAAATATACATACATTTCTCTGGCCGTCGTGGGGCGTGGAGCAGAGGAGAAGCTAGGGGCGGCCTGATGCCCCCTGCGCCCGGTTGTCTCCCGCTGTGTCTCCGCCGCCTCACGGCCTTTAATAACGTGGCTTGTGCCCACCCAACACTTCATCTTGCCGCTTCCAGCAGCATGAGCCCCGCCGCAGTCCGCAGCGCAGTTAACCATCAAGGTGCGGACTGCCTGTGCAGCGAGACTGGGGCTACACTCCACCGACAGCGCCCCTCACCTAGCTTGATTCTAGTCCCCGCCTGCCCCCCAGGAGTGCCTTATATTACTTGCACGTGAAGTGTGTACCCCACCATTGCATCTCCTCAGAGCGGAGGGCCCGGTGCGCCCGCCTTCAGAGTTCGCGCAGCTGTGCCCCAGCATGAACCCCGACCGGCCCCCAGCACACTTCTGCAGAGGACCCATCGTCCCTTTGTGCCATCTCCAGGGCCTGATCTCTGAGCGGACTCTACAAGGTGTGATTGACGTGCTCGCTCCCTGCGGTGCTCCAAGGGGGAAACTAGCGCCTGCAGCGCTGTAACTTGGGGCCCTACGCACAGATCACATCGCCTCTCGCATTCCCAATCCCTGGCCCGGACCTGCTCCCCCTCCACATCCCATATCTGGGTCACGTCTCCGCTGCCTGGCTCATCTCTCTGCGCTGCGGCATGGGCCGCAGGGATCCCAAACCGAAGACCCTTCCCTTTGAGAAACTAGTGGAGAAGGTTGCCGAAGACAGTTCCAACATGGCGGAGGGCAGGCAGGGCTTGGACCGTGCTGACGATCCTTCCGCTCCATCAACTTTATTACTCCAAGAGATGAGAGCGGGTTTTTGGGCACTAGATGGGCAGTTTGACGCTCTCTACAAGAATCTTGAAACCTTAGGGGTCAAACGCCAAGTCCATGACAGACGCCTGGACGTTGCAGAGGCACGTATCTCTGATATCGAAGATGGCACCGCACAATCCGTTAAAAGGCTGGACTGGGTGGAGCGCATCCTAAAAGTGGCAGCTATCTAAAACGAGGGCCTCGAAGTGTGAAGTCGGCGCAACAACCTCTGCATCCTGGGAGTGCCGGAATCCACCGCCACTGACCGCCTTGACCTCTTTGTCGAGACTCTATTGTCAGACATGTTTGGGAAAGTCCTTTACCCACGGATTCGTGGTGGAGCGCGCCCATCGTACCTTGGGGCCCAGACCCAACCCAGGCTGCCCTACGCGCCCTAGCATTGCGCGCATCATGAACTTTCGAGATTGCGACACGACACTACGCCTCGCCAGAGAACGTAGGGAGAACATGTGGCAGGGCTCCAAACTTGCTTTCTACCCGGACTTTATCGTCATGGTTCAGGAGGCCCGGTGCAAATATAATGGGGTTAAGGCCACCCTCCGTAACTTAGGCTTGAAGTATGGCATGTTATACCCCGCCAGGTTGAGGATTGATGTTCACGGCCGGGCCCGCATCTTTGAAAATCCTAACTACGTACATGACTTTTGTCACACCTATAAACAAAACAACAATCAGGCGGCTGCGGGTGGGAGCAGGCCCTCTCCTCCGCTAAGTGGCTCTGATGCAAGCATGGAACTCTTCTCTGGTTCCGGAACTGGTTGACTCTGCCAAGCTGTTTTTTCTATGCTTTAACTGAACTGTATGGGGATTACTCTACTTATCATTTTGATATGTTTCACATAGTTGATCGATTGTCGTGGCGTTGCCACCCCTCATGGTGTACACCTTGGGTTTGTTTATGGTCTCACGAATGTACCGTTTCAGTATTTTCTCGTTCTGCTGTAAAGTCAATTGGTATTATACGTATTGTTCTCTGTTGTGGGTTTGCCTTGCCTTTCTTGTAGTAAGGTTGGGAGAGGGGTGGGAGAGGACTACCGTTGCATAGCAATTGTTGATCATTTTCCGATTTGTTCACTGTCACAGTTTGCCTTTCAATGTTGGTGCTCGTATCTGTCATGCATTTCACAACTACTAGATGGCTCAGCTGGGAACTATTGAGGGCCCCTCCAGTTTGTCCTTGATGCCCTGGAACGTCAGGGGTCTCAATGATAATCGTAAAAGGAGACAGGTCGTTCATTATTTACTCCGCACAATGTGGACATTGCTTTTCTGCAGGAGACGCATTTGCCTAAATCTGACCCTGCCCGCTTAGCTTCAGGATGGGCCGCACACAGATATTTCGCCAATTTTAGTAATTATGCCAGAGGCAGGGCCATTCTCATATATAAGAGGTTTCCCTTCAGACCCCGCTCGGTCGTCAATGGTAGCGAGGGTAGATACACCATCGTAGTAGGGTCACTAATGGGTCATAGTGTGTCTACGCCCCGAAAACTGACTCCCCAGAATTTTTTCATTCCCTCCGTGACCAGCTCTCCAAACTAGATCCCATCTTGCTGCTGGTAGGTGGGGACTTTAATCTACGCCTTAACCCCGAATTGGATAGCACCACCAACTCCCCTGATACCAAACCACGTGTGCGCCGTGCTCTCCTTGACCTTTGCGACCATTTTTCTCTCCTCGATATTTGGCGCATGCGTAACCCTTCCCACATTGACTTCACGCATTATGCGGGCCAACATAACACATGGACTAGACTTGATTATTGGCTACTCTCCCCTGGTGTCCCCTCCTGGTACCATTCTCTGGCGACACTCCCTAGAACATACTCTGACCCCTCCCCAGTCCAGCTCCTTCTTCGGGTTCCGCGATCTGATTGGGTTGAGAGGCAATGGCGCTTCCCTAGTCGCGCCCGCCTAGAAGACCTTTTCCATAATGAAGTGCGCGAGGCCATTGAAGACTATTTTACCATCAACACCGTCTCGGTTGACACTTGGGCAGTTTTGTGGGAGGGATTTAAGGTGTACATTAGGGGTGTCTGCATTGCCAAGCATGTGGGAGTGCTCAGGGCTCTCCGCACTACACTTGCGCGATTAGAGCAAGATCTCGCAAACTTCGACAATGAGACGCGACATGCCCCCTGACCGGGCTCAGTGGAACGGCGTTTGGCTCTCCTCACTGAGTACAGAGATGCAGCTGATCTTGAGATCCTCTTTTTGGGCAAATATCAAACCGCTCGGCGATATGGCGAGGGTGAACGTCCAGGACGAGTGCTGAAAAGCAGGATTTTCTGGCGGAACCAATCTCCAAGGCCGATGTACTCGGAGCCATCGATTCTCTCTGTGGGTCCTCTGCCCCTGGGCTGGATGGCTTTACTAGGGAATTCTACAAGGCCTATAAAGACTTGTTGGCACCGCAACTGATCGAAGTGTACGCTGAGGCCCTTGAGAAACAGATTCTACCCCCCGACACTCCGTGAAGCGGTTGTCATACTTCTCCCCAAGCCTGGCAAAGACCCGTCCCTCTGCGGTTCCTATAGACCTCTATCCCTACTCAATTTGGATTATAAAATTATCAATGAAATTATCGCCAATCGCCTATCCCAATTGATGGAATTTATTATTTCCCCGGCTCAATTCGGCTTCGTCCCCAACCGTTCGACCTCTCTGAATCTTAGGACACTGTTCTCAGTCCTCCACAGAATTAGCCCAGAGGTTCCTGCCGCTGCAATCCTTCTCGACACTGAAAAGGCCTTTGATACATTGGAGAGGCCTTTCTTCGTGTCTATCATGCGCCGCATGGGTATGCCGGTCAGATTAATAGTTACCATGGCACTGCTCTACAGCCGCCCCACAGTGAGACTTCGCCTAAATGGCACGCTATCCAGACCGTTCCCTCTCTACCGCGGCACACACCAGGGGTGCCCTCTGTCGCCTCTATTATTTATTCTTGCCATGGACCCTTTAATCCGCCACTTGCAGGAGAGGCACCTGCAGACAGACCTCCAATTTAACACCGGTCCCCTGTCTGGCGCGGAAGACACTATACTGTACGTCCGAGAACCACAGGTGAACTTAGAACCGCTCATTAGAGAGATTCTTCATTTTGGTCTGCACTCCGGCCTGGGCATGAACTGGCACAAGTCAGTTATCTTTCCCTTGACCCCCAGTACAACCCAATGGACATGTGAATTCCCTCTCGAGTGGTGTGCTGACTCCGTCAAATATTTGGGCATTCACGTCCACTTGGACACTGATCAGATCCTCCGTCTCAACTATGAGCAGGCAGTCTGAGCACTTGAAGCCCAGGTGGAGAGATGGCTGAGGCTCCCATTGTCCATAGCAGGCAGAGTCGCCATTATCAAGATGGTATTTCTCCCCACATTTTAATATTTTTTTAAACAATATTCCCATTCCCCTCCCGAACAGTTTCTTTTTAAAGCTACGGTCACACCTCACGCGATTGGTCTAGGGGGGGCAAGCAGGCACGTGTCTGCTGGCAGGTTCTCACCTTACCTTATGAGAGGGGTAGGTACGGGGTGCGGATTTTCCATCTATACTATCTCGGGGCTCAATGCAGCTACGCGTTTGCATGGTATCATCCCAACGCCAGGATCCCGTTTCTCCGCCCGGAGGCGGATTTCGTTCTTCCTGAGCGGCTGTCCACCGTCTGGCCTAAAGGGGTGCCCAGAGACCCTACTGATATACAGACGGTCTCAACTACCAGCTGGGCATGATATAAACTTAAACGATTCACTGGTTCCCAGACACTATACTCCTCGGCTCTTCCTCTCCCCAATGACTGCTGGCTGTCCATAACGGGTGAGAGACTGGTGCAGCGTACTCTGACCAAGTTCGACATTACAAAACTGGGAGACCTATATCCCGGCGGACATAACTTTTCTGCAACAGAGGATGACCGCTTTCATGACGCTACGTTTATGGACAGCTTGGTTCTTAAATGGATCCATTCTGCTTTAAGGGCCACGCTTCCTGAGTTTCCCATTGAACCGGACTCGTTCACTCCACTTTCACTCATTATTGAGTGCAAGAGCGGGGTTCACCTCATATCTAAACTTTATAAGGCATGCTCTGGGATGCTCCCGGTTACTGACGACAAGGTCCGCAGGGATTGGGAGGGTGACTTGGGCCACCCCATAACAGACGATCAATGGGCTAAATACTGTGCAGTCACGAAAGAAATTTCATTAAACAGTCAGCATAAACTGTTACATTTTAAGTTCCTGCACAGAATTTACACCACTCCCGCCAAAGCTCACAGACTCGATCCGACTAGACCCCACACCTGCCGCAAATGCGGCGCCCCACACGTGGATTTCGCACATCTAACCTGGACCTGCCCCACATTACAACCATATTGGGAGGAAGTGCACAAAACGCTAGGCGACATGACCAAACTGTCCATCATCCTCACACCGGAGGTGGCACCTCTGGGTTATGTGGAGAATTTCCCCAAAACTGTTCAGAAATTCGCATCCCTTAGCTGATTGCTGGCCAAGCGTGAAATTGCTATCCACTGGGGTCACAAGACAGTCCCCACCTTGCAAAGTTGGTTGAATAGTCAGGCCTACAGTAACACCAATAGTGAAGTATATTCCAGTACATTGCCCTGCTACTCTCGTCCCAAGGACATTTGGGGTCCATACAGGTCCTATGTGGAATCCCTTCGAAATGCCTCTGACTCGCTGTTGGAGTTGGGCATTGTCCCTACCGGGGTTGGTTAGGCAGTTACATGACCCGCTAATGATTAGTGCCCACTGCAATCCCCGTCCTGTAGAGATGGGTTCCTTTTTGCTGTGTGGTCTCTCTCATGGTGGTGGAGCCTGCATGGGGTTGTGACACCTGCTACTAGACGGTGAATTGATATGTACGGGGACGCTGTGGGGGTCATGGAGATTGTGTTTTCCTTCTAATTTTTAACTGCCTGGCTGTTACTATTCTCCTTATCGATACGAGCCATGACAGAATTTGTATTGCTTTTTTTTGTCCCACTGTATCTTTTTTGATTATAATGTCAAAACAGTGAACACCTATGATCGCATTGCTGTGATGTGTTAAAATGATAAATAAAGTTTTAAAAGAAAAGTTTAGCAAATGTATGTAAAGATAACCACATGATTGCCTAGCAGATAACCATTAGAGTGCCTTAAGTGAGAGTACTGGAAGCAGCCATGGCCCTGGTGGAGTGAGTACAAACGCCAGCTTGTGCGTCTTTCTTGGTCAAGGCATAGCAGATTATATAAAAAGGGTAGCCCAATGTGAATTATTGGGCCTGGCCAACAATTTGCCCCGCTTGGCTCCTGCGAAGCCCAAAAAGACCTGATTATCCACTTTGCCCTATTATGCACAGATGATGCTGTAAGCCACTGCACTCCACACGGGTCAAAACTGGTGACAGAAGTGAATCAGCAGTAATAAGTAAGGCAGGCCCTGTGACCAGTTAAATCTAATAGCGTCCCCCAGGGAGGTGTATGGCACAAAACGAACATTACTATCTATTCTGGAGGTGTGACTAAGAGATCCACGCATGGACACCCAAATCTATACAAGATCAATTTTATCACTTTGGAATGAAGTTCACACTCCAGGCTCTTGAGTAAGAGGCAACTAAGAGTGTCTGCTATCATGTTGAGAATACCTTTGATTGGTGCTGCTACCAGGATAACTGATGTGATGGGAAAGTAGTAATGCTAACAGAACAGAGGCCGTATTACAGAAAGTGCCCCGGGGGCGCAACGGGTGTTTGCGCCTGCCTTGCATCCTCACTGGGCACTCTGGTATTACAGAAGGGGAAGCAGAAGCGTGTGTGGCCTTTTCTGTAATACCAATAGCGCTGGCTCACATAAAGCGCCAGCACTATTTTCAGGGAGCATTCCATCATGTGCATGGGGGTGTGCCCCATGAAAAAGAGGGAATCCCTTTGCCTCTGCGCCCGTACCGAATTACAGATGTGGGAGCAGAAGCAAAGAAGCTCTCAGGAGACTCACTGACAGAGTGCCATTTGTAAGGTGGCACGTTGCCAGTGCGCCCCCCTGACAGCAGCTCCCTCTGGAGGCGTAAAAAGGGGGACCAATGGACCCCCCCAGACATCCCCTTGCAGGTGGGTGCCGTCACTGACAGCACCCGCCTGCAAGGGGATCTCAAATCCTCTGTAAAAGTGTAGGCGGGTTGCAGCCTGCACTGTGATAACACAGAGCAGCTTCAAAGCAGATGTTCTGTTTTTCACATGAATGCGCTGCGCCCCGGGCAGCGTGAGTTCGCAGCTGCCCTGAGGAGCGCATTCATCATAATACGACACATCTTTCTTCATTGCACTGAACACACCTTTTAAACGGTGCGCCCGGCACAATGAAGGAAAATGCGCTGCATGTACAATGCGGCCCTAGAATGGCACTTCCAGAGATGGAAAAGAGAAAAACCTTCATGCCAAGACGTACTGACTGCAGACTTAACACATTTATGAGCAGGCCCTGCTCCGATGTGGACCATAAACCCTGCGCTATGATGTCACCCAGATGACCACCCTAGCCCAACGACCTGGCATCTGTAAAGACCATACTCTGTAGCTGTGGAGAGCTGAGGGGAAGACACACCAACAGATTGGAGGGACCATTCCACCAGTGCAGTGAGTATAGGACAGAATCAAAAATATGCACCAGAGAGCAGAGGGTCTCCTGGCGATGGAACTAGTGTTTCCTTACGCACCACTGGAGGGTTCTCATTCTCATCTAGCATGCAGCATCAATAGGATGCATGTGGCTATCAGGCCAAAGAGGCCCTGGATATGCCCACCCGGACATTAATCATATCCCGAACATCTGCAATACTATGAGGAGGAGGAAAGGCCTTCCTACAGGTCACGTCTAACTCCACTATTATGAAAGTCAGTCTCTGTGTGGCGTGAGATGGGACTTCTGGGTGTTGACTGTCAAGGCTGAATCATGAACAAGGATCATGATGCCCTGAAGATGTTCTGTGACCAGCGTAGGGGTCCCTGCCTTCACCAGCCAGTCATTCTATCACTTATCATTATTACAAATTATCAGCCCTTGTGTCACATTTATTGTTAACCTGTAAATCGCATCTATATCTTTGGTGACCATGCTCTATAGAAATCTGATAGTTGTAGTATGGCTATACATTGAGTCCTAATCTCCTAATCTCCGCAGTGAAGTTGCCACTGTGGCTCATCAGCCTAAAGTGTAGGGATCTGAACTGACAGAACTGAGAACAAGGTAAACCTCAGGTAGTGCCTGTGTGCAAGTATGATCGGCAGATGAAAGTAGGCATCCTGAAAAGCCCAGAGAAACCAGTCAATCTCCTATGTTGAGGCCCAACAGAACCTGGCTCAGGTACAGCATCTTGAAGATATCCTACTGAATCAAAAGAAGCGAAGGTTCAGGATGGGTCTCATACCTTCGTCCTTCTTGGAGACTAAGAAGTAAAGGAAGTACAATCAAGTGTCTCTCCTCGATGGGTATCACCTCTATGGTCCTTTTGTTCAGTAGGGCAAATTCCTCTGCCCCCTAAATAGAGGTGCCTGCCGAAGATCACTTCCTGATGGCAGGAAGATAGTCTAGAGGAGGGTGAACAAAAGTCATTAGCTAGATGAACCAGCAATATGTCATAATCGTCTCCAGTTAGTTAAGAAATGGGAGACTTCACCCCCCACCACCACCGGAAGTTGGTGGTGTGGGGAGAAGGGGAGTCAAAGATGTTTTGATGCAACAGAGCCACCACAATGTGGCTTGGGCTAGATCTGTTGATGGCGATGAAAATCCTAGATCCACCCTGTCCCAAAAAGAGTGATTTGTGGTTGTGTTTGAATCAGCTGAAACATTGCGGATGCCAGAACGGTTGTGCTCAGGATGAGCCTCGAAACCTCCTCTAATGCTGGTGAAACTGTTTCACCAAAGAGGCTAGGTCTAGCAAACTGTCTTGGCTTTTTTATTTTTAAGCACTTTAGGGAGGAGTTGTACAACTCTCTGAATAGCTACACATCATCAAACAGCATATCCATCAGGATTAAACAGACATCCCCTGCGATTGCTGCAAAAAACATCCAAGCTTGACGGCGTAAAATGACAGCCACGCCCATAGATCGAGCCATGATGTTAGTGAAGAACAAGTTACTTACCTTCGGTAACGATGTATCTGTAAGAAACATTAGTTAGTTAGATTCCTTACCTTAGAATATCCCCAGGCGTCAGGCTGGAACCGGAACGATTTTTGTAGCAATACCCCTTGCGCGTCGCTAGGCGTCGTCTGCGGTTCTGCGTCCGTCGTTGGCGTAGTGCGCCGGAATTACGTCAGAGTACTTAGACGCCGCCCTCGCGCGCTGACGTCAGTTCTTGTACATAGCTTTCCGCGCCAGGAACACAGAGCCATGCAAGAGACCGACACTGGTGCCAAAAAGTCTAGGGCCCTGAACAGGATGACCTTAACCCTAGATGTCGGTTCGCAGAGCGGGGAGGATGGGTGGGTCGGTGAGGAATCTAACTAACTAATGTTTCTTACAGATACATCGTTACCGAAGGTAAGTAACTTGTTCATCTGAAAGAAACACGTCAGTTAGATTCCTCACCTTAGAATAGATACCCCAGCAATACCAACCCCGGTGGAGGGTCTGTGAACCAAGATCACACCAGAAACTCCTGGAGAACAGAACGGCCAAAGAAGCCATCTCTCCGGACTTGGCTGTTCAGGCAATAGTGCTTGGTGAACGTGTGCAGTGAGGCCCACATCGCCACCTGACAGATGTCCTGCAAGGGAACTCCCCGTCCCAGGGCAGTAGTCGCCGCTGTGGCCCGGGTGGAATGGGCTCTCAGCCCAACAGGCGGGTCCTTTTTCGCCAAGGAGTAACAAACCTTTATACACAAGACGACCCACCGTGAGATGGTCCGCTTGTGTACAGTCCTCCCTTTCTTAGCACCTACGTATCCAACAAAAAGTTGGTCGTCCACCCGGAACTGTCAGGTGCGGTCCAAATAAAAGGACAGCGCCCGTTTTGGGTCCAGACGGTGGAGCCTCTCTTCCTCTTTCGAAGAATGCGGAGGCAGAAAGAAAGTGGGCAATGTGACCGATTGCCCGATGTGAAAGGGGGTCACCACTTTTGGAAGAAAAGAAGGACGAGTCCGGAGGACAACCTTGTCCGGATGAACAGAAAGAAAGGGAGGCTTAGATGACAGAGCCTGGAGCTCACTCACCCGTCTAGCCGAGGTGATAGCTACCAGGAAAGCAGTCTTAAGAGTCAGAAGACGAAGGGGACAATTGTGAAGAGGCTCAAAGGGAGCACACATCAGAAAGGTCAAGACAAGATTCAAATCCCACTGAGGCATTACGAAGGGGACAGGAGGAAACATGTGAGTGTCGCCTCTTGGACTTCTTTGATCGCTTCGATTTGATCTTTGATCGCTTCGACTTACCCGAAGACTTCGAGCCCGACGAGCGATGATGGTGGCTGCGGCTCCGCGACTGGTCCTTGGACCTCCTCCTGGACCGGGACCGTGAGCGGCGCGGAGCCGAGTGCTGAAGCTCGAAAAGCTTACGGGACCGCTCCCGCCTAGCCTTCGAGGTCAAGGACTGACAATCGGGGCACGACTCCGCGTCGTGGTCGACCCCCAGGCAGTAAAGGCACCGGCGATGGTGGGCCGTCACCGACATCAGTCGATGACAGGAGTCACAGGCTTTAAACCCAGGCATCCTACCGGCACCAGAGTCGAGTCGAAAGAAGACCAAAAAGAGTCAAAAAAGTTTAGTCAAAAATTGACTAAGGGGTAAGCTCTTCCCGGATCGCCGCTGTCTGGCGCGGAAAAAAGGAGAACTGACGTCAGCGCGCGAGGGCGGCGTCTAAGTACTCTGACTACGTCATTCCGGCGCACGACGCCAACGACGGACGCGGAGCCGCAGACGCCGCCTAGCGACGCGCAAGGGGTATTGCTACAAAAATCTTTCCGGATCCAGCCTGACGCCTGGGGATATTCTAAGGTGAGGAATCTAACTAACGTGTTTCTTTAAGATATTTGGGTTCAATTTGACAGAGAAGGTTTTGACCACTAACTCTCAGGTGACGAATGTGACAAAAATGCTAGGTCACATGGTGCAGGTCTGGATTGCCAAGTGATCTGGATATGGACTGCCGGGCAAGAGAACGGTTCCTACATGCTTCAAGAGTGCTTCATTAAATTGTAGCTGTAGAACTGAAATTACAGAGGAAAGTTGCAGATTTCTGTGAAAATATTAGGTTTGGCATCAGTGGTGGGCACGGTTAATTCCAAAACCTCCGGTGCTTTTCGTACCACTGAAGCGGGAAAAAAAAGAATCCCTCAGAAGAAGGCCCAAAGGGTTAGAGGAGATCTTCATGTAAATAAAAGGGGTATCCCAAGCAGTGTATTTAAATAATTTACGGCCAAGGGGATGGGGTACAATGCAAATTCATTAAAGAAATTACCCACTTAGCCAGTATAATCAAATCAAATAATCTGATCAGATTGAATGACATAAAAAGGACATTTTTATTAAACTGGCCACATCTGTTTTAACAGGGATGTTATTAAGAACACTAGGTTTTGCTGATCATGTTCTCTGGATATTTCTAAGGAAATTGTTGAATTGAAAGATGTGTGTGAATCAGAATGTATTGTCTATTTCTGTGGGAGCTTTTATAGAAGATTTGGAAGGACTGAAATGAACGCTGTAAAATTATGTGTAGAGAATCAAAGTAATACTTATGCAAATAGAGTATGTCATACCATCTGAATTATATATCAATAAAAGAAATGTATTAAGTGAAAATATCAGTCTGTCTACATTTGGTTTGTTCACACTGGCTCAGTGGGTAATCTATTGTCTTTAATGTAAGGGAGATCCTTTTCTGGGGATGTACATGGACTACTTATATTTTGTTAGTTCACCTGTGTTATAGGAGGGACAAAGTTGTAGGTCATCCTCTGTACGACGATAATCTTAACCAGGCATGACAAGATCACTAGAGTCATATGCGAAAAGTTCCTCCACAGCTGCAAATCTCCGGTCCCTAGGGAGGAATTGAGACCAAAGTTTGAACTTTTTTATTTTTCAAATCACAATCTCAGCACTTCAAAGCATTTGGAGGCTGTGGCAAAATCAGCTCAGAACGCTGTGCCAGTGTCGGCCCTTTAGGAGACACAGAGCGCACTAGGGGCAGGGCTTTGGAGGGCACTGGCTTTATCGGAAGCAGCACCAAGGTTGGACCATGTGGCTGTGACATCAATTTTAGAGACACCTGGGTTTGCCAAACCCGCAAAAACTGGCTTATCCTTAGGAGGTTGCCCAGAGTCTAAACATGGCCAGCCTGAGAATATCATAATGTCCCGCCAGAAGGCCTTGACCTGCACAGGGTCAGC
Source organism: Triturus cristatus (assembly GCF_964204655.1). Lineage (NCBI taxonomy): Eukaryota > Metazoa > Chordata > Amphibia > Caudata > Salamandridae > Triturus > Triturus cristatus. The sequence continues at coordinate 300,399,775 of NC_140581.1, forward strand.
GCTAGAGTCAGGAATTCCAGCTTCATCTTTTTTATGTGAGAATACACTCCTATGATGATCAAGATCCTTGCATTAAGAAACAACATTGAGATTCTGAACAGTCCCTGAAGCTGGGCCGTTTCCTTAAAAATAAAGAGGATTTCTCCTTCCTATAGTGCTTCTTTTGGGAGTATCTCTTGCAAGATTGTTCCCTGTAGAGGACCTTACTTGAAAGGTGAGGGGATCGCTTTGCTATATCCCTGCAGGCCTTGGCTAATGCCCCCAGATGGCTTTCGGATGCATCAAACACCAGGGTTTGCTGTTCCCAGACACCACATGCAGGTAATGAATGTGTGAACCTGACAAACGCATCATCTTATGGCATCTGCAACATGGTTCAAACCGCGAAGTCTTAGGAGGGAACATTTGACTAAGTAGATTTCTAAAACCCTGGAATTTTATATGTGAATCACCGAGAATTACTCTAAGTCAAAGCAATTAATTACAAGCACTCTGAATATAACAATCAGACTTTGTGTTAAATATCTGATGGTGACCTGTAGGTACAACCGTAAATCCAGATGGAAAAAACCCAAAGCACCTTGAGATGGCAGCGCCCCAGGCTAAACTGAATATTAAAATACCTGCTGTTGATGATCATTCTTCAACCATAACGCTCTTGGTGGCATACTGGTAATCTAAGGGTGACCATGAAAGCCACGGACGTGTAAATAACCCGGAGAAATTAAAATACAAAACAGAAAATGTCTAACTAAAAAAATAACACAGAAATCAATACAAAAAAAATTGTAACAAAGATGAAAAAACATTGAAAACAATAATTACACGGAAAACACCGGCTAAAGCCTGCCGACGTTCACTACAAGAACTGAGCTAACGTTAGCAACAGTGATTCTGTATAAAATAACTCACAGCATGCCACTTAAAAGGCGTTGACAAAACTGGACAACGAGGGCTTCCAATTCCATTCCTGCCAGACTACTGAATGCCCTCCACACACTTGCAAGCAGTGAAGCAGACCTCACTGGCAGCTTCATGTGAGATGCTTATGGTTCTATGGGTCTGTTCTTTGCCTCACTTCTGGTGAAGCAGCCCAAGCAGGAACAGCAGTTCGAGCTCAGCATATGCCCCTTCCCACTTCCTTTCTAATGCAGACAGCCAGCTGGCAGCACGTCCAGGAAGCCACTAATGATTAAAACATTAAACCAGCCATAATAATTCATTTAAAGTTAACCGACAAGATGTAGCACTGATAAAGTGGGCTCCCATAAAGACAGACAATGCTTTTATTTTGAAATCTCTTATTGGCCTTTCTCAGATCGTCGATTTCCTACTTGAACATTTTATATTGGTGACCGGGTAAAAAGCAGTCAGTTACCCATCAGTCCTGAAGGTCACTCACCCTCGCACAATAGGAGAGGGCTGGAAGTGCCTGAACGCCTTCCACCGCGGTGCCTGTGCACTGCCGGTGAAGCTCGCAGCCCTCTTTGGGGGCATCAGAGGCTTCATTTCCAAACAAGCAGCTTACAGCCTACTGCTGGGACGCACAGAGCGTCATGCTGCCTGTGCCAATAGCAGCATGCACACTGCTATTTGTAGCTGGTTGGGAAGCAGTGTAATTGGCTCATTTCGGGGGGTGGGGGGGGGGGAGGTGGAGGGGGTTGTTCTATTTAGAAGCCATAGCCTCAATTTAACTGTGGTTTAAGCAAATGATTTTTTTTTTTTTTAAACATGTGGCAATTTCTTCCGGGACGAGGAAAAGCTTTGTTTCAATTAACAAAGCTTTTCAGTATTTTGTAGGGCCTTTTCATAAGAAAGTTCATACCCTTTTTCTCAACTACACACAGCTGTAGACCAAGCGCAACAGAGGATGGCCACTAGGCCCTGTGCCTCACCTTTCCCTCATCCCACATGTCCAAGCCAGCAGCCACGCATTCCGCATCACACTTATCATGCAAGCACAACAACGACTACACGTTCCGTGCATTCTCATCCACCACAATGACATTTTTCTTATTAGTTTTGGTTAGGTTCAACTTGAGGCCATCCATCCACTGACGATGGTGAGGGCCTCCTTTAAGGTACCGTATTTTGATTGGAAATCGCTTGCACAGATAGGTCAAAGGTGAATGGCGTATCATCTGCATAGATGTAAAGATGTACCCCTACTTGGTGGAGCGGTTTGGCAAGGGTCCACATGTACATCTTAAGTAAAAAGGGTGAGAAGAGGGACTCTAGCGGGACCCTGTAGTCAGTATTGCATGACTTCAAATAGTACAGGGGAAGAATGACCACTTGTGACTGCCCTGAAATGAAACGTATCCACTTCTGGACCATGCCAATGATACTTGCTGCCTCCATGGTATTAACAAGCATATGAAATGTCCAACAATTCTAAGAGTACTATCATGGTGAACATCAATGAAGGCCAATAGGACCACCAGCTCTGTGTTATGGCTGTGACAAAAGCTTGCTTGTTTCTCATCCATTAGGTTGTTAGACTGTGGAAATTTCTGAAACTGAAGAAGGGCTACATTTTCTTGTTTGCCCATGACTGTTTATTTCACCCAGGGAGAGATTCTTTAGCAGAGGCCTCACTATGGCCAGTCAGGAGGATGTCACTTGTGGGTAAAACCAGTGGCTTTAGATTTCGGGCTGGAAAAAAAATCAAGGTTATCAAGCCTCAATACTTGTTTAAGGACACATAATTAAAAAAAAGAGTTAAAGTACATGAACTAAAAGCGGAAAAACAATATACTTGCAAGTTAGGGTTAACTCCGCAATCCACAGATAACGCAATTGCCATTCAAACTAGAACACGCACACCAAAGGTAATGTTTACAACCCCACACAATTTATACCAATAAGCACTAACACCTAACAGCACAAAATTAAATAACAACACACATTAAAACTAATTTATAAATGCGTATTTATAATTGTCTCATTGATCGTGTTAACGATATTGTTATATGTAATCTCACTTGTAACACTTTATGCCTTTTTAGGTCTCGCCTGATCCAGCGCATGCGCTGGTCTGGCCGAGACATTTTGTATTCGGGTTTTCCAAGTGCTGCCTGTGGCCTAAAGCCTGCGTGCAAGTGAGCGTGCACGCGCGCAGCCGCCACGTGTACCTCTGTCGTGCTTGATCGCGTCCGTGTTCACTTTCGAGGGCCGCGCGGCCGTGTCATTTTCACGGCCGCGCGGCCAATCCTTTTTGTTTTTCCTTCCACCCAGCTCCATTTCTTGTCCTCCCCACTTGCTGTTATTTAGCACTTCACATCAAACCTCTGACGCTTCCGATATGCGCAATGAACAGGAGTTTCTAGTACACAACTAAACCAACGTACAGTAGTGCTCAATTATACTGAATATCCCTCACCATGACTTCAGGATTTGAACTCCAGAACAATGCATCTGCCAGCAACGAACGTCCAGCTCACTAAGACACCCTACCTTTTTAACACAACGTATTCAAATCTTCTATGAAAAGCCTGTTTTTGAAAGTAATTTGATCACTTCCGGCAGCCTTAATGCGCAATACTTTCTCAATAATATTTCTGATGAAACATAAAACGGTAACTTTAGGCGTGCTCTGCTCAGATCTGCTTATGCTGTGCTTGTTACAGCATTAGTAAATTCCTCAGACGACTGCATCGTATTTGAGCTGATCTTTTTTTAGAACAAGTGAGGTTATCCAACAAATGTCACATTTTAAAATCATGCCAGCACACGGGCTTACGAAACATGACCTACAAAGCGTCCGCATGCGACTGTGTAAGTGGCAACATTGCAGGCTCTCTCGCCTGTCGCCCGGACCATTTCAGAGAGCTGCGAGTGTGACGAAAGAGAGGGGGCGGGGGCTGCCTTCGGAAATCCCTTTCACAGGCACTGGGTTAGCAACACAGGAAATGAATTTGGGAAAACATCTCTACTATGCATCCCGAAGTGCCATTCTCAACACTCCTGGAATCTGTGAAAACAAGGTGGCATTACTGGGAAATGCGTACTGATCCGAGTTGTCAGCCATATCACTTTTTGACAAGTGCGTTCGCTTCCTCACCTCTGTCTTCCTGCAGGAAGATTGCTGAATTGCATTACCCTAGATTAGCATTTGGTTTAGCAAACGCATTAATTCACAAGGCCAACCCTTTAGCAGCTAAACAGAATTGCACACATTCCTTCAACTTATGGTGAACAGTGAGACGGCACTTCAAACTCCTACTAAAATGGCAGTCGTGCCGAGTCATTCTATAACTGTAAATACAATCTACTTTTTCCACACACTTGGGGTTTTTCAATTCGGCTAGTAAGGGCGGTTTGTGTTTTGTCCTTCTAACACATTGCCGGTGCGTAGACCCCCAGTTCTACTTCAGACTCATGCATCAAGCTTCTGTGAAATGCTGTAAGCAATGGCACCATCTTTCCATAATGGTTTACACAATTGGAACAGTATGTCTCTAAGTCTGTAAACATTGTTTAATTCTATGGGCTTGTGACAGGTAGCAGGCACTCAGCACAATAAATTATCTTATAGGTTCACTTGAAAACAAAAAGAAATAGTATGTGTCTCCTTCATGTCAGTGTCACTAATCTGTGCTGTGTTCCGATCATTGATTGGTTCATGTAAATTTTTGAATGTTGGTTCAGTGGTGCGGATATCTGGCTCATTCCAAGTCATGTAGTGTATCCTGACCTTCTGATAGGTCATTGGCTGTACACCCATGGAGTTGTCCACACATGGAGCTGTCCACACATGGAGTTGTGCACCTAAGAAGACATCCGGGAGAAATTGTACATTTTCAAATAAATCCCGTTGTGATGAAAGCATTTCATTAAAAGTGACAACAGTGCTTTGTGCTAGTGACATATATCGTGTGAAACTTAGTTAAACCATCCAAAGTTTCTTTACCAGTTTAATGGTTGAAATGCCATGAATTTCTTGATGTTTCAATAGTTTTGATTAATCAGAGTATCTAAAATGTCAACTGCAAAGTCTATACTTTCCTCAATACATTTTTTAACACCACAGAAATTACCTTAACTTGTCCATTAGACAGCTGTCGAAATATTTTAATTCTAGGGCTAACTGTGGGAAATATTTTCACAGTAATCACTTCCCAATGGAGACCAGCGGCCAATTCAGAAAATTTCTCATAGTTCAAATGCTTTCGAGACAGAAATACGTCTTTTTTGTTTCTCAGAAACGTTTAAGTATAAAGTCTTTGATTAGTTCTCATGTAACTCGGGCAGTAGCTGAGACCACAAATAGTAGGAGGTATGATTGGAATATAGAAGTTCACTATGAAGTTGAAACATTGATGGAACTAGTTAAATAAATGTAAACCAGGAGACGAAGAAGTTTAGATTTGCTGATAAATGAAATGGAATAGAGAATCACAATTTAGATCATTTATCATATTTATTCTTCTCAGTTCATCCGAAATTTATTAAACCTCTTTTTGATGCTCGTGGGTAATGTAGGGTTAGCCTTATTACTACTAATGCTAATAATACCTACATTTATATATCGCCTAATACGCTCAGATTTTTAGGCGCCATGTACATAACACACGGAATGGGTTGTATGTTTTTTAAATGTATCTTTTAAACATTTGTTTCTAATGGTAATGGCTGCAGTCTCCATTTATCACCCAGGGTCACTCAGCCCATGTTTAAACTTGAACACATGGATACTTATTGTATGCCCTTTTCCTTGACTTTGTTTCATTCACAGGAACAGAGAGCGCTGCAGTTCCAGAGCAGTGTGCTCACTCCAGTTTCACTTCATACCTGTCAAAGACCCTTTACTGAAAGTTTGAGCTATTGCTGTTGAAAATAATAATGCAACGCCAATAGCTTAAACTTTTAGTAATGCGAGACCTATTGCATTGCAAATGCTTGTTGTAATTGCATCTGTCACGTCAAGTATAAGGGCATAATCATTGCATTTGGTGTGTCAGTTATGGTTTGCAAGGCTGTTGTGCATGTTATGTGTTACGGAGCTGACCATAACTGGTAAATTACAGTGGTTTATCAGTTTTAATTTATGTGCATAACTGTACTTAACTGTGTTTTTTAGGTGAATATATTACCTAAATCCTCTGAAATTGGTATGTATAAAATACAGCACCAGGAGAGATCAGGAAAGTGTAGTTTTTCTGTTATCTTACACTGTAGCCTCTAGGTATGATGCTACATCATGGTACATTAAAAGAAATGTTTATGCCATCCCAGTTCTACCTTAAACAGTGCACAGTTGCTGACATCGCCTTTTGTGCACGTGCACATGTTTCAGTTTCTAATAGGCTCTTCAGTACTCAAGCTTGTGCAAAGCCAATAGGTCTCACTATTTTATAAGTGAAAGTGATTCTTCATTGTTTGACAAGTAGTGCATGGTTGTATGAATGGCTGTGCATGTACATGTGAAAATGAGTCAACAACTGAATGAATAAGTTTGTGTATTTATCCACAGTCGAGTGCATGGATAATTATTAGGAGAGTGAATGCATGGATGAATGGTTGAACAGATGAGTGCTTGGAGGGATAAATAGATTAGTGCATGAATGGGTGTGCAAGTAAATGGATATATGGCGAATGGTCACTCCAAGCTTAGAGGCAGAGGGGCCTATCCACAAACTGCATTTAGTAGTACTACTATAGTGTTGCTAACCTACCATAAAATTCTATATGTACGTATGAAGGTGTATGCCTATGCCGCTCCTACCTTTTTTGTGGAGAGATCTCTGCTCTGATTATGGAGATCTCCACATATGTAGGTATACGTGTTTGTCATAATGGAGCTAGGTGGGTCTTAAAATAGATCCCACAGGACATAATGTTAAAATTAATTAATTTATACAACATTTAATTTAGTTCAATGTTAAAGTACTACATCTAAATGATAAATATTATTTAATTTCAAAATATTTGAATTATCTTTTTAATTCAAAAACAAATGTAAAACTTTTTTTGTACAAAAATCAATTACTAAAAATTAATTCTATAGATAACTCTATCCATAGTAAAAATCAACATTTTACTTTTGGTGGATTTCTTAAATCTTAAAAAAAATAATTGCAATCTAATATATTACACTCAAATTACTTAAACATTTAATTAAAAGTTAACTTAATAGTACTGTAGCATATTTTTGTCATCTGTCCTTTTTTTAAATAAATATATCAAATTAATTTAAATTAACATTTAAGATAAAATAAATGCGAACTATTTTTCACTCTAATAATTTTTATTATCAGACACCAGGAGTAGTTGACGAAATCAACCACTCCGACCTCTTGCAACACATTCCATAGGTTGTTCAATGCTCCCAGTAGTGCAGCAGGATTGAATAATTCATGACCCTACGATATTGCATACCATAATCTGAATACATTAACTAACATACTCGTATAACCATACTCCTAGAGTGTAGTTTGGCCGGGCCTCTCATTTATAATGCATGCTCTTCACACAGGAACAAGACTTTGAAAAATTGCTCCGCTCTTTTTCCAAACAGGGACTATCAGAAGGGTGATACCACTGAAAGGCAATTATCACCGACATTTAAAATGCGCCAATAGATGTATTTTGACATTACTGGTCATCGCGGAAGCCAAATGTCAAAGCTTTAAATATCCCATGCACCACAGCGGCTATCACGGTGTGATCCCGGTCTCATAATTACAAATAACATTTTCATGTGAGGGTGCTTGGATTTTTATAATTATTGTTTATATATTAAAGAGTAATTTCCTCTTTGAAATAAGAGTGAAAAATTGGAAGTTTCAAAAACAGCAGATATAACCCAGTGTCAAATGAACGGACCTTGGTAAAAAAGAAAGTTCCAGTTTTCGATTAAAAATGTATAGACAAATGGTGGGAGTAAATAGTTTTTAAAAACTACGAAAGATGCTGCTTCAAACTCAATGATGAAATGATGACACTTTTACAGTAAATCATATATGCCTCGCAAAAAGACTTACTAAAAGGAAGCATGCTAAGAAGGTTTTGTTTGTGAATCATGTACAGGGCAGAGCCGAAGAGGATTATTGCAGCAGCAGGAGAGCGTGGGTTTATTTAGGAGTAGAAAGAGGTAGGCGACCCTCTGGTACTCCTCGAACTGCCATTGCAACCCCTGGCCTCAGAGGTCATGAAGGCTTTGATCGGAAAACTGAGTGAACTTTTACAGTTTCCACAACTTACCTTTCCCCTGGTACCTCAGCAGCAAGCAGGAGGCTTCGAGTTAAGGGTGGGACAAGGGTTAAACTCTGTGACGTTATTAAGACAGGTCAGAAAATGTCTGATATCACTTCTGCTACACTTTCATTTTGGTGCAGCAAAGTTAAGAATATGAATTCTTTCAACCTTGAATCTAGGTTTAAGATCTATTTATTGGTACTTTTAGTGCAAAAACAAGGTACAACAATCCGCCCACCTACATCCAACCGCAGGTGGGGAAGCATCAATAATCAGTAACAGGAGGGCAGAGGAACATGAACAAGGGGAAACGCGTCTGGGTAGGAAGAAAGGGACAGGGATGTCAGTGTCAAATATATCATTCACAGCAGTTAGCATCTCGTTCCAGAATGAACCTATCTTAGGGCATTGCCAAAGCAGATGGGTAAGAGTGCCTTCCTACCCGCAATGTCACCAGCATGCACTGTCCTTATTCGCGTTCCACTGGGTGACCCTAGCTGAGGTAAAGTACCAATAATGTACAATCTTCAAAAGGCGGATGAACAAGCCTTCAAGCATCCAGTATGGGCACCCCTTTTATGCCAATATTGCAGTGTCTAGATCTGTTTTCGAGATCTTCCAGTTGGTAATGGTGTTCTGCGTTCTTGTCTCGCAGCTCAAGGAGCTCCCGACGGTGTCCACCCAGCTCTTCTTCCCAGGAGCCGTGGGTTTGTTCTAAAGAGTGCACCCTTTACCCTAAATCGTCATGGTATTGTCAGCAGTCCTTCACCTCCGGTGCTATGTCCTGTTTAAGGATGGTGAAGTCATCCCGTAAGATCCTGAAAAGCTGCTCCAGAAACGCCCTCGTGACGGGGGCCTCGTTACTCTGCAAGCTGCTCACCGTCGATTCCTCAGGTGGCGGCGGGGTTGAGGAGGTCTCCCTGACCTGCTTGGACTTCTTCGCTGGCTTTTGTGGTAAACAAGGCTTTAAGTGTAGTGTCCTTCTTCACGATGAGTTGGGAAGATATGGTGGTGCAGCTGGCAAGCCCAAGCACCAGCAGAGACCAAAACGCAAGACATCAACTCCAATAGTGGACAACAGTGCAATCACTCAGGGCCCCGGGCTCCACCAGGGTCGCATCCAACAAAGGAGTGCGCCAGCAATGGGGCAGATAGTGACCCCCAGGATGAACAGGTCCCCACATCTCAGGCCGCACCAGTGGAAGCCCCTGTGCACCAGCGCTGAGATGTCCAATGCGCCGCTCAAAGATCCACTATATCCTGCGCAAGGCCGCACCGGCACATCGATTTCTCGAATTTGGGAGTGGCAAGTAGAGTGAAAGCGCCAACCGTGCGGCTCGGACACCATCGCGGGCACACAGGGCAGCAGAACCGCACAGATCTCTGCGGCCGCAAGGAGTACCCCCGCGGTACAACTCAGTCTACTGATGGAAAGTGGGTAAAACAAGGCGTCCCTGCCCCACCTCACTGCTCAGGGGACCCATCAGGGAAACTCCCTACCAGCCCAAATCCCAGCAGGGCCCCCCCAGCTCAAAGGGTATCAGTGGTCTAAGTGGGGCAGGGGGTTGTCCTGAAGGGACCCCTGGATGTAGTGCTGCAGGTCCACGGGCCATAAATGTCTGCAGGCCCACCAGTTCTGATCAGGCCCTTCAGACTGCACGTTTCCCCCATTCAGGGCGGTCCCCAGCGCTCAGCACTGCAGTCCCAAAGCATAAGGGCAGTAGGCCGGCCGGCTGGGCGAACGATGGGGCTGCAGAAGGTCCACTGGGGACAGACTGTCATCCCTTGCCCTGCCACCACTCACAGAGCTTTAGCTTCTATCCCTTCTACCTCTAAGGAAACTAACTCTAAGGGATTAGTTTCTACCTCTGATAAGGACATCACTAAAGGCCCACAAACTATCCCAGTCTTTAATCTCTCTAAAACTGAACTGGATACATCTGCCCTCAAATTGTTATCTCGAGGACTCTCGTTCGTCCCCACCACCTATCTTGACCGTTTTAAGGTAACTACTGACATCCAGTCTTTTTTCCGTAAGATTAGACTCAAAAGATTCTTCGAAGATAGACCTACACAAATTGATGATAATTATACTGGCCTTCGGCCCAAATCAATCTTTACACCTTCTCTAGACCAGATTGGGGCCGAAATTGATATTTTTGAGAAAGTGGTTAGTTCCAAAATACAGAAACTGCTTACTTTTGTACCTAAACCGGAGTACAATTTAGATTACTCGGAATATCATGCCTTTAAATCATTGGCCAACAACCCTGAGTTGACTATTAAATCTGTGGATAAGGGAGGCGGCATTGTGGTACTAGATAGTTCCACATATAAACAACAAATTCAGGCCATGCTTAACATCCCAGAACACTACATCAAATGCAGGTCATACCCGGAACGAAGAATTAAAGCTGATATTCTAGACATCACCCAGAGAGCCCTTGATAGAGGATCTATATGTGAACAAGAGTATAATTACTTAAATATAGAATTCCATCGAATACCCATTTTATACGGGGTTCCTAAAATACACAAAAACTTGACTCTACCTCCATTTAGACCTATTGTATCTACAATTGGGTCACTCACTGAGCCCCTATCCAAATATCTAGACACATTTCTCCAACCCCTGGCATCTAATCTACGGGGGTACATTAAAGATACGGGACATCTCAATGGCGAAATTGAGGGCACCCATTTCAACAACCATACCGACTTTTTGGTTTCTATGGACGTAGAAGCCCTATATACTAATATTCCACAAATAGGAGCTCTAGAAGTGGTTAAACAAACCCTTACTAATAACAATGGCCCAGGTGATCGGTTATTCCTGTTGGAATGTTTGGCTATCGTCCTAAAAGAAAACTATTTCGAATTTGATGGTGACGTTTTTAAACAGATACAAGGAGTAAGTATGGGCGCGGCCTGTGCGCCTAATGTAGCCAACATCTATATGGGACAATTTGAAGCTAAGTTCATATTCAATGAGATAGCTCCATTTAGTGAGAACATTCTAAGATGGCATCGATTTATCGATGACATCTTTTTTATTTGGAGAGGCCCAGAAGAACAGTTAGATGAATTCATTCTTTGGATCAATCTCTGCGATGTCCATCTCAAATTTAGTTTTAATATTAGTAAAACCAAAATTGAATTTCTTGACATCTGGATTCAAATTGTTGATGAGAAGATTGAGGTTAGCCTCTATACGAAACCAACTGCCAAAAATACTCTTCTTCAATACTCTAGTTATCATCCTCGTAGTCAAAAAGACAACATCCCGTTCAGCCAATTCCTGCGACTCCGCAGGAATTGTACCACCATACAGAACTATGACCTGCATGTTGAACGAATCAAAGAAAAATTCGGTAATAGAGGGTATCCGTTTAAATTGATTAAGGATGCCTACAAAAGAGCTAAATACTACGATAGAACAGTATTGTTGCAGAACAAAGAAACTAAAACTGAAGAGAAACTGGTCTGTGTTACCACCCATTCGAACATTGACCATAAGATCAGACAAATCATCAACAGCGAATGGCACATTCTTAACTCTGACCACTGTAAAAAGACTCTTCCTAAGCCCATCTTCGCGTTTCGACGCAACAAGAATTTGAGAAATTCGTTGGTCAAATTTAAGGGATTTGTCAAAAACTCGTTCGTCCAGAAATCTATCACCGGTGCAAAACCCATCATGGGTACACACAAGTGTGGTTGCTGTCATGCTTGCCAATTCGCCATTGTCACAAACAAACTAATGTGGGACAAAAGGATTTTTACCTTTAAAGACATGACGAATTGTCGTACCCAACATGTGGTCTATCTTATCCTTTGCCCATGTGGCAAAGGCTACGTAGGCGAAACTGGCAGGGAATTTCGAGTTCGATTCAGTGAACACAAGTCGGCCATTTCCAACCAGCGCCCTGGGGCCCCCCTGGTTTCACACTGGATTGAAAAGAAACATACTATCTCTGACCTCCGTTGGATTATTTTGGAACATATCCATCCACCTAGGGATGGTAACATTGATGCCTATAGACGTAAAAGAGAAGTATTCTGGATATATGTTCTCCAGACCCAGGAAAGGGGTCTGAATGAGCACCTTCCGTGATAAAATGCAATTATGTAAGACTCTATGAACACTATGGGGCATACTAGATTGATGCGTGGCTGTAGCTCTCGCTGTGGTCCATGTACTAGTCCAGCTAGGGCAAGCATTGATATTCATTCTTACTTGCTGCATTTCTTTGTGATTCTATATTCCATTTGGTTGGTTCCATACGAGGTATGAACATTTGTTTTCCTCTGGTTCATAAATATGCTCCCCATATGGGCAGACACTCTTTTGGTTTATGTTGAGAAGTGCATACAGATTATCCTTGTTCCCTTTATATTTCTTTATTTAGTACCTCCCATTGAACATCTTAGTTCTTCCTTTGTTTCTGTGTTTTACACGCATCACCCAGCATAAATAGTTAACTTTATATGCTGTATGTCCTGTAACAGTATACTTCATCTTTTGCTCGGTTGTCATGATCTGATGTATATAAACATCTTTTCTTAGTTCAGTAACCAATTCTAATATGGCTTCCCACACACTAGTTTAAGTTGAGAAGCGCATACAAGCCGTCTTTGTCCTCTCTTTATTTCTTTACTCCAACCAGTAGTTCTCATTGAACATCTTAAGTCCTTTTTCTATGCTTGCATTATACTCGCATTGCCCTCGTTGTAGTCCTTATAAGGAAGACGCTCAGGTCATTACCGTTTACCGTCGGGATGCGGATGCCTCCTTACTTTGAACATTGCCTTTTTGTAAGTAAGTGAACCTTTGGCCGTAACATTAGTTTAGCCTTCCTTTGTAGTTTAGCTTAAGCTCTCGAGCTAGTCGCCCGTTCTTATAGCTGTAACTTCGTTGTTTCCTTAGAAATAACATTGCCATGCCATACTACTGACGCCCCGGAGGAATTACACATAAGGACTTTCCCTTTTTGGAATCACACGGACGCTAGCTTCTATAGACGTATATCTGGCCACATGTAAGTCATCTGTCCACTCAGTGATCCATATTACACTATACCTAGTGTGACACTGGTCTATCGTGCACTTCTAGCTTTGGCAATGCGTCATCTTAGTTAGTTTCCTTACTTTATAGATGCAATTTTGTTTTCCTAGAAATAATAATGTCATTCCTCCGATGGATATTTGCGGATAACTCTTTCATAAGGATTTTGCATTCGGAATATCATGGACGCCATCCCCAATTGATGGACATTGGGTCCTTGTAAGGTAACCTGGGGTATTTATCTGGGTTTTTGTTTATTTAGACCATAGAACACTCAACATAATACGTTCTAAACTTGCACTTTCAGGGAATTCCGACAACGTGCCATTGAATCATCATAGTTCGATTGAACTCTCCAGTCTCCACCATCAGTATATAGGTGTAATTTTTACCCTACCTTCTGGAGAAGATACCGATTTAACTCTGATGTTATTTAGAGATTGGTAAGTGGCGTATTTGGACTCAGATATAATGATTACTTTTAACACCCTGCTTCGAAATAGGTTTCCAATAAAATACGAGTCTTACCGTCTACTTCGGGCTAATCCTGTGAGAGGCCTTTTGTTCTCCGTTATTCCCCATGCTAATTGAGTCTATTAGGGGAAGATTTTTCACTATTTCTTTATGATCCTCTGTGCTTCTATCTTTTCACGATTCGTTGCTAAACATGAATGGTTTCATTTGTTAGTGTATAAATTATCATTCAGTGCATTGTAAAACGTAGCTGAGTCTACTATTTAACCTCTAATTGTTTATTTTTCATTTTTGATCTTTCTTATAGTTTTATAAAATAGACTGTTAGAAACTATCTCAGCCTTGGTGCCTTCATTGAAAGATTTACTCTTCAAATAGGTGGTCTGCTTATTAATTCGTTCCACAGAGGTGACTGGTATCTCTTTATCTTCTTGATTTTCTCTTATTACTTTCCTCTGCTTTGCACATTTTGTTTTTCACGATCTGGTGTACTCTAAAACTTTGTTACCCTTGGACCTATTTTTGCCTATTAGTCTTTATTTTGTTTATACCCACTCTACTCCGGCCTCATATTTATACAAATACCTAGTATATGTACTTATCCTGGTTTTTCTGCCCACAGACTTACGGTTGTTAATACTGAATCTATGCCAACACCCTCACCTTATGACGTTGGACAGGAAAATGTGTCTAGTACTTGTCGCCTTTTGAAAGACCCATCCCATACGCCCTGAGGAAGGAGCCTATATAGAGTATATAGAAGCTCCAAAAAGCGCGTCGGCGCTTGTCTTGGCTCTTGTTTTGCGTCTTATCTTATGTTGTATTGTTTTGTAAGAAAATTGTTTGTATTTATATTTTTTTTGTCTAAAATTGCTTTTGTGATTTTTTGTCTTCACTGTTCTAAGTTTCTTGTATTTGCATTATGTTTTGATGTTATTTATTAATGTCATTATGGTGTGTGTTGCTGATGACATAGTTCTATTTTTTCTTAATAATGTGATTTAATATGCATTTTATTTAATCTATTTTTCAATCTAAAATGGACATTTATATGTCTTTCACAAAAAATGAAAAAATTATCTAATAAATGAAGTAGTTTATTTTTGTACACCGTTTATGTGGGCTTTGCCTTATTTATATGGATTTAGTGCCTAAAATTGAAGTATATAGGTGTAGGAAGCCCTTGTTGTTGTTGTATAACCTGCCACCACTCACTGCACAGTTATCTGATCGCAGCAGCAGGTGCAGGCAGCCCTTGGTGTGTAGGCACGGCCGCACATGGGCGACCAGACAAGCAACAGGGGCCCAGACTACAAAGAGGGGGCCTAGTATGCTCGGATCCGGGGGCGACAATGCTCAGTCTTCAGCGTGGCTGCACCTCCAGGCCTTGAGTCCACGGCCCGCGGTGTCTGCCATATTGGAAGCGTGGTCCCGAGCAGCACACCCACCAGCCGCAGCAAAGCCATGATCCGCTCTGGGCCCCCAGCAGCTCTGATGTGGGGGAGACTAGCGGCACAGGAGCAGTTCCCTGCACGGAGGGCCCAAGAGAGGTCGGCTTCGCCCCAAGCAATGGGTGGACGGTGGAACTCTGAGAAGTCGGTCTGACTCGGGCGCCATCTTAGACAAGCCACACAACCTTGAAATTAAAAGACATAAAAACAGGCATATGAATTATGGCTAGATACAACTCTTTAATATACTCCACAGAGAGTTCATTGTGTTAATCGTCATATCTTTGGAAACTGGACTGGGTGCACTTATGGGTTAGAAACCTGGAAACATGTCTTTTAAACAAGTATATATCAGAAAAGGTATGCAGTTCCTGGAGAGGAGGGAAGGAAGGCAGGATCTACGTCGGGGGAACTGAGGCAACAGATCAGGCAGCTGCTCGTCGAGCTGGTGCTGCAATGCTCAGCGGGCCCCTCGAGGGAGCTCTTTGCCGGAGGTCTTTTGAGCAAGAGATGCCGATGTGAGGTGTAAGGTGGAGGTGCTCTAGGTGTAGATTGGTGTAATGTGAATTTGTGGTTTTAAAAATAGCTCAGAGATAACCCAATTAAATTTAATAGGTGGGTTCTCTTGTTATGATTAAAAGGCAATGGATGACTGAATGAGTAGGTAATGGTCCTATCCAGCTCATAAAATAGTGTGTGTGTGTAGCTCAACATGTTTCTTGCCTCAAGTGTCGCTATCGATCTGGGCAATTCTTCAGGACCGGAAAATGAAACCTAATCTACTTGTGGTTGGGGCAAAATGTATGTAGCATTAGCAAAAGGTACCCCAATCATAGAACCAAATCCACACATTAAAGTATGGCAGCCGAGAGAGCTTGGTGGCATCAATATGATTTTAGGCCAACAGAACGAGGGTTGAACAACATGGGTTTCACGGATTCACTGGTTTAAAATCCAAACAGGTTAAATAAGAACATTTGATTTTACATTCCTATCATATTTGTTTTATTAGTTTAGCACTATTGTTTTGTATGGTAACATTGGTACAGCATTTTTTTTTTTAACAACTATTGCGATGAGATTTGTTGTTTTTCTAACCTGCGCAAAGAAATTATTTTTAAAATCAGAAATACTCCGTTCCTTTAGTAGCCAGGAAAGACCACAGTGAGCTTTGCTGCCAAGTTTTACATTTTCTGAAGCTGACACATGTGACCTTACAGCAGGCCAAAATTGATGTTTCTGTAATCTAAGTGGGCCAAAATTGTAGCACTGACTACTGGGCTTGTTTTTAGGTCTCGCTGAGCCCAGCGCATGCGCTGGCTCGGAGAGACATTTTGGAGGTGAGTTTTCAAAGTGCTGCTGGCTGGCCTAGCGCTTGCATTCAAGCGAGCGTGCACGCGTGAACCGCTAGCCTTCAGCAGCACTTTGAAAACTCGTGCTTTAGAGCGTCATCGCGATGACTTTCGCTTTCAGATCGATCGCGATGACTTTCGCTTTTACGGCCGCGCAGCGTTACTTTTACTGCTGCGCGGCCAATGCTTGTTAAATATCCGACGTATTCATCACCTAAACATATGGCACATGCATAACTCACGGACAACAGCACGGAGATTCTGTAGCGGAAGCCAAGAGTCCACGCCCTTTGTTTACGGTAGATTTGCGCACTTTGCTAAGACATGCTGCATTACTTGTGCTCACTTCCATGGCTCTCGGGTTAAAGAGGAGGTCTCCACACCCTGCTGCAGAGGATCACACGTGCATGCCAGAGGGCCAGCCCTGCCTCGGCAGCAGTCCGGAGCGAGGAGCCCATCAAGGCTGTGTGCGCGGCCTTGCACGTGCACTCATCACCACGCCGCTCTGCAAGGTTTACATAAAAAAAATCGCAGGCCTAGTTTCCGCTGATACTTTGCAATCTTGTGACTTCACCTGCGACGCCTATACTTGGCGTTTGTGGGCAGACAGAAATGACCAGGCAATAGGTGATAAACAGAACTGAACGCACGGATTTGAATGTTCAGATAGAGCTTTCCTTTGTAAAAAGAAAATGACTTTATGAAGTATTTAGTATAATAGTACACTTAAAACTATGCCCTTCAAAGAAAACCGGAGGGTCCAAGAACCTTACAGGTCAGAGATCGAACCCTAAATGTTATTATAGCTCCCCCACACTAGGCGCTAGAAACAGTTTAACAGTAAGCTCCGTGGCATATTGTATGATTGAGTGTCCCGATCTATTTGTCTTTTTCTTTTTTTCAAAGTTATCACGCTTCTTCAGGTGACAACGTAAAAATACATTACATACAAAAACAAACTAGCTTTTGCAACATAGATCAGTCAGTGCATAACTTTGAAATCAGGTTGATTGACAATACATCTGTTTTAGTGGGCGGGGCAAGAACATAGGTCCATGTACCTACATCCCCCTGTCTTTGTTCAAACAATCAATCAATACCACCCCTTTCCTCCATCCCGCCCCTCGCCTATTCTGTATTAGCCTCCACCAGTCCACAGCTAGAAGCCAACCTCCCCCAACCATGACCATGAGTTCGTCCAAATTAACATAGTGAATGGGGTTGAGGAGCAGCATCAAAGTAAATTACATGAACTACTGGGTTGACCAAACAGAACCAAATTATGAATGAAACAAAAGTAATGCTGGTAACATCCGCAAAGAAAACACGAATAGATGGTTTACAATGAAACACGATTGGTAATATTGACTTCTGCTGTCTGCACAGGCAAGGCCGAGGTTAGCTTTAAACATTTTCTGGCCTAAATTCCCTGTCTCCACGTTAATGAAATCTGACCTGGGATTGGCAGCCTCCTCCTAAAGCGCCTGGTCATCATTCTGGGTCTCTTCTGTATGGGCTTAGCACTCAAAGCCTGGCTCGGCTGCTGTTATGTGGCATGCGGTGTTGTTGTTTCTATACCTGGCTGTTACAAAGTAAAGAAAGATACGTAGTCCAGGTGATGTAGTTCAGGATCGTTGTTTTATTCTTTAGATAGGATCCACATTAAGCCTCATGCTAGGCCTTCTTCAATGCCCCACCAGGAGCAGCCTCCCTGCTGCTCAGCCCTTCCACACCAACTGATCCCTTCTTCCACTCAAACACTCTCCAACATTCTGATGACATCACACAGACTGAGCAGCAAGGCAAAGGCAGGAACAGAGGATGCATTAATCACTTACAAGATTATAACACATCCCCCCCTCATCAAAATTGAACAAAATAGGAGCATGCAAGATCAATGTTCATACATGCAACAAGACTAATTAAGTAAAATGTGCGCTGATGGACATACACACATATAAAAATCAATGAGCTTCAAGAATAACAGAAAGGGGTAAACTTGCAACCCCAGACAGGCAAAACAGAAAGCTAGAAGATAAGAAATTACCACACGTGCGCACATGTGACACACAGACCAACACCTCACACGAAGTACCCAACCAACTCAAGGGTAATACCAGACAGGAAAGACTGAGAAGCCTCCAAATAAGGAGTCTTCTTACGTGCGCACCCTTAACGCACAGACTAACACCTCACACGAGGTAACACCAATCTAAGGGTAAAACCAACCAGATAAGACCGAGAAGCTTCAAAAGAAGTCTTCACATGTGCGCACCCGTAACGCACAGACCAAACACCTCACATGAGGTAACCACCAACCTAAGGGTAAAACCAAGCAGGTAAAACCGAGAAGCTTCAAAAGAAGTCTTCACATGTGCGCACCCGTAACGCACAGACCAAACACCTCACATGAGGTAACCACCAACCTAAGGGTAAAACCAAACAGGTAAGACCGAGAAGCTTCCAAAAGAAGTCTTCACATGTGCGCACCCGTAACGCACAGACCAAACACCTCACATGAGGTAACCACCAACCTAAGAGTAAAACCAAACAGGTAAGACCGAGAAGCTCCCAAAAGAAGTCTTCACATGTGCGCACCCATAACGCGCACAGACCAAACACCTCAGACGAGGCAAGACTAATAAAAGACGTACACAACAAGACCAGGGACACCGCCTATCTCTTCCTCACTATCCAAACAGATGCAAAACAAAGACACTTCACTCACTCACCCCCTCTCATACAAATATCGGAACAGATAACAGTAATTGGTACTTCATCGCATAAAAAGCACACATGACGGAAAGACAGAATTAAGGCATTTGAGCACAAACGACAACATTAAGAAAAATGCACAGTCTCAAGAAAATAACAAACTAAAATAAGGAAGGTAGTCACCGTTGTCAGTAAGCAGCTTAAGTCTGGAACATGTGAGCTACAACCAGGAGAAAAAAACAGTACCTTATAGGAGGATCAACCAACAACAGTTCCTCAGAAAATCCAAACTGCCAGAACATCTTCAATTTCTTCTTAGAAATAACTGGAACACCAAATGTCCACGAGGAAAGGAGATAGTCGGCGGACATCACAAAACGCCTCAAGATGTGAACCGGAATCCTCGAAATGCTTGATTGGCAAAAACGTGGTTGGCAAAACGGGAGCGTGCATCAGGGAATAGCCAAAGGATTACATGGATGCCAACCACAAGATGGCGGCACGTAGGTGACGACATGCCGGGTGGCTCTCGGCACGTCGCTGCATACAGAAACGAGGATGTCGTGAGGGATCCCTCTGATACCGCGCGCAGCACCACAACTAATCATCTTTCAAATCGGTAAGGCTCGCGCTGGCACCAACGAACGCTGCTAGGAGATGACGTTTTTTTCCAAATAGCGCAGCAATGAAATGTACAACTAATAAAATATACCACGACCGTAGATTACTGAAAACAGTTAAAGGAGTCTCACAGCACAATAAAAACACTGCAGCAGAGTGCATTTAAACTTGGGAGCGGGTCTTCTCCTCAACAAACCATAGAAGATTGAGGGCAGGCACCAGGGTTTGCCCTTGGGTGTAGCCAGAAGCAGGAACAGCATGCACTCTCCCAAAGACGGTACCTTGGCAAAATCAGTCAGCAGTATGCAGGCGGTAACACCGCAACTCCCCTCAGTTCATTCTTAATACCTCAGCACATTATCCATAGCAGGGTAAAGTAGACAGAGGAAACACTGTCAAACTTGGGAATCAAGAGGGAGACAGCAGACAAATAAGCAGGAGCAGGTCGCAATTCTGGGACTGTCCCAAGGACTGACTTCTTTCAAAACAGGCAGGTAGTGGATAGTAGGCAGGCAGGTAGGAGCTGGTAAAACGTTCCTAAAATCCAACAGTCAACAGGAACCAACCCAAATCCAAATGTACAGTACACGCAAATACTGTCCAGGTCACAGATAATGTTCTCTGTCCGCATGTAACAAGACAGGAACAGTCCAGCAAAGACAGGCAGGCTTCTAGACAATGAAGAAAAGTCTAAGACAAACTGGCACTTACTGGATGGGGCGACCGATGAAATGGTCACTGGTGGGGCATTAGGGGTGCCAGGTTTGTTCAAAACCACAGGTTGTAGTTTCTTTCTTCAGTTTTGAAAGTCCAATCTCCATTAAAGTAGCACGCAGGTTCTTAAAATCGTCGCCAATGTTACAAAGTAAAGAAAGATACGTAGTCCAGGTGATGTAGTTCAGGATCGTTGTTTTATTCTTTAGATAGGATCCACATTAAGCCTCATGCTAGGCCTTCTTCAATGCCCCACCAGGAGCAGCCTCCCTGCTGCTCAGCCCTTCCACACCAACTGATCCCTTCTTCCACTCAAACACTCTCCAACATTCTGATGACATCACACAGACTGAGCAGCAAGGCAAAGGCAGGAACAGAGGATGCATTAATCACTTACAAGATTATAACACTGGCTTTTTCCTTCGTTCCTTGTCGGCCAAGACAAGCAAGAGCTTTGGTAATAAAACTCTCCTGCGAGCAATTTACAGGCTGAACTCTGGGAAATGTTGCTCT
Organism: Triturus cristatus; assembly: GCF_964204655.1. Classification (NCBI taxonomy): domain Eukaryota; kingdom Metazoa; phylum Chordata; class Amphibia; order Caudata; family Salamandridae; genus Triturus; species Triturus cristatus. Next base: position 300,420,879 of record NC_140581.1, read on the forward strand.
AGCCATTTCAGCATCCCTTCTCTTCCAGGACGGTACTTACCCGCGAACACCGACTTTGAGTTATCCGGTTTATACTTACAAACAGAGCCTCAAGTGGGCAGGGTCTTGCCAGTGCTCAGCTCTGGCAGTTCTTAAAAGCAGGTGCCGAGATGGGTCCCAATCGGGCTCTCCATTTTTACCCTCACCCTCAGGTAGGAAAGGAAAATCTTAACTCTGCAGCAGTACCACAGCTCAAAGACTTTGGTGTAACTTCAAAGAGAATCGTTTTAGTTCTTTCACAGTCTCATCATTTCAGAACTGAAGCATATTCAATAATATGTACAACAAAGCCATAGTCGTTGCTTATTTATTATATGCAACTAACAACCATTGGCAAAGCCGGTAGCTTTGGCTTGTTGTAGGTGTAATTTTACCTGTATTATATATCTGGATGCAATGACAGAAGAAAAATACCAGTGGTGCGGCACACTATGCTAAGCACAGATTTTTAGCTTACGTGTTTTTAAGCCACGCCCTAAAACTACTGCAGACTACCAGGGTTCCTTTCAAACCCCAAGGTAGCACTCACCTGCCAACAGGTTTTTATCCCTGGAAGGGCGGTTAACACATTAAAGTATAGTGTAGGATCTCCCCTACCAGTTTTAATTCTTTATTTCATACCCCACCACTTCATATCTTGAAATCACCTCACCCGCACTCATTATACAGCAGCCTCTTAGAAGATCTCCGCCAAAGTGACCCTTTGGGGGACCTGTAGGGCATTGCAGTGCCGGCCCAACGAGGAGCACCGCCCTATGACGAAGCATGACATCCTCTAGGGGATGTAAGGGCACCGTAAACAGTCCAGCTGACTGTCCCTATCTAGTACTCTGACCCAGGCACTCTCCACCTTTTGAGAGACCGTGCCATCTTCTCTATCCTTCATAGGAACATTAGCCCCTTGTTTAATAGGGTTGTTCAGTTGTACAAAATGTCTTCTTAAAGTAACAAAATAAGATAACAAAAAAAGGCTTATGACACTTCTTTATAATAACTTTTCAACATGCTGCACAGCAGCCATATTGCTCTACAATACAGCTTAATACATTTGCAAAGCTAATAGCTCTGCCTAAACACTTATAAGGTTCCAACGGCGAGACCTATTGGCTATGCCAATGCTTGTTCCTACTTGGTGAAGGGAAGAACCTTCTTGAGCACCCTGAGGAGTGATAGACAGAATGAACAGACAACAAGAATCTAGTGGTCAAAAGACAGCCCCGGTTGGACAAGACTTTCAGATTTTTACCAGTATTGACTGGGTCAAGACGATTCCCAAGGACCGAGGGTACAAACTAACTGGTCAATGAGAATTACCAGGACATTCATCTTATTTCCTTTCAATTTTAGAAAAATCATGGAAACATCTACTCCTGAACTGTGTTGGGCAAATCACTGCAGCACCCGATGCTGTCAGACGTAAGGGGATCAAACATCAATCAACGGCAGTAGTGCTTTGCCGGTATAAGCGAGCACCTTGAAGCCTTGGGGTGTGATGAGTTCCCCGAAAGGCTGGACACAGAAATTAAACAAGATGGGGCCACTATCTGTGTACACCTGTTAACAACTACTCTGTCTATCCTGGTGAGTCCTTCTACTGCAATATGGTTGAATTATCAGCTGTATCAAAAGGGGCGGAGAGGTCCTCGAGTATCAGACCACAGGGATGCTTTGGTCTCTCTTGCATCCTAGCTTCCACTGGGTAGCCAGGAGGAAAGTGTCTGTGGTAGGTTTAGCTTGAAAGCCTAATAAGTCCAGCGCAGTGCTCACGAAGATTCTTGCGTGACAGAAAAACACCTCAATAGGTTTTGCACTATGATGTTAGAAAATATGAAGAGAAGCATGATGGGTCTATAGGGTTTCAAACTCCGGGAGTCAAGATTGCCCTTTTTAAGGTAGAGTGGTCAACGTCTTTTTGCATAAACAGGGCACAGCTCACTCTGACCGCAAAGTATTAAAAAAACAGGCAATGTCGCAATAATGGCTGGGCCAGAGACTGCAGCATGGTGATAGGGCAAAAATCATTATGTGACCCAGAGTTGTGCTTTGAGAGAGCAGAGTTGGCCACAGCACAGGTCATCAGAGGTAGTGTAGCTCCGCAATCTTGTTATTGTGGTAAGTACTACTAGGTTATACCGGAATTCAACCAGATAAGTAGAGGCTGGCATTTATACATATACTGCACGTTGCCATTTATTATGTAGAAATTGCACCTTTTAATCGTATTTAAATACATATCACACTTAACATGACATATTGTAGTTTTAAACAATCTCATGCAGTTTTATGTTCAACAGGTACTGACTAATTATTTGTTCTAAATTAATGTTTGTATGTGTCATAAAATGAAATGAAGAGCAGTGTGCAGTTGCACAACACTAGTGATCGCAATTATTTTTATTTCGCAATTATGTATTTTCAGCCGATATAGGGAGCATTACATTTGCTCTATGCAGGCCACATCATCAGCTATGCTCCCCAACAGCAGAGGCCATACAGCAAGCAGGGGCGACTCCACCACTAGGGCAAAGGAGTGTCGCCCCACTGCCAAAACATAAAACGGTAATAACTTTTGGTTATTACCATTTTATGTTTCTTTGCACATTGCGGGCGGCAGGGAGTGGTTTGCCCCCTCCTGTGTGCGCATGACTGGTTCGGTCGGCCCTCTCAGGCCACCCAAACCAGTCATGCACACTCTGAACATCTCCATTAGGCTGCATTGAAGCCTACATGGAGAACATGCCACCCCCTACAGCCCCTTTGCTGGGCGGCTCCACTGGAGCGTTGTGATTGGCTTTGGGGAGGGGAGGGAGGCTACCTGCTTCTTGTTCCTGTAGGAGGCAGGAAAGCAGGAGCAGTGAAGACACGGTACCCGGCGCGGCGGAAAGATGCGTTTATTATTATTTTTTCTTATTCACCCCTCCTGCTCAACCCTAACGCCCGCCCGCCCGGCGCCACACCAACGCCCGCCCAGCACGACCCCAACGCCAGTCCTTCACGACCCGCTAGTCATGCCGGCCGCTACTGACAGCGAGTCATTCAGGCAGAGCTTTTACCCGGCCTCTCTCATATGGTCAACATGCTTACCCAGGGGCATTCACTTCAGCGCTGTACAAGGCCCAGAGTAATAACCTTTAGGAAGCTGTTTCACCTCCTAAAATACACCCGACGCTCACTACTTCGTTTGGAATTTGCTCTGCATAGCCAAGACCTATTACACTACTCTACTAGCCAACTCGAATTCCCTAAAGAAGGCTCTCCAAGCAATCTACGCTGCCTCATCTAATCCATGGTGTACATATCTTTTAAAGACAGCTTTTGATTTGGATGTCAACCTGGAAACATTGACGGCCCTCAATACTCTGAATCCCAGTATAAAAGCTATGCTGAGGAAACAGACCGCACTAAGCTCGAGGAAAGCTGACTTGGCCAACGTTCAAACTATTGTCTATGCTGCCCCTATCCAAAAATCACACGAGGACACACAACTGCAACCTAATTTAAAGTCTGCTCTAACTAAAGAAACCAGGCACTGCATCCTGAGAGCACGAATTATAGTCCTCCAGATCTATGAATTTCGTTCAGACTGGGCAGGTCCACTGGGGAGCGTGTCCTTAAGATTCTGCGACTATAAAAACGAGAATCCATGTTACATTTATTATGCTGCTATCTGGAGTGCCTATTTGCATGTCACACTTTACTAAAACCTATGTTTAGATTTGGTGGCATATGGCGTTTTAACCTGCAAGGGTGCACTGGGACTTTGTATGCCAACTTCTATTCCCATGTATTTGGCTCGCTTTGGCAAATTTGTTAATACAATGTTTACAGCAATCCGAGAGCGAAGGACCTGACTGCATTGCCACGGCTATAGAACTAACTGTTTAACACCAACTACTTGTTTTTATAAAGTGACGTTTTAATGCTACTCGGACATGTTTAGACTGATACTTTTAGCTACTGGCATTTTATGATTTATTGTGAGCATTTGTATTAATATAAATTTTGATTAATTTTAATATAAATTGTCATTCTATGATTTATCACGAGCACTTGTATTAATTTCAATTAATTGACACAAATAAACATATTATTATTATTACCTATTTAATGAGTATTGCACAACAACATATATTTCTGTTTGTCATTAGAGAAGTGCTAAGAGGAGGGCAGCTGACTATTTGATATGCAGGACTGATGACACAGCAAAAGTCTCAAGTAAACAAGCCCCCATGACAACTCCTTCTGGCAAACGGCCATCCTTTCAGGCAGATGCCATCCGCCGTCAAATCAATTCACAGTTCTTCTGCCAAGTATCCATCCCAATAGACACTACCGTTCTGGGGAGCTTGCCCTCAGTCCGTAGGTCACCATTTTGGAAGAGGACATACCGCACCCCAACATAGCCAATTTGGGTGAACCGCATGCTAAAATAAGGCTGCCATTTGGGGGATTCTGTCAGATTGGTGCAAGTTAGGAACCAAGTCCCAGTTAGAGTTTTCTCTGAGAGCCAATGTTTGTCTAACACTTGAATTTCTCTTGCAGAGTCTGTTCGATTCCTGCTTGCTCCTTTGTCACTATTTTTCTGTCTTTCTCTTCCTCTTGTCTTCTTCCGCTACTCTGGACCAAAGTCTGCTATCGATGACAGAAGGGCGGTGTTCCAAAGCTGATAATGCAAGGTCCTCTGGGCAACATTAGCAAAGGTTTCCCAAGACCCACTTCACAAATCAGTTCTTGTTTAGATGTGTATACTTGTGTTTTCATTGCCACAACAAAGCAACAATGACATTCCCTGTACTGGCTACAAGTCACGAAATCTAAAATGCACAAAAATCAGGCCTATGATATACTTGTGGCACTGCCCTCATTAAGCGGCGAGTCGATGTTTTTATAAGAATTTATGTTGCAACTTTTTATTGATGGTGCAACTGACAGCTACACGTATGTTTCTGCATGACTGTTTGCACAGACTGAGATTATTACTGAGCAGTCGAGATTGTACAGGGAAGTAACTCCAGGGGGTGTTACATTCCCCTGATAAATGCAGTATTTGTGCTTGCGTGCAGAGACTGTCATTTGTCATATGTCTATGAGCATTGTTTGCTATGTACTATTAGGTTATTGAGCGGAGCAAATATCCATGGTGCAGCTGAGCCGAGCATATGTTGAATGAGAGAACCATGTGAAATCAACAACTCCTAGGATTCCAGGGGGTGAGATTGTCATTAGTTCGTCTAACAATCTGGGGATAGAGGATCACACGCCGTGTTCTAGTGGAGAAACTTTGGCTCAATGTACAGTACGCAGAGAGAATCCATGGACCTCTCTAGCTTAACTCCCTGTAATTCATGGCACTTCCAAAGACAAGATGCTTCAGCTTTCAGAACATAAAGCGTGGAAGGTCTCTAAAGAGAACCTTTTTAAATGCATCAATGCACCACTCTATGATATAGTAGACTGCAGAACCCAACAAAGACAAAAGCACTCAATTCACTCCACATGCACATTTCTAGGGGCTTCCACTGACGTTTATTCTCCCAGTCACAACTAAGAGAAAAACACATTCGACAGAGATAAGTCAGATATTGTTTTTAGCTTACAGTTGAGGCTAGGCAATCAATAGGTAATCATTAACCAGACACCTTACTAATACAGCTACAATACACCTGGGGAAATTGTCTAAATCCCATGATGGATTACACTCCTTGTCCCCACAGCTCCAAAAGTAGGGGAGTGCTGTAGCTCTACAAACACTCTTCACTTAGCATGTTAAATTGGAAGAAGGTTTGCTGTTTCACAAAGCATGTATGAATAATACACCTCACTGAATTGCAGTAGCTTACTATCATGCGATCCATTTTTATATTTAAGATGTGTTAATGGGTTATACATTGATGACTTAGAAGTTTAGGTTTTAGAATATGGTGCTTATTGTTAGAATGCTTATGATTTATGAGGGTGTAAGAGGTTGGGGAAGTCACAATGGCCGACTCAGGGCTTAATTTGTAAAGAATAAGTGCCAGGGCCCAAAGTTTTGTTCAGAAGGCCACAGCCGGCGCTACTGGGGCTCAGAGTACTGAACAACAAGACTGCATAGTTTTTACTCCACCATATGCCTTTTATGTCCACCGCCAGGCACTCCATGCCTCTTTATCTCGCTCTTGCAGAGTCTGTTCGATTCCTGCTTGCTCCTTTGTCACTATTTTTCTGTCTTTCTCTTCCTCCTTATTTCTTCCTCTTGTCTTCTTCCGCTACTCTGGACCAAAGTCTGCTATCGATGACAGAAGGGCGGTGTTCCAAAGCTGATAATGCAAGGTCCTCTGGGCCACATTAGCAAAGGTTTCCCAAGACCCACTTCACAAATCAGTTCTTGTTTAGATGTGTATACTTGTGTTTTCATTGCCACAACAAAGCAACAATGACATTCCCTGTACTGGCTACAAGTCACGAAATCTAAAATGCACAAAAATCAGGCCTGTGATATACTTGTGGCTCTGCCCTCATTAAGCGGCGAGTCAATGTTTTTATAAGAATTTATGTTGCAACTTTTTATTGATGGTGCAACTGACAGCTACACGTATGTTTCTGCATGACTGTTTGCGAGATTATTACTGAGCAGTCGAGATTGTACAGGGAAGTAACTCCAGGGGTGTTACATTCCCCTGATAAATGCAGTATGTGTGCTTGCGTGCAGAGACTGTCATTTGTCATATGTCAGAGTCGGATTTCACCTGGGATCTGAGTCACTGGAGGCAGAAGTCTGTCTCTTGTTTTCTTGTATGCAATAAACGTGTTCACAACATAAGAGGGGCAACAACACACGTTGGCTAGTGAGCACCTCCAAGACAGAATTACATGGGAAAGGGATTGGGTCAGTTTGTACATCAACGGTCACCCAGTGAAACCTGCGGAGTATGCGGTCTCCAGGCCCCCCCTCTTTTTGTACACACATCTATCTGCCTTGTACAGTATCAATGCCTTGCGTCTATTCCTCTAATGGGGGGGCCACTAGGACCACCAGTGACTTGTAATGTTTCCTTCGGCAATAATGAATCCCAGTGCTGCAAACAATCCAGTGCTTCATCTGCCATTCCGTTCATCCATCAACCCCAGCAGTATTCATTTGGGTTCCGGCATAACCGATCTAGCCATTACCTATGACAGAAGAGTACTGATGTTGTGCCAGTATCTCTGTGTGATGGGATTTTCCCATAATAAGTGCAATAAAGTGCCCCTGCGCAAGTTACAGCTCAAGCAGTGCAGGTATAGGCCGTGCTTCATTTTACTCAATCATGAGGGGCTAAGGTATACGCCAAGCAGGTATCTTAGTTGGATAAGCCTCAATGGCTTGGAGATTGACAGTTTTCATTTTTCCCTCTGCCCAGTCTTGCTCCTCCGGTGAGCCTACATTGTATTCCCATCGTACTTTCAGTGCCATCATGGGGTCTCAGGTGTTGTTCACCAGCATGAGGTATATGGTTGAAATTCCTTTCCTCACCAGCCTATTTGGCGCAAGATGTGCCTTTAAGGGATTATATAGCAGGTGAGTCGGTATGGTGATGAGGGACTCCACCAGCACGTGGTGTAGTTGTAGGTAATGATGAAATTGTGACTTGGGCATCTATAAAGTGCTGAAATGTGCACATGGAGTTAACCACTCAGACATCCCCGAGTTTAGAAATTCAAATATTGTCCCAGACGCGAAAGTTGTAGCCACGTCCCAGCCCATAGGGGTGTTACCACCGCTGGCACACCATTCCTTTTGACGCATCTTAGAGCCTGGTGCCAGCATGCTAACGTAGTTTGGGTCACGGGAGGAGGAAGGAGAGTGGTGCCTCTACAGAGACTATAGAGTAGGCCGAGTGTGCCATGTTCCAGTCCCGCAGCTGAGCTTCTATTGCAAGATCATCTTGGTCGAGTTGTTGATGGGTACAATCTGGCTAGCCCAATAGTATAGTTTCATGTGGGTGGTCCCCGTACCCTCGTCGTAAGAGCCCACTACGCATTTGCAATAGAAAATGTACGGCTGGCCCCCAGCCCAGAGAAACGTCACTAATACTGACTGCAGGCTTGGGAAGAATGTGGACAGTATGTCATAAGGAAAGTTTTGTAACACGTCTACCAGGCATGGGAGGGATATTGTTTTGAACAGTGTCCCTCGGCCTGCAATGTTTAATGTGAGACTTTCCCATGCGTTCATGTCTCGGCGTATCTGGAGAACCAGAGGGGCAATACTCGAGCTCCATGTCTGTTGTTTGCAGAGGTCTATACGCATGCTCGGGTATGTAATGTGTTGGTGTGGCTATTGCAGTCTAATGCTCGCCCGAATGTCTACGTGTGCTCCGGTTAACAGAACGTAGGTGGATTTGGTCCAATTAACTGCGAGGTCAGATGTGTCTGCATAAAACCCAAGCAAGTGCAGCAGCTGTGGTAGGGAGCTATCGGGGTCTCTGATGTAGACCGGAAAATTGTCGGCGTACAGCGACACCCTGTCCTCAGTGCAATCTAGCCACTGGAAGCCACTGATCTGCGCATCGTACCTAATCCAACCCGCCAGGAGCTCTGTGACCAGTGCAAAGAAAAGAGGCGACAGGGGGCAAGCCTGTCTCGTTCCTCACTCGATTATGAATATTAGGGATAGTTCTTCATTTACTCTAATTATAAAAACAAAATGCTCCTTCAGAAGCAGGGCCCAAAGTTCAATCACTCCAGCAAGCACAACATGAAAAGCCAGACACTAGAGCTCTAAGTTCGGTTGCATTTGACTCTAGTGCATTGTTCAGACGCCTCAGGCAGTGATTGGTGCTGCTTTCAGATATGAATCCGTTCTGATCTGTGTGTATTTGAGTCTTTAATAACTTTACCAGGCAACCTGCTAATGTATTCTCCAGGAGATTTTGGACTCTATTAAGTAATGAGATGGGCATATATAAATTGAATTTGTCCGGGAGTTTCCACAGCTTCAAAATGACTGAGCTCGTGGACCCTGGCAGGTCATGAGGCAACTCACCTCGTTTGTACGCTTCTCCAGATGTATATCAAGTAGTGGAAGGGGTGAGGAGTGAGGCATACTTCTTAAAGAATCCAGGGAGGTAGCCGTTAGGGACGGGGTTTTCCACGAGGGGAGCGAGTGTATAGCTGCTAGGATTTCAGCAGCGGTTATTGGCTCTTCGAGACCTTGGCTATCGGAATTGGTTAGTCTAGGTAATATTAGGTCTTCCACAACTGGGCGAGTATGCTTCGCCGCGGGTAATCGCTGCTCCGCATAAAGGTGGGTATAATATGACATAAATTCTTGGGCGATTGACTGAGGGTAAGTGGGGATGTGGTTCGTATGAGTGATGTTCAGGACCAAGCGTAGACCCAGTTCCCTATTAGCCAACCAGTACAGTAGCTTCCCTGACTTGTACCCGACCTTGTATAGTTTGTATTGTGTCGCTGTGAAGGTCAATGAGGCTGAGTCGAGTTGTTTCTGTCAAAGTGACGGTCTTAGCATTGTAGTGTAGTCCTAATAGTACCCTGTCATGCAGGACCTACGCTGTTTACAGATAACATATACTGTGGGTCTGGTGGCAGACTGACTCTGTGCACCCCCACCACATATGTTAGCCTACGGTTTGCATTAGCTAGCTCGCAGTGCCACTAGAATCTCCTGCTATCAAAGAGATTAGTTTTTGGCAACCTCAGAACACAATAACCTCAGACTCGTGGAAACAATATACTACTTTTCACCCAGTCACTCGTGCTTGCTTGTTTTGCTCTCAGAGAGATAATGAGAAGAAACAGCCGAGCGTTTTTACAATAAGAGTTTATTGTACCGTAGTTCTTCTCATGTAAAATAAGTGCGCTATTACAACTGTAACACAGTAGCAGAAAAAAGAACCAGCAGTACAATGAATAAAAAGAAATAGTATTGTTCTACCATTGTGCAATAGTCACATATATATATATAAATATGAAATGCATTTATAAAATAAAGTGCGTACTACTAAGATGTCTGACTAGATGTACCGGAGTGTACCTAGCATGTAAGTAGGTGCGAAAGAGCTACTAAGCCTAAGAGCCTATTGTCTAAGAGCCAAGAATCCCTCTAGGATTGAGTCGAACCCCCATACCTGAATAGTGAGAGTGTGGGACTTCGTCCTGGACTTGAGCTGGACAGCCCTCAATGGATCGTCAGACCACTGTCAGCTGGAGCAACGGCATGCTGGAGCTGCAGCGCCTTTGTTCAGTGTGTCGGTATTGAAGTCTCGGTTCCCTCCTGCCTTCTGATAGCAAGAGGTGCTGTATGTATATAGTCTATGTACGTGTGTTACCCATTGTTCAGTATAAGGTATGACATTGAGGATTAAACCTTGTGCGTCGATGGGAGAGGTGAAGTATGCCTCCTGGAGACTGTACTCATCAATTATTCATATGTGCTAAGGATGGCGTCTTAGCAATATCGATTGGGAAAAACCCACCCTCAGCATGAAACTAGGTGAAAGGTTTAGTCTATAAAAGGCTACAGTCCTTATAAGGCGTGATGTCCCTATAAGGCATTCGGTCCTTATTTGGGGTTATGTCCTTATAAGGCTCGTTCATATGAAATAACGGGAGCTGATGTAGGGAAAGTGTACGATGTTCCCTGGACCTATATTAGGGTACCGATATGAAATATAACACCCACTCCACTTTATACTTAACAATATCAATACACATTCTGAGATACACATTTTCATAAGTGTCAGTGTCTAAGATTATCAAGCAGTTATTTAAAATGTTTCTAAAAAATGTTTTAAAAAATCATTTAAAAACAGTTAATAAACGAGCAAAAATGTTCTTTGGTAAGGTTTGACATTGTCAAAAGTTCCGCAAATCACAGTCTTAAACGAGTTCGATCCCACAAGTTGAATTACTGCATGCGTACTCAGAAGGCCATGCTTTGTGATAGAAAGTGTCAATTTGAAAAAGTTATTTTAGAAATATAAAGGGAAGGAAAATGTTCCATATTCGTTTCCAGCACACGGTAAACCAGATTCAGATTAAATGTCCTGGCTGGGAGACATAACATTATCACTGCCTGCTACCGCATTCTGTCCTTATTTGGAGTTATGTCCTTATAAGGCTTGTTCATATGAAATAACGGGAGATTATCTAGGGAAAGTGTACGATGTTCCCAGGACCTATATTAGGGTACCGATATGCAATATAACAGCATCTCAATTTTGCAGATTGTTTGAGTGTTTGGGGGTCTTGTTAATTCATAGCTATCTCAGTTTTTAGTTTAACTATGTCATTGCATTGTCTGTATTTGGCCACTGCCTGGAATGACGCTGCCTGTCCTCCTAAGACTGCCTTCAATCCCTCCCATATTATCGTTGGACTAATAAACATATCTTTGCTACTGTCTAAGTAATCCACTACGTGATGTCTGAGTAAGTCCGCAAAGGGAGTGTCTTGGAGCCACGAGGCGCTCACCCGCCGTTGTCCAGTCTGTCAGCATCTGGGCTGCTTAACAGTGATTATTTTCGAGGCATAGTCAGTCAATACTCGAGGGAGCATTTGGGAATTTACCAGTGTGGTTGTGTCAGCTGAAGGCAAAAAGATGGAATTTATCTAGGAGGAGGATCTGTTTGAGTGGCAGCATAACATAAATTCTGCAGTGTGCGGGTGTATCAACCGCCAAGTGTTAGTGACGGCCAGTGATTTGGCCCATGCGTTTAGTATGGTGGACTTGCGGAGCAGGTGGAGTCAGCGTCGCCCTCGGGATCCATGACTGCGTTATAGTCTGCCCCCGCTATCATACGTTCTAAAAGGGAATTGTAGCAGAGTATTTGAGAATGCCCAGACACTGTCTATCAGTGTTGGGGAGCATAAACCGAGGCAATCGTCCAAAGTGTCTCTCCCATTTTCCCCTCAATTACCGTCAATCTGCTGAGGTCATCGAAGCGTGTTTTCAAGACTTACATGGGAAAGAGCTTGTGAAGTAAGATGGCAGACCCTCTGGATGCATTTGTGTATCCAGCACGGAATACTTAAGTATATCCACTGCAGGAAGGGAAGGAGCAATTATTCCCCATCAGATGTGTTTCCTGTAGTAATAGTACCGGTGGTTGGTGTCATCTGAGGTACTGAAATACTGGGCCCCTCTTTATCTTGTTATCTACGCCAATGACATTGCAGGAAAGTATTTAAAACGAGTCTTGTGGTGGAGTCATGTAGAACTGTAATGTGATGTGGCTGTCGAGAGATGCTTGAGAGCCTGCTGGTGTAGTGTGAACTAAACTAAAATAAACTGAAAAAAACCAACTCCCCCCTCCATACACTTCTAAGATTTAAAGCTCTGATGGCTTTGTAAGGTCGCAACCCAATGCTATTCAGGAACTGTAGCGGTCTGGGAAGCACCATATACAGGAGAGACTATTCTTGACAAATAAATGTTCTCTGCTACTCGAGCTTGGGTTTATGCTATACCAAGGAACTAAAATAAAGTTTTAAAAAGATTCAAGTAACATACACATGCACACAATTATGTAATAGGTACATTAATGCACAAGCCATCTTACTTGCACTGTGGCCTACATGCTAATTTAACATGGCCCCAAGACATGGACCCTTAGAGGGTCCATGTGCTGAGGGTGGCCTCAAGCTTCCACTTGGATGGGGCCAGCAACTTCTTGCCCAGAGCCAACCACTTCACCAGACTGCTACGCTCTCCACAGTGCACAGTGGGAGGGTGCACATCTCGTCAGTCCTCCCACTGCCTAAGGCACATCCCTGGCACACCATCTCAGCACTCTGCCCAACAATCATGGGTGCGCCACTAGCAGGTGTAGAGACATCAGTGCGCTGTGATCCTTCCACAGAACCTGACCAAACGGATTCCTGCCACAGCCATCACTACACTTCAGTACACAGATGCCAGGGAAGGAAAGGAAGTAGCCGTGTTCAAATGTGTGACTCAATTGTGTATTCAGAGTTGGCATCACGTGGAAATAAATGGCTTTTATAGTTAGCATGAGGAATACACAGGTGCAAGAAACAAGAGTGCCTGCTGTCGCTCCAACTTTTTGAGCTAGTCTCGCAGCCACCGGCACAGCTGTTGCAACCTATATGTGCAGATAACCAAAGTGGCACTGGGAAACAAAACATATACTGTTTCTTTGTGAGTGGAGGCAGATTCACTGTATATGAGGGGGCCAAACACAGTTTATGAAAGAACAGTAGAATTCATTGAGGAATATTGTCTAGTCTCTTGATTTAAGTGAAATTGACCAACATAGAGCGCACAGAAGGGAACATACAAATTTGCCATGACCTGAAGAAAGTGTAAGATGAAAATGTTTCAGAAATTATCCATAGACAGGAGAACCCGAAAATAATTTGGCCAACCTTACTAATGTCTCTATCAGGCAAAATGGAGCTATTGAGGGTGATTCTGGTAACCGTATTTATGTGCATCTGGCAGGAGGATAACCCTCAGGTGTCCTGTTAGATAATAGCTCCACTCCTGGTGAAGCTACAGGAGCAGGAAAGCAGCACTGAAAGCTACAGCCACACTCTTGTAGGAGAATGGTGATAAGCCAGTACCGGATTTCTGAAGGTATTTAAACAGAGACAACTTCAATATACTACCAACTACATAGGGCAGACCTAACCTAGTCACAGCTACGATTAAAGAACTGATTAAACCATTATTTCTAGTGCCATTACCACTGATACATGACCTACGTAAAAAGAACATGCCCACTCATGTTTATACTATAGGTGAAGTAGAGACCACGCCTACTAAAAACCTCCACCTGCAAATATTTATTTTGGGAGGAAAACTTTGCTGTTTAAATGTCCAGTCACTTGTTTTGGTGGGAGGAAACTGAGGCCATAAGGCTCCTTTCACAAATGTATGAAAATGGCAGATTCCTGGGAACCAGGGATTACTGTAATACATGGGATGTCAGAACATACACATCCTAACTTGCACAGCGAGGGCACCCATACTGATATGTGTTCTGGAATCTCTCAGACTTTCTCTGCATCGGTTCACCAACCAGTCCCTCTCTGCCTCTAACTTAAGCTAATCAAAGCACTGAGCAGTAGCCTGTATCATTTTGTTACAGGGCCTTGGTCTCACCCACATACCTTACTGGAACAACAGAAGTAGTGTTCCGTAATAAGACAACTGTGGCTTCGGTCTCTGCTCTCAACAGCTATGAGGTCTCCAGGCAAACTAATAATCTCATCTAAAACTGCATATGCCTTTCCTAAACCTTTGCAAATGAAAAGGTGTTTACAGCTTGCAACCCTCAGCAGTCCCCTGGAGACATAAATCCCTCTTTCCCGTAATAGAATTCTAATGCTGCTTATATACTCTACTTCAGGGTTCTTCAACCTTAACTCAAACAAGAGCAACTTATGTTCACTGAAAATCATCAAGCTACTAATATTATCAGTGTTGTACACATCTGACAAGATAACATTATGCAAGACTACCAGCCGCGATTACCTCACTGCAGGATTGACAGCAGTAATGTAACAAGCATTTACAATGCAATAGGTCTCGCAATGACATTATTTTGAGCTATTGACATTGTAAATGGCAATGTCTTTTAAAAAATTAAAAGGCATTGTTATTTACAATACCAAAATCAACACCTATTGCATTGCATAGCGCAGTGTCCGGGAAGACGGTGCCGCGCTTATTAAAGTAAAAAAAAAATGACAATGCCTTTTATTTATGTATTAAAAACCGAAACATAAAATAAGGCATTGCCGTTTACAATGCCAATAGCTCAAACTCATGTAAATGCGAGACCTATTGCATTGCAAATGCTTGTTTCACGTTGTCTTTGGCTAAGTTACTGACACTGAAGTGGCACACTAGTCTAAATTCTAAATGTGTTTCTATCTAATATTCAGGACTAGAGATGTGTGTTTTCAATATTGTAATATAGCAGCACCTCACTGATAGTATGCAAATAATCAGTGACCAACTGCAATTTCTCAAATGTGAGTTCCAGTTTCACTCTAAAAGGAACTTTTTTATGGATGTTGCATGGTGTTAAAAAAAAAAAAAACATTTCTCTATAATGTCTGTAAACGGCTGCCACACATTACCTGTATTAAAAAATAAACTAAAAGAAAGTGGTGTTTAAAATAATCTATGTTTAAAAATAATTAACAGTCATCAGGACAGGACTTTGTGGAGAACAGAGCAAGATCTATCCCTTGGCCCCTCTAAAAGGATGGGGCCCAGGGCCAGAACCCACTTGCCCATGCCTTAAAACGTCTCTGTCTAGTAATTAGGAGAATAACAATCAATCCCTTTAGTCGCCTGTTAAATGATGCGGAATACTAATCAGAGTGCTCACAATCCTTTCAGTAACATATTGGTGTCCACAGAAAGTTGAAATCATGTCACCAACAGATTAGTGCATTCCAAGTATAGATGGTGTGTGAGAGAGAGCGAGATGGCAGAAGGGAGACAACCACACAAGCAAATCCCCAGTGTCTCAGTTGTGCACCTGCTCCGTCACCATGCAACAGATGGCAGCAAAACAAGAGCGCCCGAGAAATGGAATGAAGAGACAATAGCGAGGCAGGGGGTGGGAAAGAAAGAGGGGGGTGGGCTAATGCGTGACAAAGTGCGAGAGAGATAGAATGCAAGAGAGAGAGGGGGTACAGAAAAGTGACAGAGCCAGAGAGGAGGGTGCATGAAAAAAAGAGCAGGAGAAAGAGGAGGGAGGGCAGAAAAAAGAAAGAAACTGTGGTAACGGGCGCGTGGGTAAGAGAGCTCAAACCAGACTGTAGGGCTCAGGCGCACGAGGGAGTAGCATCAGCATCCGTTAATATGCCACAAAACTTCAAAGTTTAACGTCCTCCTCCGGTTTGCTGACGAAGCATTACCCGGCAGTGTTTCCACTTTTGTTCGTCCTATTCCGAGCTGATCGCACTGTGAAGGCGGGGTGTATCAAAGCGATAACTGCGGCGTGAACTCAGAAGTGCACGGCCCTCTCTATCTGCAGACACCCGTGGCATCCAGGCTCCACGCCTCCGAGAGCGCCCCTCATTCGCACATACCAACTTCCACAGACACCAACTGACGCACGCAGACACACAAATACAAACCCACACCAACAACCCCAGACACACACACCCAGACATGCACAGACAACACCTCACACCCAGGCTCCGTGCCCCCGAGAGCGCCCCTCATCCTCACATACCGACTCCCACAAACACAGACACCAACTGACGAATGCACGCAGACACAAATAAAACCCACACCAACAACCCTAGACACCCACGCAGCCAGACACACAGTGACACTAACTCACATCCAGGCACCCTCCTCCCCCCCAGAGCGCCCCTTATCCACACCTACCGACCCCCACAAGCAGAGACCAACCGATGCACACATGTAGACACACAAAAACCCACACCAACAACCCCAGATACCCCACGCGGCACCCAGACACACACGGACACCAACTCACATTGAGGCACCCCCGAGAGCGCCCCTCATCCTCCTCATCCACACCTACCGACCCCCACAGACGCGAGCTGACACACGCACGCAGACACTCAAATAGAAATCCACACCAAAAACTCCTGACGCATACAAAAGCACCCAGGTATACAATTAATGACACATTTACCCCAAACACACACACACACGTATAAAACAGCAGCTCCGTACTCTGCTTTGCCCCTTTTTAATATATCTATGACAAGGATTTGCAGAATGTGACACACGATAGCGCGTATAACGCGCTAAATCGCTCTTTCTCCCTCGCCGACTCTGTTAAATCCCTCGGCATCACCATCAACAATAAACTCACACTAAATTCCCATGTAAAGAACTCAGCTAGAAGTGCAGTCTTCACACTCAGGCATCTCAAAAAAATCAAACCTTTTATTCCAGATGAAGACTTCAAATTAATTATCCAGTCTCTTGTCCTATCCAAAATCGACTACGGAAATGCCCTTCTCTCTGGTACTCCCAAAATCCACCTTGCCCCCATCAAATCAGTCCTCAACCTCGCTGCCAGACTAACAACAAACTGTAAACGTTTTGACCACATCTCCCCTGCCCTCAAAACCCTTAAGTGGCTCCCCATTAAAGGCAGGTCATCCTACAAAATTGCCTGTATTACTCACAAAGCCCTTCATCAGAAGACTCCAACCTACCTTGCAACTAAACTTAAAAAAGCCGGCAGTACCCGAACACTGAGAAGCACAGGCACGCTTCTCCTCGTACCCCCCTACTAAAAAAAAACGCCTCGAAATCCCGCTCCTTCTCTGGCAAGGCCCCAACCATTTGGAACGCCCTCCCCAAAGACCTTCGACGCAACCCCTCCTATTCCAGCTTCAAAAAAGCCCTTAAAATGCATTTTCTCACTAAATTTTGGGGATAGTAAATCCCGGTTCTCCTTTCCGACTCCTTCACCCCTTCCTTCCTTAGGCTACTCCTCCTACCCTCCCTACACTCACCCACCCCCTCCTGACACCCTCCTCACCTCCATCCCCTCATTTTACCCCCCGCACCCCCCCACTCCCTACTATGTCCAATGAGTCCACCCTGGCAAACTGTGTAACCTGGATTCTCAAGAACATTCTGGTTCTTTCAATTTGTTTTTCTGTTTATCCTACATGTACCTCTGCCCACGATGATCCCCTTAATTGTTCCCTTTACTTTGTTCGACCACCTGTATAACCTGTTTCGTTCAAATGCTATGATTGTATTCTTGCGTATGTACTTTGCTGATGTAAAGCGCTCTGATACCCTCGGGTGGAGCTAGCGCTATATAAAACCTTCAAAATAAGTAAAGTCGGAGGCAATTCAATGGGAATGTAAAACTAGCGCTCACGGAGAGGGGTGCGAGCTGTAGTATGCTACGGGAGTGATGGACTTCTGCTAATGTCGCTCACTTCTGCAGCTTCTGATATCCCTGGCCCTGTGGGCCACAGCCTTAGGTTACTTCGGACAGCCTTCGGTTACTTTGCACAGCTTTCTGTTACTCCGCACAGCTTTACGAAGTACAGAGACTGGAAAAGATACCAGCGTGTCCCACGGTAGCGGGAAACGACCTCCAGTTCTGTTTTCTTTGAATCCTGGGACTTCGAGTTTTTCATTTGTTTGAGATAAACTCGCACTATAAGTACTAAAATACAAGAGTATTAGGTGTGTGACCCACTCCACCTGGGAAAGAACCGTGCCGTCTGTGTCAGGTGTTTGCCAACGTGGCTGGTTGTTGGGGTGTAGTTAGGATGTGTTTTATTTCTGACATTCTGTGAGTCTGGACTGTTAAAGAAAACAATGTTTCAGTCTGCGGGAGGGAGACGGAGTGACAACACCACCCAGCACCATGGCATTCCATGTTACAAGGGAACGGATGAGCTCATCGCGATATGCTCAAAATAATCTGGACACCATTGACTGCTCAGAGAGTGGCGACGGTCACGTGAACTCCATGATGTCAGACTGTGTAATGTTGAATCTGAACTCTAACCCAAGTAATAACAAGCGGTCGCCATTGCGGGAAGGCAGCCGCTGTTTATTTTTGCATCACGCTTTCACTTTAAGTGATGCAAAAATAAACACACGGCGTCCTGTCTCCTTTTGGGACGGTCCATCCGGACTGGATCTCACGACTTGTTTATATAACACGCCTCCTTGAGATAAGAAATTGCTTCACGACAGCCGTGAAGCAGGCTATCCAGTCTGGATGGGCTGGACCAAAAGGCGAAAGGGAGGCAATGCAAACAGCTGATTTCCAATGGCAGGCCACCGTTTAGCATAAACGGTGACGCCAGCCAATGGAACTGAGGGGCGGGGTTTCAAGCCCTTTCCTGACATCCCTCTCCCACAAAATCTCTCACCAGCGAGCAACGCATGCGCTGCAATGCTAGGCGAGACCTAAAATGGGCTTAGTAATTTGGAACGCCTCTACAAGGGAAATACATGAAAGAAACAGCTGCAATGCCGCCTGGCACCACGGGATTAATATTAGTATTAAGTCTCCCAATGCTGCATGATTTATCATCCAAATATCAGATTTAAATATATTTTGGAAATTATGGGTTCTGAAAAAACACCGATTTTCATATTCAATACACAATTTTCAATGTTGGTATATATATATTAATTCAGCCAAACAAAAGCTTCTAATTTAGTAGGGTGGGCTGCACACAGGAGAGCTACCTACAGTATCAGTAGCTCACAAGCTACTCGTTGGAGAAGCCTGCTCTACTTAAACATTGTTGAATGCTATTGAAACAATCAATCAATAAAGGAGCACTAATACCTTTTTGCCTACTTAAGTTCCAGTGCAACCTTGTTTACGGCTTAAAAAAAGCATAACTGGAAAATCAAAATATCAGATAACAATGAATCAAACATTGCAAAATATATTTGAACAACTGAATTATCACACTGCAAGGAAACAATCATTAAACAATTCTGAATACTGTGCATTTATAATAAAAAGAACATGCATTTAAATACATTAATATATAAAGTGCAATTGGGAGTGCCTAACACGAAAAGATATTCTAGAAGATTATATCATAAATGAAAATATACACACTGAATGCTTTAGCATGACATCATTTCTGAGTAGTATGAGAACAGAATTGTGGTAACCACTATGATGATGACAATACTAAGACAAAAATGGGAAAATAGATTTGGAGACAAATATGGAAAACACACAACGGTGCTCACTGTTTCCAACTTGTGCCCTCTGTATTTTATGCATTACCCCAGAGAGATTCAGAGTTATACGGATGAACTTTAGACACCTCAAACACAAAAAAAAACAAGTGCTCAGCTCTGCGCTGGGCCAGTGAACCTGTTCATGATATGGCCTTAGCTCTTCACATACCCACCCCTGCTTGCAGTTTATCAACACATGCTTTCGGGAGCCAGAAATAAGAAGTAACCAGGAAGGAGTAAAAAAGAGAGGACAACAAAATATATTCAACATGATTGATGTTTAAAAAATATGCACCTCCGGTCATGACAATGGATACATCTTTTCCAAAATAATGCCATGCAGGCTTGCAACACAAATTACATCACAACAGTCACCCCTAGAAGAGCTACAAACACTCCTCTCAGTGCTGAGAGCCAATTTTTGGAATAACCTCCCTGCGGGTATCATCAGTCTCCCAGTATCTCCTTGACCAGAGATGGCCTCATGGGGCCTCAGTTCAGGAATGGGTGACACCAACACCAACGACTCTTTTAGACAGAGCACTATATAAAAGTGCATGAATCCCCACACGCAAGTTCGCAAGTAGCAAATGGAAGAATTTCTGATTGTAAACACTATAACAATTGCTCGCCTATATATTATATTACAAACACACACATTGCATAAACGTTTTGAGTTCCTGAAAAGCAGAAAATGCAGGGATAGCAGGCCACCGAAAATCAGGCGAACTTTCACTCCAATACTGTGCACAGCAAGACATAGAGAAGCACATACAAGGACGAGTTAGATCACGCGTAACTAAACGGCAGCTTGTCCAGAATTAATAGAGGCAGCGCAAGTTTTACTATAGTCGAGAAGATGTCATCGAGCCACTACTACAGATAAGATGCTTTGTAGGACATCTGATGTAGGCATTAAATGGGAGCAACACACTGCACATTTCCCATTGCCCTTAAAGATACAGAAAATATCAAAATGCCACAAAGAAGTGACCGTATTCTAATGGAAAGAAACCAAATCTTTAGCCTTCAGTTCATTATTCACGTGGGTAGCAAAATTATCATTATATGCAGTTAATAAGAGTCCCCACACACCAAACTACAGTGTGTGCAAAGTCTAGCAAGATCCGGCAGGATCCCTAGGTTTCAAGTAGCACCCACCCAAGACAAACAGATATTCACATTTGTCAATTACAATACAGGACGTCATATGGGCAAAGCAAAGCAAATGAAGGCCAAATCTGGCGCACCATATTAATCCCTCCTAGGTATGGGAGCTACTCTCATACTGCACATACTGGGTGATTGTCAAAGAAAGCTGTGCCCGGAACCGCAAGTACTGAGTAACAAAGGATTGTTTGTACTAGCACAAAGCTTAAGAAGTCAATGCTGCGGGTATTCATGGCCATACATTGCTTTTAGCTTTGTTGGCCTCAGGCTGCCAATAAAATCCTTCACGAAATGTTCTTGGAATCAAATGAGTAAGGCCTTGAACACATGATGATACGTTATGGGATGCCACCAGGCCTCTGCCGGAACCTTTGCTACTGGTGATCAGCAGGTGGGTGGGAATCCGTTCAAATCCAATGTCAGGTAGCTGCTCAGAAAAAAGTTCTATATGTAAGTACTGCCTGCAAGTGCATCTTGACCTGGGGCAGTGTTGCTGCCACAATGATCTGGAGCACAAGGCCTTACTGCCAGATCATAAGAAAAGTATGGTCATGTAGTAGATGTCAGGCATTACACCTAACATTAGAGAACAAGAATTCAAAGGGTCCATGGTACAGTTAACTGGTAAAAGGAAGCACTCCTTGGTGAAGGTCAATGTCGGATTGAGGTTCTAGCTTAGTGATGATTTGTGGTAGTTTTGGGGTACTTACAACCATCTCGAATAACGATTTTCATCATACAGCATTCTGGAATGAAGGTACAGACTTGCCATTGGCCCCTGCAAGGTGTCAATTCGACATGCAGACTGGATCTCTTACTGTGAAGTCAGGATTTCTCTCATTTTCTGCCAGTGTGTGGTTTCTAGGTGAATAAAGCAAACACAAGATGATGGACAGAGCACTGAAACTTTTCAGACACTCACCCCCAGTCACAGATCTGGGTTGAATCCATCATCGTTCTTTAGCTCACTTCGCCACCTCAGTTCAGACCAGCTATATGCAAATCAGTCTTGACCATGTGCCTCATGGGAACAGTCCAGCCCGAACTGCCAAGCCAGGTCTTCCCTGAACCGAAACAAGCATCCTGGAACTGTTTTCGGGCTAACAGCCCTCATCAGCCAGGCTAGCTTGTATCCAGTGGCAAAGTGAGCAAGGGACCCACGTCTGGGCATATCCTGCCAACTTAGGGCAAACATAGAAAACACAAGATGATGGACGGAGAACTGAAACTTTTCAGACACTCGCCCCCAAGCACAGATCTGGGTTGGATCCATCATCGTTCTTTAGCTCACTTCGCCACCTCAGTTCAGACCCAGCTATATGCAGGTGAATACTATAGGCAAATATAATTTTCTACATTAGGGGGATTAGTTATAATTTTGAGAATATACTAAACAGAGCAAGCTGGACATTGGTCAATCTGACAAACCCTACAAACCCTCCCTTGTTTTGGAAGGAGGGGTGCAGACTCAATGGGCATTCATGTGGTTTGCGTGCTGGAGCTAACTACCTCAGGAATATCAGTCCCACAATGCTGAGAGATTTTTTCTTGCTGATAAAAGATTGTTTGGAATTTTTCCTTTTTTTTGAATTACGTCTTTAATGGATATGAACCGTCTGCTACATAAATGATACCAGTAGGGAAGATACTGTGTTTTGTTGCCAGTACTGAGACAATTGTTGAGTCGACATATTACCAGAATACACCTACACGTCTTACCCAGAATACTACTACACATCTTACCCAATGAATGACCTTCAGAACTCGTTACCCCATTGATACCAATTCCTACTAACCTTAACTCATGAATAATTCTCTTCATATAGTCAATACCTCATGAATAGTTACCCTCTAAACACTTCTTACCCCATGAACAGATGCCCTCTTACAAGTCTTACGCCACAAATAGACACACTTCTACAGGTCATATCCCATGAATATGTATCCCATGAATATTAAGAAGAGATGCTCTGATAAGATTCTTATGTCGCGAACAGAGACACTCCTACATGCTTATTCCTCGAACAGCCACTCTCGTGCAGCGCTCGCCCAAGGCATGGATAGCTCATTACGCTTTCTACCCTAACAACAGACACATTACACCACTTTGTAATGAAGTAATGAAAAAATATCTATATCTATATTTCTCACCCCATGGATACACATCCTCTTTCACTGGTTAGCTTGTCAATAGATACCTTCTTACATCTCTCTCTTAAACCACAGGCAGATAAAATATCTATATCTATATTTCTCACCCCATGGATACACATCCTCTTTCACTGGTTAGCTTGTCAATAGATACCTTCTTACATCTCTCTCTTAAACCACAGGCAGATACCCTCCTACAATTACTATCCTCTTGATGGATACCTCACAACACCATATTATATCATAAGTGTGCTCCTACACTTTCTTACCAAATTGATACTCCTACTAGTCTTATCTCGTGAGTAGATACCCTCTTGTGTTCCTTAGCCCTAGGAAGTTATACTCTCTACTAGGTCTAACTCATGAATAGATACCCCATTCTTCTATTCTTACTACACAGATAGTTACCCAACAACATGCTACCCTCCTTAATACTACTCTCATCTCATGTACTGTCTAACACAGTTCTTACCTCATGAATACATCACTTCTTCCCATGTTTGCCCACACCTTCCTAAGACTTCTTAGCATCTGACCAGATGAAAAAGTTACTTACCTTCGGTAACAATATATCTGTAAAAAAAATATATTAGATATAGATTCCTTACCTTAGAATTACCCCCAGGCGTCAGACTGGATCCGGAGAAATGTTCTTGTAGCAGTACCCTTGAGCGTCGGTAGGTGGTGGCGGTCGACTCCGTATTTGTCGTTGCCGTCGTGATCGCCCGAATGACCTCACGGTATCTACTTAGGCGCCGCCCCTGCGTGCTGACGTCAGTTCTTTACACGTCATTCCATGCCAGAAGTGCAGAGCCATGAAAGACACTGACCACTGGTGCACAAACTAGGGCCCTGAAAGGGAGTCCCTTACACTAGAAGTCAGTTTGCAGAACGGGGAGGATGGGTGGGGCGTTAAGGAATCTAGAACTGATATATGTCTCTTACAAATATATCGTTACCGAAGGTAAGTAACTTGTTCATCTGAAAGAGACTATTATTTACAGATTCCTTACCTTAGAATAGATACCCCAGCAATACCAATCCCAGAGGTTGGTCTGCAAACCAAGTTAACACCAGGAAGTCCTAGAGAACTGAACAGCCAAAGAAGCTGTCTCTCCAGACTTGAGTATGTAGGCAATAATGTCTAGTGAACGTGTGCAGCGATGCCCACGTGGCCTCCTGGCAGATATCAGTGAGAGGAACTCCTCATCCCAAAGCAGTAGTGGCTGCCGTCTCCCTGGTGGAATGGGTGCGCAACCCTACTGGAGGTTCCTTTTCCGCCAAGAAATAACAGATTTTAATGCAAACAACGACCCATCGAGAGATGGTTCACTTTTGCAAGGCCGACCTTTCTTGGCACCCACATAGCCAACAAAGAGTTGATCGTCCACCCAGAATTGCTTTGAACGATCCAAATAAAATGATAACGCACGTTTTGGATCCAGAAGGTGGAGCCTTTCTTCCTCTTTAGAAGGATGCGGGCGCGGGAAGAAGTTGGGCAAAGTGACAGTCTGTCCTATGAGGAAGGAGGCAACCACTTTGGGGAGAAAAGAAGGCCGAGTTCTGAGGACAACCTTGTCCAGATGACCAGCAAGGAAAGGAGGCTTAGAAGAAAGAGCCTGAAGCTCGCTCACCCTGCAAGCAGAGGTGATGGCAATCAGAAAGGCAGTTTTCAGAGTTAAAAGTCTGAGAGGGTAATTATGTAATGGCTCGAAGGAAGCACACATAAGATAAGTCAGAACCAGATTCAAGTCCCACAGGGGCATTACGAAAGGAATAGGAAGAAAGAGATGAGTAATGTCCTTTAAAAACCTATTTACAATAGGGGTCTTGAGAAGAGAAGGTTGATCTGGAAGACAAAGGAAGGCCGAAACGGTTGAAAGATAGCCCTTAAGGGTGCCCAGAGCAGATCCCTGCTGGGCCAAAGAAAAAAGGAAGAGGAGAACCTCCGAAAGAGGGGCAGAAAGGGGATCCACAGCCTCTGCTGTGCACCACGCCACAAATTTGTTCCAACTGCAGGCACATACTGATTTAGTGGAAGGAAGCCTGGCTGCCAAGGTGACATTACAGACTTCGGGAGGAAGGTCAAAAGCTGTCAACTTTCGCTGCTCAATCTCCACGCAAGTAGGTGGAGACTGGACAGGTTCGGGTGGAGGACCGTACCCTGCTGCTGTGAAAGAAGATCCTCCTGAAGAGGCAGTCTGATCGGAGGATCGATGGCCATATGCAAGAGCTCGGTATACCAGACTCTTCGTGCCCAATCCGGAGCCTCAAGAAAGACTTAGGCCCGGTCGCGCTTGATCTTCTTCAGCACTCTGGGCAGAAGTGGTATAAGCGGAAAGACGTATAGTAGACCGCAACTCCACACGGGGCAAAAAGCGTAGCTGAGCGAGTGCCGCCTTGGAAATTCCAATACGCAGAACTGCTGACATTGCGCGTTCTCTTCTGTGGTGATCTAACCAAGGCTCTCCCCATTGCTGAAAGAGACATTGCACCACCTCCGAGAGAAGATGTCATTTGTGATCCATCATTCACCGGCGGCTGGGTTTGTCCACCCTGGCATTCAGAGAACTCGCCAGGTGTTGAACACCAGGGACATGTCCTAATGTTCCAGCCACTTCCAGAGACGAAGGGCCTCCTGACAGAGGGTCCACGACCCCACCCCCCCTTGTTTGTTGCAATACCACATGGCGGTGGTGTTGTCCGTGAACACCTGCACTATTCTCCCTTTGACAGAGGAAGGAATTTTTTCAGTGCTAGACGAATCACTCGGAGCTCCTGAATGTTGGTGTGGAGTCTAGACTCGGCCGGAGACCAGAAGCCTCTGATCTCCGCCTCCCCCATGTGGCCGTCTCACCCCAGAAGTGATGCATCTGTCACTACTGTGAACTCTGGGTGGGGAAGGGAGAGGGACCTGCCCAATCTTCATTCGTTAGCCACCACTGCAGCTGGTGTGCAGTGCCCTCCAAGATCTGGATGCAATCGGAAAGGTTCCCCTGATGCTGTGCCCACTGGAACTTCAAGTCTCACCGTAGAGCCTGCATGTGCCACCTGGCGTGAACCACCAGCAGGATACAGGAGGCCATGAGGCCCAACAGCTTCAGTGTCATTATGACCAAAACCCTGGATAGAGGCTGAAAGATCAGAATCATAGCCCGAATATCCCGGACTCGCTGCTCGGGAGGATAAGCCCGAAACTGCGCTGTGCCAGAACTGCCCCGATGAAAAGGAGCTTCTGAGAGGGACTCAGGTGTGACTTTGGTACATTGACAGTGAACCCCAGTGAGTGCAGGAGGTCCACCGTAGTCTGGAGATGGGAGACCATAGCGTGGGGTGAGCTCGCCTTCAACAACCAGTCGTTGAGATAGGGAAAGACTGGGACCCCTGATCTGCGCAGATAAGCTTCGACCACCGCCATTACTTTAGTGAACACCCGAGGGACACTAGTAAGGCCAAAGGGGAGCACAGTGAACTGAAAATGCTTGTGGCCTACCGTGAACCATAGGTAACGCCGGCGGGAGGGCAAGTCGGGGATGTGAAAATAGGCTTCCTGCAAGTCCAACGCTTCCATCCAGTCTCCAGGGTCGAGGGCAGACAGGACCTGAGCCAATGTCAACATTTTGAACTTCTCCTTCCGGAGGAAGCGGTTGACTTCCTGAGATCAAAGATAGAACGCAGGCCTTTGTCCTTTTTGGACACCAAAAAGTAGTGGGAATAACAACCATGACCTACTTCTGGGGTAGGAACTTGCTCGATGGCTCCCTTGGCCAAGAGAGCTGTAAATTCCTGGCAGAGAAGGGCCAAGTGATCCTCTGACATGCGATGGAATTGCAGTGGCATGGGTGGAGGGGTGCTCTCGAAGGGGAGGGAGTAGCCCCTTCGGACTATCTGTAAAACCCACCTGTCTGACGTGATGGTTTGCCAGTGGGGAAGGTGATGGCAAATCCTGCCGCCCACTGGCAACTGGTGGCCCTGAAAGGTCAGACTCAGAGATTTTTTATAGGCACTAATCATCCCAATGCAGGGTGTCAGAGCGCTTTATATCACACATGCACATCATACATTGACAATAAATTGTATAAATTTGTAAATCAATGTACATGATGTGTTACATAAGACAGTTAGGGTTACAAGGCGTAGGAGTCACATGTCCTTTATAGCTGGCTGTGCTATATTAGAAGGATTACAATTTATGAACTGCAAGGAACAAAATGATCTGTGTTAAAAATAGTAATCCACTTACCTAGCTATATAAAATAAAAATCTGTCTTCTGCATGTTAGATGTGCTTTGCAGGTGACACATTAACCCACATTGCTACTTTGATTCAAAACTGCGACTAGAGAAAACACAGATCTCTCCAGCATGTTTGTTACCCTCCAAAATTACCTTACCATTATTATTGTTCCTTGGAATTTATAGGGCACACAAAGATCTCAGCAGCAGGTGCCTTTACCCCGTAAGGTATTTAAAAATGCAGACTTTGCAACCAATTAAACAGAATATATTTACTGCGACATTTCTCCTTGTTGTCAATTTCTTTGTGGTAGAGTTTTTACAAAATAAATGCATAGGTTGAGGCCCACATTTTGCATCGGGGAATGCGTCACTTTTTTTAAACAACCCCGATGCAAACTCTCATTTGTTTAAGCTCGTAATACACTCATATGTACTCATGATAGACCTACGAAACATATTTGTGAGGTGCTAAGATCTTATGTCACTCCTTGTGATGTTACTTCCTGTCAGCTCATGG
The DNA here is from genome assembly GCF_964204655.1 of Triturus cristatus. Lineage (NCBI taxonomy): Eukaryota > Metazoa > Chordata > Amphibia > Caudata > Salamandridae > Triturus > Triturus cristatus. The sequence goes on from NC_140581.1 coordinate 300,448,687, forward strand.
GTTGTGATGCCACTTCCTGTGATGCAGCGCCGTGATGTCGCCCTGTGATGTCAAGTGCCATTATGTCACTTGCATACTGTCTTACTTGGTTAGTCCCCCCCACTTCTGTTTTTTTAGGACTTGTGCCTGGACTCAGTATACAATATTATGATGGGGTGGGTCTGGCATCTCATTGGTGCCCATGTTGCCTGCTGTCAAATGTGCCAACAGCCAGTCACCCGGAGTCAGACACACACTGTCAGAAGGTGTAAATGCAGGTGTTTGTTAAGACCTATTATGTAAGCTCGTAGACCGAGCGGAGGAAAGTATGGCTGGTGGCAGACTAGATGCATGTCACAGATGCTTGCCGGTTAGTTAATTATCTTGTGTAAGAGCCTCCTTCTAAGTACCAGAAGGTCAGCTAAAAGTTTTTTTTTAATTCCGTGTAGGCCCCATTTTGTCTCTGAACAACACAGTTAAAAACAACAAATAACAAAAAAAACGTAATTCTAGGCGGCTGTTCTTTTAAAACGAGTTTAGTTTAAAAGTGCCTTTGCCTGCTCAAGGGTAATGAAAGGTTCACCAGCTACATCTTCTGGCGCACTGTGGAAAGACAAGCAAAATAAAATTCTCCTATCACTATTAAAGTTCCTTAAAAGGGGGGCAGTTGCAAAGAGCAGAAGGCCGAATCGAATGCTGGCTGAACAGCTCCTCTGAGAGAATTCACTTATATCTGTTCTGAAAACCCTCCATCATAACGTGTACGTTTTATGGAGAATCTCTTTGTGTATCAGGGGCAATCGCCTCTCTCCTCGGTAAGTAGCAAGAGTATCATGGCTCTGCTTACTTGCTACTACTACTTTTGAGGCAAGGTTCAACTTCACCCGATATGCAGTCGTTGATTGACAATAGCAAAGGCAAGCTAAAAATTAAGAGATGGTCGCCAATTCAAAAGCAACAATGCAAAAAGAAAAATAAGCGAAACAATGCTGATTCACAACTCAAGAAAATAACGGGGCAGCAAGCGTGGGGAAAAAATGCTGAAGTTTAGAGACTTTTTGCTGCAAACATAAAATAGAGCAACGTAGCTGAGACTTCAGTGCCTTTGGGGAAGGGTGATAGGGCGTGTGGGCCAGGTGCGGAGTCAAGTCTCGTGACACTATCCCTGGTGTGGTGGTGGCCGCCATTGGTGCGGAGTTAAGTCTCGTGAGTCGTGACACTATTCCTGGTGTGGTGGTGGCCGCCATCTTGAGCCCGCTCCCGCTCATTGGCGAGGCTCGCCGTAAAGGTACGCTGCTAGCGACATCACGCAAAGACGGACAACATTCGGGTATTAAGAGATCTGCCTTGTGAACAAAGCCTGCAGATTAGTCAGACCCTAGCAGGTTGGGAGTGCTTTTAAAAAGCATTAAAAGAACCTATGCATTAGCTCTCAAAAACGGCGACCGAAGCAGGCCAAAGGGTTAGGATAACTAAACCAAGCCAGTAAATTAATAAAGCAGGATGTTTCCGTAGTAGGAACTGAGTAACACTCGGTAACGAAAGACAAAGGGGCTAGTGTGCCAGAAATTCAATGGCACAGAAAGAAGTCTAACCAGAACAAGGGAGTTATGAGGCGCTTGGAAAGTCATTAGCACGATCATTTATTAAAGTGACTTTATCCACTATGAAAAAGGAGTATAATTCCTCCTGCGAAAGATATTACACTGTGTAGAATATTGCATGTGGGGACTCGGACCCGTGGGACATGCTGCCTTCTATTCCCAATGGTACATGTTAAAACCTGCGCCAGGGACAGCTTGCCAGGCGTGCTACTGAACAGATTTGTGAATAGAAACCCCCCATCAAAATACGTTCTTGGTGGCAATGTAAATCTCCACCTGTATTTTTACGTTTTTCCCCGAAAAGTACCCAAAGTAATGATGGACATGTCTTTCCTATTCTTTAGTTAACACCTAATAAGCCCAGAAAGGAAGAGGTATGTCCAGGGAGGTCTTCCCTTGAAAAAGAACATGGTTGTGTGATCTGACCGGAAAAACACAAAACTAAAAACGATACAGACAGAGACACAGTGTTTGCCACTGGTGTGGTGTCTGCTTGTTCCTCGCGCCAAATCCAGAGGGTTAATGGAGCACCGACGGCAACTTTTCCCCTAATGTCCTGCAACCCAAAACGCAGAATTCTACACAATGGTGCACCAAGGCTGATTGCCAGCCACAGAAAACAAGAATACACCAGTTCTGAATGTGCTGTGTAGAAGAGAGCATGTCTGCGTGGGCCTCTGTGAGCGGGCACACTTTGGTGTGTGGGTGCATGTATGTGTGCTGGCATCTGGAATATTGGTGGTAATTCTAGCCACATTGATGCTCCCGTGGCATAGCAATCCCAACCCTTTGGAAACGGCTAGGGCTTAGTATTTTGGTGGTACTACATGGCACGTTAGGGACATACATGGGACTTTGGTAACTATATCTTGGGGAAACGGTGGGCCAGCTGCTATTGTTTGTAAGTCTTGACATTGAGGACATCAGCAGAACACTGCCCCTGGCAAATGGATGGCAGTTCCTGGAATTTTGGGGCCATCCAGAGAATGGGGGTTCAACACGCTGACCGTTGCATACATTTGGAAATTCTTGGCATATGATCTGCATCCATGGACATGTAAGGCAGAACCTATGCATGTGTAGCAGCAGCACGTCAGACCTTGATGAAAATGAGAAACTGATATTTGGGAGCTAAACACGTAACGTTTTTAGTTAAAATGGAAAGTTAGTGTTTCAGCACAAGCCTGATCTTTTCCTTCGGAATAAAATGAGATTCAGAAAATCAGCAAGCCTGTAACACCCCTGAGGAGGGAGGACCCTCCCAGCCTCTCTCTCCCCAACTCTATTTTCAAGGCAGAGGAACTCTCTCACTCGCTGTACTTCGAGACAAGTACCCTGGGCCTCAGTCGGCACTAGCCACCGCCCAATCTTTACTCCCGTGACAGTGTCCCCATTCATACCCATCCTATGGTGCCCTTTGCATTACACCCTTCTTCAGCATTTCACCCCAAGCAAGTGCCTCCTCCAACTCCCTCTCGCATCCACTAACCACTACTTCACATCCGGTGATGTCAAGCTACTCCAAGGCCATGCTTTCAAGTTCAGTCGCTCCCAATCGCACTAGAACCCCCACTTCCAACCCCAACTCCCACCTCCTCTGCACCGGAAAATTTGAAAGCTGGCTCCTCTGTTCAACAGACTTCCATAAATGACTACTAACTGGAATGGCGTGGGTAGAAACATGATTTAAGTTACTCCAAAGGTATTCGTTTTTTGTGCAAATTCGGTGCCCCTATAATGTTTAAATGTGGACAAATGGGTTTTAGATAAATTGGTAGCGATGCCTGCCTGCACAAACTTGCAGCCTTTCAAAATATGCGTAATCTTGCAGACATGGTCTGAAGAGTGCTACTGCCATCTAGTGGCCAAGTGAGCACCAGCCAGGTACAGACTGTGTTATCCAAAGCAGCCCTGGCAAAAATGCTCGAACCAACCCCGCCCGCTCTGTTCGTCTCCTTTCTATTCATCCATTCTCCCCCTCTGCCTCTCTCCTTCCTCTCCTCTCCTTCTCTGTTCGCTTTCTCTCTACACCCGCCCTACCCCTCTTTCTTGAAGCCTTTCTGTATCTGCTGGATGGGAGTTGAGTAAAGTGAAAGAGGCACAGGAGTGGCCCTGAGCTTTCAAAACCGGCTTCCGAAGGATGCAGCCGGCCAGGGACTGCCAGGTGCATAAAAGCTTCGTCGGGTGTCTGTGAAAACTTCTCTCCTAAAAATGCAGAGAGATTTTGGTATAGGTTATTAAAGCCACCAGACTATAGGCTAGCATTCTAACATTCCGGAAGTATGCGGGATAAGTGCAGATTTTGTTTTCCATAAGAATTACAAGGTAAGAGGATGTGCTTTTCTCAGCGCTTATGAAAACATAGGAAAATCCTCGGGGCAGCATTCCATTTCGTTTCTACCTAACTGCGCCACCACAGAAGGGGCAACATATAAGAAAATCAGCCCTGGCCTGGCCACAGAATAAGCAGACGAGAGCGAACTGGCAGGCTGATGCCACCCGAGCACAGGAACACTGTGAGGGCCTCCAGTTTCTTTTTCATTATGAATAATAATGACGTAGGTGGAATTTGAAACAGAAGAAAGGCATAGCACGTGTCTATGGACTCTTCCTTTTCCATGATAATGCATATGGATGTGTTCTGTCGAGCTGCCACAGCAAAGGATCAGGGACTGCAGTATGTACACAGCAGGTTTCCCTATACCATATACATTTGCCACATGTATCCATATCACGAAGACACAACTCTTAACAGTTGTGGGCTTTCCAGTTGAGGAGGTCCAATGAAGCAAACCAAGTCTACAAGTCCCAGGAAGCACCCGTGTGGTAAAGGTACACCAAGGACTGCAGGAGGTGTGTCCTCGATAGAGGCCTGCACGTCTAAACACTGAGCTCCAGTCTGCAGGGTACTCAAGATCAGTTCATGATTTACATAATGTGTATCTAATAAGAGAAAATACCTCTTATTAAGACATACATTAAGTGCAGAACGACAGCGTAATCATTATTTGAAGCATTAAATATACATTTTCTAAACAGGGAGACAAGTGGAACATTTAACACTAATTTCTGCTCTGCCCGGTGGGCGCAGTGATACTCTTCTGACTGAGCCAGGACAATGTGCCCAGCAGTGGGTGGACGCACACACAGCTCAGGTCACGGCCTGCCTGTGTGGGGCCTTTCAGCAGCACAAGGACACAGGTCTCACGACTAAATGACAATGTATTTCAACAGGTAAAGTGCCAGAGCCAAGTAAGGACCTGTCTTGAGGACTCGGTGTTAATCTTGTTTGGGCTGAGCACTGGCAAGACTTTCAAAGCCCTGTCAGTGGCCAAAGTTCAGTCAGTAGCCAAAGCTCAGTCAGTAGCCAAAGCCCTGTCAGTAGCCAAAGCCCAGTCCGTAGTCAAAGCCCGGTCAGTAAGTCAAAGTCAAAGCCAAGTCAGAAAGTCAAAGTCAAAGCCCAGTCAGAAAGTCAAAGCCCAGTCAGAAAGTCAAAGCGCAGTCAGAAAGTCAAAGCCCAGTCAGAAAGTCAAAGCCCAGTCAGAAAGTCAAAGCCCAGTCAGAAAGTCAAAGCGCAGTCAGAAAGTCAAAGCCCAGTCAGAAAGTCAAAGCCCAGTCAGAAAGTCAAAGCCCAGTCAGAAAGTCAAAGCCCAGTCAGAAAGTCAAAGCCCAGTCAGAAAGTCAAAGCCCAGTCAGTAAGTCAAAGCCCTGTCAGTAGCCAAAGCCCAGTCAGAAAGTCAAAGCCCAGTCAGTAAGTCAAAGCCCAGTCAGTAACTCAAAGCCCAGTCAGAAAGTCAAAGCCCAGTCAGTAAGTCAAAGCCCAGTCAGTAAGTCAAAGCCCAGTCAGTAAGTCAAAGCCCAGTCAGTAAGTCAAAGCCCAGTCAGTAGCCAAAGACCTGTCAGTAGCCAAAGACCTGTCAGTAGCCAAAGACCTGTCAGTAGCCAAAGACCTGTCAGTAGCCAAAGCACATGAAAATGCTTCAGATTCACATACATGCTACTGAACAACGAAGAAGTGAAATGGCAGCGAATACAATGCGTCAAGACCCTGACTGTAGTGAAACTTCAGCAGTATCACTTTACCATGAGCAGATCATGCTCAACAAATTACATCATTACATTGTAAAAAAAAAAAGGGCATTGGACTTAACGGTAAAGAAAAGAATGATGGTTCCTAAAATCGCATCATTTAAAATGTGCATGGAAGATATCGTTGGTGGATGGGATGAGGAGCATTAGCAGCACCGACAGACAATCTGAGGAGGAGGCAGAAAGGACATGTTGCAACACTGAAGGGAACACATACCTCTTGGAAAAAGTAACTATGATTTACAGCAAAGTTGCTACAACACAGAAGTAAAATATTAGCAGTTACTTTCAGTATTCTAAAAAATTTAGAAAAATATCAGCACAGATTATAATTATGAAACACAGTTTCTACAAATAATAATAATGGTGTAACACTGTACTGCAGAGGTCTTCAAACTTTTTTGCTCTGAGCTCCCACTAACCAAAATGTTTTGATATTGGGCCTCACTTCTAAACTTTACGGTAAGGATTGGGGGAGCGAAAGATGCTGGGCTGAGCACAGGGGGTGGGGATTATGAGATCATTTCAGCAGCACATTTTTTATATAGCTCATAGTCCATATTAAATGTGAGATTTAATAAAGAAACAAATCCATCAAACAAAACCAGAAACTCACCAAGAAACACTGTTCCCATCACTGGGGTGATATGAACCCTTCACACTTCTGGATCCCAATACAACTCCACCTGGTGCACTAATGTTAGCTGTGACCCTGAGTAGTAGGCTGATTCCTGCCCCTCTTCCACTCCTTTCCCACCATGCTTGGGATCACTCTAATCTTGAAACACTCTCTCTGTTCCTTTCAGAAAAAAACAGCTCCCATGTGTCGCCTCCCTCCACCACTCCCTCATTCCCCACCACCCCACCGTGCAGCAAGGGTGAGCTCAGCCTTAATGTTAGAAGGAAAAATGAGCACCTGTGCACCTTTTGTAAAGTAAGACAGTCACAATATGGAAATGTGTAATATTTCACTTAGCATAAGCTACAGCCATTTTGGCTGTGGTGTCCATCTCGTTTCCTTCGTAATTCTCCCGTCCTCTGCTGCTCGTCTTTTCACTGTACTTGTGTTCTCTATTTTAGTTGACATCCTGACTCAGCTAAAAGCAATGTACGTGCTGAGGGTTTGTAGCTGCCAGTACACCTGGTCATACATGTTAACTGTCAACCATTTAATGCTGCCATAAGCATTTCTGCCCCCCATCCCACTTTGCTGACCAAGTGCTTATTCATCTGCCCTTGTTTGCTGATAACTATTTCTAAAACACGTGTTCTTCCTATTTCTCTTCACATTCTAACAGTGCAGAAAACTGGTAAAAAAGGGACACAGTTTTTGAATTCAGTGTACTACCTCATGCAGCACTTGAGAGTGATGTATGGATGTGGTCCCACTCATGAGTGATTAATAAACTCGTTATTTATTCCAACTCCAGTGCTGATCTCTATTTTGTTGGTCTCTGGACCCGTGGGCAAAAGGGTGACCCTGTACCAGTGTACCCCTAAAAAGGTACATTTCCACAACAACTGTGATGTAGTGGGCCCCTCACTCCCCTAAGCCCTATTGCCACTGCACCTGCTTCAACAATGATAGCTGCTAACTGTCAAAGTGAGCTGCTTCTGCCCTTTGTTTACACATATGTCCCTATCTTGCCCCACCGACCTCTCACCATCTTTGAATCCAAGCTAATGTGTCTCTTCTACTGCAATGTTTCCCTCCCTTGGGTCGGTGCCCTGAGAACCAAAGCAACACTGACACAACGAGGGTGCTCTGGTCTCTAATGCAAGCAAAAAAGCATAGTAACCCAGCAATAATTGGGGTTTAGTTAGCCCCTCACACCACTTTGTGGTGTTTAGTTGGCCCAGTGATGTGATTGGCCAACTAAACCCCACTTCAGCACAAATGATACCTACAGGCCCTGTCTTGTCTGCCCACTCCACTGACCCAAAGCAGGCTGCCAGCCCCTTTGTGTGAAAAAAACGAAAGGAATGAAAGCCCCACTCCTCGCCTCTGTTGCTTGGGCCTTATTCTGTGCACAGCAATGGTGACCTGGACCCGAATGCTAGCAAAACATGGGCCCCTATTTCCCTTCTGGGTAGTAAAACGGCATACATGGGGTGCAGTGGCTCCTCACACTCCTGGCACCAGTACAACTGCACCTGCTGCACTAATGGTAATAGTAAATGATGAAGAAATGAGTTCCCACATTGTGCCCCCTTCCTCTGGGCCGTCTCTTAGATGGTGTCCATGCATCTCTCTTCTTTCCTCTTTCTCCTAGATCATTACTTTGAGGTCCCAGTGGATCAGATTATCAGGGCTCTGCATCTGAATGCAATCCTACGGCCCTACTCCTGCCACAGCGTAGCCTCGCGTGTAAGGACAGCTGCATACAATTAAAGGTTGAAGTGGGTGGGATCTATGGGGACAGCCCATGCTATAAAATTTTATAAAAACAGACACAAACTTTTTGGTAAAAACAACCATATCTGGTCTGTTAATGGAGACCTTGAGGTACTTCTGGCTGAAAATGAAGAGGGTGTCGTGTCTCCTGTGCTATGAAGCTGAGAGAAGGACAGAGAGGTAAAGACACAACCTTCTCACCAGAGTGCCCGCTACCTGAAAGAAACGTCAATAAGTACAATTGGTTAATTTACCAACTGCAAACACTACTTGGGAGCCTGTACATACTTTAATTTATGAGGTCATTGAAGCTTCATGGCAACAAAGATGTATTCTTCTTGAGAGGTAATGTGAGTTCTGCAATTCATTATTTTAATGGGCCCTTAATAAAAATGTTTGCACAAGATGCAGCCTTAGTACCTATCGGTAAAATATATACTTTAAAAGCAATAGTTTTAGCTTAAATACTAAATCATTGTGTGACAGTCTATCTTCTACTGTGTGTAATACGGTTTAAAAATGACAACTTCCATGTACATAGTACTTTCTGTCAGAGGGTGGAACCTCGTAGCACTCAATACATAAGTCACTTTTCCTCATTGCATTAACCAGGATTCAAGTATGTGATTCTCTGGGCACACACACAAAGACTTCTGCAGTGATTATATTAACCAATTCAGGTTCGAATATTTTAAGTTGCATTCATTTAAATTTGTGTTCTTTTATATGCAGAAACCTGAAAGTGAAAGAACAACAACATATTTACAGAATATTTAGCTATTTTGAGCTACGATTTGAAGCTGACACCGCACTCAATGACCCCAAGGCTAGATTGGCCTTTTATTCCATCAACTGCTTTTATAAGCCCAGTGCTGCTGGGGGGCCTCTGCACTTTCCCCGATTTTCTCGAGGCTAACTGCAGTAGAGGAGGGCATCAAGAGAGAGAGAACAGGAGAGCAGAAGAAAGAAGGTGAAGAGAAAGCAGAGGGCAGAGAGAGAATGGACGGATGGAAAGAGATAGCAAAGGCAGGAAATAAGTGGACTGGGTTCAGCTGTTTTGCCTGAGTTGCATTTGGTTCCCCAGTCCGTACTTAAATGACCCCTACCCCTACGGCACTCAGGACCACAGTTCCCTTGTTTTTTTATGCACTCCAGCTGTTGTAAATGAAGAATACCTGGAAACGCAACAAACCAACAAGATCGCATCTCATAGTCATATGCACTTTCAGGTGTTTCCAGGGGCATTTGTTCCCCCCTGGGAACACAGCCACGAACCCCGAGGGAGGTGCACACTACAGTTTGAAGACCTTTGTTGTAGTAGAAGAGGTCAAGGGATTCCAGGAGTGCAATGGAATAAGATAAACCAGGATTCAAAATGGAAGTGTTGTAGTTGAGTAACTAGTACTTGTAGTCAAGCGTTATTCTGCAAGGCACTAAATTTTGTAGGCCTCGTCAGCAAAGTGATAAGGAGTAATTCAGGACAGTCCACTAGCGGGATGCAAAGACAGAGGAGGATCTGTACTAGAAAGATTCTAGCGATGTGTGTATGACCTGTCTGGGAAGAAGACATCATTTGCCTAGTGTGTTGCACCCACAAGCTCTGTTCCTAGCGTAGACGGTCATCTGTAGTGTATACTGTGCCGTATGACAAACTTTCAATGTCAGTCACCGACTGCCTGCATTTGGTTTATTTCGGATATTCCTTTGCCCTTCCAAAACAGGTTAGCGTAGACGTAGAATAATTGATTTAAAAAATACCTCTCATTTTCAGCCATTATTACTCCTTCATCCTTCAGTCGTTTACTTTTTACCATGTTGTCTTCTTCGAGGATCTCCTTTTTCCGTTTTATTGCATTGAGCCAATCCATGTTCTCAGATCGAACCATGGCGCTTTCTTCTGCCGCCTCCGCTTCGAACTGCTTGGATGTGGTCTTTGAGACTTTCTCACCAATCTTCCTCTTCCAACCAAAAGAAGCCATCCTACATAAAAGAACAGGGCAATGTTACTGCAAGTCGCCATGGAAATGCCAGTGCATCAAAAAGAAACACCACATCACTGGTCTAGCATGCTGGTTGTGCACATTGAAGTGGTCCCCCGTTCAGTATGTTGAAGCTTCCTGCCTGTATATGCCCCATAGCCACTGCTCTGTATAGAAGAACCATCTAAACAAGCTTACTCTTTCTACTCACTATTATTATTATTATTATTATTAAAAGGCTCTTATATAGCGCATGGCTACTCGGGAGCATCCCAGCGCTTAAGACTAACCAAGCAGAGATGGATTAAAAATGAAGAGTTGTTTTAACTAGTTTTTTGGAAACAGAAGAGTTTTTAACTTTTTTCGAAAGACAAGGAGGTTAGGCTCTTGGCGGAGAGGTGGGGGAAGAGCATTCCACAGCCCAGCCGCGTTGTGCGAGAACAGGCGACCTCCTGTGCGGGATCTGCTGATCCTAGGAACTGTCAGCAGATTTTGTTGGTTCGAGCGAAGATTCCTGGTAGGATTGTAAGGTCTGATCATATCATCTAGAATGGGGGGGCCACTCCCATAGAGTGTTTTATGGACCGTGCAGAGGGTCTTAAAATGGATTCGCTCCTTTATGGGGAGCCAATGCAAGGTGCCAAGTGCGGGCCTGGCTGATGTACGATGGCTAGTGCCCGTGAGTAGCCGTGCTGCGGCCGTGCTCACTGGCTTGTCAGTGCCCCCGGGTACATGCATGCACCTCACACATGCACAAAGCATGTACACAAAGGTATATATTTACCTTCTCCACTTGGAGGAGATAAAAAAATACTCTATAGTTCTCTGCTTTCCTTCAAAAGGAAAGGGGCACATACAGTACCCGAGAGAATCCATACTCCTGTGCTTCCCCGGGAAAGTGGAAGGGACACACAGAAATAGCCCACAAAAGTTTCAGAACAGGGAGATTTGTGGACAATCACTGAGGGACATACACCTACAAACTCTATATCTGAGTGTCCTGGAGTGGGAACTTTTTCTCTTGTTTAGAACTACTACCAGTTCCTCCATTACCAAATGTACCTTTTATTCTTGCTACTCTTCCATGCTTTCTTTGGAAAAGTGTATTTCTTTTGTGGGCAGACTATGACTCAGATGTGAACATGGACTTCTACGGTTTCCCCTTTTCCTCTTTCTACAGGGGAGGCACAGAAATACAACCGTCACATGCATCAGCATTTGTATGCCTCCACTCAACTTGGAGTTATTAGTAAATCAAATCAAATATGCCAATCAGGGATAACCAATCATAGTCATGATTTACACAGGGAGCACTTGCACTTTGGCACTAATCAGCAGTGGCAAAGTGCCCAGAGCACCTAAACCAGCAAAAACAAAATCCAGCACGCAGTCAAAAATAGAGGAGGTAGACTGGGGAAACCACAACAAGGGTGCCAGGTCTAACATGTGGTATAAAAGCTAGTAAACATGCTTGCAAACTATCTGAAAATCAAAACAGAACACACTAAAATCACATCTCTGCGAGACAAAAGTGATAAACTTTGTTTCTGTGATAAGGATATTGTGGAACTTTTACTAGAATTCTATAAGACTTCATATAAATCAAATAATGATTCAAACAACTATGACTTTTCTCTCACAGAAAACCAAGTTTGATAAGTCTCCGCTCAATGATCCATTAAGTAGCACAGAAATACATTTGGCCATTCAACATTTGAAAACAAATAAGCCTAGTAGTCCTGATGGACATCCTGCTGAATTGTTTTAGAAACTTTAGGAAATATGATGTGAAAATATTTTATAAATGTGGGAAATAAATAGGGGAGAGGATGTAGCCTTCCGGCTAGAGCGGACGACCTCGAAGCTGCGGAACCAGGTTCAAGTATCGGCAACGACGCTCAACATCCTGTGATTCTGGGCAAATCACTTTTCTCTTCATGCCTAACAAAACAATCATTTGCAATGCAATAGGTCTCGCATTTACGCGAGTTTGAGCTATTGGCATTGTAAATGACAATGCTTCTTATTTATGTTTTGTTTTTTAAAACATAAATAAAACGCATTATCCTTTACAATGCCAATAACTTAAACTTGTGTAAATGCGAGACCTATTGCATTGCAAATGCTTGTGTCTATGGTTTACACACAGCTGCATGTGCATACGTTGCTTCTCAAGGTGCCATCTTAAAATCAGGCAAAAAGTTTCATGATGGCTGCAACCGTCCAAACCATACGACATAACAAACAAATGGCACACTTTTGCCTTTAAGGAGGCATAAAGCCCATGCAGGCGAAACAGACCTGTAAAGGCATGATATATTCAAGTATCGACATGGAGGGAGAAGGCACAGACAACGGGCGGGCTGCGGGGACGGGGGGTACGGGGAGGGAGAAGGCACAAAAACGGGAGGGAGGGGGGTAAAATAGGCACCAGAGCACGTCTTACCTGCAGCAAGAGAAAGTGAGCGTGTTTATGCTATGAAGGTTACAAAAGCCAATAGCAAGTTAGGCGGCACAATAATAAATAAATAAATAACGTGGCGAGATAACACAGTAATACAAAAACTAGTTTTATTTTATTTATTATTGTGCCGCCTAACTTACGATAGGCTTTTGTAATCTTCGTACCATAAACACGATCTAAGGTTACAAAGGCCAGTTAGGCGGCACAATAATAAATAAAACATAACGTGGCGAGATAACACAACAATAAAGTATATTGCGAAATAATAATCAAAATAAAACAGCATACACACGATGCGAAATACTAAGCAAAATAAAACAGCTTACACATGATCAAAGGTTACAAAAGCCGATTATGCTGTTTTATTTTGCTTATTATTTAAGCAAAATAAAACAGCATAAGCACTATCTAAGTTTACAAAGGCCGATCGCAAGTTAGGCGGTACAATAATAAATACAAACAAGCCCGCTTGGCAGCAGGGGAGGCGCGTGCCTCGCGTGGTAGCAGGGGGAGGAGGGGGGCCTGCGCGATTCACTTGCGGGAGCGATAATTGCTACCATATGGTGGCGCTCGCTCCCGCAAGTGAATCTCCACACGTGCACGCGTTGCCATTGAAGGCAATGGAACGCGTGCACGGTTGTGGGTGAAAAAGGGGACCGATGGCTAAAGGTCTCCTCCTATGCAGCGCATGCACGCTGCGTAGGCAAGACCTAAAAATGAATGTGTCCATCTGTAACAAAACTGGTGCTCATGTAAAGCGCTCTGATACCCGATGTCTCGGGTCTAGGTCGCGCTATATAAAACACTAAGATAAATGTTTACTTTTTTGTAAACATGATAAATATATTTCTAAAGCATGACAGATAATCGACCTTTATATCTAGTTACACCCCTATATCAATGATAAAAGCTAAATGCATTATCTTTTCTAAGGTTTACGCCCTACACTTAGAAAACTACATCAGTAAATTAATAAAAAATGATCAAAAAAATTAATGAAAGGCCGGTATGTTGCATCAAATTCTAGATTGATAACTAATTTACAAAATCAGAATTGACAATCAAGATGGTAGAGTAACCCCAGAGATTGTGAACGTTTTCAATATACCCTGAATTGTAAATTGTGGGTGTCATTAAAAAAACTGGAGCCAAACCCTCATTCACCAATCTGGGTGGTATGCATTATGAAAATGTTTGACTCACATCTGTCCAACATTCTTAGGGGGGGGGAGGAGGATGGGCTCCCAAATGTTTAGGGAGTATTTGGGGTGGAGCTGTCTCCTTATGCCAATATTGGGATACAACACAAGTGGTTAAAGATCTCTACAGATAGTCCAAAGTGATATTTATTGTTGGATTCTATGGGGATATTGAAACCAAATGAGTATGGAGATGTTAGGGACACCTATCAAACCCGCATCCCACTGGGCAACATGTTTCAGCTATTTTAGTGGTCCCAAATGGGGAGCTGCAGCTTTATTCAGGACCTGGATCCCTGTACTCAGAATAGCCCAATAAGGCCTTATATTTATAACAAACAAAGTTGGTGGTGTCCTATTGAAACACACGCAGACACAATTAAGCGCATCAGAATTATGCCTGAGTCAAAGGTTGAGCCTTCTCTGTTTTAGGGATCTGTAGAAAAACGTATGACAAAATAATAGACACACATAAATATTTAATTCAGGTACACAGAGGGCCAAAGTGCTCCATGTGGGTTATTTTGTGCCAGAGATGATGTGCTCGAAAGGCAAACAAAAACAATTATGGCAAATCATCACTGCGAACATATGAGGTTAAACAACCCACTTAATGTCATTGAAGTGATGTAATGTCACACTGACATTCGTTAGTAGTATTACCCCACTCAGAATATACAATGGGCCCCATGAAGGGAAGTGCAGAAGTGCATAGAGGGCCTTCTAGAGTCACCCACTGAAATAGTTAAAAAGGCATATAGGTTGATTGTAAAAATCATCCTCCGTGTGGATTATGACTCTCAAAATTGTTAGTCTAAAGACAAAAGAAAGTAAAGACCTACGTAATCAAGAGGGCTTACATTGGTTTTGGTTTCGTTCCTGGTAAACTTAACTTCAAGTTATACAGTGTGTTGACCATCTTGTTTGGAATAAGGAAAAAGTATGGTTAACAATACTTAAGGTACAGAAATCAATTGCTCAGACATTATAAGTTACCTACCATTTTGCCTTTATGCTCAAGCACGTGTGATTATTGTTTACCTGCGTTTCTACCACCTGATGAAAATCTGTACTGGTGAAATGCTAAAAATATCTTGGCAAAACTATATTTTTCTTACGTTTATGTGTTCAATGAACGTTTGCAATCCAAAAAGCAGTTTTACAGTATACAAGATACTTAAACTGTCACATAAAGAAAGTAAGGATAATAGTTGATCCACAGGAAATCTGACCAACAATGTCAATCTGCCACCATCCAAAAATAAATATCAATGAAGTCGGCTTTATTGGTAAGATTGGATCGATTAGCAACGCAGACAAGTCATCATGTCAAGGTGTTTTCCAAACATTTAATCAGTTAAAAAAACAACGTGATTTAACCAACAATCATTATAAACAACATATTAATGTTAATGAAATATTTTACAACAATTCCAAGCTGTTTTGCATCCCTCTCACGACCTTTAGTTAAAAGGTACTGACAAAGGCAACAGGTCTTACATTTTGTTTGCTAATGCAGACCTTTTTGACAATGCTTATCTAACAAAAGGAGTTTGGGGAATAATGTACTGTAATATCTGAGTCAAACGAATGTAATTTTCACAGCTAAACAAAATAACGGTCTAATGTAATTAGTGTTAGCTGCCTTTCATAGATTAAATGATGATGATTCAATCATTAAAAGATAATACCACCCATGAAGCAATTAAATCTATGAACTTACAGTTTGGTCGCTGAAGTTGCATGGTTCAGCAAACACACAGTCAGCCAGATAAGATGACCCAAAAATCAAAATTTGGCACCCACACTAACTAATTGAACAAGGGTGAAAGACAGTTTTGTGAGGTGGCATGATTAATGGTTGCAAAAAGCTATTGCTTCAAGGAAAAGTTTAAAGGTGTGATCATTATTACAAGTGGA
This sequence comes from Triturus cristatus, assembly GCF_964204655.1. Lineage (NCBI taxonomy): Eukaryota > Metazoa > Chordata > Amphibia > Caudata > Salamandridae > Triturus > Triturus cristatus. The sequence goes on from NC_140581.1 coordinate 300,464,316, forward strand.
GTATAGAGTCGACCTAAAAAACAGTGTAAATCAATCATAACGATTTCTACTAGATACATTTTTACGGAATAAAAAATATTTATTCGGTGTCTTTATACTTTTTATGTGTGGTAGCTTAGAAAATGAAGATGAACTGTGTAAGCATGAATTGCAATTCAAGGGTTCGGTAGAGAGATGTCTTTATATGCAGTGAGCACAGAATACAACTGAGACTGAGCCCCTGAAGATATATTTTAAAATGTGTCTTGAATGTGAAAAATAAAAGTAGTGTTCATTTTATAAAAAATATGTACGTTTGTTTTCTATAACTGATTTACTTGCTGTAGCTGTAAAGTTTTTACAAAAAAGCTTTACAGAATTGTCTGTAATGTGTGGCGGCTGTATTTATCGTTATGCTCATCACCTCCGTTTCTCATGCGAGTCTCATGCCTGTGTCCAGGTGAGCAAAAGGGAGCATCTTCAACTTTATAATGGTGAATATGCGTGATATCCGTTTTAACCTTTAACATTTTGTGGTTGGTTTTAAATGGAGAAGTGTAGGGTAAAACCTGGAGTCACATTCATTAACAGGGTAGCTAAGTTATTTGACTTATCTGCAAGCAGTGCTGACCACTCCATAGATATTCCAGGTACTGACATGTATTCCAGAAAAATACAGCCGGTGGTAAACCCCTTGATATTAATGCAGGGTTAGGACATTAAAGAACAAGTTTCTTACCTTCGGTAACACATTATCTGATAGAGACCCTATCTAGCTGCAGATTCCTTACCTTAGAATATTCCCCAGGTGCCAGACTGGATTTGGAAAATGTTTGGAGAGCAGTACTCCTGGGTGCCGATAGGTGGCGTTGTTAATGTCAGCCGTCTGCATGGGAAGTGACTTGCTGTGCCTATATAGGTGCCACCCAAGCATGCTGACGTCAGTTTCTGCTTGCAACTTCTCACGCCATAAGCGTGACCACTGGTGTATTAGACTAGGGCCCTTAACTCTAAAATCAGTTCGCAGAGCGGGGACAATGGGTGGTTCAGAAAGGAATCTGCGGCTAGGTAGAGTCTCTACCAGATGAGGAGTTACCGAAGGTAAGTAATTTGTTCATCTGAACGAGGCTTCTAGCTTTAGATTCCTTGCCTAAGAATAAATATCCAAACAATAACTCCCCAGAGAAGAGGCTGCGATACGGATTAGAAGAGAAAGTCTTGTAGGACTGAATGGGCTAAATGCCAGTCACACTGGACCTGACAGTCTAGGCAGAAGTGCTTCGTGAATGTGTGCAGGGAAGCCCATGTTGCTGCCTGACAGATATCCAGGCCAGGAACTCCACATGCTAATGCATTGGTTGCAGCCTTGGCCCTGGTGGAATGCGTTTGTAAGCCTTCAGGTTGCTTTTTTTGGCAATGCGTATCAGATCTTGATGCAGAGCACTATCCCATCATTAGATGTTCCGTTTCTGCACCGCCTTTCCTTTCTGAGCTCTGACATACCCCACGAAGAGCAGTTAAGGTGGAACGGCAACGCTCTTTTTGGGTCCAGCCAATGGAGTCTCTCCCCTTCTTTAGAGCGGTGAGGCTCTGCATTGAAATTAGGCAGGGTGATGGACTGGCCTACGTGAAAGGGAGCTACCACCTTCGGTAGAAAGGATGCTGTAGTCCGAAGAACCAGTTTGTCTAGGTAGATGGTGAGGCACGGGGGATGTGCTGACAGTGTCTGTAGCTCATTGACCCTCCGGGCAGATGTTATTGCCACTAGAAAGGCTGTTTTCTTGGTAAGAGGCCAGAGAGAGTAGTTATATAGTTGCTCGAAGGGAGCATACATAAAAATGTGAGAACTAGGTTAAGGACCCACTATTGCACAATGAAAGGTGCTGGTGGGAATATATGTTGAAGAGATTTCAGAAACCTATTTACAATAGCAGATTTGAAAAGGGATGGTTGATCTGGCAACCGCAGAAATGCTGAGATGGCAGACAAATAACCTTTCAAAGTGCCCAAATCAGAACCCTGCTGACGTAGGGTAAGAATAAACATAAACAAAAGTGGGAAAGGGGTGCAGATAAAGGGTCAACTATTTTATCTGAAGACAATGCCACAAACTAGCTCTAACGGCAGGCGTAAACCGTCTTAGTGGAGAGACGCCTGGCTACCAAAATAACATTGCAGACTTTAGGCAGAAGGTCAAAAGTTGTCAACTGTCGCCGGTCAATCTCCATGCATGAGACGAAGGCTTTTCAGGTTCAGGTGCAGAACCCTAACCTGTTGCTGCGACAGAAGATCCTCCTGAAGAGGCAGCCTTCAGGAGGACCCTTGCTCCTGCTCAAGAGCTCGAAATACCAGACTTTCCATGCCCAATCAGGAGCCACAAGAATGACTTTGGCCCGGTCATTACTAATCTTCTTGAGAAATCTGGGTGGGAGTGGTATGGACAGAAAGGCATACAGGAGGCTGGAGCTCCATTCGAGACAAAAAGCGTGTCAGAGCGAGAGCCGCCTTGGAAACCCCAGCGCGCAAAACTGATGAGATTGCACATTCTCAATGTAGACAAACAGATCTACCCAAGGCACTCCCCAATGTTGGAAAAGACATTGTGCCACCTCCGGCTGGAGACGCCATTTGTGATCTGCTAGGCACAGACAGCTGAGTTTGTCCGCTCTGACATTTAGAGAGCCCACCAGGTGTTGAACCAACAGGGATATGCTCTGGTGTTCCAGCCAAGTCCAGAGGTGCAAGGCCTCGACCCCACACTACCCTATTTACTGCAATACCACACGGTGGTGGTGTTGTCGGTGAACACCAGTACAAGCCTTCCACTGATTGAAAGAAGAAAGGCTTTCAATGCCAATCGGATTGCCCGAAGCTCCAGTAGATTGATGTTGAGTCCGGATTCCACCAGAGACGAGAGTCCTCTGATCTCCACTCTCTGAGATGACCACGCCATCCCAGGAGTCACACATCTGTCACTACCTTCAGCTCTGGTTGGGGAAGGGAGAGTAGTCTGCCACTGACCCAATCACAGTTCGTTAGCCACCACTGCAGGTCTTTTGCAGTGCCCTCTGAGATCTGGACCATGTCGGAGAGATTCCCCTGATGACAGTGGGCATATGTTATTTACTAGTAGGATGCATGAGGCCATGCAGTCCAGCAGCCTCAGATTCAGTCTCAGCAAAATCCAGGATAGAGGCAGGAACTAGGTATCATAGCCTGAATATCCTGGATTAACCGCTCCGGAGGATAAGTCCCAAACAGCACTGTGCCCCTAACAGCTCAGATGAAAGGGAGCATCTGAGATAAAGTCAGGTCTGACTTCGGCATGTTGCTAGTGAACCCTAGCGAATGCAGAAGGATCGCCGTAGTCTGGAGGTGACAGATGACTGCATGCGGCAAGCTTGCCTTCAACAGCCAATCGTCGAGGTAGGGGAAGACTGGAACTCCTTACCTCCGTAGATGAGCTGCAATGCCCTTCATCACTTTCATGAACACTCAAGGGGCACTGGTAAGGCCAAAAGGTGGCATGGCAAACTGAAAGTGCTATTGGCCAGCTATGAACCACAGGTCACGCCTGTGGGCAGGCCGGATGGGGATGTGAAAATAAGCATCCTGCAAGTCCAACGATACCATCCAGCCTCCCTGGCCCAGAGCAGCCAGGACTTGCACAACCGCGAGCATTCCTAATTTCTCCTTTTTCAGGAATAGTTTGAGAAGGCACAAGTCTATAATAGAATGAAGTCTTCTAGCCTTTTTGGCCTCCAGAAAGTAGAGGGAATAGCAACCATGACCTACTTCTGATGCCAGCACCTTCTCTATAGGTCCCTTGGCCACGAGAGCTAACACTTTCTGACAGAGTAAGGAGAGGTGGTCCTCCGTCAGCTTGTCGCATGAAGGTGGCAGGGGCGAGGGGGTTGAAACAAAGGGGAGGGAATAGTCCCTTTGGACGAGCTGTAAAATTCAACTGTCGGATGTTATTAACATCCAGTGGTGCAGGTTATGGCGTATACTGCCTCCCACTGGATGCCCACGATGGTCAGAGGACAACTTAAAGGGATTTGGAGGCTATGGTTGCTAGGGGGCGGGGTGCGGGTGGACTGGCTTGACTTCTGACTACCTGTCCCACAAGGTCTCTGGGAACTGAATTGTCAGCCACAAAAAGAATGCGTCATTTGTCGGCCGGGTGGCTGGGCGTGTAAAGATGTGGTTGAAAGCCTCTTTCGTGGCCATGAACAGGGCAGAAAGCAGAACGGGGTTGGCAAGGGTCATGGAAAGACCCAAGGACCTGGCTGTAGCCCTGCTGTCCTGAAAGTGCTCCAGTGCCGAATCCGCCTTCTCTCCCAACAGACAGGAGACATCAAAGGACATGCCCATGAGCAAGGCCTGGATATCCCCTGAAAAGGCATTGGTTCTCAACCAGGCATAGCACATGTACCTGGAAAGGTGTCCAGGAAACTAGCATCTGACAGATCCTCACACCAGTTGCCCTCAGGATCTTTTAAAGTCTGGCAGCCATAAGCCTCCACACACCCCTCTAAATTATCACCTAATCCAGGCCTGACTTGAACGTTGAGGCGACAGTCGACATCAGGTGGCGAAGAGCTTTAGGGACCGCTCCCTCAGCACCTTAGGATGCATAGTGTGGCAGTCCTCACATGTCTTGGCATTGTGGTCACGCTCAAGACACCAGAGACAAACCAAATGCAGGTCCCGTCACTGACATCTGTCCATGAAAGGCACCACATGGCTTAAAATCTGCCTTTCTGGTGGACATCCTTCACACCAGGAGACAAAGTTTTGAAAAAACCTTCGACAAAAAGTCGAAAGAAGGTCAGTCAAAAAAGAGGAAGGTAGCTCTTCTCTGGATCTGCCCTAACTGGCGCTGAAAGAAAAAACTGACATCAGTGTGCTGGGTTGGCGCCTATATAGGCACCATGTACGCACTTCCGAGACGGATGATGCCGACGACACAACATGAATCCAAACAGTGCCACCTATCACTGCACAGGGGTACTGCTCACCCAAAAATTTCCAGATCCAGTCTGATATCCTGGGAATATTTTAAAGTGAAGAACCTGCCGCTAAAAGCTTCTATGAGATGTAAGCAGGTTTACTGCCTTAGATGCGGGCACAGACAATTAGTGCATGTGACTCTCACTGCATCCAGACATTGCAAAGAATGGTTGGTGATCTGTCGTATCAATAGAGCAGTGTTTCCTGTTAAGATGCAATAAAAGCCTATGCCCATCTTAGCGGCTCCATTTACAAGTATCATTTCTGGGTGTGCTGTGTATTATCCATCTTCACATTGTTTTTGTAGATGCTCTTGGAGGCGGCAGGAGTTGTGATGTCCAGACCACTTGGGTCAAACACACTCCACGAGGTAGGGCATTGTTTGCAGCACCAGATATCTGTCTACATCACATGTGGTTTGGGGATTCAGGGAAATTAAAGAGAGAAAGACATTGGATGCTGTGGGAGGAACTGTCCAGGTAAAATTCTAAACCATTCAGCAAGAGGTGCTGCATTTCTTTTGAGTCACTATCTAATCACTCAGAGAGGCTATCGTTTTCAAATGATCCCAATATGAAATGATAATGTTAGTAAAGAAAGAAAATGACAAAACCATTTCCTGCTGCTGTGAGTCATCTACCCAAAGTGCGTACAGTTCACTGCACTCCCTGTTGAACCTTCTACTTTTCACATTGCGAGGATGCTAGGTCCACCTTTGGTGCAGACAGCTAAATTGTAGCATATTTTCTACATAGTGTTGGGATGAATGCAGCTGGTGAGTGTGCTGAGTTAAACAAGATAAAACAGCAGTTTACAGTTTGTACCAGCACACAAACAAATAAACTTAAGGTGGATGTTTTCCGATCAAAGCAGAATATAGCACTTCTACAACATGTATTGAACGCCAACCAATGATAACCAAGTGCTCAAGCCCTTAGGGCTGTAACATGAGTGCTGTGGAAATGCAGCTACAGCTGTGCATTGAAACTACACACATCCGGTGCATGCTGCATAAGGCAGACAACAGTGGGCGCTTACAAAACCTAAGTTTTGGTAAAGGTAATAGGGGTGTGGGGATGCTAGATGGGATAGTGAAGCAACACTGAGGTTAGGGGGACGGCAAAGCAACACGGGAGGTCAGTGGCACCAAAGCAATATGGAGTGCGCAGGTGGGGAGAAGCAAGACAGGGGTCAGCACAACAGTGAGTTGCAGGTAGAGACAAGTACATGAGGGTAACAGAAAAAACGCATGCACCCTCATGGACAGTTTAACACAAAAGTAAAAAGAAGTGTTGAAAAGCAAGCAGTGGAGGCAGAGATGCCAGTCAATCAGAGTGACGGTAAAGAGGCAATGCTCTACGGGATGGACTAACACAAGATTGACAAGCTAAGGCACAAATAAGAAGCAGACAAATTACAGTGACAAGGAAAGCCAACTAACTAAAGGTAAACAATGGGCGGGCTCCAAGCCTCTCTATGTTCTTAACAATTAACAATATGTCTTACGGAAGACAAGAACATAATCAGGACTTTGGTCAATAAATTTCCGCTGATCTATGGGCTGAACCTCTAAGCACTTCAAAAGCAACAGATATCAAAAATGTGTTCTACTTCGAGTAAACAGATCCTTCTAGATAACTGCACTTATATTTAAGACAAATCTTAGTTCTACAAAGAATTGTTGTCATTGTAAAAAATCAATACATATGACCCTATGCTCTTTGATGCCGTAGGCATAACAGCTTTTGAAATAAAATATCTGGAAAAAAAGTGAACTGATTTAAAAGCTATCCATCCCACTTTCTCTAAAGACAATTGTGTTAGCCGTGTGATGCTGGATACAATCTTTTCTGTAAGCACTAGGATTTTTTTAATTTTATATAAAGTGTATTTATTGTATTTTCCAAAAAGAGAAACCAAAGTAACAGGTCAGAAAACATAACCACACATGGGTATTCAGAATGACACAAAGCACAAGGAAAATTTTTGATAATATGTTAGTTTCTGTTGCACAAAATTGGAAGCAACATGTAAAACAAATCTTCCTTTGAAATGGTGGAATACCTGACCAAAACAATTAATCAAAATGTTTTTATTGGTTAACTAGAATAAGCCACTATAATATAGCAAACAAATTTAAATACATACTTCTTAAAAAAGAATTATTAAAAAAAAAGCCTCTTAAAATGACACTAACATTAAGCCGAAGATACACAATTATTAAAACAAACACACAATAGCAACAAATTAACATGGTCTTATAAAGTTCTCTAGCAAATTTTCCTATTATTCAGATGATATAAATAGCAGTTTATTTAGACATATGTACATGAATCTCACAGATCTTCACATCAAAAACCAATATCAAACATTAGAAGTCTTACAACATACTATAGAATAGAAATTCATATTGCAACTTTCTTAATGGCTTTTAGCAATTTCCTAAGACAACACCTATAGCTGCAGAATGCATTTGACATTGTATTAATGTGTGTTGCATCTGCATATTTTAGTAACAAAGCTGGTAAATACTTTTGATACTGATTTGAAAATATAGCGCAATCAATTACAATATTGTATCGTATTGTATTGCAATTGTATTTACATAGCTCTTACTACCCCTGATGAGGCGTCAAAGCGCTTTTTCAGGGTGTAGCACGCTACTCCATAACCCATAAAGGATTAGTGGTGAATTAGTATAGTGAAATATGACAGTAATTTGAATGGGGGATATGTTAGTCAGTTATTTGGACTGAGAAGTGTTGTGGAGGGATAGAAGAGGGAAAAGGTTTGCATTTATATAGCGTTTGCTACCTCTGATGAGATGTTGAAGCGCTTTTTCCACGAATAAAACTCTACTCCAGAACCCATAAAGGATTAGTGGTGAATTAGTATTGTGAAATATGAAAGTAATTTGAGCGGTGGATATGTTAGTCTGTTATTTGGATTGAGAAGGATAGTAAAGAGGGATACAAGAAGGGGAAAAGGTTTGCATCCATACAGCACTTGCTAACCCTGATGAGGTGTTGAAGCACTTTTCGGTGAGTAGCACGCTACTCCGGAACCCAAACAGGATTAGTGGGAATTAGGATAGGGAAGTATGCAATTAATTTGAGTGATGGCCATGTTAGTCTGTTATTTGGGTTGAAAAGGATAGTAGAGGGATAGAAAAGGGAAGGGTCCAGAATTTTTTATTTTTTGGGTGGAGTTTATAGCCGTGGGAGGGGGTTTGGGATGAGTAAAGGGGAGGTGAGGGGAGTTAGTTTATGAAATTAATGTGAGTGATGGACATGTTAGTCTGTTATTTATATTGAAAAGGAATAGTGGAGGAATAGAAGAGGGAAGGATCTAGATTCTTTTTTTTTTAGGGGTTCATAGCAGTAGGAGGGGGTTTGGGATGAGTGGATGGGGAAGAGTCTGAGGGAAGGGTTTAGAAAGGCTTGTTTGGGAGATCTGCATAGTAAAAGAGGTATGAGATGATGCAAGGAGGGAAGAGTCTTAAAAGGGTTATTTCGGGGATCATAGTAGTGGTATGGGGTTTGCAATGAATGGCAGATTGGAAGCAGATGATATATTGATAGCGGTATAGGGTGATAAATATGGTAGTGAATTGGAAAGAGTAGTAGAATGAGGTTTGAGATAAGTCAGAGAGTTGAGGTAGATGATATATTGAGAGTGGTATAGGGTGAGAAATAGGGGAGTGCATCGGATTTGCTGAATTAGAAGAAAAGTAATAAATAGATAGATATAGAAGTACATGGAAGTTATATATATGCATAAGGAAGGTAATATATGTAGATTAAAGATGTATTTAATAAACTCCTGCTTTCAAGTGTTGTTGCACTTTAAATTAATTTATTAGTTTTTATTTTTGTAATTCAATAGTAAAGCAATTGCAGATGTATTGTATTGTAATTGTGTTTATATAGCGCTTACTACCCCTGACAAGGCGTCAAAGTGCTTTTTCGGCGAGAACAGCAATAAATAGTTCCAATAAAAGATTTACTTATTTATGCAGTCACTTATATACATGTTAAAAACATAGACTAATGTAATTATAAGTAATAAGTACATTTGTTAAGCACAACTAACGAATATCTATATTTTTAAAACATAATTATTATGCTTGTTTATACACAGCAATACACATATGTAGGTACATATCTATAGTCCAAATAAATGCTTATACACAGAGGGATATGCTGTATATTTATATTTGCGTATGCGGTTATGTGGGGAAGAGCAAATTCTTCAGTAGTTTTCTAAAAAATAAGGTGGTTATCAGTGAATTTTATGTTGGGGGGTAAATAGTTCCATAGTTTAGTTGCTTGCATAGAGAAGGATGTGCCACCCATGGTTTTTGTCTTGTATGTTGGGATTTTGTGGCGAGGTGCCACTCTAGAGCAGAGGTTCCTTTGTTGTATGTATTTTGTGATTTAATACCTGATGAAGAGCAGTCCTGTTTCATGTATCGCTTTGTTGGTGATACAAAGCAGCTTGAAAATGGATCTTGTGGCAACCGTTAATCAATGCAGGGCTTTTAAGGCAGGGGAGATGGGGGCTTGTGGCTTTATATGTAAGAGTAGTCTGGCAGCCGAGTTCTGAATCCATTGTAGTCTTTTCATAGTCGTTAAAGGTGATCCATTGTAGAGGCTATTGGCGTAATCAAGTTTGCACAGAACAAGAGAGTTGGTGGCGTGAACTTTGTGTGGAAATCCCAGATGGGGGAAGATTTGTTGCAGAGTTTTTATAGTAACAAAGCTTGATCTTGCTAGTTTGTCAACGTGGGCATTCATTGATAGCTTGGAGTCCATGGTCATTCTGAGGTCCCTCACTTTCTTCGAAACTTTAGGCGGTGTTCCCAGATCATCAGGCCAGGCGGCGAGTTGGTCATAATTTTTGCAATTGCCACACATACGTTTTTCTTTTGTGGAAGCATTGAGCATTGAGATGGCTCCACGTCACCCACTGATCCACGGCTCTCGGACAACTGAAAATTGGTTAGTTTCCAATGTCTTTGGGGCATTCCAGTTGAAGGAGTATTTGTGTGTCAGCTACATAATTGTAGCATGTGAGGTGAAATTGATTGATTAGTACCGGTAATGACTATGTCGATGTTGAAAAGCATGGGTGAGATGATGGCCTTGAGGCACCTCTGCTTTTGTGAAGTACGGTTTGGATGAGAAAGGGGGGGTATGGATGACATTAGTTCTGTTGTGAAGGTAGAATGTGATCCTGTCTAAAGAAGTCCCCTCTAAGCTGGCTTCGTAGAGTCTTTGTATCAGAGTGTCATGGTCAACCGTGTCTAAGGCAGCCGAGAGGTCCAAGAGAAGTAGCAGAGCAACCCCGCTCTGGACAATTGTGTTCTTAAGGTTATCCCAGATGGCAACGCGGACAGATTCTGTGCCTCTGCCTAGACGGAATCCCATTTGGAGGTCTGACAGTATGGCATTATTTTCAATTAATCTTGACATCTGGGCAAATGCTGCTCTTTCTATCAGTTTGCCCAGGAAAGGCCTATTTATGATCGGTCTGTAGCTGTTGGGGTTCAGTGGGGACACGTTTATTATCTTCAGTAATGAGCGTATCTATGACTTTTTGAGTTCTTCTTGAAATATTCTTCTAGTTAAGGAATTGTTGATGATTCTTCTTACTGGTGTGGCAGCAGAGGTTGTTAGAAGAATTATCTTAAAGGTTTGTGGTGGACACGGGTCAGAAGGGCTGCCGGCAGGCCTATTTGCTTTAGCCAGGTCCATAAATTAATCGTGTGAAATTTGTTGGAAGGAATATAGAGGCTGGATTAGAGTATTCTAGGATTGTTGTTATGAAAAAGAGTTGGTGCTGATGCTTTGGCTTTGTTTTAAGTATGAGTATGTGTCTGCTTTGGCCATCTAATGATTTGCCAGTTTGTCTGTGAACTCTTGAGTAACTGTATGGGCTCCTTCTAGGCAATTTGATTTACGAAATTCAGTGAGAATTTTATACAACTTCTTTATTTGCACATTTAGCATTTAGATTGTCTTGATTGGTGTTGTTTGAGCTGGGCATGTTGCAGCTTTCTAATTTGTTGTTTTATTTCTGTATTTCTCCACGGTGCCTGTTTTCTTTTGTTTTGTTGTGTAGTTTTTACTGGTATCAGGATATCAAAAGCTTCCTGTAGCTACTCATATACTTTTTTAACAGAATGCATTGTGTCTAGCTCTGTACTGGATGTTAGTTGTGTTTCTAAGTGTTCCAAATTGAGTTTGTTCCAAGGTCGATAGGTGGATACACCTAAGGTGGTTTTAGGAGCGTCGCTTTGTGTTGTTTTATGTTGGAAAGCAAGCAAATGGTGGTCTGACCATGTGACTGTACTCATTGCTTGAAAGGTAACTAGTTCTGTATTTGCAAAAATGACATATAGCTGTGTCCAGCGATGTGTGTGGGTTTGTGGATGATCTGATTGTTTTCGGATGGGGCATATTGGGTTTGTCAAACCAAAAGGTTGAGGTCACCCAGAATGCATAGGTAGGAGTGTAGTGTCATCAGGTTGAAATTGTGTCTAAAAATGTGTCTGGGAATGTTGTATTGCTAGGTGGAGGTCTGTAAAGGAGCAGGAAGTTGCAGGAGGAAGATGGTGTAGGATTGCATCTGGTGAAAAGGACCTCACAACCTTGTATGGAGACGTTGTCAGCTTTAGTGATATGTATTGTTTGCCTGAACACAACAACTAGGCCACCTCCTCTTTTGCCTATACGATTTTGCGTGATAGTTTGATAGCCTAGAGGAACGGCTTCATGCAGGACAGAAGCAATATCATCTCCCAACCATGACTCAGTTATGAAGAGCATGTCAGGTTTTATGTCAGTCAGAAGGTTGTAGATGTGATGTTTGTTTTTAGAGAGCGATCAAGCATTTATTAGTAGACAGTTTAGAGAATGTACTTTACTGATAGTGTGACGTTGTTTTGTAGAAGAGTGAGCAGTATTTTGTGGGCTTGAAGCAGGTGTGTTCCTAGTGTTGGTATTAGCTGTATAAGGATAACAATTGTGTAGCTGTTCTGTATCATGTTCCTCATCCAGAAGGCTATGAAGGCATTTTGATGAGTCTGCCTGTGTAGGTGGTGGAGACAGTGTTGTAGAGTGAGTTGGTAAGTTATGTTGTTTTTGTAGTGTAATTTTGTGCAGTTGACACGGAGAAACAAAGTTGTGAGGAGTGGCATGGCTAATTTTGTTTGCGTCTGTTTAGGGCAGAAGGTGTATGAGTTAGGGGTGGTAGTGAAGCATGTGGATCATGTAGTAAGGTTCTAAACTGTCCAATGGAAGAGAGGCGGTTAAAAGAGAGTTGATGTGCTGCTGTATATGTTAGGCATGGGAGAATAGAGAGTGCTTGGCATTGGAGTTTGTTCATGGTGTTTAACACTTGTGTAGTCTGGAAGGTGGGTGTATGTTTGTAGTTTGTGATGGAAAGTATTATGAGGTATTGTGCGTGACAGATTTTGTTGCGCTGGTGTATGTGTTATGCTTTGTTTTTGAAGAGTAGTGAAAGGAGATGCTGATGTATTTGTTTTCAGAAAAGGATTTGTATGTAAAGTATTGTTGGTGAGTGGAAGATGTAAGGTAAAGGGGTGGTAATATGTTTTTGAGTAGAATGTATGTTGTGTGTAAGAGGGGATGAACTAGAGTTAAGAGTGTTTGTGTTAGATTAGATTGCTGCAAGAGATAATATGTGTGGTGCAGTGGAGTGTAAGGGTTGTGTTATTGTGGTAGGAAGAAGAGGAGTGTGTTGGTGGGAGAAAAGATGGAAGGCTGAGTATAGGTTTGTTAGAAAAGACTCAATACGTTAACTGCTGTTTAATTATATGCATATATGTTTATGTGAAAGACATCAGCTGTATCCCTACATATGTCTAAGTTTAAGATTTCTTATGTGGTTTTGATCAGCCTCTCTCCCATCCCTAGGGGCAACCCCTTGTGTGTGTGTGCGTTTTCATTAACTTTATTAATGTTTGTTGAACGTATTCTATAATACCATCCTAAATATAATCTTGACTTGGGAGCTGCTACTTTTTAATCAAAAGGATGTCTCTGTCATTCTGATGTATGCTTACTATATTTACTGTGTGTGTCTTTGAAAACTGTTTGATAAAAACTTCAATAATAACATTTAAATTTAAAAAAAACTATCTTTAAGAAATTCGGAAAGATAGACACATTTTTTAAAATTCATGAAATGACCTAAGTAAATCTTTATTAGTCCACAAGCCCCCTACCTCCGGTACTATGCACCAAAAGGTCAGTCTAGTCTCTAAGATTGTAAAGAACTGGCCTGTCTTACCTACAAGGACCCTGCTAACAAGGCATTGTTAAATGTGAGCCGTTATGTTTTCGTATAGAAAAACAAGGACAGTTAACACTCCGGTACACTGGTACTAAACACAAAGGCTTGATTCCAACACAAGTCCTGATGTGACCATTGCTTCAGATGGAAATAGGCAGGGCTGGAAATGAAGAAAATGTACACTTGGGTTCCCAAGCAGAGTGTAGCAAAAAATGGGGCTTAGTCAAGAAGAGTGGAGGCAGTGGCAGTCAGTGATACTTTATTTTTGACAGAATGTGCCTTAAAAGAAACTGTTAAGGAAAATGCAATAGTAACGCTGTTTTGGTTGACTGATTTGGTCATAAACAGGTTGCATTTTAAGATATTTGGCGGATTTAAGCACAGCTTATGTAGACCGAAAAGTATTGGGGTATCTAAAATGGTTTGTAGACCAAGCATAATTATCAGGAACAGATGCTTGAACGCTGTTACAGCAGCAGAGGGATTCAGTAAAGGTGGTGCTTCTTACGCCAATATTCAAATGGGATGGTCAGGAACAGAATACACAGCTTTGCAACCTAGGGTGGTTTTAAAAATTAAAATATTGTTGTTAGTAGGCCACCAGACTCCTTCCATCTCTTTCATGAGCCTGCATCAACATTAAGCCACTGTTAGAGTCCTGGAGAATAAACTCTGAATCTGGCATTTTATGTAACCCTGGGCGTAGTTTGCGAAGTAGCGCTTCGCGTAGCTACGCAAAGTGCACTTCGCACTACGCGAGCTACGCGAGCTACGTGTAGCACGTCGCGAACTGCGTAGTACCTTGTTCGCACTGTGCAAGATGTCGTTTTCAATGATTGCACAGTGCGGACAAGCAACCGGCACTGTGCAATCATTGATAACGACATCTTGCACAGTGCGAGCTGTAGTTTTCTGTTGCTCGAGTAGATTTTTACTCGAGCGGCAGCGTTCTCAACGCGAACTGGTAGTTTCTCATCGCGAGCGGTCGCGAGCATACGCGACCACTCGCAATGAGAAACCTGACCTCCTCGCGTTGGGAATCTCGCCGGAAGGTTTATTTTCCATGCTCGCGATCGCCAACATGATGTTGCTGATCGCGAACAAGGAAAAAGTCTCGCCGGGATGTCATTTTGCTTGCTCGCGGTCGCCAACTTGACGTTGAGGACCGAGAGCAAGCAAAAAAGGACGCAGCACTACGCAACACTACGCTACGCATGTTTGCACTGTGCTATGTGCAATTCGCGTAGTGCGAAGTAGCGCGAACTTCGCAAACTACGCGAGCGTAGCATAGTGCTTTGCCCAGGCTTAATTTTATGACGCCCCCTCCCACCTAGAAGTTAGGTCATGATGCATTCCCTCACTCACTCTCTACACACACTCAGCTATGCCCTCAACACCTCCCTGTGCAGCAACATACTTTCATCCATGATGTAGTCTCCCTCAGCAGTTTTTTCATTTTTGACAATTTATACTTATGCCAACAAGCCCTGGGGCGCATCAGAATGCCTCCTAATAGCTGAACGTTATTATAATAATTAGTACAAGAGTTTAGAAGCTAATATCATCTTTTAGGAAAACTGTGTGGCAGAAGGGTTTAACATAAAGGTTGAATATGGATGAGAACAATTTGGAGGTCCAAACGAAATTAAATCTTCGATTTACAATTCAAGATATACATTTTCCTTACGCAAATATTCCAATGCCATTGCATGATTTAATAAGCATTACTGAACAAGCCAGAGGATTAGAATGTGATAGTAGGAAACTCTAGGGGGAATGGGAACCTGAAGGGGGAGTAGTACTAAGGGGTGGGGGTGGGTATTTTTGAGGAAAGTACATTTTTAAAGAGCTGAACGGGTTCAATAACTCAAGTGCATTGCCAGAGAAAGCCTGTTCAGTGAATTATGTTTTATATATGCATTTCACCAAAATCAGGAGCAACTGTATAGACAGAAAATGACAAGTGTGACATGGTAATATTTTTGTGAGTTTGACAATAACCACACTGCAGTACTCGGGGCAGTTTTTAAAGGTCCCAGATTCTTTAGGTAGTATGGTGAGAAGTATCCTGCAGAAGCCAAGGCAAGTGGGTACAAATGCTTACACAACTGTTTTTAGTTCCTCAGTTGGTGTGAAGGATGTGAAGTTTCAGAAAGAGTTGGACGAAAGCCCCCATTGCCAGATTTTAAACGGGGTTTCAAAGTTGTATATTAGGAAACCTAGTAACTATGCGGATTCTGCAGTGTGAGTGTTCGAACCGACACGCTTGATGTAGTGTTTCCCTAAACATTTTGCTTATTATTATCATCAGGTTTGCTGATTCTCTTTTAGTGGCCTTAGGGCTCTGGACACTTTCTCACTGTACAAGCAGTGTGAAAGTGCACGCGCCCTTCCTACAAACATAAGGAAGTAGTGCTTGCCTGATGTTTTTAAACATGCCTCAAGCCTGCCATTGCTGGCCTGTCAGTGCCCACTTGCACCTATGAGTTTCTTAAACGTGCCAAGCCCGCCATTGCAGGCCTGTGTGTGCACAATTGCACATATGGTCAGGTTTGCCTTTCTCAACCACAGGTAAATCCTGATGGTACCTTTCCTGCCACTGGAGCACCACCCAGGGTAAATCTTAAGGGGTTAAGCGAGTGGTAGGTGAAAGCAGGGCAGGTACACATTTGTGTACCCTGCCCAGGAGGTGAAGAATACCCATGTGTGTTTTACTACCTATGAGGTTTGCTCTACCCAAAGGTTATGGGGGAATGGTTGAAATTACTGCAAGTTGCAATGGTGGCTAACAATGGAGCAGCCTCATCATGTTTTCTATCATTGGATTCACAATGACAAACCATCTCCTTTTCATTAATAGCTCAGAAATGCCACTTTTAGAAAGTGGACATTTGTCTGCCCTAAGACTCTGTGTGGCTTGTAGTTAGACTCCAGACCACACTAGAGGCTGGGGGAGCACATCTGTGCATTCCCCAGAGACCGCTATAAATCACTGGGCATGCAACTAGAATGACAGACTCTGCCATTGGAGGGCCTGGCTGGATAGATTGAAGGGACAGGTTTGACACATGGCTTCAGAAAAGCCAGATCATGGCCCCACTAAAGATTAAGATCTACATTCCACGACCCCATGGCAGAAAGAACCGAAATTTGAGGGAGACATCTGTGATTCAAAGGGAAACCCTCTGAACCACTCCCAACTTCAAAGGCACACTACAGTATAACTAATGGTGCCAAACTTCAGCATGGTAGTGATACACTTGTGGGGACGTGGGACCAGAGACCCTGAAACTGCGTGGTGCACACTGCCAGGGAAATCTGTGCACAAGGAGCATTACTGCCATTGGAAGGGACGGTGCACTCTTCCTGAATAGTGGGCTGACTACCTGCTGGTGTGTGGCATCCTGAAGAGTGCTCTCCAAGGGCTTGTTGGCTTTCCCTCTGTTCTCTTTGGAGGTCTCAGGGACATCAAAGACCTCCCGCAAGGGACCGACACCATCTATTTGTGACACCTGGAAAGTAGTGCCCTCGTAAGTGCCCACATCGTCTGCTGAATCCCAACTGGTACTGCGGCGTGAGCGTGGACCTAAGTATTGTGCTTGGCTCTGGATTGCATTGTGCTGAGCCCCCAAAGTACTGCCCGCATCTAAGGAGTGTGGCCCCTCCATTGTGGGGCCTTAACACGCATAAGCACCTTGTTTGTGGTGAGCTGATTCACCGGTTGCAGGACCCAGCGTGGATCGCTTCATTGATTGTGCCACATCTCTCTCATGCAACGTGCCGACTGCATGCTCATTGCATGCGGTGACTGATTCACAGGTTGCGACACTTGGAGGTGAGGGTGTACCTGTAGTAGTGCCTCATTCTACCTCATGTGGCACTGCTGCACTTGCGCCTGTATGTGTGACTGAAATTGTCTGGTATCAACGCGCACCAGACATTGTGCCTCATTTCTAGGGAGGATGATGAAATTTGCAACTCTTCGTTGTGTCTGACCACAACTATCTGGAGTGACTCGTATCAACGTGCACCAGACGTTGTGCCTCAGGAGGTGCAGAGGAGCGGATTCGTGTTATGTCGTGCCCGGATTGCCTGGGTGCTACTTTGATCGATGTGTTTCTGACGGTTTGCCTCCTACTTCCGAGTGGCCCCCCTCCTTCATCCCCAACTCATAGATAGTTCCTTTTGCACCCTCAGTGCTGGGGACCAACTGTCCTCACCTCACCTGGCCCGGCACCTTCGTGTTGCCAGGTAGTATTGCCCAGAGCGGCCCAGGTGGTGAGAGTAATTGACTGGATTAAGGAACACTTCCGAGAGCAATTGAAATCTGGTCAAGAGACTGCATGACCCCTCAGTGCTACGCAGAACTAGGCTGGTGCCGTAAGGCACAGTGTGAAATCCTTTGATTGATTGACTATAGCCATCATCCCGCTTCTGCTCCACATACTGTGGGTGAACTCTTCGAGTAGTGGCCAAACCTCCATTTATCGACTGCCAGCTAATTATTTTTGTGATCTGTGGTGCACCTTATAACTGTGTGGCATTGAATTATAATAATTGCCAGGATGGGCCTCGTTCTGACAACGTTTCGCACCGCATTACGCTGCTGGGTTGAAGTAGGACCTTTCCCAAGTGTGCATATCCCTGATGTCATTTTAACACAGTTGGGTCTAGTACTCCTAGTGATATTTCCAAATGTGATTTATGCCCAGAAATATATGATGTTTATGTTGTGTTAATTAAAGTGTGTTTTGAAAACAAACTTTATTTAAATACACCACATGTGAAGTCTCTTTTGTGATGCTCAGTGTATTTATTGTGTGAGAGTGCTGTGCCAATGCTTTACACATTGCCTCTGTGATCAGCCTGACTGCTCAGTGCCAAGCTACCCAAGGGTGAGTGCAGGTTTTACAGTGAATGTAATCACCCACCCCTCGCCTCAGCCAATAAGAGCATGCTAGTTCCAACAGTGAGGTTCCCACGTGCCTAGTTATCATCCATCTGTAAGTTTTGGCTTGGTGTGAAAAGAGAAATTTGGTTTTAGGGTCATATAGTTTCACCTGATTTTAAACAGGATATCAGGATTTAGTGGTCTCACTGACAAAAAAGTGAAGAGTGGCATGTCTGAACTCATCTCAGCCATAACAGTTTATTGTTTGAAGTCAAATATTCTAGCCTCAGTTTTTTTGTTTTTTTTATTTAGACCATGGTGGGTCCAGCAATTGCTGTGCCATAGGACTTAAAGAACAAAGCACTTACAAGGCCCAACAAGGCTGAAACAGGTCTGTGATCACTTGTGTTTCCTTACTGAGGTGAAATGACCTGGTAGTTTGGGCTGCACTGTTCCTACTGAAGCAGACCCGTGCTTATTGGCATAAGGTAGATCCTTGTCTGTAATGGCACAGGGAGCAAAACAAAAAATACAACAGTTGAGTGGAACATGATTCAAGAGTAATTACCAGAGGCTGCGATTAATTCAAACATTACACTCATCACCTTTTTATTTTTTTTCTGCGAGTCAAGGGGTGTGGAATTTAATATAATACCTACTTGTCCATGGGACAGGTTGCTTCATAAATCTACTTGTCCTGTAACAAAATTCACTTGTCCCTTGGGTGCCATGTAGTGCAGCGACAAATTTTGGCAGCAATCTTATTATATAAGAGCTCTGATACAGCCTCTCAGATTATGCCAGGGCTCATACCATAGTAGTGTTTGAATACTTGCAATCCACTTATGTTTCCATGTGTCCGCTGATCTACATACTGGGGCTTAAGGTAGTGGTAAGTAGGGTTAGAATGCCCTTTTGAGTTTGTGCAAACCTACAAACTTGCATGTTTTTAGCGTTTTCAACAACTCTTCTTTAATCTTTTCTCATACTGAGAAATGATGGAAATTTACTCCTGACAATGGCAGATGTAAACCTGTAAGCCTTTTCCAGAGTTGGGAAAAAAGTGGTTGGAGCGAAAGTGAACTTGCAAACACTCAGATTTTCGCATGAGCAAATCTACACATGCAAATTTGCTCATGCTAAAATGCAGTTCACAAATATTTTCTGGGAGTACTATTTCTTGTCCTACTTCTGTAAATTTGCGGGAATTCACTAAAGCTGTATAGCTGCACTTAAAGCAAGGACATATACCATGGGTGCATTTTTTAGACTTTCTTTCATAATTGGGCCCCTAATTTGGTCTGGCGTAGACCATGACCTTTTGCGTTAATTAAAATTCTGTCTCTCTCTCTCTGCATCAGCTGGCTCCACTGTGAGTGACAGCATTCTGCTCTGTCACAAGGAGCATATCAGCATACAAAGTAGTTTGTTCAGTGCCAGTAACGACTGTGGCAGTGTGTGCTTTTTGAGACCAACAACTATTTTCGCTTTTGCCCATGTTAGTTATAATGGTGAAGGCCCGGCAGGTCCCACACCTATAAAGTCTTCCAAAAACCATGCCAAAACAATTCACACATTGACAAAACTAAAAAGCTGACCACCAATTTCAAAACTACCGGCGTTGCCAATGCTTGTTTATTTTTGTTTACCATGATCTTATTGAAACTGGTTACACTGATTTTCCATTATGAATATTTTGTGAAATACTAGCATGCATCAACACATGTTACTAAATGATGCCGCAAAGAAATGGTACCTGAAACTTTACAGTAGTTTAGCTAAATGTTTTTTTTCTCTGCTTTCATTTTTTTATGAACATTTTATTTTGAAAGCAAAGAATCATCAATCTCGCTTTAAAGCTTCTGCAAATATTTGCATTAAATCAGAGAGCATTCTGGGAGCATTATACATAGCCTCATATTGCTAAACTTTGAAAACGTGTGTCAGTTAGGGATGGACTGTTTCTATTAAAGTAGGACTAAGGCTGATGTATGGTTGATCCCTGTCTGTGGTGCGGCAGTGTGTAAAAACATCTAATTGACTGAAACACAGCCCAGAGTAATTACCTGTGGTGACCCAAGCTTACCAGTTTGAAGTTACTTTGATGTATAACTAGGTAGCATCTGCACACAGATGATAGTATAACTCTAGCTCTGTCAGAAATGATCCAAGGATCCCAACGTAACAGTTTAATAGTTAGGGTATCAATATTTAGTCATGGAGGACACAGTAAGTTACAGGGATATGTTTACAAAGAGCGTTCTCAAAGCTGACAAACCGAAACTTGTTTGAAAGATGAGGTTCAAGCCAACGTAGTACAACATTATCAATTCCAAGCCTTTCTTTGGCATGGTGGAGCATGAAATTCTCTTCTGCACCCTCAAAGGGCAAGAGTACGCCTAATTACGAGGCAGTTATCATTTTCATTGAAAATCTTTAAAGCAGGGTTCTCCAGTGGGTAAGTTGGGACCTGCTGGTCACTCGCCAGTATGCTGGAAGTAAATCCATGAAGGGTAGCCCAGCACAATGTGTAATTCACAGGTAGAAGAAGGCAGCGCTACACATTTCCAAACGTACTTAGGCACAAGCACACACCATAACACGCTGCAGTACCCCTTTATTCTCAATGAAGAAAAGTCACATGGAGAATGGTGATTTTTCAAGCCCAATTCTTTTGTGATACAATGGGTGTAAAATCTGGGCCAGAAAAGAAGTGCCAGAAATAGCCAGACTGGAGAAGCCAGAGTCTAGGACTGCCAGAGACACAGTGAAAGTGATTCAGAAGGAAAAGTTACTTACCTTCGGTAATACCTTATCTGGTGGAGATGTGATCTGGCTGCAGATTCCTTACCTTTGAATTTCCCATGCACCAGATTTTTCTTCGAGCAATACCCTGGCGCACCGGTAGGTGGGGTCGGTCGGCTCCATGTGACACTGTCAGCATCGTCGGCGCCGGAAGTAATGCATGCTCCACCTCAGCGTGCTGACGTCAGTTACTTTTCATGACTATCCACATCAGAAAAGCAGAGCCATGAAGAGTACTGACACTGGTGTGTTTTTAAAAAACCTAGGACCCTTAAAGGGAATAGTTCTGCAGACAAATGTATACTTGGAAATCCTTCAGGACTGAGCGGCCAAAATTGCCGTCCCTGCGAGCTAGTGTCTGGGAAACGTGTGCAGGGATGCCTATGTTGCTGCCTGACAGATATCCAGGGCTGGTATTCCACATTGCAAAGCAGTGGTAGCAGCCTTAGCTCTAGTGGAATGAGCCCTTAAGTCTTCAGGAGGCTGCTTTTTGGCCAGAGCATATAAAATGTTGATGCAGTGGACAGCCCACTGGGAGATGATCCTCTTCTGCCCCGCATGACCTTTCTTCGCTCCAACGTACCCGACGAAGAGTTGGTTGTCCACCCTGAATAGTTTTGTGCGGTCAAGGTAGAACAACAATGCTCTTTTTGGGTCCAGGCAGTGGAGTCGCTCCTCTTTTTAAATGGATGCAGAAGAGCGTAGAAAGTGGGCAAGGTAACAGATTGCCCCATATGAAATGGAGTTACCACTTTCGGAAGGAAAGAGGCCCTGTTACGAAGTACCAATTTGTCAGGGAATATCGCCAGAAAAGGGGAGTTTGACAACAGAGCCTGCAACTCGCTAACCGCCAGTTTTGATGGTGAGCAGCTGGAGGGGTCAATTATGCCAGTGCTTGAAAGGGGCAGGTGAGAACATATGTACAAAGCCTTTCAGGAATCTATGTACAATGGGTGATTTAAAAAGGGAAGATTGGTCTGGCAGCCTCAGGAAGGCAGACAAAGCCGAAAGGTACCCTTTTAAGGTGCCCAGAACAGAGCCCTGCCGGGCAAGGGACAAAAAGAAAATCTCAGAGAGGAAAGCAGAAAGAGGGTCAATATACTTTTCTGTACAATACAATATAAATTTGGTCACCCGGCAGGCGTATTCCGTCTTAGTGGAGGGATGCCTAGCTGCCAGAATAACATTGCAGACTTCAGGAGGAAGGTTAAAAACGATCAAGTGCCGCCTCTCAATCTCCACACAAGAAGGCGCAGAGTTGACAGGATCGGGTGGAGAACCCTCCCCTGCTGCTGCGACATAAGATCCTCCCAAAAAGGCAGCCTGATCGGAGGACTGATGTTCATCTGTAGAAGCTTAGGATACCAGGCTCTCCGTGCCCAGTCCAGAGCCACAAGGATGACTTTGGCACAGTCGTTACTGATCTTCTTGAGAACTCTGTACAGGAGTGGTATGGGTGGAAAGGCATACAGGAAGCCCAAGGTCCACTCGAGATGAAACTCCAAACCACAAAACGGCTGACATTGCGCGTTATCTGCGGAGGCGAACAGATCAAACCAAGGCTCTTCCCACTGCTGAAAGAGACCTTGTGCTACCTCCAGGTGGATCCGCTAGACATCGACAGCTGAGTCCGTCCACCTAGGCATTCAGGAAACCTGCCAGGTGTTGAACCACCAGAGATATGCCCTGCTGTTCCAGCCATGTTTAGAAATGCAGGGCCTCTTGACAAAGAGTCCACAACCCCACTCTGCCCTGTTTTTCCAGTACCACATGGCGGTGGTATTGTCTGTGAATACTTGAACTAGCGTACCTTTGATGGAGGGTAGAAATGCTTGCAGAGCCAGCATATTCCATCTCGTATGTGCCACTAGTAGGATGCAGGAGCCTATGAGACCCAGCAGCCTCAGAGCCATTCTCACCGAAATCCAGGATTGAGGCAGAAACATCAGTATCATAGCCTGAATATCCTGAACGACGCTTGGGGGGATTGGTTGAAACTACACTGTGTTTAGGACAGCTCCGATGAAAGGGAGCGTCTAAGAGGGAGTCAGGTGTGACTTCAAAACATTGATAGTAAAACTCAGCAAATGCAGGAGGTTCACCGTGGTCTGGAGGTGGGAGATGACAGCCTGTGGCGAGCCTGCCTTCAACAGCCAGTCGTTAAGATAGGGGGAGACCGGCTCCCCTGGTTTGTGCAGATGAGCTACGACCATGTCATCACCTTGGTGTACACCTGAGGGGCGCTCTTAAGGCCAAAAGGGAGAACAGTGAACTGAAAATGCTCATGTACTACTATAAACCACAGGTAAAGCCGATAGGCAGGCAGGCCAGTAATGTGGAAGTAAGCAAGTCCATTGCTACCATTCAGTCTCTTGGTTTCAGAGCAGACAGGGCCTGAGCTAGGTGAGCATCTTAAATTTTTCCTTTTTGAGGAAGTAGTTGAGGCCTCGCTAGTCTAGGAAAGGATGAAGGCACTTGTCCTTTTTTCGGGACCAGAAAGTAGCGGAAATAGCAACCACTGCCTACTTCTGGCTCCCGAACCCTCTCTAGGACTCCTCTGGCCAAAACAGTCATGACTTACTTCCACGGGGTCCGAACGAGCCGTGCCCTTGGACGCGCAGAGGCTGTGGAACCTGGGCAGCCCTGTGGCTGGGGTATGGCTGGCGATGCTCAAAGCCCCTTCCGTAGCCATGAAAGGGGTGATAGGCAGACTGGGGACATGTGGCCACTGCGAAGTCCAAGGACTTTGCCGTAGCCCGTGAGTCCTTAAAATGCTCCTGTGCTATGTCTGCCTTGTCTATGAAGAGACGGGTGCCATTAAAGCATATGTCCATGAGAGAGGCCTGGACATCCCCTGAAAAGTCAGAGGTTCTCAATCAGGTGTGTTGTCAAACAGCCACCATTGACGAAATCGCTCTGCCTCACAAGTTGGTCGTGTCAAGACCACAACAGATAGCGAACTTTGCTGCATCTCCCCCGTCTGACACTGCTTGGGAGAGGATGACCCGGGCCTCCTCTGGGACTTGTGGCAGCACTTGTGCAACCGTTTTCCACAGGGAGTGGGAATAACGGCCTGATAAGCATTCGGTATTCACCGACCGTAATGCAAGGCTGATGGAAGAAAAAAAAGTTCTTACCCAAACTATTCAGCCTCTTGAATTTCCTGTCTTGGGGAGTGGAAGAGAAAGAGCCATCACTATACTATTGTTTTTATTACACCAAACTGTTGTGCATTGAACTATGCCTTTAAACATTCTTAACATATTGGTTTTGAAAGAAAATATTTTAAAAATCAAGATGAGTTACTTAAAACTGTGCGAATTGAGTATCTCTTCAACTAACTTATAAGTTAAACAACGTTACCTCTGTAAAATGGCCGCTTTGGCCGGGAAAGACAGTCTATGATTTATTGCCTGTCTTTCTGGTTCCTTCCGAGGACAGGAGGCTTGAAAAGCCACTCTATTGTTGGTATCTGTGGGCGACTGTGAAGCGGCACAACAGCAGGTATGAAAGAATCTCCAGTGGCATGAACCCAAGGTGGCGCATCCTGTGAGGATGCTGAGGATATTTGTGAAAGTGAAAAGCCAACTTATAATGTTTAGTGGCAGAAGTTGCAGATAACAGAACACTTAATTTTAGCCATAGTGCATATCCTAGTGACTGCCAAATGAGTGTCACACAATTTTACCCCAGCAAACCTGAGACACAAATAACAGTGATGGGTTGACATACTGCATAATTCCATTAGGTGAATACACATTTTGAGAAAATAGTAACAACATGTATTGCAGACAGGTGTACTGCCAAGTCAGTCCTTAAAAATCTAGCAAATACATAAAATCAAGGTTTACACTGCTTCAGATGTCTAGTTGTAGAATAGCAAAAGGTGTTAGTATTACCCGTTTAACAATGCTCGCTCTATTGACCTCATGAACGTAAGATTTTTTCATCCACACCTAGTCTGGATCTTTAACCCACACTTTGAACTCGTCATCCGTTTTTACTTGTTGATCTGTTTTGGTGGCAGAATTGTTTGTGGTGGTCATGCATTATTTCGACTCTAGATACTGGCCAAGAACATCGCACGCAAGTGGGTGCTTGACTTATAGAAATATAGCGAAGTTTCCAGAGGACAACGGTAGTAAACTGTCACTACTTCCTCAGTAACAATAAACGAGCATTGGCATAGCCAATAGGTCTCGCCTTTGGGACCTTATAAGTGTTTAGCCATACAACAATGGATGTTGTTGCACCAAGGATATTGTACTGGATAACTAAACACTTATAAGGTCCCAAAGGGGAGACCTATTGGCTATCCCAATGCTTGTTTTGTATTAAGGACAAGCAGTGCTATCAGGCTCCGGCTGCCACTTAGTCCACCGCATCCGACGTAGACGCTGCAGCCATCTTTGAGAGAGGTAGAGAGGTAGAGAGGTAGAGGTAGAGGTAGAGGTAGAGAAAGGTAGAGAGAGGTAGAGAGACAGGGGTAGAGAGAGAGGTAGAGAGGTAGAGAGGCAGAGAGAGGTAGAGAAAGGTAGAGAAAGGTAGAGAGAGGTAGAGAGGGGTAGAGAGAGGTAGAGAGGTAGAGAGACAGAGGTAGAGAGAGAGGTAGAGCTGTAGAGAGAGGTAGAGAGAGAGAGAGCGGTAGAGAGGTAGAGAGAGAGAGGTGGAAAGGTAGAGAGGTCGAGAGAGAGAGGTAGGTAGAGAGAGAGAGGTAGAGAGAGGTACAGAGATAGAGGTACAGAGAGAGGTAGAGAGAGAGGTAGAGAGGTAAAGGTAGGTAGAGAGGTAGAGAGAGAGAGGTAGAGAGAGGCAGAGAGAGAGGTAGAGGTAGAGAGAGGTAGAGAGAGAGGTAGAGAGAGGTAGAGAGGTAGAGAGAGAGAGAGGGGTAGAGAGGTAGAGAGAGAGAGGGGTAGAGAGGTAAAGAGGTAGAGAGAGAGGTAGAGAGGTGGGGGTAGAGAGAGAGGTAGAGAGGGAGAGAGAGGTAGAGAGAGAGAGGTAGAGAGGTAAAGGTAGAGGTAGAGAGAGAGAGAGAGGTAGAGAGGTAGAGAGAGAGAGAGGTAGAGAGAGAGAGAGGTAGAGAGGTAGAATGAGAGGTAGAGAGAGAGAGGTAGAGAGAGGTAGCCAGAGAGAGAGGGAGAGAGGTAGGGAGGTAGAGAGAGGTAGAGAGAGGTAGAGAAAGGTAGAGAGAGGTAGAGTGAGGTAGAGAAAGGTAGAGAGAGGTAGAGAAAGGTAGAGAGAGGTAGAGAAAGGTAGAGAGAGGTAGAGTGAGGTAGAGAGGAGGAGAGAAGTAGAGAGGTAAAGGTAGAGAGAGAGAGGGAGAGAGAGAGAGGTAGAGAGGTAGAGGTAGAGAGGTAGAGAGAGAGGTAGGTAGAGAGAGGTAGCCAGAGAGAGAGGTAGAGAGAGAGGTAGAGAGAGAGGTAGAGAGAGAGGGGTAGAGAGAGAGTTAGAGAGGGAGAGAGAGAGAGAGAGAGTTAGAGAGGCAGAGAGAGGTAGAGAGGGAGTTAGAGAGGCAGAGAGAGGTAGAGAGGGAGTTAGAGAGGTAGAGAGAGGTAAATAGAGGTAGAGGGGTAGAGCGAAAGGTAGAGAGGTGGAGAGAGGTAGAGAGACAGTGGTAGAGAGAGAGGTAGAGAGGTAGAGAGAGGTAGAGAGAGAGAGGTAGAGAGGGGTAGAGGTAGAGAGAGAGGTAGAGGTAGAGCGAGAGGTAGAGAGGTAAAGGTAGAGGTAGAGGGGTAGAGAGGTAAAGGTAGAGGTAGAGAGGTAGAGGTAGAGAGAGAGGTAGAGGTAGAGAGAGAGGTAGAGGTAGAAAGAGAGGTAGAGGTAGAGAGTTAGAGAGAGAGAGATAGAGAGGTAGAAAGAGAGGTAGAGAGAGAGGTAGAGATAGAGAGTTAGAGAGAGAGAGGTAGAGAGGTAGAGAGAGAGGTAGAGAGAGAGATAGAGAAAGGTAGAGAGGTAGAGAGAGAGGCAGAGAGACAGGGGTAGAGAGAGGTAGAGAGGTACAGAGGTAGAGGTAGGTAGAGAGGTAGAGGTAGAGAGGAAGAGAGGGAGAGAAGTAGAGAGGTAAAGGTAGAGAGAGAGAGGGAGAGAGAGAGAGACAGAGAAAGAGGTAGAGAGGTAGAGCTAGGGAGAGAGAGGGGTAGAGAGGTAGAGAGAGGTAGAG
The DNA here is from genome assembly GCF_964204655.1 of Triturus cristatus. Lineage (NCBI taxonomy): Eukaryota > Metazoa > Chordata > Amphibia > Caudata > Salamandridae > Triturus > Triturus cristatus. The sequence goes on from NC_140581.1 coordinate 300,491,483, forward strand.
AGAGAGGTAGAGGTAGCCAGAGAGAGAGGTAGAGAGAGAGAGAGAGGTAGAGAGAGAGAGAGAGGTAGAGAGAGAGGTAGAGAGGTAGAGAGAGAGAGGTAGAGAGAGAGGTAGAGAGAGAGAGAGAGAGAGAGAGAGAGAGAGGTAGAGAGAGAGAGAGAGAGAGGTAGAGAGAGAGAGGTAGAGAGAAATAGGTAGAGAGAGAGAGGTAGAGAGAAATAGGTAGAGAGAGAGGTAAAGAGGTATAGGGAGAGAGAGAGAGAGGTAGATCAGTAGAGAGAGAGAGGTAGAGAGGTAGATCAGTAGAGAGAGAGAGGTAGAGAGAGAGAGGTAGAGAGAGAGAGAGGTAGAGGTAGAGAGAGGTAGAGAGAGAGAGGTAGAGAGAGGTGGAGAGGTAGAGAGAGGCAGAGAGGTATAGAGAGGTTGAGGTAGAGAGGTAGAGAGAGGTAGAGGTAGAGAGAGAGAGAGAGAGAGAGAGGTAGAGAGAGAGAGGTAGAGAGAAATAGGTAGAGAGAGAGAGGTAGAGAGAAATAGGTAGAGAGAGAGGTAAAGAGGTATAGCGAGAGAGAGAGAGAGGTAGAGAGGTAGATCAGTAGAGAGAGAGGTAGAGAGGTAGAGAGAGAGAGGTAGAGAGAGGTAGAGAGAGAGGTAGAGAGAGAGGTAGAGAGAGAGGTGGAGAGGTAGAGAGAGGCAGAGAGGTATAGAGAGGTTGAGGTAGAGAGGTAGAGAGAGGTAGAGGTAGAGAGAGAGAGAGAGAGAGAGAGAGAGAGAGAGAGAGAGAGAGACAGGGGTAGACAGAGAGAGGTAGAGAGAAATAGGTAGAGAGAGAGGTAAAGAGGTATAGGGAGAGAGAGAGAGAGGTAGAGAGGTAGATCAGTAGAGAGAGAGAGGTAGAGAGAGAGAGGTAGAGAGAGAGAGAGGTAGAGAGAGAGGTAGAGAGAGAGGTGGAGAGAGAGGTGGAGAGGTAGAGAGAGGCAGAGAGGTATAGAGAGGTTGAGGTAGAGGTGGAGAGGTATAGAGAGGTAGAGGTAGAGGTAGAGAGAGAGAGGTAGAGAGAGAGGGGGTAGAAAGAAAGAGGTAGAGAGTGGTAGAGAGGGGTAGAGAGGTAGAGAAAGAGAGGTAGAGAGAGAGGTAGAGAGGTACAGAAAGGTAGAGAGAGGTAGAGAGAGGTAGAGCAGTTCATCAAAATACTCAGGTGCCAGGATCAGTTTTTAGGCCAAAAAGCTGCGGGTTCATGATTAATACTTTATTGGGTGATTAATTAAAACACATACAATATACTCAGTAATGCAGGCAAGATGACCCTTTCTATGTTAACAAGGAGGCACTGCTCGCTCCTGCAGGCAAAACGCCGTGGGATGCGAGGAATACAGTTGTGGGGGGAGAGGTTGGGGGAGTGCGGCCGAGAGCACACAAAGCGTTTCCTTTGCGGGAGCGAGCAGGGGCACCATCTGGTTGCCAGTTAATTACAAACAGATGGTTTCAAAGCTCGCTCCTGCAAGGGAATCGCTAAACGTGCACGCGTTGCCATTGAAAGCAATGCAAAGCGTGCACGTTTTTGGCCCAAAGAGTGAATCGATTCCTAAAGGTCTCCTCCTATGCAGCGCATGTGCGCTGCGTAGGCGAGACCTAAAAAGCAACACATTTATACATGAACACCGATCCAAAAAAAGACATCTCACGGCAAACCCAAAGTTAAAATTAAAAAGAATGAAAAAGGCCTTAGTTCCCAATTGTTACTGTCATGTTGGTAAATCCAACTCTTGTCCCTCAAGCATCCCCGATACGGTACTCAGTGAGCAACGTTCTACAGCGTTAACCCACATGTGTGAGCAACGTTCTACAGCGTTAACCCACATGTGTTATCCACAAACACCAGAGAAAGTCAAATGTCCAAAGCAAAGGTGGGAATGTCAACTGCTTCTAAATGGGCAGGCCTTCCCGGCATCTGGGACAGTTATTTGGATAAATATATGGACGGATTGAGGGGCAGGTCTATATTAGAGCACATGTGTGCTGTGGTACAATAAACTACATGCTGCAGTGGTAGCAAATGTCACATTCTAAGCAAATAGTAGTTTTAGTACAACAGCTCCCTCAGCCGCCAAAGAAAAGTACTACAGGAAACATGGATGGTGAAAACCAGTGAAAAGTAAGCATGACGTTTGACACACAATATTACTCTGAGTTTTAAATTTGGTTATTGCTGCTTGTAAAAATTAGTTTCTGGTCCTGGCTTATCCCTTGTTTTCGTCATAGGTTGTACTGAATTTATTTGCATAGGAAAATGCATGTTGATATGTTTGAATGTTTTGTTTTTTTATTTCCAGTCATGGTTGTTTCCTTTGAAAAATACCTACTTTTTCCCATGAATTTTAGGTAGATAGAGAGAGGTAGAGAAGAGAGAGAGGTAGAGAGAGGTACAGAGGTAGAGGTAGAGAGAGAAGTAGAGAGGTGGAGAGGGAGAGGGAGAGAGGTAGAGAGGTAAAAGCTAGAGAGAGAGGTAGAGAGAGAGAGGTAGAGAGAGAGAGGGGTAGGGAGAGGGGTAGAGAGAGAGGTAGAGAGATAGGTAGAGGTAAAGAGAGAGGTAGAGACAGAGGTAGAGAGAGGGAGAGGTAGAGGTAGAGGTAGAGAGAGGGAGAGGTAGGGAGAGAGGTAGAGAGAGAGGTAGAGAGGTAGAGAGAGAGGTAGAGAGGTAGAGAGAGAGGGAGAGAGGTAGAGAGAGAGGGAGAGAGGTAGCGAGAGAGAGAGAGAGAGAGGTAGAGAGAGAGGGAGAGGTAGAGAGAGAGAGAGAGAGAGAGAGAGAGAGAGAGAGAGAGAGAGAGGGAGGTAGAGAGAGAGGGAGAGGTAGAAAGAGAGAGAGAGAGAGAGAGGGAGGTAGAGAGAGAGAGGTAGAGAGAGAGGGAGAGGTAGCGAGAGTGAGAGAGGTAGAGAGAGAGAGGTAGGGAGATAGAGAGAGAGAGGTAGAGAGAGAGGGAGAGGTAGAGAGAGAGAGAGAGAGAGAGAGAGAGAGAGAGAGAGAGAGGGAGGTAGAGAGAGAGAGAGGTAGAGAGGTATAGGGAGAGAGAGAGAGGTAGAGAGAGGTAAAGAGATAGGTAGAGGTAGAGAGAGATAGGTAGAGAGATAGGTAGAGAGGTAGGGAGAGAGAGAGAGAGAGAGGGGGTAGAGAGAGAGGTAGAGAGGTAGAGAGAGATAGGTAGAGAGATAGGTAGAGAGGGATAGAGAGAGAGTGTAGAGAGAGAGAGAGGTGGAGAGAGAGGTAGAGAGAGAGAGAGAGGTAGAGAGAGAGAGAGAGAGAGAGAGGTAGAGAGAGAGAGAGAGGTAGAGAGGGGTAGAGAGAGGGGTAGAGAGAGAGAGGTGGAGAGAGGTTGAGGTAGAGAGAGAGGTAGAGAGGTAGAGAGGTACAGAGGTAGAGGTAGAGAGAGAGAGGTAAAGAGAGAGAGGTAGAGAGAGAGAGGTAGAAAGAAAGGTAGAGAGAGAGGTAGAGAGGGGTAGAGAGGTAGAGAAAAAGAGGTACAGAGAGGGGTAGAGAGGTACAGAGGGATAGAGAGGTACAGAGCGGTAGTGAGAGGTAGAGAGGTAGAGCAGTTCATCAAAATGCTCAGGTGCCAGGATCAGTTTTTAGGCCAAAAAGCTGCAGGTTCATGTTTAATACTTTATTGGGCGATTAATTAAAACACATACAATATACTCAGTAATGCAGGCAAGCTGACCCTTTGTATGTAAACAAGGAGGCACTGCTCGCTCCTGCAGGCAAAACGCCGTGGGATGCGAGGAATACAGTTGTGGGGGGAGAGGTTGGGGGAGTGCGGCCCAGAGCACACAAAGCGTTTCCCTTGCGGGAGCGAGCAGGGGCACCATCTGGTTGCCAGTTAATTACAAACAGATGGTTTCAAAGCTCGCTCCTGCAAGGGAATCGCCAAACGTGCACGCGTTGCCATTGAAATAATGCAAAGCGTGCACGTTTTTGGCCCAAAAAGGTGAATCGATTCCTAAAGGTCTCCTCCTATGCAGCGCATGTGCGCTGCATAGGCGAGACCTAAAAAGCAACACATTTTTACAAGAACACCGATCCAAAAAAAGACATCTCATGGCAAACCCAAAGTTAAAATTAAAAAGAATGAAAAAGGCCTTAGTACCCAATTGCTACTGTCATGTTGGTAAATCCAACTCTTGTCCCTGAAGCAACCCCGATACAGTACTCAGTGAGCAACGTTCTACAGCGTTAACCCACATGTGTTATCCACAAACACCAGAGAAAGTCAAATGTCCAAAGCAAAGGTGGGAATGTCAACTGCTTCTAAATGGGCAAGCCTTCCCGGGATCTGGGAGAGTTATTTGGATAAATATAAGGACGAATTGAGGGGCAGCATCACCTCAGCACAGCACCAACTCAGCATCACTCCACACCACATGAACACCAGTGCAGCACCAGCACAGCATCAATCAGCACCAGCACAGCATCACTTAGCACCACCACAGTATCACTCAACACCAGCGCAACATCACCTTGGCATCCCTCAACATCACCCCAGCACCAACTCAGCACCACCTCTGCATCAGTGCACCAGCGCATCACCAACTCAGCACCAGTGCAGCCCCACCACAGCATCATCGCAGCACCATGTAAGCACCAGCACCAAAACAGCACCACTTCAGCATTAGCGCAACACAACATCAGCACCAGTGCTTCACCTCAGTGAGGCACCAACTCAGCATCACTCAGCACCAGCACAGTACCACCTGAGCACCAAAGCATCACTCAGCACCACCTCAGTATCACTCAGCACCATCTGCGCACCACCTCCGCACTAGCACACCACCACCTCAATATCACTCATCACCAGCGCAGCACCTCCTCAACATCAGCGCAGCGCCACCTCAGCAGCAATTCAGCACCAACTCAGCATCAGCACACCACCATCTCTGCATTAGTGCACCACCACCAGCGCAGCCCCCCTCAGCACCAGCTCAACCCCACCTCAGCAGCAATTCAGCACCAACGCAGCAGCACTTCAGTATTATCGCAACATCGCATGAGCTTAGCATCATCCGGGCACAGCACCAACTCCGCATCACTCAGCAGCAGCAAAGCACCACCTGAGCACCAGTGCAGCACCATCACCTCAGCATCACTCAGCATCACCTGAGCACCAACACAGCACCATATCAGCATCAGCTTAGCCCCACCTCCGGTCCAGCACAGCCGACCTCAGCAGCAATTCAGCACCAACGTAGCACAACTTCAGCACAATACCAAGTCAGCATCACTTAAGCACCAGCACACCACCACCTCATCATCACTCAGCACCACCTGTGTATCATTCAGCATCACCTGAGCACCATCACACAACCACATCAGCATCACTCAGCACCACCTCAGTCTGCCCTTGGAATCTGGCATCTGTTGATTCTCCCCTAGTGTCCGTCTGCTGCCCTTGTTGTAATTCAGGTACGAATTCCCAACCTCCACCTTCCCCTTGATTATGCCCCCTCCACCTCCCATAACAACAACAAAAAATCGATAACAGACAAGCATTTAACAGGCAGGAAGAAGTTGCCAGCACTGAAAAGAAACTATCATTTGCATGCAATAGGTCTGACATTACTGTAAGTTTGAGCTATTGGCGTTGCAAATAATAATGCAACACCAATAGCTCAAACTTTCAGTAATGCGAGACCTATTGCATTGCAAATGCTTGTTTATTAATATGGCTGTTCCCCTTGCATAGGATGAATAAGAGTCAAAACATCTATGCTCCGCCCAATGGGATGCAAAGGTAGTGGAAGTGGAGGGATTCAAGTGCTTCTCCTGCAGCAAGGCTACGTGGATATTATGTCTGTCCAGGTATGCCAGTACATGTCTACACTTGAGGGGATCCCTCAGCCGATGGACATTTCAAGTCAGGAATTTATATCCTGTTCCCCCGTTGGCCGGTCATGCTACTGGGTTCGATCGATGATGACTGTGTGGGGCCTTGTTATGTAACCTTATGCAAGTAAGAGTTAAAGTAAACTGCTCATTCCAAGCTGCTTCATGTGCAATGAGTAGCTAACAATATATACCCCTCGCTCCCACCTCCCTCAACGACAACCAAATCCTCTCGCAGTCCTCACCCCACCCACCCACCCACCCACCCACCCAACAAAAATAACGAACCTAACTAGGTGACAGATCTCCGAGCCCCCCTCACTATTTAGATACCTGAGCAATTCACCATAACGTTTTATAGCAAAATCTGACATCTTGGTAAGGGGCTGGGGACAGTTCAGTCCGATCAGCCGTCTCCCGGCAGGGCGAGTAACAGACAGAATGCTGACCAATAGGCTTGACTAGGGGTTTATAACAATCTCATGTGTTAATTTCATAACAATTACACGTTGTGCTTCATAGAATACAGTACAAAGGGAAAGGAGAGACCATTGATTCCAAAGACGACACAGTGACCAAGAGAGTGTATATAATGAAAATTCGAAACATAAGCATAACTGAGAGAAGAAAATGAAGGGAACATGCGAGAGAAAGAAAAGGATAGGCAGAAGCAGAGAAAAGATGCAATTAAATAAGCAACGATTATAACTACTGAACGGAGGCAGAAATGAGTGGGAAAAATGTGAGCGAGCAGAAGCAAAGAAATAAACCATAGAATTAAACATTTAGGTCACTCGTTTTGTCACCCTCTGCTGTCGCTCTTTCGATACCTTTCGGGATTTGTTCAAAGTAGGGGCGGTATTATACTGGCTTCGATGCATCACAAACCGCTAGGTCTAACAAACTGTAATATCCCTGTAAGTATTTCTTCTTGGTTTATTGTATGACGCTTGTATTCTAGAATGTGAGTGTGATGTCATTCTAGACTACTCCTTCATTGAGACAGTACGGCCTCACTGCGGGTCCGTTATTTAAGAGACTTAACTTTTGAAGAATAAAGGATTTCCTGTAAGACGTCTCACGAGTTGTTATCTACCGCCACATATTTTGGTACCAGGAGTGGGGTAGAGCTTTTAAACAACTCTCGTCCTTCAACCTTTTGATCCGTCGGATCTTTCGTTCCTGCTTCATGGCTCATCTTCTCTTCAATTGAAGAAACGATCTTATATTGTTCCCGTTTCACGAAAGGACCCGCAGAGAAAGGTTGTACTTTATTTTGTTTTATGCTTGCTTTCTATTCAGTCTGTGTTGCGAGAGCCAACCGTCGTTGTGCCTCGCGAGTAACGCTGCTCACGAGCTACATTGTATCCAGTGGCGAGCGCTGCCGTGAGCGAGCTCCTTCACGCGCAACATTGTATCTAACACGAGCTGGAGCTGATTCCTGCATTTACTCGACGCTTACTCATCTCCTAGCAACAAGCCACTCATTGTTCTCTGGAAGATTTTCACGCACTCTGTCTTCAGTGCTACATTCTATCCTACGCAAGCTACTGCCTTTGTTGCTTGTATCCTAGCAACGAACCACTCACTGTTTCCTGGCTAAAGGAACGTTCCTTAATGGATTTTCTGCATTATGTTAAGCTTTTACCGTCATCCTAATGGATTTTCTTCATTCTGAAAAGCTTTTATCTTCTAAAAGATCTCTATAACTGCATTAGAGATATCAGGAGTGTTTCTATTTGTGTTTTAAAGCGGAAACATCCGGATCTCTTCATTTTCAAAGGCTTCCATCATAAGAAAAGTACTTTATTGCATTTATTTATTTATTTATTTATTTATTTTTCACACATATTTCTTGTTTTGTTTTGGTGTCTTCATGTCTGCTTCAGACGCTGCCTTACATCCTCCTCCATTTTTGCAAAGACCTGGCAAACCAGAAATTCTATGGAAACAATGGTTTCATATTTTTGAAAATTATTTAGTTGCCATCGATGGAAAAGAATTTTCTCCGGAAAGAAAACAAGCTCTACTTTACAATCACCTTGGGATCGCAGCTCAGAAAGTTTTTGACAATCTGCCTCCTTTTCCTAGACCCTCTGGCGATGGCACCTGGAAAATTTATATTGAAGCTACTAACAAGCTCAAAAGACAATATTCAGATGAACCCAACGTACTTTTGGAGAGACACAGTTTTTTCAAAAGGAAACAAGCCAGTGAGGAATCAGTCGAAGAGTATATAGCTGCGCTGAGAGTTCTTGCCTCTACCTGTGAATTTGAAAATTATACTGATGTCTCCATCAGAGACCAATTTGTTTTTAACTGTTTTTCAAAGAAAATGCAAGAACGTCTTTTAACCTGTCGTAATCCTTCTTTAGCTGAAGTTGTTGACATTGGAAAAAGTATTGAGCGTTCTATTATTTCTTCACAGGCTTTGTCAGGTCAAGAAGGTCATTCTCCCATTTCATATGTTTCAGACAATTCAGATCTCTCCACTGTAGCGGCTATTAAAGTTAACAAAGACCCTAAGAAATTCTTTTGCTTTCGCTGTGGCGACAAAAATCACATTGCAAATTTTCCATCTTGTCCAGCCTTACATAGGAAGTGTGGCAAATGCAAGAGAACTGGTCATTTTCAGGAGTTCTGTAAATCCCGTCGTTCCTTTCCAGTTGTAAAAATTCACAATGTTGAAGTACAGAATTCACCTTCTAAATCCTCTGTCTCTGATTGTAATAATATGTTTTCTAACCTTCTTTTGTCCATTGATGAACCCCTTGATTCTTTTGAAATTGAACGTCCCCTTTGCCAAGCTTCTATTAATGACAAATTTTTACAAGTTATGGCTGACTCGGGGGCACCCATCACTGTATTAGCCGACACTACCTTCTATGACACCTGGGGTCATTCCATCAAACTTAAAGCTCCCGATATTTCTCCAAAAGCTTTTGGTGAAAAGGATATTGACTTACTTGGTTATTTTGTTGGTTCCTTACAAATTCTTGGACGTTCTACGGATACGAAAATATATGTTGCTGTCAGAGGCAGAAACTTGGTTGGTTGGAGGGATTTAGCCAAATTAGGCATATTTCTGAAGCCTGGACACAAAAATCCTATTGTTTTAGGAGATCTTCCAATTCTGTCAATTGATACTTGTGTAGAAAATGCATGTACCATTGATACTCTTAAAAAAGAATTTCCTTCTGTTTTTTCGGACAGAATTGGTAACATTAAAGGTTTTGAGCATGCTATTAGACTAAAGGATAATGCTATACCTGTTTCACACAAGGTGAGACCTGTTCCTATCAGTGTTCGCAGTGATTTAAAAAAAGAATTGGAGAAACTTTGTGCAGAAGGTGTTATTACTACAACTGACTCCTCTGAATGGGTTTCTCCCATTGTTCTTGCTAAAAAAAAAAAATGGCAATCTTCGTCTTTGTGTGGACCTCAGATCATTAAATCGTAACATCATTGTTGATTGTCATCCCCTTCCCCATATTCAACAAATGCTGTCTAATATTGGCCATGCTAAATTTTTCTCCACAATAGACTTACATTCGGCATATCACCAGATACCATTACATCCTGAATCGCAAGAACTTACTACTTTTGTTACCCCTTTTGGTGCGTATAAATATTTAAGGCTGCCATTCGGTTTAGCCTCAGCTGCCGCTGTTTTTCAGAAAGCTATGGACGTTCTTTTTAAAGATGTTAAGAATGTCCAGGCTTTTCAGGATGATATCCTTGTTTTTACTGAGACTAGAGAATCGCATTTAGATACTCTACACAAAGTTTTTTCCATTCTGTCTGCTAGGGGCATTACTGTTCAACCTGAAAAGTGCAAAATTTTAGCAGAGCAAATTGATTATTTAGGTCACAACATCACATCAGAGGGTATCAAACCTAAATTCAGTAATGTGGAGGCTATTATTAAAGCTCCACCTCCACCTGACAAGGATGCTTTGAGATCTTTCCTAGGTCTTTGTGAATATTACGCTCGTTTTGTACCTGATTATACTCAATGTATCCAACCTTTGAGATCTCTTCTTAAAAAAGGGTCTACTTTTGTCTGGTCTGAGGACGTTAACACAGCTTTCACAAATATTAAGGAATTGGTTGTTAATGCCCCTGCCCTTAGTCCCTATATTCATGGTCTCCATTGTACAGTCACCGTGGATGCAAGTCTTAATGGTCTTGGTGCAGTTTTCGGTCAGCAAGGTTCTGGCAAAGATCACACTGTTGCTTTCGCATCTAGATCTTTGTCTGATGCTGAATCACGGTACAGTACAATAGAAAGAGAGGCGTTAGCCTGTGTTTGGGCTGTTTCCAAATTTAAAACTTATCTTTGGGGTTGTCCATTTTTTCTGTATACTGACCACAAACCCTTGGTCTACCTTTTACAAGGTGATGGTCTTGGCAAAGCCTCTGCTCGTCTTGTACGTATTCTCTCTAAATTACAGGAATATAACTTTACCATAAAATACATACAGGGCGGAAAGAATTTCAGAGCAGATTGTCTTTCTCGCCTCCCTTTGCCTTCAATGGATGATTTTGTTGATGATTTTGACTGTGTAGTAGCATCTATTGATGTGTCTTCCACTTCAAATGGAACTATTTCGGAGAAAGATTGGATTGAGGCTTCTTCCACTGACCAGACTCTTAAAAAAATTGCTAATTTTATCATTAAAGGGTGGCCTCCTATTCGCAATGTCTCCAAGGATTTAATATCTTATGCTCAGGTTGCTTCTGAGTTGTCTTTGGAAAATGACATTTGCACAAGGAATGGTTGTTTTATTCCTCCAATTTCGCTTAGAAATAAGATTATTTCTATTGCGCATGCAGGTCATCTTGGGGTAACTGCCACCTGTAAGAAACTCAGAGAAAATTATTGGTGGCCTTCTCTTAATGCTCAGGTGTCCTCGTTTATTGATGTGTGTCCTCAGTGTGTGATTTCGGACAAACATTGGAAGACTACACAAAACCCTCTTCGTCCGGTACCTCTACCGGAAAATCCTTGGTCCAAAATAGCTTTGGATTTTGCTGGTCCTTTTAACCTTTTACCAAGCACTTCAAGGTTCTTGTTGGTGTTGATTGACTATTTTTCTAAATGGATATATTTTTCCTTTGTGGAGTCTGCTTCAACTCATTCTGTTCTAAAATTTCTCAAAGCTGTTTTTTCGCTTGAAGGCCCACCTAAAGAACTTGTCACGGATAATGGTACGCATTTTGTTTCTATTGCAATGAAAGAATTTTTGAAGTCTATGGATGTTAAACACATTCAGGTAGCATTGTATAGTCCGTCTGCAAATGGTCTTGTTGAAAGAGCTAATCGCTTCATTAAGGAGGGTATACAGACTGCTCTTTCTTCTGGTTTAGATGTTAATCTCTTTCTTAAGGAAAAGGTTAATGCTTATCACATTTCCCCTCACTCAACTACTGGTTTTACTCCGTTTGAGTTATTGAGGGGCAGGAAATGTCGCACTTTGCTTTTGCCTTCTTGGCTTGAGAAGTTTTCTTCTTCTTCCGACAATTTTAATTCTTCAGCTGAAGGTCGTTCCTTAAGTCATAATGTCTCTTTAGCACAAAGCAAGCAGAAGTTTCATTTTGATTGTCGGAAACATTTTCAGAGTAAAGAATTTACACCGGATTGTTGGGTTTTAATTAGGAAACCTTACAGTGTTAAAAAAGGGGAATCTTGTTTTACCTCTCCTTACAAAATTAGGAAAGTTGGTATTAGTTCTTGTCTTCTTCAGGATGGGAGGTGGTGGAATAAGAGCAGACTTGTTCCCATTTCAGAAGTACAAGCCAAGATTCATGTTCAAACGGATGTTACCTCTGATTATGATGATTATATTTTATTTGAATCTCCAGCTGTTACTTCCAATGTGTCCATTGAATCTCCTGTAATATCTTCCAATGTTTCCAATTCTCTTTCTCAAGTTGAAACAAACACCACTTCTGATTACCTTTCTCAGAACAGTACTGATAGTGTTAGTTCACCGTCTAATTCTCTCTGCTGCAATACCACCTTAGCTTCCAGGAGAATTTGTAAATTACCTGCTCATTTTAAAGATTTTGTTATGTCATGAATTATATAGTTAAGGAGATTTTTGTTTTTGTATTTCACATGTGTTATATTATTTTTGTGTTATGTTCTTTGGTTACTGTATTATATTTGTTTTTAGTTTTGTTAAGGAAGGGAAGATGTGTAATATCCCTGTAAGTATTTCTTCTTGGTTTATTGTATGACGCTTGTATTCTAGAATGTGAGTGTGATGTCATTCTAGACTACTCCTTCATTGAGACAGTACGGCCTCACTGCGGGTCCGTTATTTAAGAGACTTAACTTTTGAAGAATAAAGGATTTCCTGTAAGACGTCTCACGAGTTGTTATCTACCGCCACACAAACCTATTCATTTCTTAGAAGGCTATTAAGCAAAGCTAAAATTGCTAATTGTTTTTTTTGCAATTTTTACAATTGTTCAACATTACATTATTGATGTATAAATCTGTCATATTTCACAGTATTACCAGCAATGCTTTCCGACAGCTACTAGTTGATGGAAAACATCCCCTGAAAGATGTGAAAGTCGGGGCGGATCTTGCCGGCTTGCAAGATGGCCGCGCAGTAACGGAACTCTTGTAAGCCATTGATACAATCCGACACTTATTCGGGCATCTTGCTGCCATCTAATCACCTAGCTGGGCTGCCTTTGTTGGGGCTGCGCTGCTGAACTGAAACGTGCCACAACTACCCTGGACGACCGTGCAGAGGCGCCATAAAGCGCTAGGCGAGGGGGAAGCCACCCTGCCCGCGCTTGAGACCCAATGACTTGCTGAGTGAGACGCCTGTGCTCAACTCCTTGGCAGAGGCGCCCTCGGACCCTCGGACATGTCCCGGATGGCTTTCCGAGGAAGTGCTGGTGCTGCCTGGTGCTCTCGTGGCCTGGGTCCACTCCACAATGGTCTTTTAGCCGCCTGGCCCGGGGTGTGGTTGAGGTCTGCGGTGGGGCCAGGAGTTGCCTGGCGGACGCCGCTGCGTGGCCTGATCGCTGCCCAGCGACTTCCCTGACGACGGAAGGAGCCAGCTGGAGAGGAGGGCGAGACACTAAGGGAGTGAGGCCTAGAAACGGCCGGAGAGAGACAGGGGACATCACGGGGGCCGGGGTTCCTCCCGGAGCATCAGCTGAGCAACGTCAGCACTTGCTCCACTGATATTCATGTCGCCCCCTCTAAAGCACCATACATAATGTAATTAGGCACCTTTCCTGCTACAACTGGGCACCCGGTATAGGGGCCCTCTTTGCCTCGTGCTTGGGTTTCCTCCCCTTGGTGGTCTCCTGCACTGGACAGCACTGATTGAAAGCTGGCTTTGCTGATGGCGCTGTCTGTGCTGGAGTGGCTTGGCGTGATGGGCAGATAGTAGGGAAGCACTGCTCTTCCCTCCCTTCCCCTCATTGTTTAAAACACTACGCATCCTAGTAAAGTGTGGGGGAGGTGCATTCTCAATCTTTCTGGTTTGCCCTGACCTCAGTCAGTACCAGTTGATTTTTGTGTGTCGACCTCCTGCGGAGACAGCTTGTGGTGTGACCGCCGACGTGATCTCCTCAACGATGGGGAAGGTGGACAAGGTCCAATCCAAGTTACAATTTGAACAGCGGAAAGACAAGGGCCTGCGACATGGGAGACCCTCAGCCCTCCCCTGAACAGTGCGACATGCCAGAGGATGCACCTGCAGATTTGTGTCAAATCCTAGCCACCATGCAACTGAGCCAAAGCACGATGGATGGCAAAATTGACTCTTTGGCGTTTCGTATGGACCGTATGTCCGAGCGCTTGGATAAGCATGTTGAACGGCTTGATATGGTGGAATAGCGTCAGAAGTTGAGGAAGCTCATATGGAAACTGATGCAGTGCAAAAACAACTCAATAAGGCCTTGGCACAACTGCAGGACAAGGCAGAAGACTTGGAAGCCAGGTCTAGAAGAAGTAATATTCGAATTACTGGCCTTCCAGAATCCACAGCGACAGGGAATATGGCGATATTCACGGAAAACCTCTTAGTGACACTACTGGTCCGGGACATTTTTTCCTCTAGGTTTGTGATCGAGCACGCCCACCGCTCCCTGGGTCCTAGGCCTCCCCGGGTGAGCCACCACGCCCGATTATTGCACAGCTCCTGAACAACAGGGGACAGGTATGCTGCGCTTAAAAAAGCAAGGGAAATAGGGGACCTGCAATATGAGGGCTCATCCATATCGCTTTTCCCTGACTTTACCTTCAAGGTCCAGGAGGCAAGGAGGCAGTTCGTAACTTTGAAACGCACATTACGAGCACAAAATCTAGAGTACGCTATGCTCTACCCTGCCAGACTCAGGGTCACGTTGGCTGGAGTTTCAAAGATTTTCTTAGACCCAAAATCCCTACAGAAAGCCCTAAAGGACTACTCCAAAACACAGCCGCCTAAGGGCGACACTGAGCAATTGATGGTAGCTGCCGGGGGCACCCTGGATGAACAGGACTAGAGGCTTGGACAGACAGTTAGCTATCATTAGTGCCGGAATAAATGGCGGAGGGGGAGGGATATTCAATCATCACTGCTTTATTTGCCAATCGATATACTGTGTGGAGATGTGCGTTTGCCATGAAGGATTGAAGAGGTGGAAGGATCTTGCCCTGCAGTTGGGGGTGGGCGGACTGGATGGCCACCTCCCCATGAGCATGACGACTACACGGCCATACAGGTATCAGTATGCGATCCAGAATGTAATGTGTTTTTGATAAGTGCTTAATTGCTGGCATTTTTGCGGGCGTTCCATTCAGCGGCCCTTGAATTGTTATGGGGCCTTTGTATCTTCTATTTTACCTCTCAATGGATAAAAGAGATTGGAGCGGTGCTGGCTATTTTTGACTGGAACATTGGGTGCATGCAACCTAGAGGCTAATATGTGGAATATTTGTGGGTTAAAGGGATGGATACTGAACTCGGCCTTATGGTGGTGGTATGCTACAATGCTGGAGAAGGCAAGATGCCTCATATGGTCCTTAATGGCTTTAATTTTCACTCTGCTGTGGTGGAGTGAGAGTTGGTGGAGAGGCAACATCCACCCCTGTGTGTGCTCCACGTTATGGTGCTACACCATTTTTGTTTGGGTATTAGGAGGGGGGGATATTTCGTCCACAACAAGTTGGGGATGGCGTGGGTGGGGGAGGAAGTTCATATTTGTTTATTTTTTGAACCACAGAGATTGTATTGTACATAAAAACTGTACTTAGGACGATAGGCTATTGTCCAATCTAGGTTTGACTGAGATAGACAGACTCAACGTAGGCACTTGTATTCTTTAAAGATGGCGCAGGGAGAACCTAACAAGGTGCGATTCCTCACCTAGAATGTCAGAGGTCTCATTGATTACCGCAAAGTGCGGTGTGTTATTGCATACCTCAAACGGCATTCCATAGATATCGCTCTTCTACAGGAAACCCACCTCCCGTAGATAGTAAGATCCTTACGCAGAGAACACTGCAGGTATGCTTTCATGCGGCTGGCTTTTTGACGCATGCTAGTGGGGTACTCACATGGGTTAACTCGAAATCAGGAATTGTATTAGAACCCATTGTTGGAGACGCTGAGGGACGATACACTATTTCTAGATGCAGGGGGAAAGGCCTAGACTTGCTGCCGGTTAACGTTTATGGGCCAAACTACGACAATCCGCAGTTTTACCAGACCGCATTAACTTGTCCACACATTATACCACATTACCGCTCATAGTTGGGGAGGGGAGGGATTTCAACTGCGTCCTTGACCTGGCCCTGGACTGTTCAGGGTGCCCGGCCCAGCGCACATTGACTTCCGCGAAACTTATTGCGGATGGTATGGTGCGCTTGAAATTGGTAGACGTTTGGTGCACTCGTTCATTGGGTCCAGGGGGTTACACTCATTATTCAGCCCCCAGGAGCTGCACATGAGAATAGATTACTGGCTCCTTGCAAGAGCATTATACTCAACGGTCAGGGAGTGCACGGTACACCCACGAACACTATCAGATCATTCACTGATACTACTGGTGCTTCTTTGTCCACGGAAGATAGAAGTCACCGTTCACATGGAGATTTCCCCCCTACTCACTGCTGGACAGTGCCTTTAAAGCCGACATAGCTGAAGCTATAGAGGACTTTTTTACAAATAATACTGGCTCAGTACCAGTGTTCCCTGAAAGCTGCGCGTGCGCGCACACCTCTGTGCCGCCAAGCGCGCGCATCCTGGGTGAGCATTCGCGCCGCACGCTTTTAAATAGCGAGCGGCGCGAAAAACAGTAATACGCTGATTGCGGGAAGCCTATGCCCGCAGGGGCTCCTGCACTTGCCACATTTCTTTATTCTTTGTGGGCCTTTGTGAAAATATTTGTTTAATTGCAACACCGTCATGCGCTGCAATTAACAAATATTTTCACAATGGCCCACAATCAGCCCCCAGCCGCGCATCTATTATGAGAAGAAATGCAACAAGTTCAAAAGCACAACGTGTGCTTTACACGTCGTGCTTTTGGACTTGATGCATGTCTTGTCTTAATGAAACACGACTGCGGGCTGATTGTAGGCCATTGTGAAGGTCTCTTGCTTCCTGCCCAGACGAGACAAGGAAGGTGTCCGCTTCTGCACTGACGCTGGCAGCTGCGCCACCTCTTTCTTACTCTTATTCCCTCTCTGTCTGTCTAGCTCCTCCTCACTTACCGAAAACCGTGACTCAAGAAATGGTTCTCACCCTCTTTCTTCCTGTCGTTCATTTGTTCCCCTGTGAAATGGATGCAAAAAAGAAAACCACTTTTGCTGGAAATGCTGTTTTGACATTTTTCTATTCCAAAGTGCAGCCTCCGAAGTAAAAGGTTCAAAATATGAAAAATCAATAACTAAACAAAGCAAGACGGAGTGTTCTTAAAGTGGCCAGATCGGTTTTATTCAAACCCCAAAAACATTAGCGTCACTTTACTGAGTTTGCCAGTCAAGTGCTGTTTTCCCCCGGTGGGGAAGTGCGCCAAACCCGGAGGTACTGCAATACCTGGTTGATGGGTGGATTGGAAAACAAAATGTGTACGGCGGCTTTGTGTTCACGAATGTGGTCTTTTTAAACCATACTGCTTACGTTTTGTGAGCATATAAGCAGTGGACATTGAAATGGGTCCTTTCTGGGCCCTGTAGTTTTAGTTTTCAGGCAGAAGCACTCACTGATTTCTGAACAGTGAGTGTAAAAGCGTTAAGTTCACCATGTTGTTCCTGCTTACATTTCGCATGCTTTATTTAATCTTTCATTCCCTAGGAGTGCTTTTTCCAGAATGTTGTTACTTTTTCCTTTAGGGAGTATATTGCTCTTGCCTAGTGCATAATTTGAATTGAGTCGCATCCAGTTGTTTATAGCAGGTCAAACTGGATTGCAGTTGAAGGCAGTGTGAATTTCTCTCAGTGGGGCAGTATGGTGTCCAGAGAGGGACCGGATGTAGTGCTGGGGGCAGAGCTGCCACATTTAGAACTGGGGAACCAGGTTCAGCCTTCATGAGCAGTCCCCCAGACCACTCTCCTGAGGGAGCACATTTCCATGCTAGACCTTAGAAGGTCCTGCAAATCCGGAAAGCCCTGGTGTCTTAACACCAGCAGGTGGACCCTAGCAGTGGCAAGTGTGGGTTCACCTTGAAGGTTTACCCACCACAATCCATACTGAAGTTCACCTCCAGTCTTGCAGGCAGGCCTACGAAGTAGCGGACCCTAGAGCAACAGTGACTCTGTCACTGAGGTCACAGGATCCCCGGAGAAGAGCTGGCTCTAGGGCAGTGCGACCAGTGTGACCGCAACGGGTGCTGACTTTGAGAGGATGGGGGGTTGTATATTTTGGTTTTAAAAGCACTTGCTGCCTCCTTCCTGGCCTACAGCAATTTTCGGCAATAATAAAAATGTCATGATAACTCCGGTGAATAAAAGTCTTCCTAGAGCAAGTTCGGATTTTGTCTAGTGTAAGTTTTGACTCATCGAAAGATAGCGCAGCGGTTTTAAAAAATATATTTTTTATTAATTTATTTCAATTTCAGATTCAAAAAGAACACATACAATTGGTTATGCTGTAGCAATTGATGACACATTAACAGTTCGTACACTCGGGGTGGCAGGAGATATCGATAATGAATTAGATGACAATCGTAGACACACAAACACTTGATAGTAATCAATCAGGTATACAATGTGGCAGTGGAGGATTACAGTACATTAATGACATGAGCAATCAGACATCAGTGACAGTCAACAGGTATGCAGTTAGCGGGCCCCAAATATCACGAGGTTTGGAAGTGCTAGGCAATTCCTCAGCATAGGTAGCGCAGAGGGTTAATGTGCCTGCTGCTAAGAACATGTACCATGCCCATCACAAAGTGCACATATTGTAAATAGGTCAGTGGGTTACTGCTTTTGTCAGTAAGATTCTTTTGCTACTTGAAGTTTATAAGTTAAAATCCTAACAAAGAACAGTGAGCCATTAACTTTCATCTTAGAGCTGCATACAGACTGCAAGGTATAAACTAGAGCTTTATGGTTTTTTCCCCTAAGCCTTTGATTATCCTAATGTTACAAAAAGTGTTCATTTGGATAGAAATCAATAACGATTATTAAAGTGACCCCCAATCATGGTATTAAGTTTTAAATTCTGAGTTTGTGTTTCTCCGGATCAATCACTATTAAACTATACTGCCTACTAATATGGTTGTCATGTGACTCCTACACCTTGTAGTCCTTTGTCTTATGTAACATTTCCCATACAGTGATTTACACACGTAAAATTGATTGTCTCTGTGTATATTGCTGACAACAGAAAATCCATGGCTCAGAAACAAATGGCTTGTGCCTCCACTTTTAAGCATATTTGGGACATTCTGAGATTAGAAACATATCCCACTTTGTGAATTTATTTTAATGTCAATAACTCATATTAATCGTTAAATAATCATGTGTATCCATTAGTTGAATTACATAGCATAATAAGCTGTAACTGGTCAGTGAAATGCCAAACAAATAATAAAGATTGGGATGTTTTGCAATCCTGGCCACACCTCTAACTCCGCCCACTGATCCAATCATCAGGTTATTTCCGCCTTCTGATTCTCCGCCCACAGTTCCCCTACTTTTTTTTCCCCACTTCGACCACTGATCTGGATGCAATGACAGAAGAAGTAAAATATCAGTCGGGTGGCAAACTATTCTAAGCACAGATTGTTCGCTTAATTGCTTTTAAGCCATGCCCTTAATTGCATCGGTCACGCCCCTTTGATAAACCCCCCCTAGTTTTTTCATTCAACTTAAAGCCTGGGTCTACACGCGCGCGGTCGGGTTCTTGGAGCACATAGCCTTGACCTTACTCTGCCGCACATAGAGGAAAAAAATTAGAGGGAACATTGCTCAGTACCTATATTTTCCACAGTCTGGTATACTTTCAAAGTATATATTCGGGGCATTGTAATTTCCAAGCACTCAGGGGTACTACGCTCTATTAGAGGCCGCTTGGATAGCTTAGAAAAATGCCTGGCTGACCTAGAACTGGGACTACTGCAAGGGGAGGAAACTAGTAACACAGAAGAGCTAAAAAAATCATTGGAGGAATATCATGAGGTGGCTGACAGCGAAGTCAAACATATGGGTAAATATGCAGTGGCTAGAGTGTATGGGGAGGGGGAGCGCCCAGGAGCAATATTGGCAGCGCTGCTGCGGCATAGGAGAGAGGCCTCTGCAGTCACCGCAATTCGTACAGAGGCGGGGGGGACACTGAATGACCCCGAAAGTTCCGCTGATCAATTTGGGCAGTATTATGCTGCAGATGAGAGCAATATTCTAGACTACCTCGAATACATTAAGCTGGCCTGGCAGGCCAATGAGCAAAGTGAATATCTGATGAGACCACTGGAGGCCTGGGAGATACACAAGGCCTTAAGGTATGCACTCGGGAAGTGCCCCTGGGCAGGATGGTCTCACAGTTGCCTTTTTTTAAAGAATTGAGAGATCTCATAGTCCCTCACTTGGTGACACTGTTCGAAGAAATTAGCGATGAGAGAAGCTTTGATAGTCACTATATTGAAACCTGGTAAGCCTCCTGATGAGTGTTCCTCTTTCCGGCCATTGTCGCTGTTGAATGTTGATACCAAACTATACGCCAAGGTACTCGCCAACAGCCTTGTTCCACTAGTTCCGAAGCTGGTCAGCACGGAACAGGCGGGTTTGGTCTCAGGGTGCAACCTAACATATAATCTGAGCACCTTCTTCGGGGCCGTACAACACATTAATCCTGAAATCAAGGCTGCCGCAATTTTCTTGGACGCAGAAAAAGCTTTCGACTCTGTTGAATGGGTATTTATGAGAACGGTGTTGAGAAGAATGGGCGTAGGCGAAATATTTATTAAATTTGTGGCTTTCCTGTATACCTCTCCTACTGCCAGAATAAGGGTTGGGGACATGGTCACTGCTCCCATCAAAATATCCAGGGGCACTAGGCAAGGTTGCCCGCTATCCCCATTCCTGTATGCAATTGTTGCGTAACCCCTTGCCTGCGCGCTTGGGGAATACCATGGGCAACGAGGAATCCGATTCCCTAACTATAATTTAATAATATCATCATACGCAGATGACACTCTCCTATATATTAGAAATCCTGAGACTAATTTATCTCCTGTGCTTAGAGAGGTTGTCCGCTTCAGGGAACTCGCTGGACTAAAAATTAATTGGAACAAGTCCATAATATTTCCATTGACTGAGTTCACTTCTCCCTTTAAATTGGACTTCCCTTTGACTTGGTCAAGTGACCCGGTGCACTATCTGGGCATCCAGATCCATACAGACCCGGAGATAGTCTTCAGGGAGGCAGGGCAGTCACCAAACTTGAGGAGGATGTGGAACGTTGGGCTTGCCTTCCTGTCTTTACATGGTCGCATTTCAGTGATGAAAATGGTGGTACTCCCTAGGTTCTTGTTTCTGTTCTTAAACATACCTATGGTCCCTACGGCACATTTCTTAAAATCCATAAGAATAATGCTGACGAAATTGGCATGGGCGGGAAAACAGCTGCGGGTCCAGTGGAGGGTTCTAACCCTTCCCTACGCTCTGGGCGGCCTAGGGGCCCCAGATTTGGAACCTAATTGAAGAGTAGCACAAAGTTTGCATGCCTACCATATACATCAGCAGTTGGATCCCCCACACTTGCACATAGAGAGGATGGTTGCTGACGCCTCTGCACTCCCCTCCCGTTTATTCCATGCTCCCGATCGGCGTATGGGTATCTTGGACTCTGTTAACGCCACGGTACAGGCATGGTAAGACCTGGTGAAGAGGCAGGCGAGCACTATACTATATTTGTTATGATTCTGCTGAAGTCAACGTCACTGTGCTTTCTGGTGCTCGGCTGGTGCACTAAAACTAATGATACATAATGTGTATGACGACATAGCACCTTAATTGCACCTCATATGTTATTCTTTTATTTTTTCAATTGTTTTTGCCAATGCTTGTTATTGCAATGCCACTTGTTTGTGCCAATGCATGTTGCAGACTCTTAACTCACATGCTGCTGCCAAAGTCTATTGTCCCTTCTCATCTCCAGTAGTTTACCCTGAGAGCTGACATGTGGAAGCCTCTTGAGGGCTTTAAATAGAGAATGCGCCCTGTTCTCATTGTGGGTTATTGAGAACACGGAGTGCGAGCAGCAGCTCATCTCCGGTAGCCGTGCGCAAAGTTTGGATGACACCTGGCAATTTAGATCCTTCACTTTGATGAAAGCAGGTAGGATCGTTCTATTTTTACTCAGAATGTTCGCGACAACAATGTGAAAACAACGACGTTCTGATCTTCTGTTATTTCAATCCTTACACAAGTAAGTTTAAATCGGAGCAATATTTGGGGGCATTTGCATATTGACTTCGGCATACTACTTCGAAGCAATTTCTTGGGCATTTGCATTCAGACTTTGGTACAATACTTTGAAGCGATCTCTTGGGCATTTGCATATTGACTTTGGCACAATACTTCGAAGCGGTTTCTTGGGTATTTGCATATTTGACTTTGGCGCAATTCGTTAAAGCGATTTCTTGGCCATTTATTTTTTTTAATTTGGCATCATCTGTTGAAGCGATCTCTTGGGCATTTGCATATTGATCTCTTGGGGCATTTGCATATGATTTCTTGGGGCATTTGCATATAAATCTTGCTGTGTATGATAAAACGCTTGTTGGTATTAGCGCTGTGATTTTTAACAGTGTTTAGTGCATACCATAACCTAAGAAAGAGACATTGTGACACATGACAAAAAGCTCTTGTTTATATTAATGTACGACTCACCTTGGAGTATAGTTTCTATTAAAGTTAAGAAACTCTAGATTAGGGCGACACTTGGGCAGATGATCGCCAAGCGGAATATAGCACGACTCTGGGGGGATGCGGCGCCACCGACGGTAAATGGATGGAAAAATGATATGGACTGGTGCATGGCAAGGGAGAAAACAGTGTACGTGGCCCGTGGATGCCCCAGGAAATGGATAGCAATCTGGACTAGGTGGAATGTGTATCGGGGAGGAGTGTGTGAACCCCCTAAAATTCCTTCCCTTGACGAACAATTGATGATCTGAAACCAACTATATGTGACGCTGATGTAAACATAGTAACACGATACCTAATATCACGACTGATTAGACACGGTACCTTGTAATGTGAATCTACTGATTTGTATGGCATGACCCTTCGCTCTTAATTGTTGAGGTTCAATAAAAAGATTTATAAAAAAAAACAAAAAAAAACCTCTAGATTAATCATAGAGCATATATTCTCATATATTTTTGAGAATTATAGGAACAGCAATTCCATTCACTATTTGAAGAAGCTAAATAAGAGTGAAGAATTATAAGCCTTATGCAACAACTGTTCCATATGTAACCTGCTTTTCTTTACAGGTATGTTTATGTTTGTTTTGTAACCCATGCTAAATATAGCCTAGTTCTCACGAGGTATAACAGGAAAGCTAATTGAAGACAAACGTCTCGTTCCAGGTCTCCCTCCCTGCAGTACCCTCCCCAAATCCCTTCCCCCCCTCTAGCCACCTTGATAATCTGTGCAATTAAGCTTGAGTCAAGATTGCTGGAAGGTGGGCTTCTAGAGGGTACTGCTCCTGAGGAACCAAACGGTATTTTACCAGTACTGACAATATCCCCTGATAACCCCGATAGAGTGGTGCGACTGGTTGCCCATTAGCGGAGACAGGGAAGTGGTTAAGTCTATTAATATAACTAAAATTAGAGACCTCTTCCTAGACGGAAGGGTACGTAAATGGGCTGAGACTGGGGCCGAAAATCAGGAGGTCACACCTCTGGTGCGATACCACTTCCATAGAGTGTGACACGCCCTGCGGGAGCTCCTTGGAGAGGACATGGCGGAGCCGCCAGAGATCATTCCCTTCTCATCAATGTTGCGATCCGAATCTGCCTGTAGGCTGGTATCTAGCATCTATGGTGCAGTACAGGGCTACAGCAAGAACTTCTACACTAAATCGGGATTAAAATGCAATCTGACTTGGATATGGCTCTTGACGATGACACCTGGAGCTACTGCTGCGAGGCAACGCGGCGAGTCTCCTTGAACGGATGCCATTGGCTAATCCACTTCAAATTTTTACAAAGACTCTATTATACACTTGCCGCCTGCATTGATATGGCTTGCAGGAAACAGCAGAGTGTGATAGATGCAGGGTCAGTCCAGCAGATTTTTTTATACGTAGCCTAGCTCTGCCCGGATGTTGCTAATTACTGGAGCCTGATATTCCAGGAACTGAGCTATATCGCAGAAACACCAATATTACCGGATACTCTACTAGCCCTACTAGGTTACTCGAAATGGATAAAGAAAGATATTCGACGACTAATAGAAATGTGGTTACTGATCGCAAAGCACAGAATTGCTATGCGCTGGGCGCGAGGTCCTCCTCCTACCCTAGTGGAATGGTCAAGGGATATGCTCTATTGCAACACACAAAAGGAGCTATACAGCGAATTACTTTCTCCCAAGATCCGTCCCAAAAAACGTTTGGGGACTTTATAAAAAATAATTAGCAGGAAAGATATCAGAGGACCCCGAATAGATTACTGTCATAAGTGCGAGAATCATGGGTCGGGGGGAAACTGGCTGTGGATGCAGGGATTAGGTTGGTTACTGGGCCACTGAATAGTGCAATGTGCATGAGTCTCTCAGAACTGTAGCTTGTTCCTTATTGTATCTCTTTTTTGCCTTTGTTCTTTGAGCATACTTACACCTTGCGGATTCCTGGTGAAGGCTGAAGCTGGGTTTCCAGCAGCTGATCGAATTGGGGTTGAGGGTATGGACTTATGAGACAGGTACTTTTTCTTGAGCTTGCTTTCCGTCAATAGTCATGCATGGACGCCAATGTATATACAACTTGCAAACATGGCTAATGTATGATTTTACAGTCGCAGGAGTGGTTCTCTTATGTTTTTTGTTTTGTTTCTTTTAATTTTTAAGTTTTGCTTATCCTATGTTACAGCACTAATGACATTGGAGATGTTTGTATAACATGTTATAAAACTTCAATAAATAAATGTTTTTTAAAAAAGATGTGAAAGTCACCACTGGTAACCTTATTACCACAGCTTAGTCCTCATCATCCACTTTAAATACTATAGTGTAATGCTGGCCACTACTGCGGTGTTCACCACATGAATGATGGCTAAAGTATTTTGTGACAACATAGAAAGGCAGGAAATGGCTTAGTTGACCACTTCAACAGGGTGCTCAACGGTAGTATTCAATTATCTATGGGCATTAAATTAAACTGGTGAGATTTGCAAATTAATCTGAACCTACATGATCACTCCTAGCTTGATTACTGGCAACAGTCCATTTACAGTGATGAAGGGAAGGCACTATCTTTAATGGGGCCAAGAATCCACCATCCTAGATAGGATGAGTACTATACATGTTTCCGATACCCTGTGCTCATCCTTGGGTAGCTTGGCACACAGCAGTCAGGCTTATCCTCAGGGACCAAGTGTAAAGTTTTGGCACAATACCAACCTCGTAACACACTGCGGATGCTACAAAATGACTGCCATCCGTATGTATAAAAACACTGGTCTTTGTATTACACACACATTTAAATCATAAACTATACATACATTGAGTATTAACTTCACAGTTATATTCAATTGTCATCTTTTCCATTAGCAGCAGACCAGCGTGAACCTTACATGGTCTATTCCAAGGTATTCTTCAACCACAACATTCCCCAATAATGCATACCCTAACAGTTGCAACGGTCAAGAAATCACAAGTCTTTGACTACGTCTCGTGACCCAGCCCCACAGTCATCCAACTGCAGGTTGTTTAAACTGTCAGAACTACCTAAAGTGGAAAGAAACAGTTACTTAGTTTCGTACATCCAGATTAGACCTTCAGGCGCTCAGTGGCACCTGCCCGATGGCGAGATTGCTATCCCATCCCCCGCAGACAAAAGGTTGTGACCCAGGAAGCTGCCGCACTTCCAAGTCTGGAGAAATGTTTCCCCTCAAGCGGAGGTGCAAGCAGTCTTAGGTTCCGGCAGCAAGCCGTAGGTGCCCACAAGGCACAATGAAACCCCTCAGGCCCCGTCACGATGTACTCCACAATAAAGTACCTTGTGACATAAGTCCAATGAGAGGGAGCCAACAACCTCGGACAGAGGCCACGATGTCAGGCACTGTCGTCCTCCCGCTCTGAAGGTCAAAAACAGTTTCATATCTCAGCTCAGGTCCCCCAACTTCCCTCGGACACCACAATCTCCGGAGCACAAGCTAGCACAGGTCCTCTGGTTGCAAGCACGGGTCCCTCAGACTCTGCAAGCTTCCCCCTGCACTCCTCGAACTCCTCTGCACAGTGTGATGACGGTGTACAATCACTTCCACACGTTTCCGCCACACCCTGGTCCCCATGCCTTTCACAGCTACAATGCCAGCATCCTCCATGCACTCACTCAATGCAAGACCTTTAACTGCCTGCCACCCCGCGACGCTAAATGACACTAAAGGACTGTTCACCTGCCGGAAGTGCACCTTCTCCTGCCTTCACACGCCAGACCCCCAAGAACTGAACACGACCACCTCAGCTGCATCCTACTCAACACACGCTCCCTCAACAAACATGCTGTGGAAATCTGGGAACTGCTCAACTCCATCTCCCCCCGACGTCACCTTCTTTACGGAAACCTGGATGAACCCCACCTCTGCACCGGATATCTGTACTGCCATCCCCGACGGATACAAAATCATCCACAGAGACTGCGCCAACCAAACAGGAGGAGGCATTGCCATGCTACACAAAACACCCTCCACCTCACAGCAACTGCAGACCCCCCCCCCGCCAGTGCCTTGAGACCCTGACAGGTGATTAGCCGTGCTCTATTAGAACCCTGACTGATTGATTGGTTGATTGACTGCTTAGCTGCAGGCCAGTAATGTCCAGGCGAGATCCACCAAGTGATAGTTCCCGTCCCGGAGCACCACACGCCCCAGGTCACCACAAGTCTGCGGATAATCCAGTTGCAGTAGCTCCTGCCCTAATATCTCCACTTGTTGATGTCCCAGCATCGAACCAGCATAGTATGGTTCCAAAATCTAAAAAGTGCCCAACTCCTGAGGCCAGAGCCCCAGTAGTTATACCCCACTGTGGCCTTTGAATATACGATTAGTTCAGAAGTCCACCTTAGAAATGCACAGGCCCTCTCTACATTTTGTCCTGTCTGCCATCCGACCCCGGCAGGTTTGTTCACTATCATTAGTGGGGCCAAGACCCTGCCCTTGGAATGCAGGTGCCAATTCCACACCCATGTATCTGTCCCAGAAAGGCCCCTCAGAGTCAAAGGTCTGCGGATTATGGACTTCTATAAGGAATGCACAGTTGTAGTTGTCCCCACTCCAGCACCCAGATGTGAATTGGTGACAGGCCAACAGGCACACAGAGCCAGCAGCATTGAGATGCCCACTTTCCCAAAGTGACATTTCCATATACATAATGTAAAACCCACCCGCACTACCAGAGAGGATTTGCCAATATGGACTCATCGATATCAAACGCTATACTGCTACTATTCTGCCCGTTGGAAGTACTGAATAATAGCTTTTCCCTACATTCTTCCATGCTAATCCAATGCTAGAAGCAGGCCCCATCGCACCGAACACACCATCTAGAGTCATTCACAACCCTTGCATGTCACGCACACACGCACATGCTTTATCTCTTCCCGACACTGCACCCTGTCCCCAAGCAAACCTCTAATATAGCAAGAGATATGTAGAGCCTTGGCACGTAGCTTTCTAAGGCCACCAGAGTAACAGCAACCTGTGTGCACAAGCCCCACCAAGGCACACCTATGGTACTATCAATGAGCTACCTCCTTGGAAGGCACAACCAGTGCTGCAGGCCCATGGAGGTGCATTCAAATTACATGCCCTGGGTATATGTCATACACCTTTACAAGGGAATTACAGCTAACTTGAATCAGCCAATCATGTATACACCAATCACCAGTATGTACATCAAGCACAGCGCTTTGGCACTGAATGGCAGTGTCAAACGCACGCAAAGTCCTAACGCTAGCACCTTGATCAAGGGAAAACCTAGAAGGAAAAAAGGAAAAAGTCGAGGAAAAGCGTCCTAGAAAGGGACATTTCTAACAGGGTTAATCTTAAAAATATAGATAATACCTTGTAGTTTAAATGTTTTACAATGACACTTCCAAAGAAAATACTGATCAATCCATAAAATGTTTCTTCCTGGTTTCCTAACCACATATGGGGACATGCCAAACATGTACCAGCATTATGTGAGATTAATGTATCTTTCCCTTTTAAAGTCACTGTTAGAAATGGGAGTCTCTAGTTGGCAGAGGTAGTTACCTTTGTCCAGGTAGGGACCCTGCCTCCTAGTCAAGGTAAAGGGGATACACTTCTAAAATAACCCCTGCCCCTTGGTAGCTTGCCACTGGCACCACACCAGTTTAGAAAAATAAGTAATCTTTATCTAAACCAAAACAAGACCAAAACAACAAAAATTCCAAATAAAGTAATAAAAATATGACTTTCAAATGGTAGAAATAGTTCTGTTCAAAAGCAAATTGCAGATGCAACACTTTTCACACAAAGTACCTTCTTGGATGCGTCGCGCACATAAACAAAAAGGGTCGCAGGGAAGGTGATGAGTTGGTTCCTTGCACTCAGGAGAGGTGATGCGCCGATTCCTTACTACTGCGCAGGGAAGGTGTTGTATTGGTTTCTTACCGGAGAAGAGGGGATGCATCGTTTTCTTACTGTGTGGGGAGGTGATGCGTCTGTTTCTTACTGCGTCCCCCAACGATGCGACAGACCTGGAGCCTCGATGCAATGCAACGATCCGGGCCGATGCATGGGTTCTTTCAGCCACACAGCAGGGCATGCGTCGGAATCGCTGAGATGATCTCAGACTTCAGAGACCGGTGCACTCGAAGCGGCGTGCCTAGATTTCTTGAGCCGCGGGCAGGCACTGCGTCGGTTTCTTTGGTAATGCTTCGGAAACAGGTACAGATACAGCACGCTTCTCGTCGTTGAGTTGCTTTTCCAGATCCCAACAGCCAGAACAACCTCCAGAACAGCTACAGGCCTCTCTTGGCAGGTCAGAACTCCCAGCAAAGGAAATTCAGGGGAGCTGAGGGTGAAGTCTTTGTGTCTCTGAGACTTCAGAACAGGAGGCAAGCTCTTCTTCAAGCCCTAGGAGATCTTCCTCAAGCAGGGGACCCAGCAAACAGCAAAGTCCTTTTCCTTTCCTTGGCAGAAAGTAGCCACTGCAGGCCAACCCCAGACAGCAAACAGCACAGGGACAGTATTCCTCCTCAGTTTCTCCAGCTCTTCTCCTTTGCAAAGGTTCTTCTTGATTTCCCAGAAGTGATCTCTGAAGTCTTTTCTATCCCTGAGTCTTCCAACAGGAGGCAAACTCTACTTCAAGCCCTTGGAGAAACCTCTAACAGCAGGATGATGAAAGCACAGCCCAGTCCTTTACCTGCCCAAGACAAAAGCAACCACTGCAGGCCAACAACAACAGCACACAGCACAGGGGCAGTACTCCTCCAGCTTTCCCGGTTCTTCTTCCTGGCAGGTTACTTAGTTCAGCAGCAATCTAAAGTTCAGGGGTCTGGTCCCCACTTTTTATAGCACAAATTCCTTTGTTCTCTTGTGGCAGAGAAGCTCTTTGCCCAGCCGAAACCAGTTCTGTCCTCTCTGGTGGAGCTGCCTGGCAGGAGGTGGAGACAGCATTGTGTAAGGTAGACAGGGCCTATTCAGGTGCAAGGGAAATCTCCTCCCAATTCTCTAAATGCAGACCGGCAGCCGCTGCAGGTAAGTGCGGTGGGGTGGGCTGGGGGGATTTCAAGAGACAACCACAAGGGGAAATTAATTATTTATATTTCTCTCGAAATCCCACCTCCCTCCATCCCCCCAGCCGTCCCCACCGATCTTACCTGCAGCTGTCGCAGCTGCAGACCGGGCCTGTTCAGGTGCTAGTGAAACTCATCCCCTTACTCTGAATACAGCCCAGGTCCATTCAGCCCAGCCCTGACTCATTCAGAAAAAGCAGGACACACATCAACTCTCCACCCCCCCCCCCACCCCTGGTGGCTGTCTGAGAGAATGCACCCCCCCCCACCCCCCAGCCCGTGTCACTCCAAAGCCATACAGTCAATACACAAACCAACAGAGGCACACAGGATGGGTAAGCAAGAAAATACCTACTTTTTAAAAGTGGTATTTTCAAACACACAATATAAAAATCATCTTTACTAAAAGATGCATTTTTATAATCTGTGTCAGGCATACTAAACTCCATATTTCTATCTTCTCCCAATGTGAAGTTATATTTATAAGATTTTATAAATAAACTACCATTCTATCCTATGGGACAGATAGCCTTTCCATAGTGAAAAACGAAATTGGCAGTAGTTTACTATCAGGACATGCCACACACATCAGGGCACGTCCTACCTTTCACATACACTGCACCCTGACTACAGGGGTACCCTGGGCCTACCTTAGCGGTGACTCACATGTAAGAAAGGGAAGGTTAGGACCTGGCAAGTGGATGCACTTGCCAGGTCGACATGGCAGTGCAAATCCAGTCACAACACAAAATACAGCAAATATGTAACAATAAAAAGTAACAAAAGGGGGTAATGAATTGGTGAGAAATGCCCAGATAAATGGCTTGAATAGCCAAGAAGTAATAATTTCCTAATTGGTTTGTTACACTACTTTGTTGACGACGTTAGGACCTATAATAGTTACAAGAGCCTCATCAGCACTGTTATGATGTGGGGACATCTGTACCATCATTTTCAATACACTGATTTCTGGTTCTTGATGGACCATCCCCTGCCCCTTCCAGACTGATTTACATTCTTATTACAAAGGCCCCCATATCACAACAGTGCTGTTAAGACCTTGTATCTAGTATGGGTCAAAAGGTTGGTTAACAAAGTGGAGTAACAAAAACAATTAAGGAATTATTACTTCCTGGACTATTAAAGACACTCAAGTAGTCATTTGTTACCAACTCTTTAGTCCCTTTTCCTATTTGTTATTGTGACATGTTTGCTGTATATTGTGTTCTGACGGGCTTTGCACTGGGGTCACATTGAACTACTTAGGTTTTAGGATTTTCTGTAAATAAACTTCCATTTATTTTATGTATAAACTGATGTAATAAAACTAGCTCAATTTATGTGGTAGTAGCCTTTTATGAGTTAATTATCTCCAAAGTATTGATTGCATGAGGTTATCTAACCTCTAAATATTTATGTATTTTCTGAATCACATCAATGAGAACAACTGTTGAATATAAAATACATTTTACCCAGGTTTCCATGGGTCTAAGAGTTTCTCTTGTAGTCTATTAAACATTCTATTGTAAAGAATCACACTCAGAAGAAATTACTATGTTTTGCTATTCATTTGTCAGAGGTGGGATGTGGCTGAGTTGGGTCTGGAACGGCACTGTCTCCCTGAGTATTCCTGCAATTTTTGATGTTTTCCCTATCTCGAGGCAGATATCAGAGACCTACACCATCACAGAAATACTTAAACATTTTGCACGGATGCCAGATTTCTCCAAAGACCAATAAAGTGGGGGGGAGGGAGGTGGGGGAGGGGGAAAGGTAGGGGGCCTGAGTAAAAGCAAAGAGATCTTGAACATACAAGTTGTAAAATGGTGGTGTACATCTGGATTAACAGCAGTGAATGCAACAGCAGGCTTTAAATGAAGTCTAAGATTCAGGGCGTTTATGAGGTGAGGAGGCCACAGAAGATGTGAGATTTATTTTTTAAATTGCAGGCAGCGATAACAATTGAGTTCTGAGTCACAAAGGTGGGCGGATTGATGAGAGTTCCTTACAATTTATTTTATTTCCTCGTCAGAAATAATTTAAGCTGGCCCCAGAGTGTAAATAGAGTTTGCTATGAATACACACAAGGCATGCTTGTGAACAAACCATAATGCTTATGGAAATTGCTGGCGCAATAACTGGAAGATGACATTGCTGAAGTTTTTTCTAGGTAAATCTTGGGTGGTTGGCTATATTCCCAAAGGAAAGCTTACTTCCTACACATTATGATGAATGTACAGCCTGAGGGTCATACAGGTACTAAATCTGTAGACCAGATTTTTAAAACACCACTCCACTTCTATGACTGTTTAGACCACTTGACCCAGGATTTGATGGGAAGATATATGACAAGCAAAAGTTAATGGAGCTGAGAACCGTTGACCATGAATACAAGCTGCACAATGTCAAAACGTACCTGAAAGATATGAAAAAGAGTTTTGTTAAAATGTAAAATCTGATTCTTTAATTTTTTGATTAAGCTATGCTTCATCCATTTTCACCCCTGCCCTACTTTCAGCCTGGCTCTCTTTTTGACACCGCATCTGCATATACATGAGTAAAGAATTGCAGGTTGGGACATTGTAGGCTGTGTAAACATGCAGAGTCAGCTTGCTTGAAGGTTTTCAGGCAATAGTTAATCCTTAAGTAAAGTTTACACAGAATAGCACATTTTGTTGTTCAGCCTTAAAACTTAGAAATTGCATAAGACACTGAGGCTGTCAGATTCTTGCCTTAGCTCATTTGTGTGTTCTTTCCAAAGTTCTATTTAACTCTGGGCGTCCCTTGTTTGTGATCTTCCCTATAAAAATCCATGTAGCCATTGTTCAAGCGTGCTCCTTCCTTGAGCAGCTCCATGGTGCTCGTTGGATGGAGACCCATTCTGAATGCTTAATAAATTACCTATGGTTTATACTTCGCTCCACTGTTGATTCCTCATTACTTGATAAGGACCCTTGGCAAGAGTGGTGACCCTGCACCAAGCAGATTAAAATTAATCTGTTCCACACATTGGCGCCCGAACGCGGGGCCCCATCAGAGGCCTGCAGTTGGACTGGGGGAGGAGATCGGGTCGGTAAGACAAACTTCGCTGAGGAGCGCACCACCGGATGAGATTAGTGTTGCTCGTGGGCCAAGGTGATTTTTCAGCTCTCCGACTTGGATCTTCCTGGCGGCTGCTGGCCTTGACTGGGACCTTCGGACGGTCATTTTTGGATCAGGGAGGATCGACAGGTGGGAGCCGAAGACTACGCATGAGGTAAATCTGTATTGAACCGGTTCATTTGTTCATTTGGTTAGGATTTGTTTGGTATTTGCTTGACTTGATATTCGTCTTGACTTGGTATTCGACTTGGTAATCCGTTCGGAATTAGTTTAGAAGTTTGAAACCTTGGATTTGAAACTTGAACTTGGTTTTGAGACTTGCTATTTGTTTTGACTAACATTTTTTCTTACAGGTAAATGTGAGGATATTTTTTAATTTCTCTCTGTTTATAAGTTTTTTTAAATCTTATATAACATGCCTGTGATTAGTACGCATTGGAAGTTTTGTTGTTGCTACTGCAATAGGCAGAGCATGTTGGAAGCAAGTTAGCCGGCGCCACCAGAAGGTACGCCAAATTTTGAGATGTACATCAAATATGGTATTTGTCCCATCATGTATAATGCATTGTGGAACAAATACACAACCGGGGATCCCCAGTTAGAATGCCTATTAGAGGGAACCATGGACCCTCTCAAACTCGAGTATTTAGAGAAACAATTGTTCTTAAAGAAAGTTAGGCTAGCTATGTTTGACAGTTTGTGTATGTGGAGGAAAGAAGTGAAGGAGCGGCAGCTCAAGGAAGAGAAGGTACTAAGGAAACAGGAAAGGAAAACAGAGTATCAGAAGTATAAGGAATTGAAGGATAAGGAAGTTCAGGAGAAAAAGGAATGTTTAGATAGAGAGCATAGATTATTAATATCTAAAGAATATATAGTTAAACCAACAGTAGCAGTAAAGGTCCACCAAGAAGATGTGTACTCCGATATTGATGGATTGTTGATAGTATGACCCCGCCCCCATATGTACCCTTAACACCTCTTCCCCCTGGAACCCTAAATATCGCCCCCCTTGTACCCCTGGCTCCCCCTCCTTTGCCCGCAGTTGTCCAGCTCCCTATTTTCCAACCAGTACCGGTACATTCTTTACCCCCTCCAACCCAGGCTACTGCACACCCATACCAAGCCTCTGCGCCTCCACCTCAGGCCACTGCATCTGTCCAGACCCCTCGAGTTCTTCGCTCTACTGTACCTCAGTTTCGTCAGGACGCGATAAGATTGATAGTACTAAATTGGTTCAGTAATCTAGAAGTGGAGGTAGGAGAAATGATAGATCAAATACAGGATTTCTCTGAGGGTGAGCTTCTTTGTCTTATAAAAAAGCTTTCTCATCAATTTATGGTTCAATGGGAGATGATTACAGGACAGAATGGCCCAGATGATGTTAGAGCTATTAATCGACAATGTCAGATAGGGGCCTTCTCTGTAAGTAGAGTTAATGCTGCCAAAGCAACAATAATTGGATTGTGGAATGAACTCTCTTCCTCTCCCCGAATAAGATCTATGAGGGAAGCTGCGCCACAGTTCATTCCTGAAAGTGGGAATGCAGATAATGATGACCCTAATGGTCCTAATGATAGAGCCCATTTTTCATACAATTGGATATATACGCCCTGGAAAAGGATGGAGGTACTTACTTTAAAAGCCTCCTTACCAGACATAAGGAAAAATCCTAGGGGATTTTATGATGATGTACAGGCAGCCATTGATTCTTATATCATGACCTTAGCAGATATTGATAATTTTTTTTGGTATGATCCTGCCTCCAGATATGTGGCGACTTACCCGAAAACAGGATCATGCTGTTGATTTGGGAGGAGATTGGGCTGCCATAATAACAGATGATAGGGATAGGAAACCTGGTCAGAAACCCAGTCAGCTTATACTGGATCTTCCTGGCAACATACTTTCTTGTATAAAAACGATGGTTCCAGCTAGGAAAATAGATTGGGCACTTCTTGCTGCTTGTAAATAAAAACAGGGAGAGGCCGCCCCTGATTTCTTTACTCGCTTTAAGGAAGTTTCCTCTAATGAATGTAATAGCCCTATTCTGCCTGTCCTTAAAAGGGGGGATGGAATACAGGATAAAAGTTTATCAATTTGTGATTGATTTGAGAGAAACTTAACAAGATAGTAGTCCCTCAATATCTTGTTGTTTCTCAGGTAAAGTTAATACACCTGTGGGATTTACTGGCATCCCCGTTCAAAGCCCTATTTCACAACAACTGAATGTTAGTACAAGTGTCTCCAATATTTTCTGTAACAAAAGTCACTTGTGATGAAAAGGTGACCACCCCATCCAAGAGTATTAGTAGTGATCACATTGGTGCATTAGCCAGGGTTTTCAGCAGTAATGGGGGGAAAAAAAGAGGCTTTGACAATATGAACTGAAATATTACATGGGTACTTGATACAACAAATAGCTGAAATACTCCCTTGCCCCAAGATATAATTATGAGTAATAAAATATCTCCAACTGAAATAATAGCTGTAAGTACATTTTCAAAATGTAAACTATTTTTCTGTAGACATAAGTTTATGAGTTGTGAAAATACAAAAGAAATGTTGTTTTGAATGCCTGAGTTTTATTTTTTAAAATACAGGTTGGACCGTACACTGGTGAGCTGCTGGTAGTTTATAAGCTACTCATTGGAGACATAGCAATACAGCAGAAGGTTTGAAACAAGTTACAGTGAAATTATTGCATCACTTAGCCCTCTTGGGACAAAGTATCTCTTTTCCAATTACAGTATTGTCAACAGAAGGTTACCTATTTAGGTCTCCTTCTGTCGAAGGGGGTAAGACACTACACAAACATAGGATATAATTGGTGCAGAATATGCAGAAACCACTGACTCAATCTAATATCTGTGCATTTATTACCAAATCTTTCACTGATTACAAAACCCCTGCTTGCTTTAACACTAAAGCACGTATGCATGCTGCTTCCTCGGACTAATCAGTGTGAAGCTGTCTTTCTGTAATTGAAAAAAATGCTTTATGTAATGTTCCTGCTTCAGGTAAAACCTGATTATTACAAATGTTTGCATGTAAAAGATGATTGCAGCTTGGCACGGTCCCATGTAGGAAGGAATAGGTCATGTGCATATTTCTCCTCCACATTGGACCCCACTGCGATAAAGCAATCTGAAATGTATATTTAAGGTCACAATTTGACAGTTATGGTTCCACATTTAGTGGAGATCTAAAAAAAAATAATGCAGACCCAGCACCTGACCAGTGCGATATTAACAGGGTATGAGTTGACACTTTTTGCTCCAAAAATCACTCTGAAATGCTGTAACTTTTTGAATCCAACCACTGTACTACCCCTTTCTGAGTCCCAACAAGATGAGAAGCATGATTGCATATTTATTACTGAGAAGGAGACTAAGGGACGAGTAGACCTGACAGATACCCCTATATCTGACCCACTAGGGGAACTGTCCGTGGATGGTGCATGTTACAAACTACCTGATGGCTCTAGTACAGCGGCCTATATAGTTACTCCCTTGAAATCTGTGGTTGAGTTATGTAAAATACAACAAATGTCAGAGCAATATGTGGAGCTGACAGCTATGACTAGAGCCTGTAAATTAAGTAAAGATTTTACAATAAATATTAATATATATGCCTCTGGAGTTGCCCACTCATTCGGATGACTTTGAAAAAAAAAGGTTTTTTTATTGTTATTTTGCATAGTGATAAGATACAGTAAGGGGAATGAATAGTAAAGATACTGGATACCTTGATGATAACAAAAAAAGTTGCTATTGTTAAATATTTTGTCCACAAGAAAATTATAGATGAGGTAATACAAGGAAATACTTTTGCCAATGAACCAGTTAAACGAACAGCCTATTTAGAGTATAGTTTAATGTATATTGTAGGGACAGTTAGATGGACACCAGAAGTAACTATGTTTAATCAGACTCTAGATTTCATTAGGGAAGTACAGGAAGAAGCTACGGAGGAACAGAATGAACAGTGTAAAAGATATGGGTGTCAGGATGCGACAGGATGTTGGATAGATCTGTCAGGAAAGCAAAGATGAATGCTTCCAAATTGTTATGTGAATGTTATTGTTACCATGTCCCACAGTTCAGCCCATATCAGTGCTAAAGGAATAGAGGCCACATCAGATCATGTATGGTTCAATAATCTGATTCCCAGGGTGGCAGAGTTCTATATCAAGAGGCGCATGATGTGCCATACTTATAGCACAGGAAAAGGTACCCCGTTTCAACAGGATATTTTGCACCCCCTGGTCTGCCCTTTGAAGGTCTTGCAACCAGTTGAGATGGTTATGGGGAGGCCAGAAAATGCATAGGGTGTACCAAGATCAGGACAATCCGACATTGAATTTACCATTCTAGTTGATTACTGTGTTGACTAAAAGATTTGAATTTGATCCATTCACAGGTGAAGGCCACTAACTCTCCCAGTCTTAAAGGTCCAGGTCACAAGCTGAGGCCAAGAGATGGTGTCTTTACCCAACAGTTTCAGAGGCCAGCGCACGTTTTCTTCACCACCCAGACTGCTGTCAGGTACACAGGGACCAGACACTGGGTCCATGCCAATGATGTGGAGAAAACAAGCGCCACTCCCTTTGCCATATGATCAGTGGATAACAAGAGGAATACCTGAATATGATCAGATCTCTCAGCAAGTGCCTTTTGAAGATAGTGATCTTTTGAAACATGGTGAAGTGGCGTCATTGGAATAATAACTTGTAAATGTAAATGTGAATGTGCAGATATTTATATAGCGCAAATCACCAACCGGTCTCTAAGCGCTTGCTTAGGGAACCCGTCCTGGTATTCCCATGTGAGATAACCCAGCAGGGCATCCACAAGGTGAAACCCAGGCATCCCGCCGCGAGGGGCCATTGTGGAGATTAAGCAAGCTATTGCCCAGAGTCGCAGAGTGTGAACCCATGAATCGAGTATGCACTGGAGCGAGAATTATCGAGTCCATGGACAATTTATGGACTCAAGACCCATCCGAGCCGGGAATTGAACCCTGGTCCCGGGCTGATCTCTGCTTCCAGGTCTGCAACTCTAACCAGTGAGCCACACTTCTCCACTTGTGGCCATCATGCCTGACCCAGATGAACAGATTCTGTTTGAACATCCTGACATTGTTCAGCCCTGATACAAAATGCGGCCAAAGGCCAAAAGAACTATAGACTTTGATTGAAGAAACTATCTCTGGAGAGGTGGCAACCCGTGCCGGTGGTCAAGACCGCCAACGTCCGGACCAGTACATAAGCTTGCAAGTGAGGCTTTGAAGCAAAAGACACTTGGGACTTAATGCTCTTTGATAGTGTAGTGAGGGAATTTTGGGAGAATTGAGATTACATTGCTCTGTTTCTGGCTGATCGTTACGCTACTCTTTGTTACCTTGGCAATAAAACAACAGATACTACAGTAGAGGAAGGAAGGTTAAGAAACATACAGGTTGGATATGAAAGATCAGTATAGGGAATAGTATTAGGTGTTCTTCTGAAATAGGTATTTGTATATAGATTAGGTTGAAATGGGTAGAGTTGTCGATCTGTCATTAAGGCCCTTTGGGAAGGTGTTTTTGACCTATTAGGAGTAATAGAAGTACTTGCCCCGAATGCCCCCGCTAAAAGCTGACCATTTGGGATTAGAAAGAGAAAAATAGGGATATTTGGATGTTTTCTATTGTTAGTATTGGGATTTTTGGGTCTATTTTGGAGACTTGAAACATATTACCCTGTTCATAGCCTAGTGCCCCCTACTTCTACCGCATCTGAACATTATCACTTCACCTTGTCCTCTCTTAAGGATTCACACTGTCAAATACATTAAACGCCATTAATGTTAATTGAGCCACACAAAAGCTTCACCAAAATAACTGCAGAAATACACCAGAAAAAAAGGAACATGGATTTGGTCAGAATGGTTTTGAGATATTGTCTCTGCTTGGGACTGGAAATTATTAATGGGAATGGTGATTATAGGAGCCATCTTTCTCACTTGCTGTTGCTGCATTCAGCATCTCCCTGTGAAATGTACAGCTTATATAGCTACCTGTAACAGTATCAAGCCATCCCCAATTAATGTTCATGAATTAAGTAGAGAAATGATGATGCATACTGAAATTGATGAATATTAATGTACACGATTAATATGTGTACCTCTAAGAATGGATTCAGCACCGCTGAAAAGGAAGGGCTGTTAAAATGTAAAATCTGATTCTTTCATTTTTTGATTAAGCTATGCTTCATCCATTTTCACCCTTGGCCTACTTTCAGTCTGGCTCTCTTTTTGACACCGCATCTGTATAAACATGAGTAAAGAATTGCAGGTTGGGACATTGTAGGCTGTGTAAACATGCAGAGTCAGCTTGCTCAAAGGTTTTCAGGCAATAGTTAATCCTTAAGTAAAGTCTACTCAGAATAGCACATTTTGTTGTTCAGACTTAAAACGTAGAAATTGCAGAAGACACCGAGGCTGTCAAATTCTTGCCTTAGCTCATTTGTGTGTTCTTTCCAAAGTTCTATTTACCTCTGGGCGTTCCTTGTTTGTGATCTTCCCTATAAAAACCCATGTAGCCATTGTTCAAGCGTGCTCCTTTCTTGAGTAACTCCATGGTGCTCGTTGGATGGAGACCTATTCTGAATGCTTAATAAATTATCTATGGTTTGTACTTCGCTCCACTGTTGATTCCTCTTTACTTGATAAAGACCCGTGGCAAGAATGGTACCCCGCACCAAGTAGATTCAAATTAATCTGTTCCACGGTTTGTCAGAGGGCGCAACAGAGAACACACGACTGTTTGAGCAATAAATGGAAACATGCAACAAAAGCTGCTACATTTCACACCCAATTGTGTAGCTCTATCAGCTTTCAAGAGGACGAGGTGGGCGGATGATAAACGTACATCTCTCCAAAATCATGAAGTGTTGTGTGTTTCCTTTAGGGCTCACTTTGTTTGCTCATATTTTAGTTTGCTTGCACATTTAGGCTGCTTTGCCTTGCACATGTTACGCTTGGCACGTTTGCTTTTGTGCCACAGCATTATTTTAGATAAGCAATACACATGTTTTTGTTTCTGACTATATGAACATCTTGTACAAGGTCAAACTACACAGTGCCCAGTCTTTTTGTGATCGGTTAGCAAGCGCAGCTTGGCACTTAGACACAACATACATTACCATCGGCTGTTTACAAGAAGACACCTCAGAACAAATACACCGAGACATGCCATTTTGAAAACTGAGAGAAGACATTCTAGTAGAGCGAAAGTCCGGATGAGAGATGTAGAACAACTACATAAGCATAGGAGGTATGGGATTCACCCCTAAACCAAGAGATATATAATATAACAAAGCGTGGACAGAAGTAGGGTTAGGCTGAGGTAGATAAATAATTGACCACGGTAGGGCTTCTTATTGTTTATAGTGTACTTGTAACGCTCCTTAAGAAATCAAACGAACAATGAAGGCCAGGGGAACATACTATAGCACAGACTTGTGTAATTTAAATCTTCAAAAGAACACAGAAACTAGTTTAAAGTTGCCCACCTCAGATTATGGTTTGCTACCAATAAACCACAAATATTAAGCATCAAACAAAAACTCTAAGAGGCAACATAAACAAGCGATCAAAGTATGAAGAGCACAAATGCCAAACACAGAGCACTTAGAACGAGAGGAAGTCTTTGAATTTTTTAATCCTTTATTTCAAATGTTTAAGAGAAAAGCCAATACAGCCAACGCGTTTCACCCATGGCGGGCTTCTTCAGGGCTGCAATACATATAAATACAATTTATATTACACAAAAGGAGCTACCAACAGACATATAAAACAAACATCACATATGTCAACATAAATATCTAATAACACAACTTTTAAACTCTAACATGTACACAAAAAAGAGAAAAAGGACAACAAGACACTATCACAAAATATTAATATTCAGTACAAATACAAACTATTCAGGCGAAACATTTAAACAACTTAGAATTTAATTCGCAAATGCAAGGGAAACAATCACAAACAATAAAAAGGTATATTGTGTACAACCTTAAATTAGAAATAAGCATATCACATTTCATTGAGTGATACAATTTGGAAATTAAATTGATAAGACAAAACATAATTGGACAAAACATTTTTTTTATGACCCAATTTATCGTGAATATAGAGGACCCTCCACTTACCATCCAGAAAAGAGAAATGCTCCTCTGGAGATACAAGTTCTGTTTTCGTATAGGTAGCGGGGAAGGACGAACAACTCACTAAGTGTGTAGAAAAAGCAGGTAAGAAGGGAGAGGAAAGAAGAACAAAAAGAAAAGTAAACATTAAAAGTTAACTAATGAGACAAAGAAGATTCAAACCGCATCCTCTCAATGACTAAAAAACAGAGAATACAACACTAATATCACATATCTATATATGCCAGGGGTAATCCTTAGTATGACCCAATCCAGGCAAGACAATCTCATGGTAGATTTATTTCCAATAAAGAACCTCACGGTAAAAGCTGCAGTAGTGCAAATTTCCAAGCGGAAAGCCTAAATAAACAAAGAACACCGAAAACCAGAAGGAAGAAAAAAAGGCATAAATGCCAATATGAAATAATAAATTAA
This sequence comes from Triturus cristatus, assembly GCF_964204655.1. Classification (NCBI taxonomy): domain Eukaryota; kingdom Metazoa; phylum Chordata; class Amphibia; order Caudata; family Salamandridae; genus Triturus; species Triturus cristatus. Next base: position 300,532,536 of record NC_140581.1, read on the forward strand.
TATAAGAGCACGTAAGAAGATACAAAGCAGCGCAAAAACCAGTAACTGAGGGAAAAATCTCTCAGTACAATTCTAATAAAAGATAACAACAAAGATAATACTGTGAGACCAGTGTTTCAGGAGGCCGGTAATGCTCCTATATTTATAAAGTTTGTTATTTAAAAAGTCAAATGACCGCCCTGAAAAAGTGTCCAAATATGAACACATTAGAAAAGATCCCAGAAAGTGAGGGAAATTTCCTAAAAGAACATGAACCACACAAAAGGAGAATATGACGATACCTGTTCTGGCTGAAATACGGCCCAAACAGCAATTTTAAGATGTGGAACCGTCCTCCACATCTTAGAGCACACCTAGAAAGAAATGCAAAAATGAAAAAGCCCATAATTGTAGATATGAACAGCATCCCATAACTGCTCTCAAAAACCTGATTAGCAACCACAGTAAAGTAACACTGGGTGCCAATAGCAAAACAGCCAGTGAGCTACAAAACGACGAGTCAATTCAGATGATCTCGTTAAAGGTTAAGTTGTATAAATACAGGTTATGCTCAATTAAGGAAGTTAGTGCAAGCATTTAGGTGCTGAGATCATTTATACAACACCTAATATTCCCGAAAATATTTCCAACACAGAACTTATCGATTAGTTAAGATAGAAATACCACTTCGGCAAAAATTAAAATCCTGTGAATGGCGAAGAAAACACAAAACGCTAGCAGTAAAAACATGAGCTAATACCGCAAGCTGAGCCAATTTAGGTCTCATTAATACAAAGGTCTCAAGGAAGTTCTTTTAGATATTAAAGTTAAACAGTGACGGGTAAAGAGATATCATAGATGCCTCCAAACAACCGTCATATCACTCTTCCAAGGTATGTGTCTGTATCTGTTAAGGACGGTGACAAATTCACTGTGTGCAATGCCCCTGAACAGATGTGGAAGTATAAAGTACCTTTTAACTGTACTATAACATTTAACGCTAGCATGTGCAGAAACAGTCACATAATAGTCAATCTATTTTACACGAATGCGTTATAACAAAGCGATGCAGAGACAATATGAGCCTGCCGCTAATCACATAACGTGCAGTAGTACCCCATAGGTCTTACCCATCAGGTTTTCAGGCATCACGACGCGGCAGAGTCAATTCAAAAAATGTCAGCACAGCCCGCCATTGGCAGAAGTCCTTAAGTACTCTGCCGAAAAAAGAGCTAGAACGCTTAACCCGGAAATGCGGTCCGCCAAACGGCCACCAGCATTCCCACTTCTGTGTAAAAACTGAAAACGGTTCAAAGTCAAGTTAAAAGCAGCAACTAGAGCGAGAAAAGGCAAGCAAACTATTCAGAAAAAAAAGACCACGGCACTCACAGTTCCGGTTTACCGCGAATGTCAATACTAAGGAAAATTCGAACTTTATTAAACAGACAAGACTCTTTATAGAAAATAGAAAACACTATTTGTTTCAACCCGTTTTTAGGGAGAAAAATAGAGTTGTGCGGTACGATTATATAAAAATCAAGAATACACTTGACTATTGCCGATAAACGCGCGAGTACAACGCTTGCAAAAGTAAACAATTTGTAAACATTGATAGAAAAAAGAATATATAATGAATCATAAAAGAGAATCAAAAGGAAATCCATACAAATATGAAATATACAGATCAATGCTAGACCAACAAATTGTTACAAGCAGTGTTGTAAACAGTATTAGAACACTCCCAGAAAAAATATAAGATCGTTATGTACACAAAAGTTTAGCCATAATCCGTACCGTTTGTAATATTAAAAAATAAGTCTATACCCTTTTGTTTTATTTTATATTGTGAGATTGTTCTACACAATAAATTGGGCCCTCAAGAGCATCACAATCATTACAATTTGCAGAAAATATTTTTCTTCATATAGGCTAAAGCATATCAAGGGAGGCATATGATAAACAAGTTCAAGAAAGAGGTTAACATAGATGATGGTGTAGCTCATGGTCATGATTTAAACCTTCTGACACAGACCTTAAGTTATAAATCCATTTAGCCTCTAACTTGCGCAGGGAAAGTTCATTATTTCCTCCTCTCAGGTTCACGGGAGCCAAATCAATCCCATGAAACCTCAAGTTAGCTCTATTTAAGTTAGAATTACATGTATGCGACACCAATGAGTAAGTTTGATCACCATTAATACAGGCCCTATGGTGTTCCATAATACGTTGTTTCAATGGGCGGATGGTGCTGCCTACATATATTTTGTCACATATGCATTTGATAACATATATGACGTGTGGTTTAACAAGTAATGTGTTGTCTAATATTGTACTTCTTCTTAGCGTTGTAATCAAACTCTGTGATTTTGAGTCCCAGATGACAAATCTTAGAGTTACCACAAGGAAAAAAGTCTACTGGACGTTGTAACCATGACTCATGTGGCTTTTTTTTCCTAAACGTGTAATTAGGGCAGATCATATCTTTTATGGTACTACTCCTCCTGTATGTGATGCTAGGTTGGTCTCTGATCACATGATTGATACCAGGTACGTTTTTTAACAATGACCAATGGCGGTTCATTATTTTAAAAACCTCATGGTTTAATTTAGAATGGGTGGAGATAAAAGATAAACGTTCTTGTTTTCTTTTTTCTTTCACCCTCAATGTATCCATACAATTGATTTCACATGTTTTTTCAAATGCCTGTTTCAGAAGGTCATCATTATAGCCCCTCTCTTTTAGTCTGGTGACCACTTGTTCTTTGAATTGCTTGTCCTCACTACAATTCCTGCGCATGCGTATGAGTTCACCAAAAGGAATTATACGCATGGTGCGCGGTGGATGGGCACTTTGGAAGTGTAAGATGCTATTTACGGAGGTCTTTTTGCGAAATAGAGTGCTATGTACCTTCGATTCTTTGACATAGAACTCTAAATCCCAAAATTGTAGTCTTTATTGGGACATGGTCAGGGTAAATCTGACATTGTACGGATTGTCGTTGAGATACTTATAGTAGTCTTCAAAATCATTTTTGTTCCTGTCCAGACGATAATAATACGATAATAATATCGTCTATATAGCGTCCCCAATAGTGGACATTCCTCCACCAGTGTGCAGCAGCTGCCGCCCATACATGTCTGATCCACCCATCCCATGAACAAATTTGCATAGAATGGAGCGAATTTTGAGCCCATTGCTGTTCCCTGGAGCTGCTGGAACCACTTATTCTCATACAAGAAAAAATTGTTAGTGAGGATTAGTGTCACCATTTCAAGAATCATGGCATTATGTTCGTAATAGTTGGCTCTACGTTTCGACAGAAAAAAATCAATTGCTATGCAACCAAATTCCATTTTGATGCATGTATCGAGAGACTCTACATCTAATGTGATCAACCACATCCTCTCATCCCATACCAAGTCATCAAATGTGTTGAGTACATTAAGGTTGTACACAATATACCTTTTTATTGTTTGTGATTGTTTACCTTGCATTTGTGAATTAAATTCTAAGTTGTATAAATGTTTAGTCTGAATAGTTTGTATTTGTACTGAATATTAATATTTTGTGATAGTGTCTTGTTGTCCCTTTTCTCTTTTTTTGTGTACATGTTAGAGTTTAAAAGTTGTTTTATTTGATATTTATGTTGACATATGTGATGTTTATTTTATATGTCTGATGGTAGTTCCTTTTGTGTAATACAAATTGTATTTATATGTATTGCAGCCCTGAAGAAGCCCGCCACGGGTGAAACGCATTGGCTGTATTGGCTTTTCTCTTAAACATTTGAAATAAAGGATCAAACAATTCAAAGACTTCCTCTCGTTCTAAGTGCTCTGTGTTTGGCATTTGTGCTCTTCATACTTTGATCGCTTGTTTATGTTGCCTCTTAGAGTTTTTGTTTGATACTAGTAACACTCCTTACTCTGTTGGGATGCATATGTTTTCTAGTTGCAGGGCAGATGGTTTATAATTAGGGCCATTTCCCTCTGTATTTATCCATATTTATTTTTTGCTAATTTTATCTGTATTTATCCATATTTACTTTGGGTTTTGTGGAAAAATTAAGCTGAAATTAGTATATTTCAACATATATTAAACCAATAAATATGCAATCATCCTAGAATGTCTGCCAGGTTTCAGTGCTGTGAACACCCGCAGATGATAAATCAGCGCACTTACATGAAAATTATGCAACTTTCAGTATCAACCTTGTTCAGATCTACTGCTGTTAAAGCCTCTTTACTAAAATTCCTTTCCTTTTTAACCCCCTTAGCTATCAATCCACACATCTATTGGCTTGGCAGTCATGGCAGACAGTATTCAGAATTACTCAAAAAGCAACCCAATTTCCGATTTTATCCACATTTAAAAATAAATACAGACAAGAAAATGAATGTTTTTTGTTTGTATTTATCTGTAAAAATGGAAAACTGGGAGGAGGAGCCTAGCGCGCAACCAAGATGGACGCGTAGGCACAGGGCTCCCCGGACCCTTGCCGCTCCTCGCAACTTATCCTGACATTATCCTGGATTTGTGGACGGATTCTGGAAGATGAACCTTGGCTGAATCCATAACTCTTTTCAGAACGTAAATCGGACCTGGGAGACCTGAAATACAGCGTCTTGCATTTTGGAGGCCCACCTGGAAGCTGTGCCCGGTGCTTTGGTGAACTGTGGGGCCGGGGAGTAGTTGAACAACAACGGCATCGGAGCCTTGCCAATGACCGCGCCCCCACTTTCAGTTTCGCTTTTGCACTACTGCATGGCCTGATCGAGGAGCTACTTCGCGCGGCTGGGGCGTCCTCCGGCCTTTGTGCTGGACTGATTTGTGCCTTTTTCTCCACTCTTCCGAGCGGGCTCTTGGACAGTCTGTATCTGATCTGCTGGCACCCCTTTGCTATCGGTCCTGGCGGACCCCTCCGGTGAGCATCGCTCAACATGGTGGGTAAGGGGGATCCCGAGAAACGGAGGACCAAGACATCCCAGCGTGGGGGACCAGTCCAGAGTAACATCATGGATCGTTATACCCAGGTCAAAGGATCCCCCGGGCCAGCAAGTGCCGTCGTGGAGGACTCTGGTGGTGGCCCGTCCGTGCCCACGGAATTGTCGCTGCACGACGTTATGGGCGCCATCAACGGCATAAGGGAAACCATCGCCCGGCAGTACGAGGCTCTGGCCCGTAAAATTGACACGGTTGCCATTGATGTTACGTTAATTCGGGCGGATCTCTCTAAGACTAACGAGAGGGTCCAGTCGCTGGACTTGAGGACATCCACTCTTGTTACGGATGTATCAGACCTCCAGGCAACTCTTGGCGATCTAAAGTCGGCAAACGACACGATGTCCCGGCGGCTGGAGGATTTCGAAGGTCGGGCACGACGCAATAATATCCGCGTCATAGGTGTACCGGAGACTCTCGACAATCGTCCGGTGGACCTCGTGGTCGAGGATCTCGTCCTTAATCATCTTGCTCCTTCAGGCCTGAGCAAGTTCTTCGCCGTGGAGCGTGCCCACCGTGTCCCGGGCGGTAGGCCTCGACCAGGAGCTCCCCCGAGGCCTATTATTGCAAAACTTTTTCATTACAGAGACCGGGATGCGATCCTGCAGGCCTCGAGGGTGCACGGCCCAGTTAACTATGAGAATGCCTCCGTTAACTTCTTTCCGGACTTCACCCAACTCGTTCAGAAACAGAGAATGGGCTTTCAGGGGGTGAAGCGCCGTCTTCGAGATCTGGAACTTAAATACTCTATGCTTTTCCCTGCCAGGCTTCGTGTGGAATATGAAGATCGGACTATCTTTTTTGAACGCCCTGACACCGTGAGTGACTGGTTAGACTCCCTGCCGGACCGGGGCGAACGATCTGGGCGTGCTGGCGGTGCTGAGGGCGGAGGGCCTCCGCAGGAATGATTCTTGGTCCTCTACTTTGACATTTCCTTCTGCGCCCAGCCAGGTTCTACTTCAATTGTATATTTTGTCTATTAATGTTCTGTTTGGATGCGGGCGGGGACGGGTCCCTTTCCTCCTCTAGGGTCTTTTTGTAGCATGGGATTGTTAGGGCGACAGGCACACTGCAAGTTGGGGGGGCTGTATAGTCCGCAGGGGTGCAGGGTGGGGGGAGTTGCAATGGCGTGGAGGTGGGAGGGGGACATGTGGTTGTTGGGTTGTGTGTTTTTTCTTTTCAAGGCGGTGTGTTTGTTTCCTTTCAGTTTCAGGTGTCTGGCTGCGTGCCCGGGGACTCCAGCTTCTTGTGTTGGGATGGGGGGGGACGGGTTGAAACTTATGTCTTGGAACGTCAACGGATTGGGGGACCGTATCAAACGTGGGGTTGTGTTGCAATATTTGCGCCGATTGGCCCCTGATGTGGTATTTCTTCAAGAGACGCACTTGGTGGGCAATGTATGTCATGCCATGAACAGGGGGGGCTACCGACTGGTTGCACATTCTGGCTTCACCACTGGATCCAGAGGGGTGGGCATCTTGCTGCGATCTTCCCTCCCGCTTGAGATTGACAAAGTTACTCTTGATGATAGAGGGCGCTATGCGTCCTTGACTGGACGGTGGGAGGGTCAGACTCTTTCATTGGTTTCGGTCTATGTTCCCCCGGGCCTCCAGACCTCCACTTTCTCTGATGTGGGTCGTATGTTACTTGAACTTCCTGATAGTCTCTTGCTTGTGGGTGGGGATTTTAATTCCGTGATTTCTGGCGAGTTGGATCGTTACCCTCCCAGAGCCCTCTCTGCCGCCCAGGCGTGGCTCGGCGGGTTCTTGGACACTTTTGGCCTAGTGGACTGCTGGAAGTTGATACATCCGACACAGAGTCAGTACACATTCCACTCCGGGGCCCACGGGAGTCTCTCCAGACTAGATTATTTTCTTATGCCAGCGGCCCAGACCGCCCGGGTCCGGGAGGTTAAGCACCTGTCCCGGGGCATTTCCGATCATTCCCCATTGTGGCTCCTCTTCGATACCGGGATGCGATCCGCCGGGCGGGTCGCCCCCATTAACCCCTGGTACCTGCGTGACCCCAAGATCCGCAAGGGTCTCATTAAGTCGCTTGACCAGTATTTTCTTGAGAATGAGGGGTCCGTCTTGTCCTCAGTGTCCTTGTGGGAGGCTTTCAAAACGGTTCTCCGAGGACACGCCCTATCCCTGATCGTGGAGGCCAAGAAAGCTAAAAACGGGGAGGTGGTTGCGTTGGAGGCTGAGATATCGGGGTTGGAGGCTGCCTTGGAGACGGCTGTCACTCAGGACGGGCTCCACGCCCTCAGCCTGAAGCAATTCGAATATAAGTCCCTTGTTACGGATGCTGCTCGGACAATGTATAGGGAACAGCAGGGTAGACTGTATGATGCTGGGGATAAGGCGGGTAAATTGATTGCTTGGCTTGATAAGAAGGAGAGAGTGAATCGAGTGGTCCCCGTGCTTCAGACGTCGGAGGGAGTAAGTGTGACTGACCCTGGTGAGATTGTGGAGTGTTTTGCGGATTACTTCCGTGCTGTGTACTCCCCGGTGTCTGATAGGGATGAGGCTGACTCCCGTCACTTGTTGAAGGATATTGCTTTGCCCTGCCTGTCGGTGGCTGAGCGTGAGCAGTTAGATGCCCCGTTATCGTTCGACGAGATTGCTACCGCGATTCGTTCCCTTCGCTCAGGCAAGGCTATCGGCCCCAACGGACTCCCTATTGAACTTTATAAACTGCAACCGGATAAAATTGCGCCATTTCTCCGTCGTATGTTTTCGGAGTCGCTTTAACTTGGTTCTCTCCCTGCTGACCAACGTCTGGCCACTATAGTCGTGATTCCCAAGGACGGTAAGCCTCGGGATCGTTGCGCCTCGTACAGGCCTATTTCTCTGTTGAACGCCGAGCCGAAAATCCTTGCCAAGGTTCTTGCTAATCGCCTGCTTACTGTTATCTGTGACCTGGTGCATCCGGACCAATCCGGTTTTATCCCGCACCGGAATACGGCCCTTAACTTGCGGCGCCTACATGGCGTACTTGCAAGGGCGGAATATCTTTCAGAGCCGGCCATCTTGGTTTCCTTGGACGCCACGATGGCCTTTGATACGATAGAATGGCCGTATCTTTGGGCCGCCCTGGCAAAGTTTGGATTCGGGGCGGGATTTATTAGTTGGGTTAAACTCCTATACGCTGCTCCGTTGGCTCAGGTTGTCGTTAATGGGAGGGTTTCCCGGCCCTTCGTTCTTGTGAGGGGCACTAGGCAGGGGTGTCCGTTGTCTCCCCTGCTCTTCGCTCTGGCTTTGGAACCGCTCGCTGCTTGGCTTCGTTGGGAACCGTCGATAAGAGGGATCCAGTGGGCCCCTGGCTTCGAGGATCGAGTTTCGTTGTACGCGAATGACATTCTTTTGTACCTCACCTCACCACGTCAGTCACTCAATGTGCTCTTTGACATCCTTACTTCCTTCGGCAAGAACTCTGGTTTGATCATTAACTGGTCCAAATCTTGTGTCTATGCTATATCCGGTGGCTTTCCTCTCTTGCCTTCTCGTTTTCCCATTAAGGCGTCCTACTCCGGCTTTACGTACCTGGGGGTGTACGTCTCATTGGACCCGGCGGTCCGCTACGAGCATAATCTCCTCTCTCCACTTCGGAGATTGAGGTTAGACGTGGCCCGTTGGCGTAAGCTTCCCTTGTCTCCCCTCGGTCGTGCGGCACTTTTTAAAATGATGTCTCTTCCCCGATTCCTTTACGCACTTCAGAACTCCTTTGATATTATTCCGGCGGCCTACTTCCGGGAAGTGGAGAGCTTACAGAGGAGGCTTGTTTGGGACGGTCGTGCACGTATTGCTCTTGCAAAACTGACTCTCCCCTGGTATGACGGGGGCATTGCGCTCCCGGACATCAGGAGGTACTATTGGGCCTCCCAGCTATCTGCTATTAATCATGCAACGTACGCACCTGGTCCGAATCCGGCTTTCGAAATGGATAGATTTTTGTTGCCTGGCGGCAACTTTAATAGAGCGCTTTACTCTCGATCGGCTGGGAGGAACTTAACCGGTCCCACTAAGATTGCTGTGCGCTTGTGGAGGGCTGCGAATGTGGCCATGGGCTGGAATGATCGTTTGACGGGTGCGACCCCTTTGTTTGCGTCTGAAAGATTGGGAAGCCTCTGGACGACGAAGGGCTTTGAGCGTTGGGACACGATTGGCATCAGTAGAGTAGGTGACCTCTGGGTGAAGGGTGCGGTTAAATCCTTTGCTGCGCTGCAGAGTGAGTACGAATTGAGTGAGAGGGAGTTCTTTCGGTACGTCCAGGTTCGGCACGCCTTGCTCTCGGCCTTCGGGGCTGGGACTGCAGTCCCTGTGTCTTCGCCACTCGAGGACCGCATACTCGACGGTCACTTGCCCGACAGTATTATTTCCCTTATATATAAAAAACTAATAAACGTTCGGGCGGATCTCCTCGTGCGCCTTCGGGAGGCGTGGACCGGGGATGGTGTGGAACTGGACGATGAGGATTGGCAGTCTGCGCTGTCCTCCCCTAAGGAAGTGGCCATACCCGCGCGTCTCCGTCTTGTCCAGCTTAAAATTCTCCACCGTGTCTACTTGACGGGCCCTCGTTTAGTTTTGATGGGTTTTTCTGAAGATGGGCTCTGTAGGCGCGGCTGTGGGCTCAGCGCCACTTTTCTCCATGTTCTCTGGGAGTGCTGTGAGGTGGCGGAGTATTGGCGCCGGGTGCATGCTGTCATGGAATGCGTCACTGGGGTCGCTTTGTTGCCCGAGGCTCGCCGATGTTTGTTGAACGTGTGGGAGCCTAATGACTATAATGCGGCTCAGACTCGGTGGGCGGCCCTTGGGAACATGATTGCTAAGAGGGACATCGCACAGCATTGGGGTTCCCGACGGCCTCCCACCGTGTCAGTATGGAAGGAGAACATGGATTGGTGCATGTGCAGAGAGAAGACTGTGTATGTGTCTCGGGGTAAGCCGGGGGCGTGGGGTAGAATCTGGGGTCAGTGGAACGCGTACCGAGGGAACATCTGCACGCCCCCCCTCGTGGACACATCTGATGCTGCCTTGTCCCCCTGATCCTGAGGTTCCCGGACTATTACATTTGACCTGTAGATGGTTGTGGCTCTCCCGTCGCCCCCACCTCCCCCTTGCTCATCCTCATTGTCCACCTGAGGGTGGAGTATGTATTGTGTAGTTCCTCGGATGTGGTTAGACGCCCCTTTTTTTGATGGTTTCCGCCTTGCTTTTTGGTGTTATTTTATTAGGTCTCGGCTAGCGATGGCTGCGCTTGCGCAGTCTCGCTCGCGAGACATAATGACTTGGGTGAAGAGGGGCTTGAACCCGCCCCTCTTCTTCCCTGTTCTCCATTGGCTGGCCTAGTAAATGCTGGCCAGCCATTGGAGAAGAGGTCCCGTCACTCTGATCCTGCCCCGTCCTTTTCGGATCGGGGGGCGTGTTTTTTGCGAGAAGTCTCAGGGAGGAGACAACAGCAAAACACGCCCCCGAATCCGAAAAGGAGGCTGCCTTTGTCCGAGGCATTTCTGCTCTGCCTTGGAGAAAGGCGGTGGTGTGCCTTTTGCTCTGCCTTGTTTTTCTGTTCTTTGAGTCATTCCAGCAGCACAAAGGCGACTAACTGGATTACTACTTGTTTTATTAAGGTTGTTTGGGTACCTACTGTGTTTTTATAAAAGGATAAGTTTTCCTACAATTTCAAGATGCTTGGTGTGCTTATATACAAATTAAAATCATTTGTTTTGAAACTGTCGGATATGCTTTTCTCATTGCGGTATTGCGTTCTTTTGTGTCGAATCGGCCTTCGTTGGTATTCTGGGTTCGTTCCATAGGTAGCGGTACGACCGGACTGCGCAGCCAGTGAATGGTAAGGTCGTTGTTATGTTTGGGGAGTGTGTTTTCATTAATGCTGTTTGTGTACCTACTATGTTTTTCAAATACGTTTCCTGATTTGGCCGAAAATGTATGTTTCATGTTTAGCCAATTCTGATCTACATTGCTGATAATCGTCGTCCTATGTCGAATCTGCGGCGATCGGTATCTTCCTGAATGTTGTGTAGTAAGCGGTACAAAAGGGCGGGGCATTAGTTTGTACGGTAAGTTCCCATTAGTTTGGACCTTTGATGTGTGTTTCAAGATGTATGATACGCTTATGTAGGGATAAGTTATTTGACCGTAACTGTCGAATATGCTTTTGTTATCTCGTTATTTACGTTGTTTTGTATCGACTCTGCCTAGGTTACTATATTGGGTCACGTTCTATGGGTAGCGGTAGGACCGGACTGCGCAGCCACTGTAAGGTAACATTGATGTTAGGTTTGGGGAGTGTTTTTGATATTAGTGCCGTTTGTGTAGCTACTATGTTTTTAAAGTAGATGTTTACTGGTTTTCCTACAATTTCAAGAATATTCACGTGCATACATACAAATTAATTATTTGTTTTGAAACTGTCGAATATGCTTTTCTTATTGCGTACTTTGCGTTCTTTTGTGCATTGTGAGTAGCTGTGGGACCACCTAATGCCCTCCCGTCCACCATCATAAAAAGGCTCCCCCTTGGCACCTCGCATCTTTGGAGGCCAGTACATTCGACACAGCTGCCCCTTCTCCCCCACTTGAGCACCCTTTTACTACACACGACCTTAAGTCCTCACGACCACCCCACCCGCTCTGTGCCCTCCCACCACTGCAGCTCTGTTTCAGATACAATCAGAGCCCTTCCTACCCTCCCCCCTTCAAACCCAGGTGGTGTCTCCCATCTGTGCACCCATAGCCCCCTTCAAAAGTTCACGAGCCCGCCCGCGAACAAGTGTCACCGTCGCCCCCATCCACCCGGCAGTCCCCACCCCTTCTTCCAAGCTGTGCCCCCCCCCCCCCCCGTCGTCCAAGCAACAAGCATTTACAATGCAATGGTCTCGTTCTAACTACGTTTGCACTTTATAGTCAACAACATTATCTTTACAATACATTCTGAGTATGAGTTACATTAAAAACAAGGATGCAGACCATGCTTTTCGAAAAACTGTGACCGGAGAAGTATGATTTTTCAGGTTTCAACCCTGCTTAATGATGACATAACAGGAAATAACGTAACATCACCTTTAGCCTGACCTTAAAATCGAAGGAAATTATATAACATGACACAAGAGAAGGCCATAAGGTCTTTGAAATAGATGACATCGTCACGGGGTGGTGGGCCAAATTAATTAGATGAGAGCCATGTTATTGTGCTGCCATGGAACAAAGAGGCAGATGAGGGCTGCTGGTCCTGTCCAGCCCAGCTATCTACTGTGTTTTTATAAAAGGATAAGTTTTCCTACAATTTCAAGATGCTTGGTGTGCTTATATACAAATTAAAATCATTTGTTTTGAAACTGTCGGATATGCTTTTCTCATTGCGGTATTGCGTTCTTTTGTGTCGAATCGGCCTTCGTTGGTATTCTGGGTGCGTTCCATAGGTAGCGGTACGACCGGACTGCGCAGCCAGTGAATGGTAAGGTCGTTGTTATGTTTGGGGAGTGTGTTTTCATTAATGCTGTTTGTGTACCTACTATGTTTTTCAAATACGTTTCCTGATTTGGCCGAAAATGTATGTTTCATGTTTAGCCAAATCTGATCTACATTGCTGATAATCGTCGTCCTATGTCGAATCTGCGGCGATCGGTATCTTCCTGAATGTTGTGTAGTAAGCGGTACAAAAGGGCGGGGCATTAGTTTGTACGGTAAGTTCCCATTAGTTTGGACCTTTGATGTGTGTTTCAAGATGTATGATACGCTTATGTAGGGATAAGTTATTTGACCGTAACTGTCGAATATGCTTTTGTTATCTCGTTATTTACGTTGTTTTGTATCGACTCTGCCTAGGTTACTATATTGGGTCACGTTCTATGGGTAGCGGTAGGACCGGACTGCGCAGCCACTGTAAGGTAACATTGATGTTAGGTTTGGGGAGTGTTTTTGATATTAGTGCCGTTTGTGTAGCTACTATGTTTTTAAAGTAGATGTTTACTGGTTTTCCTACAATTTCAAGAATATTCACGTGCATACATACAAATTAATTATTCGTTTTGAAAGTGTCGAATATGCTTTTCTTATTGCGTACTTTGCGTTCTTTTGTGCATTGTGAGTAGCTGTGGGACCACCTAATGCCCTCCCGTCCACCATCATAAAAAGGCTCCCCCTTGGCACCTCGCATCTTTGGAGGCCAGTACATTCGACACAGATGCCCCTTCTCCCCCACTTGAGCACCCTTTTACTACACACGACCTTAAGTCCTCACGACCACCCCACCCGCTCTGTGCCCTCCCACCACTGCAGCTCTGTTTCAGATACAATCAGAGCCCTTCCTACCCTCCCCCCTTCAAACCCAGGTGGTGTCTCCCATCTGTGCACCCATAGCCCCCTTCAAAAGTTCACGAGCCCGCCCGCGAACAAGTGTCACCGTCGCCCCCATCCACCCGGCAGTCCCCACCCCTTCTTCCAAGCTGTGCCCCCCCCCCTCCCCCCGTCGTCCAAGCAACAAGCATTTACAATGCAATGGTCTCGTTCTAACTACGTTTGCACTTTATAGTCAACAACATTATCTTTACAATACATTCTGAGTATGAGTTACATTAAAAACAAGGATGCAGACCATGCTTTTCGAAAAACTGTGACCGGAGAAGTATGATTTTTCAGGTTTCAACCCTGCTTAATGATGACATAACAAGAAATAACGTAACATCACCTTTAGCCTGACCTTAAAATCGAAGGAAATGATATAACATGACACAAGAGAAGGCCATAAGGTCTTTGAAATAGATGACATCGTCACGGGGTGGTGGGCCAAATTAATTAGATGAGAGCCATGTTATTGTGCTGCCATGGAACAAAGAGGCAGATGAGGGCTGCTGGTCCTGTCCAGCCCAGCTATTCGCCACCCATCCCTTATTCACCGAAAACAAGTGACGGCCGGTTTCATCCTTGCCTTTGTTTCAGTCACAGTGCTCCTGTGTATCTTATGGCCAGTGAGTGTGAACCTTACGACGTGCATGGTTTCCAGCATCACCCTTCTTCACTGAAGTGCAGCAGCGCTCTCCTTGTTTGTTTGTGTAAGAGAAAGAAGGAACTGGAGAGAGGAGGCAGAAAGAGAGAGTGGAGGGAGACTCTTAGGGAGGAAAGTGAGAAAGAAGATCAAATGGAATGAGTGGGAAAAGGAGGGAGCAAAGATGAAAGAAAAAGAGAAGGGAGGACGGAGACAGGATAACATGAGAGAGGAAAGCGAAGGGGAGGGAGTAAGGAGGAAAAGAGCAATGCAACGGTTTCGGCATTGTTAAAGTTAGAGCTATTGGCATTGCTCATGACAATGCCGTTTCTTTAAATGTTTTAAAAACACAAACATAAACAAAAATAATGTCATGAGCAATGCCAATAGCTCTAACTTTACCAATGCCGAGACCATTGCATTGTAAATGCTTGTTTTTCTTTCTTTGTTTGTATTTCTAAAATCTATGTATCCTGATACCCTCTGAGGTGCACTCAGTAATTTGTTAATTCGGCTGGGCCCCAGGGGGCCTGTTGCTGCCTTGATGTTGTTGACCATGTATATATTAGCGGCCGGCCCTGGTGGTTGTAGGCCCATGTTTGTATTGATTTTTTATGTACAATAAAGGTTTTCGCAAAAAAAAAAAAAAAAAATGGAAAACTGGGAGCCTTATTTATAATAGAGCACGATAGGTTTCAATAAATATTGTAAACTGTTCTTGTGTCTCTTTTGTTGTTTATGGACATGCACGAGGGAGAAAACTAAAGGTTGGCGATCTGTTTCCACGGTTCCCTGAGGGGACTAGAGTGTTGTGTTCTGGGTGCTACCTTACCTGTCACTCTGGGAAGGTTGGGAAGGCAGGTAAAGCACTATGAGCTAGTCTGGAATGGGGTTCAAAGGTACTGATGTGGTATGGTAACTCAATCCCTACAAGCTGACTTCATGTGGTCCCCGGCATAGTTCTGTTAACACAGAATCCTTGCAACATGGCGGACCAATGCTTGGTTTCGTACTTATTGCACAGCTCTCCTGAGTACTGCTTTTGTGTGCTCATACATCCTACCACTGGAGACGCCCATGGTGTTGGGGACTAATCCTCCACGGTATTTAGGAAGTACCAAATTCTGTGGTATTTCAAGCTTGAAAGTTTAAAAGGAGAACCCATTTTTGTGTTGCACTTAATTCTCATTTCTGTTTTATTAATAACTGCTTAATTGCAGACCTACTGTCCATGTATATGTAACACATCATGGACTTACTATGCAGGTGGTATTTTTATCTTTGTGGTAGAAGCAAATGTTGCTTATCATTTGGATACTAATTCAAAGACATTTCATGCCTATACTACTCCTGCACCACAGCACAATACAGAGCATATGCACTCATGGTAATACCACTGTATTACTGGAAACACAATACTTGGTTCCTTGGCGCCCTCCCCCATGTGAATACACCCGCACACATGGGTCCCCTCAGTGATGACGGGGCAATGTGGCCAGCACTAGCTGAATACATACTATACCCTGATATGGGAGTCCCTAATCTTTTGCAAACAACAGCTAGTTACATTATATAGATGCTTGACTCAATATGTTTCACACACTTTGTTGGCTGTGCCACCACGCCCTGGCCTGCTAGGACAAGCCCAGTTGCCTGCAGTGCCTTCTATAAGTCCTGTAATTGTTCATTCAGTTATGGGCAAGGTGCCCACTAATCATGAGGACATTCCATTCTGGATTGCCCAAAAGATATTTCAACTTGAAGCTGTGTTTTTCCTTAAGGGACCACTAGACAAGCACCGAATATTAACTAGGTGCTTACCACATCGAATGGTTCCCGGAATAGATGACTGTCAAACCTGGGGTACAGTCTTTACCGTTGTCTATACCATCAGTCATGGCACTCTGTCCTTGTCAGTCTTGCTGGACGTGTTAACATAAATACAGAATGAGCACGGGGCAGCTTCTGCCCTGGATTTGGGGAAGAAAATAATGGAAAATGTTCCTGTGGTCTCCCGTGTATACCTGAGGCTTGTAGTGGTCACACACGTCGACCGTCAACGTGAGCTGCCTATAATTATTGCTGATGTGTATACATCCTTAGCGCGCAAAACTTTGGGAATCAGACTTACTAAACCACCTCTTGGCAAACCTAGTACTATCACTACAGAAGACAAATCAAATCTGAAAACTAAGTTGGAAACATTCTTGCAACAGGTGGTTCTCACTGACTCTGCTGGGGTACACCTGTAAGTCCAGTGGAGAACAGAGATATCAACAAGAAGCATCAGTAAAAGCAAAGGGAGCTATGGAACCAGTCTAGTAATCTTGGTGACAATAATACCTGATAGTTTTAAAAGTGGCAACATCAACAAAAATGTTGATCCACCACGGTCACTGAGTACTCCTGTTTCTGGACAAAAGAGGCAGGATCTGTAGAATGGGGCAGTAAAAAGAGGTGCTTTGGCTTACACCTGTTCCCTGCTTAGGAAGGCTGACATTAGGTGACAAAACCACCATACTCGCTCAAGTGGAGACCGCAGCAGCTATTGTGGACTCTTTAGAACACTAGGATGATGGAGAGTGAGAACTGTGAGAAGATAACCCTGCTCAGGAATATGCAACCCCACATCAGACCAAGTGTGCCCTTGCAGCCTATTTTTAGTGATGGATAATTCCAACACTAAGATGGACAGCAGTTTGCCCGGTGAATTTTGTCAGACTAAGGCCAAGGATGGAGGGATTCCCTACAACAATTAATGTTTTGCAGTTCTTTCACTTAGAAATGAAACAAAGTCCAGATATTTTTCTCATCCCCCTGTCTCTCCCTCCTCTTCCTTTTCCTCTCCCAGACGTGTACTTGGAGCCAAAGCAACCTAGTCAGAGATACTTTTATGGAGGAAGTCTTAATTAGCACTCTCTCTTTCCCCTCAGAGTATAGTCCACAAGGTCCATTTTCATCTCTAGGTCCATACCACCCCTCCATAAAATGTATGTATCCCCTTGCCTCACTCCACTTCTTTGCCAATGCTTTCACTCTTTACTTTCAACCTATCTGACACAGAGACCCTGTGACCACTGCATCATCCTAGACAAACACCCTTAATATGTAGGCTGGATTTTATAGCACCCCTTCATGGGCACACTATGTTCAATACACCAAAAATAATTTATCTACTGCTGTGATGATTTGGTTTTTTTTAACTTTACAGTTACCTGTTACTCACATACTATATGAGAATACTGTCTACGTTCCACAACTGTAAAGGTAGAATGCGGAGTCTGCAGATTACCTGTGCTTCTTGTGTTTTTATTGTATGTGCTACAAATTTCAATATTACGAAGTTATAAAAACAAAATCATGTCAGACGTCCCACATGTGAAGGGAATAGTAATATCTTTGGTGTGAAAGTAGCCACAAGGATTAGACATTTTGACTATAAAGTAGACAATGACTTTCAGGTTTTCCAAGATTATATTAAAATATTTCAATGTAGTCATTTTATCTATATCAAAGTTGATCATTTATCTTTTAAGTGAGATTTACGTCTTTCTTCGAATTCCATTGAGTAATCCACAACATACTTAAGCCGTCATTTAGAGCTTTGTGGTTAACACCGCAGTACTGGCAAGCATAACACAATATTATTTAAAGGTGAAGATGAGGAATAAGCAATGGTAATAAGGTTACCAGTGGTGACTTTCACATCTCTAAGGGTATGTGTTCCATCAGCTAGTAGCTGGAACAACGCAAAAAGTTAGGAAATGTTGTACTGGGACAATGGTGGTAACACAGCCTTCCATGGCTGAGACAAAGGCTTTGTTATAGGTCTGAGTGAGAAACTTAAATTGCTGGTTGTCCAACTGACTCCTTTCGTCTGTTGTTAGGAGTGTGCACCAACATAGTGGTGCCCAAACTAATAAGGTACTGGACCCGAGGGACTAACATAGATTTTTTAGCCTCACCCTGAAGGAACATCCTGCTGTATCCCTCATACTAACTCCATGCTATAACTACCCTCAGCAGCACTTCTCTCGTAAGTAGTTATGATAAAGGATCGATATATTCTGGGGATTTTTCCTTCTTCTAGCATTTGGGACCTGGAACCTGGTCAGCTTAGTTTCCTGTGGGCAGGGTTGAGTACTTGAAATTGTCAAATGAAGAGATCCTGCACTGCGCATGTGTTTTGGAATGTTTGCCCCGTAAAATATACATTGGCACACATCATACGCCACCAGAAACATAACAAAATATTAAAAACACTCAGTAATGAGGAATATTTGACACTGGTCTTCCACTGTAAAGAACAATGGTTCTCACTGGTGTCTTTCAGAAAAGACATACATACTTAGAGGTTAGATAACCTCATGCAATCAATGCTTTGGTGATAATGAACTCACAAAAGGTCACCACCATGTAAATGAAACCAGTTTTATCACATCAGTTTATACACAAAATAAATGGAGGTTTATTTACAGAAAATGAGAAAACCGAAGTAGTGCACTGTGACCCCAGTGCAAAGCCCGTCACAACACAATATACAGCAAACATGTAACAATAAAAAGTATGAAAAGGGACTAATGAGTTGGTAGCAAATGACAGATTGAATTGCTTAATTAGTTGATGAAGTAATAATTCCCTAGTTGGTTTGTTACTTCTCTTTTTTGACGATGTTTGGACCAATACCAGATACATGGGTCTCATCAGGACTGGTCCATGAACCATAATTTAGTGCATTGAATGCGTTGTTACCTGAATGATCCTAAATAAGATGACTACTGCATAAATTAATGAAAAAACAACAGTACCAACACAGTGAGGAAATATAAACATGTACTCATGCAGGTGGGCAAACTTTGCATGGGTAAAATTGCGCGAAAGGTTAAAAACACATATTGGAGATAGAACTCTGAAACAGAGTCAAAATACCATAACATGTGTATTTGTAAAGTGCACATTCACGCAAGGGTATCTTGGCGCTGACTAACAGATGTTGCGGGTGAGCAGGTCAGGTTTTCCAGTGAGGGAGTAGCCTTGAGGAAGGTTTGACTCCAAGCGTCCCTTCGGCTCCTCGCTGGACTCATGAGGCCCATTCATGGTCTCACAACATGATTTTTGTGATTTTAACAAACCAATTAGGTGCTGTATAATCTTTATTTTCTGTATGTTTTATTTATTTTTGTGAATTAAAAATTAATAGAGCTTTAGGAGTGGGAGCAATTTTTCTCCTTTAAGGTCCTGAAGAAAAGTCTTGGGGTAGGGCTTGAAACTAGTCGACTGACCAGGTAAACGGTAGGTAGTTTACCTCAAGCATTTCCCATTTAGCCCCAGATTTTAGCATATCAACTAGGGGAGTGAATAAAGGTATTTTTTCCCACTAGCTTGATATTGTTCATGTTTTTTTGTCATATAGATAACCCACTCCACGTCTCCAACCCACATAGAAACATCCTTTTTACAAAGTGCTCCCGCGTCTCCGTAGGTAGTAGCACGCCGCTGTCCGTAGAGGACAGGGATGAACCCTATGATGAAGCATGCCACCAAGGGGCAACCCTGGTGGGTGAGGGTTATTTGAAAGAAATTTTCTCTTTCCAGCCCTACTTAGAGGTTACGTTCTCCCTCTTTTTCTTCTCCAGCAGGAGGAACTCTTTCCTTGGTTATTTTGACAGAACTGTTATATGTTATGTTAATTCATTTTGTAAGGCGCACAGCTACCCATCAGGGTTTCCCAGTGCCAGCCTGAGAAGAGCAAAAGAAAAACAGAAAACTATTGATTGAACAGACAAGTTTTAAAACATTTGCGGAAGTTCCCGTAAACAGTTTTGTTGCGAAGTGGCATGGGAAAAGAATTCCACAAAGAAGGACCTAGACAAGCAAAAGATCGTCCACCCATCCGTGACAGTCTGATCCTGGGAACCGAAAGTTTTGACTGGGTAGTCGACCGAAGAGGGCGTGAGGGCGAGTAAAGGTGGACCAAAGTTTGCAGGTACTGAGGAGCCGAGCCAGATTTGATCTTAAACATATAACTCAAGTCTTTGAATAAAATCCGGTTCTCTACCCTGAGCCAATGGAGATCACGCAGAGAGCCAGAGATAAAGGCAGCTCTGGGAACCTGGCAGAGCAATCTGGCAGCAGCATTCTGCACCACCTGTAGTTTACGTATCACATCCTTATTAACCCCCAGATACAGAATGTTGCCGTAATCCAGTCTAGAGGTAACAAGAGCCTGGACTACAGTTCTCTGGGTAGGCCAGGAGAACATTCAGATGATTTTCTTAAGCCATTTCAGGATGGTGAAACAGGTGGTGGCCACCTTCACGGCTTGTTGCCTCATTGATAGCTGGTCATCAATGATAAAGCCTAGATTGCGGACTTGGTGGGTGGGCTGGGGTAGAGCACCCATTTCCACAGGCCAATGTCGGGGACCCCAGAGATCTTTATTTTCCCCCAGAATCAGAACCTCAGTTTTTTCTCCATTAAGTTTGAGAAAATTATCTTGCATCCAAGATGCAATTTTCCTCAGCCTGGACTGGAGAGCAGAGGACGTAGACATCCTTTCGGCAGAGAGAGTAAAGATAAAATGGGTGTCGTCCGCGTAGGAGAACAGGGACAACCCGGCCTCTTCTGCAAACTCCGCCAGAGGTCTAAGATAACCTTTAAACAGTAGCGGGCTAAGGATAGAGGCCTGGGGTACCCCATAAGGAGACGAGTGAGTTTTGAAGCTAGCCGTAGAAAACAAAACCTGGAACGTACGGTCGGTAAGAAAAGAAGCAAGCCAGTTGAGTGTCGGGCCAACAACGGCCAGAGATTGCAAGGTTTTCAATAACACTGTGTGAGACACCATGTCGAAAGCGGCACTCATATCAAGTAATATGAGGGCCACCGTATCCCCAGTGTCCAAACGGTGCTGCAACATTTCTGTAACTCCAAGAAGAGTAGTTTGTGGAGGACGAGTCCTTCTTTTCCTCCCTCTACTCTCCCTCATTGATGTGATATTTGTACAGTGCATTTAAACAAGTGTATCTTGACACTGACTAACAGATGTTTATTGTTACCAAACTCAATGGTACTCATTTATTCGACTTCAGAAGGATTAAAGGCTCAGTGGACCCGCCGGGATTCGAACCTGTTACCATGAGGTTGAATACAGGCCCACTGGAGAGTGGACGCATTAATCCACTAAGCCACCAGACCATACTATAAGGAGATAGTAAGAAACATTGCACTTACCCAAGGAAGTATCAGATTAAATTAACAGAATTCACATGGGGTCATGGTGGGCTATGAAAGGCCAAGTCTTGCTGCCCTCGTGGAGTGCTCTCGATGAGACACAGCCCAACCTCCAATTTAAGTATCATTGGGAAAACCAAAAGGTCCAGTTTTGGGGCTTTTTAATCCAAAACAATGACTGCAAACTGATAACCTCATTATATAGAAAAAATATAGAAAGAAACACTCATCATTTTGTCGCCTGATCCCTCAGAGGGACTTACCTTATGGTCAATTTTTAAGACTAAGGCAGAACTGCACCAACAAAAGTGATTATATTAAGCAGGCCACTGTATATTAAGGGAGATTGCCAGAAAGAGGGGACTCAAAAAAGATCGTGAAATCTGCTCTCGAAAGGGCATGGTACAAACAAAGACAGGATCTTTTAACAACCAAACCCAAGAAACAGAGTACTTCAACCAAATGGTGTGTGTAACTACATTTAGCCAACACAGCAATACCATAAGAGCATCTACTAGAAAACACTGGCATAGTTTATGAACTATAGATCCCTCCTTTGATTTAACCT
Organism: Triturus cristatus; assembly: GCF_964204655.1. Lineage (NCBI taxonomy): Eukaryota > Metazoa > Chordata > Amphibia > Caudata > Salamandridae > Triturus > Triturus cristatus. Next base: position 300,554,320 of record NC_140581.1, read on the forward strand.
TATTTACATTCAGAACAGGAATTCATATTTGTGATTATTTAGTCCATTCTGCAGGTCCCAGACTCACAGAAACCAATGTCCTTGGCCGCGTATGGGACCAACCACTTTTAAAAGGTCATTGCAATGTGGCAGCTGTGTGGTTTGCCAATACATTACCAGCACAATAGTTTTTTCACAATATGTTACCAACTTGGAATTAAAACACTTTTCAAACTGTAATACCAAAAATGTAGTGTATTGTGTCTGGTATGCCAGCTCCCTGATTTACATCAGACACATTAGTCAACAGGTGAAGACATGTATTGGGCAGCATCAAAGCTGGACCCGCTGTGGAATACCTATGGCTCAATTGGTAATCCATTACACGGAGAACCATTACACCACCAACGATATCAGATGGCAGGTACCAGCTTGTAGCCAAACTAAAGGCGAGGGGAAGAGACGTGCGAGTAATTTTGCAAAGATGTGAATATAAATGGATCCCTTTCTGTGACTCAATGTCCAACGGACTAAACTCCATAGAGGAATAAAGGGGACTTGTTTCTTTACTCCAAGATTTCGGATGGTGAGCACACCCAAGTTCCTTATTCTCTCATTTGAGATGCTATGGACTTGAATCGTAGTAATTGTGAGATGATGAGTTATTATGGAATTTCTGTTATCATGATTAACTAATGGGCATTTTTCTTGTTATTTTTCTTTCTCTGGAACTTTCACTTATTAAGTGTTTTCCCGTTTCTCTTGTCCTTACCTAATATTCTTTGCCTGCAATAGATTTGTTAGCCCCACCTTAAAGCAAAGTCCTGGAATATCCCTCATTCTCACTCCATGTTCTGATCTCCCTCGGCAGCACTTTGCTCTTCCTCCCCGCAGCACTGCAGTGCCTCAACTGCACTGCTTTTTGCACCAACACCACACACTCTGCACATCCTCTTTACAATCATCTTTGCTTTAATGGGACAGCCATTTTATACATTTATGTGTTATACATTTATGTGTAAAATGGTTGGAAGGAAAGATGGCAAGGTAGTGGTCAACCACATCAGGTCTCGGGAGAATACAAAACACCAGACTAAAGGAATCTGTGTAAACATGCAAGGAGATCCTCCAGGACATAAACTTTAGTATATATGTTGAGCAGCTGGTGTTATAGGTTGCCTATTCTATACAATTCTAATCCCTGAGCAGAGAATTGGCCCTGCAAGGATTGTTGAGCAGTGCAAGACAAAAGAAACTCTGCTCAGAGTCTGACTATGCAACATCTTCAGGTCCTGGTGTTCAAGGAACATGTTGGTCTACATGCCGGGTACAACTAGATGTCCATCCTACTCATAAGGTAATTTAGTTACCTAAAAATGCTGCTCATTTTAAACACTATTGAATGATTTCGTATGAATATGGAATAGCACTGAACACTTCTTGGAAATAAAGCATCACACCAATATTATCTTACACTGTATCTGTGAGTGAATTGGAGCATAATTAATTTTTTTCGGTTTTACATTAAAATCACAAGATAGCCACATAGTTCACAGCGATCGCCATTAAATTGCGTGCAAAAATATTCCATCTGGAAAAAGCATAAAACGTGTATCTGTACAGCATACGTTTACTGCTTGGGGCATCTTGGCACTGAATAACAGGCGTTTACAATTCAATGGTACTCAATACATTCTGCAATGACACACAACAAGAAGGTTTAACCAAGGCGGTACCTAAAACTGGTCGTACCTTACCACAAAACAGAAAACACAGGACAAGCAAGTAAATATTTTAAAAATAGGAGGGTCATAAAGACTGTTCCTAGACATTCAGAGAGCGAATTATGGTTCAGCACTCAACAACCTGACAAACCGAGGTAAAAACACATAAATTAAAGACTAGAAGATGATCTAAAGTCCACGGTTACTCATAGTATGGCCCGCGGGCCACCCGCGGCCCAGCAAGCCTTCCTTGGCCGCCCGCGGACCTTGCAGATAGCCTACCTGTCTTTAAAAAAAAAAAAAAAATTAAATAGTGTTAGCAAACACTGCCGGGTGCAGCAGCCCGGACTCTGAGACTCTGCTCTGTGGGGACCGGGGGATTCTTCAACCTAAGAGGTGAAATACAACAAAGCTTTATTAACATGTAATGGTCTTTTAAAGACCTGTGAAGTACTCGGGTGCGGCTGTGTGTGCGCGCTGGGAAGCTGTCTCAGCCCGGGCTGAGGGCTGACACACACACGGGGTGAGATGACAGAGGGTGACGGAGGGAGGGAGAGGGAGACAGAGGGAGGGAGACAGAGGTTGACAGAAGGTGACAGAGAGAGGAAGACAGAGAGGCGCAGTCTGGGGGAGACAGAGGGAGGGAGACAGAGGGAGAGGGAGGGAGACAGAGAGAGGGAGGCAGAGAGGGAGACAGAGGGAGACAGAGGGAGGGAGAGGGAGACGGAGGGTGACGGAGGGAGGGAGAGGGAGACAGAGGGAGAGAGACATGGGGAGAGATAGAGGGAGGGGGAGAGGGAGAGAGAGAGAGAGAGAGAGAGAGAGAGGGAGAGGGAGAGGGAGAGGGAGAGGGAGAGGGAGAGGGAGAGAGAGAGAGAGAGAGAGAGGGAGAAGGGGAGATAGAGGGAGGGGGAGAGGGAGAGGGAGAGGGAGAGAGAGAGAGAGAGAGAGAGAGAGAGAGAGAGAGAGAGAGAGAGAGAGGGAGAGGGAGAGGGAGAGGGAGAGGGAGAGGAGAGAGAGAGAGAGAGAGAGAGAGAGAGAGAGAGAGAGAGAGAGAGAGAGAGAGAGAGAGAGAGAGAGAGAGAGAGAGAGAGAGAGAGAGAGAGAGAGAGAGGGAGAGGGAGAGGGAGAGGGAGAGGGAGAGGGAGAGGGAGAGGGAGAGGGAGAGGGAGAGGGAGAGGGAGGGGGAGGGGGAGGGGGAGAGGGAGAGGGAGAGGGAGAGGGAGAGGGAGAGGGAGAGGAGAGAGAGAGAGAGAGAGAGAGAGAGAGAGAGAGAGAGAGGAGAGGGAGAGGGAGAGGGAGAGGGAGAGGGAGAGGGAGAGGGAGAGGGAGAGGGAGAGAGAGAGAGAGAGAGAGAGAGAGAGAGAGAGAGAGAGAGAGAGGTGTGTATGCCGGGTCTGGTGGCTCAGTGGACGAAGGCGTCTGCTGCAGGAACCTGTGTTCAACCTCATGGTCACAATTTTTTTTGCTTTAGCCCCGCCCCTCCACCTCTGACCCCGCCCCCACCGGTGCGGCCCTCGGCCACAAACCACACTGTAAATTTGGCCCCCGAGAGAAAGTTTGTGAGTACCCATGATCTAAACAAACTAACACTTGCGTACATATTGGACATAATGTTACTATCGCAGACAGAGTTGAACTCTCTTTTTATAGAAGGACTATAAAAATTTCTTTTTTATTAAAGGAGTATTGGCAATGCCAAGAGTTCGCGCTCAAAACTGTAACTGTCTCTTCAGTCACTGGTGAGTTTTGAGAATAACTTATATATTTACTTAATTATTCATCCTTTGACTGGTGCAATTATCCACCTAGAGTCTAATTCTTACATTCACCCAATGACTCACCCAGAATAAAACAAACACTTATCAAGTATATTAAAGATAAATTAAAACAGTAGACGTAGAAAAAAACAAAAACGTTGCCCGTAAATGAGGCCATCTTGAATAGGCATAATTTTTTAAGTTCCAACTTAGCCACCACATATGTTGGCCATGTTGGTATAGTAAAACAATGATAAAACTATGCCTACAACCATTTCTCATCCAGTTTAAAAGTATCCCTGAGGAATCGGGCACACTACAGATGAAATTACTAGCAAGCAAGTAATCCGGTAGTACTGTCTGGGAGCCGGCAAGCTTTCTATATAAACAAATACATACATAAATAAAAGTAAAAGAGAACCAATAAAAGGAGAAAATTAGACCCTGAATTTCTGGTTCCATATTCCAGGCATTGAGGCATGCTTTATTTCCTGTGGATGTGCATGTGATCAGGAAAAATGTTGCCTTTTTGGGTAATACAGTCAATAGCTCTAGTGTGTTGACCCACTGCCACATGCTGTACATTGTCACGGGAGGTAATAGAATGCGAGTGACATTTGAACAGAGCAGTAGCTGAAGAGGGCTAACCCAAAGTCTCTCTCTGTCGGTATGTGTGTGCAGCTATTTTTATGATTTGTTTATTACAAGAGGCTGATAAACAGCTCCAGCTGTCAGGCAGATGCAAAACATACTTCCAGTGCATTCACACAAGCAAAAGCCTAACATTCTTATTTTTACCTTGGTATTTTAAGTAAATAGTAGAGAACTGAACTCCTTTCCCTTTTTGTAGTTCTAACTTGAAGATCACATGCTTTGGAAGATTTCTAGTAAATCCCAGATCTTGTGTGAAGACCTTACCTTAGAGTTGTGTTTTTTTCTCAAGTCTCTTCCTTTTGATTACTTTTCATTTATCTGTTTAAATTCACTTGAAGACAGAGTTTTAACAAAACAGGAGTTGGAATAACTAACTTCAGACTCAATCACCAACTGTTCTTACTATAGGACACATAGGTTTTTGAGTCAACTCTACAGCCCGTCATAACTTTTCATAATAGACAATTGAAATTTTTATTACGATTTTAATGTAATTGTTACAATAAATTGCATGTTTCTTTTATGGTTTTTTGACTAAATAAAGATCCTTGTTGAAGTATAGTACACAAATCAGACAATTAACATATGCCAAAATGTTTCCCAATGAGACAACCTGCCTATAGCCTTTATCACTGGCTTGCAATCCTAACCAACTGTGGCCTACGGAACTGAGCTTAAGGTTTCCCACAAGGCACCGACCAATCAGGCATGCCACCATACAATTACAAACATGTAAAAAATTACAGTGGCTGACCAATACACAGCTCCTCTTCGGGTTGGACCCATTAGGATTTAAAATGCATATTTTCTATCCCCAGGCCATGTCAGAGGGAGAACAACACCAAATAACTTCCCTATCTGTCTACAAATTTTAAAATAGTATAATAACAACTCTTCCAAAAAAGTCTATTGGCCATACCATATGCTTTTCACAGTAAATATGTTAGACCTGTGCCTTTGAAGTAACTTTTCATAATAAGCAGATCAGATTTATGACATCTGACATCTGCTATCACTGTCTGGACATAACCAACACAGACCTACTGTACTGAGCATATGCTTTCCAACAAGGCATACAGAGCAATTAAAGCAAGTTTTCTGTGAAAGCGCACAATATCAGGCCAATCAAATTCTATTGGCAGGAATATCAACAAGAGGGTTGACCTAAATCTCCTCTGTCAGTAGTCCTTCGAGCTCTTTTTCTGTTGGTCACATGTCTGGCTACTGTAAATAATGCACTGTTTCTATTATGAGGAAACTTCGGAAGAGGGGATTAAATGCAAATGAGTTAAAGCTTGTTATACTCAGGAAGATGTTTCATTTAAACATAAGATTACTAATATAAAAAAATACTCAATACTTTAAGTAATGAAAGGGTGGAATTATTAATGGAAATTACTCTTATTAGTGTATATCCAGAGGGGCAGATTTTTAAGCCCCTTGCGCCACTTTTGCGTCACTTTTAACATGGGAAAAGTGACGCAAAAGTGGCGCAAGGGGCTCATAAATCTGCCCCAGAATATGCACCTCAGTGACCTTAGCATACACCTCCAAGATCCCCAACTAACTGTCGAAAACATTGGCTGTCAAATTGTGTCTGACTTTGAGAACTTGTAAATGTGTTTTCTACATCAAATTCAGAAATGTTAAAAACAAAATGTGAGAGGTATTGTTATCCATCAGCCAACAAGTGCAACAGGCATTAGAGAAGCAGAAGTAATAAATCTGGCAGCATGCTTTTTATTTTATTTTGCGATAGGAATCTACAAAAATTGAAATGCTAATAGAAATCTTATCATTCACATTAAATCACAACTATTTTTAAATCAAGACACACTAATAAGGCTCACTCTTCAGACAAAAGATAGGAAAAGACGTTGTCTCATGTTTTTCTACCACGTCCGCTAACTTATTTATGGGAAAATGAGAAAGAATAGACATGCAAGAAGAAGACACATCAAAATATGAAAATTCCATTTTCTGGTGCTGTTATATAGAAGATATTTTTATACTCGGGAAAGGCCACAACACTGAACTCACTTCTTTACACTCCTTACGGAACCACAATCCAACCAATATAGAACTGATTCTTGAGTGCAGCTAAACATCTATCAAATTTCAGTTAACTATATAGATACCCAATATTACATTGGAAAGTAAACTCTACTATGTTCTACATCCTATATTCCACTTCTGGACACCCTAAACATAAAAACAGCAATATACCATAGAGTAAACTATTACGATCAAAGAGATTACGTAGTGAAGAGTATATATATATGAAACAGAACTGAGAGTTATCAGAGATTTAAACAAAATTGCTATACAAACCAAATTATTGGAACTGTAATAAATAGAGCCAAAAAGATACAGAGAAAAAATCTCCTTATTCTACAGACACTTGACAAGTCTAAGCACACAGAAAAATTCCATGATAAGGCTCATTATTGAAGTACACTGCAGAGACAGGACAAGTATACAGTATGTAAATAACACATTGCCACCTGCCCACACTAGATCTGCACATCATCAATTACATCAACCGAAGCTCTAAACAACACATAAAAATTCCGTACACATGCCCTCAAACATATACTAAGTCCCGGCAAAACAGATGATTACTTGAAATGAAACACCAAAAACATGGCTCTCACAGACAACTGAAGGCTTTCAGAAGTGTGACAAGAGTGTCCCTTATTCTTTCGACAAACAGCAACAAGACAAAATCATTCATTGGAATTCCTTCTACTCCACACAAACAACTTTGCTCTGCAGGGCCAAAGACGGCTCTAATCCCTTCACAAAATCTCTAGTACCATCAGCAAAATCACTTGGCATCGTCATAGATTCTAATCTCAACCTAACCAAATCATCAAAATACCAAAAACACTTCCAAAGAAAAATAAAATCTTATATTCCCCCAGCAGATTTCAGTACTGCTGTTTAATCCTGTGTTTTTAACACATCACTGGCTGCAAGGCTCTCCTTGTTGGACTACCGAAATCATCAACTGCATCTCTCAAAACAACTCCATGAACTGTAGGACAACTTGTCTCCAATTCAAAAAGCCAGACCCTATCACCCCATCCTTAAGCAGCTACACTGGCTACTTCTAGAAGCCCCCATTAACTTTAAAATGTCCTGCCAACAAGGTCATGCTCACCAGCATTCCATCTTATCTCAAAGACAAACTTCAAACCACCAGTAGCTAAAGATTTACAAGAAGAAAAAATAACCTCCTTCTGAACTCCATAAATGAAGGAAAAATAAAACCACCAACCAAGCCTAGTTCATCCTTCCCTTCCCTCCTCTCGTGAACTTATTTGTGCGATTTGTATCTCCAGCATGTTTTCTGTAAAGCCCTCTCTTGCCCATGCTATATGTATAAACCCCTAGAATAAATATATATATATATATTTTTTAATTATCTTTATTGAGATTTTCCCCCATTTTTTTCCCAGCGAGAGATCAGCACAAATACATAATATCAACAAAAAACAAACAGAACCACAAAATTATACTACTTGAGGCAGAGAGCAAATGTTCAAAGACAAAGAAACATACCATCAGTTTAAGAAAATAAAAAGAAAACATTTAATAGAATTAACAGCAAATACCGTGAAGCCCCCATGGGCCATTTGTCAAAACCCTGTTTTACAATTCTTAACAACAACAGATAACTTCCCACCCCAATTACCTTAAATTATACAGATTTCTTCCATTTTATTAAGGGTGCCCAGATATGTCTGCCCAGTAATTTCGCTTTCTTTCCCTTCCTTTCATAAATTGCTCTTTCCATTGTATATATGGAAAGTAGGCGAGCCAGCCATTGCTGAAAGGTGAGGGGAGGGGGTCTAGCCAGGAAGAGGCGATATTAATCCTTAAGACAGCCATAGCGATAAAAAGAAATTGGTAAGCAATCTCGTTTTGATTTGTACCACTTATTCCTAACAGAATTACTTCCGGGGATAATATTGTTTTCACCCCGAGTACATAATCTAGATATTCCATAATTAGATCCAGCAGTACCTGCAAACGAGGGCAAGAAGCAAACATATGCACCAGATCTGCTTCCAATCCCCCACAGCGTGGGCATGAAGTGCCTGTTGAGCCACCCCATTGTGCTATTCTGGCCGGGGTATAATATAAAGAAAAAACAGTTTTAAAATGTTGTGCCTGAAGCCCAACCAAAAATAGAACCGACTGACCCATCTCTAAGGATTTCAAGACTATTCCGGGGGCAGCACCCACACGCTCAGCCCATTTACCCTTGTGTTTAGTTAAGTCATCTTGTTTCAGATTAATCAGCTCTGCATAAATCAACTTAATCGCCCCCTTGGTCCTGCCTTGCATGATGTCAATTATTATATTACTAGCGAACCCACATGCCCCACCGATTTTTTGCAAAAAAAGCTACGAAGCTGTAAGTATTTAAAAAAAACAGCCTCTTTCCAGCCCGAGGTCCTTCTGTATATCTTTAAATTGGCGAAACCCTTGCTTTTCAATTACATCCCCAGCCTGACGGATACCCTTGGTAGCCCATCCGGCCATGATTTCATCCGAAAATATCTCTGGAAGCATTGGGTTTTTAAACAAACCTGTATAAAAATTAAGCCTCCCTAATCCAATCTTCTTCTTTAGCACCCCCCAAATCTTAAAGGCAGCTATCAACGTCTTAAATTTTGTCTGCTTGTAATAGCTAGGCTCTGTAAATTTGAGAAAGCAATTCTCAGCATTTTTACCCAATAATAATTTATAGACATCCGGGAGATCGTCTTCCCCTTCCCTTTCCCCAGGACACGACCCTACCAGTATCCGCATATATTGCAAGGCTGCCGCCCAATAATAACTACGAAAATCAGGAACCGAGAAACCACCTTTTCCCCGTGGTAAACACATAAACCGAAGAGCCCGCCTAGTTTTCCCGTGTGCCCAGATAAAACGATTGATTAAGCCTTCTAGAATAATAAACCAAGATTTTTGAAATTCTAAAGGGATTGACCTAAACAAATACAATACTTTCGGTAAAAACAGCATCTTAATGACGTTACATCGTCCCACGAGAGAAAGATGGAGGTTATTCAATCTGTCAAAATCAACCCTCGCCTTCCTGATTACTGGTTCCATATTTGCAGCCACCAATTTCCCTAGATCTGAAGTAACTCGTATACCCAAATAGACTGCTGAATCAATGACACAGGTATCTTCAAAATTAATAAATCGATTCTTTATAACTTGAGTCTTGGACTTATTTAGTGCATACCCCGTAAAGATACCAAACTCACTTGAAATTGACTCAACCGTTTCCAATGCCAGTTGTGGATCTGTGGTGATAATAGCCACTTCATCGGCATAGGCAAGAACTTTGGATTCGATCCCCTGACACACAACTGGGCGAATTCCACTGTTAGCCTCAAATAATCGTATCAGGGGGTCCATATAGATGGCAAACAACAGCGGAGAGGAGGGGCAGCCCTGCCGGGTCCCCCTCTGTATGTTAAAAGGGGATGTATAATTGCCATTGATCTTCAAGCGAGCTGTAGGGGCCGCGTATAACACTTTGACAGATTTGATAAATCCTTACCCTAGCCCAAACCACCTTATGGCTTCCCAGAGAAAATCCCAGGAGACCCTATCAAATGCCTTTTCAGCATCTAATAACAACACGGCCATAGGGTCTCCTGAGATCTCCATCGCATCAAAAAGGGTGATCACTCGCCGTATATGTTGTGTTGTTCCACGGCCCGTGATAAACCCATGTTGGCACAGATGAATATTTTTTTTTTTAATTCCATTTAGTCTCATAGCCAAAATTTTAGAAAAGATTTTAACATCACTGTTCATTAAAGTGATTGGGCGGTAAGAGCCGGGTTCTTTAGCTGGTTTCTCTTTTTTCAGAAAAACAACGACATCTGCCCCCGCCCATGAATCAGGGGCGGAATCACTCATTTGTACTGACAACATAACCTCTACAAGATCCTGTCTTATTGAGTCTTTAAAAATTTTATAAAATTCCAACGGGATCTGGTCGAGGCCAACAGCTTTACCAGACGGTAGATTTTGTAAAGCACCCATTATTTCTTCTTCAGAAAACACCCTCTCGAGTTTCTCCATATCTATAGGATCAACCTTCTGGGTGGGTACTTTGTCTAAATATTCACGGATGCCCCAAGTGTAACAGCTGGTTCGCCAGTGTATAATTGCTGTTAAAAATCCTGAAGGCTTCCCGAATACCTGCTGCGTTTGTGATGACCTTCCAACTAGCATCATAAATTTCAGATACCTCCCCAGCTGAAACTTTTTGCCTAACTCTAACAGCCAAAGTATGACCTACCCGCTCGTTAAATGAAGCAGTGTTGCTTTTTAGACAGATAGATCTCCACTGCTTTTTTAGCCAGGTGATCACCTGCCTCGGCCTTTCTAATAGCCAACTGCAAAAGTATTCTATCTATCCCTTCTCCGGTGCTGATGGCAATAGCTAATATTCCCTCGAGATTATTTCATTCCTCCCTTATCTCCCGTTCCCTAAGTCGCTACATCTTTTGACGACGCAAACTGAAGCTTATAGTTTCCCCTCTGACCCCCGCCTTAAAAGCTTCCCAAACAATTCCGACCCCTGTGCTCCCCAGATTAAAATCCCAGAATTCTTTAGCCCATTCCTTCATATAGACAATATAGTCAGGATCATATAATAACCTTCTTTCAAAGGTCCAACCAACATTCTTTTTTTCCAACAACCTAAAATTAACCGTCAAAACCAATGGGTTATGATCTGAAATAATACGCGGGTGCTTCTCAATAGCTAAATTAGTAATAAATTGATTGGACACAAAAAAATAATCCAAGCGGGAGACAACTTTATGTGGAGCAGAAAAAAAGGTACTACCTGGATCAAATAAGCCCAAGCGTCAGTCAGACCATTATTACAAACTAAATTAGATGAGGCAATACTAACTTTTCTTTTTTTTCCTAAATAATTATTTCCCTGGGTACCCCATTGTACCCCCAGACCATTAATATTAAAATCCCCACATAGGATTACCGGAACAGACCACAATGCCAAGCTAGAATCTATTTTCTCTAACATTTCCGGGTCATCACAGGTTGAGCCGTACACCGAGCAGAGGGTGAATTTAAAATTATTAAGCAAGCATTCAATCATTACCCACCGACCCCATTGGTCAGCTGACTTTCGAAGAACCCTCATATCATTTCTCCGAGTGAGAATTGCCACCCCCCCCCCCCACCCCCGATTTCGGGAGCCCTGTGTAGTATATGCCAGCAATCTAAAACCAAGCTGTTCCATTATATAAGCTCTGTTGCCCTCCATATGTGTTTCTTGAATACATAATAAGTCTATACGTAAGGATTTCAACCAAATTGCTGCCTTATTCCTCTTATTCTGGTCGTTGAGCCCACAAATGTTCACTGTCAAAACCTGCAAATTCATGTCTTAAAGTTTGTGTTTTCCCCCTTTAGATTCTTACAATAGACCCATTTTGCTGTTAATCCATCAGACCCTACCTTGCCATTCATACTCGTTATTCGAGCCTCCCAAAGTGGCCTAACCAGGTCAACTTGACTACAGTTCTGCCTCTTTAGTTGCCTCACAAATTGAAACACCTTGACCTGTGCTGATCCCCCCCACCCCGAGCCTCCCAACCCCCACCCCCCCTTACCTCCCTTACAGGCAATTAGGTCAACCGAGACCTAAATATGGCCGAGACAACCCCTAAAAAAACAACACCAGTCCTCCCCCGAAAAAATAACCCCCAAAAAGCCACCACTTCGAATAATCCAGCAAAGAATAACCCTTCTCAAAACTAACAAATTGTAATGTACATCACCCCCAACCCAGGCCCCAACATTTTCACAAAGAAATCATCAAATTTTATCAACAATTGAAAAGACCCATCAGTCCTTCCCTAGATCACCCTTATCCTTTCGGCTACATTGGTCAATGCCCTCGCCCCTCGTGATTCTGTTAGATCAGTGAGAAACTCTTGGGCTTTTATCTCCGAGAAAAAGATTCTAACCCGGCCTTTGTGGATAACCTTCAGCTGTGCAGGGAACAGCAGAAAACCATCACAGCCTGCCCCTTGAAATGCAGTAATCAGCTGACCTAGCCTCCATCTCCGCTCGACCGTAGTATGGCAAAAATCCGGCCGAGTGAAGAAGGTATGCCCCTCTGCTGTTATCTTAGAATCAGGTCTAGCGTGATCAAGAATTGCCTGTCTCAGCAGAAAGTTACCAATGAAAATAAGAATCGCTCTAGGATGATCTCGCTGACTGTTGGGCTGGTTTTTCCTAAACAGTGGAAAGCGGAGTGCCCTCTGCACTTCCATCTCCCAGTTCCAGTGGGCCAGGTCTGGAAAAGCCGCCTTCAGTAGCTTCACCACAAACTCCAAAATATTCTCCCCCTCCACTTTTTCCTCTAGGCCAAGATGCCGGACATTGTTTCGGCGCTGCCGATTTTCAAAATCCTCAAGTTTCCAGTCCACATCCCGTGAAAACTTTTCCTGAGCAACTTTAAACATATGCAGTTTCCCGACATCTTCCTCCACGGCTACCGTTCGTGCTTCTACATGGGTTATCCGCTCAGACATGTCAGAGCATAATTTGTTCGTTTTGCTAATTGCCCCTTGTAGCTTATTAGTCGCAAGTTGCGATCTCTTGCTCTCCTGCCGGGCCTCGCACTGCATCTGTTTTAAAGTTGCATACAGTAGCTCCAATGTTGGTGATGGAAGCACGTTACCTGGATCGTTGGTTCTTCTCGTTCCATTGTCACCCCCAAGCCCACTACCCGAGCAAGCTGCAAGAGCTGAAGTGGAATAATCCCACTCAAGCCGTCTACTAGTTGAATCCGAAGATTGGCCTTTGCTCCTGGCCCGAAGCTTAGAGGTCTTAGACTTAGACTTAGACTGGGTGTGATATTGCTGCTGCGCTACCGGGGACTCTTCTCCAGAGACACTCTCCTGTGTCGAATCCAGCTCACTATTCTGAGATGTATCAGAATCATCATTCAGCGAGAAAAACCTATCGCCCTCTGGTGAGAGCAAAGGCACACATGACCGGGCAAAGTCAGGCCCTTGGTTGTCTAGTGCTATTTATGTTTCCAAGCTCGAGATCAGACGGTTCCACATTGCAATGAATCTGGTTAGATGTAGCAGGTTTATCATGAATTATTTGGGGGAGTGATACTGCAGCCTCGCACACGCCTTCTATGCTCATGTCAGCTATTAAAGTATTATTGTGACATCCGCTTAAATCCTTATTTAACGCCTCCCCATTGCCACTGCCCTGGCTGTTATTGTAGGTGCTCGTGTCATGGGGACTTGGCAGAGGATTCTCTCCCTCCAGCGTCAACACTATATGCGATCCAGCTAACCCAGGTGGCCCATCAACCTCTGCACCCACGTGCTGCCTCGTACTACTGGACTCCAAATCAATGTTATCACCCCGCTGGGGCAAAGAAACAACGAAAGAACTACCGATCCCAGAATGCACTGGAGCAGTAGTAGGTATAGCCAGCTTGTCCATTGATGATACTAAATCAAACCTCTGTGGAATGGTTTCCGATCGCAGGGATGCAGTCAAAGCAGGGGGGGCAAACAGATAGATTCATATTAGTCCCAGGGGGTGCCACTGCCATACTTGATATGCCAAATGCCTCGATTACCGATGGCTGACGGAGAGCGCCCTCGCTGGCATTAGCCGTCCGTAATCTTGTCCCGCCTGCTACTCTAGCTGCCCCATCATCAATCATTCTGCCCGCCTCACCTTTCTTTTTAGGACCGCCAAACCGTGTCTGTCCTTGGTTTATCCCAGAATCCATAGCCGGCCCCCCTGGTCGCTCTCTCCTCGGTTCCCTCCGAGTTTTAGATCCTCCAGCAACATCTTGTGATTGAGGGTTCGCGGTACCCTGCTCTTTATGGTTTTTTACTGTCTTTGGAGCCATTCTCGTTTGCAGCCAGCGTCGAAGGAACAATGCAGAACGCCGCACCAACCGGGAAAGCAGCAGTGAAACCGGGAAATATCCGCAACCGTCAGATCTCCCGCAAAGGCTATGATGACTGCGCAGGTAGGGAGGCAAAAGCTCTGAAGCCCGGGTCTGCAGGCGTCCCTTGACATGCAGACCGAGAGGATGAAGGCTCAGGGAGAAAGCTGCTGGAAACGTGATGGCACGAAGCTCACGTAACCTGTCTCTTATGATTCATTCGGGTTAACCAGCGTGGGTCATTTAAAAAGGGGAGAGAGGACAGCGCTGCCTTCCGTGGCGTTTAGTCAGCGGCCATCTTGCCCAGCAGAATAAATATATTTAATAACTGTGAAATATTCATGCTGATCTTTTCCAAAATTATCTGTCACCCCTTTCTTCAACAAAGCCCTAAACTGTTCAACAAGTAGAGCATAACCACTCACAAATGTAGTGTAGTACTCACCGAGCCCTATAAGTACTTCTGTTTAGGACATGATGCTTCCTTATGGCATCAAGTAAGTCTGCTTTGAGATTAATGCCCACTGAGGAGAGTGTATGGCCCAAGTGTTAGTTGGAAATGTACATGTGTCTCTCCTGACCATCCTGCGATTCTCCTTTAAGGTGTCCAGCATTTTGCACAGTCTTTTACTGTGTTTTTCAGGTCCCTCACCAAATAACAACATTTCGCCCAGAAAGGCTTAAATACCACTAACTCCTTCAACCAGTATATCCCTGAGTTTTTATAAACAACTGGTGGCTAATGCTCACCCAAAAATGGATCATGCATATTCGTGCACACCAGAAGGTGTGACAAAGATAGCAAGGTCTTGTGACACTGGTTACAAACTTAAATGATGATAAGCTGATTTATGGTTAAAAAGGGAAAAATATTAGAATGTCCTGAGGCTACCAGCACTTCCTGAATTTTAGGTACTGGGTGACAATCTACCATGATGTTCTTATTTGGAGGTCAGCAAACAAACAAATCTTGCCTGTTGTTCTTTTTTTTTTTTTTAATTACTGAAACACAATCAGACAAATAAGTTGTAACAATAATCCCTTCTTTACCCAATTATTCTAGTAAATCCTTTATATCCTTGCATATACTAAGTGGTGTTGGCCTGACCATGCGGATGACTGAGATGGATTCTTTCCTTAGCCTTATGTAGTGCTAAAAACCCTTATCACAGCCCCCCTTAGGATATTTTTTTTTAAAACATATTTTATTTGTCAACTTGCATATATTGCGCAGGGCTCTGCACGACAGAGTCATCTTCCAAATCAACCAAATAAAACCATGACAGCAATCGACTTTTGCAGGATCTGCAAAACAGTACATGAGAACATAAAACGATGTTGCACCCCTCCCCCAACTACCCCCCGCCCACTCCCCTCCCCCCTAAATATTGCACTAAGTCCATACAGTCTCGTCCGCAGCATTAAGAGGAGATCGACAAGTCCTGAACCAGGCACGCACACCCACCCCGCCCCCCTCCATCTATACTGGCCCAAGAGCTTATTCTGGCAACGGAGGCTCCGCCATCGCCAGAGGCTCCAGCCAAATGCCCCGGTAGTCCGCCCATTGTTTCCATATTTTATAGTGTTTGCGCGGGCACCCCCTTAGGATATTTTGAGATGAAACGCTAATACCATACAAAATGATTGCACTTACTGGCATATATATTCCAATGTAGCTAGACAAAAGCTTCTGGCCTTCAATACAGTGCCTAACTCACCCAGGTCCAACCACCACATTATGTTCCTCCAAGGCCCAACTACGAAGTAACTTAATATGTTGATTACAAAATCCACAATTGGCTTCTGATTAAAATTAGCTTATAAAAACTTCTTACCCTTCCATAATTCAGCAAAGGTGATATCCACCGCAATTGTTATTAGTGATTCCGAATTAGCCTCGATGTTGAGTGTCACATTAACAATGAAGACCTAACACAGCCTTTTAACACTTTCTTTAATTGGGGTCAGTTTATGCAAGTTGGCAGTTTATACTAAGCTATTCATTCTTTCTGTTACCACATTGTTATCATTCACATTGCTTACCGTGTCTGTATTAGAAATGTTTGATGCTCTACGTACACAGTAAAAATGACCACCTTGTCTGCATGTATTGCATCTCTTTTCTATAGCTGTTTCTCTGTCCTATATGCATTTTAGAGACACTCCTGAAACATGCCCCTGTGAATTACCATTTCTTACTAGAACATTTTCCACCTTTATTTTTATAGTGTACCATACACACCGATTCACTTTCCATTCCACGCCTGCAAATAAACCTTTGGCTGTGGTCATTAATCTCTCAATACCATTTGCGATATCAAACAAGCATCATGGGTCGGATTTACACATCCCATCAGTCTCTCCTGAATCTTTTTTGAGTGGCAACTGAAAACAAAATGATCCCTAAAATAGACCTCAACATTATTTCCAAATTTGCAGGCAGAAGCAAGGATGAGAAGCCCCTTGAAATATATTTCTCCAGCGATTCACCACTTGACTACTTTCGCTTGAAAAAGTGTTGTCTTCACAGCATGAAAGTCACACCTCAGTTAAAAGCTTTTCCAACCATTTACTGCTATGTATACTCATCCTACGTGCTAAACTCATTACCTGGTGCTTACATTTCAGGCAGGTTTTCAATTACTTGGTGGCTACATCACCCAAATTATTAACAAGCAACGTTTTTTTCTTGCTGCATAATTTTTTTTGCATCAATAGCAACCAGATAGTTTGCAGCTGCAATCTTTAATTTTCCTATGACCTATTGTTTCCATTGCATCATGGGCTTTCCATGATGCTGCTGGAAAAACCTGGGTTGGTTTATGCTTTGGGAATTAACCCTGAGATAAGATGCCAATGTGGAAATAAACCCCCCAAAAATACAATTATCAAATACAAAACTATCGTTCTTCATTCACCTAGAGTACTAAGCCACTTACTTGGTTGCGTAGAGACTGCACCATGACACTCTCAGCAAAATCATTTTTTCACACTTGGACACAATACAAGTAGGACCCGCTTCTCCACAAACCATAGTAAATAGGCGAAGCACTCAAACATCTGTTGTGTCTTGATGGAGCAGGTAAAACAACATTTTGTATACCTCCTCTAATTTGCAAGGAATTAATTACGTAATCATACTAAAATTTAATTTACATAATATGTTTGAAGTGGAAGGGTTACTAAGTAACCTTTACACCTTGATAAACATAAATACACGTGGGACTAAATTGCTAATTGCATGGCAAAATTAATTAATTAACATGGGTAAGCAAATTAACCCTAAATTGGTTAAAATAGTCAAATTGCGGCCTGCAGCCGACAACGATGGCTGCGTACTAAAGAGGCTCCGGGAGCGGTGTAAGTTCCCCTAAAAATCCGACGCTTCATCCGTACAATTATCCTGCCCCAAAGACTGCTAACAAGACCGGAGGACGAGCGGCACCGATAGATCCAGCCCCGAGGCCGTACCGGGACCCGAGACGCTGCGGAAGCCGAGCGGAAGGAGGCGGCCTAGTCGAGAGCCTGAAGCCGGGACCTATATTTAGACAACGACCCGGAAATCGGCGGTGAGGCCCGGCGGAGGACGAGAGGTGCGGCCCCCCAAGAAAGGGGCAGAGAGCGGCAGCGGAGGCGAGAGACGAATGTAAGCGCCCAGCGCCAGCGTAACAACGACCTGCACTGGATCAGCGCTGGAAGCGGAGAACACATCGGGGACAATCTACATCGCCATCGGCGCTCGGTGAGGCCTGGAGCAAGGACACGAGGGTTCGGCCGAGTAGCGCTTCGCCGAAGAGTGTACTGTGAGGGAAAGACGCGCGCATAGCTGGTCCCTAAAAGGAAAGAGGGAAGTGAGGGACCTGGTCCCACTGCGGCCCTTTTTGACGGTGAAGAGCAAGTTAATCAGTACAGAGCATCCTCTTTAAAAATAAGGCCAGGAGGACCTCCAGTGCGCTACGAACCCTGCAGTGATCTGAGGCGTGCCGCTGCTAGTTTAAATAGCGGGGTGAAGGCTCTAAGAGAGCAGAGCTAGCAGGCACTAACATCCACAGGCCCCGGGAGAAGCGTGATCAGGGGACCCTGCGTGCGCTGCAACATCTAAGACCCCCCTGCACGGTGGTGCTGGAACCCCCAAAACACAGGAACTGTCTTTCGCTGCATGTGGGGGACAGCTGTGGCCTCGGACCCCACGGACCAGTTGTTGCCCACCAGATAGGGAAAACCGACAGGCCGCGCTTGGCAAAAGGTCCAGCGGCAGGCGGCGGAGATTACCTGTCGGAACTGGGCTGGTCAGACGACGATGGGGGGCAAGGGCCAACGTGCGACTGCACAGGCAAAACTCGACAAATATGCGTTTGCGAAAGACTCGAGTGGCCCACCAGAACATAAGGGGTTGCCCGAGGGGCCCCCGACTCGGAGGGAGCAACCAAGGTGACGTTAGAGGATATTATGGCAGCTCTTACTAAAGTGCAATCTACGGTGGGTTCGATCTCCACGGATGTTTCCTTCCTCCGAGCTGATTTTCAAAAGATGACTGCCAGGGTGACTGAAGTAGAGCAGGTGGCGAAATCCCTCACTAAAGACACCGCCTCATTGCTTCACAGAGTAGGTCGGTTGGAGGCTGAGAATAGACTCATGGCGTCAAAGTTGGAGGATCAGGAGGGGCGCTCCCGGTGGAATAACGTTAGCATTACGGGTGTCCCCGAAAACGAAGGGAGCCCCACCATGGACCTTTATGTAGAAGATCTCATACAATCTAAACTCCAGCTTCGGGGACTCTCCACCCTCTTCTCCGTGGAAAGGGCGCACAGAGTACCGGGAGGTAAGCCCAAGCCCGGGGCGCCCCCCAGACCAATATTAGCCCGTATCTTTAATTTTAGAGACCGGGACGTTATATTACAAGCAGCAAGAGTAGCGCCGCCATTGCACATCCAGAACTCCATGATCTCCTTCTTCCCGGACTATACAGCGGCAGTGGCCAAACGACGCAGAAGCTTCATAGAGGTGAAAAAAGAACTTCGCCGAAAGGAACTTCCATACTCGATGCTGTTTCCGGCAAAACTGAGGGTGGTGGCGGATGGCAAGACGCGGTTCTTTGAAACGCCAGAGGAGGCCCACGACTGGCTTGAGGGATGGCAGCGTGCGGCGGGTAATGGAAGATCAAGGAGGCGACAACGACATGATACAGAAGAAGAAGAGGACCCCAAGACATCTGGACAGAAGAGAGAGGAGTCGTGTCCAAAAAGTACAGACACTGGGGAGTGATGGGATTGGTACTTGCAATGAGACTGGCGGTGTGGAAGTGAGATGAGACCACCGCGAGGTGGGGAGGAATGTGTGAGCACTGGAGTTTTGGACATTGCGACCCTCCCTTTCAGGTGATGCTATCAGCAAATAAGGGTAACAGGATCAACCGGTGCGATGCACAGTTTCAATGTTTACAAGACTGTCTTCGAGGCTGGGGAGAACTGCAATGGCTCTCGGACTTCTTTCCCCCCTACACGCAAGTACTGTTGATGGGATTGAAGCACTCTGCTATGTTGGGGAGGCGGGTAGTTGGGGATCCGTCTGGCAGGGGAGCAGGGAGGGGGGTGGTTGGGGGAGGTGGTTTTTCATTAGTGGATTTTCGGATTTTTATGTTTTGTTTTTGGTTTTCATTGTTCATCAGTCACCTTGAGTTGGTAATGGGAATACACCCACACGGGACACGTTTATCGACTAGATATATGAAGGAAAGGTTAGATGCACCACAAGATTGGATCATGTCACATGTCTGCTCACACACAAATCGCAAACAATACCATGACAACTGCGAGTTGGCAACTAGGTGATCGCCAAGCCCCGGGCGGCCCATTGACCGTGATATCGTGGAATGTGAACGGCCTGGGCAATAAAATTAAGAGAGGGTTGGTGTTACAGCACCTTAAGAGGCCCACTCCATCAGTGGCTCTCCTACAGGAGACCCATTTAGTGGGTACAGCCGTAAAGGCGCTCGATAGATGGGGTTTTAAAATGATAGCACATTCAGAGTTCACCGCTGGTTCCAGAGGGGCTGGGATCCTCCTCCGTAAGAGCTGTCCCTTGGTGGTGACCGGGATGTGGACAGACGACCAGGGACGTTTTGTTGCGATCGCCGGGCAATGGGAGGGACATAACTTCAATTTTGTCACGGTATACATGCCCCCGGCATTGCACTCACTTGCTTTCCCAGCACTGGGGAGTTTCCTGCTGGGATTACCCCCTGGAGAACTGATACTAGGGGGCGACTTTAATACCGCATTGGACGATGAGTGGGATAGGCCGCCCCCGAGAGGGCAGGGTGTAGTTTCGTCGCCCCTGCGTGACTTCATAGACGCAATGGGACTGATGGATAGCTGGTGCATGCGACAACCCACAGAACGTCAATACACACATCACTCTAGCGCGCACAACAGTCTCTCGCGTATTGACTACCTCCTTACCTCCCCTGCCTGCATGAATAAACTACAGGAGGTCAACCAACACCTTCCCAGGGGTATATCTGATCACTTGCCAATGTTGCTAACTTACTCCTCATGCCTATTAGGTAGGAGACGTACTTTCCCGATACATCCCGGGTACATAAAGGTCCCTGGCGTGTGAAAGGCCCTACATAAAACTACGAAGCATTACTTTCAAGAAAACATACAGTCTGTTTCCTCACCCATTGTCCTCTGGGAAGCCTCTAAAACGGTGCTGCGCGGACAGGCCATTGCAGTAATCACAGCCCACAAGCGTGACTCGGCACACCAGGTGGTAGAGCTCGAGGAAGCAAGGACCAAGGCAGAAAAAGAGCACACCGGAGACCCCACCGACGCAAACACGCACACACTAAACCTTGCTAAACAAGCATATAGAGACCATCTATGGGAGGCAGCCCGTATACGTCTTACAAAAACACAACATACAATATATGAGATGGGGGACAAAGCGGGCAAATTGCTAGCGTGGCTAGACAAAAAAGAGAAAGCCAACCGCTGGGTGGCGCGGCTACGTTTGCCCACTGGAGAGGTT
Organism: Triturus cristatus; assembly: GCF_964204655.1. NCBI lineage: Eukaryota > Metazoa > Chordata > Amphibia > Caudata > Salamandridae > Triturus > Triturus cristatus. Next base: position 300,575,466 of record NC_140581.1, read on the forward strand.
GTGACAAATCCTAACGACATAGTGAGGGCCTTTGCAAATCACTATGAAAAAGTGTACACCTCTGTGGTAACGACTACCGTCGAGGACAATTTAGCATCCCTACAGGACATACAACTTCCGCGATTGACTTCCGAAGACGCGTTGGCACTTGAGGCGGATCTCTCAACAGAGGAGGTCGCCCTGGCCGTCAGAGGCCTCCAGTCAGGGAAAGCATTGGGGCCAAATGGGATTCCGGTGGAGTTGTACAAGTGGGAGGCGGATACGGTAGTTCCGCACCTGCTGAAAATGTATGAAGCCAGTCTGGAGGAGGGCATACTTCCCTGGGACCAAAGGGTTGCGATACTGGTAGCAATACTAAAACCAGGGAAGCCCACTCATGAGTGTACCTCCTACAGACCAATCTCGCTCCTCAACGTGGAAGCAAAAATGTTAGCAAAGATGCTAGCGACCCGTATACAGCCTCATTTACGGGCACTCATCCACCCTGACCAATCAGGCTTTATGCCAGGACGAAACACGGCAATGAATATTAGACGATTGCATGGCATACTGGTCAGTGGGCCCTACATCCATGAGGATGCGGTTATTATCTCGCTGGATGCAAGTATGGCATCTGACCGAGTGGAGTGGCCCTTCCTCTTTGCAGTGCTTACGCGTTTCGGGCCCAAATTTTGTGCATGGGTGCGTTTGCTATATACGGAACCTCTGGTGCAGGTGGCGGTGAACGGACGTCTGTCAGGGGACTTTGCGCTGGGACGAGGGACTAGACAAGGGTGCCCTCTCTCCCCACTACTGTTCGCCCTGGTGCTGGAACCATTGGCGGCATGGATAAGGCAGGATCCAGTTATAACAGGCCTAAAGTGGACGGAGAGCTGGGACGACCATATCTCGTGATACGCGGATGATATCTTGGTATACCTGACGCAACCGGAATGGTCCATAGGTAGCCTACTGGACATTTGTGAATCCTATGGTAGACTATCCGGTTACTTGATCAACTGGGCGAAATCAGTGCTCTACGTCCTACATGGACCCACACCACAGCTGGCCAGAGGAGTGACGATATCGGTGGCGGAGGATGGTTTCAAATACCTCGGCATTAACATCACACCTGATCCAGCACTATTCTTTGAACGCAACCTACTTCCGCCCCTTAGAAGACTACGAAGCGATGTCAAGCACTGGCATTCCCTTCCGCTGACATTACTAGGGAGAGCGGCATTGTTCAAAATGATGGCTCTCCCTCGATTCCTTTATGCACTACAAAACGCGCCCATACCGATCCCAGACTCCTACTTTAAATCAGTGGAGGCGGAGGTGGGCTGTCTGCTGTGCGAGGGTAAGCCTCACCGCATAGCTTTCTGCAAACTGGTGCGGAGTTGGTACGATGGTGGAATCGCCCTGCCCAACATACGTCTATACTATTGGGCCTCCCAGCTCATTATAATTAATCAATGGCTACACGCACCGCAAGACGACCCGGCTCTACGAATGGATAGGCACATGATGGGGGTGAAGGGAGTCTTCCAAGCCTTGTACGATAAATCCCTGAAAAATAAGCTAACGGGCCCCACAGCACACACCGTACAGATATGGTACACAGCGCAGCGCGGGCTGGGTTGGGAGGGAGTGATCACTCAACAGACGCCGCTGTGGGTCTCCCCCAAGATAGACATGATACACCTAAGTAAAGGATTTGCGGGGTGGGACCTAATAGGCATCTCCAAGGTCGGAGACCTCTGGAAGCGGGGTGGGGTGCTCCTGTTTGAACAGTTGCAGACAGAGAACCAGATGGAACCAACGGAGTGTTTCAGATTTCTGCAAATACAGCATGCATTAATGAAAGCCATACCTAAGGGGGCCACCCTACCTGAATCCTCCCCACTTGAGGATTGCTTGCTCACAGACCACCTAGCCAAGAATGCTATATCGTTGACATATCGTAAACTGATGAACCATCAAAAAGACCCCACAGGGCTCCTTAAAAGGAAATGGGAGGCAGAAGTGGGAGAAATGGACGAACACGAGTGGCAGGAGGCGCTGGCGTCCCCACGGGAGGTGGCAATCCCATCCAAACTAAAGCTGGTGCAACTTAAAATACTACACCGGATATACTACACTAGATCCACACTTCATAAAATAGGGAGGGCTGATACCCCGCTCTGCCTACGAGGGTGCGGCCTCCAGGGTACCTTCTATCATACCATATGGGACTACCCTGACATCACTAGATACTGGAGGGAGGTTATGGCAACGGTTTCTCTGGTCACCGGTCACGATGTCCCCCCTGAGCCGCGGATGTGTTTACTGAATGTGTGGGATGCTACCGATCTTAACCACACCGACCAAACCTGGGTGGCCATGGGGCTAGCATTAGCAAAGAGGAATATCGCACAACACTGGGGGGCGCAATCAACCCCCTCCCATGTATGGTGGTGTCGTGACCAAGATGGCGCCATGATTGCGGAAAAGGTGGTATGTAGTAACAGGGGTTGCCCCCGGAGATGGCAGCGGATTTGGGGGAAATGGAACACATTCAGGGGTAATATATGTGAACCCCCTCTGCCGGACTCAGAGTCGGACCTGAGCGAATAAAATAAGGACACCAGTACACGGTAAAGGATAAGGGAACCAGGGAATGGGAAAAGCTCTGAGTTGTTACATGAGATGTATGTAAAGGTGGCGTATCACTGCATAATAATACTATTACGAATGTTACAACTTGAACAATTGGATTGCAAACTGTGTCTTGAGAGTGAAGCCTGTATTGACAAAAGGTGTACAATTACTGTTAATAAAAATTGTTTAAAAAAAAAAAAAAAAAGTAAAATTGCATGGTTTATATTGCTTTGTGATTGTATTGTGGCTTAAACCATCGTGTGGTAAGTATTATCGCTTTAAATGTTGCTGCAGCTAGGAAAATACTAATATTCATTGGGATTAGTGTGGGTACGAACATTAAAACTTTCATTTCTATATTTTAATTGCTATTATGTCTATTTTTTGCTTAAGTTAACATTCGGGCCTACTAGGCCGCAGTACCCAAGATGGCGTTCTCTGAAGCAGATGCCACCATGAACGCGCGATGATTTCTGCGCATGCCCAGACGGCTCTTGAGATCACGAAGTGACATGAACTCCTGACATCGTGTTCCCTGCCAAGGCCAAAAAATGTTGGGGACTTGACCGCAAGCCAATAGTTGATCCGTGTGGGAACAACAGAAAAGACAAAGAATGAACCTGTCAATAGGACCCTTTTACCTTGAAATGATACATTTGCCGTTCCTGCCTGAGTAAACAGGAAAAAACTTTCAATTTATGACCTTTTGTGACAAGTCACCATGGAGAACCAGTTTGCACGGGGAAAGTGAAATGAACTATTGATAACCCCGAACTGTCCAATCAGAACATTTGGTCTGCCCCTAAAGTTGCCGTATCTTCTATGAATTAAGGGAAAAAGGTTATAAAGAACCCCTCATCAGTCATCATTAAGGAGTGGGTTGGCGTTGGAGTTGCGGTTGCGTTTGTCTTTGGGTTAATTTCTTTAATAAGGAGTTCTTGTTGGGTGGTAGTTCCTTCTTTCAAAATTCCAAATGTTATTCTATGCTGTCAGTCTGGGTGTGGGATTGATCCGTACTCCGGACTGATGTATGAACTTTGCTGAAATTCTGAACTTTATCACGTCGTATTCTGCATTTTGTACGACGGTTTGATCCTTTGACGAGGGTCAGATTGCCTGTTCGAGGGAGTCTTCACCTGAGAAATGCAGATAACTCCTTATTTGAGCTGAAGCTATCGTCATCGATCTATGGGTAAATGATCTACTGCATTGTTCTTAAATCTATGTCTAAGAGTATTTTCAAAATGTTTAAATTTTTGTTAATAAATCTAAAATTGAATTAATGATCTGTAGTCAGTAAATGCAAAAATTAAAGAGTTCGATCAATGCTTGGATAAACAAAAATTTCCAACTAATAAGAAACGAGTTTGTGGTTCTTAAAATTAATAACTGAAAGTATCAAATGTTTCCTAGGCTTCATTTGTGTTGTAGCTGGTTCTAATTCACCATCAACCAGTCCAACTAGTTGGTCCATCGACCAAACAGTGGAGTGCCTTGATGTTAAAGTCAGGATTCTGGAAAATTGTATAAAATGTGTACATTAAGTAGAAAGGAGTTAATCCTGATAGGTAATAAGGTACCCACTTGTCCAGCAGCCTTTCTCCTGTGTACAGATTCGGATGAGTTTGTGTGAATGTGATCTGTGTTGGTGTTATGGCCCCACCAATGAATGGATGATTAAATGAACCTTGTGAAAAAGAATCTGTGACATATGGATAATATTTAAATGTTATCCTTCACGCTGGATCAATATTTCTTGGTAGCAGAATGATGGTTTCTATTGTATTGGTTTGGTGATTATTGATTTATGTTTAACACTTTATGTTGAGTATTGTTTAAGTAAAGTGTAGTTGGAAAATTTGAAGCTTCCTGAAAGTAGGGAGTGGATTTGTGTGGCAAGAGAAGTCACATAGAATTGCACATTGTCCGGTTTCAAGAATTGTGAGAACACAGAATTGTGTTATGTTAGGGAAATCTCTGTACGAATGTGTGTGAGTGGAATAGCAATAGGTTTCCTTGTGAAACTCTGGCCTTAATTCTCAGGAGCATTGTAGTCTCCACATGTGTTTTATCCCCAGAGAAACGGGTTTGCCTTGTGCTTGTTAGAAGGGTAAGGTAGAGGGAAGTGCTACTTTATCGGCGAAACTGAAAATTCTGTGGTAGGATAGAGGTAAGCGCTGCCTACTGGAAAGACAGAATTCTTGTGTAAATGGACAAAGCTATCCCTTTGGTTTAGCGAAAGAGGCAATGGAGATGTGTTTATGTTGTTACTAACAGATTTAAATAAAGAAAATCTTAAGAAAAGTTTGCCGATAAATTTTGTAAAGGAGGGGCAGCAAGAGCAGGAGTAGTAGGAAAGGCTGACGTCAGAAAGACTGCGCTGGGATTGGTCAGCTGCGGAAAGACGAAGCTTTCACTAATTGGTGCGTTAGTGTGAGACGCGCTAGGATTGGAGAATTAAAAGAGTGACGTAGACAATCAGGATTGGTGAGTTAGTGTGAGTCGAGCTAGGATTGGTCAGAAAACGGAGAAGCTGTGAAAAGGTGAATTGGGGAGCTTCATTGATTAAGTGTTTGAAAATTAAAACAAGATTTATTACGATTCACCTGAAAAGGAGAAGAAGTCATGGTTTGGAAAAATCAAAGACCTGTTTAAGAAAGATAAGCCGTTTATAACTAGAGAAGGACAGATACTTCCTCCACCGAAAACGCCTGCATCCTTTATGGTGGCAAAATATGGTTATCATACATGCATTTGGTTGGAAAATTGGGTAAAAGATACCAAAGATGATGGAGTGCTAGCGTTTCCGGAGAATGGTTCATTTAGTCTAGCTGTACTACGAAACTTGAGAGATAGAATGATGAGATTGGAACCAAAACCCAGACCTACACAATTTGAGGCTTTGACTAAATGGGAAGAAGAGATGTATGAACGAGAAAGGCATCGTAGTGGAAAGAGGTATAATAATATGTTTGGTAGACAAGAAAGCCATGATGATAGAATGAGAAGATGGCAAAATGCGAGCATGACTGCAGGTATGTTTCCTCTGAGAAGTATTGGAGACACGAGTGGTAGAAAATGTACGGGAAAAAGAACTAATACAGAGTCAGAAGGTTACAGATATGGAGTGAGTGAATCTGAGGATGAAGTGCTGGAGGACTTATTCTATAAAAAAACACCTCCATATCAGCAGGATTCTGCGATGGTGACACCAAGTGCTCCACCAAAGGAGACTGTAACAAATAAAAGTTTTGAACAAATGCCGAATAATTTTGAGAAAAATATCCAGTTAATGATTCAGAAATATCACAGGCAGTAAGAACTGAAAATGAAAAGTCTGCTGAATTAGCTAGGACAACACTGGAATTAACTGAGAAGATTAGAGAATTAACAAAGAAAATGGAAGCAGTGACTGTGCCTGTAACTATAGGACCAGTGATACCAGTTTTTGATAAACAAAAAGATAATGTAAATGTAAATGTAAATGTAAATGTGCAGGAATTTATATAGCGCAAATCACCAAGCGGTCTCTAAGCGCTTGCTTAGGGAACCCGTCCTGGTATTCCCCTGTGAGATAACCCAGGCAGGGCATCCGCAAGGTGAAAGCCAGGCATCCCGCCGCGAGGGGCCCATGTGGAGATTAAGCAAGCTATTGCCCAGAAGCGCAGAGTGTGAACCCATGAATCGAGTGTGCACTGGAGCGAGAATTATCAAGTCCATGGACATTTATGGACTCAAGACCCAGCCGAGCCGGGAATTGAACCCTGGTCCCGGGCTGATCTCTGCTTCCAGGTCTGCCTCCTCTAACCAGTGAGCCACACTTCTCTGAGCATTGTTTGACAGTCCCGTATAATTGCGGTATGCAAAAGGAGAAAGAAAAGAGTAGTTCAGGGGAAAATGAGTGGAAGGTTGCTGCAGGAATATCAGGATTAAGTACACCTAAAAATGTAACTGTAAATCAAAGTCCAGCAAGTAAGACACCTACGGCAACAGAATCAGCAACAGAAACCCCAGAGAAAATGATAGATAAAATGAGAATAGTGGCAACCGCTGTAGGACCAACATCTGAAGAATTAAGTGATTGGTTAAGAAGTTTACAGAAAAAGGATACAGAACCACAACCTTTAGATGTGGCGAAATTAAAAAGTGACTTTAGAAGAATTAATTGTAGGAACTATTCCAACTGAAAAATTAAAAGCATATCAAGATGAAGGATTAATGTTTTTGTGTAAAAGCATAACTTGGAGAGCAAGGACTTTGCGTGAAAAGCTAGAAGAGACAGTGAGTGAGATGGGAATAGATTTTGAAAAAATAAGGTCATTGCAGAAGCCATACAGAGTAGATTTTACTGAGAAAGAAATTGAAAACTTGAATACGGCAGGAAGGTTAACCCAAATTAAAGAATGAATTGCATTATTAAGAAAATGGGGTGATGTGGCTCGATGGAAAAGTAGATGGTTTAGAAGAAGAGAGGACACTACAGACAAGGCCTCTTTAGCTTTTCCGGTGAGAGAAAAAGAATGTCCCATGAGAGAAATTCCTGGAGGAGGATATGTACATGTTCCATGGACTAGACAGGATATTTTGTCATTTACAAGTGATTTTCCAAGGTTGAGAGAAAAAACAGTTGAATGGTATAGACAGGTAGATAGGTTTGTCAAACTTTCAAAAGTATTGTGGATAGATCTGAGTGGTCTTTTTGACATATTTGTACCTGCAGATTTATGGACAGAATGTAAAATTATTATAGACTGGCCAACTCAAGAGTATCCTATGGATCCTAAGACATGAGCCCCAGATCCAGAAATAATGAAAAAATATGATCAGGTAATTACATTTTTGAAAAATAAAGTACCTCCAAAAGAAACTGATTGGGGTAAAAATGTACAGAACTCACCAAGAGGCAAACGAATCAGTGCATAAATATTACGAAAGGTTACTGTTAGCTTTTAAGCAATACAGTGGAGATGAGAAACTAAGTGAAAAGGATTTGAGTCATTTTGTTTACAGATTTGTTTATAGTATGAGGCCTGAAGGTAGTGAAATGATTAAACAACATACAGTAGACTGGCAGAATAAAAAGATAGATGAGGTGTTGCGTCATGCAAAATATTTTAGTGATGAAATTGAAGCCAAACAACATAATTGAAAGGAAAGGCAATGTGGGCACAGGTTAAAGTAACGGAGCGACAAGAAGCTCAGTAATTGAACAGGCCACTGGAATAGGGCAAGCAAGACCAAAACCTAATATCGGAAAAGGAAAAGGACAGATTAGCATAGATGAAGCTAAAAAGAAGTGTCCATGTCATAATTGCGGAAAATTAGGGCATTGGAAATCCGAGTGTAAATTGCCACCGAAAGCTAATGGTGATAATTCATCTTTGAATCCACAGGTGCAGAATGAGGCGAGTTGCCAACCGCAGCGACAGCAGCAGGTTGTTACGCAACAGTGTCAGGGGCCAAAGCCACCTTTTCCACAGAATCTAAATCCTCAAATATACAGTAATGAGACAGGATTCTACAACGAAGAACAGGTAACACAGCTACCGTGCGCTGGTGCCATTTCGCAGTATTGGCTGCAACGCGATGAAAGTGAGTCAGAAGAGAGTTATTGACGGTGCCTAGGAGAGGAAGAGGAGTGCGTACTTGGCGCAACTCTAGAGGTAGACCAGACTTAGCCTTTGTGGATGGAAAGGTGAATGAAGTAAATGTTACCTTCCTAGTGGACACTGGTGCTACTCGTTCAACGGTTAGATCAGCTGAAGTGAAAAATCTTCCTCTCTCGGGTGAGACAATCCAAGTGGTTGGAGTTTCTAATAAACAGATAAAAGCCCATCTTACCGAATCTTTTAAGGTTAGAATAGGGAAATTTGCTGATGTGCATCGCTTCGTAGTGTGTGACACTAGTCCTGTAAATCTTTTAGGAAGGGACTTACTTTGTAAGATGAATTGCACCATCTTTGGTACACCTGATATAGCTTTTGAAACCCCAGACGATGATGTACTGTATAGAATGACAATGGCTAACTTAGAACCAGAAATTACTGATGCATTTGTTGTATTTGATCCAGAAGGATTACCTCAAGAGTTAAAAGATATAGTGAAACAGAAGTGTGGGATTTCACAGGAGAAGATGTTGGATTAATGAAAAGAGTAGATCCTGTGAAAATAACTGCAAAAGAAGGAGTAAATTACCCGAACATTCCTCAGTATAAATTAACCCCAGAAATAGTTGCAGGAGTAACGCCTGTAATAGACAGAATGATTGAATAAGGAATTCTGAGAGAGATAATGAGCACTCCATGTAAATCTCCGATCATGGGTTTGAAAAAGCCCAATGGGACATTTAGAATAGTGCAGGATTTGAGAAAGGTGAATAAAATTGTAGTTCCTTGCTGTCCCATTGTGCCACACCCTTCAGTAATTCTATATCAGATTCCCTATGATGCAGAATGGTACATAGTCATTGATTTTTGCCATGCTTTCTTTTCTATTCCATTGCACCCTGATAGCCAACACATTTTTGCAGTCCGGTTCGGCAAGTGTATTTTGGCATGGTGCCGTATCCCTCAAGGGTATACCGAAAGTCCTTCAATATTTAACCAGATCCTAAAGAAATCATTGGAAGATTTCAAGATGCCAGAAAGTTCAGTGCTAGTCCAATATATTGATGACCTGTTAGTGGCATCGAAGACAAGAGAAGCCTGTGTTGTTGACACAATTGCACTGTTAAATCATTTGGCAGATGGAGGACTTAAAGTATCACCATCAAAATTGCAGTTTTGTCAGAAAGAAGTACAGTACTTAGGTCATACGATTGAAAAAGGCCTGAGAAAAGTAACATTGGATAGAATTAAAATCATTAAAGGAATGAGAGCTCCAATGACACAGAGAGAAGTTAGAATGTTCCTTGGAATGGTGGGGTAGTGTCGTCAGTGGATTAGTAACTTCTCGTTGATTGCAAAACCATTGACAAAGAGTGATGTGAGAGATCCAATTGAGCTGAATAAAGAAGAGATGAAATCTTGTAAACAATTGAGAGACAGCTTGTGTGAAGCACCGGCTCTTGGAATGCCTGATTATGAAAATGAATTTGAGCTTTTTTATAGTGAAAGAGATGGGTGCGCTCTTTCCGTGTTAGTGCAGAGACATGGAAAATTGAGGCAACCAATTGCTTATTTTTCAGCTGTACTAGATCCAGTAGCTGTAGCATTGCCTGGATGTTTGAAAGCAGTAGCTGCTACATGCAAGAGTTTGGAACAAAGTGAAGGAATTAAAATGGGATATCCTGTGAGAGTGTTTGTTCCACATGATGTTGCGATCCTTTTGACAAGAAGTAAAACACAGTTCATGACGCATAGTCGGCTAACTAAATATGAGAAGGTGATTTTGGGTGCTACAAATGTGAATCTTGTAAGATGCACTAATGTGAACCCACCGACATTACTGCCTGATGCTGTGGATGCAGAAGTAAAGGATGATGTTGATCATGATTGTCTGGAAGTGCTTGATTTTTGCACCAAACCGCGTCCTGATATAAAGGACATGCCTCTGAAAGAGTCTGACTATGTGATGTTTGTAGATGGGTCATGCCTAAGAAATGGAGAAGGGATTTTGAGTGCTTCATATGCTGTGTGCACTGTTGCAAGTGTTTTGGAAGCATCTTGTTTGAGAGGAGTACGATCTGCTCAAGTTGCTGAGTTGTTAGCACTGATTAGAGCATGCAAGTTGGGAAAGAATTTGCGAGTCACTGTGGTTACTGATAGTCTGTATGGGTTTGGAGTGGTGCATAACTTTGGGCAAATTTGGTCCCAAAGAGGTTTCTTGACGTCGAGTGGAACTCCAATTAGAAATGCAGAAATAGTTGGCAAGTTACTTGAGGCGCTACAGCTGCCTAAACAGATAGCTGTCATAAAATATACAGCACACAAAAAGGGCACAGATTATGTGTCAGCAGGAAATGAATTTGCAAATGACATAGCTTAATACTGTGCTCAAAATTTGACTTCATTAAATCGTAATAGGGAAAAGGAAGTGGATTTATGTCCCTTGCTTTTTACTAACACAGTAAGTATCTGGGATGAGGTGAGACAGTTACAGGAAGAAGCAGGGGAAGAGGAGAAAAAACAGTGGATAAAATCAGGATGCACACAACGGGAAGTAGACAGAGTTTGGGTTTACAGAGATGGAAGACCAGTAATGCCTGATAGCATGATCTCTACCATGGCACGGATGTACCATGGGCAGACACACATTGGAAGGGATGCCATGATTAGACTTTTCAAACAAACTTGGTATAATGCCAAATTCCGGCTTATATCTGAGAGCCTTTGCCAGAGATGTCTCATATGCCAGCAATTTAATCCAGGAAGGAAAACTGTGGTGAGCTTGGGACCCATAGGACGGGAGGGAGGTCTTTTCACTCGTATGCAGCTTGATTTCATTGAAATGGCCTCATGCAACAGTTTAAGATATGTACTAGTGATTGTCTGTTTTCTCGTTGGGTTGAGGCTTACCCGACCATAAGAAATGATGGAGTCACTGTTGCAAAAGTCCTATTGAGAGAGTTCATTCCTAGATTTGGTTTTCCAATAACGAGTGACTCCATAATTTCCAGAATGAAATTATAAAATTGATTTGTGAAGCATTAAATGTACAACAAAAATTGCATTGTGCCTACCAACCAGAGGCTTTTGGAGTGGTGGAACAAATGAATGGCACCATAAAGAACAGATTGGGAAAAATGTGTTTGGCCACGGGTCTCAAATGGCCATATGTCTTGCCTCTTGTCTTAATGAACATTAGATCCATTCCTGATAGGAAAACTGGTCCGAGTCCCCATGAAATTATCATGGGCAGAGCAATGAGACATGTTTTCATTCCTGTCAACAAACTGCTGCCTATATCCAATGACTTTGTCTTGGATTATTGTAAAGGATTGGCTGATATGGTACATTCTGTGTTTCATGAGGTTGGACCAGATGCGACCACTCTCGAAAGGAAGCCAGCTCATGACTTGAGTCCTGGAGATTGGGTCCGCACAAAAGTACACCGAAGAAGCAATTGTCTGGTTCCACGCTGGGGAAGCACACGTCAAGTGATTCTGACAACGACAACTGCTGTGAAGTGTGCAGGGGTGAAGAACTGGATTCATGCCAGTCACACTCTTCTAGTCCCAGATCCGGAAGATCAATCTGCAGACCAACATCGGGAAGTATCAGATACCAGTTCAGAATCAGAATCAGAAGAAACAAAGACAAGACAAGAACCGGAAACAGATGAACAAGGCCGAAGTCAAATTATTGGGCAAGAAAATGTACCATTAAGACGACGCCTTGAAATTTCAGATACTAGTTCTGAATCTGAGACGGAGCAAGCAGGAATAGGGAAAAGAACTAATTGTGAAACTGGAGAAACTGAACAAGTAATCTTTAACCAAGAAATTCCGAGCACAAGTACAATAGAAATTCCTCCACACATTATAGAGATAGAAGGAGAGGAATTAGATACAGAGAGTGAGGGTGAGGTGATTGCGGAAGAACCCCGAGGAGGGTTAGGGACACAACACAAACAGGTAGAAAAAGGGTCATATAGTCAGCAGAAACATTGTGTGGAAGAAACACACGGAGGGATAGATTCAGACAGGGACCCTGAAATATTGAGGATAAAGCTAAAAGGAAGTGATATTCAGAAGGAAACAGAATCGGAAGAAAGTGAAGCAGAAAATAAAGGGGGAAGAAACTTGAGAAAAAGGGCTTGGAAAACCGAGCGAGAAAAGAGAGGATCTAAATTGAAAAGGTCTTTGAAAGAAGATATTTGGTCCAACAAAATCAAGAAATTGAGATACCGACTGACCAGAATAAAGCATGAGAATGCTGAACAATTGAGTGAAGTGTCTAGTCAAGAAAAACACAAAGACACAGATCCAAAGCATTTGCAACGCACAAAGAGGATAAAGAGACCAAATCCAAAGTAAAAGTCACCGGAATGGACATATGTGGCACTTGCTGATATACAGGAGGAAGCTGATAGCCAAGAAAGTCTAGGAGTGACTGTGCAGGAGGTGGACAAGGAAGGTGTGGAAATCCTGAGAGTTATCTTGTCTGACACTAGAGAAGAAATGGATGATCAGGAAATTCTGAACAAAGACTGTGATCCTACGGATAAGGACAATTCATACATGGATTAAGAGACAAAAGACTCGGAAAGGAATTGAAAGCCCGTATAAGACAAATGACCAGAGAAAACCAAGTAGGCAACTGAAGCTTTAGGTTTAGACAAAGAAAATTTGAAGAAAGAGCTTAAGACAAAACACACTGATCATTGACAATGGCAAACACGGAGAATAGAAATCCAACATGTGGATTTTTCCGAAAATGGTTTAAAATGTATTTTTTTTGTACAGGATTATTAATGCTTGTTTGTATTATATTAGCAATAACAATTTCATTTAGAATAACCTTTACAAATGTAGACAGAGACACAATGAATAGAACAATCAGCCAAAACTATGACAGTCATATCACAAAACTGGTAGATAGAACAGAACTTCATAAAGAGAAGTCCATAAATGATTTTTCTAAAAATGTTTTCTCAAAGTTATTATATGAGTACGTATAAACAATGGATGTTAGGGATTGTTACGTATGCATGCAGCTGCCTGCACCTGTATCTGAAGGTGTCACTTATCATCACCGCCCTTTAACGTATGGGATAACTTGTAGTGTTATAGCCAGTTTGTTTTATAAAACAGGTCAATTAGAATACTATTACACTGACATAGATAATATATTCTCACAAATTCCTGTAGTTCCTGAACTAAACAAGGTAAAGCCTGGTAAAATTCTTGGTGAATTTTTCTTAGAAACAAGAAAATTAACTTTAGAAGAAGTATTTAAGAATAACCTTACTTGCAGTTAAAGAAAAGAAGAGAAAACTTTCCTGAATATGGTGGGAGAGAGGAGAATTAAAATGCAAAAGAAGGTGACTGGGGAAGAGATGGAAACACCATTTTGGGATGTTGGGAAGGATAACCATTTAAAGGGAGAAACAAACTCGGCAATGGCTTTAGATTGGCCCCAGAAAGGGAAGTTATGCATAAGTAGAGATAATACTGTATATGATAATTATTTTGTAGGTGCAAGTGACTGCCATGATTTATACAAAATCATGAGAGGATGGGGATTTAAAGGAGGAAAAGATCCGGTATTCCCTGGAATATATTACATCTGTGGGAACAGAGCTTATTATAGGTTGCCGGAACATTGGTACGGGACTTGCTACTTAGGCCTGGTCTTTCCAAAAATATTTCATGTGGAAAGAGGAGAAAATGGATTGCGTGAATTAGATAGACAACTAACATGTAGAAGAAGGGAGTTAGTCAGAAATGATTGGGGATATTTTTGGAGCACTGATACCAGCAGTTGGAATATCTCTGAATGCACACAAAATTAGAAAATTGTCTACAGTTGTGGACCGTTTATCAACAAACACAGATGGTAATGGTAAATACTGAAATGGTTGCCATGAGAGCTATGGTTATGCAAAATCGGCTTGCCCTTGATATTATTTTGGCAAAAGAGGGAGGAGTCTGCTTAATGCAGAAGGTACAACATTGCTGTACTTACATTCCTGATAAAAGTCAGAATATAAGGAAATATATAAAGAATATAACTGAATTGCATGAAGAAATTGTTCCAATGGAGGTTGACGGTGTATGCGAGAAACTTGGTAAGAGTTTTTCCCTCTATTAAGAAATAATTAACAAAATTAGGTAGCTCTTTTAGAGGCAAAATACTAATACCTGTGACTTTTGTGATTATTTCGGTGTTAATATTGAGATTAGGATGTCTGTGCTTAAAAACAAGAAAACTACAAAATAAGATAAAACGAGAAAATAAGAAAACTAAAAGAGAAAGAAATAAGAGAAAGAGAAATAGAAGAAATAGAGTTAGAAGAATTCAAAGAAAGTGTGTACAAGAAAACAAAAGAGAACAGTGTGGAGAACACTATTGTTTAAACTAACAAATGCAAAAGCGGATTCGAATAAAACCATTTCCTTAGTTAAATTTAGTGAAATTAGTGAGTACTGGTGATGTTTAAAATCACCAAAGGGGGGATTGATGGAGCAGGTAAAACAAAATGTTGTATAACTCCTCTAATTTGCATGGAATTAATTATGTAATCATACTAAAATTTTATTTACATAATATGTTTGAAGTGGAAGAGTTACTAATCAACCTTTACACCTTGATAAACATAAATACACGTGGGACTAAATTGCTCAAATTAACCCTAAATTGGTGAAAATAGTTAAATTGCATGGTTTATATTGCTTTGTGATTGTATTGTGGCTTAAACCATCGTGTGGTAAGTATTATCGCTTTAAATGTTGCTGCAGCTAGGAAAATACTAATATTCATTGGGATTAGTGTGGGTTTGAACATTAAAGCTTTAATTTCTATATTTTAATTGCTGTTATGTCTATTTTTTGCTTAAGTTAACATTCGGGCCTACTAGACCACTGTACGCAAGATGGCGTTCTCTGAAGCAGATGCCACCATGTACGCGCAACGATTTCTGCGCATGCCCAGACGGCTCTTGAGATCACGAAGTGACATGAACTCCTGACATCGTGTTCCCTGCCAAGGCCAAAAATGTTGGGGACTTGAGCGCAAGCCAATAGTTGATCCGTGTGGGAACAACGGAAAAGACAAAGAATGAACCTGTCAATAGGACCCTTTTTCCTTGAAAGGATACATTTGCCGTTCCCGCCTGAGAAAACAGGAAAAAACTTTCAATTTATGACCTTTTGTGCCAAGTCACCATGGAGAACCAGTTTCCACGGGGAAAGTGAAATTAACTATTGATAACCCCGAACTGTCCAATCAGAACATATGGTCTGCCCCTAAAGTTGCCATATCTTGTATGAAGTCAGGGGGAAAAGGGTATAAAGAAAACCTCATCAGTCACCATTAAGGAGTGGGTTGGCGTTGGCATTGGAGTTGCGGTTGCGTTTGTCTTTGGGATAATTTCTTTAAGGAGTTCTTGTTGGGTGGTTGTTCGTTCTTTCAAAATTCCAAATGTTATTCTATGCTGTCAGTCTGGGTGTGGGATTGATCCGTACTCCAGATTGATGTATGAACTTTGCTGAATTTCTGAACTTTTTCATGCCGTATCCTGCATTTAGTACGACGGTTTGATCCTTAGATGAGGGTCAGATTGCCTGTTCGAGGGAATCTTCACCTGAGAAATGCAGATAACTCCTTATTTGATCTGAAGCTATTGTCATCTATCTATGGGTAAATGATCTACTGTATTGTTCTTAAATCTATGTCTAAGAGTATTTTCTAAATGTTTAAATTTTCGTTAATAAATCTAAAATTTAATTCATGAGCTGTAGTCAGTAAATGCAAAAATTAAAGAGTTCAATCAATGTTTATATAAACAAAAAAATTCAAATAATAAGAAACGAGTTTGTGGTTCTTAAAATTAATTACTGAAAGTATCAAATGTTTCCTAGGCATTACTTGTGTTTTAGCTGGTTCTAATTCACCATCAACCAGTCCAACTAGTTGGTCCATCGACCAAACAGTGGAGTGCCTTGATGTTAAAGTCAGGATTCTGGAAAATTGTACAAAATGTGTACATAAAGTAGAAAGGAGTTAATCCTGATAGGTAATAAGGTACCCACTTGTCCAGTAGCCTTTCTTCTGTGTACAGATTCGGGTGAGTTTGTGTGAATGTGACGTGTGTTGGTGTTATGGGCCCCACCAATGAATGAATGAATAAAATGAACCTTGTGAAAAAGAATCTGTGACATGAGGAGAATATGTAAATTGTATCCTTCACGCTGGATCAGTCTCTTCCATAAAGCCAATACAGTCAACAGCATCAACAAATGACTCGACTAACATCTGTCTGTGTTGTTGAGTGGGTCAAAATGAGCACCCAGTGAATTACTGTTCCCCTGGGACCTCCATGATGCACGGTTGCAGTCCCTGAAGCAACTTGTCATCAATAAGTAGAAGATAATACATCCACACCAGCACGCATGCAGTGAGAAATGTTAATTGTAGACTACCCAAACAATAAGGAGCTCACGAAGAATCCAGACACAACGGCAAGACAATAAGTCATGCTGGTTGGAATCAGCCGGCCGAAACTCGCACAACATTCCATAATCTAGTAAAGGGCAATCTATCTATTTGAGCTGAATCATATGCAGAAGATATAAAATACACATAATTCATGAGTAACATTGGCCATGGTAGTTTTAGTTGTAATCTGAGTTGTGAAGGGATGTAGTGTGCTTCCCAGCATCTCCATCACAGTCAACATGCATACAAGCATCCCGGCACCAGGGATGGTGGAGGGCATAACTAACGAGGGCGTGTGTGGGCAGGTGCATTCCTCTGACAGCCAATTTTGAAGCAGGAAAGAGGGGTATCTTTAAACAATTTATTTTACCCATTGACTTGCACTGAGGTGGGAGCAATTTCAAGCGGAGCAGAGGGCTAAAATAAATGCATTTTTTATTTACTTTGAAAATCTGGGGTCTCGCTATTGAATCGGTGCGCTTGCATATATGCCAATGTGAGTCGAATGAAGTCAGTATCACCCTCCGCAAGGAGTGTCCATCACAAGCTTGCAGAAAAACCCTGACAGCATTCAACAGCTCCTTCCCAAGCTCACTTTCACAGCGATGCAAGATCACAAACAGAAATTAGCTGCAGCTGGCATGGCACTGAAGCCAGCAACCTCAGCTCAGAAATGTAACCGAACTTACTTAAAAATAAGGAAAGTGGCTGGGAGGATTGCGTTTGAGTTTTATTCAATTATGATGAACCGTAACACTCCTACTAGCACTGACTGTACAAGAACAAATGCAACTCAAATAAAGAAAACAAAAAAATGCAAACACTTACAGTGTGTTGCAGTCAATGGAGCAAGATCGGAGCCAGCAAAATATCAAGCAATACAGCCCAGGAGAGTTGCAACTCGTGCTTTCACCGATACACCAGATCAGTCACAGCTCAACATCCACAGATGCAATGCTCTATGTACTACTGTAGATCAACTTCCTCATTCAAGTGACGACACATACGAATTGCCCAATAATAGCTTACCTTTCAATTTGACGTAGAGATGAAATTCTCAAACCTTAACAACTATTGGTTCGATATAAACGAATCTGTGATTTGCCCTTGGACAAGCCTGGTGCCTTCTGTATAAAGTTTATATTGTTGATAATGTCAATTATTTGCGGCAAAGTGGGGCGACAGCTTCACGCTGTGGATCGTGCCTCAGATTGTATGAAAAAGATGCCATCTTGGAATATGCACACATATCAGGTGTGACAAGGCAGTTCGTTGATTCTTAGTATCTCTCATTTTATAATAAATGCATTGCGTTGTAATAAGCTGCGTTTTCTTGTAGCGCGCTGGTATGGCAAACCGTACTACCATGATTGGAGCCTGCAATGAAAACACATTTTAGAACATATTTTAACTGGTTGGGGGTTTCTAGCATTCGTTGTATACTTTACTTTTCTCAGCTACAGGATGGTACTTGCAAGTTCGATCTAATGTAATTTCCCATTCCTTAGACGTCAGTACTGTTTGCCTGTAGTAGCTACATCTGTAATTTAAGGCGGAGGCGTTGCCCACGGGTTCCTACAGTGATTGTCAGGGCATAAATCCCACTTCCCTCCCACCTTTTTCTGTCCCCAGCCCGCCCCCCGTACAATGCGCAGGTTCAGTTCCTGGTTCAAGATGGCGGCTGATAAACAGAAGCATGATGGGCGGGTGAAGATCGGGCACTACATCTTGGGGGACACGCTGGGGGTCGGCACTTTCGGAAAAGTGAAAGGTGATGGGCATTACGTTGAGGGTGGGAGAGTGGCCGTGGGGAGGGTAGTTGTTTGCAAATATGAGGCGGTTCGATGAACCGGGTTAATCTCTTACTGTCAAGACTTGGGCTCTTGGGGGTGGGCAGATCAATGAATAATTATTTTTTGTGTAGGACAATTGATTGCCTTAACAAGTAGTGATGTGAAGGGCAGTCATAGGTGGGTGACTGCGAGCCTGATTCTGTTGTCAGCATAGTCTCCATTTTCGCTAGGATTCCTGCAGCGTCTGAATACATTGCTTTGTTATTCTGTATGTAGTAAGCAGATTAAACCCCCAGAAGCTTATTAGGGGTGCACTGGGACATGCAGCACCAACGCACAGACTAGAATGCGTTCGTGCGGAGGACAGCTGGGATCATACTTGGCAATTGGTTAGAAAACGATGATTTTGTAAGGTTTACGCAAATTAGTACCTTGATGGTGAAACATCGTCCCAGTATAGATACTTTAATGTGGTAGCCGTCCTGTTGAATCACTTCAAGTCCATTAATAACAGTACGATTTTCTATTTGTCTAAGCTACACTCACTCGTGTTTTAAACGGCGAAATATACTTTACCTTTCTTTAGCACACTGCAGGTTGGCTATGTGTTATCTCTTCTGTATAAGGAGGCAGCTTTATGCATTCCATTAACTTCATGTTAGCAAAAGCACAGTTAAGAGGTTTATTATGTCCATGTGGTATACAGGCGTCCCGGTACGCCAGGGATAGTAAGAGCTATATAACTGCAAAAAACATACTATGCAAATGAGGACATGAAGGTGGGCTTGGCGTCTCTGACCACAAGGTGTCTGAGAACACACTGGGAAGAGTTCTGACCATATTCTATCCCACTGGATGCCTTTCTGTATCTCGATGCAAGCGGCCCTTTGTCCCTGCATTAATGAATGAAGCCTGACTTTCTAGCCTTTGGACTACGCACCACGCCCCCAAAGTAACGATAATATCCTGGTCTGGCTTGCTGTAATTCAAGGGTTAAGAATAGATAGTCCTTGTCCTCAGACTTGCTGGTGCTGTCTTGGGAGTCTGTGTATTCATTATGTGCTGTTATTTGTTTTTCTTTTTTTCACATATTTGAGGGGGTTCTCTACCAAAACCCTTTTGGTTCATAGTCTGAGTTTCCGTGGCTTTGCAAGACTGGTATTCCTCTGTGATGATCCTCTGGCTACATTTGAGACTTGGCGAGACCAGTGGTCGAAGTGGGGTGGGGTTGGGGGGGGGGAGGGTGGAAGGGGAACTGTGTGCAGAGAATCAAATCTTGGGAATAACCTGAGGATTGGGACAGTGGGCGAAGCCGGTGTGGCGAGAGCAAAACATCACAATTTTTAGTATTTCGCATTTCACTGACCACTTACAGCTTATTACGTTATTTAATTCAAACAATGGATACATCTGTTTTTATATGAGTAATTGACATTAAAATACATTCACAAAGTGGGATATGTTTCCAATCCCAGAATGTCCCAAATACGTTTAGCAGTGGAACCACAGGCCTTTTTGTCTCCAAAACATGCAGTTTCTGTATTCAGCACTTCTCCCTTTTACCACAAGAGCAGTAAAAACATGCATGGCAAAATATCCTAGTTTGCAGATGTTTTCCACATAGTTATGGCTTTGCCATATTTGCCACATAATTCAACACCTGCTGCATAATCTGACCATTTTAACAAAAAATATGTTTTTAGCTCAAACGGATCAAAAGTCACTAAAAATGTGACTTGTGTTGCTGCAAAGTGGAGGGCCCTTTGCAAAGGTTCACTGGTCACCTTTCTCACCACTGCATTTGTATGTTACACTGGTACCAAAGAGGCAAAATCTTTGCAGAGACTGTTTAGTATGTGTAAAAATGTCAAAATAAGAAAGTATCAGAAAATGTCCCGCATTATACCTTAAACCATAAAAACCTTGTTGTTTAACCAGATATCTTCTGCTCTGCTTTTTCTCGTCTTTCTGGCAGGCGCCAGGAAAACCTTCGGGGTAGCTGTGCACCTTACAAATTCAGTTCAATTACACTATAGCCTTTATTTTGTATTTTTTGCTGCACAATTTATTCAACACTGCGTCAAACATTTGTCCTCCCTTGCTGCATAATTCCAGGGACTCCAAAGCAGGCAGCAGTTGTTAAGTGCTTGTGCAGAGAGATTGTTAAGTTTGCAAACTTAGCTTGGTGTGCATGCAAATCCTGCATTGCCGATCCCTTGTGAGTTGCATTATTACTGCTGAAACAAGGCCAATGGAGTTACCAATGGGTGAGGCAGACTGGCCTCAAGGGTCCTGTGACCCCAGTGACAGTCACTGTCGCTCTAGGGTGTGCTGCTTTGTGTAGGCCTGCCCGCAAAACTGGAGGTGACCTTCAGTATCGATTGTGGTAGACCGGCCTTCAAGGTTATCCCACATTTGCTACCTCTAAGGTCCACCTGCTGGTACTAAGACACCAGGGCTTCGAAAGCCCAGCGGGGCATTTTAATGTCTAGCATGGGAATGTGCTCCCTCAGTAGAGTGGTCGGGTAGACTGGTCATAATGGCTTAACCTGGTTCCCCAGTTCCCGGTTTGGCAGCTCTGGCCACAGTGCCACAACCCGCCCCCCCAACTAAAAAACATATTGCCGCACTGAGAAAAGCTTGCACTGCCTTCAGCTACAACCCAGTTGCGCCTTGATATAAACACCTGAATGCGACTCAATTCAAATTATGCACTAGACAAGAGTAATAAGCTGCCTGGGGGGGGAAAAAGTGATAACATCGTTGAAAAAGCATACACTCATAGGGAATGCAAAATAAAGTAAAGCATGTGATATGTAAGCAGGAACAACATTGTTACCTTAACGCTTTTACACTCTTTATTCAGAAAGGACATGGCTACATGGCCCAGGGACCAGTTTCAACGTCCATTGCTTATATCCTTACAAAACGTAAGCAGTATGGTGTCAAAAGGCCACATCCTTGAACACAGAATACACATTTTATAAACTAAAATAAGGAAAACAGCTGATAACCTTATCACATTAAACAGTTTCCACTCCAGGCATCAACCAGGTTTGCAGTACCTTCAAGAATGGTGTCTTTCCCCGCCTGGGTAAAACGATGTTAAAAGAGTGACTAGAAAATGAAAGTAGCACTTCACTGGCAAAATCTGTTAAGTGGCACTAATGTGTTTGGGTGTGAATTAAACCTATCTGGTCACTTTGCGACCAATCCGGCTTGCTTTATTTAGTAATTTTTTTTTTGTATTTTGAACCTTTTTTAATTTAACCTCTGTCCTGAGGCTTTACAAAGGGAATAGAAAAATGTCCGAAAAATACGTCATTTCTAGCAAAAATTTACTTGTGCTTTTTTGACCCATTTCACAGGGGAACGGATGAAGGAGAGAGAGAGAGAGAGGGGTTAAGAGTCTTTTCTTGAAGTCAAGTTATCATTTAGCAAGTTAAGAGAGGTGATAGAGAAAGAGACGTAATAACAGTAAGAAAGAGAGGGGGCAGTTGACCGCGGCAGTGCAGGAGAAGTGGACACTGTCCTTGCCTTCTCTGGGCAAGAAGAAAAAGATAGTCCTTTTCCTTGTCTGCTGGCCACGAACGACTGAGCCTGGTCTCTAGGCCTTGGCTATTTCTGCTGTCCTGGGCCGCATTTTAAAAATAAAGTAGGGAAACGGATTCTATTAAATAAAACAAGTAGGGACACGCTGTGCCCTGCCAATCCCGCCCACTTCGACCAATGGGCGAGACCCACCATTTACTGTGTCATGTTCTATGTCGGAGAACACAACTCTGGCGTCTGTGTTTGCTCATATTTTCTGTGATGAAAGTATGTTTGTCTTTTTATTTCTTTGGGATTGTGTTCCTGTGCTACACTCGTATTAACACTGGCAAATACCCAGGTGTTTCATTGAGTGGCTGGCTGCATTGGTGTTTCAGAGTAAGAGAGCCTAAATTATCTGTACCCGTACGCTTATTGAATTCTAATTACGAAATCAGTGTACAGTACAAAGAACACTGACCATTTGCTGAGGCTATGGGAGTGTCTGTCTTCTGTTTATAGCGTTTTCTGACAAGTGAATTTGTGTGTGTGTGTGGCAGAGTTACGGAGGTAACAACGAGAAGCGTAATTTATGTGGTGACACGGCTTGTGTGTATGTATGTGTGTTATTAATTCGTGACCTCATTTGATCATAAATCTGTGTTCCTCCATAGTCGTCCAGGTATTTTTGTATTCAGTCGATTCAGTACCTAGTATTCAAAAAAGGTGTTATAAGAGCCATGTTTTATCTGAATGAAGCAGACGAGGCAAGTTAAACGCAAATAAGAGTAAGTTCACTGCTCAGTCTACCGCAGATATAAGTTCTTGAGCATGCTTACTCATCACAACCCCTGTAATAGAACAAGCATTGAAAATGCAATAGGTCTCGCCTTTGATTAAGTTAAAGCCATTTGCTTTGCTAATGGTATTGTATAGCAAAGCAAATGGCTTTAACTTAATGAAAGGTGAGACCTATTGCATTTGTAATGCATTTTTTATAGAACGCAGGTTTTGAAAACAGTTTATCCTTCCATATGTACTCTCGAAGAGCCGCAGTCTCTCCAACTTTTATCTCTTCAATACAGAACTAAGGCTGTAGTCCGATTGTACCAAGCTTCAATGTGCTCATGCATGTAAACGCCGTCATGCACAAAGGTGCGCTGGCTATATGTGTAGTGTGAATGTTTAACCTGCTGTATTGCTCTGCAAGCATGTGGAATAAATGAGGGCTTCTATCTAGGGAGTAGAAGAAACCTACAAAGAGAACTTAATTTCCTATCAACCATCTGTACAGAAAGGGACGTCCCTGGATTTCCGATCATCTATTCTACAGGAATTGACCTAACTGGTTTCCATTTCCCGCCCACGGGACCTTGCACTCCTCCTCTTTCCCACAAACTACTTAATGGCAGCTGCAAAACGGATGATGAAAGGATGCGTGCAGCAGGCACAGCTGCGCCCATCTGCACCATGTCCAGCACCAGGGACCCTGGTTCTGTCCCAAGCCCGGCTAGCGTGCTGCACTCCTCTGTGCTTTCAGGCCTGGCTGCCGCTCACCGCACTGCTGTCACACTGCACCACACAGCGTTGAACGAGAGTTCACATGTGTCTCCTGCAAGTTCTTATGATCAACCACTCCTACGCCAAAAGCATCCAGCTGCCCACTTGCCAAAAGCTCAAACTCGCAAAATGCAAGACCTATTGCCTTGCAAATGCTTGTTTTTTCAACTATGGGAATTACAGGAAATTAAAGAGAAGACATTTTTAATTTAAAAGTTGTTAAGAAAAATACAATTTACTCTTCATCACCAAATTTGTTTGTAGAGCCCCAAGAGATACAGTGGAGCAGATCTGCCACAAAGTACAATCACACAAGCATTTGCAATGCAATTGGTCTCCCATCAGTGAAAGTTGGAGTTAATAATGTTGTAAATGACAATGTCTTTTTGTTTATGGAGTGCATGTATGTAGTTTAATTATATGGATTGGATTGAACTTGCTAGTTGTGGAATTGTGTGGGGTGGAATAATGTGTGTGTATTTGTGTAGTGGAATTATGTGGATAGTAATAATGTGGTATTAAATTAGCTGGAATTATGTAGAATGGGATTGAGTGTTATGGAGTGTAAATGTGTATTGGTATGTTGTATTGTGGTATATAGTGGAATTTTAGTATGTGGCGAGCTGTTGAATTGTGTGACATGATGTTGAATTTTGAGGAGTGGATTGGATGCATTTGTTGGGTAGGTGTAATTTGAATTTTGTGGTTTGTTGAATTATGTGGTGCAGAATGGGAATGTGTGAAGCTGAATTGCGTGGCGTGGAACTGTGTGGTATTTTGAGTGAAAGTATGCTGATGGGAATTATGTGGCATGATGTGGAGTGTATTTGTATGGATGGTTGCTATTAGGCATAGTGGTTTTATGTGGGATGTATTTATCTGGTATTTAGTAGAGTGTAATTAGGTGGCAATGATTAATGTTCACGTATGTGCAAAGGCTATATTGAATGTACTTTATTATCCTTTATGAATAACGGTAAAAACAGCCGCAGTAGGACTGTCAAAATTATGTGTTTGCAGGGCCTGTTTTAGCCTTAGAAAGTTGTTGGATGCAAAGTTACCAGACAGAAACCGCCACAACATTTCCAAAAAATAAATAAACACAGATCGTGGAGATGCTGCCTAAAAGAGTACTTAAATGAAGGGTTTCAGGTGATATTACAATTTGGATGCAGCACTTAAAACTATCCCTTGGAAAATAAATAACTTTTTAAACCTAATTTAGGTGGTGAATGCAGATTTAAAGAATTAAGCTTCAGCAGCATTTCAAATGTTTAAAAATGCAAACTCTAAACATGTTTCTTGAAATAGGATTAGAACTCAGACATACAAAGTGCACAGTAATCTAAATACAAAGTCTTGATCTGCTAGTGTGCTGGGTTTATGACCCTGCCCTGGTGACGTTACATGTGAAGTCTAATGGCTCACTGTAGGAGGGTGGAGTAGCAGACGCAGCCATAAATCCCGGCAGGGAGCTCATTTTTGGAAAAGAGCCACCTAGCGAAGCAAAGGGGCCCAGCTCGGCAGGCGCTCATGTGAGAAAATAAATAGCTGTTGTGTGTGAAAAGTGTGGCAGAGCAGAAAGAATACAGAGGAGCAGGACAGCATGCCAGGTCCGTCATGTGGGGGAAGTGCACGGAGCAGAGAGGCACACTGGCGAGAGAGCCATAAAAGCACAGTTGTGGGGGGAAGAGCAACAGAAGGGAGACCTCTGAAACAATGCCAATTAAGTCATTTTCCCCTTATTCCAGCACAAAAATGAGAAACATTGAGCAATAAATCTTACCGGCTATAAATAAATGTTTAGTGCGTTAAACACAAAGCATGTACAACAAAAAGCACCCGTAAATGGTGCCTGAAAATAAAGTGACCGTTGCGTTTCAAAATCAGAATGTTTTTATTTATGTAGCTAAAAGAAAGCACTGCTTTGTTAATTTGGACAAGCACAGTGGTACACAATAATGGGTGCAGACTGCAAATAAACAGCGTGCTGCGTGGTGAAATTTTGAAGAGTGCTTCACGTTTGCAGTTAACTTCGAGGCAAACGCTTTAGAGGAATACGAACCACTGCAGTGCTAGGGCCAAGGTGCCCTCTGTTAGCCTCATTCGGGGGCACACACGAGTGCACCATTAAAGACCCCGGCAGTGGGGTAGCAGGGGGGGCAGCGAGGATCTGCAGCATGCAGCTGAAGTGCTCCCTGGAGTCAAAGTGCAGCAGCAGTACCCTGAAAAGTGAGGAAGGGCGGCTACTTGCGCAGGCACACAAGGTTTTTAGTGCAGCTGGGGCTGGGAGAGACACCTGAGGAGCCGGCCCAAGTACTAGTAGATTGAAAAGAAGTGGCACAGCAGGCTGCCCATGCACATCATTTTGCTCGACTCCTCTAAGTAACAAGATGAAAACAAATGTAAAACCATGATGAAGTAGCATTTATTGCAGTTTTACATAGCACAAACTCCACACAAAGATATTGGATCACTGTGCATGAGCACCGGTTAAATTACACAAGATCACATTCATGTTTTGAGGAACTGAGAGAAGTGATGTGCCCAGAATCACAGGATTTTGAGCACGCAGAGATTCAATCGTGGTTCCCAAATTCAAAATTCTGCAGTTCTGGTTGTAACGCCACAGTCAACTCTTGCAGCTGGACAGACGTGGAGATTAAGAGGCACAGCGCCATTAAACAGAGCCTTGCTGGTGGTCGTGTACAATAACTTGTATTTTACTGCTTCTGTCACTGCATACAGATGTATAATAAGTGAAAGAGGACCGCTCTGCAGCCGGAGCATGGGGATCTCTTGTCTTTATGGGGCCATGTGTTTCTAAATAGAAACACATAGCCCCATAAAGATAAAGTACTTTGCAACAGCAGCAAAGCAGGCCACCGAGTCCGGATCGGAGACGAAAGGGCGTGAACCCAAAACCCTAATTTCCAATGGCAGGCCACCGTTTAGCATAAACTGTGACGCCAGCCAATGGAAATGAGGGGCAGGGCTTCAAGCCCTCTTCGGAGAGTCCTCCATAATAATAAATCTCGCCGAGCAAGCAGCGCATGCGCTGCCACGCTAGGCGAGACCTAACAATGATACTGTGTCTCTGACTGTCATCACTTAGGATACCCAAATTGAAGTGGAAAAGGCATGGTTGGGCTGACTGCTTTCAGTCCAAGTTGTGTCGTAGTAAATAAGTGGACTAATGATAAAGCTAAATCACACCGCAGCCTTGCTTTCTGACCTAGGCGTATCCTCGTCTCCATGTACACAGATGATGTTATTATTATCCGGAACCCATCTGAAAACTTGGACCCGCTCCTCCGAGAGCTCATTTTGATTTGGTGGCTTAGTAGGGCATCACTATTAATTTGACTACGTCGTCCATTCTGTTTCTGCTTATGACACTACCCCAATCTGCACTCCGAATTTTCTGCTGTTGGGGGCCACTGATTCAGTTTGTCATCTGGGAATATGGCTTAACCGCAATACAGAAGAGTTGTGTTGAGACAATTATGGCAGGCTTATGTCTTGGCTTGAAAACAGAGTGCCTGTATGGTGGAAGCTCCAGCTGTCACTGGCCGGTAGATTGGCAATTGGTAAAATGGTGGCCCTCCCCAAATTTCTTTCTCTTTATTAACTTGCACCTTCTTCTCACAGCCTGTTTTCAACGGCAGCTCCAGTCCCTCCTTTTATAATTAGCAAGGGCTGGTAAGCAGCCTTGTGTGTAATGGGAGATTCTCATGCTCCCTTATGAATCAGGGCGATTCATTGGATTGCCTGACACGGACCTGCATTTTCTTAGCGCACAGGCCCACTTTGCGCATTTCTGATTCCACCCAATAAGTTTATGCCTATCACAGCTCCCGAAGAGAATCACTTAGCTCCGTGCCCAATTCGGACCAAGCTCTATAGCTCTCCTCGTAGGGTAAGGTGCCAGGTGGACACCATGGCATTTACGGTTTGGGCGTGGAATGAGCTGCGGAAAAGAGCTCGCTTATTTTATCTATATGCCCCATCCATTCAGGTTCTGGGACACCTGTTGCTCCAGAGCCTGGAATACAGGCGCATCTCCGCCAGTTAAAATTACCTCCTTTGGGCTGACATATACTGCTAACACCGTTTGTTACTTATCATATTTTCCAGGGCACCTTAGTGTCCCGTTTGGGTGCCATGACCTATTATCAACTCCAAGCGATCTTGGTTTGCCCTTCATGACAGCTAGCCCCTCCTGCGTTTTTGGTTCCCTTTCTTTAGCAAAGTGCAGGGTGGCTATATGTTATCTCTTCTGCATGATGAGGTAGCTTTATACATTCCATAAACTTCATGTTAGTTCCTCCTGCATTCACTGTACCAGAGGAAATGTTCACTAACCCCTCAACGCATAGACTAATCACATGTATTTACACTAGTTTGCAGCGGTCAGCACAGATCAGGGTCACCTCTGCTCGACAGCTGTGGTCTGACCACATTAATGTGGTGATCATGAGGTACAGTGGTCCTTTTAATGTGCTCAGTCTAGGGCCCTGTCTCTGAATTACAGGCTGCAGTTGAGTCACTTAAAGTTTTTACACAATTTCCTATTCAGCGGTGCGCCTACAGCAAATGGGTCTAGTGGAGGACATGTGCTACTCGCGCACTTCCTGCATCTGGCGTGGGAGTGTCTTGAGATCATGACTTGTGGGCTTTGGTGATATTACTAGCATTACTGGCCACACTCTGGACAACTCACTCCTTGTTGCCCCCCTCCTACAAGAGGTCCGCTGAATAACAGTAATGCTGCTGGCAAAGCTTAAAGCGGCGATGCATTGGGGCAGACATCAAGCCCCCATATAAAATATTTAAAAAAAAAAAAATCATTACAGACAATTTCAGTTTGTCACGAGTTTTAACTCGCATGCGTGAAAATGGAGAACGGACTCTGGAGGAGGTTGAACAGTGTTCGAACGCCTTTTGTAGAATGTCGTACATGCCATAGTGTCAATTTGAAAGTGAACATACAATCTCTTCATGACACTGGGTTGATATTTAGTCGCGAGTTAGCTACTGTCATCTGTGCTCCAACACCATATAGTTTACACTGTGCAAGCACTTGATAGTGCTTGAGGTCTTGCATCAGAAGGCTCATAAGAAGTGGAGTACACGTACATAGTTTGGTTTGTGTGTTCTTTGCTGATGATTCATGTGTTTATAATGAGTTTCAAACCAACAGTAGAAGTTTGAGGTCATTGTTTAATTTACTTTGTACTACTAAGTGCCGTAAAGTTGCTTTCTCTACATTTTAGAGCGGCCAGCAATGCCTTTTTTTAAATACATGGTGTGAGAAAGTACCATCTTTCTTGCATGGTATGTCCCCACTTTTTGCTGAATGTACTTTGACTGAGTGGCAGGAGTCCAGGGCAGGAGTCCAGGGCACAATCGGGTGCCCAGGGCCTATGTTCCTTCCCTAAAAACCTCAAACCCAAATTGGCAAACCCTGGCCACATGTCAGCCCCTGGTAAATGGTACCCAGGGCCTTGTGGCCAGGGAAGGCCTCTAAGGGCTGCAACACTCATTGTGCCACCCTTAGAGGCCCTGTACCCTAACACACACACACACACACTGCCCTTGCAGGCTGAGTGTCTGGGTACAAGACAAAACAAAGAGTCGACATGGCACACATCCCTGTGTGCCATGCCCACCACCTACACTGCCCTGGCATACATCAGCCACCCCTCTAGCTGGGTGCCCTGTGCCAGTGGTGTGGGCACAGGAGCAGGAGCCCTGTGCCCCTACAGTACCCAGGTCCATTCCTGGGCACTGTAAGTGCAGTGCTGCCATTTAAGAGTACTTGGTGCTGAGAGCTCGGCAAACACGAACACCACAGCACCATAATGGCAACACTGAAGACTGAAGTTTGGTATCAAACTTCTCAGCACATTAAACCCACACTGAAGCCAGTGTGGGATTGTTCTGCTCGGGTTTTCGATCAGATAGAACTCGCTCATCAGAGCCTCACTAACCCAGCCAGAACGTTACCCCCTCCTTCTCCCTAGGGCCTATTTACAATAGGTAACCACATATACGTACCACCTAAGGACAGGGAATTCCTACTATCCATACCAAGACCTCTTATAATCGGCGGCCTCGCGATCCCATACGGATCCAGACCTCTCTGCCCATACGACAGTATCACAAGTGGCGGCCTCGCGATCCCATACGAATCCAGACCTCTCTGCCCATACGACAGTATCACAAGTGGCGGCCTCGCGATCCCATACGAATCCAGACCTCTCTACCCAGACGGCAGTCTCACAAGTGGCGGCCTCGCGATCCCATACGAATCCAGACCTCTCTGCCCATACGACAGTATCACAAGTGGCGGCCTCGCGATCCCATACGGATCCAGAACTCTCTACCCAGACGGCAGTCTCAGCACAAGTGGCGGCCTCGCGATCCCATACGAATCCAGACCTCTCTACCCAGACGGCAGTTCATCCTATGATCACCATAACATACAAAAAGGGAATCAGTCTCACTATTCATCAGATCACACAAGGACTGCCAGTTCGAGCACAGCCTGTTCTCCGGTTCGAGGGACTCCTCTCTCCCCTATTCAGCTACCACTTACCTGATCAGGGTTAACATCTGTTCATGTAGCCGCAGCTGACTAGAGGAATAGGCTACCCTCTCATACAAGAACACGCAGCACATGTTGGTTCACTACAAACTGGATACTTTATTACTCATTACATACGCAATCACATAACATTACAATATAACACATAACCTGCAAAGAAAAGTGAAAGGTTAAGTTATACACTCTAATAAGAAAGGGTCGACATCACCTTAGTAGTGTGTAGCCTGTACTCAGTGGTCATCTAGGTTCCCTTCTCGTCTGTGCCTCGGCTCGCCTGGAAGTCACACCTCCGCAGTCATGGATACGCGTCTGCACCACTATGCGCTGTTCCCTTCACCCTTCTCCGAGTCACTGGGACCTCTTCCTTATCGGCTACTCTCTCCTCTCTGGCTATTCTGCTAGGAGAGTATCTGTCTCTCGGTTCTTCTCCGCCTCCAAGATGGTGTCTGTCTTCCCTGGAATAAGTAGTAGCTTTACTGCTAACGGCTAGATGCCGCCTACGGACTGAAGAACGGACTGAACTGAACATGTAACTTGTAACTGAACTAACTGAACACGTAACTGCCTCAGACTTTCACTAATATAGAGGTGCGTTTCCTCATGGAAAATTCCGGCCCGTAAGCTGCCGCCCATCAAATTCTTGTACTTCCCCGTACCAAGGACACGTTCCCAGCCGGCCGGCCTGATGTAGTGTCTTCGGCATGAAGAAAAATACAATCCTTCGATAAGGGCCGGCCTGAACCGGTTCTCTCCAAGCGAATAACACCTCATAACTAAAACATTACATTTGACCTAGAAGCATCCCAAGCTGCCGGAGCAGAAAGAAAGATGGAGTCTCTCCCGTTTGAGGCCTACCAGGCCTGAATTCAGCACGGCTCCATGAAATACCCTCACTACAGGACAGGTTATCCCTAATACTAACGAATCTACCCCCTAGGCTATGTGTGCAAGCCCTGATCTATGGGGAAGAGCACAGGATCATGTCGAAGTGCCTAGTAAATAGGCTCCATTCACTACTCTAACCCTTAGACTTGAATGGTAAGAGACTGAAGTCACATTCAATCACCTTCCCTCACAAGAAGGCCGGGGAAATCGAGCAGAACAGGGATTTAATGTACAAAGCACCACAGAGGGCATCTTAGAGATGCCCCCTGAAACCTAACCTACAATCCACGTCTGGTCTGAAAGGCTGCCTAGGCTGCCACACAGCAGACATGTTGCTGGACCCCTGGGTAGGAGAGCCTCCGCTCTCCTGGGCCTGCAACAATGCATATCCTGGGCGAGGTGCTAGGTCTCCTCCCCCAGGATGGATGGGGGAAGCTTCAAAGGCATGCCGCCTCTGTGAGTTTCCCCAGGCCACTTGCTGCCCCCACTCTGACAGGAAGCCTGTCCGGAAACCCCAAATAAGGACAGGGGATGTGCCAGCGTGCCAACCCCACCCCTCAGGTGGGGGAGGCGAGGTGAAGCACATCCCCGGGCCCTCGCCATCTTGAAGATGGAAGGCCCTGCCCAATCAGGACTAGGCTACTGCCCCCCTCCCACAAGAGAGTGGCAGAATAGGGGGTGTACCCACCCCAGGACAGGGACCCATTGGTCCCTGCCCTTTACCTACCTGTAACGCCCCTAAATCTAGTATTTAGGGGCACCCTGAACCTTCCTTCCTTAGATTCCAGATTCCGAAAAACAAAGAAGAGCAAGAAGAAAGAAGACCTGCCGTGCAGCTGCTAAGAAGAGGAAGACACCAACTGCTTTTGCCCCAGCCCTACCGGCCTATCGACCCTCAAACCTGCTCCTGCTACATCCCGGCACCTCTTGTGGCCAGCAACCTCACAAAACCTGGAGGACCTGGCTAGCTTTTGGCTCTAAGCATCTGGGACTCCCATGAGCAGAGGCTCTGCTCAAAATCAGCTTCTAATCCCTGGCATCAGCCTGGAACCGCGAACCCTGCACACTCTGCACCCGCCAAGCCTGGCCTGTGCCAGAGTGAACAAAGACCCCGAGGACGTTCCCCTGGCGACTGTGACCCCGAATCCGGCCCCCCTAGGACTCACCTCGATGCTCCTGACGCCTGCAGCCTCAGAACCAGGTACCCCTCCAAGCGATCAACAGAGGGTAAGATTTCCCGACACCTAAAGGCACCCCGATGCCCTGCGGCCCCCTGTGCCCAACTCCTGGGTACCTACCTATCCTCCAACTACCCAACTTACCTCTCGAAGTGGTGGTGGCACCTGAAGAACCTTCGTCCCCAAGCTTGCAGCCTTTGTTCAACCAGGAGCTTTCCCATTGAAATCCATTGAGCGCCCGAAGGCTCAAAAGCACCCTGCACCCAGCCGCCCAAGTGGCCCTGGCAGTGTAACCTCTACACCTATCTACTTCCCCATTTGCCCTGAACAAGTGACCAGGAGCCCAGCTCCCACAGCCGCATGGCCTGCTAGTCAGCAGCCACCAACCAAGGTCCCCCTGCCTCCCATAGGGTAACATTGGGCCTAACTCACTCTGCACCCGGCTGCCCCTGTGCCGCTGAGGGTGTAACAGCTGTACTTGCCTGACCCTGGGAGACCCCTGAGTCTGTGCCCAGAACCTTAACTCTGCCAGTTGAGTGCTTACCCAAAAGCCGATAAACCAATTTTCTTCCATAGGAAATCATTGACTGTTTCACTGTGAAATTTCTTCTAAGTGTCTATCTTTGCAAACTACAAATATTCTTTAAAAATCGTACCAACTGTGAAAACTTAATTACTTACCTGTTTTAGATAGAGGTCCCAGTACTGAGTCTAGGAGCCCAGTACTGGATTATTAAAGTAACGAAAACATACTATACCTGCAACTTGAATTTTCTCCCATAGGGAATCATTGACTGTTTTCTATGAAATTTCTTCTGTCAACTTTTAAAATAGCAAAATATTGCCTAAAAATCACAACAGTAACTAAGTTGACTTATCACTTGTTTCTAAGAACTGTCCCAGGACTGAATCTAGGATCCAGTGCTGGAGTTACAAAAGTAATCCTGAAAGTAATCTATTGCAAATAACTTAAAACTTCTATTGAGCTCAATGCATTATTGTTTTTAAAATTGTGTTGCCAATTTCAACAACCTGTAACTATTATTTACAAAAGTCAATTGCATAAGTATTTATTTACCTAAAGCATCTCATTCTGAGAAACTATATTTTAATACCTATTGTTGGTTCTAAAATAAAACGGACATCTATTTGTTTTACATAAACCATTGGCCTAGAGTTCAGTTATTGAGTGTGTGAGACCATTTGCTGACTGAGTGTGTACAACAAATGCTTTACACTGTCCTCTGATACTGCCTTACTGCTCGACCAAGCTACCACTTTAGAGAGTAAGGTTATATCTAACTTTAACCTCTGCCAAACCTCTGGGGACTGTGGACTCTGTACACACTGTACCTATTTGGGAACAGTATATACAGAGCCACTTTCTCACACATGGCAACAGATCTTCTAGTTTATATTCAAACAATACATTATCAGTTTATATTTTTCAGTTCATTAAAACAGCATAACATTTTTATCCTTCTAACTAGTGTAATGAAACTTTCAAGTCCACCTTTAAGCTATAGAATTAAATCAATCAAGATCATCTGCTTTACCAAGTGGATTCATTGAATCTCTGGCCAAATATTAAACGTCATCTTGGTGGTGTACAAGTAAAAAATGCTAACCTCTGTTTAGGTGTATTTATCTGTTTCGTTGAAAAGAGAGAAGTCATACAAGACTGGATCGTCTGCATAATATAGTCCTCTGATCTCCAAAGCAGGGGAAGAAGATAGTGTTGCACAGTACATTGTCAAGATTAACATGTTAGTGTTATTTCCAATTCACAACTCTGGTGTAGTCCTCAGTGACAATAAATCCTTAAGCAAACGCTTGCCTATGGTGTGTCTGGAGGGTTTATTGTGTATTTAGACTGAAATTGAACCAAATTCTTTTTTTTTTTTAATTTTTTTTTTTAAAACCTTTATTTCAAAATTCAGGACACAGCTATTCAGCCGACAGCCCGGAGGTTCGGCAGCATTGCAAGTTAGATACAGTGATGTGTCCCCAATGCAGTTCAAAGAGTAATGCAAAGGTCCAATTTTAAGTAAACACAGAAAAAACTAACAACAAACCCCAGCAAGGCAAGGACATTGAAAGCCCATGGCGGAGGCCCCCAGGGGAGGCCGGACCCCACTCGTCTACTAAGTAAAGGATTGTGTACGGAGGAAGAAGGGGAAAAGCAGAGGCCCAGAACAGTTACTAAAACCAAACTGTGCTGGAAAGTAGGTCAGGGGGAAAGCTGTTCCTCGGGAGGTTCCAGGTCCGGGGCATGACATATTCCCCCCCCCCTGTATTGGTTCCACCGCCCCCAGATGGCATGCCACTTCCGGGGGCGACCTCTAGAGCAGTAGACCGTCTTCTCCCTAAACATGCTCCAATCCATGTTCTCCTGCCACGCGGTCAGTGTAGGGGGTCCCGAGGAGCCCCATAGCCGCGCGATATCCCTTTTAGCTACCATGTTACCCAGAGTCACCCATTGGGTCTGCGCCTCATCGAGGTCAGTGGGCCCCCAGACGTTCAGGAGGCAGCACCGCGCCTCCGGCTGTACCACAATGCCCGTCACCTCCCCCATAACTGCATGGACTCTCCTCCAGAACTCCACAATGACACCACATTCCCAAATGATGTGCAGGAAAGTACCCACCATACCACATCCCCTTCTGCACAGGCCGTCCTCCGAGAATCCCATGCGGACCAGCCTTGGCCCCGTCACATACACCCGGTGCAGTATTTTAAGCTGCACCAGCCTCAGACGCGACGGGATCGCAACCTCCTTAGGCGAAGAAACCGCTGACTGCCAGTCCTAATTATCCAACTCAAGGCCATCCCTGGTCCACTGTTCTCTCAGCCCCAATAGCAAGTCTGCCCGGACGTTTATCAGCTTCTTATATATGAGCGAGATCGTGCTCTCGGGCATATGACCATCAAGGACTCGGTCCTCAAGGGGAGAGGACTCTGGCACCTTCTCACCCTCCACGAGGACTGATCGGAGGGCGTGACGCAGCTGGATATACCTGAAATACTCTGAGGGCCCTAGCTCAAACTCAGTTTGCAACTCCTCGAAGGACTTCACCCTCCCCTTATGCAGCACATCACCCACCTTGGATATACCTATCAGATCCCACTTATCAAAGCCCTTCGTGTGCCAGAGTTTCCCCAAGCTTTCCGATTCAAACAATGGGGTAGCGAGGGTCAGCCTATCCTTCCAGCCCAACGAGTCAGTCGCCATCTTCCATACGCGCACCGCCACACCTGTGGGCCCCGTGAGGGACGAGTCTAAGGACCGCGAATACAACGCCCTGTAGTAGTTGCCGCCGCGCAGCAGCCACCTATCCATGGCATACCCAGGGCTGAGGGCAGGGCCATAAAACCCATGGTTGATCGCGCTCAGCTGCGTGGCCCAATAGTACCGTCGGATGTCTGGGAGCGCAATGCCCCCATCGTACCATGGGAGCGTCAACTTTGAAATAGCTATTCGCGGCCGCCATCCCACAGCAACGTCCTTTGGAGGCCTTCGACCTCCCGAAAGT
This sequence comes from Triturus cristatus, assembly GCF_964204655.1. Classification (NCBI taxonomy): domain Eukaryota; kingdom Metazoa; phylum Chordata; class Amphibia; order Caudata; family Salamandridae; genus Triturus; species Triturus cristatus. The sequence continues at coordinate 300,611,274 of NC_140581.1, forward strand.
ATTTGGCCGGTACCCAGTCCAAGGTGTTCTGGAGGGCGTAGAGGAAGCGGGGAAGAGACATCATTTTGAACAGGGCCGCACGCCCAACAAGGGAGAGCGGCAGCCTCCGCCAACCTTCCACATCTCGCCTCAAGCGTGCCAAGGGGGGGAGCAGATTCCTCTCATAGCGCACAGCAGGATCCATGGATATAAATATCCCCAAATACACAAAACCCTGCTGGGCAACCTGTATCGAACATGTTCTAGGGATCGGTGGGACTTCGCCACTAAGAACGTACAAGTACGATTTGCCCCAATTAATCACAAGTCCCGAGTTCCTACTGAACGATGCGAGTACGTCACAGACCACTATAAGTGACTTCTTAGGTGAGGCAAGATACAGTAGGATATCATCGGCATAAAGCGAAATACGGTCCTCGTGATCAGGCGACCACCGAAGGCCCCGTATATCCGGGTGCCAACGTATCCACGCAGCCAACGGTTCAAGGGCGAGGGCGAACAACAGAGGCGACGGGGGGCAGCCCTGCCGAGTACCCCTACCAAGCTGAAACGGAGTAGATGCCCGACCATTCACCACAACATTCGCTAGTGGCCCCTCGTACAGCAACCGAACCCAACTCACAAAACCGCGACCGAAACCAAACTTGGCCAGCACGGCCCATAAATATGCCCACTCCACCGTGTCAAAGGCCATCGTGGCATCAAGAGATGCCACAACAGCCGGTTCACGCAGCGTGCCCGCCCTGGCGACGCCATGAAGACGCCTAAGGTTCAATGCTGTGTTTCGGTGCGGGATAAAGCCAGATTGATCCGGGTGGACCAAATCGCCAAGTACCCTAATCAAACGGGTAGCCAGGAGTTTGGCCAGAATTTTCGGCTCAGCGTTGAGGAGGGAAATGGGCCGATAGGAGGTGCATCTATCTCGGGGTTTACCCTCTTTATGTATGACCACGATCGACGCCAGCCGCTGGTCCAACGGAAGGATCCCATCCCCCCGCGCCTCCAAAAACATGGCGCGCAGGTGAGGGGCAACCCTATCCGGGAACAGTTTGTACAGGTCGATCGGCAGTCCATTCGGTCCAGAGGCCTTACCCGAGTTCAACGCGCGAATCGCCCCCGCCACCTCGTCAACCGTGATGTCACCATCCAAATCGTCCCCATCTATGTCAGAGAGGCAGGGCAACTCGATATCACGGAGGAGATCAGACGAGTCCTCGGGCGGCCTGTCCGACACAGAGGAATAAACCCTATGAAAATACTCCGCGAAACACTTCACAATCCCCTCAGGTTCCACAATCGCCTCTCCCCCCTCTCCAATCAACTCTGGCACCACTCTATTGACCCGTTCTTTCCTGTCCAACCACGCCAGGAGTTTCCCTGCCTTATCCCCAACGTCATACAGGCGGCCCTGTTGTTCCCTGCTGAGGGTCTTAGCGGCGTTCGTCACCAGGTCCCTATACTCCGCCTGCTTCAGGCAAAGCTCATGCAATGAGGACTCTGTAACCTCCTCCTCCATATCCCCCCTCAAGGGCCGCAATCTCCTCCTCCACTTGCCGCACCTCGCCATCCCTCCGATTCTTGGCAGCCACCACCAGGGAGAGGGCTTCCCACCGAAGCACGGTCTTAAAAGCTTCCCACAGCGACACCGCCGAGTCCACGGTTCCCAGATTGTCCTTAAAGTAATTATCTACCTTCTTTACCAGGGCGCTGCGCATCTTGGGGTCTCGGAAATACCATGGGTTGATGGGGGCCACCCTCCCTCCTCCCTCCCGACCTAGATCCAGCCGGATCCACACTGGCGAGTGATCAGAGATACCGCGTGCCATGTGCCTCGCCTCGGATATCAGCGAGGCATGTGCTGCCAGAGTGAGCAGGTAGTCAATCCTGGAGAGGCTACCATGCGCCCCGGAGTGAAACGTGTATTGACTCTGTGTGGGGTGCCGGAGCCTCCAGCAGTCGATCAGACCAAACGTATCAAGGAAGTCTGGAAGCCATTTCTGAGCCCCCCCTGTGTCCCTGGGCGGGTATCTATCCAACAGTCCGGAACCCACAGCGTTGAAATCCCCTCCCACTACCAGCATTCCCCCCGGGAGAGTCAGCAAAGCCCTGCCCAGTTCAGCAAATGTGGAGGCCTGCAGGGCCGGCGGGACATAAACCGAAACCAAAACCAAAGTCCTTCCTTCCCACCGCCCCGCCACCGCCACAAACCTCCCCCTATCGTCAACAATGGTGGAGTCCACCTCAAAAGGCAACGATGCTCTAACGAGGATGCCCACACCCCTGGACCCAGAAGAGAATCCCGAGTGTGCAATGAATTTATACCCCTTCCTATTCAGGGCATAGCACGTATTGCCTATGAGATGCGTCTCCTGCAGCAGGACAACGTCTGGCATTGAGCGTTTCAAAAATTGCAAAACAATCCCCCTCTTGATGCGATCCCCCAAACCATTAACATTCCAGCTTATAACACTTAAGCCTCTACCCCCCATCCTCAAACGGAAAGAGGCCCACCCCACACCCGAGGCGCCACCATGGAACAGCCCTGAGGATAATCATCATGCCTTGCAAAAATAAACCCCCCAACAACAAACTCAAAATCCCCAAAACTTCCCCCACCCTGCACCCCTGCTGCAGCTTAAAAAGCCCCCCCAACTTGCAGTGTGCCTGTCGCCCTACAAAAATCTACAAAAAGTACCCTAAGGGAGGAAAAGAGCACCCCTCGTCCTCCCGCAACCCTCCACAGTTACTGCACTCTGTTCAAATCTTCAAGTATGTTAAATCAAGTCAGGCCGGCTTTGAGATATCAGCCCTGTCCATCCCGGCCACTGTCTCCATGCTCGGCTGTGTCGTCCCCGGTCCGTCGCCGGGGCAAGGCGTCCAGCCATTCGTCGGCCATAACAGGAGAGTCAAAAAAGAATGTCCGGTCTTCATGCACCACCCGTAGTCTGGCGGGGAAAAGCATGGCATACTTCAGGTCCAGTTCCCGAAGTCTCCGCTTCACCCCCAGGAAGCTCTGCCTCTGTCTCTGCACCTGCTGGGTGAAGTCCGGATAAAAATTCACCGACGCATTCTGGAAGGGGACTGGGCCCGTCACCCTCGAAGCTTGCAGGATAGCGTCCCGATCTCGAAAATGAAAGAGCCGGGCGACAATCGGCCGCGGCGGGGCACCCGCCTTGGGCCGCCCGCCCGGCACCCTATGGGCCCTTTCCACCGCAAAAAACTTTCCAAGGCCCTTAGGCTTCAGATAATTGAGGACCAAATCTTCCACAAGCAGGTCCGTCGAAGCCTCATCCGAGGACTCCGGGACCCCGATGACGCGCACGTTGTTGCGCCTGGACCGGCTCTCGAAGTCCTCCAGCCGGCGGGCGGCGAGGTCACTCTCGGCCCTCAGCTTCCGGACCTCGTTCTGCAAATCCGCGACATCATCAGTGAGGCCCGTGGTCCTGTGGTCCAGGTTCTTGACGCGCTCGTTTGTCTTGCCCAGGTCCGAGCGGATCAAATTGACATCCACCAGGATGGCATCCACCTTATGCGCCAGGGCCTCGAATTGCCTCCCCATCGAGGTCTGCATCCCATCAAGCGCGCCCATGACATCCTGCAGGGATAGCTCCGGTGTCCCAGGCGAGTCCTCCTTATGGGCATCCGGCGCCTGGCTCGGTCCACTCGGCGATGGTTTCAGGAGGGCGTAGCGGTCCATACTGTTGACTTGGGAATACGTTCCCCGCCTGGTGGACTTAGTCTTCAGCCGATCCCCTTCTGCTTTGCCCGACATAATGGACTCCAGGCAGTCCAATGCAATGAAGACCGTTCCCTCTCAGAGAGAGGAATAAGGAGTGAGCAGGTCCGCCTTGTGCTGCCAGAGTAGCCCGACGAGCGTCCTTGGGGTTATAAAGCCACCCAGAGCTCTACAGTGTCCGGGCAGACAAAGGGAACGAAGTCGAAAGTGAAAGAGCGAGGGCCTCCGTCCGACAGTTCACACCTCACCAGGCCGTTGTTGATCAACTAGGAGTCGGGCATCCTGGCAACTCTAGCCCCTGGCATCTCCGGGAGATAGGCCGCAATCTTTCGCCAGCCGTAAGTCCGGTTCCCGATGGGCGATCCGACCGCGGGTAGCATCAATCGCCTCCCTGACAATTCAGCTACACGGTGCCATGCATACCATCAGGATTAGAGCCAGGATATTCGACGGAGGGCGCGAGGGTCTCGGGAGCTCTAAGCTCACGCGGCCATCTTGGTCAAGCGCTAGGCTCCTCCCATCTGAACCAAATTCTTAAGCCAATTGAGATTTCTTATTGAATAAAGTTTACTCCATAGAATCAATCAATTAAATCGTAGGCTTTTGAAGAAACTAATAAAAAGACAGTGGAACAGTGCAGTAATATGTTGAAGCACATCTCGCAAAGACCTTAGGATCATTACACCACGCACAACTGATTGACCTTTCTGAATTCGATTTTGTGTAATACAGAATCTTACTAATTTCCATAGTAGGAGTTGATTTAAAATTATTTTGGAGAACAGTTTTAGAGATGGAGAGCAACGGTTAGCCACATGAATGTAGGGATTGCAGGTTTGAAGATTGCCACACAACAGCACTGTTCCACATCTCTGGAAATGCTTGTCCACAAACTATAGCGTTAAATATAGATGCCAGACCACTAGCTTGCCATGCTGTATTGATTTATGTTAGTTTATAGTCTGAGTTTCTGTGCAATCATTCATTCAGAGGTGTTTATCTAGGAATTTACCCGTGGAAGATAACAACAAATAGTATTTGCAGCAAAAATGGTGCAAAAGACATATCGATTAGACTCCTCAGGAAATATTATACACAGTTTAGGATGCCTTAATGAAGTCTATCTTCGTGGGTTGTGAAGAAGACTGACCCCATAAACTTCAACAATATCTTGTTTGAAGGTGGTCGAAGGGTTCCAGTGAATAAATGCCAGTAAGCTGTGTGGGGGCTGATTACTGTAGGGCAGAGGTCTTCAAACTTTTGGATGCCGAGACCCCCCTGTCAACATTTTGAGGCGTAAGGACCCCCTCTTGACAAAAATGTCTAAACCTGTTGACTAAATTGCGTGGGATGAAAATGTAAATAAGGTTATGTGATGCCGCGTATTTTGGGATAGCATTGCTTCATTATTTTGATATTTGTTACACACAGTAACGCTGAGGAAAGATTTCACCCAATCAGTACCCATTTATAACCAAAATACAGCAATTATCATCAGAAAGATTTCAAGTCAACGTTTGTGAAGGGCCTTCCACTCTGCAGCAATACGTGCTGCCACATTAGAAGCTCACCTGGCCCTGACCGGAAGAAGCAGGGGTCCCTTAAAACCCTGGCGGTTTTGTGTAGAGTTAAGCCTTTTACCCATGCAGCTTTCCTCTCACCCCCTCCCTTCCATCCCTCTCTCCTCTCCTAACCCCGGATCCCTCTCTCACTTTGCAGGTCATTTTCTTTCACCCCTTTTTACAACTTCTGAACTCTCCCCATTCAACCTCTCACTTCACCTTTAATCACCTCTTGCCATTCTGTCCTTTCACTGCCCTCATCTCTAACAGTCTCTCACATTTATCTCATGGCCTCTCTGGCCCTGTCACCTCCCGTGCCCCTCAGCACTTCTCATTCACCTCGTCTCTTCATTCAAATTTTTGTCTATTTGTATCTTACACCTCTCCAGTCCCCCATTCCTCTTTCACATCTCCCCTTTGTTCTAACAGAAGCCCTCACCTTTGGATCACACTCACTTCTTGCGTGTCCACACTTCTCTTCGGCAATTCACATTTCTCCTCATCCCTGACCTCTTCAATCAAATTCTCTCACTCCCTTGCTGTCCTCTCTCATTTTGGGTGCGGATGCAAGTTCAGAATGGGATGAATGAATGTATGATTACTGATGGGCTTGTTTGAGTGAGTTGCATATTGAGTAGTGAGGGGGACAGGTGAGTGAAGTGTCACATGAGTGCAGGATGAGTAGTGTACTCGTGTGACTGCAGGTTGAGGTATAGTGTGAGCAGGACAAGTGCATTTTGAGAGCAGAGTGATCACTGTGAGTGCAGGGTGAGCGGGTGAATGGTGCAAGTGCATGGTGATCAGTGTGAGTGCATTGTGATCACTGTGAGTGCAGGGTGAGCGTGACAATGAAGGGCGAGAATGAGGAATGAGTTGTCTGAATGCAGGGTGCATTCCCAGACCCATGAAGTAACTCAGCATGTTATTGACGGGGCGTAGACTTTAAGATCTAAGTTAAACTATTGCGGCATTAATCGGGGATCGAGGGTGAAGGAAATAAATAATGTGCTGATCCTGCAACAAACTTCCAGTCCTATGGTTAGGATTGCCAGCAGATTATTTTGGTGGCCCAGTCGGTACAAAAAAAAACAGTCACCTAAAGCGGTATTTTCAGCGCTTATCTGTGCATACTTCCCAGGGCCAGCTTTAGTGCTGGTGGTGCCCTGTGCGACCATGTTTGTTGGTGCCCCCCACAATGACCACCCCCACCACGGATTCTCTCACTAGCACCCTTTAACAGTGACCAAGTCTCCATAACCCCACACTCTCAGATGCATTGAATTAGTTATATAGTGCCACTCATACCAGTGTAGGGTGTCCGAGCACTTTGCATCACACACACATTACACAGAGACAATCAATCATAAGTGTGTAAATCAGTGTATAGGAAATGTTACATAAGCCAAAGGACTAAAAGTATAGGAGTCACATGTCATCCATACTGGTAGGCAGTATAGTTCAAGAGTGCTTGGTGTGGAGAAGCACAAACTCAGAGTCGAAAAAGAAACAGCATAGTTGGGAGTTTCCTTTAATAATAAGAATTGATTTCTAGCCAAATTAACCCTTTTTGCAACATTAATCAATGGTCTAATAATGTATTCTTTGTAGTGTGTATGCTGTTCTAGGATGAAAGTTAATAGCTCACTATTCTCTATTAGGACTTTAAGTTATAAATTGCAAGTAACAAAAGGATGTCTCTTTTGAAAGCAGTAACCTGCTGATCTCTTCACATCATACGCACTCTGTAATCTACTTGGTACACGTTCTTTGCAGCAGGCATATTAACCCTCTGCACTAACATCACCCAAGTCAAAACCTCAACTATACAACATTCTGATCTCTCTCCAGGAAGATAATTAATCACACCAGTTATCTTGACATTTATATGAGGCCTGGTAATTGCGGGCTGCAGCAGGTGCTTCAAAAGCACAATAAACTTTCACTCACGGCGCCCCCAGGAAGCCAACTTTGTATTCTTTTCCATAAAATGCATTCTCACACTACAGCAGTGAATGTAAAATCCAAATGTAAGGAATAGGCACAGTGGGGACCCAGGGGGTACTGGAACCAGCAAAAAAACCTAAGCCTCTGTAAGCAGTTTACAAAGGCATGTTAAAATGCAAATGGTCTTTAAAGACCTGTGAAAAAACACGGGGGTGCCGGAGATAGGAATCCAGACACTGCCCAGCTGAGCCCCCAGCAGCTCAAATTTCACTGCAGCAGCCCGGGCTGAGACACAGGACGGGGGAAGGGGGGGGCTGAAGCCCTTGGGCCTGGGCAGAAGTGTGACTGGGAAGGCGCGACCCCCTTTGCATCACTCCACGGCCCCCCTGGGGGTCGCGCCCCACAGTTTGAAGACCCCTGCTGTAGGGTCTAAGGGTGGTGGCAGAATGTTGGACTTGTGCTCAAATCTGGCAGCTGGAATTTGCATAGGTAATTGTAGCAGACTGAGATTGTTTTTCTGAAGGAATGGGGAACATGGGATATTGAAAGGCTGAATACTGTAGCTGACAAATATTGGGGATTTACAGACCTTTTTAAAAGTAGTAGAATGAAAAGTAGAGTAAGAGGAGCTCTTATGTAGACTTCCACCTACCTGAGCATTCCATTACCGTAAACTTATACTTTTTTTTTTTTTTTTGCTAGAGTGGCAGGAGGAAGGGTAGAAACATGCGTATACTGAGCAGCAGATAAAAATACCTAGGTTCTCTATCAGCAACAAAAATACATGGCAACTTTGAGATCTATTTTGTTGTACAGGTTCCATTTTGGGTGCCTAGTATTTCATGCCACTTTCCTGTGATTAAGTATAAGCGTCTCTATGGTCCTAGTAAGAAAGCCTACACATTGAAACTTCATACACCATGAAAAACCGACAACTCTGTTACTGGACCAACTACAAGTTCCAAGTAGTACAATGGGCTATGCTACCCAGTTCAGCGTATGAATTATGAAACGTGCTCTCCGCTTGGAGATAAGCCACTTGATTTTCAGGTAGAAATAGTCAAATGAGTGCTGTTCATGTTAAGTGCTATAAAGCAGGATGAGCGGCAAAGGTGGGTGTGCTACACAGAGGGTGAGATGTCTACTTGCCGCTTACATTGTGTGGTAGTGTCTAAACTTTGACATGAGTATCTTTTACTGGGACTGCCTATTACAGTATATAGCACTTACGTTTAGTACAAAACGTTGCATATCTCGGTCCGTTTTTGGGTTACATGTTTTAATTTATCGGGGTCCCTTTTTAGGTCGCGCATTCAAGACCTCTTGTATATACTTTATTATATACTTCTCTTGTGGAGTTAAAGCCATCCCCCCCTTATTTTCATTTGTTTGTTCCAGTGTCCTTTAAAAATCCTTGCCTGCTAGTGGTCAGTCCTTACACTTTTTTTTTTTTTTTTTTTTTTTTTCTACTTCATTTTATCTGGTGTCCACTCCCCCTACTTATACCCTTCCACTTGTCCCATTGTAGAATCTGTTTAGTGACTACTTTTCCCTTTCTCTAAGAGCATTTGACCAGAACGCTAGATGTTTTCAGTCGCTCCAGGTCCATTTCTGTAAACCGGGCTGTAAATCCTCTTCTCTAATTACATTTGCCATGCATTCAAAGGCCAAGGTCAAATGTTAGTCTGTGTTCCGAGGGCACCTGTTTCTACCACACAAAGAGAATTCATACCACAACTATATACGTTGATTTCCAGTTATGAGCTGCCGATGCGCAGAGAAAATCACAATAGCTACGATTTTTAATGAATATTGCCCCAATTGAGGATGGCGACCACACATTTACAATAACATCATTAACGTCACGGGTCATGAGGCCGTCTTGTTTCTCAGTCTCCTTCATTTGCATACAACATTTTTCATACAATAAAAGAGCTGGTGCGCCCCAATGTTAGGAGTTTGCGCGGCGTGGAAGAGTCCACCACGATCTCTACCAGCCATTTGACAGAGGCCTGGCTAGGTGAAGGGGAGTTGTCGGCCGCCTACAGTATGAGGAGATGGCTCCTCTTCCATTTTTCGAGCAGTCTTTTGAAAGGCAGGGTGAGGCCCAAGACTGCCCATCTCCGAGCAGCCCTGCTGGTTGCTGCTGTGTTGGTCGCCTCGCATTGAACAGTCAATGAGTCGTTCACACTGACCCATTTTAAGCCAGTAGAACTAGAAGCCACCACTCTGTCTGTGCAAGGGCTCTCCAGCGTTTGCTGGGTCTTCTTCGCATTTACTCATCCCTTATTTCGCAGTCATGGAGGTGCTAGCTCTCCCTTCTTTCCATCCGTACCAGGACCGTTCCTTCACCCCAGCCCTCTTGAAATTTTAGAAATCCATATTACAATAATAAAAATAAGCTTCGTATAAGGTGAGCACCCAGTTTATTACAGAGTTTGGGTAATTATGTTTGAGCAGGTAAAGCTCTTGGAATAAAAGGAATGCTTGCTGTGTGTTTGGCATTAAATAAACGTGAATTAATACATGTAAGAGTTGAGCTTTTCATCTGCGTTTCTAAAACAATCTAGTTGGTACGCCTTAAGAGAGGCCGATTCATTCAAGCTTTTATCAACACCCACTTTTTAACCTTCCCCCATAGGTCCCCAGAACAGGTCTTCCACTTCCAAATGGTGGTTTAGTCCGCTGCAACGAACTTTAAAAGTTTCTCCAGCAGATCAAATCGAGGCGGATATTTGCATCGGCGCATGTGATGCACAGCATGGTGACACCAGAAGCCCGAGAAATACTCTCCACTGCTCGAATTTCGCAAAATCTACGTTAAAGACAATAGTTGTGCTTTGGCATTTTTTCAGACTTATTGACATAGATATTACATGTTGTGCTGTGTTTGAGATGGGAGAACTTGTAATTCATTGCAAGAGGCCATTCAGCCAGCTCTCTGTTAATGAAAGAAGTCCGATGGTAGTAAGCCTTAATAGTAGTAATCGTTTTTTATACATTCATTCTGCTTTTAGACTCTCCCTGTTTTTGCGTCATAAAAAAACCAGTGTCATTATAACCCAGCTCAATGCACCACTTGAATCGATATCGAAAAGATGAAAGACTGATCCTCGAACCTGCCGATTTTTCACCCCAGTTTTATTACTGTGGGGGTAAGCAGGCTGTGGCCGACCTCCTCCGTTGGGCTCAAGTCAAAGGCTGGGGTGTGTGGGGATTTTGGGGTGGGACTTAAGGGGGTGTATCTTCTGAGGAGGGCGAGGGTTGGCCACCGCTGGCATTAAAAGCAGGACCTCATACCTGCAATGAAATCACACGTTTGATCGACTCGGGTTTGCGGAAGAAGACCCCTTCTCTAGTTCCAGTTAAGATTGCATTTCGTCTCTCATGTGTAGGGTTTGTTGATAGTGGGTGCTTGATGACGACCCCCTTCTTCCTAAGGAGCACGGCCCAGATATCAGATGCGTTACTTTAGGAGGATTTATATTGCGCCTAACTCGCCTCAGAGGGAGCTTCCAGGCTCCTGACTTCCCTCTCTGAGCTGTCCAGCTTACGAGGTGTGGATGCTATTTGTATACATTTACAATGCACGCCTCGCATTCATGGTGCACATCCAGTCTTTCATTCTTCTCTCCTTCCGTTGTATCTTTATTTATAAAGTTTTATATAGCGCGAACAAGATCCCAAGGGATATCGGAGCGCTTCACAATTAAAGATGATCAGGGATTTACAGGTGTCAAATGCAAATCAACAAATCCGTTTCAAAGGGTGCCCAATTACAGATGATCCAGATGTACAGGCATCAAATACAAATCAATGAAACTGTTACAAAAAGGTGCATCAAAGCATCACTGTCGCCAACCATTGCGGATCTGGGAGGGGAAGAAAAGAATAAACAAGGAAATAAAGCAAAACAGTACAAGACATGAAGGTATAAGTCCAGTAACTTATAGCAGATTATCCAAATCCAATTAAGGTAAGAACTTGCTCATGAGGAGTCTTTTTACTTCCAATTTGAAAGCAACCGTGGAAGTGAGTCTGCGAACTTCAGAGGGGAGAGAGTTCAGATCCTCGAGACCGAGCCGTAGAAAGATCTTTGACCAGTTCTCTGTTTGCGAAATATCTGTGGTTTCAGGAGGAAGGAGTTAGCGCTTCTTGAGGGTCTACCACCTCCAGATAATTTTAGCTTTTAGACAAGATACTTGGGGGGGGGGGGGGGGGGGGGGGAGGTTCGGGTTGGAAATTGAGAGCTTGAGACAGGCAGGCAATCTTTAGCTGTATTCTTGCTTCAAAAGGCAGCCAATTTAGAGATTTTAAGACTGGGGAAATGTGCGCATTTCTTTTTGTGCCCGTGGTCAGTCTGGCCGCAGCATTTAGTACAGCCTTAAGTGGGGCCAATGTATATTTAGGGAGGCCACAGAGCATAGCACTGCCATAGTCTAGCCACGGCAAAACCAGCACTTTGACCACCTGCTTGAAGTCTGCTTGTGGAAGGAAAGGTTTGAGATTCCTGAGTAATCTCATCTGGTGATTCGCTCCCTTGCACACCTTGCTAATATGATTATTCATATTTAAATGTTTTTCCAGGGTGAGTCCGAGAGATTTGGCATAATCAATAATGAGGGGGGAGCAGTTGAAGGCAGTGAGATGGTTCATCCAGTGGTCTAGCTTGGGAGTATGATTCGGAGGAGAAATAGGCAGAAATTCGGTTTTGAAGGTGTAGAGTAGGAGGTGGGTCTCGGTTAGCCAGTTTTGAGTATTCTTGAGGGTATTGTTGAGTGATAGAAGATTTTCCAGGGAGGAGATTTTCATGTAGAGTTGCTTGTCATCTGCGTACATATGGAAGAGAATGTTCATTGAGTTTAGTGCATTAGCCAATGGTTCCAAGAATAAGTTGAATAATATGGGGGTTCCACAAGGCGGACCCTTGTGGAACCCCCATGGACACTGGCGTGGGCTGGGATAGGGAGTGGTTCACCTTTATTCTTTGTGATCTGTGGTGGAGGAAGGACGTGACCCATTGCAATATCAGACCGGACAGGCCCATCCTATGCTCCAAAATAGATAAGAGGTTGTCGTGATTTACAGTGTCAAATGCAGAGGAAAGGTCCAGGAGGATTAGGAGGCAAGATTCATTGTGGTGTAGCATTTTTAAATAGTGTCATCGATAACGTGATTGAGAGCCGTTTCAGTGCTGTTTCCACTCCGAAAGTCAGATTGGTGTTGGTTTAGGAGTTGGAAATTCTCAATGTGAGCGTAGAGTTGAGATTGGACGCATTTTTCATTTTTCATCTTTCTACCTTCTTTATGGATTTGCACTTCCTGGTTTAAGGAATCCTAAAACTGAACGAAGTACATGAACCAGCACTTACTGTCTGGACCTTTGTACTGTATGCGGGGCTGCTGCTGGCACATTCTGTGGCTCCTGTACCTTTTAGTGAACAGTACTGCAATTTCTCAGCAATGCTCTGTGCTTTTCTATGGTAGGGTCCAATTCCCGCACTCCCCAGTAGTTACTGATATCGTTTTAAGGGAGCACCATTGGGCATTCTCCCTAGGGATGCTATATTTTACTTGGGTTTGTGTCTCGACTTGAACTTGCAGAAGTACCACTTCTAATGTGGTTGTCAGACCTCTTGAGTAATTCCAGAGGTACATGCCTACTTGAAGACGTCCACTCAACCATCCAGCATGGCATGCTTTCAGCACTAGGAGGGGCCCTAGAGAAAGACTGCCCCCCTGTTACTCTAGTAAGGACACCATCATGGTGAGGTCACTGCATATGTTTCCTTTCTATTATCTCAGACCTAACAAGCAGAGCCTTAAAGCATGAAAAAATGAGGAGGTGGAGGGGTCTCTAAAATGGGTGTGGCTGATCTAATGAAGGGTGTGGCTTGAACACGTAAACAAAACTTCTGTGATTACCATAGTGTGATGCTCAACCGTAGGTTGGTGCATCTATGAGCTTTCTTATTATTGCATACAGATATATAGGACAGCAACTGCCCTACACTTAAAACCAGCCAGGACTACTTACTGGCTTTGTCAATGATTGGTATCGCTTTAAGACAAAGTGCTATACAAGAGTAATATGTGACACCGAAACAAAACCCAACATACTAGTAACAGCCAACACTCTTATGGAATACAAGGTTATGTAAAACATGTGAAATTGACACATCCGGCAACTAAATCGCTGATGTGGATTACCTTAACGTTTTTTGCACTCATTGTTCACAAATCGATCTGAGCCAGAGAGGACCCATTTCAATGTCACTTTTTAGGTTGCGCTTTCGAGACCTGTTGTGTATTCTTTAGTATATACTTATTTGTTGGCGTAAAGCTCTCCCACTGCTTTTCATTTGTTTTTCAGTGCCCTTTAAATATCCTTGCTTTCTAGTGGTAAATCCTTCCTGTGTCCCTCCTTTTTAGGTCTCGCGAGCCAAAGGCTCGACGAGACATTTTATATGTGGGATTTTCAAAGTGCTACCCACAGTCTTTTGGCTGGCCTAAACCTTGAGTGCACGATCACATGCACGTGCACAGCTGCTTCTCTGCTCATTGCATTCCCCCCTCCCTTCTCACCCAGCCCTTTGATGCTCTGCTCGATTACTTTCACTTTAGCCGCTTTGACCCTTGCATTCCCCCCTCCCTTCTCACCCAGCCCTTTGATGCTCTGCTCGCATCTGCCTCCTCCCTGGGCCTGAAGGGAGACAGAGCCATCCTGCTTGATTAATGGCTTTGCATTCCCATGTGTTCCCGTAGTAAACATGTTATATTTTGATTTCCCTCTACCGTGACTCTGGGTTCTTTGGGCTCAAACGTCAGCATTTCTAGAATGTAAACCTCTTGTTGGCTGCGCTCTGGCAGCTCGGACTCTCGCACCTTTAAATTACATTTTGCCAGCGTAGCCCATGTGGAATCAGATTACGAAAGCGAGACTTGGCGCTGCCTGATGTCTGTATAAATAGAAAGAAGAGATGAGTTTCTGTCCATTGATCATTTGCATGGAAATTAAAATACCCGTTTCTGTCGCAATAGTTCAGTGTCTGCCTTGACACACCAGCTCTTCCGTCTTGTTTAAATGTTTCCTTTCCGCCACTGCCGCCGCTCATCAGTGCTATTTTTTTAAACTCATTTAGTTTTATTTTATTATTTACATGGGGCACATCTGTGCCTGAGTGTGTGGCCAAGAGCTATTTATCAGCACGGTGCCCGTTTCACGGCCCATGCTTCATGAAGCTCAGCGGGAGCCGTAGTGATATAAGAAGACACAGACTTTTTAATTAGGCACCAGTACCGGAGTATTAAGGAAGCACCTCATGCGGTAAGCCATTTCTCCCGCGTGTGAGCACCGAGCAGGCACATTTTGCAGGGTCACACACCCGCTTCAGCAAGGGTGGCTGCTTCTTGTTTTAGTGAGGAAAGAGATCGGACCGAAACACAGGACAGTGACTTGCTATTCATGGCAGGATTTGTTTACACATGGGAATTGTGAACTTGCCTCATCTTTCACTTTGAAACACTCTGATGCCAACCGCACCTGGAAAAATGTTTAGAAACATTCTAACTGCATGGCGAAAAGTTCTTGCTATGAGCCAGCCAAACCCCTGCAGCTCAATTCCTAAATTGTGGCAAAACTATAAAGAAACGAGGAATTAACTCTACAGGCAGCGTCTCCAAACCGCGCCTGCCGTTTAAGGAAATGAGGCGCGGATTCTGCTTCATGAAACCTTTTGTAAGCCACATTTTTAAGCCTAAAAGACCGTCAACGTGCTCAATAAAACAACAAAACTTAAAAACAATTGCATTTTGCTTTTTAATTACAGCTTAGATCATCACTCCCATTGTTTTGATAAGTAAATGGTGCCAAGATGGCCATGAGGTTTGCATTGTGTGCAGGGCGTTCCACAGATCATTGTCTTTCAAGTTTTCCCAATCAATTGCGTAGAACCACGAGCCTCTCCATCGCTAGTTTTTTTTTTGTGCATGTACAGTCCTGGGACCTCATAATCTTACTGCACTGTATGACTGAGCAGCATACATTATTAATGTAAATAAACAGGGCTCTTGGTAAAACAATACGCTTGCATTTAGCAAGAGTTGTGCAGACAAAATAAACACAGGCAGTTGCATCTAAAAATGATCGATTTTCTTAAGATGGAGCTGATACAATGCCTCAATTCGTCCACAAGATAAGATTCACAAAGACTGGCAGCAACTGGGAATTACACAAAATGAGTACATAAATTTGTGTTTTTTTGTAACGCAGAACTGCCTCTTACAAAAAGTAACATCTCACTTTGTTCATTCCAAATTAATACAGCACCACCCTGTACCCCTTTCAGAAAAGGGTAGCGTTTCTGGTGTGAGGCATTTCTATGCATTCAGGCGGAAGTTCTTTTTTGCAGTTAGTGCTTCTGAACAAAGGAAAGACATACATGTCTTCCATCCTGTGCCTCTTAGAATACAGTATGGACTGGGTGCACAATTCCTTTTTTGGCCTCTTTGCTACATGTGGTATTGAAATTCAATGACTGCGACTCTCGGGAACTAACATAGGTTTTATTTAGGATTAACAGATTGCTCCTGTAGAACAAACATTATGCATCTGGTACTGAGATTTCCTTTTACCAATCATGGTAGGTGTTTTAGTCCACCTGGGCTAATAAAATAAAGATTACAACTCCCCGAGCGCACTGTTAAAAACATAAAAGCTCAGGCCTAGAAAAAAATCCAAAATGTCTTTGGTAAAGATATGCCTTGTTTTACCATTGCCACCAATTAACAAATCATGTGCCAGGTCAACATGGTGCAATACCTAGAACCCAGACATGTGTGACCTGTGCTCTGCCAGTCACAGAGCCGGCAGTGCCGCTTAGCCCACTCAAGTAATTTCTTCTTACATCTTTGAAATATCTGGCATAAAGTCGGAGAGAAACATACAGCCAAACCTAAAACGTGAAACAAGTAAAATCATTCTTTCAACCTTCCCTTAGTCTAGGCTTACAAACAAGGACAGAATCCAGTCCAGTACCAATTTAAGAACTGTAGTCGTCCATTCTCCTTAAGACAGGGTTGAGATCCAGAATTGACAACCTCAGCACACATCAAACAAGCATTTGCAATGCAATACGTCTCGCATTACTGAAAGTTTGAGCTATTGGCATCGCATTATTATTTGCAACGCCAATAGCTTCAACTTTCAGTAATGCGAGACCTATTGCATTGCAAATGCTTGTTGTCTTTTGTGTCCTACCTCGGAGCAGGGACCAAGTAGCATAACTTTGCGCATTGGCTGTTTATCTGTTTATTTAGGAGACAATTTTTTCCTTTATTTTGTGTGTGTTCAGCTTCGGCACCCAAGGCTGCTTGCATTTTGTGTCCCTCCCCTCTCAAGCTGCCTCGAAGCATAAACATACTCTGCTGTTTTATTGGAACTATGTTGGTCATGAATACATGCAGATATACGTTTTTCTTTTTATTTCCTCTTTAGTTTGGTTGGCAGGGGGAGTGATTATAGAGATGATCACTGCAGGATTGCTGCAAAGGCAGTTGGTGTTAAAATGTATGTTCTTAAATGCACACATACTGTGGATTATTTCCCTGGGTGGCGTGTTTTTTTAAAAAATTTTTACTCTTAATTCTTTTATTAAGCAGATCACTCCATTAGGAAGTTTAGAAATTTGGAAATTGAAACCTATTTCTACACGCGCACAATTCACTATCACATAATTCAGCACCACCCAACATAACTAAACTTCACATAATTCCCTTCAATTCAACATTATTCAACTCCACATAATTACACTGCTCAATACCACTAATGTACTCTACAAAAACCACTGTATGCCACATAACTATCCAGATAAATACACTCCTCACCATGCCGCACAATTCCAATAAGCATCATTTAACTCCTCACTACACAGTTCCATGCCACACAATTCAACTCCACACATTGCCATTCCACAACACCTAATTCAACTCAAAAGGACAATTGCACAGCACACCACATGCATTCAATCTACACCATAGAATTCCACATCATGTCACAAAATTCAACAGAACACAACATAATTAAACTCCCCTGCATGCCACAACACAAAATACCAATCCACATAATTATACTCCATGGCAGACAATTCCACTGCCCTCAATGCCACATAATTGCTACGCACATAATTCCTTTGCACACCATGCCACATAATTCCACTTCACAAATCTACTCCACACACAAAAATGTACACAGTGACTGTAGATTCCTAAATCGGCTATGGTGTCTCGTTGCTTTAGCAGCATATTTTCTTGTCCTTACAATGCATCACAAATGGGCTCAGGGCTATTAATGGCCTTTTGCTCAAATTACAATGTTTCTTTCTATTCCTCCCATTTTAATTTAGAACTTTGTGCCCTCAGTGGGTGGAATCTTAATATAGCCCTTCTGCCACGCGCTATACCGTTTGTTAAAGGCCCTCTCCTTTGTTATAGGCGTTCACCTTAGGTCGGGGCCTTTAACAACCTTTGTAGTCCTCAGCTGTGGGCTACAAGCTATAAGGATTGTTCCAGCTCTCCTTAATTGGTGGAGGCCATAGGCTAGTGGGGAGGCAGTATTAACCTTTTCACACTCTTTTACTTCAATGAATTACGACTGCATTTCCACATACTCTAGCCCCATATTTAACTTGCACTGAGGGCTTTCAAATTTCAAGTACAGTGGCTAAGAAACCAGCTTGCACATGGGAGGATATTGCCCTTTTTGCATGGACAACCCAATTGTTTTGTTTTTTGTTTGATTAATTTTATTGCTGGGTTTTAGACTGCACATTGGGGTGCTGTGGTCTATTATTCATTGTAACTGCTCTGACCTCTAAAACGTGCATATTTAATTCTCCTGTAAGGCCTTAGCATATGGTGTAGAACCTACACACTTGGCTTATCACTTGCCGACTGCTGCACTTACTGTGCTGTTCAAAAGTGTGACACAGGAAAACATGGTTTCAAGTCTACCATTGCAGCATGGCTGCCACAGTTTCAGCCTGCAGCTCAACCTGTCAAAATATATACCTTCAGTAAAATATTCATACATCATTCCTATATTCATCCTCTAGCACACAAGGTAGGGTTCATGGTATCTAAAAGTGGAACATTTAAAAATGTAATGTTAAGCCCTGGCGGCGATCATGCCCCGAGAGCCATTTTCCCTATGGAAGACCCTGGCTGTTTTTATGGAAAAACTAGAACACAAATTAAAATATAATTCTACTATCTGTTTTGGGCCAAAAATTATGCAACCACTTTTTAACTATATGTTAAATTAATCTAATTGTAAAGTTTTGTTTTGAATAAACATTTTGGCAAAGTAACTTTAGAAACTACCTTTTGCCCACCTGAACCATGTAGTCCAATTTGCATTAAACCGACCGCTTCAGCCCGAAGTATGACAACTGATTCCTGAGCAGAATAATGTCTTCTTTCTGTTGCTCGCGTAGTGTAGGTGCGGGGCAGTTGATCCATATCGGCACATGAAGGGCAGCTGGTGTGGTTACTAGAACTTCATCAAACATAAAAGGGACTGAGGTGATGCCTGCCCATTCTTAGATTAGTGTAAAGAAGACTAAGGAAGGGGATGTAGCCAACTGGGGAGTCGCCCATTATGTGGGGGATGGCAGAGACTGGTCCTTGAACCAGTTTTCAGTAGCTTGAACTTGGGAGGAGGGGACTGCTCATTTCCCTAAACACACCCTTATTTGGCACACACGTTTATTCCAAGGCCAGAGGGTCTATGATATCTTGGATTAGAGAATCGTGCCCTGTAGGCTAGTTTGTATTAAGGTAAACAGGATGTGCCTTAAAGTGGGTAGGGTTTCCTCCGTTGGTTGGGGAGTGCCAAAGAGTCTCCACAACTAACTAACTAGCTACTGAACTGCACAAGTTTCCACAGCTCCTTAGAACACTTTCTAAATCTATTGAACACCAGGAGGACTGCACCTGTTTGAGACCTGTAAGTGCACCTGCTTCCTCTTGTATCCAGGACAAAGAAGTGGCCTACAAGGGTCAGATTGCTGACCTGTGTGGTTACAGGGACATCGAAAGTGGCACAAAATCTTTCTTGAAGTGAGCAGTTTCTACGGGTAGAGGATTGAACCCTGCTGGTGGCATCTGCTGGAGTGAGTCCTGGCCCATAAATGTTGTCTCTGAGGTCCTAGAATCCTCAGTGATGTCCAGAAGGACTTGTTCTGAATAGTTTGGCCTTCCAGACCTTCCGAGGACCAGGGCTAACTACCTAAGCCAATGCTAGGCAAGAAAATCAGGTTGTTCCTACTCTAAACTTTTTGCCACCCTAAAATCCAGTTCAGCTAACGTTACTTTTTGTGTTTGTTGCCTTCCAAAAAAATCATACCTATGGTTTCACTTATTGGATGTTTGTTGTTTTGGAGTCCTTTTATTAAAATCTTCACTACTTTAATAAATTAGAGTTGGATTTTATTGTGTTTTTGACTTTTTAGCTGTATTTGGTACTTCCGAAGGCTTTACACATTTTCTCTAAGTTGAGCCTGTCTGCTCTGTCATATTTATGGCAGTTGACTGCAGGTTTAAATTATTGAAAACTTGGTTGGACCAAACATTTGTAGTGACTTCATTACTTGTGGTGAACTGCCATCCTCCCCACTTAATTTACTTTCATAGAACAGGCCACTGATCTAAGAATCGGTTCAGTATATTCTCCTGTCACGGTCTCTTTAGAAGAAGCTTGCTTGTTTTCTTTAAAGGATGTCTAGTAGGAATTATCATATAGAAGATTTCATAAGACTTCATCCTCTGCCACCCCCTTCCAATTTTAATTCATACCCAGTGCTCATTACCCACCGACTCCCAAATTCAGTGTTTACATCTGATAGACAGCAGAAGAAAAAAGGCATGAAGCACCTCTAGTTGACTCCATAGTTGTTGAGTTCAGTGAAGGATAAACGCGGCGTTATCAGAAATATGGAAAGGAAAAAAACTGTACCAACTTTTCGAAGCTATGTAGGAGACATTCATCGAAACAGTACACCTGCCTAACATGCACTTCTGTTAGCTATTTATCCCAAGTATTTTA
Source organism: Triturus cristatus (assembly GCF_964204655.1). NCBI lineage: Eukaryota > Metazoa > Chordata > Amphibia > Caudata > Salamandridae > Triturus > Triturus cristatus. Next base: position 300,631,618 of record NC_140581.1, read on the forward strand.
TGTGCGTAATTGACTGACGTATACAGTTGCAAGATGTATATTACCATTATTGCGTTTGTCAGTAACTTAAGAGTAACCTTGATTTGAAACCTATGTGAAGAGTACAACATTCCTCACTGTGCTCACTAACTAGTGGTCGAGCCACATTTTGATCTATGTGAATTAACTTGGCTTTTGGTGTTCTGACTTTTATACTCATGAAGGCTGGTAGCAGGCTGAAACAACCATGTGAATTGTCCGCATACAGCTTCACATTTGTTCTTCGTTTTACGATTGCATGGGCATCTTTATTTAGCTCCTCTTAAAGCAGCACTCATGAATAATGGATTTTGAATACCTTCTTGTCGACACGAGTGATCTGCTTGAAGAATTGCATCAGTCACACTTCCGATTTGTGCGTTGCTCGCTGTCCACAGCCATTGTTCTCTCACTGATCATCCGGTTAGCCTTTGTAACCTTGTCAACCTCTAGTCTGCTGGCAAGCTGCCCGAGTTTGTGTTCATTGTGCTGTGGGGGGTATCTTTGGAGAAAAAGATTCAGGACTATGGAGCAGTGGCTTGTGTTTATGGTTCAAGTCTTGGCTGCCTCGTTTACATTTGTAAGTGCTTTATGATTAACCTTCTAGCATCTCCTTAATGTACTCCATTATACACCGCCAATCCATCACTATTTTACAGCTTCTAAAATTGAAATATACTTCACTACAAAGACGTTTAAACATTTCTTTATAGTTCAAACAAAATAGCATCTGGATTTGTCGGATGAACAAAGAAATGAAAAAGGGACTTGGTGAATGAGCTTTTACTTTTCTAGCTAGTGTTTTTCCTTTTCAGAAAATAAGTGAAACGGAAATAGTTTTGTTTTTTTATTTTTTATTTACTCCTATTTTTTGAATACAGAAAATGTGTTTATTTAAGACCAAGTCCCCCAAATATTAGATAAAACAACTCCTAGTTTAGTAATTCTATAGGATATAGATCAAATTATAAAATCATTTACAACCATTAAAGATCTTGACTCTGCACAGGAAACCTGTAAATTGCCTAGAGAATTAACATTTTACTGCTGAAAATCTAGATGCAATATGATCGGTTTCCAAAACCATTTTTTGTTTTTCAATTGTCGTAACATTAAAAAATGTAGGTAGCCTGTAACAATACGAGCATTAATGCAATTGTTTTGTAAAGCACAATTGCAGATTGCATCCAAATTTATAAATGCTTTCAAACCTTGCCGATGCACACATAGGGGATTTATTGAACCCTACCCTGAATTTTAAAATTGTACTGCACTTTTGTTGGTTTGGAATGAGGTGTAATTATGGAAATGTTGTTATACAATTTTTTTTTTTTTTTTTTTTTTTTTTTTTTTTTTTTTCCCCCCCCCCATTACTTTTTCGACTGAGTAATCGAATCCTTTGCCATTAACATCCATCACCAGTGTGTGTGTGTGTCTCTTTTATCAGGCAATAAGAATGACCCCAAGCCAAAAGATGGGGTAAAAGGCCGCTTTATTGGACAGGTGGGCAAAATAATACATCATTGAATACAAATCAGGCCTCACTAATACATCTTCCAAACTATCACCCACCACCCCTAATAAATTTTCCCAACAACCAACTTCCCCAATGTTGTTCGGCCTAATCCTCCTCCCCAAACCCCTATCTACATCTCCTGCCTACCCCTTGCCTCTAACCTCGCTCCCTTGCTTCCCTCTGTCCGAAGCTATTCCTAATGCCCCCAACCCTTCCTGCCTGTCTTGCTCTCCTCCAACTCTGCCACCAGGAAAAACCCTAACACAGGAGTTTTTCCTGTCCCCCGCCCTCCATTGAAACGACAACCATTGCCAACTGGACGCTTGTCATCAGTTAAAAGAAAAAACATACCACCAATGTCGCCAAACAGGTGAAACTTTATTCATTCCATAAACCGTGCCATACGTCTGCACATGAAAAAACCCCACTTGCCTCACAACATTTGAAAAAACACCCAAGTCAAGTAAATTCCAAGAACCTACCACTTCGCATCTAGAAAGAGAAGGGGAAAAAAAAAGGAGGGGTGGGCAGGTGTTGTTGCCCTTGCATTGGAACATGAGACTAATTCTGCATAAACAATTTATACAACCGTGAAGCTGTCGCTGAAACAGCATATACCTAACACCATGTACGAATCTGAAGAATCTTAGAAACCATCTTTTATATTTAAAATATAAATTTAGTTGCCAATGAAAAGAAGTGAACGCCGTCATGTCTTAAAAAAAAAAAAAAAGAAAAAAAAAATTGAGTCTTTTGTAATTGACTCGAATCGACCAATATATTCCAGCACTATGACAAAACCGATGTAGATCTCTATTCACTTTTCTTCGTGCTCTCTCGACTGCTGTAAAACGTTTTGAACCTCTCAATTCTTTGTGGCATTAATGCCGTTAAAACAAGCTGTGTGTTGGGCCAGGTCTTTGATAAAATTTCAAGATCGGTTTTCATTTCTATATATTAACCCAAGACCTGATCATTGCACTAAGTCATTTTCACCAAGGTGAATCAGCACCACTGCAGGTTTACTTTTACAAGAGAGCTAGCTCATTAGAGGCAGTAGCTGACCCCACTTCATGCCACTTTTCCCAAACCATGAAACTAGGACATACTCCAAAATAAACCCCAAATTCTTCCCAAGTGTCTTTTTTCTGCTTGCTTAGCAGCCCATTTAATGAAAGACTGTCCAAGAATCCAAACTTGACGTTGAGACAATGGCCAATGTGCCAACAAACCTGAAAAGAAAAAACAATTCGTATCATGACGTATGAGCATCGCATTCCAATTCTCTAATATAACGTAAACAACAATCGGAGGACCAGCGTCCTAGCTTCTTAACGTCACTGAGGGGAAAATCCTCACCTGGCGGCTTCTGAAGCCGTGCCTGTGCGGAAAAAATGCGTACCAAAATTGAGAGCGTTTTTTCCCACCTTCTTTAAAGATTTCCGCAGGATGGCCTGCAATTGGGAAGCTTGGAGCCAGGACCCATCTAGATGCCTGAAAACAAAATCTAATGTTGCACCACCCACTAACCCAAAATCTAACCTTGCCTGCATAGGGCACAATGGTCCATTTATGTTTTGTAAAAACACCCTTGAGCCTTTACCTGTTTGATCCGTTTTAGATCGTTCCAAGAAAATACATATAGATGAGTTAAACAGAGAAACATTCTGAACTTTGAGGTCCTCATTGTGAGCTTTACCCAGCAATTCTGAAATCCTGACTGCCCCAAAAAAGAGCCAAATTATACACAATTTAAACAAATAACATTCAAATGAAGAAAAACAAATCTTATGTAAAGTGCATGTTACATCATACAGTAAGTTTAAGGATATGGGCTCTCTTTTATACTGACCCCTCTTTTTCGTTTTCGCCCAGCCCTGCAGTATTCTCCTGTCCATCTCTCCGGCTGAGGGCTCGTAGCCCCAGAAAAACTTCCCATAAAATGACACCCCAGCCAGTTTTCCGGCTATTGTTGTGGAGGATATACTCCTCTGTATATTGCCCATAATGAAGTTAATTGTGTCATCTCTACGCTGACGTAATCCTGCCCCAGTAGGAACTTTATACTTAGCACCTGAATCTAAAAATTCCAGCCACGCTCTTCTGTAGGCCAATTTGGTGCTGCTTGCTAATGAGCTCTCGATGAGCAGTCAAATTGCCATATCCCAAACCTCGTTGGGAACTGGAGTCTTCCGAAAATCTGCTCCGGGCGCCAAACCACGTAATCTCTCCCACTGAAAACGAGATGGGTCATCTGCAGTGTTATTTGCCACTCCCGCAATATGTTTAGCTTTGAAAATAATGTTAAATTGCAAGCATCCTAGCATAAAGGTTTGTAACAGCCTTAGTAACTGCTTATCTCTGACTTTTTGACTGTTTACTAGGTCCACTACAATTTTATTATCCACGTTAAACACAACTGTTCTGTTAGCCAACTTTGGACCCTAGATAGCAAACACAACTGTAAGTGGAAGGAATTCCAGAAAAGCTATGCTTCTTTTTTTCAGTGATCCACGTGTGTGGCCAATGCTCCGCACATCACTTTCCCTCCCAAAATAAACCAAAACCGTAGGCACCAGAAGCATCATAAAATAACTGTATTTGCCAGACAAAATCCTTGTCTAACGACCAGATCGTGACACCGTTAAAATCTTGCAAAAAGCGTAACCATACCTCAAAATCAGCCCTCATGTTGGCAGTTACCCTGATCCTATGGTGCGGAAGCTGAATGCCTGACATGGAAAAACCCAGACGCCTGCAAAATGCTCTGCCTGAACGTATAACCCTGCAAGCGAAGTTTAAATGACCAAGTTAACATTGCACTTCAACCAATGTCAATTTGTCTGCTTTTATAGCGTATTCCAATAGTCTGGTCATTTTCGAGTACTTTTTTCCCAGGAAGTCTGGTTTCCATCCTATGTGTATTGATTTCAATGCCGAGATACGTTGAACAGCAACTAGGACCCTCTGTTTTGTCTACTGCTAGGGGAACACCCATATCTTGTGCAAATGCTTCGAAATCTCTTAATGCCTTTCCACACTGCTGAGAACCTGCAGCTCCCATTAATAAAAAAATCATCCAGATAGTGCGTTACGCCACTATGTCCTGTTTTGAAAAGAAAAACACCACTGCAAAAATTAGCTTAAGGATTCAAAAAGCCTGCAGGATATCGCACAACCCATTGGGAGAGCCTTCTCCACAAAACATTTTCCTTCGAAATAGATACCTAGCAGTGAGAAATCAGAGGGGTGAACTGGTAATAACCTGAAAGCCGACTTATTGTCACATTTCGCTAGTTCAGAATCTTCCCCTGTAAGTCTTATCATTCCCAAAGCCGTATCTACAGAAGCAAACTTTACCATGGAGTCCTCCTTCGCTATGAAATCGTTAATGGATGCACCATGAGGCCATGAGACATGTAGTATCATCCTAAATTCCCCTTCAGCTTTCTTAGCAACTACGCCTAGTGGTGAAACAATGAGATTGTCTAATGGCCATGCATCAAAGGAGCCTGCCATCCTACCCTCCTTTACCTCTGTCAACAACTTTTTCCTTACAATGTGCATAAAATCGTCTGCAGACCTTAAATATTTTGCAAATCTGCGACATCGAGGTCCTTGATATCCCAGTTTGAACCCTTCTCTGAAACCCCATTCAAGTAGTGATGCTTCATGCGTATCCGGATAGAATTTTAAACAGTTGCATAAAATATCTGTTAATTCGCTTAGAAGCCTTTGTTACCAGATTGAAACACGGCACCCCTTCCTCTGTTTGGCTAACCGCCCCCCCCCCCCCCCAATGTGATTGTTCCCCAAAACATTGCGTGATGGCATGCTTCCCCTAACCCCCCCGCACCTGGAGCACTCGTGCCTATATTTACAGGGGTTTTTCGCACAGAATCCTTTATTAAAAATCCAGCAGGCGCCGGAGACGAAGGTTTGTGGTCTGTTCCAAAACACCCCCCCTCCTCCCAGGGTGGGCCTGCTCTGAAAGAGCCGATTTGGAACTGCTAAACCACTTGCGGTATGCATGGATGGAGGAGGCCTTTGAGGGTACATCCATTGAACCCAGAGTTCATTATCCACTTCACCCCATGGCTTATCAGGGATTAAAACTGATCTGGCACAACACTCCTCATCATAGTGCAACCAGGCATACCCGCCAAACTCAGTAGCCGCTTTCCTGATAGTGTCCAAATATTTTAAAATTGCAGCTGACCGATCACGAAACTTTTCGCAGTATACACTCGTGAAAATAAGGAAGGCTGATGTCCAGGTGTCTATATTAGTTGGCACCCTCGGTCTCCTCGCCAACTCCCACGCGTCTTCCCTTGACCCTTCCTTTGCCTGTATTTCCCTATGAAGGAGTTTAAACACGTCAACAAAATCTCCCTTCAATATTTTCTCTTTCGTAATTTTGGACAGATGAGCACCCAATGGCATCGACAAGCCCAGCCATATAAGGTAAACGTTTCAACCCTGATGTATTCAATGTGTCACTTTCTACTTTTTTACCCTTATCTGGACTTAACGCCACATCAGACTTGCTTACTGACACTTAAGCATCTTTAAAAACCTGACTAGCTGCATCTTTCAATGTGACCTTGGAATGTCCACACTCTGTGCCTACGCTCTTATCAACACAGAAACGTTTGTGATGAGATTGAGTGTGCGCCTCACCTGGGTTTGTGGATGTGCTTTCTTCAGACAAAATTCTTTTCTTCATCCCCTTAGTGTTAGGTCTGGTATTGATTCCGCTCTGAGAGCCATCACTGGACTTGCCCTGCGAAAAATAATTTCTGGAGATACCTTTAGTACGCTCCATTCCCGCCTGAGTTAGGATACCGGGCACAATAAGGTCTTCCCTCCCAGCCTCACACAACGCGCAGCGCTTCACGAACAGAAGCGGCTGACTCCATACTCATTACTCTACAAATAATAACGAGCAAATACCACAATTGAAACGCCGCCAAAATCACAAACCCCTTACCTCAACGCCCTCAGGAGCCAGTGCGCGGCGGTTATATTGTGCTCATGGTGCTCGCGCCGCTGGCACTAGCCAATCAGAATGCGTGCCACCTGTCCAGGGCATACCAATCGCCCAAAGCTGCCCGGGGGTGGACAATCTGCAATTGCCACCCCCAGGAGCCCTAATTTTGTTTTGGTTTTGTTTTTTTCCTTTCTTTTTTCTGTAGGTAGTGCTATGCGACGGACTAAATTAGTCTTTAATTATAGACTGAGTTGCCAGAGAAGATGGATGTTTGTCTTAACTCTTTTGCCCATCTAGTCTCATGTCGGTGGATTTCACCTTTACAAAAACATGCCTTTTTCGTTTGTTCAGAAGTAATCCATTTGTTCCAGTTTAGCAAAGTTTGAAGGCACGAAGATCTCTTTTCAAACAAATGGCTTGTAACGTAGAACTTTTGGTTAGAGCATTTTTTCACACATTATCCTTCTACCATGTCCCAATCTACATGTTCACATTATGGCTAGTATCTCTACTCCATATAAAAATGAAGGAGGAATCTTAGCTTGATAAACTGTACTTAGAATTAGTTACTACTTCAACTATTGTCTGCACCAGGGACCACACATGCCTGTGTTTTCTTTTAGGTAACTTGCTGGAAGAAAGATGTCTTTGATCTGGAATTTAGTACATCGGCTTGCATGTTAGGCCTACAGGTGTATCTGATTTTAAACCGTCCATTTAGGCATACTTCACTCCAGTTGTCTGAACATTTTATTATGTCAATTGCTAACTTTTTTTCTTTTACATTCAGAAAATATTGCAAATATAATATTGTAGTTCACTGACTTTTCCTCGAAATGTAGATCTTCTTTTGCTGGATTCCGACTGAGATTAGAATTTCTCTTAACAAAATATTAATCTATCTGGGAACCTTGTGCTGGTATTGCACCGTATTTCCTAGTAATGTTAACTGGCTTACATTGTAATCAGTTTCACTTAATCTTGCATACAGGTTTACAATGATCATGCACCTGATTTCATCTCAGTTGTTGAAGAGATCTAGCTTGCATTCACATTTGTCCGTTCACTGATCTTTTTTTTTTTATTGATAAAACAATTATCTCTTTTGCAAACTTTGATGCTACAACTGTTATTCATCCCCTTTGGTTAACAGCCTATGATATTGGGTTTTACTTGTTAATATTTGGTTGAAGCTTATAAACAGTTTGTTCCCCTGACAGACTGGTTTCTTGAAGTCATTATATGGTAGAGATTTATTGAGGCTTCAATTTTACAGATTTCCTAACTTGTGAATTTTCCATGAGAGAACAGACAGTCCGGGGGGAATGCCATTCCTAATCCTAAAACTGCTAAACTCCTGTGTATCTTGCTTATAGGAATTTAAACCATGAATCTATTGGACAGCTATATATTGGTCGACCTGTTACAATGATCCCCCAGAGGGATATTTTTATATTGCCTTTGTTGAACCTAATTCTTTTTGGTTTAAGATTCTATACTGTTCTCCCTTACAGAATTTAACTTGACTGCAGGATAGTCCAGTGTGGTAATTTAGAAAAGGTATTACACAGAGAAACTACTTTTCCTGTATTGTTACAGACAGTAAGTATCTGCATCCTAAGTGGCCTGAAGAGATTCCAGTAGCCACATTCGCCTGAATTCCTGGAGGAGGAATTTGACTCCAGCAGTGCTATAAAGTTCACTCTAGCTCTCCAGCGTGGTACGCACTTGGGCAAAGGCGGGCCTGTCAGAACCCATAGGAGGCTGGCTTGAGCCACCCCTATTGGCTTTGTCCCCCTCCAGAAGAATGGGGAAGAGCAAAGCATGCACTACAAGAATGGGGAGCATTGATTCTGCTCCTTTTCCCCTCTATTACTAATTATTTTACCTTGGTAATCGGGATAATTAACACTGAATTGAGATTCATTACTACATCAAGAATTGAAACGTATTGTGCCATAATTGATGATAGGCAGTATTGGTTGTACCTTGCCTGTTTTTGATTATGTACTTTGCATTTTTTGGTAGCCTTTCAAGAGCAGGATCTTGGTTCTCAAAACGTCAATGCCCATGTGATACCGATTCACCCCAGAGTACGATGCACTTTGTTGTTTTGCACTTTATACAAATCCATGCATATTTGTTTTCTTAAACAGATTCATCGAGTGACTAATATTGGGAATGATAGGCTGGGTATGCTGTACTCAAAAGCAATTAGTCTCTGAGGAAGTCGTCAGTGCAGTAGATAGTTATGCAAGATCTGCTTTAATTATGTGGAAACAATATTGTTAATTAAGTGCAGTTGTCTGAGGGTATTTATTGGGCTAACACTAGTTAAGGTAATGGGATTTGATAACAAGTTATTTTAAGTAAAAGTGGCTGATCCTAGTATTCCCAAGTGGGGTATGATTCGTCTATTGTAAGTAGGTCGCTATGACGTTTTTTATGTTTAAAGTTGCCACTGGAGAACTGTTATAACCATGGAGAAATTGTTTTCACCAGGTTACTTTCAGGAGCTAAGCATATTTCTGTGTACTTTTAGTCTTGATCGTTTTTATTAGTGTTGCTTGTGTTAAATTATATTTTCTTGAGTATTCTAAAACTATTGAGTCCTCGTTGTTTTAGGAACATGATATTTTGTATCTATGTCACAGATTCAGTAATGTCATGTGCTTTTGAAATGAGTTTTTTGCATGGTGCTTTGTGGATTTTTGTGTGATCATTTATAGTGCATAGCTGAATAAAGAAATGTGACTGTGTTGTAACAATAACTACTCCCTGTAAAAATAAAATGCACGTAAGATTGCTTTTTTTTTCTTCTGACCTAACCGGTAAAGCAATACCTTTTTGTGAGTTTACCTTTTGAGCTCCCGTCTATAAATTCAACTTGTTTTTGAATAGCTGGAAATTATATTCCTTAATGAGGGGCAATTATTAAATATCCCAAACAAATTGGACCTATATAACTGTCTCATTTGTATTTTAGTTTTATTTCCGTCTCTTTTTAGCTTGAAATGCAACACCTGAGATACATTGCACTCATCTAATTTTGTGTGAAGATCATTGGCCTTATTGGGAGCTTTTTATTTTCCCAGGTTTTCACTCGCGGCTTCTTTTCCTTATATTCTCTTCATACACATTTAGTTTTGAGACTTTGGGTATTACTTCAAGACTGCATCTTTTTGCGAGTAGTCTTGACTTGTCATATTTTTTTCATTCCACATTGTATTTTTTGCTTTCGTTTTATTACTCTTAGTTTGAGCCTGTGGGGGTGGGGTATCCCCTTGTCCCTTTAACTCGACATATGTATACCATAGCCACATCCTCCCTATATCTTTGCCTGCATCAAGTTCAACTTCTGCTTCTTATATCTCCGGTAGTTCGCGCTTAGGCCCCTGTTACTTTTTGACCACGTAATGTTTCCGTGCCAAATGTACTTCCTTTTCTTCCAACATCATGCGGATTTTAAAGGTTCCCAGGTTTTGTGGATTCCCCTGGAGGGAACCCGGAAATTAACCAAAATACAGCTAATTTTTTTTTCTTTGTTGGAAAAATGGGAAAAAGGGCTACAGATGAAAGTCTGGTTTTTCCCTGCAAATGGTATCAACAAAGAGTTTGTGATGTTGAAATCGCCATCTTTTCAGTCAGCTTTCAGGGACAAGCAGACTTTTGTCAGAAAACCAAACCTTTTTTACACAGTTTTCGCATTTTACTGGGACATAGCCTATATTGTGTGCTTTCAACCTCCTTCCAGTAAATGGTAAAAATGGGTTTGAAAGCAAGGATGGATCCTGGAAAGCTATACATTTCTGAAAAGTGGCCGAAATTCTGATTTCAGCAAGGGGTCATTTGTGTAGATCTTTCAAGGTTTTCTTTTAGAAACTAACAGTTGAAATATGAAAAATTGAAAATTAGTTTAAAAAAAAAAATACATCTGTGCCAACGTTTTCACTTGTAACTTCTAAGTATGACAGATTTTTTTGAAAGCAATATACCGTTACATCAGCTGGATGCTTCTGGTTGTAGGGATATATAGGACTTGTAGGTTCACCAAGAACCCGAGGAACCCAGAGCCAATAACTGAGCAGCGTCTTGCAATGGTTTTAAGAGCGAGCCTAGCGCATGTGCTGCTCTGCTCGACTTTATGTAAGGGCTTTTGAAATCTCAGCACACGCTCATGCGTGTGCTTTTGGTTTTGTCCTTGGCTATTGGCCTTTGCGTGCGTCTTTTTAAGAAAGACAGCTCACAATTGGGTATTGGCGGGCGCATGTCCCGCCTTTTCACCGCCCACGGCCTATTGCGTCTGGTTACCCGCACAGGCACCATCTGGTTTGAATTATCGTTCCCAGACGCGTGCGTGATAATTCAATCCAGATGTCTCGCTGAGGCGCGCGCACCACTCGCGTGCTTGTTCTAGTTACCTCCAGCCATTCTCGACTGATATTTTTCTTAAAAGATTAACGAGCGTCCTCTCTTAAAAATTCCAACGACGCTTTTACTTCAATTGTTCTTTTAATTTTCCATTTTATTCTTGATGGTATGCATACTCTAATGCAGTGCCAAGTTTAGACATGTTGAAAGTAAAGTTTCGCGCAAGTCCGGCAAACATGTTCAGCTGGGATTGCATGTATATTGCTTGCACTTAAATAGCGGTTACATCCGGAAAGACTCAGTCATCCGCTTTCGTTTTAAAGTTATGCTAAAGTGCAATACTAAAGCGCTTTGCAGAGTGCGTTTTGATTGGTTTGTATAGTTGGGTGTAGAACCCACAATTGCGCGTCCGCCTCTGAAGTGTTGCCGGGTGTTATTGCTTGCAAGGTGAGGAGCCCCATGCCAGGGTATAGCAGGATTGTAATAACCAACATAGAAGGCAAGCCTTGTCACATGGCCATGGTCACTGAAAGTTTGTGCTGCCTTTGACATTTTCTGGGGAAATTCTTCCAAACCTAAACTAATTTTTTCATATTCTGTACGAACCGTGCCGCCTATTTCACATCAAAGCATCGGTGTGATGCATAGTAAATTAGCACCTGGTGTGAAGTGGACTCGCTATTTTAGGATTTCCCAAAAAGATAAAACCCAACCTAAATGCTGGCCCTTTATTTTTTGTTGCAGTTTTTATATAGCGCAAACTCGACCTGAAGGTATTGGAGCGCTTTACACGAGCGGCAGTTACTTAAAGCACGTTTTTCAGCAGCACATTTTATCATTGTATGATTTTGAAAAATAAAAATGAGCAGGTTTTGAAATTGCATGGCATCAGAGGAGCTCACCTTTCACATATCAAGAATACCCCATAGCTATTACAAGTAAGATCATGTCACAAATTAAATAGATGAAAATATGTATAGCAGGCTGTTTTTGAGTAGTCACTCGTATGCAGTCATAGGAGGATGACGTCAATCTCACGAGTGCATGGCTTATTATCATACCACTAACATGAATTGAAAAGCTGAGGTAAGAGTATGATGCCTGTGCTGTAATGGAAAGCTGTAGTGTAAAGTTCTCTTATTCACTGTTGGGAATATTGTGTGACCAAAAGCATTAATTTTGGTGTGCAAGTTGCGGTTAACTTGGCCGTTGTGCAAGCTATGGTTTGGGGAGCCAGCCATAACTGGAGAATTTCAGGGAGTTTTAAGTTTTATTTGCCACGATAGCTGAACTTTAACAGTGTTTTCTTTAGTGAAATTCAGAGTTTTTAAAGCTTACAAAGTACGGTGTTCTGACCAAAGTCTGCCCCCCCCCCCCCCCCCCCCCCCCCAAATCTCTTTTGATATAGTTGCTCCCTTTCTGTCGTTTTGCCCTCCTCCATATGTCTAAAGGCATTAAATGGATAAAATCCTTCTTTTTAGGTGTTGGCTAGGCAGCGCATGGGATGTCTCGTCGAGAGATGCTGTATACAGTATAGTGGGGGAAGATCCGCCCACTTTTTGGCCATAAATTGGCTGCAATGATAAATTCTGAATTTTCATTGATTTTTGCCGCTTTAGTCCCGCCTCCTGACTGCCGTGGCATCATTTTTGCTCTTCCGAGGCTATCGGCCCCTTTACTTGTAAAACAGATTTGTTTCCGTGTCTCTCCCCGTTCCCTCCCGCAGTCCGTAACGTTTTGTACCACAACCTCTCCTCCCCCCCCACCCCCTCCTGTTCGTGCCTTCTTTCGTGTCGGCACTTGCATTCAAAATGCGATGGGTCTCGGGTAAATCCGAGTCCTATTGCTTTTTCAATGCTTATTTGTCGTGTGATTGGTGGATGAGGTCGCTCTCTGTCTCACGTGCACACGATGCCTTACATCGTACGCATGTGCGACAAAACAGTGCCATTTTCCCGATTCGCCACTTGTTTTTCTTGGCTGTAACAGATGGTGGTTCAATGATGTCAGTCCTCAGGAACGCTCACACTGGGGCAATTGCTGAACTTCGCATACAGTGACGAACTGTGGGGAGCTTGCTCGCTTTCTCGGGTCTGTACTGAGCATCCCCAGCAGCTCAGCTGCTCAGAGGCCTCAGCAGATATGTTTAGCCATGCAACACTTGATGTTGGTGCACCAAGGATATTGTGCTGGATAACTAAACTCTTATAAGGTCTCAAAGGCGAGACCTATTGGCTATGCCAATGATTGTTTATTGTGTAGCGGGTATATAGCAATTCTTTTGGGAAAATATAAGCAGGGAACAAATTGGTATGAAAGACACCTATGTATTTCTGAAATGGGAACATAATATAGAGTTTAGAAACAGTAGCTATTTGTACATCTCCACATTTGTGGGTACCCACACCAGCATGTGATATATAGGACATTTCTTTAAACATGGGCTTACATTTGGAAGGCAGGAATGCATTTAAAGGAAATAGGTAATAACAGTTGCTCTACAATTCTGCGCTCCCCTAAGTCTCCAGATAAAAATGGTACCTCTCTTGTGTGGGTAGATCTAGTGCCCGCAATAGGAAACGGCCCAAAACGCAACGTGGACACCACATTTCCGCAGTGAAAACTGACCCTTTTTAGGTCTCGGCTAGCGATGGCTGCGCTTGCGCAGTCTCGCTCGCGAGACATAATGACTTGGGTGAAGAGGGGCTTGAACCCGCCCCTCTTCTTCCCTGTTCTCCATTGGCTGGCCTAGTAAATGCTGGCCAGCCATTGGAGAAAAGGTCCCGTCACTCTAATCCTGCCCCGTCCTTTTCGGATCGGGGGGCGTGTTTTTTGCGAGAAGTCTCAGGGAGGAGACAACAGCAAAACACGCCCCCCAATCCGAAAAGGACACTCCCTTTCTCCGAGGCATTTTCTGCTGTGCCTCGGAGAAAGGCGGTGGTGTCCCGGCGTTGCTCCCTCACCTGATCTCCTGTGATCAGCAACCCAAGACGTTGAAATGCAGTATTTATTTCCGGGCTTTCCAGACATACATTCCCTAACAACATCCGGCAGCCAGCAGCCTCCTTCATGTCCAAGTATCGTCCATTTTAAGTCGCTGTCAGCAACCCACGCTAGACAAAGACACTTGGGCAATGCCACCATATTGTAACACATGTTCAAACTGCCAGAAACACAGAAGACCAAGTAATATACATCCGGTTACGGGCAAGTGCACTGGTTCGCGTACATGCTGGATGTAGCAAAGTCTGAAGGGCCGCAGCCAATACACACGCGAGAACGTCCCTACACTTCATATCGAGAGCCTACCTACCTAGAACTGAAACAAAAGCAATTTCCCAGGGAGGACCATGCGAACAATAAGCCAGCCTGGCGCGTGAAAAAAATCCACAACAAACAAATACTTTACAAAATGTCGACCACAGATGCCATGCGCAGGTGTTTGGGCTCTAGACTCGACTCCGGGGTCAGCCATTAGGTGGAAGACATTCCTCCAGATTTACCGGAAAACACTGTGAATGAATAAATAGGCTGGCACCAAGTGGCATTAAACGGACAAGGAGACCGACTGGGGTGAGCCCCCTCAATCCAGGTCATTACGGACACCTTTACAGGTGTATTTACATCGTCAGTTAAAAGGGAACATAAGACCACAGCATCCAGAATGAATGATGACATCAATAATAAAACATTTGTAACTGTGCTCATAATGACCTGCACGTTGGTGGTCACCCTAAACTGAACGTGAAGGAAAACTGCAGAGAACTGTAAAAGTTTACGCTGTCGGGGAGGTGCGTCACCGCAACCTGTGCTGCTTCTGCTGTCTCTTTCGGTGCATTGTGGGATCGCGGCGGGCTCCTCCGGATGCTCGAGCCTGGTCGCCCCCCTACTTCCCCAGCAGGTTCAAGATGGCGGCCGCGGAGGCAGCGGTGGAGACGCAGGCGCCTGTGGAAGAAGACACCTGCCCGGGCTCCTTGCCGGATTTCGCGGTGGTCTGCTCATTCCTGGAGCGGTACGGGATGCTGCTGGAGCTGCCCGAATTTACCTTCGCGCAGCTGGAGCGAGTGTTGCGGGATACCGGCCCAGGTGAGCGGTATTTAGTCTTTCACGTCTTTAGTCCCTGATTTCCCCAACAGCCACTCTAAGATCTGTGTGTGTGGTAGGCTCTGTGTGTGTGTGTGCGGCTCTGTGCGTGTGTGTGTGTGTGTGTGTGTGTATGTGTGTAGGTGGCTCTATGCATGGGTGGCTCTGTCTGTGTGTGGGTAACTGTGTGTGTGTAAGTGGCTCTCTGTGGGTGGCTCTATTTGTGTGCAGGTGGCTCTATGTGAATAGCTCTGTGTGGGTGGCTTTGTGTGTGTGGCTCTGTGTGTGGGTGCAAATGCAATAGGTCTCGCATTTGAGAGAGATTAAGCTATTGACATTGTAAATAACAATGCCGTTTCTTTAAATGTTTTAAAAACAAAAACATGAACAAAAATAATGTCATGAGCAATGCCAATAGCTCTAACTTTACCAATGCCGAGACCATTGCATTGTAAATGCTTGTTTTGCGAAGTGCCTAGCTGTAGATTTTGAACCCTAGCTCTGCTAGCACCTAGGGAAACCTAGCAAACCTATACATTTTTTAAAACTAGAAACCCAGGGGAATCCAGGATGGGGTGACTTGTCTGGCTGTGAATAGCACCCCGCTTTTTGGGAGGGTGTCCCATCCGTACACTGTGTGATCCTTTAACATGGTTTGAAATTATTTAATGTAGTTCAATCTGTTTTCATGAGTATTCTTTTATTCATTCAGAATGTTATTTTTCATCCATAACGATTCAAGTTGAAAGCAATTAAATTAGGAATTCCACTTTGTGTTCCAAATTAGTAATCCAAATGCATTTCAGGCTGCTGGGAGCCCTTCATCAGGGGAAAGTTCAATTCCTAAAAAATGACGTGGAAAAGTTGGGTCACTGAACAACACTGTTCATACCCTAGATATCAGACTTTTGTGCAAGTTAAATGCTCTTAAAAACCCAGTCAAAAATGTCTAAGCAAAATGTTCCATTGGTGCATAGTTATGTTATCTCATCTTCTATAGCGCACAGCTGCCCCAGCAAAGGGGCGTCCCGGCGCTTTGACTGGCAGAAAGAATATACATACAGAACAGATAAAAAAACAGAAAAAAGTAGCAACGGGGCAGTGTATTAGGTCCATGCAGTATATTACGGTCCAGGGGGGAAAAGATAGGTTTTAATACCCCTCCTGAACGTAAGCAAATCATCTAGGGTGCGAATGTGAGCTGGTAATGAGTTCCAAAGCCGAGCCGCTAGATAGCGGAAGGAACGCCCTCCCGCTCTGCGGCGTTTGAACCGTGGAACTGTAGCCAGATTTTGACCCAATGACCTCAAAGAATGAGAGGGGACATAAGGGGTGAGAAGATGCTCTAGGATCCGGGGAGAGGACAGTTTAAGAATCTTGTAGGAAAGACAGTCTTAAACTCAATCCTTTGAGCCATGGGCAGCCAATGGAGTTTCCGGATGATTTCCTTCGCAGAGCAGAACCTAGGTAGGCCCACCAGGGCTCTGGCCGCCGCATTCTGTACGCGCTGCATCCGGATAACTTCCGCCTGATTGGCCCCCAACAGGAGCGAGCTCGCATAATCAAGCCGCGAGAGTATGGTGGCCTGAATTATCAACTGTCTAGTGGGGGCGTCAAAAAGCTTCAGGATTGGCCTGAGCCCACGCAAAATACCAAAGTAAGTAGCAGCCACTTTTTTAGTGTGTCCGCAGAAACTGAGGGCGGGGTCTAACCAGACACCCAGGTTTTTAACCTCGGGTACCGGGATGGGAGCTGAACCCAGCTCTGGAGGCCACCACTGAGCACCCCAGAGGTTGCTATGCTTACCAACAATAAGAACCTCCGTTTTCTTAGCATTAAGCTGTAAGCAGTTAGCAGTCATCCAGCCAGCCACTGCTGTCAAACCCTCCCTGAACCTAGGGGCCTCTAGAGTCTGAGTCCCCACTGAGTGCAACCGCCAGCTGCGTATCGTCAGCATAAGAAACCATAGTTGGGCCCCACTGCTTGGCGACCGCAGCCAGCGGCTGCACATACAGATTGAACAACGTGGGGCTAAGTGCCGACCCCTGAGGCACTCCCTGCTCGATGAAATAGGGTTTAGACTCAAATGGAGGTGTAGCGACCCGAAATGGGCGACCTGCATAGTGATTGCTTTATAGTCCCGTTTGACACCAGTATCTGCAACCTGCTTCTAAATTGCATGCTCGTGTGAGTTAACAGAGTGGCAATGTTATGTTGCTTGGATGGTAAAAATGTGCACTGTACTGGTGCAGTTCAAACTGCGGGTTCATGCTCGCAAGTCACTATGTTGGATTTTGGGCCCTAGCTCAGCTGGCACATTGGGAAACCTAGCACATACTTTTTTTAAAACTAGACACCAAGGGGAATCCAGGATGGGTTGACTTGTCTGGCTCTCACTAGGTTCTGTTACCCAGAATCCCTTGCAAACCTGAAACTTTGTGTAAAAAAACAAAAAAAAATCATATTTTACTCACTTTTCTGTGATGTAATGTTCTGGAATCTGCGTGGATCCACAAAATTCCGCCCACCCCGCATTTCCTAAAGTCTTCAATAAAAATGGTACCTCACTTGTGTGGGTAGGCCTAGTGCCCGCGACAGGAAACGGGCCAAAACGCAACGTGGACACCACATTTTTACAGTGAAAACTGACCCCTTTTTTGCAAAGTGCCTAGCTGTGGATTTTAAACCCTAGCTCGGCCAGCATCTAGGGAAACCTAGCAAACCTATACATTTTTGAAAACTAGACACCCAGGGGTATCCAGGATGGGGTGACTTTACTAGCTCTCACCAGGTTCTGTTACCCAGAATCCCTTGCAAACCTCAAACTTTGGGGGGGGGGGGGAGAAACCAAAAACCACACTTTTCCCCACTTTTCTGTGGTGGAAAGTTCTGGAATCTGTGTGGTTCCAAAAATGTCCTACCACCGAGCGTTTCCCCCAGGTCTCCCGATTTAAAAAAAAAAAAAAAAAAAAAAAAAGGTACCTCACTCACGTGGGTTGGGTCAAGTACCCGAGACAGGCAAGGGCCCAAAATGTATTAAGGAGACATCGAAATGACCTATCACCAAACAACCTGGTTTTGCAAGAGGGGTCGCCTGGGTTTTTGATCCAGGGCTCGGCGGCCATCTTGGGAAACTATCGAACCTACACATTTCTGAAAACTAGACACCCGGGGAGTCCAGCGGGGTATGGCTTGCATGGATCCCCCAATGTTTTCCTACTCAGAATCCCCATGCAAACCTCAAATTTAGCTGGAAAAAAACAAATTTTCCACATCTTTGTGTGGAATCACCGTGCCAGCACAAATGTCCTACCCTACAGAGTCCCACTCAGTCTCCTGAGTAAAATGATACCTCCACTTGTGTGGGTGTCTAATGCTGAATTGGCTCAAAACGTGTTTTAAAACAAAATTGTGCTTAGAATTCTTGGTGCTGTACCCTTAATCCTTATGTTTTTGGCTCTTCCCGGTCAGAGGCCCTTGCCCCACCCACAAAAGTGAGGTATCATTGGAAAATGTGGGGGGGGTTTCAGCTAAATTTGAGGTGTGCTGGGGATTCCGGGTCGGAAAGCATTGGGGGATCCATACAAGCCAGACCTTGCTGGAGTCCTCTGTCTAGTTTTAAAAAATGTGTGGGTTTGGTAGTTTCCCAAGATGACCGCCGGGGCCAAAAACTCAGGTGACCCCACCCCCTTGCAAACAGGTTGTTTTTTGATAGGTAATTTTGATGTCTCCTCAAGAAGTTTTGGGCCCTTGCCTGTCCCAGGCACTTGACCCACCCACTCAAATGAGGTACCATTTTTATCGGGGACCTGGGGGAATGCTAGGTTGTAGAAAATTTGGGGACCCATGCAGATTCCAGAACTTTCCCACACAGAAATTTTTGAAAAATGTGATTTATTTTTTCTAGCTAAATTTGAGGCTTGCAGGGTATTTTGGGTAGGAAAATGTTGGGGAATCCACGCAAGCCATACCTGGCTAGACTCCCCAGAGCTTTTAGTTTTAAGAAATGTGTGGGTTTGGTAGGTTTCCCAAGATGGCAGCCAGCCCTGGGCCAAAAACCTGGCCCCTGGCCCCCGCCCCCTGCAAAACCGGCTAGTTTTATGATGGGTAAATTGGTAGATTACACAGTACGATTTGGACCATTTTCCCGTTGCAGCCACTATGCCTACCCACACAAGTGAGGTACCACTTTTATCATGAGACTTGGGAACTCTAGGTGGTAGGAAATGTGTGTCAGCCGAGTGATTCCCACTACTTTCCCACATAGAAAAGTGAGGAAAATGTGATTTATTATTTTTTTCCAGCTAAATTTGAGGTTTGCAAGGGTTTCTGGGTAGGCAACCTTAGGTGGATCCACGCAAGCCATACCTCACTGGACTCCCCAGGGTGTCTAGTTTTCAGAAAAGTGTGGGTAGGTTTCCATAGATGGCTGCTGAGCCCAGAGCCAAAACCCCAGGTGCCCGCCCTTGCAAACCTCACTTGTGTGGGTAGGCCTAGTGCCCGCAACAGGCAAGGACCCTAAACTTATTGTGGAGACTTCAAAATTTCCCATCACAAAACAACCTGGTTGTACCATTTTTATCGGAAGACTTTGGGGAGTAGAGGGTGGGTGGCATTTTGTTAATCCACGCAGATTCCAGAACATTACATCACAGAAATGTGAGAAAAATGTGTGGGTTTCTTGACTAAGTTTTGCAAGGGATTCTGGGTGCAGAACCTGGTGACAGGCACACGAGTCACCCCATCTTGTATTCCCCTTGGAGTCTAGTATTAAAAAATGTACAGGGTTGCTAGGTTTCCCTATGTGTCAGCTGTACTAGGTCCCAAAATCCACAGGTTGTCACATTGCTATAAACAAGTCTGTGCCTAGTGGGCTTTCTGCTGCCGCCCTGGTGGAGGAATTGGGGGGCGGGGGTGGCGGTTTGCCCGATATGCTTCCAAGTAGGGCAGAAAGACTGTGGCTATTTGTTTGGGGGGTGGGGGCATTGGCATGCCAATTCTGGGCAGCCCCCACCCCATGCATAAAAAAGCCAACATAATCGTTGGCGCCTAGTGGGCTCTCTGATGCCCCCCTGGGGGGGGGAGGTCAGGGGCTTCGTCCCCTTATCTGTCTCCTGGGGGGGGGCACAGACTGGCATTTCTTGGGCAGCCCACACCCCTAAATAAAATCCCTGATGCCTATTTGGCTTTCTAACCACCCTCTCCACCCCCCCACCTCCCCCTGGAGGCAGATAGGGGGCAAAGACCCTTATCTGCCTCCCGGTGGGAGCAGAAAGACTGTGGCAATTTTGTTTGGAGTAGCAGCTCCCACCCCTGCGTATATTTAAAAAAAAAAAAAATCCCTGCAGTGTTGTTGTCTTTCTTTCGGGGGGGGGGGGAGCAGATTAGGGGTTACGGCCCGCATCTGCCTCGAGGGGGTGGGGGCCAAAGACTGGCATTTTCGGGGGGCATTGGCATTCCCATTCTGGGCAGCCCCCACTCCTACGTATAAAAAAAAAAAGAGCCCTGGTGCCTGGTGGACTTTCGCCCCCCCCTGGGATGCAGATCAGGGGCTATTGCCCCCATCTGCCTCCTGGGGGGGACAGAAGGTCTTTTGCCTTATTTTGGGGGATAGGGTGGGGGCATTGGGATGCCCATTCTGGGCAGCCCCCACCCCTGGCCTATAGAAAATAATCCCTGGAGTCTAGAGTGCCTTCTGCCCCCCCACCTCCCTGGGGGTTGGTTTGGGGGGGGCTTCTGCTCCCTGGGTGGGGCAGAAAGACTGTCTGGTGCTAGTGGGTGGATCCCTGCTTGCAGATCACCCTCCTGGGGTGATCTGCAAGCAGGGATCCACTATGGAAGGGTACCATTGAAAAGTCGAGATTCTACCCTTCCAACGATACCTCTCCTATGTGTTTCGGTGCTCGGAGGGGGGGGGAGGGGCGGGCTGAGATAGCCCCACAAGCACCGAAACTGAAAGTAAGTTTCAGTTTTTTTTCATTGTAATGACGATAGCGCACCATGCGTGCGATCATCATTTTAAGGAAAACCAAAAAACAAGCCTCTGGGAGGTGGGGGGGCCGTAGAAGAACTTTCCCCAACCTCCAAAGGAAAAATGAAAGGGAAATCCCTCTGCAGTCTGCAGCATAGTGATTTTCTGAGCATGTACTCGTTCCTGAATGGTTTTCATCATGAGCACGGGAGCACTGGTGCTCATTACGGAACCATTCTGTCATGAGCACCCAAAGGGTTTAGAAATCTTTTATTTATTTTTTTGCGAAGTGTTTTCTACATTAATAGTAATGCATTGATCATAAATGATGTAGTTGGGCTGAAGTATCAAGGTTTGACTAAAGTAACTGGCTTTGTTGTTTTTCTACTGAGTTGTAATGTTTAGAAGTTTCTTACTTGAGAAGGAAGTAATGTGCTGAATGTAACTCTTTGTAGCATATTCAGTCATATGCCCACACATGCTTTAGGAGTTATTCATTAGCTGCACTGTTTTGTTTTCACTCATTGCATAGCTGGCACATTATTTTTCCTATACAAGGAGGTGTTCCTTAAGTTTTTTTTTTTTTTTTTTTTATATATTTGATGGATTGTGTTTTGTTTTATTCTTGGTTCATGCTATCTAACAAATTTATGATGCTGAATCTCACCATGTTGATTGGTGTTTTATTTTTCATTTTTCTTCAGTCTGAGACCTATAAAATGTGCTTTTTTATGGTATGTGTACCAGACTTTCTTTGACTTTTGAACCAAGCAGCCTCTGTCTTTCTGGTATCTGACTCTGTACTTAAAGACATTTTGCTGTCACTATCGAAGGCAGTCTCTGTGTTAAACTGGCTCTTGCATTTATATGTTGAGCATTTCGCTCTTCCCTCAGAGGCAGAATTCATGTCCTCTTGCTGTCTATATTTCAACTTTACTTGAATTAAGGATGAAATAGATTTATGCTGGTTCTGTGCTGAACTATATTTTGATTCTGGCTATTGCTTTTAAATGTAACCTTCTGTATTACCTCAAACTTACATTTTGATGTATTCCTTGTTGGTGCTGCTGATTTGAATCTGACTTTTTGCTGTCTATAATGACTCTTATTGTTTAATAAACCTTAATTTCTTTGACTTCGAATTTTGTCTTGTGAAGGTTTTCAACCCTATCCAGCTCATTAACCCTTTTAATAAATTAGTTAAGTGTTGATATCTCAAGTAGGCTGAGTGTGCATTTGAGCAATTCAAGGAGAAGCACAGACAAGAAAATCTAATTGTAGGTCCTCAGCAGGCAAATTCATTACACCTCGGGTCTCCCCTATCAGTAGACAGAATAAAAAGAGCGGCCAGAAGTCCACCTTAAAACACGTATCCCAAAATATACTATTCTGGAGCTGGCAAATAGCAGGCTGTCTTGGTTAAGGTCAAAATAAATAATTTTACATGTAAGAAGAGAAATTAATCTCAAGTTTGAGAATCACCTTAGGGCCCCCGTCAGCTTACATTTCTCCTCTCTGCACACTAGTTTAACGTTAGTGAAACAAATCACTATACATTGGCCAGATGATAGTCTATTTAGTTTACTTTATTTTGTCCAGCACTAGCGCACCATAGAGCTTTGTGGCTGTGATAGAGCGGCACAAGCTAAAACGGCAAGTCTTGTATGCATCAAGACAAAATTAACAGCCTTTTAAAAGGCAGAATAACTCTGGATTTTTTAAGTTTTATCAGCAAGTTATTTCTAAGTTCCAGAGCCGAGTTGGGAAACAAGCTCCTTTGACCTGGGGAGAGGGGGGCAGCATAAGAGAGAAAATATCAAAGATATGGTACCCTGTGGAGTATAGTGTTGAAGACTGCTGGACAGACATTTTGAAATGCACTCTTGTCTAGCTAAACAGCCAATTCTGTTCTTGTTGTGTGATGGTACATGATGTAAGTTCTGCAGTTTTTTGACACTCCTAATACCAAAGTTCTTAGCCGAATGAAGATATACCTGCAAATAACCCCAGTAGAGGCTGTTTCAGGGGAAACCGCGTTTACAGCGCTGTTTCCACAACGCATGGCCTTAAAACGCGGTTGTTACGACGACCGTGTTGTTACCACGCGTGCCATTACATCGCAAGTCGTAACAACGTCTTGCTGTAGGAGGCGCGCAACACCTTCCCTGCTGTTGCACAAACTGGAGTAGGGATAGTAATACTATTCCGAAGTCCAGTGCGACCCCTACAGCAAGTTGTTGTTACGACTGCGTTCTAAAGCCGTGCGTGGAGAATGTTTGCATAGTAACGTCAAACATTACTGTTCTAGTGATGGAGTCTAGAGTGAATACAGAAGAATGCCAGAGATGCATGATGGGTGTTTTGGTTTAAAATAAAAAAAAATCTTTACCACGTTCATCAAATGGAAACATGAGACTGCAACTGTGTCCAATAATTGCAAAAAGGGACTGTGGTTTGTCCAACCACACTCCTTCCAGTATTAGTTCATAATCAGCAGAAAAATCCGTTAATTGTTACACTTGTGATGCTTACAGAAAATGATGCCTGAAAGTTTATTGGGATTACTGCTGTGTGATACAGCGATAAATTGATGACTACCACAACTATATCTGTACAGCTAAAGTTTTAATTGATACTTAACTCATTTGTAGGTAAACCAGCAAGTCTGTTACGCAAATTGAACATTTTAATTAGTTTTAAATATTATTTATTCCATACGGTCAAGGCATGAAGTTGCACAGATCACTTTTTGTAATGTTAATTCTGTTGAAACATATGTTGTGATAAGAACCAACTTGAATCATAGCTAAATATTGCTGTGCTTTTTTTACTGATAAGAAGTGAAAATCGTTCTAGTATAGTCAGCAGTTAAGCCAGAAAGTTCAATTGAGATATTTATAGACTTTAAATGGAACCTGTCACTATAGATTAGCGGTAAGCCAACCAACACTTTTCTTTCCACTTGAAACCTTAAGACTTTATGTGGTACCAAAGGACTGTAGTTAAGGTAACAAAGGACATGTATAATTGAAGATATAATGCTAAAGATTATCTGTTAACTACCAGTAAAATGGAAAAAGAGAAGGGAGACTAAGTGAAAGTGGTATGAACAAGTGTACATCACTTACAATGTGATGTTAATGCCATCTGTGGACGAAGAACATAGGCCAGCCTTTTGTGCATCGTTAAAACACCTGCTCATTGGGCTACCATTTTTAGGTCTCCCCTAGGCAGCGCTTGTGCCGTCTACTTGCTGTATTCAGGATATGGGAAAGAAGCTCCACCCACCTTCCGCCCATTTTTAGGTCGAGCCTGGGCAGTGCATGCGCTGCTCTACGAGGGATGCTGTATTCGAGTATGGTCCTGAAGTTCCGCCCACTCTCCGCCCATATTGTCATTGACCTTTGTAAATGCTGGCTTCTGATTCGTTAATAGGCTTGTTAGTCCCTCCTTAGTGCCGCTTTGTCTTCATTTGTAACCTCCCATAAGGACTGGCCCTTTTACTTCTGTTACACGGTATGCCTTATTTAGTCTGTAACACTATTTTCTCTCATGAATTTCTCCTACTGCAGGCACGACATGTTTTCCTGTAACATTCAGCGCGCCATATGTGCTTTATTTTCCAAGCAGCCCGAGATAATGGAGGCCGCTTCTTTGAAGTGAAATAGGTCTCACATTTACAAGAGTTTGAGCTATTGGCATAGTAAATGACAATTCCTTTTTTTTTTTTGTGTTATCAAAACCGATAAATAAGACATTGTCATTTAAAATGCCAATAGCTTAAACTCTCGCAAGTGCGAGACCTATTACAAATTCTTGTTTAATTGGCTCCTGTTACTATCCTTTGTAAATGGTAGCTTTTTAGTCAATAGGCTAAGTAGTCTTTCCTTAGTACTACCTTTTCTCTTGTTGCAACCATCCTTGAGGACCACCCCAGTTACATGTGTTGTTACTCTAGATGTTTTAATTACAGCCTCGGAACAATATTTTGTTAAATCACTTTCTCCTGCTTGCTGTTGCAGCAGGACACACTCTCCCCTAATACATTTATTTAATTTTTACCCAGCGATTCACGCCTCCGCTGCAACAATGGCGGCTGAGCCTTTCTTTTGTTATTTGCGGCTCGCCGAAATCAGCCGCTTTCCTTTTTTGTTTGGTATTTCTTTACCTTTCTTACAATGGCAGCACACCCCGCTTTAGACTTAAACATCTCGAGCTAAAGCGCGGGTGCCGCTATTGCTTCAAAAGTAAATCAATTGGAAAAAATGCGTCCCACACCTGCTTTTCAATTTAAAAAAAACAATCTTTACTTTTGAAGCAATCACGGCACCCGCGCTTTAGCATAAGATGCTTGAAGCTAAAGCGTGGGTGCCGCCTTTGTAACAAAAGTAAAGAAATAGGAAAAAAGTGTGCAGCCGCCATTTCTTTTCCATTTGGAAATGGCGGCGCCAGTGCTTTGCCTTTTAACATCTTAGGCCAAAGCTCGGGGTCCACGATTGCTTCAACAGTCAATAAATAGAAGGGGAAAAAATGCTGCTGCACAACTTTTTTTTTTTTTTTTTCGCTTTTTATTGCTTTACTTTTTTTAGATTTAAACATCTTAAGCAAAAGCACGGGTGCGGCAATTGCTTAGAAAATAAATAGAAAAAAAACATTTGCAATGCAATAGCTCTTGCATTACTGATAGTTTGAGCTATTGGTGTTGCATTATTATTAGCAACGCCAATAGCTCAAACTTTAAGTAATGTGAGACCTATTGCATTGCAAATGCTTATCTTCTAGCAGGCTGATGCATGATCTTGACAGCTAGACTACCACCCAAGCTTGTACCAAAAAAGCTCTCATTAACTACAAAGACCCAGCAGAAAAGCAAACGGTAAGGCGCCAGATCACACAAAATAATAACCATTGAAAAACTAAGGGCACTGAATTAAGGGCAGTCTCCACCTAGCTTCTCCTTTCTATACCTCTCTCTACTTGTCTGTCTCCTTCTACACTTCGCCCTCGCTCAGTCTGCTCTGCTTTCTCTAGCTCTCCATTTAGTTTTCCTCTTTACTTCATATCTCTCAAACTATCCCTTAATGAACCTTCTCTGCCCTCACTAAACCCCTGCGCTTCCCTACACTTCCCCTTTTATCTACTCTCCATCTCCTTCCCACCCCTCCACTACTGTCTGCCATTTTCTCTCCATCTTCTATCTGTCTTTCCGTATTTCACATCACCTCTCCTACCTCACCCTTCTTTCTCTCCCTTCATATACCTACACACTCTAGCTGGATATCAACTCTCTTCACTTTAACCTCTCCCCTCCCTAATACACCCCACTCTACCCAATTTCTTTCTCTCCCTCTCTCTCCCTTGCACGCTGTCTTATTTTTTTTTTTTTCCTCTCCTCTTTCTGTACCTCTCAACCCAGTTTCCCTGCGTCTTTGTTTCTCTCCCTTCCTGATTTCTCTTTCCATCTCTCCTCCCTGTTTCTCTCCTCGGTCTACTTCACCTAACTCTCTGCCGCCTCCTCCATTGTCACTTTTGCCTCCACACTGTGAGCCTTTTTATCTCCCCCTCATTTTCAGGCACTGCTTTATCTCTGGGCCTTCTATAAGTAAATAACCCGTTATTGCACTCTCTTGGCACACCACTCTTTCCCCCCCCCCCCCCCCCCCAACTTGACTTCTCTACTCTCTACAACTACTCTTTTACCATTTACCCTTGACATCTAATTCTGCCTCTCGAACTTCTTGTTTCACCAAATGTCTCTCAACACTTATTTTTTTCACCCTTTTTCCCTTTCTCGATGTTTTTTCTCCCTATCTAGTTAACTCTGTCTGCACTTCAAATAAATTCAACTCAAAATAGACCATAAAAGCACATGATATCAAAATACAAATCCACAGTGTGACAATAGAAAGAATACAAATTTACATTAATTTAAAAACATTTAACCCCTTCGCAGCTAGGCCTGCCCATGGGGCTAAGCCTTTTTTGGCTATTTGGGGTAGTTCTTAGGCCCCTGTAACTTTTTGACCACATAAGGTATCCACGCCTTCTCCCATCCCCCCCCCCCCTTACCCCCCCCTTGCTAAGCCTCTTTCTTGCTATTCGGGGTAGTTCTTAGGGCTTAGGCCCCTGAAACTCTTTCACAACGGGCTACAGATGAAAGCGTCTGGATTTTTCCCTGCAAATTGTATTAAAAAAGGGGTTGTGGTGCTGAAATCGCCATCTAAAACCAAAATATTTTACAGTTTTGCCATTTTTCTTGGACATAGCCTATTTTTGCTATATTTTTTTTTTTTTTTTTTTTTTTTGTGCTTTCAACCTCGTTCCAGTTAATGGTAGAAATGGGTATGGAAGCAATAATGGATCGTGGAAAGCTATACATTTTAGAAAAGACAAAATTCTGAATTCAACAAGGGGTCATTTGTGTAGATTCAAGGTTTCTTTATAGAAACAGTTAAATATAGAAAAAATTGAAAATTAGTTTAAAAAAACAGCCATTTGTGTCAACGTTTTCACCTGTAACTTCTTCTAATTATGACAGCTGTTTGAAAGCAATATACCGTTACATCCGCTGGACCTTTCTGGTTGTGGGGATATATAGGACTTGTAGGTTCGCCAATAACTGAGCAGCGTCTTGCAATGGTTTTTTATTATGTACCGGGTATATAGCAATTATTCTAGGAAAATGTATACATGGAAAAATCGGTAGGAAAGACACCCATGTATTTCTGAAATGGGAACAAAATATAGAGTTTAGAAACCGTAGATATTTACACATTTCTGAAATTGGAAGTACCCATACTAGCATGAGAAATATAGGTCATTTTTCCAAATGACTACTTTTTTACACATTGTCTTTAATTTGGAAGGCAGAAATGGATCGAAAGTCAATAGGTAATAACAGTTCCTCTACAATTCCGTGTTACCCAAAGTCTACCGATAAAAATGGTACCTCACTTGTGTGGGTAGGCCTAGTGCCCACGATAGGAAACGGCGCTAAAAGCAACGTGGACACACCACATTTTCATAGTGAAAAAGGACCCTTTTTTGGCAAAGTGCCTAGCTGTAGTTTTTGAACCATAGCTCTGCCGGCACCTAGGTAAAGCTTGGAAACATATACATTTTTGAAAAGTAGACACCCAGGGGAATCCAGGATGGGCTGACTTGACTGGCTCTCACCTGGTTCTGTTACCCAGAATCCCTTACAAACCTAAAAAATTGTCCAAACAAAAACACATTTCTATGTGGGAAAGTTTTGGAATCTGTGTGGATCCACAAATTTCCTCCCCCCTCGCCCCCCCCCCCCCCCCAGGTCTCCTGATTAAAAAATGGTACCTCACTCGCATGGGTGGGTCAAGGACCCGCGACAGGCAAGGGCCCATAACCTATTGAGGCGACATCAAAATTACCTATCGCAAACCAACCTGGTTTTGCAAGAGGGGTCCCACGAGTTTTTGGCCCAGGGCTCGGCGGCCATCTAGGGAAACCTACCAAACCCACACATTTCTGGAAACTAGACACCCGGTCCAGAATTCCCTGCAAACCTCACATTTCGATGAAAAAATCACTTTTTTTTTCAAATTTCTGTGTCGGGAAAGTTCTGGAATCTGCGTGGATCCACAAATACCCCCCCCAAAAGTCTTACGATAAAAATGTTACCTCATTTGTGTGGGTAGGCATAGTGGCTGCAACTGGAAAGGTGGGAGAATGATCTGCTGTCGGCGGTCACTCTTTGGATGCGGGGGACGGTGGTGAGGGTGCGGTCTGCGGAGCTGGCGGGTGGGGGTGTATAGGCTGAGTCGGCTGTTGAGGTACGCTGGTCCGGTGTTGTGGAGTGCCTTGTGTGCGTGGGTGAGGTCCATCGGTTGTATTTGGTGTTATCATGCTTGACTGATCTCTGTGAACCTGCTCACAGACACGAAAGTTACACTCTACGGTGTGCTTGCTCAGTATTGCGTGACCTCCTGTTGCCATTAGGAAGGACAGTGCTTCAGGAGGTTTCTGAAAGTTATTTTACATTGAAGCATGTACGTTAGAGCACGTATCATAGTGTGAAACATACTCACTGCTCGTATACTTCTTCGATTGTGAGGATTTACCTGAACTGAGTATTCACAAATTGGAGATTCTTCGTGGATTTTACAGTTCATCGGTTATACTTATTGGAATTTTTTGACCTCATCTTATACCAACCATTTGACTTGAGAAAGTCATTGTACTTACTTGGTACAGACGAAACACATGTTGGTTGTTATCTATATCGAGTATGTATTGAAGAACAATAAAAGCAACACCACACATTGAAACTTTGTGGACCGTTCACTTCATCATTTGGAACTTTTGGATATCCTGCATTATATAAGGACTTTTGATAATTTATTTACTATAGTGCTATTGGTCCTTGGAAATTGGGTTGTGCGTATGACCTATTATACAGACCCTCCAGGATTTTGCGATTTGCCGCAAAATCGGCACTTGTGTAAAAATGCCGCGATTTTTACAAAAGTGCCCGCGAAATCGGCAATGTGCAACCCCTGGACCTCTTTCCACTTTGAGGGATTGCTGGGTCTGAATCTAAACCAATGATGCAGGCGCTATTTGTTCTGCAGGGAAACGCTCGTGCATATCACCTGCATTTGACCTTCCGAAAAAAAGACGGGTAACCTTACAACCACAGCTCCTGGCATTGGGCTTCTTTTCCTGTAGACCTGCCATAATTGCCTGCCTCCGCTGAACATTCCATTCTGCCAGGAAGATCCTTGAAATGCATTCAGGGTTTGAGAGATCTCTGAGCTTCCCCAAAAGTGTTAGGTAATCAACCGCTTCACACACACCTGTAGGCCCAACATCAATATATATGATCAAACCCTGTAGTTCCCAACAATTAAAATATAAAATATTTGATTGTGCAAGTAACTGCTCATGCAGCAGACGTGAGGACAATATATTATGCTGCAGCAAGTATACATTTTACTGCCACCCACAACGTTGTTTGCATTAAACTCTTCTGTATGGATTCAAATGAGTTATAATGAGTAAGCTTTTATTTCTGGACAGAATACAGGGTGATATTTTGAAACTCCTTGAATAAGTCCCTAGGATAAGTCAGAAACAGCTTACCAGTGCCAGTGCATTGACTGTATTTAGTTGTCAAGTAGTTAAAGGAGGCAGGCTTAAATAAAATTAGAAGTGACCATTTTGTCCCAGAATGCATATTTTTAGATACATTCTTGGCTTTACTCTAAATTGTATGAATTGTAGTTTTAATGATTTTATGGGCTCATCCAACATTAGTAAGGTTCACGATGTAATTAGATGAGAAGTTGATTAACTGCTTTCACTGGGAGATAAATCTCATTGAGCTGAAACCATCCACACCAACACAAATGTAGCAATATTTTTGTAATTTAATAGTACATTTGATCCACATATGTAAAGAAAGCAATGGCAACATAATCTATTAAGCACGGTGTGCGGCAGGCCCAGGTGGCATTCATTTTGGGCCCGCCGCACGCGGCGAGGCCTGGGGGGCATAATTTTTTTTTAAACACTTGTATGTAGCCTTGAAGCCAAACAAAGTGTCTACATTGTAAATAAACCAAATA
Source organism: Triturus cristatus (assembly GCF_964204655.1). Taxonomy (NCBI): domain Eukaryota; kingdom Metazoa; phylum Chordata; class Amphibia; order Caudata; family Salamandridae; genus Triturus; species Triturus cristatus. The sequence goes on from NC_140581.1 coordinate 300,662,169, forward strand.
TACATAGCTTCAGCTTGTTAAATACTTCAAAAAACTAAGATATCTGTGTTTGTTGTAGGAAAAACTGCAAATTAAAATGCCGCAAAATTGCAGCTAAATTTTCCATATTTGTGCCGCTAAATTTCCATATTTGTGCCGCTAAATTTGCTAATCCATGCCGCTATATCCTGGGGGGGTCTGATTTTATACTGTTTATGGGTGTGATGCATTAGCTGATTTTCTTGTGAATTTTCCAGCAGTTTGTATCTCAAACTGCTTACGGCACTTCTGGGTAGTAATTGCTCACGGCCTACCTAGCACCCCGCTGTATTTACAGCTATTGCTCACTACACATGCCTTTTAGTCGGCTTTTTGATATTTGTTCTCTTGTTTGATGTGCGGTCCTTTCCCAAGTTGGGAACACTACTACCTTCTTGTATAATTGCGTGGGTGAGGAGTTTGAAGGTTATACTCTTGTTGATGGGGAGCCGTGCAGGTCTCAAGTGGGGTGTGATGTGGCTGCGGCGAGGGATGTCGAGTATCCGGCGTGTGGAGGCGTTCTGGATGCGTTGGAGCCCTTTCAGGAGTTTGGCTGGGGCTCCTGCGTAGAGTGCGTTTTCGTAGTACAGTCTACTGCTGACGAGGGCCTGGGTGACCGTCCTTCTTGTTTTGGTGGGGATCCACTTGAAGATCTTGCGAAGCATGCGGAGGGTGTTGAAGCAGGGGAAGAGACGGCGTTGACCTGCTTCGTCATGGAAAGGGTGGAGTCGAGGATGACCCCTAGGTTGCGTGCGTGGTCGTGGGTGTAGGGGGTGTTCCTAGTGCAGTCTGCCACCAGGAGTCGTCCCAGGCCGAGGGGGTGGATCAGAGGATGAGTACCTCCGTCTTGTCCGAGTTCAGCTTCAGTTGGCTGTTTCTCATCCAGTCGGCGACCGCCTTCCTTCGTGGAGGTTGGTTTTGGCGGTGTGGGGGTCTTTGTTGAGGGAGAGGATCAGCTGGGTGTCGTTGGCGTAGGAGATGATGTTGAGGTCGTGCCGCTGTGCGACGTGGGCGAGTGGTGCCATGGAGACGTTGAACAACCTTGGGCTGAGGAATGAGCCTTGGGGTACGCCGCAGATGATCTCGGTGGCTTTGGAGCGTAAGGGGGGGAGGTGGACGCACACCGCCTGCCAAGCGCCAGTTCACGTACACCCTCAGCCAAGCGCAAGTCCACCGCCAGTCCAGGCACACTGCCAGCCAAGCGCCAGTCCAGGCACGCCGCCAGTCCAGGCACGCCGCCAGCCAAGCGCCAGTCTACATGCGCCACCAGCCAAGCGCCAGTCTACATGCGCCAGTCTACATGCGCCACCAGCCAAGCGCCAGTCTACATGCGCCGCCAGCCAAGCGCCAGTCTACATGCGCCGCCAGCCAAGCGCCTGTCTACATGCGCTGCCAGCCAAGCACCAGTCTACATGCGCCGCCAGCCAAGCGCCAGTCCACTCACACCACCAGCCAAGTGCCAGCCTACATACACCACCATCACATTTAGGATTTTTTTTTTATACATAAAAAAACCCAAACCAATTGCAAATAGATAGAAATCTACTAACACATCTAAAACTAAATACATTGCACAAATGCCAACCTTGAAACTGAACAAAAAATATAAAACCATAGAGACTAGGCAGTTCACTTTACCACTCATGTATGCTCCCAAAAATTATTTTACGTGTGGTACATTCTAAAACAAGCAGGCACACACAGCACCGGGTTAGAAGGACACTCGGGCAGTACATACGAGTCTCCTTCTGCCTACCTCTTCGCCAACAGACTCTACATCTCCTACTGGGAAAGTCTTTTGAGGGTGTGGGAGGAATGTGATCAGGAAAGTGGCAATCTTTCAATCTAGCAACATCCTCCACCACTCCAACTCTAGGAACACTTGCCTGTTCCACTAGAACAAGGCTGCCTATTAACGACTCCTGAAACTTAGCAAAAGTCATATTTGACTCCGGACAAGAATCCTTGAATACAACAAAAGCATTAAAGGTTGGCAAGTGGAAAAGATGGATAGCCAACTTCTTATACCAAATGTAAGCCTTACGAAGAGCAGCGTAAGGTTCCAACCTCTGATCTACTCTATCAACACCACCCATGTGCCAATTAGTCTAAAATGCACACAGGTTTGCGCGCTTCAGCAACCTGACCCCAAACAGTCACAGGTGAAGTGCTTTCATCATGGGTGGTAGTCAGCATGTAGACATCTCTCCTGTCTGAAAACTTCACAGCTAGAAGTTCCTCGCAACGCACTGCACTGTCCCCACACAAGCTTTTGACAAGCAAGTTCTTTTGGGAAACCTTTACGGTTAGAGCGGATCGTGCCACAAGCAACAGTGTCCACTTTGGCCAATTCCCTGAACAACAGCACACAAGTGTAGAAGTTATCTACAAATAAATGGTGGCCTTTGTTAAAAAGTCCTCTACCAAGTTCCCAGACAATTTTCTCAGTCACTCCAAAAGTGGACGGACAACCAAGGGGGTTAATCCTGGATTCCTTACCGGTGTACACCCTGAAATTAGAGACCTATCCAGCCCTACTGTCACACAGCATATACAGCTTAATTCCATAGTGTGCCCTCTTACTAGGAATGTATTGCCTAAAAACCAAGCGGCCCTTGAACAACACCAAAGACTCATCCACTGCTATAAAGTGATCAATGACAAGCCGAATCTTAAAGATGGTCACAATCGGGTGATCCCGTGCCAACGCTAAACCATTATCGACAAAATGCAGCATCCGAAGCAGAAGCAAATGCCTATCACGACTCATGACTGCCGGAAATATAGCCGTTGCCATCAAGGGACTAGTAGACCAATATGAAGACATTGATGGCTTCCTTAGCAAGCCCATCAAAATAGTTAAACCTAAGAACTTCTTCATTTCTTCCAGATTTGTCGGAGTCCATCGGGTAGCTCTAGAGTGGGGCCTAAGGCTGGCACTGTTATCCGTCAAAAACTGTTCGGCATACAAATTAGTCTGCTCAACAATCTCTGCCAAAACCACACCGTCCATAAACAACTGAAAAAAATGTATTTGCAAAAATATTCTGTAATCACTCTACACCCTGGAACACCAGTAAAGTCTTGCAATGCCGGCTGCACCATGCCTGGGGCGACCCAGAGGTCATCACTTCCAACTGGAAGCCTTGCAGCCCAGGTGCCTCTTGCTGCACTATTGGCACATCAATGTCCTCCTCTAAAACAGGCACTTTATCCGCACTAAGAGTAGCTTCATCCACCCTGAGAGTAGCTTCATCATCCGATGATTCAATGTGGAGAGAGAACTCACTGCCTGAATCTTCCCCTCCCTCCTCTGCCTCAGATGCAGAGTCAGTCTCTGAACCATGGTCAGAGGAAGACTCAAAGCATACCAACAACCTGCTGAGCAGTAATCCTGCGGCTAGACATTATCCTTACTAAGAAAGGAGACTGCACAAACAAGTCAACAACCACCAACACTGTGCAAAATAAGTAACAACAAAGTGTGGCTTTAGCACAAAGATCTATATACTCAAAAACAATATAACTATCTTGCCAAAGATAGCTACACTCACCAGCACCTACTTTGCAGAGACACAGCAAAAAGCAACGATATCCCACTAGAAAGAAAAAACAAAACCAATTACTCATAAGACAACAAAGTACACATTGAGCACTAATGCAAAAAGAGTTTGACACTCAAAAAATAGAAGCCAAACATACTGCTATTATTACACGGTGGGCAGAAAAAACATCCACAAATTATAACCTCCTTTGGAAGCGAACCTTGCCCAAGGGGTCGCTTCCACACACTAAAAAACACAATGCCTAGTGGGCCAGAAGGGCAGAAAGGCCAAAACAACCGGCAGATCTGTCCCCAGGCGGGGGGGTGGAGGAGGAAGAAAAAACCAGCACAAACTTTGAGCCCCTTTGGAAGCGACCCTTGCCCAAGGGGTTGTTGCCATTTAAATTAATTAATCCCTGGTGCCTAGTGGTATTTTCTGCCCCCCTGGGGGCAGAAAAGGCCAATAAAAAGCTGATCTGCCCCCGGGAAAGGGCAGAAAAACATACACACAATTTATGCCCCTTTGGAAGCGACCCTTGCCCAAGGGGACCACTTCCATTTAAATGACAAAATCCCTAGTGGGTTTTTCTGCCCCGCTTGGGGCCGAAAGGCAAAAAAACTGCCCAATCTGCCCCCAGGGGAGGCAGAAAAAACATCCAAACAATTTGCTCCCCTATTGAAGTGACCCTTTACCAAGGGGTCGCTTCCATTTAAAAATAAATGCCATCCCTGGTGCCTAGTGGGGTTTTCTGCCCATCCTGGGGGCAGAAAGGCCAAAAGACTGGCCGATCTGTCCCAGAAAAAAATGCTCCTGTTTGGAGGAGACCCTTGCCCAAGGGGTCGCTTCCATCTATATACTAATGGCCCAAAAACAAACCCAGGTGGCTAGTTGGGTTTTCTGCCTCCCCTGGGGGCAAAACGGCCGAAAAAACCGGCCGATTTGCCCTCCGGGGGGGCAGAAAATTATCAAGAAAAAAATGCTCCCCCTTGGAAACGACCCTTGCCCAAGGGGTCGCTTCCATTTTAAATAAAATTAATCCCTGGTGCTAGTGTGGGCATTTCAGCTGCACGATCGCGACGCTGTGCGCGATCGGAAGCAGAAATGCCCTGCAAAGAGACATCAGGGGAGAGAAGAATCTCTTTCCTCTCCCCCGATGCTTCGATGCATTGTGCAACTCTTTCCCCCCCCCCCCCCCCCCCCCCCCCCAGGAACAAGGAAACCTACCTTGTTTCTCTGACTCCTGGAAGCAAATGGCTTCTGGGGCGTCTGGGACTCCTGATGACTTCAGCACACGCTGTGCGCGCTGACGTCATGGGATTCCCGGGGAGGGGGGTCTGGGTGGCAGCGGAAACTCTTCTGCTGCCATCCCCCTTTGTGGGGGCGAAATCGGACACCCGTGGGGGGAGCGCCAGCGCTCCCCAGAAGGGTGGGTGCCATGACGAAGAGGTTCAGTCATAAGCACACACCAACTGTGGCTTATGACGGAACCGCTCCGTCATCAGCATCGAAGGGGTTAAAAGTGTCACTACCTCAGTGCAATTTAGGTCTGAGTTCATCTTATAACCAAGTTAAACAGAAACACGGACACAAATACACAATTATCAAGCAAGATAGGAGGACAAAAACCTCAAATCTGTTCCACCGTGTGCTCCTTGGTAATGTTAAAAGAATAGAAGAGCAACACCTCGATCTAATGCCATCTGACGGAGGGGGGATTCAGTGCAAGCAAATTAGCCATCCATGGTATTTCTGGCCCGAATGATTGCTTTCAGAAAAGCACACATGGTAAAAAGTTTTGTATGACCTTAAAAACTAAGTGGAGCAGGGCTACTCTACCCTGTTGAAAACATTGTTGGCGTAGCAAAGGCTGGATAAAGTGCTTGCGTGCTAGACTGTACAATTTGCAAAAGAACATGAAGTGCAAAAGTGTTTGTGCAGATTGATTAATCCCAGGGGCAGATCGAATCTGTGCTAACAGCGGAGTCCGGGGGATTAAAAAGAAACTCTAAGCAATGAATGGATCCTGTCCTGAGATGGAAAAGAAGAGAGATCTCCCATCTTGTTAAGTCTAAAGACCGATACACTGGAGTAAAGCCTGGTAATAATGATCTGTAGTAAGTAAAAGCTGAAGATTTAACCAACTTTGTTTTGGTTCTTAAATTTTCACTATAGTCTGTGTATGCTGCTTTCACCTCAGTCTTTGCAGCTTTAGGAATACTGTTCGGTTTAGAGAACCAGGCGGGTAACGCCAGGGTTCCTAAATTGTTCAGAATGTAACTTAACCAAGGGATAGACAGGACCTTTTCGTGCGCAAGGCAATAGAGTATATTGTCCCTACATAGGTTTGCAGCTGGGTTCATCCAGACACTGACCCACAGTAGGAGTGGCGCCACGCGTACTTTAAGATATAGATTTGATTTAATTCCGAGCGTATAATGAAGCTGGGAATAGTAGGTGGTAAACCCAGCAGTCGCCGAAGAAAACAGTTTTTCTCGGACTGAAGGCCAGTGCATTTGTTAAAGCCCCAGACACCCGTCCCATAGGTGGCTGCACTAATGCACTGAGAATTATATACTTTCAGTGGAGTAAGAAAAGTCCCTCAAGACTCTGCTCTTGAGAGATTGCAAACCGTCCCTGAAGTTCTGCAAAGCTTTTGGCTGGCCTGCACCAGACCCTGATGAACGAAAAGTTAAGCCAAGGTAGCAGAAGTTGTCCACTGCCATTAGGTCTTGCCATTGAGGTTGATTTTATTCAGCCTTATCTTTCTCTTGTCTGCAGGACATGATGTGCGACTTTGTGTAATTATTTTTCCGATTCAGGTCCAACATAAACGAGCATTGAAAATGCAATAGATCTCGCCTTTGATTAAGTTGAAGCTATTTGCTTTGCTATACAGTACCATTAGCAAAGCAAATGGCTTTAACTTAATCAAAGGCGAGACCTATTGCATTTTCAATGCTTGTTTTTATGCCACTTAAAGCCCTGGTAGCAGCAGTGCAGAAACTTCTTTGATGCTGCTACGTCCTTCAAGTAACTGAGTTAGTGGGAGAGCGTTCTTATATTATTCCAGTGCACGATAGGGGCCTCTTCTAATCTTGCACATGCTACCAAAAACCAGGGATCAATAAAGATGTTCAGAGCAATCACTTGCGATGCCTCCGGTGAATAACTGCCTCTAAACTGCGGCGGCACAGAAAGTCACCTGCAAAGGGTTAATGTATTGATAAAAATCACATAAACCAGCAATTCAATACAGTGGTAAGAGATGAGACCGGAAAGAATTGGTAATATAAGCCGGCTGCTATGACTGCTTTAATCTAGGAAAAACCCTTCCCAAATCAAACCTAGTCTCTAAAAATCCATTTTATTGAAAATATGTCCATCTGTTTTTCAGAAGAAAAAGCAATGTTTATAAAGTAAAAGATTTTCTTCCACTTGCTTACTAAGTTTCTTGTTTTCTCTAAAATGCTACATGTTCTTAATGTAAAAGTCTCACTCACTAATGTAGGCGTTGTATCTAAAAAAAAAAAACATAATTGTATGTATTCTGAATTCAAAGTTTGAACATTGCACCTTGAGAGAATGGTATCACGCACTCACAGTTAAATAAGGTTAATATAACACCATCTATATATAGATATGTGTGTGCGCGCGCGCAAAGGCACATTTTAACTGTAAAAATATCACAATAATTAGCAGTGTCAGTACTTGTATTTTTTGGGTACGGGAAAGGCAAGAGCATATGTTATGTGGTTTTATATGATGCTAACTTCCATGAGGCAAGACACCACAGCAGGCCCAGGGGGGCCACCCAGGGCTTTAAGTGGGACGGGGCTTGCCGGTGCTCAGCACCGACGGTTCTGAAAATCAGGTGCTGAGATGGGTCCCTATCAGGCTCTCTCCACTTGTGCCCTCATTTTAAGGATGAACAATAAACCTTAACTCTGCAGCAGTGCCACCCTTCACTGCCTTTGAGTTAAGTCCAAAGATACTCGTTATAGTTCTTTCACAATCCCACCATTTCAGAACTGAGGCATGTTCAATCAATGTTGTATACAACGAAGCCATAGTTGTTGCTTATTCCTGCTATGCCACTACCGCCCATTGACAAAGCCAATAGTAATGGCTTGTTGAGTGTAATGTTACTTGCTGTATTATATAGCTGGATGTAATGACAGAAGTAGCAAAATACCAGTGGGGCGTCACACTAAATTTAGCACATTTTCGATTTATGTGCTTTTAAGCCACGCCCTTAATTACATTGGTCACGCCCCTTTGAGTGAACACACCAGTTTTTTCATCCCACTTAAAGCCGCGGTGCCACCCCATTCAGTTATGTGCGAACAAACCACGTCAAACTCCGCACCCGAAAAAAACGTTTTTGCAGAGTTTTGTAATTAATTATGGGTGTGTGGAACTGCTGAATGGAGAATAACAGCGAGAACCGATGATTGTGCACCGATTTCCCCCATGTTATCCGTTATGCCACCACTTTTCGTCCATACTTACTTTGCCATTTTTTTCAAGCGAAATGTTTAGGAAAAATTGACCTGTGGTGTTCCCACACAACTTCTAATCGTGATTCAGTTGGTAAATCCGGCCGAATCGGAATTTTCATGATACTCCTAATTGACGGCAAGTCGCAAAACGGGAACAAATGCCTCCTCGTTGAATCAATGGGAGCGCTTCACAGGCAAACTAAACCCAGGCACCGTCCATATCTCCTTCATTTTACCTAATATGCTAATTACCGCTAAGACTATCAGCAATACTTTAGGGAAGCTGGCCAGCAAAATTGAATCGGTTTCCCTGCTGCAGAGCACGCTATTTGCAGAACTTTGAGAGGTGGTGTTCTGCTGCTTTGTAATGTTCTCTGGGCTCTCAGCCCCTCATTTGTTTACAAGTTTTGGCATCTCGTGTCACCAATAAGAAGAACAAGCATTTGCAATGCAATAGGTTCGATTGCATTGCAAATACTTAAATTTAAAACTGAGCGTGGCGCCGCTTCACGGACACCGCGCTCGGTTTCTTTATATATTTCTTAACTTAAACACTGAGCGCGGTGTCCTTGAAGCAGGCTCTGCGCTCTGTGTTAAAGTTAAGAAATATATAAATAAACCGAGCGCAGTGTCCGTGAAGCGGCGCCGCGCTCAGTTTTAAATAAAAACTATGCTAAGCACTGGTCTTTAGCTTGTGCGATTTTAAGCCACGCCTGTAATTACATAGGCCACGCCTCTGAGAGTCCCCCATCGCCCCCAGTGTTTTTATCTCACTGAAAGCCCTGGCTTTGTCAACGCTTTTTACTAGTTAAATGGAACTGGAATTCGGATAGTTACAACTCTATCTTGACACCGGTGAAAGCGTAACGCCACGTACAACTGTACGGCGCATTCAAACTAAGACACATTTGCAGGTTAAAACTAGGGTGGCACCGTATGCTTTTGACACACCCAAGATGGCGTCTTTGCCAACCCTGTTGTTTTGCAGCACTTTAATGTTCCGACGTGGTCCCGTCGCAGAGCGCTTCATGGTTCCGGAGCTGCCTTTGACGTGGCAGCCTGGATGGAAGAGCTGAGCCTCAAGCTATCGTATGGACAGGAGGGGGCAGCAGTACCTGTGAGTACCTAGTTTCATGCCCAGGATAAATCACCCGATGTCACTTCTTTTCAACAGGACAAAAGGCGCTATAACCTAACAAGTCAATCCTCTCAGAGTCCTCGCCCCACCTTGACACCAAGTGTACCCCTTTGCCACTTTTCCTGCTTTCATGCTGCTCTCCTAGAAGTACCCTTGTAGCGCAGAATCTTAACAAGCGTGGTCCTGAAAGTTAAAGAGGACTGCACTGCAGCCGGAGCATGAGGATCTCTTGTCTTTATGGGGGCCATGTGTTTCTAATTAGAAACACATGGCCCCATAAAGATAAGTGCTTTGCGACAGCAGCAAAGCAGGCGAGCCACTCTGGCTCGCAGGTGAAAGGGCTTCTACAGAAAACCCTCATTTCCAATGGCAGGCAACCGCTTAGCATAAATGGTGACACCAGCCAATGGAAATGAGGGGCTGGGCTTAAAGTCCTCTTCTGAAAGTCCTTGTAAGCACTAAATCTTGCCGTGCGAGCTGCGCATATGCGCAGCAACGCTAGGCGAGACCTAAAAAGGACTGCACTTTAAAATTGTACATTTTCCTCTAACAACCACTTCTATTTCTCTAGCTTTCTTTATAGCTACCTCATATTTCTCTCTTTATATTGCTCTTTTCTCCACCACACCTACAGCTTCATCTAATTTCTATCTCTACCTAGTATCTTGTGCTATACCGCGGTCCTTCTCTGGTCTTAAGCCCCTTTCTAATCCTCTTATCGAGTAGGTTTAGGCTACAGTTTAGTCAGTGAAGTCTACTCTTTTTAATGGGTATACGAGGCACAAGGAATGGAAGAGAATTCATGGAAAGGTATTGAATTAGTAAAATCCTTAGAGCAGTGCTTTGAGTCAGTTGTTAGTGGGAATCTATTTGTGATTACGAATATTTGACAATTAAAGCTACAATCTCCTATACAATGTGCATATGTATGGCTCATTTTAATACGAAGCATTGTGCAACCAAAAACCAGCATCTGGTGGCTAAGAACAATATTTGCACATATACCCTTAGTTATTGGCTGTAATGAATAAACTGTATCAGATGTCTTATACTCAGTGGTGCTATCGTGCTGCACACCTGGCCACCTTTCGTGCAAATAGACTGCACTTAACAAAGACCCAGTGTCCAAAAATAACACACAAATGTCCAGTTAACGTTTGGTAATGCTCTTCTTTGTAAGTTTATTTCTTGTAGTAGTTACATCCAGTCCATGCAAGCAAAGTACTTCAAACTTGTTTTTTACTTAAGTCTTTTCACTGGTCTCCACTGAAAACGTGTAATTTGACACACAATTGGGTCCTTTCTTTGAATTTTTTGTAGGCATGCCTACCTCCGGGACAATTTAGACTAAGATGCGTTTGACGGACGGATAAGATTATAATCCATATACATGAATGGAAAACAAGGAGAGACTGCAATAACAGTATGGACCTTATTCCATGCGCATAGGTATGGCATATCCCTACATTACCTATGCCTACAGCTTGGTGGAGAGAATATGGGCACTGTGCTACTTCTTAATTGATACATAGCATGAGATTATCAAAAGGATACAACTCTTTTTGTTTTAACAAAACACTTATACAGGCACTGTGTGAATTTTCAACCAGGCACTATATAGGCACCTTATGTTCCAAGCTGGAATATGAGAACCAACATGAAAAACCAAGCCTTTCTCTTGGGGATTCTTTGCTTCTGGGAAGCATGTACACTAGTCCCCTACATAGGGTGAATTTGTGACTGTTCAGGCATTACATGATGGCACTGATTTTAAATGTCAGGAAATAGATAACATTGATAATAATGGTGTAATATGAACTTTCAGCCTTGAAAAAGTCCAGGAAAACGAAACACGTGTCGGCTGCGGTGTTTTTGGACAATACTGTATAAGAATCTGCTTCTGAAGTAAAAAAAAGTTTGAAGTACTTTGCTTGCGTGGACTGGATGGAACTACTACAAGAGAATCTTACAAAGAAGAGCATTAACAAAAGTTAATTGGACTGTGTGTGTTTGAGTGTCATGTCTTTGGATCTTAAGCATTTGGCCACTAAAGATTTAACCAAGTAACCCTCTCGATCTTTCTACATTGGGTGGGAGAGGCTAGTTGGAAAATTATTTCCATATAATATTGTTGCAATCTACAAGGCAAAACAATTTAGATCAGTCGCTATAAGGAACTGCTTTATCAATGCTTGCCAGGCTTTCTTTTTTAACTATTTGATTAGACTACTGGGCAGCTTGATTGTTTTTGTCCCCTTCCCCTTGTTTAATGCATAATCCCCCCCAATATTGCCCAGGGCCTCAAATCCTTATGATGGAACTGAGCTCCATAATTGGTCCGGGTGACTAGAAAGTATTGGAAGGAAAACCAAGCTGGTGGTGTGTCTCTCTCTACATGTTGAGCGGGCCCGGTGTCTCCGTACGCAGTGGTGTTATCAATGATGTCATAGAACATGTCATGATTGATGTAATATGGGAGGTCCTAAGCAGTATGTTGTAACTGACCTTTTCACCTAACTATAGTGTTACTTTAATACACTTTTTTTTTTTTCTTCAGTGGATTTCTAGGTTTAACGTAAAGTAATATTTTATTACCATCCACAAAGCTGTGCGCTGAGGATTCTGTGGGTCAAGTGGCACCACTTCCCTCCAAACCCCATTAAGTCCATTGGGCCCTATGGACCCCAGAGCCTTACGTTTGTGGTTTCTTTTTTTAAAGGGGTAGGGGACCAAGTGACCTTCTCCCTGAGCCTCATTAGGCCCTGGGAACCACACCGCCAGAGCCCTATGTATTTTCAAGAGCAAGGGGGGGGGCCTAGTGGACCCTTCCCGAGCCATATTCGGCCCTGGGGACCCCTTCCACAAGCCATTAAAGGCTTGTGGAAGTCTTAGCTAGTGTGACAGCCTTAGCACTAATAATGACACTGCACTTTTACTTTTGTTTCCTTGCGATCCCGAACACGGCTTCATGTTTTTATTTTTAATTTACTTTCTATTACAATGCTAGCACCCACGCTTAAAACGCAGTTGCTGCGATTGCTTCAGAAGGAAAGAAATTGGGGGTGGAAATCCTTACTTTTCCTAAAGCAGATGTGATTTTGCCATAGCTGCTGCGCGTATGAGGCCTCCTTGCTTGTCTCTCCAGCAGCAGCCCAGCTTTTGAGTTCAGTGTCAGATCGGGCTCCTACAGCCCCACCTCCGCCTTCCTTTCCTCTGTTTACGAGGAGGCAGCTGCAGCACCTTACCGGTAGCACTTGCAAAGAGCAGAGGGCTGAGTGTACCAGTTTTTAGGTCTCGCCTGGCGAACGCAGCGCAAAGCGCTGTCGCCAGCGAGATCTATTGTTGCTGACTTGCCTCGGAAGTGGGACAGGAGATGGGCACGCGCATGGTCTCGGCGGATTTGAGTTGGTGTACGCGCCTACAGCCACGCGGCGTGCACATCTCCTGTCCCCCTTCCCTCGCAAGCCAGCATGCAGTTTCGCTTTCGTTAACACGCACGTCCTAGGCAGCCTTATGCTATTTCATTTTTTTTTATTAAATGCGCACGCGCGCTCCAAGCACTTACCGGCTCTTGTTGGGAATTTGCGCTGCTCCTCTGCTTTTCCTGCCGGTCACTGCAGCAACACGCGGGGCTCCGTTTTGCTCACAGGAGCCCCGCCTGAAATCCTGCTTTGTCCACACCATGCACCATTCACGAAGGCGGGGTGGGCTCCCGCCGGACTTCCTGTACTGTTTGGCGGCCCCCTCCCTGGGCCGCACGAGCCGCGCAGCACTAATTAAAAGTCCGGCGGTGTTGAAGTCCGCACACGCCGCCACTGGGCACGAGCTGCAGAACACGCAAAAGTTACATGTACCGCGCATGCGCGGGCAGCCTTCGCAGGTCTTCTCCCCGGCCCGCATGTGGAGCTGCTTTCTCTTTTGCTTGTTTATGAGCTGAGATTCACGGGATTCTCTTCTCAGTGTTCATGACGTTAGAGGTAGTATAATGGTTATGCATGAGATCCCGAGCCATCCGGGACCCTGATCACAGCGCCAGCACAAGTGGTGCAACCTGCAGAGGAGGTACGACCCACCTCAAGACACGTAATGTACCAAAGAGTACCCGCTAACTGTAGCTTCCTTTTTGACCCCACAGCAGGCACTGCACAGTCAGAAGCCCCGTAGAAGCCCGAATTGGGACTTCCAAAAGGTACGCTCTCCATACTGTACTAGCGCACTCTCTTAGCGCCCCTTTCAAGCTGTTTCATTCATTTTTATAAAGGGTGATGGAAAGCCGACCAATTAACAACAGCGCAGTGGCTTCGTCTAAAAGCGCTCGTAACACCACCTAACATTAGCCGGTATAGCAACAGCGACCACGTTCCGCCACCGCCCTGAGCACTGCGGTTACAATCTAGTTACCACCCTAATTATCATAGCGAGTATTCAGCGTTAGAACGCCAGCTCGCAATTTTTAACTGCACAAAGGCGCTGCACACTCGAAGCGGCACAAAATAAGCTGTCTTTAACAAACGGTGATAATCACCACGCAATGGACTCTATCACAACACTCATGGAAACCACAAGATGGCCTCTCTCAACACTCGTGGAAACCGCCGCGCATTGCATCACAACCCTCAGCACTGCAGCAAAACTCCACAGTATTCAAACCACCTTCAAGCGCTGGCTCGGCACCTGGATTCACTGCCATTATGATACACTGCTCAAACACAGTGGGCTATACTCGACCTAGAGGGGATACTAAGAGTGAACTTCAGCCACTTATCTCTGAATGTACCTACCTTATGTACTAAAATCGCTAACATAATGCAGCATGTATCAAATTGCCATTTATCTGCTTATGAATGAAAAGAATTGCCGTTTTTCTAGTTTGCTTATGAATGTAAAGAATTTCCTTTTTACCATTTTTACCAATGGTCTGCTTATCCTCTGCACTACCTGTTCAGTCAGACAATTAAACATACCTTAGTGAACGCACATTTTTTTTTTTTGTTTGTCTCTTCACCTTTAGGTACTACCGACCTTTTTAGGTACCATTGAGATGTACCTCAGAATATTTACTCTGACACCAATTTGAACTGGACAATAGCCTTTCACACTTTTGATTTTTAGGTCCTAAAGAAAGCCCGACGACCCCTCGGGGGCATCCAAAGGGCTGAAACATGTCGACCATCGATTTTGGACAATATCGGTGCAGCGTACTCATAATTAGTCCCTCTCTGCACAAACTTCACCTTTTAACCAGTCTTCCCATACACCGGACAGCAGTATGAGAATCACTTTTTAAATCTCACACTTCACAAGAGCACCCCTCACTTACCATCGATATCTGATCACTACTGTAAAAAGCAGTGGTTCCCTCCAGGTGGAGGAAGCATGCAAAAAGAGACCCGATGATGATGATGCTGTCACGTACCTAAGAAAGGCGGAGAACCAAGAGAAACCGTCATACGACCTGCCTACGTGAATGAGGGTTTTATAAGTACCAACTTGAACACTGACGGATAGGACCCAGTGAACCCTGGTGGCAGGTACAAGTGGTTCATTCCCCATTGATTTTGAATTACCTCTATTCCTCCGTCTTTTATGGGGGCGACAGCGTCCCCTTTCAACCTGCTCTCACGCTAAATTGGAAAACTTTCTTCTACGCAAGTGGTTTTTAAACTCAAGTCGTGCCCCTCGCCAAGGTGTCCATTTAAATGGGATGTATGTTGTCCATTTACTGGAAACAAGCTAATCCTGCTGATAAGAAAAGAGTCACCGAGCTTTCAGGTGCACCAGAGCTGTATGTAAAGCCTTCCAATGGCAGCTCCCAAGGGTAGGGACGCATAAAGGCCCTTTCATGCTTTCAGGAAGGACTCCAAGGTGTGCCATTTGTTTAGACCCTTACCTCGCTATAATTTTACATTATTCAGCTTTCTATAAAAACAACAGTGTTCATTTTAAACTATGCAGGCCTTTCTGCGAAGAATGTCAGTGTTCCTCTGTTCTGTGCCCCCAGGCAGGAGCCATCTCAGTGTTAAGCTACCACTCCAAGGCCACCAAGGCAGCTGCACCAATTCCCCTTGAGTAAATATACTTGGACATTCTATCTTCATTTCCGCGCTGCATTCACATAGATGCCGAAGTCATTCACCACTTCCTTCACAAACTACATATTCCTCTCTATATCTTGCTCTCTATCAATTCTATGTAGCTCTCACCCCTATGTATTCACAATACTACATAATTCCACTATACAATCACACAATTGCACTCCACACAATTGCACAACTAACATTTTCAATACAACCCACATGGTTCCACTCCACACACATCCACTACACTCCAACCAAAACACATAAATAAAAGACATTTTCATTTACAATGCCAATAGCTCTAACTTTCGCAAATGCGAGACCTAATGCATTGCAAATGCTTGTTTTATGGGAAATCTGTCTCGCGGCAGCAGAAGAAGCTTCAGCAGCATTCTTGTTTTCATTAGAGTTGAACCAGGAATAACTGTTTTGTAATATGCTTGGTCTTCCAAACCTAAAGAACAAGCATTTGCAATGCAATAGATCTCGCATTTGCGAGAGTTTGAGCTATTTGCATTATAAATGACAATGCCTTTTATTTACGTGCTTTTTAAAACCTAAATAAAAGGCATTGTCATTTACAATGTGAATAGGTTAAACTCTTGCAAATGTGAGACGCATTGCATTTGCAAATGCTTGGTTATTTTTGTGTGTTTTTGCGATCCAGCCAGATCGGGGCAATTTTTTCACACTCTGCGTACCAAGATCTAGCTTTCTACTAAATTTGGTGAAATCTGTTACCACCGTTTATGCTGTAGCCCAGTCTAAACAAGTCTATGGAAAATTCATAGGGATTTTGCATTTTAGGACCCTTGCACCCCCTGCCCCATACCCCCCCCCCCACCCCCGCCCCTTTATTTTTTTTCCTTACCCTTCGCTTGATGCCCATCCTCCATCAGACTGACAGTTCCCTGGGGCCAATTTCTTTGAAGGAGTGGGGAAGCTCATTTCTCCCCCCCCCCCCCCCCCCCCCCCCCCCCCCCCACACCTGCTTAGCCATTAATGGCCCCGGAGACTCCCAAGGCCGGCTGACAGGCTGTGCCCCGGGGTGCCCATCCCAGGACATGGCTTTTTCCCAGTCCACAGCAGCACAGGCAGGGAAACCTGTTTGCGCTCTTCTTTGGCGGGAGCATTTTTAAAGCAAACGCCAGGTCTTCCAGTTGGCGGCTGCTTAAAAAATTCTTCCACCTGCTGGGAGCGAACTTTAGATCTGTTTCCCTGCCTGCAGTGATCTTAATACTGCTGCTGCCCACAGGGAGCAGGAATATTAACTGCTCCCTGCGGGCGGGCGGGTGCAGTGCTGGCTCCCGCTGGATGTAGGGAGGCGGCTGGGGCCTTGGGGCGCCAAATGAAGATCTGGGTGGGCACCAGGGCATCCACAGTTTATTCTGGAAGGTCCCTGTTCCGTGCGTGCCCCCTCCCCCTAATATTAAAGCCAGGCCCCCAGGATGAGGTCCCTCGGGCCAAAATTGACTCTTGTATGCCCCCACCTCCTAAATTGTGCTGGGCTCCAGGGGATGGAGGGGGCCGCGCGCACCCCCTCCTCTTAAAAATGCTGCTGGGGTTGGGCCGAAATCCACCTGAGGTGGTGGGCTGTGCAGACCCCTCATTTTAATTTTAAAAGGAAAAAACCCTTGGGGAATGGTGTTGCAAGGCCCTGTGGCCAACTCCTTACTGCGCTCGTCACAGCTGTATGGGGTTGGCCGTATTGGGAGGGGTGGGGTTGGCTGCAGGACCTGGCCACAGGTAAGGCCCTGCAGCCAACCCATGCCCGAAGGGCGAATGTGGGGGGGCAAGGAGGGGGATGAAGGGCTGCATTCATGTATGTCAGTATAACATTTTCTAGCTATCATAAAGGAAAGTTTAAATTCCATTAAGGACACTACAGCGAGGATTATGCAGTAACTTTCTCCATTTATTACTCTGCAGCAAAAGAATAACACAAACGACTACAAATCTCACAAGTCTTTGTTTTTTGTAATGGATCCAACAGTTCAACCATAGAGCCCACTATATATACCCGTCACAAAGGAAAAGCACTTCCTCTTTCTACTTGCAATGGAAGGATCTCTATCTTTTAAACTCTGCCATCTTGCTTTTGATCCATTCCTACCAAAGAAAAAAGAATATATTAACACCAAGGACTCAAACTGTAGGCCAAACATTTTCCTAAGAGAAACTTCAAATACATTACCAGCAAAAAGGGTTACAGTAAAATATCTTCATGCAATATTTGTCATCAATAAAAGATACTCATCCTCCTGTCCACAGATCAGTACATTTGAGGAAAGGTCCTGAAGCGCAAACTAATGCCTGGAATGGATAATCCTTGCTCCTGTGGCCTTAATAGAATTGAAACTTTCCTTCACTAGGACATTTTATATTCCATGTCAGGCTGGGAGGCTTCAGATTATGCAAGTTTAAAGCTGGCTGATGACCAGTGAGGCCATTCCTGGGATTGGCTTAAAGTAGGTCTTAAACATAGAGTCTGAAGACCAGTCCTCTGCCCCCATGATATCTATCAATCGTCCTCCTAAAGAGAAGGCTATTGAGGTCATAGCCCCCCCCCCACCCCCCATAGCTGAATGTGTCCCAATGGAGGAGGTGTCCATGCCAGTCTCCTGTAAAATCCACTCCGGAGGACGGCACTCTTCGGTCATGGCCTCAGAGGACCAAAGGCATCTGACCACACGCAATTTGGGGTGAGAAGGGAAAACTAGATAAGGCACCCCTCTGGAATTAGTTTTGGTTCGCCTAGATATAGAAAATGAAACTCCCTCTGGCGTGGAAATGCACGCCAAGATATCCAATTCTTGTACAGTCTACACCCACCTATGGGAAATCTGACCCAAAACGTTTTCCAATTTACCAGATGGCTCTCTGCTAGAAGGATATTCATTATCTTGCCATGATTGAAGCAAATGCAGCACCACATTAACATCCCATAACGAAGAGTAGTGTGGGGAGGATAGACCATCAAATGCCTCTTAGTACCCTGCATATCAGGAGATGTTCCCCCCCCAGCTTGCACCTCATGGAACGGTAAGTGACCTGATGAAACAGCGGATTTACAAGCAATAATTGTGCACCAGGCTGGCTGGCCAGTTACTCGCCAATTCCAACAAGAAATTCACAAATGTGTTTGACATCTGCCCCAATGGGATTGAGACCCTGTGTCAGACACCAGCGTGACTATCTATGCCAAGCTGAACTAAATCTCTTGATTGTAGAGTCGGCCCAAGCTCTCTTGATGAGTAGCGTAGCTAGTGATGAAAGGCCTGGGACATATCCGCATACCCTGCAATCTTCCACACCATCAAACTGAGATTGCCGACCTGAACCAACTGGTGCAAGTTGCCGTGATCATACGTCCGAAGACGAGTCTGGGGAAGTGGGATTGGAATGTCCATGGAAAGTCCAAGAAAAACTAGATACCAGACTTGCAACTCCAGTGGTGTCACCAGGCTCACCTCTGCTCTTTGATGCCTGACCAGTGTTTTGAGTCTGGCAATCATCAAGAAAGGCGGGAACTCGTAAATCCCCAAAAGTGGTTCCAGTCCTGAAGGAAGGAGTCGGTCGCTTCCGCCAAGGGATCCAGATGCCTGCTAAATAACTGAGGCAGTTGGCGATTGAGCCGGGAGGCAAAGAGATTTACCTGACATGGACCCCATTTGAACATAATCTCTTCTGGAACAGAACCGGATCCGCCGTCTGATTCAGACGACCCGGAACCCACCCCTCCCCCTCCCCTCCCCTCCCCTCCACCCCCCCCCCCCCCCCCCCCCTTTCCAGGCAATTTATGTACAGAACACCCAACACATTGCCAATCTTTAAGAGAATGAAACAAGAAACCCTGTTGGCCGCCAGGCTCCGAATCGCAAACCACCCTGCCAGAAGCTCGAACCCGTTGATGTGTAGAGCCCCTTCTTCATTTAACCACGGCCCTCCGATGGTAACTTCTCCGCACCAGGCACCCCAGGCATGGCGGCTCGCGTCAGATTCTATGATCAAGTCTGGGTTGAAACCAAAATTGGCCCTGCTGTTCCAGGCCTGCATGTGGTTGAACCAGTTTGATTTCCATCCACGCTTCCGCCGAGGTTTGACCTCCTGGGTGTAGGAAAAACCCCTCCTGAGATGCAGTGCTTTCAAGTATTGGACCACCATGTAGTGCAGCAGTCCCGAAAAAATTGCCTGTATGGATGGAAACTAGTTTCCCTCTGACACTTAGCCAGGATTGTCAGACTTCTAACGTTTTATTTTCTTGTGTGGCAGTCTGAGGAACTGGCCATCGTATCTATCTCAAATCCCAGAAATTGCAATTTTTGTGTAGGAGTAAACTGGCTTTTAACAGTCGAGGATAAACCCTAGGTTCTGCATCAGAGATATTGTCCATTTGTAACTGTTTCTAATTTGATTCGATCCTGGTGCATTAGCAGGATGTTGTCCAAATAGACAATGAGTCTGACCCCTCTGGCACGAAGCCAAGATATGGCCGGATGTAACACCTTGGACCGAGGAGGGACCGAAAAGGAGACTTGTGAACTCAGACCTATTACCTCCACACGAATTGCAGCAAGTGTCGGTTTGGGGGGAAATGGGGACTAAGGTATGCATCCAATCATATGAGCCAGTTGTTCGGGAGGAGGATATCCTGAAGGTGAATTCCCCTCCATTTTGAAATAGCGGTATACCACTCCCCTGTTGCGAGTCTTGCAGATTGATTTCTTTTCCACAAGTAATATGTTGCTGAGAAACACCGGTGGTGACCGGTTGTGGGCACGATCGCTCCTTTCTGGGGCACCTATGCCCTCCTGTGAGAAGACATGGGGTCAGGGGTCTCGTCCATAGATCTCTATGTGGAAGCCCTCCACTGTTTGCAGTAACCATGCGTCTCTTGTGAGCGAAGCCCACGTCCGTAGGAACTATCCTAACCTGACCCCCACCTCTGGTAGGGAAAAAGGGATATTGCTTACCATTGGGGCCCCTAGGGGTGTTGTTGGCTCCTCTGTAGGCACCCCTGCCGCCTCGACCGGTGCTTTGGGTGCTTCTTTTGGTCCTGTCACTTCATGGATTTTCTGGTTTGAAACTTGTGGGGGTTATTATATCCTCGGCCGGAGAAGTGCCTCCTAACTCTTCCTGCCTCACCACAAACCTCATTTTTTGTTTTTCTGAGCGTTTTATTTATGCTTCTAAAACCAAAACCTAGATAAAAGGCATTGTCATTTACAATGCCGATAGCTCAAACTCGCGTAAATGCGAGACCTGTTGCATTGCAAATGCTTGCTATATATCGTTGTGTTTTTTTTTTTGTTTTGTTTTATATTCAACTGTTTCATTATTCTTTCTTTACTTTTTTTTTTTTTTTTTTTTTTTTTTTCCTCTTTTCTTCAATCTATTTTTTTCCCTTTACGGGGCTCTTGCTTGCTCCTACACAGGCTATTTCTTTTTTGATTTTATCTTAATCTTTCTATCACACTCCTTTCATCCATCTCCTTTGTCCCCTTCCATCTCTTCTACCTGTCTATCTTTTTCTACTTCATAGCTTTGTTCCTTCTTTCCTTTTTTCTTTTATTCCTTTCCTAGTATTCCTTCTCTTTATACCAGCTATCATTTTCTTCTTTTTTTCATTCCCGGTTTCCTTCATTCATTTTTATCTTTCTTTCATGTTCCTTCCTTTCCTTTCTTCCATCATTTCTCCTTTTCTGTCTCTGCTTTCTTGATTCCTTCACATTCCATCATTTCTTCCTCTCCCTCTTTTCTTTCCCTCTATTCTTACTCCTTCCTTCCAGTGTGCTTACTGCATCAGGACTGGGCTCTTCAGGGACAGTGTTTTTTTTAGTGTCTTGATCTTATTAATCTATAAATGAGAGTGTAGCTCGGGTTGTTTTTTACGAATCAGAAGTAGCTCTCATAATTGAAAAGGCCGGAAACCCCTGGCATAGAGTGCAGCGGAGCGGAGCGGAGCAGATTAGAGTGGTAGAGCACATTAGAGCAGAATTCAGGGGCATAGAATTGAGTTGTGAGGCTTTTGCCTGATGAGTTAGGCACTGTGCTCGTCCTGTCATAGACTGGTCTGCTTGCTCCATCAATGTTTTACAGAGCTTAAGCTTTCTTATGGATGACTAACAGTCCCGCTTAACCCTATCCATTCTGATCAAATTCCTTGGGTTCTCAATAGATTTTATTCAGCCACCTGGCCTTTCCAGATGACAAGATCAAGAAGGAGTTTGTAATGGTTGTCCTAAAGGACAGCTTCTCTCTGATTTCCAAGTAAGTTGGCATCCCCCGTCCAAGCATTATATGTGGCCCTTCCTGATCTTAACTCTTTAACGTTTGAAAATTCTGCATCTGTGAAGATGCTAGTCTTCCGGAATCCCTTCTCCTCTAGGTGGAAGTTCACCTAGAGCTGAAATGTGGCTGTTCCACATGGAGGTTTGGAATGGCAGGATGTCGTGAATTAGACCAATGATGACTCTAAGTGAGTTTGGAGCTGTGGAGCTCATTCATTGATTTGACGACAGGTGTCCACATCCTTTGCTTGGAGCTGTCGGTGAAATATTTCTCCATTAGCTCTCTGTTCCCAACAGCTGTCTTGCTGTCTCGAAATGTGTCCGCAGTCTAATGAATCAACCACTTGGGTATAAAACCGCTTGATTTCTTGCCAATTTTGTAATGGACGTTTGCCACTATTACCTTTCTCACCACCTCTTGGTGACTGTGGTTCACTTTCTAGGCAGGCAGAACTATTTGAAGATTGGAATTCTCATCAGCTCCAGAATTTGAGAGACATGATTGAGTTGGTAGTGACTGCAAATTGAATCGAATTACATCTTGATTTAATTTCTGTATTTTACACTTGGAGAAGGGACCCTACAGCGATATATACAGATTAGTATCTCCGGATTTGGAACACATTCAGTTACACCTTTCAGACCAGGTGGGAAAAAGCAGAAGGAATTTATTATCTATATTATAGAGGACTCTGGTATTTCTGGACTTATTTTGCAATGCTCTAATTCTATGTGTTTTTTCTGGAAATTCTCCAAGGCACAAAGGGCTACTGGCATCCCTTGTTGCAGCAAGGTGTCAAGAAGGCTTTCTGAAGCCTCTGGCAGGTGCAGGGACCTCTGGGACCAGCTGTTTTCTGCATTAATCAGGCCTGTTCTGATACTGCTCTCAGATGTTCGAAACCTGCGTGGGCTGTATGGTCATACTGGTGTTTGGTATGAGACTTTGATCCCATGGGCGGGCCATATTATCTGTGTCTCAAGTGGTGTGTTTTTTTGGGGGTGGGGAGGTTTGTATGTGTACGCATTTAGCATTGGAGGGTCTTGAAGCATCAACGCAAGCTGTTCAGCTAGATCTGCTGGACACATTCTCATTGTCGATCACCCAATGGGTGAACGTCCTTTGCTGTCCAATCTTGTGAGAGAAGATTCACATTTCCCTGAACTCAGGAATGTTGTCCTCTAGAATATGGCTATCCTTTTAAACTTTCTTTAAATTTGGCCACACGCTGATTTTGTCTAGGAAACAGCTGCCAGCCGAATTGATCATGCGCCTGTGCTAAGCGTAATGTTGCAGAGGGGTTTGACGTGATGGTCCTTGCTTTAACAGGTGGGTTTATTACACCCAAAGTTGTTTCCTTTACCTTGTTGAGAACAGAATTGAACACTAGGACTATTACTCTTCTTTAGCATCTGAAAGCAAGCTATGTGAGGTTAACTGCTTTCATCAAGTGATGATCTAGAATCTTGAGAGCTTCTCCTGCAGGTGAGTGTTTTAATATAAGGCAGAAAAGCTTTCGCTCCAATCACTTCATTCACTCTGGCATGGTTGGTCAAATGGCTCATGGACAAGTCTTGCATTAGCCGTTCTTTGACGCGCATGCTGTCGGAGGGGCTATAGCAACTAAGTGCTATCTATTTCCTGTCAACTGGAAGATATTCTGTGTATTCCCGATTGGTAATCTGATTCTAATTGTAAACTGGTTTACTTTAAACCTGTGAGTAATCACTTTTCACTTGTCATAGTCAAGCTTTGAATTTGCATACTCGGCACCTTGGTCCTGTCATAGAAGGTATAACTTAGTAGCTAACATCAATAAGAATTTTCAGTTCTGTTAAGGACTTGAAGGCAAGTATTATTCCCACCCTGCAGATGTTTGTACTGTTTTATTAAGCTGTATATTTTTATACGTATAAAGTTTAATATTCAATTTTTTTGCCCTACCTAATCATTTCCTTTCTTTGTAAGAGACGGTGGTTTTAGTTTAAGATCATAAGCAAAATTAGAAGGATGCAGTTCAAGAGCAGTTTGTTGATGCCCTCTCCCACTACAAGAAAGATGTCAGCAGGACTATACCAATGTTATGGATGTTTATTTATTAATGTTATTGTGAGTTGTAGTCTTCGATTCTTGAAAATTGTAGTGTTTAAAAAACAAAATTATATTTCTTATACCCTGTAATGTGATAGGATTCTAGTTCTAATAAAAGCAAGAAAGGGATTTCTCAATATCCGTTTCGGTGTCCTTAATATAACTGAAAAAACGTTATTCGCCTTAGCTAGAAAGTTCGACATTCTCAGTGGCCAGGGTTGATTTTTACAGGCTTCCCATTCCAAAGCTGGCCTTTTGGCCCCTTCCTAGCATTTCTTGGGGGTTGTGGTTACTAGTACTGAGCATAAGATGAAGTAACCATTTTGGAACTGAACCACTTGCCACCAAGGCAAAAGAGGAAAAAGTTTGTTTTCCTCTCCTGCCAACTTCTATTGAGCAACGCTTTTATTGCAAGGCAGACATAAGTAGTGTTGGCCCTCTAGACTTCTGACTTGTTCGCGTTCCGTATACACACAGTCTCTAAATTCTTTTTATTTTCCTAATCTAAATGAATCTCTACGTGTTTTCAAAATGGCAAAAGGCTGGCCCGTTTGTGGAACCACTGCAGTAGGGGCGGAGGGAAAGTCATGGCAATTGTCTTCATTTGTTTGTGTATGGGTGGGGCCTAACCTTCACATTTTAGAAGATCATGTTTGTTCGTATCTTTTTGCGTACTTAACATGCGTTTCCCTTACAGTTGGTAAACATGAGTTGACTGGACACAAAGTTGCAGTGAAAATTTTGAATCGCTCAAAAATTCGAAGCCTGGATGTAGTTGGGAAAATCAGACGAGAAATTCAAAACTTGAAACTTTTTCGCCATCCACATATAATCAAACTGTGAGTACTTTTCTTCAAGTGACTGGGATGTTATCAGTATTGCCCAAGTGCTTTTAGATGATGTGCAACAGATGTATTTCAACCTATAGGTTCTCATTTTTTAATTTATTTATTTTTTGTTTTGTTTAGACTTCTAAAGTCTGCTTGCTTATTTAGCTCTGTATCTGTTAATTTTAAAGTTTTATTTATCCAGATTTTCAATAGTGTAACATACACAGCTGTGTTACAACAAAGAAGTTACAGCTGTGCCCTGCTTTGTGCCCCCCCTCCCTCTTTGGTTATGTACTGGATCATGCGCTCCCACTCTTGACAATGGTCCTCCAGGCGCTCACCCGTACGGAGTTCTCTCATGTCTCATTTCTTCCCAATACCACTCCATGCTGTCCCTGGACGGTGTCAAAATCGTGGGCCCAGCAGAAGAGAGCCACCCGATGGTGACTCTGCCTTTCGCCAGTAAGAGATCCAGTTGGGCAAACCTATAATGTACCTTTCCTTCTTTGGGGGATGGGAATAAGGCCCAGAGAACTGTTTAATTGTGGCCTCAAACCAAGTATGAGTGGCACGTGTGAGGCAAACAAGGACCTCCTGCCAATATTGGGTAAGCTTGTCTCAGCCCCATAGCATGTGTGTGAAGCCTTCTCCGCCCCCTATGCAGCACGGACTCTCATCTATGCCAGTAGGGTACATTCTGCTGAGTCGTGTGGGGGCCAGGAACGCGCGGTTAAGAACATTAAAGGGAGCCAGCTTGAACCATGTGTTACAAGACCCTTTTTTCACCAGGGCCCGTTCCACTCAGTATCTGTAAGGGTTCCTGGCAGTTCCGCCTCCCTACCTTCCCATGCACGATATGTGACCTGCAGACGGTCTGACCTTAGGGCGCAATATATGAGGGACACCAGTCGTCTAGAGGAGTCTAGCTCCAACAGCACGCCCTGCGAATTCGATTTGCTCGGTGTGGTTTGGGAAATCCTGCCACAAGCCCTTGTCAGTACCGCAAACTGCAAGAACTGACACGTTTCCTGCGCCTCTTGAAATGTAAGACCACCATTTTGTCGTATATAGGTCCCACTGAAGATCACAGCCCCCCGCTCTCCATCTAAGTAGGAAGACCTCGTGGTCAAGATCTGCAACCTGAGGCAACCACAACAGCGAGAGACTTCTGGAAAAACAGCTGTGTGTGAAACACCCTTTAGCACTCCACAAACCCCCCCCCCCCCCCCCCCCCCCCCAATGCCAGGGTGACCTGTCGTACTGAAAACTGTCAGATTCTGCTTTTTTTGGGGGGGGGGGGGGAAATCTGCTAGTAATCTAGACTGCAGACTGGGGTTCAGGTCAATAGGCGCTTGTTGGAAAGTGGATTATTATTAGGGGCAAATGTATATCTACCACTGGAAATTCTAACACAGCCTAGGGCTCAAAATAGGTCTTAGTAAATTATTCTTCTGCTCAATCCTTGTAGCTTGGCTGCGAGTAGGCAGGCTTAACTTCAAAGACAGGTATGTAAAGCATTTAAAACACCATTTCAGTAAATAATGAAGCCCCCATACAAAATAAAAATCCAAAACCCATTAATAAAAATAGGAAATATTTTATATTTAAAATTACACAAAAATCCAATGTAGGGAACCATAGATATTAGTTTTCAAAAGCATAGAAACCTATAGTGCCTTATCAGGACATCTGGTCACGATAGACCATGTCATAGTTTCAGGCCGACTGCGTTGGAGCCCTGGGCGGCTACCCCTCGTGGTAGGTCAGGGTCAAAGTTTTTATCGTGTGACTTAGAAACTTTTCTGGAGCTTTTCTTCCCAGGATCTTTCAGAGCTCTCAGCCAGTCTGGTGAGGGTTTGTCGGATTGCCTTGCGATGAGCTCCTGGTCAAACTTATGGAAGTCCGACTTCCGAAGCATTCCAGCGGAACAAACCAAGGATCCAGGCTGACACTCTGTTGCAGGCAGGCAGCTTGGCTTTCGCGGTTGCTCCCGGTCACCTTGTCTTTGTTCAGACTTAGAATCGTTAACGGAGCTTTTTCTCGCGTGGTCCCTCGATGCTCTTCACCAGGCCGGATTCGGTGAGGGTTCACCGGCCTTGGATTTTGACTACTCCTGGTCAAATTCTGGAAGTAGGACCTACGGAGCTTTACAGCGAGGCAAACCTGGACAGCAGGACGGCTCACGGTTGAAGGCTGGCGGCTTGGCTGGCCAGGTTGAGTCTGTCCCCTTATGGAGCTTTTTTGAAAAGTTGCTCCAAACTTTCGGAACTTCTTCCTGGAGTTCCCCAAAGGGTCCCAAAGTGTCTCAAATGCACTGCAAGGGTCTGGAAGCTCCAAAATGGCTCTGAAAGTTGAGGACTTTAGTTCCCACAATACACTTGGACGAAATCCTTACAAATCCACTGGTAGTTCTCCAGGTTGATGATTCTTGGTGATGTTCCAGGTGAGGTCTGTTAACCTGTAGCTTGCATGTAGTCCACTCTTAAGTCCTTTTTACAGCAAGGTAATCCACAGGCTCTAGTTTCAGATGGCGCAGAAGGTGCAATCTTCACAGTACAGGCCTTTGGAAATGCGCATCGAACTTACAGCATGGCCCTCTTGCTTTCTTAGGTTTCGAGCAGCAGATCTGAGGGGCTGTTCCCTTCTCAGATACTTATTTCAACTTCACTGGGTCAAGCAGGAGGTCATTCCTGTCCAATGGGCTGCAGGCTACCACTCAAAGGTCTGACCACTTCCTGTAGAGTGTGGCACTATTTTTCCCAGAGTCCACCAATTCTTCCAAATGGCTGATTTTCCAGCAGGGAGAGAAGAGCTGGCTAAACACACCCCTAGGATGGCTAATCTTAATAATCCCTCCCCCTTTCATCTACCCATTCCTTCCTTAATCCTATCATATGGCTGGGAGTCAAGAGTGGAGTTGTAAATGACACCTATGTCTTCCCCCCTTCCCTTGAAGGCAATTGTTTACGACTCCTCCCCCTGTTCTGGCATTCCTGTGCAACAGGACACTGCCCTCCCAGCAGAGCTGGTCAACCCAAGGGGCTCTTTATCACCTCTTCAAAGAAGCCTGGCTAATCCACTTAACTCTGACCAGACCCCCCCAGGATATTGCGGCATAGATTTGCAAATTTAGCAGCACAAAAATTTCAATTTAACTTAACATACTTTAAAATTTTGCGGCATTATTGCGGCACTTTATTTCACTCATAATCTTTCCTTTTCAGCCTTAAATCAATGGAACCTGTTTTAGCAGAGTATTCCACTTTGAAATAGGCACGTTTAAAGTTTCTGCAACTCTACAGAACCACAGCTCCAATCCTAACCTCATGGGAGGGGGCCGTATTTCTCCCTGCGATGTTTTAGCTCCCACGTATGCAGCCCTGTCAGGGCACAACTTTCATCATTCCCTTTCTTGGTTAAGACACACAGCCCCTTTCTCTTTCTGGTTTCAGTCACACAGACCCCTTCGCTCCCTGCTTTCAGTCACACAGAGGCCCCTTCGCTCCCTGCTTTCAGTCACACAGAGGCCCCTTCGCTCCCTGCTTTCAGTCACACAGAGGCCCCTTCGCTCCCTGCTTTCAGTCACACAGAGGCCCCTTCGCTCCCTGCTTTCAGTCACACAGAGGCCCCTTCGCTCCCTGCTTTCAGTCACACAGAGGCCCCTTCGCTCCCTGCTTTCAGTCACACAGAGGCCCCTTCGCTCCCTGCTTTCAGTCACACAGAGGCCCCTTCGCTCCCTGCTTTCAGTCACACAGAGGCCCCTTCGCTCCCTGCTTTCAGTCACACAGAGGCCCCTTCGCTCCCTGCTTTCAGTCACACAGAGGCCCCTTCGCTCCCTGCTTTCAGTCACACAGAGGCCCCTTCGCTCCCTGCTTTCAGTCACACAGAGGCCCCTTCGCTCCCTGCTTTCAGTCACACAGAGGCCCCTTCGCTCCCTGCTTTCAGTCACACAGAGGCCCCTTCGCTCCCTGCTTTCAGTCACACAGAGGCCCCTTCGCTCCCTGCTTTCAGTCACACAGAGGCCCCTTCGCTCCCTGCTTTCAGTCACACAGAGGCCCCTTCGCTCCCTGCTTTCAGTCACACAGAGGCCCCTTCGCTCCCTGCTTTCAGTCACACAGAGGCCCCTTCGCTCCCTGCTTTCAGTCACACAGACCCCCTTCGCTCCCTGCTTTCAGTCACACAGACCCCCTTCGCTCCCTGCTTTCAGTCACACAGACCCCCTTCGCTCCCTGCTTTCAGTCACACAGACCCCCTTCGCTCCCTGCTTTCAGTCACACATTCTCCTCTCATGTAGCATGCACTGACACACTGTCACCTCCCATGCCTGGTCTGGGCTCGCTTCCATGGCCTTGAAAGCCTTAGGGTGTCTCTCATCCCCCCCCCCCCCCCCCCCCCCCATCCCCTTGAAGCTGAGAGGCTGTGAGGGGGATCAAGCAGGCAGATTAAGAGGTTTGCAACTTTCGCTCTCCGCACCACAGATGGAAACTGAGAAACCATACTCCATGGCACCACATGCTCTTGGCACCCCCTTTGAATACTTGCTGTTGCTTACCTGATTCCATTGTTTAGTGTCGTTGCCAGGCCACCCTGACTGTCTCTTGAAAAAGGTAAGCAGCATTCACAATTGAGTAGTTTTGTTGTGAACATCTGGGAACCAAGCAATGTGAAATCTCAAGGCTGCCACTTACAACATAAAGAATCTGATCTAGTTTACATAAACTACTCTTGAAAACCCAGAATGTAACTGATAATTTATGATACAATACTCTTTGATGGAATAAAAAATAAATGTTACTAACAAAACTTTTGGCAGATTTGAGATTCCTAGACCTTGTTGAGTTTTTGAAACTCTTTACACAAAATATCCATTATGCTCTTAGGTGTAAAGAAGGACATAAATGGAAACCGGGTGCAATAAAGGATAATCTCCTGAAATGATTGTAACAGATGTATCAACCTTCGTCACCTAGCAATAGTGTGAGTTTCGACGTAATGCCACCATCTCACCTCCATTACATATTCTGCCTGTCTTGAAGAAAATTATTAAAAGAACAAACGCTCAAACCAAAATGATGTGCGCACGGTGCATAGCCTTTGCAGAGTTTGCCAGTGAAGAGCTTCTTTCGTTTTTTTGTCTTTCTGTCATGCGGCGCATGAAGCAGTCAGCTATTGAGGCTGTACAGCGCCACGTAGTGATGTGTACGTGTACAGCCAATACAATGTCACAATTTTCTTGTCTGCTGGAGGCCTTTTTTAGCGGCCAAAAAGGTACATTTTGCGGTCATCGCGCTGATCATCCGATTTCGCGCATCGCGAAACCCTGAAGGGTCTGTCTGACCAATCCGGACACACCAATGGAAGGGTGAATCTGTGCTTACAAAGTCTTATAACTTATTGTATGTATATTTTAGGAGAAATTCAACAATATAATATTGTTGGATTTCTTAATACCATTCTAGGAAGTCTTTGAATGGTATTTTTAGCCTTTTCATACCAAGAGTTAGAAGTTAATAACTTCTTGCCATGTTAACCTGTGTGGCATGGGATTTGAAATGGGGAAAAATGACTTGGGTCATTTTTCCAGCATCAGGGCTTATAAAAACATATTTTATAGGTACTTTACATATAGCTACATGACCCCCACCCCAGGAACACCTAGGGGAGACTTTAGGGGTTCTGAATATGTACAAATATTACAGACCCTTCCTCCACAGTGCTCCTACCACCAAAGTCTATTTTGGGCATCACTTTATCACAATGTGGCCTACTTATTGGTGACCGCTGTGCAGTCGCGCCACTGGTGCACCGAAGGCGTGCCTAAGGCAAGCCCGTCTGCGCCAGACTGTGGCCAGCACCAGAAACACTGGTTCTCCGGGGCCTCACCGCTACGACTCAGCCACCCTCCACGCACTCCATCCCGGAAGACACAGCGACTGCGCAAGATCCTCGCCCAACACCACCCATGGGCAGTTCTAGTGCAGACCCTGCCGCAGATCCTTCACCACTGGCAAGGATCCCGCAGCCACCGAAGTCCTGCCTGATGCTCGTACCACCGAAGCCCTGACTTGCATCCTTTTCAACGTGCGCTCCCTGTACTGACACGCCGTAGAAATCTGGGACCTGATTGACACCCTCTCACCCAACATCGCCTTCTTCACAGAAACCTGGACCAGCGCCTCCTCCGGCCCTGACTTAGCCACGGCCATCCCCGATGGCTCCAAGATCCAGAGAAAGGACCGCCCACACCGCCCAGGAGGAGGACTCGCCATCGCACACAAGACCCCCCTCCGACTACACATCCAGCACGAGTGACCCCCGACTTCAACACTGAACCTCCATTTCCAGTCCCAGGACCACGCTACGTGGCACACTCATCTACAGACCACCAGGACCTTGCACCCAGCCCGCAACCGCCATCGCCAAACTCACCGCACCCCATGCCATCATCTCCTCTGACTACATTCTACTCAGGGACCTGAACTTCCACCTCGACAACAGCAACTACCCCGACTACACTACTCTCCTCGACAACCTCGCCAACTTAGGACTGAAGCAGCTAGTCAACACTCCTACCCACAGAGCGGGTCACACCCTCGCACCCCCCACCCCAACCCACCATCTTTGCGGGAGGAACCAACATCCGGTTCTTCAGCCACACCACCCAACTCATCTGGACGGACCACCACTGCGTCCACTGCACCTTCAACCCCACCACCACAGCCAAGCCCGCTCCGCGCCTGCCACAATGGAACTGGAGCAAGATCACAGAGGAACACCTCCACACCACCCTCCGTCAAAACCCCCCTAGCGCCACGATCGACACCAACTCCTCAGCGAGGGAATTTCACCGCTGTGTCTCCTGCTGCGCCGACAAGCTGGCACCCCTCCGCCACCCTGCCAAACGCCCTCTGAAGGCAGCCTGGTTCACCACAGAACTTCAGTAATCAAGACGCACCTGCAGACGCCTAGAGAACCTGGCGAAACCATTGAAGCATGGAACAACCACGGGTGCCCTGAAGGAATACCACCAGTGCATAAGACACCAAACAGACCTTCATAAGAGACAAAGTCCAGACCAACGCGACCAACGTCAAGGACCTGTTCAATGTCATACAGCAGTTCTCAAAACCCACCTGCGAAGCCACGGGCGTCGCACCTTCCCAGGAACTCTGTGACCAGCTCAGCTCCTACTTCCATCTAAAGCTCAAGGCCCTCTACGACAACTTCAGAGAACCAGCACCCAACACTACCCTCCTACCCACCGCCGCTGATAAGCCAACCATCACAAACTGGGATCCCGCAACCGTTTGAACTTCTCACCACAACCATAAAGAAAACCCACTCAGGAGCCCCAACGGACCCCTGCCCACCGCACATCTTCCACAGGGTCATCACACCCGAACTAGGACGAACGATGAACACCTCTCTCAGATCTGGCATCTGCCCAGATGACTGGAAATGGGCAGAGGTGAAACCCCTCCTCAAGAAACCAATGGCCGACCCAACAGACCTGAAAAACTACCAGCCCATCTCCCTCCTCCCTTTTGCAGCCAAAGTAACCGAGAGACTCGTGAACGCCCAGCTGACCGCCTTCATCGAAGAGAACTCCATCCTAGACGCCTCCCAGTCCGGATTCTGCAGCAACCACAGCACAGAGACCGCCCTCCTCCCCGCCACTGACGACATCCGCATGCTACTAGACCAGGGACACACTGCGGCCCTCCTCCTTCCAGACCTCTCAGCGGCCTTCGACACTGTCTCACATTGCACGCTCGCAGCCAGACTTCACGACGCGGGGATACAGGGAGCCGCCCTCTACTGGATCCAATCCTTCCTCTCCGGCAGAACCTAGAGGGTTCAACTCCCTCCCTTCCTCGCCGAACCAACAGAAATCAACTGAGGAGTACCCCAGGGATCATCACTCAGCCCCAACCTCTTCAACATCTACATGGCCCCCCTCGCCGTTATCGTCCGAAAGCATGGGCTCCGCATCATATTCTACGCCGACGACACCCAGCTCATTCTCTCACTCACGAAGAATCATGAAGACACCAGAGTCTGCTTCCAGGAAGGAATGAAAAACGTGGTAGCATGGATGCAAGAGCTGTTTGAAGCTTAACTCCGGAAAGACAGAGGTCCTAATCCTCGCACCCTGCACCTCCGCCTGGGACATCACCTGGTGGCTCTCCGCCCTCGGGAATCCACCCACCCTGACAGACCACGCTCAGAACCTCGGCATCATCCTTGACACCTCCCTCTCCATGAACCGCCAGATCAACACAGTTGCTTCCACTAGTTCCAACTGCCTCCACATCCTCCGTAAGACCTTCAAATGGATACCCCCAGACTGCAGAAAGACCGTCACCCACGCACTCCTAACCAGCGGACTGGACTCCAGAACGCCACAGCCAGACTGGTCCTCGGGACTCCACGTCACAAGCACATGACCCAACACCTACGAGGCCTCCACTTGCTCCCTGTCGAAGAAGGTCACCTTCAAACTCCTCACCCACACCTACAAATACCTCAACATTGGACCCAAATACCTCAACGAGAGTTTCCTTCTACATACCCAAGAGGAACCTCCTCTCTGCCGACCTCGCCCTGGCCAAGGTCCCCCGCATACGCAGAACCAAAACCGGCAGAAGAGCCTTCTCCTACATCGCTGCCAAGACCTGGAACAAGCTCCCTGTGAACATCAGACGCTCCCCGACCCTGCACACGTTCAGGAAGGACCTCAAGACCTGGCTCTTCAACTGATCCGGAGCCCCGCCCCCCCCCCCCCCCCCCCCCCTCCCACTCAACCCCTTACCAGCGCCTTGAGACCCTCACAGGTAAATAGCGCACTTTACAAACCCGTGATTGACCGATTGATTGAAATGTGCCATTTCACTTAACCCAGGGCATATCAAACTAATTTTTAAAGGGTCTTCCTTGTGAATATCTGATTCCCCACACCCCTGATACACTTAGGGGAGACCCTGGGTGTACCGAATATATCCAAAAACTGTATGTCAACAATTTTTAAGTGCCCCAAACACCAAAGTCGAATTTGGGCACAATTTACTTTTTAAAAGCAGTTCTACAACACAGGGCTGCTTTTATACTGAGCTCAGGCTTCAGCAGTGCACACATGCAAGTGCTGAAAGAGCTGCAGGTCTCAACTGTCATGCCCAATTATATACTAGGGACTGATGGGTAGTTTCAATCCTCCTGCCCTATTATGTACTAGGGCCTCAGAGGGTAGGTCATGCCAAGCACATGGGTACCCCAACCCATAGTGTACCCTAGTGTATGTAGGTGTTTTCACTGTATTCTAAATGTTTCTTTCAGCATAGCACTGGCCCTGGTTAGGCAGAGCCCAGGGTACGTCTGAGTCCGTTACCACCGGAAATAGTCAGCAAAACGTTGGGGGTGCCCAGGACAAAGGATGACTTTGCTACAGCGCTTCTCCCAATTATCCTCATCTGAGCAGCATCTGGCCCCATGTTGTAGAAATGAGCCAAATAAAGATTGGGGAGACAGTCCCTCCTGCATGGGGTCAAGCTTGAGGACCTTGAGGGTCACCCTGCTGTGCCTGTGTTTCTCTCCCCCCTCCCCCCGCCCTCCCCGACCAACACGCCAATAAACTGTCAAGTACCTTGAAAGTGCTGCTTATTATCAAAACACTGAATTCTGCAACGTGTACAAGCATCTTGGAAGGGATACCAGTTTAACTAAGGAGAGGCTGCCAGCCCCCCACGACGGCCGTGTTTGCCAGAACGCCATTGAGGCTGGAAGCCCAGTGAGCACACTGCCATGTTTAGGGAGTATTGTCTTTGGTGTCTGAATGCCTATAGCTCCCAGTCAGCCCGACCTCTGGTAATGCCGAAGGGTCCATATACGGTAGTGAGACCCATTTCACAAACCCTGCACCAAATGCCATTTGCCGCAAAACCGCCTGGAGGGAGTCCCAATCCAGGGTGTCTCAAGCCCTATCTATATGCAGGGCCATCAGCACTCCTTCTAGGGGCGAGCCCTGCACCGATTGTATGATGTGAGTCAGCCTGCTTAGGTTCATGAGTGTGCTGCGCTGCATTTTAAACCTGCACTGTTAGGCCTGGATCAAACTGGGAATCGCTGCTCCCAGGAGGTTGGTCTGGACCTTTGCTAGCACCTTAGCATCGGTGTTAATCCTGAGCAATGGGTGGGAGGCGCTCATGGGCTCTTATTTACTCTGGTTTGGACAGCATGATGACTAGTGCTTCCTACATAGATTTCACCAGGGTCCCCAGCTGTCTGGCTTCCCGGAACACCTTCAAAAGCTGCTCCCACAGCAGGCCCAGGTAGGTCTGGTAGAACTCTGGATGTAGGCCGTATAGGCCTGGTGACTTTATCTAGGCATACGTGGAACACCACACACTTGCCTCCTATTAAAACAAAAAAATCTGTCTGTCTAAAAAAACCATAGGTTTCACACACGTTATAGTTACGAATTAGCATTTAAAAAACCTTGCAAATTCACTTAAACCATAGGTTTCACACACGTTATAGTTACCTGGACATTTCACTCGTAAAAAACCAATGAAATTCCCCCGTTATAGTTAGTGCCGGCAACTATAACTCACGCGACCGCAATCCTCTGCTGATGACGTCAGATATTACATCACTGATGACATATGTGTCTTTCTGAAAAATAAATATTTGTAATATATGTATAGCTAAAGATTAATGGAAGAAGACCTGGGTAAATAAGTGTCTAAATACAGTGATGTAATATCTGACGTCATCTGCAGAGGATTGCGGTCGCGTGAGTTATAGTTCCCTTTACTAACTATAACGGGGGAATTTCATTGGTTTTTTACGAGGGAAATGTCCAGCTAACTATAACATGTGTGAAACCTATGGTTTTTTAAGTGAATTTGCAAGGTTTTTTTAAATGCTAATTCCTAACTATAACATGTGTGAAACCTATGGTTTTATTTGTACGGTTTTTTAAATGCTAAGTTATGTATTTATTATTTACTCTGTGGGCGCACAGTACGTTTCGCACACCGTGCGCCCACGTTACGCCGTTCGCGTAATTTTCCCGTTTCGACCGTGCGCGCACGGTAAGCGCACTCTGCGATTTTTCGTAAAAATATTAAAAACATTTATGGCCCTTGGGGGTCCTTTGGGGACCCCCTGACAATGGCTAGGGGGTCAGGAACTGTCCACCCTGCCCCCATTTCATGTTCTCCACCTTTATTTTTCTCCTCCCTCGGACTGCGAGAGACAAAATGGCGGCCGACACTTCCTGGTTTCGACCGATTCGAATGTTTACTAAGATCTAACAACCAATCAGAATTGCACACGGCAGGGTGCGCTTACCGTACGCGCACGGTGCGCGCCTATAGATATATATATATATATATATATATATATATATATATATATATATATATATATATATATATATATATATATGTATATATGCTTTTAAATGCTATTTTCTCAGAAAATACTGAACAGATTTACACCAGACCTGCGAAAGGCACATCCCTGACCTGAGGACTACCTCTCTGCCAAATTTCAAGGTTTTCTGTTCAGCCGTTCGGGCTGCAGCGCGGACTAAAGGTCCTATGGGAAAATGCATGGGGAAAACGCGTTTTGGGACACCCCCCCCCCCTTTTTCTCAGCCCCCGCTTGACGAATTCACCCGAGACTTTCAGGGAAGGAGCGGAGCGGAGCGCCCCACCTATTTTGAAAATTTTGCGAGGATTCGTCAATCGACGCAAAAGTTATTCCAAATAGAATGTTGCGGATTTCCTATGGAAACACGGTCCTAACTAGAACTATATATATATATATATATATATATATATATATATATATATATACAATACAGAGAAACATAAGTAATTAACAATTAAAATTGAATAAAATCCTTCATTTTGACAGGAGTATGCTTAATGCGAGAGCTTTTCCTTAATTCAATCACATGACAATCCGATTCAGGAATATTGTCACAAGGGTCAGCAAATTATCATGAGACATAGTAGGAACCCTACTCTGCAAATTGTCAATACATTCAGAACGTGACTCAAACATTTGAACTGGGCCTAGAATTCTCTTATGTGTCCAAAAAAATAGAACCATAATCATTCTCATCAGTAGATTTAGAAACAGTGGGTTCAGAGACCGATTGTGAGTTTGTAAATCTACACCAAGATATGTCTAAAATTCAAAAATTTTCCCCCATCAACTCTTACTGCTTTGCTGAATACTTCCAGTACTTTAACAGGATCAGACCACTTGGCCCACTTTTTGCCAGAAAGACCACCAAACTTGACGTGAACAAAATCCCCTACTTTAATCTTGGAACCATAGTATTGATACTGCGAGAAACTGTTCATTTTCTCTTGATATTTCTGGACACGCTCCTGGACTTTGGACAAATCAGAAGTGGAATCATTGGAAGTTTTAACCTTCAACCACCAGGGCAAAAGCTTAGAACCAGGTTTCCTACCTTGTAACATCTCAAACGGAGATAGACCCGTGACAGAATTCAGAGAAGTGCGATATGACAACAGAGTGGCACGTAAAGCCTTTTTCCATTCGAACCCGCTTTTTATAGCAAGCTGAATAGATTCTTTGACCACCCTATTAAAGCGTTCTACCTGATCATTAGCTTGTGCGTTCTAATTGGACACTCTTTTATGCAAAACACCACATCTTTCAAGAAAAGAATCAAACTCCTTGCTAACAAATTGAGGACCATTATTGGAGATTATTTCAGCAGGTAAGCCTTCACGTCAAACTTTGTCTAAAAATTCAATTGTTTTCAATTGTTTGAGTTGAACCAATCTTGTCCACAATCTTCAACTCAGGCCATTTTGAAAAATAATCTATTAAAACTAAAGCATACACATCCTTGAGAGAGAAACCAAGAGGACCAATAATTTCGATACCCAGTTTCCTCCACGGACCTTGAACATATTTAATGGGAGTTACATCCACAGACAGTGGTTTGACTGATTTATCACTCTTAGAACAAGGAAGACACTGTCTGACCCATTTGTCAACCATACTATCGATACTAGGCCACCAATAAAATTCTCAGATCCGACTTTTGGTGCTGGACATACCCATGTGGGCTTCATGAGCCATGGTCAAAATTCTTTCTCTAATATTAAAAGGAGGAACAATTTTGTTCCCTCTTGTTACAAAACCTTGAGAAAACATTAACTCATCCTTGATCTTGCAAAATGACATAAGTTCACCAGTTAATTTCCTTTCTTCAGGCCAACCCACCTGTAAAAATTTCACAACATTGAATAGGGTACTGTCCTCACACATTGCATTCTTCCAATCAGTTTCAGAAATAACTTCCGATGACAATACATTAGTATTTCCACTATTAACATCGTCCATCATGAATGCTAGATCAAAATCAACACCGTTGTTGTTGGTGTCAGGAGCATCAGACAAAGGTAATCGTGACGTGCAATCAGCATGTACGTTTAAAGGCCCTGGAACAAATTCAACAACACACTAATATTCCTGTAATTTGGCAGCCAATCGTGCCAAACCAGCTGTTAATGTTCTACCACCACCACCACCATCAGCAGCTAACATATTGATTAAGGGCTTGTGGTCTGTTCTTAAGCGAAATTTGGTACCCCACAAGAATTGACGAAAAAGTTGCACTGTACATGTACATGCGAACAGTTCCTTTTCAATGGTGGAATAATTATATTCAGCACCACGTAACCTTCTAGATGCATACGAGATGACATATTCATCCCCTTTGTTCTTTTGCATTAAGACAGAGCCTAAACCTACATTGCTGGCGTCTACAGCTACAATACATTCTCTTCCAATTTCAAAAGGTCTCAAATGGTGCATCAACAATTTCATTTTTTTTTTTAAAGTTCAAAAGCTAATTGTTGTTCCTTGTCCCAAGTAAACTTCAAATTTTTCTTTAATATTCTTAAAGAATGCACTTTTGAAGAATAATCTTGTACGAATTTGCTATAAAATTCTGTCAGACCTAAAAAAAAAAAGACAATTGTTCTTTAGTAGTAGGAGCAGGAGAATTAGATATACTTTGAACATGATTTAACTTGGGTTTTATACCAATGCTCGAGATCTCATGTCCCAAATATTCCACTTTACTCTGCCTAAATTTGCATTTAGAAAATGTCAAAGTCAAACCTTTATTTTGTACACATTTTCCAAGTTCTTATGTTCCTCGTAGTTTTTCCCAAAAATTAAAATATCATCCTGGAAAGCAATTGCACCAGAACACCCTTCCAAAACCTCCTTCATAAGTCTTTGAAATACGGAAGCAGCGCTGGCTAAGCCAAATGGCATACGTAACAGCCTCCAGCAGCTCCTTGGGTCTGCATCTTATTTCTGCTCTTGTTCCCACTATAGCATGCGTTTGACTCCGTATGTCTTTGTGAGACATTCCCCACGTAGGACTACTCTAAGCGCATCCCAGTCCAGCGCTCTTGTGGAGGCAGTCCCCCAGTTGTCAGTGAAGTAACCACTGTTTACTCCTCTAAGGTCTGATCTAATGCAGCATCTGTCAGAGTTCGGCTGGAGTTGCCAAGTAGGCACAGCAGACCGGACACAAACCAAAGTGTATGCGAGTACTGGCTCATGGTCCGATACAAATCTACTCAGGTGTTCTACCTTCTGTATGCTATGTCCCAGTCCCTGGGGCACCAGTATCCCATCCAGTCTGCTATACATTTGATGCACCAAAAAACAATAGACAAACTTGCATTTTGTTGGGTGGAGTGTACGCCAGATGTCTATGCAGTCTACCTGATCCATGACTTCAATCAATGCTTATGCCATGCTTAATTAAAGATTGGGAACATGGCGACCGTCAGTTAGTGACGGTTGCGAGCTCTCTTGCTCACTCTGCAATTAAACTAAGAATTACCAGTGTTTGGATGTCCGGAGTCTCTGTGGTGGTATAGCGGCGATGTGAGGCTACTGATGAGGGTCTTTTTATTTATTTATTTATTTATTTATTTATTTTGTTGCTTTTACGGCCCCCGCGATAATCTTCCAGGTCTGTGCTCTGCCTTGCTTCAGGACGTCTGTGCAGCTGCAGAGCAGTGTGTGGGCGGAGGCGGCAGCGCGGCTCGGCAGGGGCTGGCGCACCACGGCTAGAATCTGCTTCCGGGGCAGCGAGCCTGGCAGTCTGCACTTGGGACTATGCTTGCTTACCTAGTCAGAACCAACCCCCCCCCCCCCCCCCCCCCCCCTTAAGCCCAAAGCCACCTGATGACCCCATTAAGGAGGAAAAAGGGGAATTGCCAAGAAGTCGATTTAGGTGAGGCTCCTAATCTGTTTGAAGTATCCACCACCCCCCCCAATAGAGGGTGAGGAACCAAGTGAAACTCCTGCTTGCTCCATAAATAGGTATACCCTCAGAAGCAGGGACATCTGGGGATAAGGTCAAAACCCACTAGGGCCCCCAGTAAAAAAAGAACCCCTCTCTTGCCTTCCAGAAGAAGCTCTACAACAGGGTTTCCCGTACTCCTCTCTACAGCCCCTCATCTACTACGACCAAACGAACACTCACAGATAAAATTCTGAATGTAGGAAAAGGCAACCCAAAAGGAAATCCGAGAATATTAAAATTATGCCTTCACTTCGCTCCTACTTTAAGGTTCAATCCCAAACAGCTGACTTTATGCACTGACCCTATATACATCCCTGAAGTCTGTGAATCTGTGCCCTATGGAGGATAACACTGAAAGCGTGAAAATAGGTTTAGCCCCCTAGCAGAAGCAGCAGGTAACGAGATATTAAAACAGAGAAGTCCTAGGTCGGTCCACACCTTGAATCAACTACATGCTCCAAGAGAATCATCTACCGTAATGATCAATCAGACCAGTCAATTTTGCACGGAGAAATTGCTATGTACTCTGTTAACAGAGGTCAGAGAAAAGTTTCCAGTCTCTGAGCTAAACCAACAAAAGATTCAGGGCGCATGTGAGGTGTTGGAAGGTAAGATCAACAACCTGATGGAAAGAGTTGAGGCAATGGCGGTCTCTTTTGAAGATCTCTCAAAGTTGACTAACAAAAACGAGATCGTGAAACTGAAGGAGTACGATAGGGTTCAGGGATAAACTAGAAAACCTTAAACAATTCTCGGAGAAATCAAATCAGGATCCTGTATGTCCCGGAGGGTCTCGAGGG
This sequence comes from Triturus cristatus, assembly GCF_964204655.1. Lineage (NCBI taxonomy): Eukaryota > Metazoa > Chordata > Amphibia > Caudata > Salamandridae > Triturus > Triturus cristatus. The sequence goes on from NC_140581.1 coordinate 300,702,837, forward strand.
AGAAGACATCCGGGGGATTCACAATCAGTCTACTAAAAATTTAACATGGACAAGGAGGAGAATAGCCTAGAAGATGATGTCCAGAGAGTCCACCGTGACCCCTTCACTAAGACCAGGGAAGAAAAATCAGAGAAGGATTCTGGCAAGCTTCAAGCCATACTCCATTAAGGAAAGTTCCTTGCCGGGGGCCCTCAAAGCAGAAACATACAAGAAAGGAGAGTGGTCTTTTTGCATCAGATCAGACATCTCACGCGCCACACAAGACCGACAATGGGAGTTAGATTAAGTTTTTTGAAGAGCTGAGGGGGCTGGGGGCCACTGCCAACCTCTGGTTTCCTGCCTACTTAAAGGTGATGTGGAACAATAAAATGAACAACAATAGAGATCTGGGTGAATTCAGAAGCCTGATCTAACAGATTAAGGCACATCCAAAATAGGTCGCAATTGCCGTGATGTAGAGAGAGCTCAAAATTGTGGTAGTCATTCGGAATACCTCTAGTATTTTGGGAGGAATACCTTGGGTGGGATGGTGGGGATCACAGGCAAAAAGAAAGCACAAAAAAAATACTTTTGATCTTTTTACTGGGTGGCGGTGCATGAGGGTTAAAAATATTTATATTTTTATTAATTCCTCATTTGTAAACTTGTCAAGTTAAATGTGGCAACTTTCCAGGCTCCCAAACGGGTGCGGTATACTCAGGTTACCCAGATTACTGCGGATCTACCTTTTCCCTCAATGAGGAACTCAGATAGGCTTGTACAGCTGAAAGTCTTATCTTGGAATGTCAATGGCCTCCGAGTTGTTCCTAGAAGGAAACACATCTTCGAGTACTTGAGGCTCTTGGACAGTGAGGTGTTCTTAATACAAGAGTCCCATTTGTTGAGAGTACTGGGTTGAGATACTAAAAAGGGGGATGGGGGGTGACCGACCCAATCATGCACAGCGAAGGGAGTTGCACTTCTCTTTAAGAAATCAATTCAAGTTATGCTAGGGGACTGCATGGTCGACGCTCTTGGTAGATGGGGCCAAAATTCATGAATCTTGGTTGACTTTTGTGGGCCATTACGGTCCTAACTTGGATGATCCCACCTCATTACATGCTCTACTCCTCCAATTGGTGGACATTAACGACCCTATAATATTAGGTGGAGACTTTAATGTAGTTATAGATCCAACCCAAGACACAACATCAAGGAGGGCTGATTCAGCCTCCCCCCCCCCCCCCCTCCCTCCCCCCCCCTTAATATGAGAATTTCCCTGAAACAACTGATGGCGGACGCTGGCCTCACAGATATTTGGAGGCGGATGGGTGACAAAGCAGGGGGGGGGGGGGTTGAGTATACCTTTCACAACAAGAAATGTGGCCACCGATCTAGGATAGACTTCATTGTGGACTCATTTATTAGTAAGAACACCACTAGTGTCACCCACGGCCCGCAACATCGATCTGACCACTCCGCAGTTATCCTGGAGATTACCCTTAAGAACCGACCCCTTTCTCGTAGGTGGACCCTAAACCGCACCCTACTTCTTGAGCCACACGTAGCGGAGAAATTGAAAATCGTCACCAATGATTTTTTTTTTCTCTCTAACTTGGACTCCGCTCCTCTTCATATCGTATGGGATCCGTACAAAGCCTTCCTAAGAGGTATTCTAACTGGCTTGACCTTTGCACAACATAGGAAAGTCGGGAAGATTAAAAAAAACTTGAAGCCGTGGTACATACCCACCAGTTGGAACTTGAACAGACCCCTGAAAGCCTAAATGCATTACAAATCAAACAAAACCTGCAATTAGCAAGATCAGAGCTTGCTGATTATCTTGAAGTAATCACCAGGAGTAAATGGGAGACTAGCAGGTTGTCACATCATGAATGCATATGCCATGGCTGGCTTGGCCAGCGCTCTTGCTTGACTACGGTCAAACTGGCCATCCAGGATGCAGTTAAAATCTCCTGCTAAATTAAAGGAATTGCTAGGTATAAAGTCAAAAGGTCGCGTAGCCTCAAGAAATACTTCCTGTTGTCCTGGTTATGGGCATAGACTTTTAACAAGCAGACTTCCCTTCATCTAAGAGTTCATCGAGTGAAAAATGCGGCCCCCTAAACATCTGCCTTGGTCTCTCCTCAGGGCTACCCATATGTACATACTCCTAGCGTATGTCTAGTAAGTGGATCAGTATAATTGACCCCGCCACTACTTAAGTTTAGGAGCTTCCTTATCTACCATGCGTGTCTCCTGCAACATTGGTATGCCCACCCCATAACGTCACAGGTAGGTATGTACACAGTATAGCTTGGTGTAGTCGCGTCGGCCCCCGATATTCAAGGTGATGAGTTTAACACAACCACCCCCCTGCCCACCCCCCCCCACCCCACCAGCACCGCCGCCATGTGTCCGGATATCCCAGTTGCCTCAGCTCCCTCCCACTAGGGCTTTTTTCATGATTTTATGGTTATATACTCTTCATTGGTGTGAAATCTGGGGTTTCAGGTTTTTGCTGGTCCTATGGTTGGCAGCTACTCCTTTCTGTCAAGTGCTATGGAAATTGTGCCTACTTTCAATCTGTCATCTTCTTATCGCAGATAGCATTTTGTAATTTCCTTTAGTTGAATATACTGGTATATTTAATACATAGGTTCAAATAATCTACTGGTGCCCTTCTTGTTATAGCAAGGTGACCAACTCAGTACAGGGTTTTGTTTGCTGCAAGGGCAGAAAGGGATCCTATTCATTCATTCATTTAACAGTGTAGTACATTGAACCGAACGTATGTATGAATTCTACAAACCTTTACATGCCATTATTCTCTCTTGGTTCCAGTTTGTATTAGCACTTTATGATGCCAGAAATTCAATTGATAGACTTGTAGCCTGTTTCGGTTTCTGGATTGTGATTCTTCTTAGTGTCAAGACAATCCCTTCGAGATCACGTTCGGTTCTAAAAAGCCATTAGTATGTGCCTTTTTCTAAGTAACCTTCTGCAGTCTGCGTGCTGAACCAACTCTTGCCAAGAAGCCACTAGACTTTCATGCACTTTACCAATGCCTGATTAATATATCAGCATTGCATGATTATGAATAAGAGGTCCTGCTTTAGAACAATGTTAGACCCAGCTGTTTCTGGCATGCTGGGACGCATCGAAGCCAGACTAAATCCACTTTCCTAGATTGGATGAGAATGATGCACTTGTCCGATAACCTGTGCTCACGCTTGGGTAGCTTGGCACTGAGCAGTCGGGCTCATCCTCTGGGTCAAATTGTAAAGTATTGGCACAGCACCACCCTCACAACCCAATGAGTACACAACAAAAATACTCCAGACCATATGTATAAAACACTGGTCTTTGTATAATACACACATTGAAATCAAAACAAGAACATGCCCATTGGATATATACTTTACAGTTGTATGCTATTAGGAACTCTTCCCATTAGCAGCAGAACGGCATGAACATATATGTACTAGTCATGGGTATTCACTTGTCACGTTATCCTCTTGTCGGAGCCACCTAAAGCAGAAGGAACCAGTTACTTGGTTTTGTCCCTCCAGAATAGTCACGATATTCTCAACAACAGAGTACCTTGTGGCGTGGGTCCGAGGGGAATAAGCCGGCGACCACGGACAGAGGCCGCAATGTCTGGCACGGTCATCCTCAGGATCTGGATGTCTGAGACAGTCTAGGCTTACAGTCCAGGTCCTGCGAACTTGGCAAACGTCCCCCGCCCAACACCCTCAGACACCACACGGTGCAGAATGCTAGCTACCACTGGTTGCAAGCGTGGATCTCTTTGGCTCGGCAAACTAACCCAGCACTCCTTGAACTCCTCCCGTTCTAGCACCCTAGGTGGGCTGCTGACCTTTACTAGCACAGTCCTCTGTACAGTGGGATTACCGTGTATGTCAGGACTGTGCTTGTCCCAACTGACTATCGTTTCCATCAGATTCCACCCCACCCTGTGCAGTCCTGAATAATTTTGTGGAAACTGGGAGATCCTTTCTGTCTCTGGGATCTTCATGGGTATTTAGGGGCCCAGGACACGACAGTTGTAAATTAGCTGCAGGCCAGCAACATCCAGGAAAAAAACACCCTTTGATGGTCCCCTTCCTGGAGTATGACCAGCCCCAGGCCACCACAAGTCTGTGGATAATCCCAGTTGCAGTCCCTTCTGCCCCAATGGTTTCTCTTAGCGATGTCCCGGCTTCTAACCAGCATAGTATGGTTCCAATCCCAGAAGCGTCTCTTAACGTCTTAGGGCAGAGCCCCAGTAGTTATACCCACAATGGCCTTTGAAGATGAGATCCATTCAAAAGGCCACCTTTGAAATGCACAGGTTCTCTCTAAATGTTGTCCTGTCTGCCATTCTACCCTGGAGGCTTGATCAATATCTTTAGTGGGGCAAAGATCCTGCCCCTTGGAATGCAGGTGCCAATCCCACCACCTCCTATTAATCCCAGGAGGGCGCCTCTGAGTCAGAGGCTTGCAGTTTCCCTTGAGCCCCAAGTTTATGGCCTTCTGTCAGGAAATGCACTGATGTTGCAATCCTCCCTCTGGTTTGTGACTAAAGTTAGAGGATTTTGTGAAGTTAACGTTTTGACAATTGAACTGTGCAAACTGTGCAAAGCATGTCAAGTGAAAGGCTGTAGTGTAAGATGTCAGGCTTTTTTCTAACACTGAAATAACTATGTGAACTGTTCATAACTAGTGAAAAATATATATTCGAAATGTTTAAAGATCCATTTCCATAGTTCTTTGGTGAAAACAAAACATTTTTATAGGATCAAAACAAATAACCCTTTACTTGGTGATGTGCAAATTTTAAATATTTTTGCTGAAACCCAATTTCCAAACATTGTTTATGCGGTATTATCAGTCAAACTACATGTTAGTGGGAACCTTTTGTGGCTATTTCAGTGGAAAATATGCTATCTATAAACCTTGCACTCCCATATCATGGTTTGGTAATATACTTATGAAAAGTGAGTTTTTTAACATGAACTGGGAACTATTACTGCTCCTGCCCAGATGACAATGCTATTGGTGAAGAGGCAAGCCAGGGATCATGTTTACCCTATAAATGGACTGGATTCCTGTTATGCATGCAGCAAACATTTAGTCTAGTAAATAAAGAGATTTTTGTACAGCAAAAATAGTGAACTTGCATATTTGAAGGTGCTCTCTTATGTGATAATAAAAAGGTGGCTCCATAAGACAAAATATTTGCCTAGAATGACGCAATTTGAGACCAGTACACGGGTCAAGTACATTACAGTTGGGTTCAGTAGCTTATTAAAGTTACAAGACCTGATTTTTCGAGCCCTGAGCCTTTAGCGAGTAGTTTGAAAAAGTCTTTAGCAACTTATGTGCTTGACGCATCATTTTTGTGGGTTGAGCGTGTGAGCAAGGAAAATGTTGCGCTCCTACTTTCAACCCATGGATATTGTTAGATAATCAGCAGCTATCCTACGTGCCTCTACATGTGGCACGTTTTTACTGACCTAATATTTATGCGCAACTTGAATGTGTGCTGTGGATATAATAGAGTGCAGCAGGCATGGTCTTACTAGTTCCTGTCTAAAGTACTGCGCATACACAGTTTGTGTATCCGAATCAGAGCCTGGATACCGTCATGGGTGACAAGCAGCACTTTACAAATCCACATTACATTACAGAATGATGGGGCAAAATTCTCTCTTCATCAAACAGTAATCTGCAAATAATCCGAAGAAACCCACAATGACAACATTTAATCTTATTGCTCTCATTATGCCCATTTTCGAACTCTGCAGGTTTCTGTTTATCTTCTGTTGCTTGATGATTTTAATTTTTTTATTCTCGCAGGTATCAGGTGATCAGCACACCGACTGATATTTTCATGGTGATGGAATACGTATCAGGGGGAGAACTGTTTGACTACATTTGTAAAAATGGAAAGGTAAGGTTTTTCTACTAGCTTGCCCAGCTTCTGCTGAAATGTTGGACTTTCTCTTAAGATAGTTGGGGATTCTTTATTCATTATTTTTTTTTTCTTTTCCTCACTTCCACTTAAATCTACAATGAAGTTAAACGTATGTCACAGCATATATCCCATTTTGTTACCGCTGGTGTCTGGTGGTATCTTGTATCCCAGTGGAACCATGGCGCCGATAATAATTAATCTATGCTCCTCATACAGTTTGTGGTTCACTAAAAGCGCTTTACTGCCTCCCGCATGCATGGAACTGAGCTTTTGGTGGATCTTCCCTAGGAACGAGCCTCTGATGCTGCCTTTTAAATTGAGAGCATAGAACCGGCTTGAACTTAGTTGACCCTCTGGCCTTTGGTAAAAGCTGCAGAGGATATCTGGTTATGGGAGCAAGAAAAGCACAGAGGAGTGCTGCTGTGTATAGTAGAAATGGGTATTTGAGGCAGTTTATCTTGTCACCTTTTTTGATTGCTGATCGGGGTCACCCTGTATATTTCACTTTGCTGTGGTAATGTGTGATATTTTGAAGTGGGATCTTTAGGTCACACTAGATGTCTTTAGTTTGTGCATCCCTCTCCCTCGGCTACTCATTGTGCGAATCAATTTTTTGGTTCAGCACCGCAACAGAGTGGATGTATTTTCAACCATTCTCACAAGTGTGCCCCTCCTCACCCTCCCACCCCATGCAAACTATTGCTCGTCTCGTGCCCAGATGGTGCTTTCACTGGCCACCCTCCTTGTTGCTTTTATCCTTGTTCTGCTTTCCCCTTCTGGCTTTATTTATTTCTTGGCACCCAGTTTCCTTGTCTAGGCATGTAGTCTCAATCCTTGATTACACACCCGCCCTCTACCAGGAAAGGTCTGGTAGGCCTCCTGCTGCTGAACCATGTATTTCCAGTGCTATTTTTTTTAAAAGCCTGCCAAAGCCTTGAAACCTGCGAGTTTGGGGGAACTGCAGTACAGGCAGAGCAGGGCCAAGAGAGTAAGTGGCAGCATTGATTTCTTCAAGTCTTTCCAAGGCAGAATCCACCTGTGCTCCAAATAGTCTTGAGTGCTACGCAAACAAATGATGGACGGAATGCTGAATAAAGTATACATTCACCCCCAGTCAAGAGATCTAGGTTAAATCCATAGTTATTTTGCTCACCATGCCACCCCAGTTTAGACCCAGCCATATGCAAATCAGACTTGACCCTGTGCCTCATGGGAACAGTTCAGACCGAACTGTCAAGCCAGGTCCTCCCTGGACCGGAAACGCGCATCCATGAGACCAGTTTCCAACTAGTCTTGAGACGCAGAAGGGCATTCCATTGGGGTTTGTTGGGAGAGAAGTCTGTGGAATGAATCCAGTTGTGGCGGCGAAGCACCATGGAGGTACCAACTGCCCTACCCAGACACTTGATTGTATCCAGGGGTCAAGCAAACTGTGTACTTCGCTGCATGCTGGTCCATCCAATGTAATGGAGTTGTAGTGTTGGCCATATATCGGCCAGGACAAATGGCAAAAGATGTGCCGCTCTGGCCCACTGCGCATACGAGTATCTGATTGGGAGGCAACTTGTATTGACAGACATGAGGACACGTCTGGCAGGTGAAAATATGTTTCGAGAACGTCTCCATTCGGTTGGACTCCATGTCAGAGGGATCGGGGTGAGGGCCGTGGTGGGATTGGCGAGACTAGTGGATGCTTGTACCGCTAAGCTGTCTTGAGTGGGGGGTTGGAGCAGAAAATCAAGATCCCCCCAGGAGCGGGTTAATGCTGACTTGTCACTTGTCTTTTTTTTTTACTGGTTGAGCAAGATCCTGGCTTCGTCCAGATGCCAATCAGTAAAGGCCTCATTGAATGTGAACATAGATTCTTGGTTAGTTTGACCTGGATTAAACATCTTGGTCGAGATATTCACTTTCAGCTTTGTTGTAGGCAGAGTAACTTCCAAAATGTCTGCCACCCACCTAATCACTGTGACAAAGGAGACGGACTCTTCTGTTGCCATGCTTGGTTCAGGAGAGGAAAGCCGCATGTCTGAGGTGTCCAGGCCACAGGCATCTTGCAAGTCTAAAAAATGTTCTCATTATCATGTTGTTGGGAGGTTTCAGGTTCTGAAAAGGGAGAACAGCTGTGCCATGCATCGGTGAGAGGGTGGTGGAGGGGATTTGGAAACTGTTTGAGTCCTATTAAAACTGTTGCATCCGGTTCCGAAGTAGATACCTGGGGTTGTGGTGCCAGAGTCGGGCTTGACACCTATGTTGGAGCTAGTGAAGATGGGTTGGAAGGCGGAGCCAGCCGCAAAGAGAGCTCGAGTGGCGCAGCTGATGACTGGGATGGATCCACCAGCATTACCCAAACTCAAGACCACCACAGATTATTCTTAGGGCGCAAAGGTGCTTTAGAGGGATCCGGTCGAGTACTGAGTATTCTGTGTAATGCCTGCTTGAATTCAAGTAGGTTTTGATGTGTTAAAGGCCTGGGAAATTTGGGATGTATTAGGCCCAGTTGTGAAATAGGTTCTAAGTTTGGGGGGGGAGGACAAATATGTGGCCAAGAGGTACTCTGCACGTTGCGTAACTCAGAGTAGCGGGACGAATGGGACCCGTGCTTGGCCTTCTTGGATTACCTCCTCTTATCTGAACTCCTGGATTTCAAAGATGAATGGTCACAGGAGCATACCGTGCACTGTAGTGCAGCCGCACCATCGACCTGGTTGCCCCTTTTCTTTTTATTGTTGCTTTATGTGTAATTTATTTTGCCCTTCACTTATGTATATAGATTTGTTTTTTGACTGTGCGTGGTTTTTTTTTTGTGCTGATGTAGAGCTAGAACTTGAGCTATGTGGATGATGATGCAGTGGAAATTGGGGTTTGATGCTTGTGGGGAAAATTAGGAACAAAACATCCATGTCGCCCATGGCGGAACCAGGTTTTCCTGTCACGAGGGGAATCCCAATGATGAAGCTTGCCCCTTACGGTGGGTGAGGGATTTCGTCCTAACAAAGGGATCTCCCCACAAGCATCATGAGATAATCTCTAGCTTCTTCCTCTTTTTGGCAATTTAGACCCAAGGGTTTTTCAATGTTTATTATGAACTACCAATGGAGCCTGTGTTATCAAGATGCTGGTGTGACTTACTATTGAAAAGTAAGTTCTACAGACTGTAACGGAACTGAAATGAGAAAACGCCCTTGGACAATTTACTGAAGGAAAAATATTTCTTAGGTCACGCTAATGAAGTACCATTACTGCATGAAGAGGGAATAGTTACCACTCAAGTGCCAGTAACCACATAACAGTACAAGAGTTGATAGCAACCAGTTCAATTGAATGTTGTAGATAATTTACCATGTTTCTGCACATGAACGAATTGTTTTTGATTATGATGCACCCCCAAGTGAATTGGTTGCCATCATTAAAGGGACTGCCTTCGGTTGTCACATAACTGATAGAAAGGCCAGACAAAAAGAACATCTTCGCCAGGGGGGAAAAGGATATGTATTTAGCCATAACATGGTCAAAGTCCTTCGTCACAAACCCACAAATGCAAATAACCTTGATAAATATACAAAACTGTGTTCATCCTGTACCTGCAAGTTCACCTGAATCCAGTCAGTCCTGACAAACCAGGTGGGCATGATGTGCTTATTAAGGTGGTAATTGACACTAGGACCAAATTGGAAAACCGATTCAGTTGCTATAGATCTCAGTTTAGTGTTCTCGGGGGAGGAATTGTATAAGTTAAAATGCCCTGGTAACCGATCTAAAATGCAGAGCCACAACATTGGAAATGCAAACCAAAGGCAGATCACACAGAAGAGAATGTTTTGATGGCGATTAAAGGAAAATACAGAGAATGAAATTAAAGTACATAGTGTTTCCAGATAAAATTGAAAATCCTGTACGATGGATGATTGTATCTTTTTTCCAGACTTAGATCTTCTAGACATATGGAGAGACTTTCATCTGAACACTCTTATTTGGCAATGCAGGGAATGTGCACTAGAATAGGTTATTTGCTTTCAGGAGTGCATGGGCCGAAAGCAGTAGGAGCGCAATACTGAAATTGGGTTCTATAGGGTTATTCTCCGTTAAAATTGTTTTTTTACATTACTTTTGCTTTTTTAGTACGGTGGGAAAAGTGAACTTTCCGTAACTTGATAATCTAAACACATTAGTTGTCTAAACCCAGTTGTATGCATTCCTAGTGCGGTTTTACTGAACTTAGCATAGTCTCTGATTAGACCTTAAAAGGGTTGTTCTCTTCTAATGCAATGTGATGGGACTCAAAGGGATAACTATTCCCGCACTAATTTTGAACAGTATGATCTAAAGTACAACCTTACAGTCGGAACATTGCGTGTGAGCTTTGGACCTGTGCTACAAAACTGTTTGCATTAAAGCAAACTGCCATAACGACAGTGCTGCTTCTGTCAAACAAGGAAAATCCAGTTTAAATTTCATATGTTAATTTTGGGTTAATGGTGAGCATTAAAAAGAACCTGTCGGGGGGCGTGGCTAACTGCCGACGGGAATGGCCGCTCGGTAGTTTAACTCCGTAGCGCCACTCCCGCATCAGCCGCAATATCGCCCAGGCCAGCCTGATCTATGCCCTGAAGCTGGTGACCTGCTGTCCAGTGACCCATGGCTCCCTGGTCTGAATTTGGGGTCGATCGGCGTCTGTGATCGGACCGTGCTCCGTGGACCAGGAGAGCGAGGACCTCCTGGCCGGCGGAAGTGTAGCGGCGCGCATCTGGCGCGAGGTCGGGGCTGCGGCCTGGTCCGGCGTGGACGGCGACGAGCGAAGGTGAGCGCGCACCGCGAAAGCGCCGAGGCGTGTCCGGACAAGAAGGTGGTGTGCCCCATCACAAGGGACACACAAAGACTCAGCGGAACGAAGGAGGGCCCGGGGCCATATCGAGCGGTGCCTGTAATTGCTCGAACGTTGGGCCTCAGCGGCCGGAGGAGTGGCGGTAAGCGGCGGCTCAAGGTGAGGCCTGGACGACTCGAGGAGCTAATGTAGTGCTCCTACATATTAAGGACCCCACAGAGGTGAGAGACAATCAAGGCAGTTACCCAGCTAGATGTAACTTGGTGCATGCATTGGAGGGGATCGGATTGAATCCGCGAAGCTGCTGCTGGGGAGGGGACCGCAGGCTGCAACCCCTGGTGGAGAGATGACCGCGACGTGCCAGAAAGAGACCTCCTGCGGAGTGAGGTATGGAAGACCCGGGCCTCTATAGCCCACTGGGACACTGGATTGATGCAAAGGAGGGGGTGGCCCTAAAGCTAATGAGTCCCTGAAGGCAGGCGGAGGCCCAGCGGGGGAGTCCAGGGACTGCGCTCTGCCACGACAGATGGACCCACGGATTGAAGACTCGTGACATAGCTGAAAGTGGTGAAAGGGTACTGATTGATTGGCCGGAGTGGTGAGACAGGCTGGGGCCCGCATGGTGTTGGAACTGCCGCGGCGCCTGGTACTCTGGGTCGGCGGAGCATCGCTAAATTGCCGATTGAGAAGGAAGCATCTGCGGAGAGAGCTGAACCGGAGTGCCGTCATCTAGCACCTGCGGCTGGGCCGCTTTGACCGGTCGGTGCCGGATCAGGCCGGATCTCGCCTCAAGTAAGGCACCTCCTGCGAAAACCGACAGGCCGAGTGGGGGCTCTCGCTGCTGGCGGCGGGGGTGCCCAGATCGGAGGGTGCGTCGGAGTACTGGAAAGGATGGCGACCGGTAGGGCGAACCGGACGGCGACCCAGTCGAAACTTTATAAATTCGCATGGCAGAGGCAAGACGGAGGACAAACCAGCAGCCGAGACACCAGATGACGCCACGGAGCCCTCGAATAGGGAGCTTATGGAGGCAATCATGGCGGTAAGGGCCTCCCTGGAGGTGAGAATTGACACGGTGGCCACGGATGTGACGCTGATCTGCAAGAACATGAAGAAATTGACGGAGAGAATGGGAACGGTTGAGAGTACAACTAAGGACCTAGTCGCTGATACAGCCCGGCTCCAGGAGCAGGTGAAGGTGCTCAGCTCCTCCCACGAGGCAATGACCCTGCAGGTGGACGACTACGAAGGACGAATGCGCAGGAATAACGTCCACATTATTGGGGTACCGGAACGAGCGGAAGGGCAGGCTGTGGACCTGTTCGTTGAGGACCTGGTCCGTAAACAGCTACAACCTAGGGGACTCTCCAAAAGTTTCACAATCGATAGCTCACCGGAGGCCGTCCGAAGCCTGGGGCGCCCCCAAGACCGCTGCTAGCGAGGGTGTTCAATTTCCGTGACCGCGATGTGATATTGCAGACGGCGAGGGCGGCCCCGCCGCTCACCATAGAGCAGTCGAATCATGTTTTTTCCGGACTTTACACTGAGGGTACAGAAGCAACGCCGTGGCTTTCTGGAAGTAAAGCTGGCACTACGAGAGCAGGAAATAAGTATGCTATGATGTTCCCTGCCAAGTTGCGTGTGGAAGCAAACGGAAAATCCAGTTTTTTTTACCCGGCCGGAGTAGGCTTGGAAATGGCTGGAGAGATGGCGCAAAGTGGAGAAAAAAAGTCACAAGACATCCTCGGTAGCAGATGATGATGTGGACTGGCGCCAGCATAGGCGCCCTCGAGAGCATTCTAGCACGGATTCGCAGGAGCCGGCAGGAGGGCGCTAGCCTGGCACTGGGTGAGACATTCTGGTTCGACTACCTATCCAGGGGACCGAGGGACTCTGGGGAGTAAGATAGCCCTAAGATCGGGTACCTGGATTCATGGGGTGGGGTAGGGGCTGGTCTGATGCTGACAGTGCGGGGATTTAAGTGACATTACCGCTTCGGAGCTGTTCCACCGCTAACATTATGTTTAAAAAAATATATATATATGCCATGGAGGGAAGTGGCCACCAGGGGGGTCTGAGCTGCTCGGGGCTGGACTTGGTCCGCTAGGGGAGAAATAGGGTCAGACACGTATACCAGTGAGTGCTATGTGACTTCAAAGAAGGGAGTGTGCTGGACCCAAAACGGCTGTACATGATGTCGGGGCGGGGATCGGGCGGTGGGGCGAGACACTAGTGGTAGACTCATGACCAAATAGGGAGTGGGGTTACTTGCTTCCCCAAGAATTGTTAATGGGTGGGCGACGGGCACTCTGCATGTTTGGGGTGGCGGGCAGTTCTGGTTCCGCAATGCAGGGAGGGGGTTTTGTTCTTAAGGCAAGGGTTTCAGGTGAGTTCAGTTGGGAGGGGGGGGGGGGTAGCGCGGGGGAGTTGCATGTTGGCAAGATTTTGTAATTGTGCAGACCGGCACGGATTGATGGGGTGTTATGTTCAGGCGACAGCAGACAGGATTCGGTGCTTCAAAGCTACCGGGGAGCGTCCAGTGGGTAGGCAATTCTCTCTACTGAGGGGACCCGGCCATCGAGGGCCCCCGACACAAGCCAACCAGTTACGACCAGGACTTCATGACAACGAGGAAAGGGCTTAGGCTGGTCACATGGAATGTCAACGGGTTAGGAGACAAGATTAAGAGGGGCGTGGTGTCGCAATATGTTCATTGCCAGGGTCTTGACCTGGTGCTCCTGCAGGAAACCCATCTGCAGGGAAACTCATGTAGGGCCCTGGATCGGAAGGGGTACCGAATGTTGGCACACTCGGGCTTCACTTCTGGATCTAGGGGGGTGGGAATACTCCTGCGGAAGAACTGTCCATACGTGCTCCATAAAACCTGGACAGACCAGCTGGGGCGGTACGTGGCTTGCACAGGTACGTGGGAAGGGATAGTACTTAATGTAGTTTCAATATATGCACCTCCTGGCCTTCAACGTATGACGCTGTCAGACGTAGCGACTTTGCTTCTAAACCTCCCAATGGGCACACTAGTGATGGGGGGCGACTTTAATTGGACGATAGACGGACTAGTGGATAGATACCCCCCTAGACCGGACTCAGCACGTGGTTCCTCTCTGCGTGACTTCGTGGAAGCCCTGGGATTGGTGGATGTCTGGCGTTGGGCGCATATCAGGGACACACATTTCACATTTCAGTCGGGAGTCCACGGGAGTCAATCAAGAATAGATTACCTGATTACACATGCACAGCATATCCATGAGTTTTCGGACTCCCGATGTCTGACACGGGGATCCCAGACCATTCCCCTGTGTTTACAACCCTGGGTATGCGACACCCACAGCATCCAGGCCCAATAAGGATTCCACCCTGGGCACTAAAGGTCCCTCACATTAAAGACACGTTGAGGACGGATACGAAACACTATTTTGCAGGAAACACTTACTCGGTCTCATCAGCGATAACACTTTGGGGGGCATATGGTGCGGTCATTAAGGGCAGGGCATTGTCGGTGATTGCTGGCTATAGGGCCGAACGCCGCAGAAGAGTACTGGAGTTGTAAACAGACAATCTTCGATTTGAAGGGGTGAACTCCCGAGATCCGAAGGCGGATACTCAACACTCACTAAATATAAAACGGCAAGATTATAAACAGCTACTGCTGGAGGACGCAGGTGGGAGACTGTTGGCCAGCCGACATCGTATTTATGAACCGGGGGAACGTACAGGAAATTTATTAGCATGGTTAGAATGGAGAGAGCAGGCGGCACGATGGGTGCGCGCACTCAAGGGGGCGGATGATACCCAGATTACTGACCCGCGGGAGATCGCTGAAACGTTCGCTCAGCACTGTAAAACAATATACGAGGCCCAAGACGCCTCCCAGGCGGCGTGGGCAGCAGACCTTCTAGCAACTATTGAGGTGAAGGGGTTATCTGAGCAGGACGGCTTGGCACTGGAGGCGGTGATGACCGCTGAGGAAGTACACAAGGCCATACAAGATGTTCAATCCGGAAAAGCGGCGGGCCCCAATGGTCTCTTGATTTAGTTAATTAAGCCTATGGCCTCCATGCTAGCACCTCACCTTCTCAACCTGTACAACGAAAGCTGCGAGTGCGCCCTTCGGCCGGACGACATACGAGAGGCGGCGATAGTGGTAATCCATAAGCCCGGCAAGCCAGCGGACGAGTGTCAGTCGTATAGACTTATCTCTCTGATTGCAATCGAGGCAAAGATATTGGCCAAGTTACTGGCGAATTGACTGCTCCCCTACCTACCAGGTTTGATCCACCCGGACCAATCTGGATTCATGCCGGGACGTAATACAGCGCGTAACTTGCGCAGGGTCAACGGGGTCATAGGACGAGTGCAGACCTTGGAGGAGGAGGCGGTGCTACTGGCACTCGACGCACAAATGGTGTTTGAATTCAAGGGATGGGTCCGGTTGCTAAATTCATAACCCAGGGCCCATGTCGTGGTAAATAACTATCGCTGTACCTCCTTCACCCACCCCCCCCCCCCCCCCCCCCCCACTCGAGGCACAAGACAGGGCTGCCCACTGTCGCCTCTGCTGTTCGCTCTAGTTCTCGAGCCATTGGCGGTGTGGATAAGGGGGGACCCAGGGATTAGAGGCATGAGATGGACGGAAGACCACGAGGACCGAATATCGTTATATGCGGATTATATTTTACTATATCTTGCCTCTCCAGCTCGTTCATTACGAGGGGTACTCCATATATTTCATATTTTTGGGGCACACTCTGGGTATCAAAACAACTGGACTAAATCCCAGATGTATTCCCTATGGGGAGACCCTCCTCGAAGCCCCCCCGAGGATACGACATCCCGGCGGCTGGCCAGGGTTTTCTTTACTTGGGGATATTTATCACCACCAATACCTCGTTGTTTTTCGAGAAGAATCTCCAGGGGGCGTTACGGCGGTTTCGAATGGATGTAGTATATTGGAAAGCTCTTCCACTAACATTGCTGGGCCGGGCGTCCTTATACAAGATGCTGGCCCTGCCGCGCTTCCTCTATGCGTTACAAAATACACCCAATCCGATCCCAAACTCCTATTTTTCACAGATTGAGACGGTATTGAAAGATTTACTGTGGGACAATAAACCGTCCGCATAGCTATGACAAAGTTAACAATGGGATGGTATGATGGGGGCATTGGATTGCCGGACCTGCGTCTTTATTACCAGGCCACGCAACTGACGGCCATTAACAGCTGGGTGTTCGGGAGGCATGATGATCCGAGCTTCCGCACAGACCATTGGTTAATGGGGAAAGGTGGCTATAATAGAGCTCTTTATACCAATCATAAGAAATTGGGACTGACTGGCCCGACGGCGCGCGCGGTGGAAGTGTGGCACGGAGTGCAGAAGCGGATGGGATGGAGGGGTCGCCTAACGAAGGTTACCCCTCTATGGGAGCCAGATATTCTGGGGAGACTGAGTACATCGGTGTGATTCGATAAGTGGGAGATGATCGGAATCTCCAAAGTAAGCGACCTATGGGACAAAGGCAAAATGGTAACATTCCAGGAACTTCAGGCCAGATACCGGTTGGCTTCCTCGGAGGGGTTTCGCTACCTGCAGATAAGCCATGCCATAGAAACGGCCCGAACTAAAAATGCGCCTATTCTGGACTCCTCCCCTCTGGAGGACAGGCTCCTGTTGGACCCAATGAACCGAAAGGCCATATCACTCACATACCGGAAGCTAATCAATAATCGGGTGGATCCGATGTCAAAACTTAGGGTGGCCTGGGAAAGAGAACTAGGGGACTTGGCCGATGAGGACTGGCGGGAGGCATTGTCATCACCCAGAGAGGTGGCTTTCCCAATGCGTCTTCACCTGGTGCAGCTTAATCCTACACCGAGTGTACTTTGATGCTATTCTACCACACAGACTTAATAGGCGACCCGACTCACTATGCCTTCGACAATGCGCTCAGACGGGAACATTCCTGCATATTTTATGGGAATGCCCCCACATACAGGGATATTGGACTACTGTCACCAGGCAAATGGCTAGGACATGCGGCAAGGCTATACACCCGACACCCACGATGTGTCTTCTCAATATCTGGGTAGCGACGGACCTCACGCAGATTGAGCAAGAATGGGTCACAGTGGGGTGGTGTCTGGCTAAGCGGAATATTGCCCGAAGGTGGGGAATTGACAGCATACCGCTACTGATGGATTGGGCTAAACACATGGATCATGCCATGCTCACCGAGAAAACTGTATTTAAAGGGAGGGGATGCCCACGTAAATGGGACCACAAGTGGGGAAAATGGAATAAGTATAGGGGAGATATATGTATCTCACCGACGATAGAGCTCCGGAGGGAGAGGCAGCAGGTAAATGTGGGGTGAGTGCAGAAACAGCCGCACACGGGGAGAGGCGACCAGAATAGCAAGAGTGATACGGCGACTCCTGACTCTGAGACATACAAGTGTTTGTTGGAGGGGGAGACTGGCGGCATGTAAATTTTGTTACCCTGGACTCGTGTGTGTTAGGGGTGCATTGAGGAAGAGTGGAAATGGTAGGGACTAACATAGCTACATTGTCTATGCAATTGTCTCTGCTGCTGTCTTTGTTTCTAATAAAAATTGTTTAAAAAAAAAAAAAAAAGAACCTGTCAGAATGGAGGTAAGTAACTGGTTAGGAAGCTTTAAAGAAGCACAGACAAAAATCTTAATTTTCAAAATATATTGTATTGTATTGCATTGTAATTGCATTTATATAGCGCTTACTACTCCTGATGAGTTGTCAAAGTGCTTTTTCTGCAAGTAGCATGCTACTCGGGAGCCAGAAAAGGATTAGTGGTGAATAAGTCTAGGGAAGTATGAAATTAATTTGAGCAGTTGACATGTTAGTCTGTTATTAGGATTGAAAAGGATATTGAACAGATGGAAGAGAGAAGAGTTTGGATTTTTATAGCGTTTGCTCCCCTGATCACGTGTTGTAGCACCTTTCGGCAAGTAGCAGGCTACTATGGACCTCAAAAAGGATTAGTGGCGAATTATTGTTGGAAAATATGAAATTAATTTGAGCTGTGGACATGTTAGTCTGTTTTTTCGATTGTAAAAGGAATAGTGGCGGGATAGAAGAAGGAAGGGTTTTAAATTATTTATTTTCGAGTTCATAGCAGTAGGAGGGGGTTTAGGATGAGTAAAGGGGAGGTGGAGGGGAAAGTCAGAGGGAAGGGTTTAGAAAGGCCTGATTGGGAGATCTGACTAGTAAAAGAGGTATGAGATGCTGCAAGGAGAGGTAGAGGAAGCAAGTGTCTAGAAAGGGTTATTTTGGGGATCATAGTAGTGTTGGGGGATTTGGGATGAATGGGAGAGTGGAGGTAGAGGATGTATTGAGGGAGGAATAGGGTAAGAAATAGTGTAGTGCATTGGAAAGAATAGTAGAATAAGGTTTTAGATGAGTCCGAGTGGAGCTAGTGAATATATTGCGAGAGATATAGCTCTAATCTTTAAAAACAATTATTATAAACTTTTATACAAAGCAATACACATGCAGTTACACATCTATATTCCAAATAAATTCTTATATACATGCTGCTGTTAATTCATGGGCCTATACGTATTTCGTTATTGCTAAAGCCTATACTTTCCTAAATGTTTGTTTTTCTGAAAGGTCTTGCTATGTAAATAAGCAACGGTTGTTCTCACAAATAATTCAGTGTTTTTTATCTTTTTCTTAGTTGGATGAAAAAGAAAGTCGACGTCTGTTCCAGCAGATTATTTCTGGTGTGGATTATTGCCATAGACATATGGTTGTCCATAGGGATCTGAAGCCAGAAAATGTGCTGCTGGATGCTAATATGAACGCTAAGATTGCTGATTTTGGTAAGACGTTTAAATATGTTGTCGTTCAATGCTGCAGCGTGTTGTGTTGCTTTGTGAGACTTGCTAGTTTCCTCTGCGCTGTACACCCTGCCACTACTGATTTTGCCCTTTAGCTTGACAAGATTGCGTGATCAGCGTTTTACAAACCTCATAGACATTGAGTCCTATTGGCTCAAATTTGCAAACCCACTGCATCAACTTTACATGGCAATGGCACATGGAACCCAGCAGTTGTAAATTTTATTTGTCTTGTCCTGATTATTGGAGGTTGGTAATGAGACAATGTCTCACTGACTTTTTAACATAGTAATTAAAATTGATTAATTGTAACAAAGATCAGTTGTGTTCCTGCCCTGCGTGTCTAAGATTACTTAATCAAATTACAAGAAATTGGGTTATTGGTTGTCTAGGGGGGTAAGCCCTGGTCAAGCATCGTCCACAGTCCTTGTTGGGGTGAGAAACCAACTAACCCCCAAATTAACCTGTGCTCAGCCCTCTGGTTGCTTGGCACTGAGCAGGCAGGCTTAACTTGTAAGCAATGTATAAAGTATTAGTGCAACTCTTCAAATAGTAAAAGTAAAAAAAAAAAAAATAAATAAAAAACACCTATAGGCTCCCACACCAAGTTAGAAAAATAGAGCTTTCTTTAATAAATAAATTCAGACCAAAATGACAAATCCAATCCGTAGGACCGGATATATGCAATTTTAAAGAATTTAGTGACAATAGCTCTAAAAATCTCAAAGCACCAACTGTGATGGAGCATAGGCCTCCTACAGGGACCCAGACAGACCTGCTGAACAAAGTACCTTAATTTCTGGTTGGAGGAGCATTGCGATATCCACTCTGAAGATGTGTCTGGCATCCGAAGCAATAGTTCTGTTCTTCGATGAGGCTGTGATTAGAAGTCCTGCGTCATCACTGAGGATCTCGTTATCGGGGATGGCAATGTGAAGTCCAGCATTGAGGATGTGTTGCGCAGTCGGGGCGATGCATCGGTTCAAAGGAGCTGAAAGACTGCAATGCCATGCAAGTCTGCCGTTGGGGCTGCTTTCAATGAGGGATGAAGGGGTTTGTTCAGAAGAGGTTGTGGAGGCGATGCAGGTCTTTGTGAATAGTCCAATCCATGCAGCTGCAGAGATGCATCGGTTCTGCTTGGGGTTGCGCAGCAGCAGAGGAAATGGGCCTCTTCCGCTGGATCCACAGAGGCTGGCAGAGCACCTTGGGTGCACTTCTAAGGGTCCATGACTGGAGAGGCATCACATGGCCGGTTAGACTCACGGATGGCAGTCCTGGTACTAGGGTCGAGGTTGTTGGGGCCTTCAGGAGGGCAGTGAACTACCCTTTGGAGTCACTGGTGGTCCAGAGTTCAACAGATGCACCTTAGCGCCCTATTGTGTGTGGCTGTCTAAGAGGAATAAACAAAGCCCCACTGTAAACTACACTCAGTCATGTGACCCAGAGACTGACTGCATGCACCAAATGGCAAAGTCAGGAAATGCCAACTGTCTTTTGCTTTCTCGCCCTAAGTGCGCCAGGTATGCCCAGACGTTGGTCCTGGGCTCACTGTGCCACTGGAATAAAGCTAACCTGTCTGAAGAGGGGTGAAACCCCGAAACCGGTCCTAGGATGCTTGTTTCGGGTCCAGGGAGGGCCTGGCAGTTCGGGCTGGACTGTTCCCATGAGGCACAGGGTCAAGACTGATTTGCATATGGCCAGGTCGAAACTGGGGTGTCATGGTGAGCAAAAGAATGATGGATTTAACCCAGATCTCCTGACTGGGGGTGACTGTTTTGATTTGTTCTGCATTCTGTCCATCAACTTTGTGTCTAACTTTCTAAAAGTGGCATATTTCAAAATCGGAATTTAAAATCAGACTTCACTATAAGTTAGGATTTTTCATTATGATTCCGAAGACACCAAGAATGAATGAGTCTCCGGTTTGCAATTGGAAGCTACAGCCTATTAAATGTAATAAGAGAACTCCTATGTTATTCCATGGGAGAGATGGGCTTGCAGAAGTGAAAAACGAATTTGAGTTTTTCAATACCAGGACATGTAAGACTTAAAATAACATGTCCAACTTTTTAGAATACATTGCACCATATCCTCTGAGCTGTCCCGGGCCTACCCAAGGGGTGACTTGTATGTAATAAAAACTAAGGGTTGGGCCTGGCAAAAGGTTTATTTTGTTCGATCAAAATGGCAGTTTAAAAACCATAGGCAGCAATGGCAAGCCTGAGACTTGTTTATAGGCTATTTAAGTGGGTGGCACAATTGGTGCTGCAGGCCCGCTAGTAGGATTTCATTTACAGGCCCTGGGCACAGGTAGTGCCACTGTACTATGAACTTACAAATAAATTAAATATGCCAATCGGGTAGGTGCCAATCCCACCATGTTTTACAGAGAGAGCAAAAGCACTTTTGTAGTGGCCAGTAATGGTAGTGTGCAGAGTCCTAAGGACCAGAAACAAATTCAGCAAAAATAGGAGTGAAGGCAAAACGTTTGGGGGATGATCCTACAGGGCCAAGCCTAACAGTGTTTCCCAAGCCCTAAAAAAATTTAGACTCCTAAGCGCATTGAGTGGGTTTTGCTAAGTGAAATTATCCAATGTCTGGTCTGCATCTCTTTGTTAGAAGTGGCAACTTCGAATCTTAGCTAATACCAGAGTTGTAATTTGTAAGAATAGTTACTGTGGTTAATAACTAGCTATGTTTATTCTAGTCCACTGATCCTTAACAATAGATTGGATTTAGGTTCTGGTTCCTTATGCCACCTTAGTGGAGGCTGAATATGCACCCCTCTCACTGGCAGTAATAAAATGGTGCATGTATGAGCCGGTATTGATTCTTTAACACTGGCTACAGAAGTACTTAAGCTGTCGTATTTGAATGATTATAGTTGTGGTGAACTGAGATATGTGATGGTGTAGCTAGGGGTAAATAGCAAGAGTAATGAAATGAAAAGTGGATTTATAAAGCGCGATTGCTGCCCGGAGGCGTCCAAGCGCTACTTGCAGAATGGAGTGAGGGGCAGCCGGGACATTTCGGGAATTAATTTTGGAGAGTGAAAAGAAAGGTCTTTAAGTGTTTACGGAATGAAGAAAGGTTGGAGTTGGATCTGAGTTGAGGGGGTAAACGGTTCCAGAGCTTGGCGACACTATATGAAAACATTGTGCCGCCAGCCCGCGTAGACTGGAGTGATGAAAAGGAATTGTCCCCATGCAATATGCTGCAAATTCCTATTTCTCACTGTCCCAAAAGCTGTGGAATACAGTCTTTTTAGCCCAGAATGTGGACCTGTCTGGTGATTTAAAGTAGTTAAAGTCCTGGTAGTGGAATGTGATGCATGTTGTAGTCTTCTAGGCACATGATGTAAAAGATGGTGCTGTATGTTCACTGGATGTGGTGTTCTAGATTACATGGAAACTCGGTAATTTAAGGTAGGGTATCCATGCTTGTCAACAGGTGGTGATCTGTTTATTAAAATGTCTAACCTGTCTGCTGACTACCAAGGGAGCATGGCAGAAAACATTACATCTCCCTGACAAATCTTGTAGTTTTGTGTGCAAAACGGATAGATGCCCGCTGCATATGTGTTCCCTCTGCATACTTGTTCCCTGTGTGGTAGAGGATCAAGAGGACTTTGGGAAGATGGCAAAGGGGACTTACCTGTAACTTTTCCCAGAATTCATCCCATCAGCAGTTGTATTCACTTAAAGATCTTATGACAGACAGAAAGCTAGATGATCCATCAGCATGCACACTATACTCTGTTGTATCAAAGTCTCCTATTTACATGCCATCAGATGTTTGAAAGATTGCTTTGCCATAATTCAAGCCTCATATAGAAGGCCTGCCTCTGAGTCTGCACTCTGAAGGTGGAATTTCTGATCATCACAGAAAGAGTTCTGAGCTGAATCTGAGCCTTTACAGCATCACTCTACAACTATTCAACGGTCCCAAATTCCTGGGAATGCACAAACCCCAATTTCTTTCACAAGATGTAAATTGCTTGGCACCAACTGTCTGTAAAGTAAAGAATCATTTAGATCTTCCTTTCAAGATCTTGTTGTCTACTCTTCATAGTCAGTGCCCTAGTGATAAGCATTTTGGGTGGAACATCCAGGGCCCTAAAGATCATCCTGCCTGCTGTGACCTACCCAGGTTCCATTCGTGTATAGTAGGATTACATCTAGATTAATTCCACTGAACTGCCAGCATAACCTTTGAAGACTGTGTTTTCTACAAAGATGTGAACTTAGCCTCCCACAATACCTGCAAGCAAGATCAATCCCATCCTCGGTAGACCCAAGATCACGAGGAAGATAAGATTACAGGTCTTATACTAAAACACAAAAAATATAGACTGCATCACACTGCGATTCATTGGGATCATCCCTTCTTTATTTCCACATGGAGCAGAAGTCCTCTCTCCAGTAGACAATTCTTCCTTGTTACCAGAGTACCTCTGTAGAAATGCCTACCATCTTCTCCTCTTCCCAGTACCATCATTTCACTTCTCACTGTGCTGTGTCGCTTTCAGTTCATATCACTTTGCTCTATTATGTGGCACATGAAACTTCATGTAGCTACACATTGAAACCTGAAGATCCCTCCAGATTGGTTTGTAGTTGCCTTCATGGAGGTTCTTCATGATGATGATTGGTGGCTCAACGAGTAGTGTTATTACCTTTTTTGGACCCAAAGATATTCATGTTTACAGATGGATTTATCAGATGGTTCTGGTAGAAAATGAATGATGGACATATTGATCAGAGAACTTTCCACGCATTTGCTGAATTTGATACCTTGATACTTGAGGTGCTGACAGATCTCTGGGGTTTCCAGGAAAACAAGGCAACTCATTGTAGTACCTGTTTGAAGGTGACTCTGGCTGGATGATTGGAATTTTTTTTAATCTTTTTTTTTTCTTCTCCCCACCTCCATCCCAACCCACCCTTACATGGGGTCTGATAATGATCTACCTGCAGCAAGAGATGCCTGACTCATGTTGGAGAAGAGAACCAATCCGAGTTTCCTCAGTTGTTGTGAAAAAGAATTATAGTCCATTTATTCTCAGGTGGTTGTTTTATTTTATTTGTGAAGCATGAGGCAGTTTGGCAGTGTTTGCTGTTGATCATTGGGTCAACCTTTAAAATCTTGCAACCTTCATGCCCCCACACCCTTTTAATTACTGGAAAGTGAAATATCGTATGAGAGCCCATATTTGTAGCTTTCAGTGTTGCATAACTGTACCCCAAGATCTATTTTGCAAGTAGATCTGGAAATGGGATAGCTCAGAGTTTTTTGTTATTCAAATTTTAGGTGCCCGTTTGGACAATTATTCAGCCTTTGTGCCACTTAAATGAAGGCACTTCATCTCCCACTAGAAGTTTACCAAACTGTTGATTTGCTTTGTTGCCCAAGTGGACACGAATTTGAATGTCTGTTGTGTGGATTTTGATATTACAACTGGTTTTGGGAGATCATTTGTGCAAGTATCTTGTATGAATGTCAAGGAACAGCAAAGATTTTGATGATGCAGTTCTAGACCTGTGCTGGTAATCACGGCCCACCTTGCAAAGCTGTTCATTAAGTCATATGATCAGTTATGTATGAGACTACAGATAACAAAACTATTTCTGGTTGACTGATGAGGAGGGAGGAAAGCTGACCTCCCTGATGTCTGCAATCTGTTTTCTTCCCGCCTCCTGGTTATAAAATTAGATTTATTGCAAGCTGGCATGGGCCTACACAGTTCTAGTGAGTTGGTCAAGTAGTGATTTGGTGTCTTGATGTAATTGTTTAGAGTTGGGGCTCTACCTTGTTGGAGTGATGCATTTACAATACCTGTACTGATTGGGCTTTAAATAGACAGCTCATCACTGTAAAAGTATTGACAACATGGGTTGTTTGAATGAACAATTGGATCAGTTTACTGTGTACAGGACATCATCTTGACAAAGTTAAACTAGTTGTTGGAAAATTGATGACATAGAGGCCTTTCTTGAACGTATACAGTCCTGTAACTTAGCTAAAGATTTGACCTATATTTTGGGGTGTTTTATTTATTTATTTATTTATTTATTTTGCAGTTTTTTAAAAAAAAATTGGTAGTGTATTAAGTCTTTGCCCTCTGAATTGCCTTGAACCCTCATGAGGTTTGTAGAGCTCAGCAATAGATTATTTCTTAATTTAAACTTAATGTTCCAGTTTCAGGCCCACTGTTATTGCTAGCTAGGTCGCTGTTGAACAGCTTGTTGAGCACCTTCTTTGCTTGTTTAAGCTTTGTAGTCTGAAGCAGGGCTAATCTGCTAACACTAAGATGGAGAGAATTGAGGCAATGTATTGGACCTCTTTCTGTGGGAGAAGGAAAGCAAAAAGAAATAAAGGCTTTTTGTAAGCTGGGTGTTGATAAACTTCCTGTAATAGTTCTATTGTGTGAATTCAATGTATTAACTCCAGTTTTCAGGCTTGTTCCATCTTCAAGGTGAGCATTCAATAATCTTACCAAGATGTAGGGTCTGGAAGCACAGCAGAAAGCACTGAAGGTGTTGTGCAACAAATGGGGGTGCGCAGCTCAAAGAGTCCCATAGGCCAATATTAGTGGAAAAATAGCTTCTTTATTCATCAAATTCTTTATTTTCTTCATTGAGTTTAAGACAATCCAGCCAACCCGTTTCATTCCCGCATAGGAAACTTCCTCAGGGCTGTAAGATGTAACAAAAATGCATATAAATTACATAAAAATAAAGACACAGGCCTAGATAAAGAAAACCTCAACATAGACTGATATAACGTGACACTCAACAACCTAAAACCCTTTTTGTTAAAAACAGAACACAACGCAAGATTTGAAATGATATAGCTACATAGTAGAAACCAATAAGGAAACATATCCTGTACCAAGAAAAGACGTAATATTTCACAATATCAAAAACCAAAATGTACAAAATATATATATAACATTTATGTAAAAGCTGTATATATGCAACAATCGTTTGCGTGCAATGCTTAAAGTATTGACATATCTTGCACAAAGAATCATTATATTGTAAGATAGCATTGCAAACAGTAAGTCCACAGTTTGTAAAGAAAGGAGGAGAAAGAGAGAAAGGGAAACAAAGGATAGGAAATGGCGGAGGAGATAAACCAAGTAAATAATTAAGTGTTACATCGTGATGGAAAAGTGGGGGGCGAAGAAGGAGACCACCTAATATAGCTAAAAAATATTCTGACCAAGCAAAAATAAGAAATGTATAGTTTAAAGCAGGGGCCATGACGAGTTCACCCACAAAGACCGCCACAAGGTTTGCAACCTTTGCTTGCTAAAAAAAACACAGCTCTGAGGCGTGTGACTTGTGAGTTGCTGCCCAGTAACCTGAAGACCAGGGTGGAACAGAGGTGGGCTCATTACATCATGGCGCAGTCGCATGAGGCAACATTGCTAAGAGATCTGGGGCTGGCGAGCAAACGGAAGAACCCAGAGAGAACTTGGGTGAGACAGGGAGGGAACTCTGACCTCCATCCAGGAGGTTGCTGAAACCAAGAATGAGAACTCTGAAGAAGACGTCAAAAGACGGGCAAAGAAGTGGCAGGTAACATTATAGGGGCTTATTGGGGCCTAGACTAAGCTTTCAGACTGAGTACTCTTATGGTTGCCCCCGAAACTGAGGTAGACAGGCACAGTTGGCGGTAAACCTTCAGAACTGGCCTCCGCTCTGAAAGGGTATTGAGGCAATGAAGGGACACAGCGTTTTATGAAAAAGGAAGTTTCCTCGTCGAATAGAGAGCTCTTAATTTCCAAAAGGGAATATAAAATCTATCCCAAGTTTTCTCAACGGTCCTCGAGTGATTTAACTGGACATGCCTTGGAAGTAATGCATTAGCATTGTCACTAGAAGCATGAAGCCTGTGCAAACTGATTTGTTTGTCAATCATAGTATCCATCTCTGGCTACCAGAAGTGTTCATGTACACGCCTTGTAGTACCAGAAATACAGATATTTCCTATGTGGGAACATTCAGGTATTCTTTTCCTTGGATCAATTGGAGGAATGATCCTGTCCTCTCATTGTTACTCGCTTGCCAATTCTTTATGCAGTTTGAAATAACCATTTTAAAAGTTTTTCTTGAATCTTCCGCTCCTAAGGCCACCCTGCACTTAAATGTCTATTTTCCTCATTCATATCTAAATCTTTACTGATGAAAATGTATAGTTGAAAGAAATAAGTAGGCTCATGTTAGTCACCCAACCTGTCAACTTCCTCAAGTGAAAAAACCACTACACATTCTGTAACTTCACAAGCCTCACGCATGATGGCCTGTCCTTCAATAATTGGCAACCTTGACATACAATCCACACAGACCTTGATTTTTCTAGATACATATTTAATTTCGTACTGTTAAGCTTGCAGTTTGGAAGAGAGCCTTGCCAGCCTAGCAGTTGTACTACTCCATCCTCCATGTGTCCACCTATTGTCAAAGGGGTTATGGTCCTCGTTTATGGTGAATCTTTCCACAGCTCCCCTTTTCCCCTCCCTCCACACACTTCAAAATGTCCAGACACCTCCAACCCTCTTCCTCCTCCCCCCCCCCCCCCCCCCCCATATAGCCCTCATAGAAAAGTTCCTTTTCTATGACCGATCAATTTCTGTGCTTTGACACAGGGTTCCACCTAGACCACAATTGCTTGCGTTCACAACACTTCAACGCTTTCTTTATCGATTAACTGTTTTAAACATGGACCATTGACTACTTTTTTCTTTCATTGGAAGCTTTTGATTGAGTTCTCCCAGTTAGTGTTCAATACCCATATAAGCAATTCTACTTTGGTTGCATAGTTCTGGATGAATTTTGCATAAAACTCAATGTTAGACCTGGCACCCTTAGGGTGGTGTTTCACCAGAGTTTTTGCCTTTTATCTCCTGTTTTGCTGATTCTCGTTTTGTTGACCTTAGGAGTTTAATACTGGTTAGCAGTAGTAAAGTGCTCAAAGTGCATGTGCTCCCCCTTAAACATGATGACATTGGTGTATATCTGAATGGCATATTTGATTTACTGGTGCCATATATTAGGGCCTGTATTGCAAATGCTACTAGTGGGCCTGCAGCACTGATTGTGCCACCCAGCTAAGTAGCCTTTCCAACCTGTCTTAGGCCTGCCATTGCAGGGCCTGTGGGCGCTGTTTACTGCCCCTTCAACTTTTCATTTACAACTACTCTCCTTTTTATTACGTATAAGCCACCCCTAAGGGCATGGTCCTACATAAGTAAAAGGTAGGACCTGCACCTGTATGTTTTACATGTCCTGGTAGTGACAAATGACCAAATTTGATTTTCACTACTATGAGGGCGGCTTCTCTCATAGGTGACTATGGGGAATTGCTTCATATACTTTTAAGTAGTAATTTCTGATTGCAGAGGAGTAGCTGCTTTGTTTAATACCCTTGGAATGGTAATGGCAAATCCTCTTTACTGGTAAAGTTACATTTGGCGTTACTAGTTTAGGAGTACCACTTTTAGAAAGTGGGCATTTATCTGCTCTTAGCACATTGTATGCCTTCCAGCCTGTCTCCAATACATGTCTGGGCTGGGGTGACCGCTCTAATTTGTGCATTACCTCTAGACAGACACAAACGCAGAGCACTCGGCTGCATCTGTATTCATCTGCATACTGATGGTTCCTCCTGGTCAGAGGGAAGAGGAGGGGCTGACACGTACACTTCAATAGGTATTGGCCTACCTTCACACAAAGCACTGATCAACCACCCAGGGTTAACCGGGCAGTCATGCCTGGACTGAAATGGGACCTGTGCACTGCAAAGACTTTCCTTTGAAGTTACCTCCACTTTCAAGGGCATTTTAGGGTATAGGTACTGGGGCTCTGAACTCTTCTAATCAGACACTTTTGGACCTGTGACCAGACATTGCTGGTTCTGCATATGCATATTGCCAGAAGGACTGCTGTGGTGTCAGGAGGGACTGCCACTCTAACTGCCTTGCTGTGCTGGCCTGCTGCCTTCTACCACTGCATTTGTGACTTTGTTCTCCAAGGGCTTATTATCTTTCCCCTGTTCCCGAAGTCTCGGGGGGCCATCAATGACTGTGAGAATGAAACAAAGCTACTGCGAGAGCCCGTTCTGCAAAGAATTAGCGCATCGCCCAGCATTTCATGTGCTGGGAACTCCAGCGCACTGCTTTTCACCAGGAAAGAACCCGTTTTGGAAAGAAAGGCACTCTGCACTTCAGTTCCGTGAAGGACCCGTGCACCTTTTGCCAGCTGTTGGGTCCTAACAAACAGCACAGCCGCATCCCAGTGTTGATACTTTGCCAGGGCAACAACAGGCCCCTACTGCAATGCTGGAATCACTGCTGTGGTGTTTTATCATCCGCGCAAACTGAGGGAGAGGATCGCATAACCGGGAGCTCTTTCCCCACGATTGCCAATGCAGCCGCTCTGTCTCAGCCCCATGGCCCCACCCGACAAAGTTACTGTACTCTTTTGGACCTGCGAGGTCCTCGTAACTGCCTGCATTCTCTCAGGCGGTTGCATCTCCACGCACACAACCTCAAGCACCTGGCAGAAAAATCGCAACTCACATTTCAGTAACTATTGAGCAGTGGTGTTTCACTTACTTGGGCAACAGGAGTCTTAAACCCCTTTTTGGAGCTCTGCTCTCTCCGATTCGACAGTGGGAAAGTTAATAGCTACCTCCAACGGGAATTACTGAAATCGCACGAAGATTACCATAAAGCACATACTAGAAAGGAGTAGCTTTTACATGCATTTAATGTGAAATTTCTTTAAATAAGCGTATCTCCAAAAGTATACATGTGACTTCTATCGTTTTTATTTTATCTTTAAAATGTGTGTGTTTCACAAATACTTTACACATTGCCTCTTTTGATGGTGAGCACTGATTTAGATCAGTTGTGCATCTAGCTTACTCGGACTAGAATGGTTCACCCTGGTTGGGGTGTACACCTTAGCCAACCAGAAACCCCATTTTTAACACTCCGTTAATCCAAGAAGAACTAGTTGTTCTTTGGACCCTGGGACTGGTGCCTAAAAGATTTCTTTACCATGGTTTTGCTTTGCTTTTATGCTAGAGCCACTTATACTTTTTTGCATTTAGACAGTTTCAGAGCATTCTTTTTATACCATGAATCCAACACCATGCCCCAATTCTTATCATGCTCCTCAATAACCTTCCCAAAGACAAAAATATATCTTGAAATGCCACTGCCCCTTGCATTCCTTCCAAAGTCTTTCATGAGTCTTTGGTAGACCGATTATGCATGGATGGTAGCCCAAATGGCATTCTATAGTAGCAGTACATTCCATTGGGAGTAAAAAAAAAAAATCTGATAAAAGAAAACATAGTTGTCTTCACGTCTGACCGGATCATGCGCACTTGATACATTGAGTGTTAAAAATCAGGTTCTTTTGTTAATGTAGAGACCATCTTATGTAGATTTGGCAATGGGTCACAGTCCACTCATAAGGCTTTGAGACTGAGAAGGTCAATGCATTCGTAGATCACCTGAGCCCTTTAATGAGTACCTCTGGAGGAAACCATGGTGACAACTCGACTGGTTCAAGTATGTGTTCCTCACAATGTTTTCGCTATTTCTTTGAGTTTTCCTCTATATAAGAGTGGTATGTTACCCTCTCTCTCTATGGCGTACAGGTACTTCCCATTTGTTGTAGAATTATGCATTGTCTGAACCCACAGAATTCTCCCGATTTTCCATTAAATACTGAATAAGAATTGAATGTCAAGTATTGCTCAGTCAAGTGTTCATCCGGCTCAATTCTTCTTTTCAACAGTTTAATTGTTTTAAAGGTCTCAGACTGGAGTAGCAGCCCTGGTAACCAGTTTTATTCCCGTTTCCTCCTAATGGACTTACCATACAATGATCATCCCCTCTCAGCTATATAGACCTTACTTCGCTCATGTTAGCTAGCAAAATCTGACTGTGCCCCTAAATATCCCCTTTGCTCAATTTTGTGATCCGTGTATCCTCCCTAACGCACATCAGGAGGATACAGTCCTTATCTTTCCATAGCTTATGCATCACTTCATTTCCAAGTAGGGTGTACCATGCACATGAATCAACCTGCACTTTCATTACAAGCTTTGTTATCCTCGGATACAAGGTTCACTTTCTTCATGCCAGTACTTATGTATACTCCTACTAAAATGTCCTTTCTTGTTGCATCTTATTACATCAATTGCAGGGCACATTTATGCATTTCTTGAATGTGATTAACTACTACACCTATTGCAACTGGTTGAGCCTTTTTTTAGGTCTCGGGACCATCCGGTCGACAGACCGGAAGTCCGGAGATTTAATGACTTGGGAGAAGAGGGGCTTGAACCCACCCCTCTTCTGCCCTGTTCTCCATTGGCTGGCCTCGTAAATGCTGGCCAGCCATTGGAGAAGAGGTCCCGTCACTCCAATCATGCCCCGTCCTTTTCGGATCGGGGGGCGTGTTTTTTGCGAAAAGTCTCAGGGAGGAGACAACAGCAAAACACGCCCCCGAATCCGAAAAGTGTGCCTTTTGCTCTGCCTTCTTTTTCTGTTCTTTGAGTCATTCCAGCAGCACAAAGGCGACTAACTGGATTACTACTTGTTTTATTAAGGTTGTTTGAAAAGCAGTGCTTAGAATACAAGTGCAGGTACTCTGTGCCAAAGTACCGGCACTCACTTTTAAAATAAAGTGCCGGTACTCCGTACCGGCCCATTTAAATCACTGGTCAAAAAGGTAAAGAACCTCTGCTCCAATCTACTGCAGAGAGGTCATGCCTTGGCAAGCTTTTTGCCTTGAAAAAGACACGAATTCTTTAAATATTGTCAGTGTGCAGAGTAAAACTATCGGGAATTACTAGCCATGTAATGTATAAGCGGAGAAGGATTTCGATGTGCGGCTTTGAAATTCCTGCAGATCTACTCTTCCTCCAGTACCTGGAAAGACACACACTAAGAAAGCAAGGGTGAGCTAAGGAGGTGTGTGTGGGGGCGGAGGAAAAGCACGAGCGGAATCTAGACTGTGCAGCCCTGGTACTAATCAACCCTGGCATTGGCCAGCACCGGAGGGTGGGCACCCATGAAAGTTTGAGCTCCTGCACTTCCAGATCAAACACTGCGTTAATTACAAAGGCGACCCACGCGCCACTGCAGAGCGGGGCTCAGGAGCCCTTACACCCTCCTGGAGGCACACCGCCACGGACGATGGATTCTGTAGTTTTTAGGTCTGGCCCGACAGTCAGTAAGTGTCGCACTTACATTGTGCTTTTGTTCACAACATACATCGCGGGCATTACCATTGGCGCTGCAGACCTGTCTGGGATGGCATTTTGGGGATCACGTCTACTTGAAAGGCTCGGCGGCGGGGGAGAGAATTGCTGTTAAGCATGGTTAGTTTGCTACTTTCAGGCCTTGTGTTTTCGAGCAACTGGGCTACTGCATTAACGCCCGCAGCCTTTTCCTACTTTTAATCTACACATTTGCAACAGTTGATACAGTACAACTGTAGCACGCTGGCACACAGTCAGGTAAACGGCCCGTCAATTACATTTTAAGTACACAGTCAAGTTGTTTAACACCTCCCATGGTTCAATGCTGGCTGAGCCGGTTCTGGGTTTCTAGCATCAGCACCTTAGGAGCAGTCTCATTATTATGGCACTACAAGTGCCAGAATGCTTTGTGTTACATAAAGAAAACACATGCCTGAATATAGTCATTGTGACAGGGGGTTGGTCGATCGCTAGGACATACCAAATCAAACTGGCGCAGCAGACGCCGTACTAGAGGAGGGGGGGGGGGGGGGGGGATTCGTTAACAGGGACCCACGCAGCACACGAAGTTACGTGAGTTTTTTTTTATAAATTAACAGCATACCCGCCAAAACTAGCCCTCAAAATACGAGAATTAGGAGGAAAAGGGAGGCGCTATTCGCTGTTATGTACAGATGGAAATCACTTTAAGGGTTTCGTAACCCTGGGTATCATGAAAGGTAGAGAGGCGCGTGGAGCACCACAGGCCGCCTTTGGACACCCCACGCTACGTGAATTGTCACCAGCGACAGGATTTCCGACCATGTCATGCATGCACCTCAGGCTGAAATCCAAACGGATTGCACCCTGCGAGAAACAAGTTACACTGCTCAGCAGCAAGCGCAAAGCCTACAGACCTTTCGGACCAGCTGAAGTGGTGCCCTCGAGAGGGGGCCAAAGGGAGCGAAGATAAAGTCAGTGACGTAGGCACAGGATTAAAGCAATGAAGCTTCGGAGCATCTATCTACAGAAACCCTCCCCGACCCTCAAAAGGGAGATTGCGAGCGAGAGAGTACCAACTCACTGCCTTGCAAAATAAGGCTGGACGAGGAAAAGAACAAACCAACGATGACAATCACAAACAGGTTCTGCGTCTGTAAACGGGAGAAAACAGCCAAACGTGCTGTTTTTTTTTGTTTAAAGCAAAAAACATACATTACCAGACAAACGACTCGATCCAACCTCAACAGCCAGCAACAAATAGAAGCGCAAATTGCAGACACAACGCTGGCCCCACCAAAGGGGCGTTATATAGGCCGAGAGCGACTGCAGCTGAGACAAATTAACCTCTTCCCGCCACCCAGTGAGAGCCTCCCTAAGACCCGCCCCCTCCGCTAGAGGCCCTCACCTGTTCCCTTTTCACAACATGTGAACTCTCCAGTTCCCTCGCTCGCTTCCCACCCTTGAAGCAGAGCCCTCATGTGCCCTCGACCCCCCCCTTACCCCAGGCCCCTGCTCTCCTTCTCGCACCCAGCATGCCCTGGGAACCTTTCGCAGCAGCATATTGAAGACAAGACAGGCCTGTGCAAAACACGCACCAACAGCATCGCTGACAGTTGCATCTGTCACAGGCCAGGGATGTTTGTTCTATCCAATCTCGTGGTCTGCACATTGCATGCTGGTACTTGTGGTCCTACATTGATGATGATGACAGAAAAACGGACAGGGCAGCTCCGGGTCGGCTGTAGCACTGATGGGGGCCCTGTGCAACAATGTTTGTTGGTGCCCCCCCAATGACCACCTCCGCAACGGATTCCCTCACTACCACCATTTGACAGTGCAATATTTCTTTTAGCCAGCATAATTCCCAGTGGTGCTCTAGCCTGTGCTGCAGAGTTAAGATCTGTTGCTTCCCAAATATTTTAAAAGGCAACGTTTGGGCTCTGGAGGGACTGGTTTCCCCCTAACTCTTGTGATGATGGTGTTCATGACTGACTTGCAGTATGACATTATTGTGGGGCAGCCCCATAGTGTATGGAAGAAAGTACCAATCGCCCCACATTGCCGTAGACAGAGTTGGGTATGAGCTCTCCCTGTTTTATAGAGTGGTTCTGGTGTAGTTAATTCTGTGGAGTATCTTGAGCTGTACGAGGCGCAGCTTGGATGTGATCACTACTTCTCTGGGTGACGCAAGCGCCTCCTGCCAATCAGTGTCATCTAGGGCTCCCACCTCCTCCCGCCATTTGGCTCAGAGCCTTTGCATGGGGTCAGGCATGCTGTTAATACTCTTCCGATAAGTCATGGAGATTGCTCTTGTCATATGATCTGTTAGTAGTCTATCCTCTAGCGGTGAGGCCTCGGGTGGAGTAGTGTCGGGGGGGAATCACCGCCTCTAACGCGTGCTTGATCTGGCGGTAACAAAACTGCTCCGTCGATTCCATCTCGTATTGCTCCTGGAGCTGCGTGAAGGGGACCATCTTTCCCCGCACCCAGAGATCCCCGGATATCCCTATGTTGTCCCAGTGTTTATAAGTTACATTTTTAAAATTATTTAACCTTCCCCCCCCACCCCCCGCCGCCCTCCACCCCGATCGGTGCCAGCCACCCCTGGTGGAGGCGTCTTGTTTGAAACTATAATATGGTTTTAAAAGCATCTGCTATGGTGTTCCTGGTCTGCAGCAATTTTCAAGCAACAAAAAAATGTCAAGATAACTCTGGTGATTAATTTTCTTCCTAGAGAGAGATTGGAGGTTTGTCTAATGTAAGTTTTGACTTATGGTAAGGTAGCGCAGAGGGTTGATATACTTGCTGCAAAGGACGCATGCCATGCAGATCACAGAACAATACTTTATGTGCCTAGCTTAGTAGTTCACTGATTTTGTCAGAGAGAGCCTTTTGTTACTTATAGTTTACAGGTTAAATTCCTAAAATAGAACAGCTAGCTATTAAGTGTCATTAAAGATCTGACTGCAAACTGGAAGGTATAGATTAGAAAGTTACGACTTTCCCCCAGTATTTCATTATCCTAATGTTGGAAAAAGGGTTGATTTGGGTAGATCAGTTCTTATTAGTAAAAAAAGAGACAACCCCGAACCATCGTGTTATATTTTAAATTCTAAGGGCCACATTTATCAGTTTTTGCCGTAGGGCATCACCGCAGGCCTTCCCGCAGCGTTGCCCTACGGCAAAAGAAAAGGGCAGGAATGCGCTGCATCTATTAGATACAGCGCAGTGTTATGCTTTTCCCCTGCGCTGCCGATGAGTGCCATGCGCCAACGCAGGCACCCTTGCATGGAGCAAGGGTGCCTGTGTTGTGTGGATGATTGCTTTCGTGCAGGAAGGCAAATAGTCCTGCACTAAAACAATCACAAGAGGTTTTTTCGTCTATCTATCTGTGCTCTTTTGCTGCAGCACACATAGAAAAGGGAAAAACAAGGAGAAATAAAGATATTTCTCTTCCTTGTACTTCCCTTACGCCTCCTCTGGGGAGGCGTACATTTTTAGTGCTCCCTTAGAGTTACGATTTTTAGAAATCTGGGCAGTGTCAAAAAGGCATGGATGTTGCTGAGAAAGCCCCCACCAACACCCATTGCATGCCCCTTTAAGGCAGAAAATGGTGTTAAAGGGAACAATATTTACAAGGCAGCATTACGCCAAAAAAAGTGGCTCAGTGCTGCCTGGTAAATATGGAGCAGGTTCCTGCACCACCAGAGCGTCACAAAAAGTGACACACCGGCGATGCAGGGGGCATATAAATAAGCCCCTGTGTGTGTGCTTCTCCAGACCAGCCTTAACCTATACTGCCTAGCCGTATGGATGACTGTTTCCCAGAGGACGCTTACTTTAAAACTGATTCTGAATCCTAGTCCTTTGGGTTTCAAAGGGATTCCTCTCTTTTTAGGTCGAGGGACCGTCCGGTCTGCCGAAGGCAGAACCGGAGTCCTTAGAGTGGCTATTTAGCCCGCCTCTCTTTTTGGCTCTCCTCCATTGGCTGGCTTCCTAAACGGAGGCCAGCGATTGGAGGAGAGAGCCGTCCCTCCAAATAGGCTCCATCTTTTTCAGATTCAGGGGCGTGTTACGTGCTCCTCTTTCCACTTTTTAGCCATGCCCTTTTTAGGTCTCGGCTCGAAGGCTGCGCTTGCGCAGTCTCGCTCCGAGATTTAATGTTTTGGAGAAGAGGGGCTTGAACCCGCCCCTCTTCTCTCCTCTTCTCCATTGGCTGGCCTCTTAAATGCTGGCCAGCCATTGGAGAAGAGTCTTTGTCTCGCAAAACAAGCCCCGTCCTTTTCGGATTCGGGGTCGAGTGTTTTTTCGATACTTTTCGCTGGGCGTGTTTTGCTCTCCTCCAGCCAATGGCAAGAGGAGAGAAAAGAAAAACACGCCCCCGAATCCGAAACCGCGTGCTGCGTTTCTCCGAGGCATTTCTGCTTCGCCTCGGAGAAAGGCGGCGGTGTTCATGGCTCTCGCTGCCCTATCCTCGCAACCTGGAGCTTGTGGTGAGGTGTGCTCTGATGTTTATGTTTCCAACTCCGGTCACAAACCATAACACGTTTAAATCCTGGTTTCTCCACTTGACACCAAACGTGTGATCTTGTCCAAACCACTTTAACTCCCGGTGCAAAGTTCCGGATTCCCCGGGAACGGTCTAAGCTCCAATATTAAGCCTTATCTTGGAAGACTGCATCCTCCTGCACTGGAGCCGCACTGTTGGGGTCCCCCGTACCCCAGGATGTCCTCGGTCCAAGGGTCCGCAGAGGTGGGTGTTCATAGCTCTGCTGAAAGTGCTCTTAAACAAACCAACACAGGCCCTACTTTCAAAACTAAACTGATGGAACTCAATACCGAGATCGCAGAACACAAGGAATATCTATTGAAACAAAAAGTGACCAAGTTACAAAAGGACATTAAAAGATTCGACAAAGAAAAGGCCTACCCCTACCTCAAAGCTGACTATGTCCCGGCCAACACTAACTACACTTCTGATGCTAGTTCCAACTCCTCCAATAGGAGCTCATCATTTGGCAGTGATTCTAGCTCAGAAAATCCAGGACCTAATCAATATAGAGGCAGGAGAGGTAGGCGTAATTATAACACCTATCCACAGCCGACTTTTCAGGGCCCACACCAAAGTCTTCAACCTTTCTGGCAATATCCTATGTTTCCCCCGGGCCCTCCCCAATTTGGCCCACAATATCCGCCACAATTTGTACCCCAAGGTATACGCCAGCCTTTTTTAGGCAGAGGTTGGGGCAGAGGGCGAGGGCGCAAAAGAGGTACTCAACAAGAAAAAAGAGTACAATGGGAGGACCCTGTTCAATCAGGAGTAGAAACCCGGAGCCAGAGCAACCGAAAACAAACCTAGTAGTAAACCTGTCAACGAGACCACTAACCAAGTCTGAAGACGATGTCCTGCAGAAAGGACTCGGTTTTGTTCCAACACCTCAGGTGGACCTATTCTTACAGACTTGCGAACTACACCAATTTTTTCGCAAGATTCGCCTCAAATGTTTCTTTGAGGGCAAGGAATACAGTTCTGACGATGATTCAGGTCTACACAATCCTTCCTCCTTTACTCCCCAGAGTGGGATGATAACGAATGAGGTATTGACATACGAACAAGCTGTACTTAAAGAAGTCAGGGCTCTGACTAGCAACAAGCATTTCAAAAACATCTCTACAGATGAAATACGGGCGGTGGAAACACTCGCCAATGACACAACCATCACCATCAAACAGGCTGACAAGGGCGGTGCCACTGTCATAATGTCAACAACAGATTACGACACAGAGTGCCTAAGGCAACTAGGTGATGTTAAATACTACACGCCTTTGTCCTTAAACCCTGTTGAACGTCTGAAGAAAACCATCATGGGTTTAGTAGATTCAGCAGAAAGCCAAGGTTGGATAAGCAAAAAAGAGGCAAATTTCCTGATCAAGAAAGAACCCAAGCCAACGGTCTACCTATCGAATTATATAAGTTGCGCCCGGATAAACTAGCGCCCTTCCTCCGTCGTATGTTTCAGGAGTCCCTTGAGGCAGGTTCCCTTCCTGTCGACCAGCGACTGGCCACGATAGTCGTGATCCCCAAGGAAGGTAAGCCGCGGGACCGCTGTGCCTCCTACAGGCCTATCTCACTGCTAAACGCAGAACCTAAAATCCTGGCTAAAGTCCTTGCCAATCGTTTGTTGAGCGTCATCTGCGATCTGATTCATCCTGATCAATGCGGCTTCATCCCGCATCGCAACACCGCCCTCAACTTGCGGCGTCTTCATGGCGCCCTCGCCAGGGCGGAGTACCTCTCCGAACCGGCCGTGCTGGTTTCTTTAGACGCTACGATGGCCTTTGACACCATCGAGTGGCCATTCCTCTGGGCCGTCTTGACCAAATTCGGCTTTGGGGAGGGATTTCTTGGCTGGGTGAAGCTTCTCTATGCGGGACCCATGGCTCAGGTGGTGGTTAATGGGCGGGTCTCTCGGCCCTTCGCTCTCGGTAGGGGTACGAGGCAGGGGTGCCCGTTGTCCCCTCTGCTCTTTGCTCTCGCCCTGGAGCCACTCGCTGCTTGGCTCCGCTGGGAGCCCTCCATCGGGGGGATCCGGTGGGCCCCGGGCTTCGAGGATCGGGTCTCGTTATATGCTGACGATATTCTCCTGTATCTTACCTCGCCGCGGCAGTCGCTTAACGTTCTCTTTGATGTTCTGACTTCCTATGGGAGAAATTCGGGTCTCACGATTAACTGGTCTAAATCCTGTGTCTATCCTATCTCCGGTGGCCCTCCTCTCTTGCCGCCTCGGCTTCCGATCCAAGTATCTCTGTCCGGCTTTAAATACCTGGGGATATACGTCTCGTTGGACCCGGTGGCTCGCTATGAGCAAAATCTCCTGCTTCCACTTCGGCGTTTGAGGGAAGACACGGCTCGGTGGTGTAGGCTGCCCTTGTCCCCGCTGGGTCGGGCAGCACTGTTTAAAATGATGTCCCTTCCCAGATTCCTCTATGCACTTCAGAACTCCTTCGATGTCATTCCAGTGGCCTACTTTCGGGAGGTGGAGAGCCTGCAGAGGAGACTGGTGTGGGACGGACGGGCGCGTATCGCCCTGGCCAAGCTTACTCTCCCCTGGTACGACGGGGGCATCGCGCTCCCCGACATTCGCAGGTATTATTGGGCCTCGCAGTTATCGGCCATTAACCATGCCACGTATGCGCCTGGCTTGAATCCGGCGTATGAGATGGATAAATTCTTGCTTCCCGGCGGGAATTATAACAGGGCGCTTTACTCCCGCTCGGCTGGACGGACCCTGACGGGCCCTACTAAGATTGCGGTACGGATTTGGAAGGCGGCCAATGTAGCCATGGGCTGGAGTGAGCGACTAACATGTGCTACTCCTTTATTTGCCTCCGACCGACTGGGAAGCCTCTGGACAACGAAAGGGTTTGACCGTTGGGACACGATTGGTATTAGTAGAGTGGGAGACTTATGGATGAAGGGCGCGGTTAAGACCTTCGCGGCGCTCCAGAGCGAATACGAACTCACGGAAAGGGAGTTCTTCCGATACGCCCAGGTTCGGCACGCCCTGCTCTCTGTCTTTGGGGAGGGGACCAAGATCCCTGCGTCTTCGCCCCTCGAGGACCGCATACTCGATGGTCATGTCCCCGACAGTACTATCTCTTTAATCTATAAAAAACTTATTAATAATCGGGCTGACCTATTGGTGCGCCTTCGGGAGACGTGGACGGGGGATGGGGTGGAATTAGACGACGAGGACTGGCAGTCCGCACTGTCGTCCCCCAAGGAAGTAGCCATTCCAGCCCGTCTCCGCCTGGTCCAGCTAAAGATTCTCCACCGGGTGTATGTGACGGGTCCCCGTTTGGTCTCGATGGGATTCTCGGAAGATGGGCTCTGTAAGCGGGGATGTGGGCTCAGTGCCACCTTTCTCCATATCCTTTGGGAGTGCCGCGAGGTGGCGGAATACTGGCGCCGGGTTCATGTGGTCATGGGACAAGTCACCGGGGTTGCGCTGCTGCCGGAGGTGCGTCACTGTGTTCTGAATGTGTGGGAGCCCAATGATTATAACGCGGCTCAGACTCGGTGGGCGGCCCTGGGGAACATGATTGCCAAGAGAGATATAGCGCAGCTTTGGGGTTCCCAGAGGCCTCCCACCGTGTCCGTATGGAAGGAGAACATGGATTGGTGCATGTTCAGGGAGAAGACTGTGTATGTGGCTCGTGGTAAACCCGGGGCATGGGGTAGAATTTGGGGGCAATGGAATGCGTATCGTGGGGGTATCTGTACTCCCCCCCCCTAGTGGACACCGATATTGCCTTGTCCCCCTGACCCCTGATGGTTCCTTGCAACTTGTTGTAATAATCGCATATAGATGTTCCTCTCCCGTTACCCCCCCCCGATCTTTCAGTACTCCTTCCTCTTGATAGCTAATTGAAGGTCTGAAGTAGAGCCCCCCGGATGTAGCCTGACCCACGCTCTTTGCCCTTATGCCTCGCCTTTTGTTTTTGGTTGTTATTTATGTTAAATTTATGTCTCCTGCTTCCTTCGAACTATCCGGAGCCATTTACGGGGCTGGGCCCCAGGAGTCGACTACTGCCTTAACTACTGTATGATCCTTTCTGAATCTAGCGGCCGGCCCTGGTGGTTGTAGGCCCATGCTTGTAACTGATTTGTTGTTCAATAAAAAATTTAAAAAAAAAAAAAAAAAAGAGAGAACCCAAGACTCCATACTTTTACATCTTGCCTAAGATCCACAAGGACACTACACCCACACCTGGTCGCCCTATAGTATCAGGGATAGACTCGGTTCTCGAACCATTGTCACAATTCTGCGACCATTTCCTTCAACCTTTGGTGAAACTCACACCATCTTACATCCAGGATACTACGGATGTATTGCGTTTACTGGATCATTTTCAGGACACCACAGACATCAAATTCCTTATCACTCTAGATGTTGTGGCCCTCTACACTAACATCCCTCAGAGGGCCACCCTAGAGGTGATTGAGGACATCCTGAATTTAACATCTGAGGCACTAACTACACCACCATCATTCATCATGGAGTGTGCCACCCTGGCATTAACTGAGAATTATTTTGAGTTTAAGGGCCAACTATACCATCAGACGCAAGGTACCTCTATGGGGAGTACCTTTGCTCCTAGTGTGGCCTGTCTCTATATGGCAGCGTTTGAGGCCACCCACATCCACAATGAAACAAACCCCCACCGCAATCACATTCTTTTCTGGAAGCGTTTCATTGATGATATCCTGATCTTCTGGACAGGGGATCAGGATAGTTATGTTGATTTTTTCAGTTGGATCAACAACCTCAACCCCTACCTTTCCTTCACAATCACAGCATCCGCATCACGGATAGCATTTCTAGACCTCACTATCCAGCTTGCACAGGGTATTCTTAGCACCACCATGTACAGAAAACCCACTGATCGTAACAGTCTTCTTCACTACAGCAGCCACCATCCCAAATCCCTCAAGGAAAACCTACCTTTTGGTCAATTCCTTAGAATTAGGAGAAATTGCAGTACACTTGATGACTACAAGAGTGAAGCCAAGATTCTAGAAGA
This sequence comes from Triturus cristatus, assembly GCF_964204655.1. Taxonomy (NCBI): domain Eukaryota; kingdom Metazoa; phylum Chordata; class Amphibia; order Caudata; family Salamandridae; genus Triturus; species Triturus cristatus. The sequence continues at coordinate 300,744,368 of NC_140581.1, forward strand.
TAACCTGACTGAAAGATCATACCCACATAGGAGTATCATATCATCAAAAAAACGTGCACGTAACAACCATCGTGATGCCTTACTGGAACAAAAAACTAAAGACAAATCTGAGGTTTTGACGTGCGTCACTACCTTCACTCCGCTATCTTATCAAGTGACTAAGGTGTTGAAGAAACACTGGGGTATACTCAACACAGGCACCATGAATATCGCTCCGCCCAGATTTGCTTTCAAACGATCAAGAAACATCAAGGATATGCTTATTAGAACTAGACCCAAAGCAAAAATACCCCATAATTCACAGACATTGTGGCAGCTTCCAAGGGTCACAGGACACTACCCATGTGGTGGATGCAGCGTTTGTGCCTTCACAACTACACACAAGACGGTAACCCTAAACAATTCCTTTCTGTGGGAAATGAGAACACATACGAATTGTAATACCTCTAATTGTATTTACCTTCTCATGTGCCCTTGCAACCTTAACTACATAGGGATGACAACCCGCCCTATTAAACTACGTATTACGGAACACCGCAGCAACTTTCGCTGCTTGAAGAACAATACGAAAATAAGCACCCATTTCCTTGAAAATAACCATTCACCAGACACTGTGAGGTGGCTCATTTTGGAAGCCTTCCCCAATATTACCAAGCAGAATCTTTTTGCAAAGGAACAGCGATGGATACACCGCTTATCCTCCCATACCAATGGACTTAACGATGATATACCCTGGGGCACAATCAAGATCTAATATTTTGAACATCACTTAACTCCTTGTATATTAGAAATGTAACAGGTTGAGATATTCTCCACTGCTACACTGTGACCGTTTTAGGAACATGGTTCCAACATGACCTTGAACCAACCTGACATAATCCCTTGAGATCGATCTGGCACATCTCTCCCTCTACCTTCCAGACCTCATTCAGTAACCCAACACATAGTATTCCGGATGTGCTCTGTTGTCTAACTATAGGTCCATCACACCTGGTCCTCCTTAACATCAACCTTCATTTCGGGTTTCACAATACCCTCCACTATTAGATACCTCTGGATCTCGTCCCGTTACTTCATTCAAACTGAATGTTTTGTAATAACTTCCTATTCCTATTACACCCAATAGTTTGTATCCTCATCCAACATGGCCACCATACTCTAATTTTCATATCACTTGATATCACTTAACCACAGCATTGGCTAACGAGCCGTGCGTCTGTTTTCCTATACGATATCGAGTTAATACAAGCTGACATCATTGCATTTTGTGATCCCTTATCCTGTTTTTAAGCTTACTTTCCAAGGTTTGCGTTCCCTGAGAACCTTGTCCAATATGGCATCCAGAGCTTAACGCCCACAGAACCAATCACAGGCTAACCCCCGGAGCCCTGGTTGCTTCTTCGCCCGTTTCCGTGTGTTCCTGTCTTTATTGAAGCCCCAACCCAAAATGGCCACCATTAATCGAGATCCTTTGTCATTACGTTTCAACCACATGACGGGGTATTTGGTCACATGACCACTCGACACACTTTAAGTCCTTCCTCCCTCTCCACAACGTTACCTTCCGGACTCGGTGGAGAGGGTAGGTCGTGACATGGTACTCGAAAGGAAGACGCGTGAGTAAATTGACCCCGCCATTTCTTCTCTTTCTTTAAATCAGTCTTATAACTTCGCTTTGACAATTGCTTGCCTATATATTTTGCTTTATTATTAACTCAACACCCCTCCGTTAGCTGTCAGTACTTAGCACTCTACCTATCCACATACGTGATAATGGCACTGTTGACAGAATACCTCTAACACAGTACACATAGACCAGATTCTTGTCCAGCCTTGGCTCTGTGCTTATCCTTTTCACACTGGTCCTTTCTTAACTAAACTTGACCAGTTACTAGTCCTATTTAGTCCTGACGCCGTATACCCCTACGAACACTATGTCTATCACACATAGGGGTAAACATAGGGATCGGATAGACTAGCCGCTTTCCTCTCCCTTTCTCTTAGATGCCTAATTCAGTGCTCTTAACTTCATATACTCAAACGAGTGATTTTCTGAGTTTACTAGGGTCGTTGGTGGTCAGCCTCAATAATTCTACCGCTTAACTTGATACTCCCCCATACACTGTATCAAGCAGACTTGGCTCCCATTGTACACTCTAACGAGTGTTTTTCGGATTTTACCAGGGCCCCTGGTGGTCATTTCGTACCATGTTACCGTCCTCCTATACATATATATTTGGTTGTATATACTCACCACCGATGCTCCTGGGCACCTTGTTTCATGACAACATGACGATATGAACACACCTTACCACGCAAACAATGACTCTCTCCCCTTTTGAGACAATGCATGAGCAAATAACACACAATGAGATAGCATCCCCTATTTGCTCTGCTCTATTGGATGTTTTTATACTGTTAGTCCCCGTTTTTTATCAACTATTCCTCAGGGAAATCTTGTGAATGTGTGCTCTCCTTGTTATTTTGTTCCTTTCAGCCTCTTAATCTAGAGGAAGTCACATTCGTGTACAACCCACCGAGTACTGTTGATACCTGGATATTGACTGACTAGGGTGAGTTGTTTAGACGCGGTTAAATTTTCTCAACAGATGTCACACACCGGTGATTAGTCACTCTAGTTCACCTAGGGATCTACCACCTCGGCGTTTTTAATATAGTCAACATTAATCCACTAATGTTGGCGTATGATGCGACACTGCACCATCTAAGTTACAGAGAGTGTGTCACCTTGCAGGCTTCACGATTCACCTGTGAATATATTAACCAGATCAAACTTGTTTGATGATACCTTCCTTTCTTTCCAGGTAGCTCCCGGTACCAACAGGTATTCAATACATAGATTGATCATTAACCCCAACCAACCAGGTTGTGTAATGTAGATAGTTTATAGTTAACATACCCCCCTAGGTCCTGAAGAATCGCGAGTATAACTCACTCATTGCGAGAAACATGTTGACCCAGTATTGCAATATACATACCACTTGAATAGGAGACATTACACTCACACAAGTGCTCTGTATACACGTTTTTAACAAAGGTAGGAAGCCATCTGAATAAAATTTACCTCAAATAGGCATTCCTTACCCTATTTTAATATCACTTATCTTTATCTACATTCATTTGGCCCCATACCCGCACTTCATCTATACGGCAGTCGGATTGAAGATCTCCGCCAAAGAGCCCCTTTTTAGGGAGCCCGTCGGGCATTGCACCGCCGGCCCGATGAGGAGCAGCCCAAATGATGAAGCATGACACCTGCAAGGGTGTGTGAGGGCATTTATATCCGACATAAGGATTTTCCACACTGACTGTACGGTGTGTTTTATCCTCCTAAAGCCTCTTGCGTTTACACTACTCTGTCTCCTTCTTCTCTGAGGAACTATAGGAACATTTTTTGCTATTATCATAGCTCTTTGACTTCACAGCCTGTAAGCGCTTTGTGAATATACACATCGTTAGTTTAAACAAGCGCGCGCCTCGCGCTACAAGTGGGAGGGGTGGGGGGGGGAGTGCAAGAGCACACAAAGCGTTTCCCTTGTAGGAGCATTTGAGAGTGATTAAGCTATTGACATTGTAAATAACAATGCAGTTTCTTTAAATCTTTTAAAAACAACAACATGAACAAAAATAATGTCATGAGCAATGCCAATAGCTCTAACTTTAACAATGCCGAGACCATTGCATTGTAAATGCTTGTCTTCTTTCTCCTTTCAGAGCATTCTTTTCTTAAGTTTACACTCTGTTGTTGTTTACAGTATGTACCTCAGATTTAGGATTTCATCTTAATTTCTCTGAATGCTCTCTACCTTAAGTAATATCTATTGCTGCATTAAGTGAAATATCCGTACTAGCCAACAGCATTTCCTGTACTTTCTTGCCAGGTATCATAGGCAGTTGATCCCTTGAAACTTGTCCACAGTTACGATTTTCAAAATAGTAAGTGGCGGTCGGTAATCAAAAAATATTCTTCTACCCCTTTTTTGCTGGATTAAAACCGTAACCTTTCCATCACAGTATTTTTCTTCTATACCTTAGATCCACTTGTTTTGAAACCTATTAGTAGACATCTAAATGACTAGGTTGTACTAAAATTGGTAGATTTGTGTCTTTTTTCCCGAAACCACCTAAGCAATGCTTTAACAATGATAACTTTCTTTATGGTATGCTATCTTCCCCCTATAATATCTCAACATAGGTTAGGAACAGAGCTTCCCTTGCCCCCCATTCCCACGAATCCATAGGTGGTTCACCTGGGGTAGGTAGAAAGATGGCAGTACTACTATACTAAACATACTTGTGGTAACACAAGTGGTCACCATTTCGAAGAAGAGAAGACAAAGAGATGAAACAACAAAAGTAGTCACCGTTGTCTACCATCACTGTGATCCTGCATTTCAGAACCGTTCCCTGATGTTTTAATTTCCATTTGCAAATTTTCACACAAAATATCCATTTGCATCAAGTAATGTTCCAGAGTCCTCCATTATTGTCAACCAAATGTAGTGTTTCATGGGTATACTCCCTGCCCTATGCTCATCCTTCTTCGGTAATGAAAGGTAATGTTTTAACTTGTTCTACATGCAGGGAAAAAAATGTTTTACCATAGCTTCAGAACAGCTTTCTCTGTATACTGCACAGGTTAAATATTTTTCCTAAATGCCTCCAACAAGATCGTAGGATAATCTGACTTGAGAGATGTACACTTTGTCTCAGGTGCCTGACTAGAACCGAAGCGTATGCCCCCCACCTATAGCAACACAGAAATGGTGATGACCTCAAAAAGGAGGCTGTGCTTGCTCGCCACGTAGAACCCGCAGGACTCGGCAATCGTCAGTTGTGCACTTTTTTTTTTTTTTTTTTTTTAATATATATGCGCTGGACTTGAAAGAGGTCAGTGGCACGCAACAATGATCATAACTAGTGAGTCAATATATTTTCTTCTGTTTTCTTACCAGTGATTGTGTGTGGCAGCACTATTGTGTCTACGAAATTTTCTACAAATGCTTTTCTTCTATTTATTTTTTCCCAGTGAGTTGGCAATTTTCAAAGATATGGATTCTGCATTTTTCAAGTACTTGTGATTAGCCATTCAGCTTGCTGTTAAGTCAATAAAACACTAATCTAGGCCCATTTAGTTCACAGCCATACCCTTTTTGGCATATCTTTGTCACCTTGATGAGGTGTTCTTTTGAAAATATTTAACACTGATTGGCATCTTGTCATGGCTCAGGCCTCCTAGAGGGGCAGGTGTGGTGCAGTTTTGAGGTAAGATAAAATGTTTGGTGGTTCTTGTGTACGTAAATATGGCTTCCAGTTTTTCTACAGAAAGGGAGGTTTAGTTGCATGTTCATTCCACATGCGCTACTGAGCTCATGGACCACATTTTGCTGATCTTGATCATGGACCTTGTGGTTCACTTTAACGGTTATTTGCTTATTTATCCAACTAAGGCTGCATATATGACTTGTCATGGTTAAATACCATTTAATGACAGTCGATGCCAAATGTAGATTTTATTTTCTCTGTTACAAAAGATTTGATGAAGGAGATTTTAGTACTACGAAGATTTTCTTCGAACTAATCAATTTGCATTCTAAAATATTGGTGTTTGGGTAGTCTAAAATGGTACTGGAAGTGTCTTTGTTTAATTATTCAACCTTGTAGGATCATCTGAATATAATTTGTGGCTACAAGAAGTGAACCTTCCTTTGAAACGCATGAAATTTGACAGGCTGCCAAGTGTTATTGGTTTAAATGGTATTTTTAATATTCCTTTTGAAAAGCATTGGTGGAGAAAAGCTAGCTTTGTGGCCAAGTGATGCCAAGGTTTAGTACATAATTGACTTCATCTCTACCCACTGAGGTCAAAGTAGGTTATACTGGCCAAATGTCTATGTGAATTGCTTCCTGGAAATGCAGATTTTTAAGCCTGGCTAGACTTCTGTCCAACAAACCCTTTTAACGGTTTCTTTTGTGTCGTAGGTCTTTCGAATATGATGTCAGATGGAGAGTTCTTAAGAACCAGCTGTGGGTCACCAAACTATGCTGCGCCAGAAGTCATTTCTGGAAGGTAAACTTTGGTGTATTATGATACATTATTGTAGTTATACACTCCTCCTATCTCTTATGGGTGACATTTATGTATTCCATATGAAATTAACTTTGTGTTATCTTACAGATTGTATGCAGGTCCAGAAGTAGATATCTGGAGCAGTGGTGTCATCTTGTATGCATTGCTCTGTGGAACTCTTCCGTTTGATGATGACCATGTGCCAACGCTTTTTAAGAAGATCTGTGATGGTATCTTTTATACTCCTCAGTATCTAAACCCTACTGTAATTGGCCTTCTCAAACACATGCTTCTGGTCGATCCCATGAAGAGGGCAACAATCCGAGACATAAGGCACGTATGTTAATAGTCCTTGGCGGCACCTTTTAAAAGTACTGTACTTTGGGGAGGGGGGGGGGGGGGCAGATTACAATGAAAAGATAAAACTTTTTTGTTTTTTTTTAACGTCCTATCAAACTCTGCATTATCAGATTATCAATCACATGTTTGCGATTTCTCAGCCCCCGCACCTCCCCATCTTTCTATTTATAGAATACACCAGTATTAGCGGGGAGCACTCTATAGACCTAGTCACATCTGTTTAATGATGATCAAGCTATTTTGTGTATTCCAAGTCCACAGTCAGTGATTTTTACGAAGACAGCCCATTTGTTGGGCATCTGATTGAAACTGAATATTTAAGGCATTTTTTTACATTTGGAGATTGATAGGAATTTACTAAACAGATCCTGGGAGCACTGAATGAATTGTCTTCGTAATTCTTTGAGTGTATACTTGGAATGTGGGGGTTAGCTTAGTTATCTAGGAAAGATTTCAGTAAACCTATTGAATGCATCCCTTGCTTCCTTGAGTGTTGCAAGAATGGTTCCTTAGGGATTGACCACACTTCCCCCACCCCCAAATTGTTTATCATCCCAGTCACTCTTCAGTCATTAGGCCCGAGACCTGGGTATGGTGTCTGCGCTGAGATGACTCCGAATCCAACGTAGTAGCCTCGGTAGGGTAATAAAATGATCTTTAGTGCTCCACATTTCTCACTTTTATTTAAGGCTTTTGGCCATCAAAATGTTAGCCATACATTTCTATTCAAGTCCGTCCGGTTTCAAATGGAAAGGTGAAGCAAACTAATGTGGCTATCTTTTCCTTTTTGTCCTTTTTGTGTAGGGAACATGAATGGTTTAAACTGGATCTCCCAAAGTACCTGTTCCCAGAGGATCCTTCATACAGTACAAACATGATTGATGATGAAGCATTAAAAGAAGTGTGCGAAAAATTTGAATGCCCAGAAGATGAAGTGCTCAGCTGTCTTTACAGTCGTAATCACCAGGACCCTTTGGCAGTTGCTTATCACCTAATTATAGATAATCGAAGAATAATGAATGAGGCCAAAGACTTCTACTTGGCTACAAGCTCGCCTGAAGCCTATATGGATGAGCCTAACCTTCATAAGCCGCATCCTGAACGGGTGCCATTCCTGGTAGCTGAAATGCCTCGGCCACGTCATACACTGGATGAATTAAACCCTCAAAAATCAAAACACCAGCTAGGTGTAAGAAGGGCCAAATGGCATTTAGGAATAAGGAGTCAAAGTCGCCCGAATGACATAATGTCTGAAGTCTGCCGAGCAATGAAACAGCTGGATTATGAATGGAAGGTAAGAACCTATGGTAAAGGTTTATTGATCTAGTAGATCATTGACTAACTGGATAGGCTAGACAGATTCATCTAGAGAGCTGAGGGCAGAAGATGTGAATTTGTTACCAGATAGTACAATATACTATGGTTCCATGTAAATGGTACTTTTGTATATCCAGGCAAATAGCTCCAGGCAAGAGAACCTTTGAAAGCTTTTTTTTTTTTTTCCCCCCCAGTGTCGGGCTGAGCACCTATGTTAAAATGTTATATACATCACTTTCCATGTGCGTGTTTGTTCTTTTGGATACATAACAAGTAACTGTAATATGATGCTCTATAACCAATTAAGTTATGGTGAAATCATGAGGCAGTGTTTGTAATTGTCACAGGAACTCCACCGTTTCAATATAGGACCATATTATGCATGTTGCCTATTATGTATTTTTTTTTTTATGTTGCTCATCTATATTGGGGCAGTTAGCTTGATGTTGCATTCTAGAAATGGAAACACTTTTCGTTTTCTAAAGAATCTTTCTACCTGTACAAAGGAAGCTTGTTGAGGTGGTTATTTGCAAGGTACAGATAGCCATGTGCACTTATTGCGATTACAGTGTTGAAATTGTGTTGATCTTTTATGGATAGAATATTGATTAAATTATGGGCAATGGTTAAGCTGTGCAGAGTGGTTTGGGCTCTTTCATTGTGATAATGAAAAACATCTTTTACAGTGACCCATGAAATATTTTACGGTCTCTGTGAAATATAGAGTTTCATCACTGCTAAAAGATTATGGGAGAATTCCAAACTGCACTTCCACATGCTCCATACACTCAGATTTTTGTATTGCACTGCATATGACATGCATCCAGTGTGGGTTCAACGTTTTCTACAGTCGTCATTGAATCATCTTTTACCTTAAAAACAAAACTAACATTTACTTATTTACATTTTCATACTTCCCGAGACATAAGGGCTTTGAAGGGCATTTCAGCTTCTTAGCAACTTAATCTAGCTCTGGCTAAATTGATCTGCCACTTTGAAACTATTCATATGGTATTCTTATAACCTCTTTTGTAGAAGGCAGCCTTTATGGTTGCCGTCACTTCTCCAAGTTTGATTAGTCAGAACTTCCTAGGAACTCTATGTTGTTTGACGATTCATTGTAAGGACTCCACAGTGCAGGAGGTGCATTGTTCGCAAAATAATTATAAGAAGCAAGAGAGCGCCGTTATGTTGGTAATAGTAATTCACTTAATTCAAAGGGAAGAATTACTTTTATGCGAATGAAAAGGAAATGCCTATATGAGGTTATCCGCATACGAGAATGTCTCAATGCATATAGTCAATTATACGGGAATATAAAATGTGATCGCCAAAAAACAGTCTAATGTAGCTAGTCTTGTATCCTCAGACCAGAAAGATTGCAGATTGTTCTAATACATCCAGAAGGATAAAGTCTCTTGGTATGGAGTTCTGTTCCTTAATGGTGCATGAAATTGGCACACCCTCTCTGATTACCATCCAGAAAACACTGTGATTAAATGAATGTGAAATTACATTTCTTCACATGTTTAGGTAAAGCATGTTGATACTTGGAACATTGAAGCTTGTATTAAACTCTCACTGCTGGGAAGTGGCTTCTAGGCAAAATTGGAAGAGGCAGAATTATAAGAGAATGTGATATTAACATGTTTAAACTCTTTGCTGTAGATTTGCCTCCTGGATTCGTTTGCGAGGCTGCTGTGGATCCTAAAGTTTAAAAGGGTGGTGTTTCCACTACTCCCTAGAGCATGGGTCCTCGTAAACATTTGTCAAGAGTCCACAACTTATGGTCTTTGGTGTGACTGATGGCCGCACTCGGGGGGTAAGGGGTCCTGGGTGGGTCCGGGATTGTGTAAGGAGGTCTAAAAAAACAATGTTAAACCGGCATGCTTTTATTAGCAGGTTAGCTAAAGTTAAGTGGTGCAGTACACCACAGTATTTACTTCTTCTGATCTGCAAATAAACGCTTGCCAGTTAAGATTCTAATCTTATATAGCTCACAGCTACCCCTAACGGGGGTGTCCCGGCGCTGCAAGCAGCAGAGATTCATACGAGTCACTCCGCAACTAAAGGAAGGTAAACGGCCAAATTTTTAAATTGCGTCTCAAAATGCATTCCGATTCTGTCAAACGGAGAGATCGTGGCAACTTGTTCCAAGCTTGGGCCGTGATGTCTGCGAATGCTCTCTCCCCTCCTCCCCCCTTTCCCCCCCCTCCCCCATTCTTGAGCAGCAAAAACTGGGAGTACGTATGAGGAAAAGATGGTTGGATCTGAGGGAGTGGGGCGCCTGAGCAAGCTTGAGTCTGGCTCTACGGTGGGCTGGCCCCTGACCCTGCAATGCTCTGTATGCCAGTACCAAGGTTTTGAACCAAATGCGGCCCGTCACGGGCAGCCAGTGTAATTGTTTTTAGTGCGGTGAGATTGAGTGACGATATGGGATGTTGCAAATCATTCTTGCCGCCGCATTCTGCACTATCTGTGGCTGTTTGATCCGATGGGCTGTGGCTACGGCACACAGGCTGTTTGCGTAATCCAGATGAGATGTAATGAGGGCGTGGATGATGGTACGTCGGGCATCCACAGGAAGAAACTGAAGAATTTTTCGGATCATGCAGAGTTTACCAAAACAAGCCAAAGTGACCTTATTTATTTGAGCCTTACAGGATAGCTCATTGTCGAATATGAATCCCAGATTCCTGGCCGAAGCCACCGGACAGAAGGGGGAACCAGTACAGGGGGGCCACCAAAATAGGGAAGGGGGGGGGATTTTTTGATTACAAAAACACCTCCGTTTTATCTGAGTTAAGCTTGAGGGTGTTGAGTGACATCCAGGCTGAGATGTCACCGAGACAGCGGCAGAAGTTCAGAAAACTGGCATCGGAGTGATCTCGAAATTAGAACACAAGTTGTGTGTCCTCAGCGTAAGATCACTCTGACCCCACAAGAATCCGCAACTGCCGCCAATGGTGAGACATAGACATTGAAAAACAGAGGGCTCAGGTTAGAGCCCTGAGGTACCCCACAACTAAGCGGTTTCCTCTCCGAAACAAAAGGTTGGAGGAAAACCTGTTGGGTGCGATCACTTAAAGATCTGATCCAGGCCAGAGGGGTGCCCTGAATTCCGATGTCATACAGTCTCTCGATCAATATATCGTGAGACCTTATCGAATACCGCGGACAGGTCGAGCAGCACTAACATTGCTGCCTTGACTGCTAAACATCTTTTCTGAATATTAGTTCTCAGCAAGTAAACAGCAGCTCATGCTGCTGTTCACCAGGGGGCTGCATGTAAAGGTGGGGCCATCCTGCAAGCTGCCCCCAGGCTGTACTTTGAGTACCACTGCACTATAGTATTTGAGTACTTGAATGAGTACCCTTTCCTCAAATTTCTTAGATATACAGTTGGATCCAATTTGGCAATTTAAAACTATAAAATCATTGAAAAGAATAGTTTACTTTTACACACACTGTTAGAGGGTATTTCCAGTGGCGCAATATTTCTTTTTTTGGATAAAATATGATTGTATGTATATGCTTCACTAGCTAATTTGGTTAATGGGCATTATGATAATGAAAAAAGATCAAGAAGAGGGAAAATGTTGAAGGGAAGATGTGAAAAAGCTATTTGAAACCATAAGGACTAGGTAAACTAGGTTTTCTTTTACTTTATATTGCAACTATCTTGCTGAACATGATCTAGGTATCCTCTAATCCATGAGCTGTATGTACCTGAAGTCTACAGGCTACTAAAGCAGTTGTTTTGCAAATCTAGTTCTTTGTGTACTGCTTTTTTGCTACTTTTCCAAAAGTAGGTTGAGGCACCCGTTCCAAAGATATGTGTTTTTTCTTTTCCCTGCAGATTTTTGATATTCTGGAATTAAAGGGTCATACATTCCAGCAAATACCAGTCTTAGGAGTCACTAGCTTTGTTTTCTGGGTGTCAGTATTTTCTTAAGTAGACTAATGGCATTTAACAATTTGTGTTGATCCAAAGTTTAGTCTTGTGAAGGACTAGCAGAATGAAAAAGTGCTAAGTCCAAGGTTTGTGATGCAGACTTTTTCGAAGCTTGTTAATGACTGTTTGTTTTACATTTTTATGGGCCATTTCTTTAGCAGTATGTAGAGCGCTAAAGATATCCTTATCTGGAAATGAAGAAATTTGCTGCCTTTTCTATGTTTATTCACTTTACATTTGATGACTTAATTTATATTTTAAGGTGGTAAACCCTTACTACTTGCGTGTCCGAAGAAAGAATCCAGTGTCTGGCACATACACCAAAATGAGCCTCCAGTTATACCAGGTGGACAGCAGGACCTATCTCCTTGATTTTCGCAGCATCGATGGTATGTTGGGTGATTTTTGGGAAATGTCCTATATGGGTTAATTGAAGTAGATTGTTCTTCGTATTTCTACGTTGTCCAACGCTGGATCTTTTATAGCTTTGTATCCCTTTTTAATCCCCCATTAATCTGGAAGTAGTCATTAAAGCATGACGTTTTTAAACCTAACCCTACAAAAAGACCATTTCCAGTAGACACCTTGGTCCAGTTACATATCAGGCTCACTACGCCTCTTTGCACAGTGGGAAATACTCAACTCTTTGTGCCTGGTCCGTTTTCTCAATTAACCAGAACTGTGCTGCCCAACACTCAGCCGCAAAGTCTGACAGTTTGCGCCAACACTAGTGGGAGTACATTGGGGAAGGACTGAAACACTTAAACTGCACCTGTCTTTTACTAATGGCGAAATGCCCTTTGCATCCATCTGCTTTGGGTTAACTCCTCCTGCCCCCTCCCTTCAGTTTGTTGCTGTACCCCCCTACACGAGGTTGTCTTGGGAGGGGATCCTTCTGACCTCCATACAAACTCTAAGGTTGTCCTAGGGGTGTTAGTCTGTTTGGCACCTCTAGTGCTGTGGTTTTTCTCACGGCCCATTATCAAAACCTTGCGGTTTCGTTTCCAATTTTATGAAAAAAAAGAAATTCTGGTGAATTCAAACCAAAGTTACTAGCAGTGCTTAATTTGAGCCATTATTTGCCAATGGGGCCCACCTGCTCTTCTTTTTGAGGACTGGTGCTTATATTCCCTCATCAGACATGGACTGTGAGCAAGAGAAAAACGCACAGTGGGGGGCGGGTCATAATAGACAGGAAAAAGTCGCAAAATGAATACGCGGGAACCCTCACGAGTGCGATAAAGGGGTAGGGAGGGTCTAATTGTGATCGGAAGTGCCATGCGGTGGATTCAAGACTTCTCAACCTTGGCATTCTGTGTGCCGACATTTAAAAGCACCAGCCGTGGATTTCTTTTTGTTTTATGTTTAAAAGCTTTATTGAAAAATTGGTTAACCAGTAAAGACATCAGCATAAACAAGAAATATATTCAAACATTGTATAAATCATTAACAATGCTAATATCAATGTTAAGGAGACAAAAAGCATTTTATGGGGATTTTAAAGATAAGGGGAGGGAGAGAAAGAAGAGAAAGAGAAAGAGGGAGGAGGGGGGAGGAAAAACAATATGACCAAATATAAACACTAAAAGTAAATTACGGCATATGATCAGATGATATATGTGAACAATAAACAAAATGATCAGCATAAAAACTGGTATAACATGAGAAATCAATAAAAAATAACAAGGAGAGTTGAAGTCCTTCAAGGGGGTTTAAAATTTTCTGAATTGATATATGTAGATTTCTTCAAAGCCAAGCGATCTAGGTATGTAGTAAGGGGTACCCAGAAAAAAAAATCAACATTGCGCGTTGGTTTGAAAGAGGAAGCAAAGGCAACATCAAGTCTGTGAAAATGACATACAGTATTCCACCAGCCTTGTATGGAGATATTTGTGAGAGTCTTCCAGTTAGATGATATGTGCTGAAATGCGAGAGCAAGCATGAGATCAAAAAGACCGTGTGAGTGTGCAGGTAGGTCTAAAGAATCAGAAGGACTACCCAGAAAGAGGACAGTTATTGAGAAAGAAGCAGAAAATGCAAAAATGCAAGAGAGGTACGACCAAACTTTTCTCCAGAAAGCAGAGACAACAGGACAGAAAAAGAACAAATGAAGAAGATCAGCATTCAAATTACCACAAGTCCAGCATTTAGAATCAGAAGAGGGTATAAAACGAGATAAGGAAAGAGGAGAGAGATAAAGTCTATGATATAGATAAAATAAAGATTGAGTAAGCGAAGCAGAACGATACATTTTTAAGGAAAGTTCCACTTTGGTTTTGGTGCGTTCTGGGTCAGGAGAGACGAAAAATTTATAGATAAGCGAAGCCTTAGGAAGAGCAGTGAGAATTTTAAGAAGAGGAGATGGAGGCACTGATGATAATGAAAAGGGAAGAGCATAATAACGATCAAGAATTATTGCCATGAGAGTAGTAAACTTCTGCAAAAAAGAGCGGGGAAAATGAAATAAGATTTGAAAATGGGAAAAGGAGCAAGGTAATGATCCATCAAAGAGTTGGTTAACCCATATGACACCTTTTTGTCTCCAAGAGTTCCAAAATATGGGTCTATTATTTAAGAGTATCATTGAATTATACCAAATAGGGGTGTTTAAAAAGGAGTCCCGTGTAACGGTAGAAGGGTGACCCAAGGATCTTAAGAGATGACGTATGTTTGAATAAGAGAAATGAGGAATAGGGAGACCTGGCAGAGAAACGTACCACTTCACCAAAGGAAAAGGGCAATAATAATGTTTGTTCAACGAGGAGCCAAAGATCGAGTAAAAGGGGAAGGATTTGATGAAAGCCATCTCGAGGCCTGACGTAAAGAAAAGGACTTATGATAGAGACGGAAATCCGGAAAGTTAACTCCACCATTAGGTTTGGACTTACGAAGATTTACCAGAGAAATTCTATATTTCTTATTTTTCCAGAGAAATTTTGAAAGGAGTGAATCGATACTTTTAAAATAGAGTGCAGGAACGTGAACGGGTAACATGGAAAAATATAAATTGGAATAGGAGCTATCATCATCTTAATTGAGTCCAGTCGACCCCACCAAGAAAGAAAAAGAGGGTTCCAGGTATTGAAAAGTTGTTCAATTCTGGATAAAACTGCCGACATGTTTAATTTAATTGAAGAAGGAATAGAGTTAGAGAACCAAATACCTAGATATTTAATCTTTGAGCTATTCCAAGCAAAGCCAGTAGAAGAGAAAAAGTGAGGAAGACAGGTTTTGGTGAGAGGGAGGATTTCAGTTTTATCAGAATTAATCTTATATCCTGAAACAAGGGAGAATGAGTCGAAT
Organism: Triturus cristatus; assembly: GCF_964204655.1. Classification (NCBI taxonomy): domain Eukaryota; kingdom Metazoa; phylum Chordata; class Amphibia; order Caudata; family Salamandridae; genus Triturus; species Triturus cristatus. The sequence goes on from NC_140581.1 coordinate 300,759,394, forward strand.
GCAGATAATAAGGGGGGGAACAGATACTTCTGGATCGGAAATAAACAAGAGAATATCATCTGCGTATGCAGAAAGCTTCAGTTGATTGTTACCATAAGGAAAACCAGAAATAGAAGTATTGCTACGAATGGAGGATAAAAATGGTTCAAGAGCCAGGACAAAAAGAAGAGGGGATAAAGGACAGCCCTGACTAACACCCCGCCGAAGAGTAAAGGGCGAAGAGAGCTGACCGTTGACAAGCACCGAGGCCTTGGGCGAAGAATATAGCAGTGAGATAAGTGATATGAAGTTGGGGCCAAAACCATGCCAACGTAATGAAGCAAACAAGAAAGACCAATCAACTCTGTCAAAAGCCTTCTCCGCATTAACAGAAATAGCGGCTAAAGGAGTTGAAAGAGATGAGGCTTTATTTAAAACATTAAGAAAAAGACGCGAATTATCAGATGTCAGCTGCCTTTAACAAAGCCACATTGCTCCTTGCCAATGAGATGGAGCATAAAGGGATCTAAATGCAACGCAAGAATCTTAGCAAACAATTTATAGTCCACATTAACTAAAGAGATCGGACGGTAGTTTTTACATAATTGGGGGTCACAACCTTCTTTCGGTATAAGACAAATGGTAGCATCCTGAAAAGTGCCTTCCGCCTTACCAGATGAGTAAAAAGACTTAAAAAGAATCAGAAGCTAGGGCAACAAAAGATCAGAAAAATGCAAATAGAATTCAACAGGAAAACCATCATGGCCAGGTGTTTTACCTTTCGTAAGGGATGTCAAAGCGATGGAGAGTTCGTGTAATGATAGGTCAATTTCAAGATCCGGAAAATTGAGATGAGAGTTAGAAGGTTTAGGTAGTGTCTCAAAATATTTCTGAATGAGAGAGGGAGTAGGGGGAGATTCTGGAGTGTAAAGTTGTTGATAAAGCAATTGAAATTGGTCAAGTATTTCCTTATCTTTATATAGGAGAGTATTATCAGAGGAATAAATAGATTCTATAAGAGTACGTTCCTTACGGGATTTAAGGTAATTAGCTAAGAGTTTCCCTGATTTATTACGGCCTCCATAATAACGAGCACTGCTACGAAGAAGAATTGAAGACGCATTATCAGTGGTAACTTTATTAAAATCTAATTTTGCACGTAAAAGATCTGGTTGGATACATTTATCTGAAGAGGTATAAAATTTATGTTCCAAAGATTTTATGAGTGCAGGAGAGGTTTTCCGTTTTTGAAGATATTGCCTCTTTTTCCTAGAGACAAAATCGATAATAAACCCTCTTGCCGTTGCTTTAAAGGAATCCCAGAGGATGTGAGGAGGTGTGCTAGGGTTGGAATTAAATAAAAAGAATTCCCTAGTAAAGGAACTAAAAGAAGAAGAGAAGTTGGGATCAGCAAGAAGTGCGCTATTGAAGCGCCAACGGGAGGGCTTGGGATGTGGTGGAAGCAAGTCAAGGTCCGTTACAATCTGGGCATGGTCCGAAATAACGATGGGCTCGATAGAAGAAGACAATAAGTTTTTAAATAGAGGTTGAGAAAGAAAAATATAGTCGAGACGAGAAAAAGATGAGTGAGGAGGAGAGAAAAAAAGAGTAGTCCAAAGTATCAGGATGCGAGAGTCGCCAAGAGTCAAAGCATGATTGCAAAATAGTGTCAAATAACTCGGCTCGAGGACCTTAAGAAGTACCCCCTTGACCTCTTGTCCTAAGCTGATCTCGAAAATAGAAGGACTGCAGGATAAGGGAAGTGAACTGCGGAGCCCGAATAATGGGGGAGCCAGATGTTGAAGTAAAGCGGCCCAATAATATAAAGAGAGACTAGGGACTGACCAACCTCCTCTGTCCAATGTAAGGATCATCCATTTAGCAGCTCTTCGAGGCATATGATAGCTCCACATAAATCTGTTACAGCATCTTTCTGCGCTATTAAGACTAGCCTTCGAGAACTCCAGGGGTATAGTCCTAAAGATGTATAGAAATTTTGGCACGATCAGCATCTTTAGCACATTCCTTCTGCCAAATAAAGAAAGATGGAGATTGTCTAGCCTACGTAGAGTGAGATTGGCAGCATCAATAATAGGAAGAATATTCATATCTGGTATTTGTTCTACTGCTGCCGAGATTTTAACCCCCAGATATGTTGCAGTCTGTACCACCGGGACTTCCGTAGGTGGCATAGATGAGGACTGAATAATCTGAGTCTTCTGGACGTTAAGTTTATAACCTGAAAGCCGTCCAAATGACTGCGCTAAGTTCTTAATAGCGGAAAATGCCAGAGACACATCCCTTGTTATAATTATAATGTCATCGGCATAAGCTAATGCCTTAAAGTCAACTGCATTGATCTCAACAGGTAGGATCCTAGTGGATAGCTCTATTTTACTCAAAAAGGGATCAATATATAGAGCGAATAACAAAGGCGAGCAGGGACAGCCCTGCCTAGTACCTCTATTTATTGCAAATGGTCTTGAAAGATTACCTGAGATTGACAGACTTGCTTGAGGGGCAATATAGAGTGATTGGAGAGCCTGAATGAAAATAACGGAGAAGCCCTTCCACCGAAGAACTCTCCATAAAAATTCCCAAGCTACCCTGTCAAACGCCTTTTCGGCGTCCAACAGGATAGCTGCAAGAGGGGAATGTCTAACCTGCGCCCAGTCCAAGAGACCAATCACCTGGCGTACATGATCCGCCGTGTCCCTTCCAGGAATAAATCCGTGCTGGCGGATAGAGACCAGGGGGGTTATAACCAAAGCCAATCTACTCGCCAGGATCTTTGAATAAATTTTGGTATCCGTGTTTATCAATGAGATCGGACGGAAGGAGGCGGGGTTCAACTCAGGTTTATCCTTTTTCTTTAACCGAATGATAGAGGTGAAGCGCCAAGAGTCAGGAATAATTCATCGCTGGGCATCTCTCAAAACCCGCAGAAAATCGTCCTGTATTTCTGAACAAAATGTACAATAGAATTCTAAAGGGATAAGGTCGGGGCCCGCAGCCTTCCCACTAGCCAATGAATTCATTGCTGAAATCACTTCCTCCCATTGGATTGGGGCCGCCAAAACCATATTCTGATGGTCTGAGATTTTAGCTGTGTGCAGACTCTCGATAAAATCAGCAAATTCGAGGTCCAGTGTTTGTGAAGTGGCTTCCTCGGAGTATAGGGAACGATAGAAGTCACAGAATACCGAAAGAACCCCTTCGGGGGTATCATAAATGACTCCCAGGGGATCCTCAATCCTAGTGATGCGGTTAGCTAACCCACGCTGTTGAAGTCGCTTGGCGAGAACCCGCCCAGATTTCTCACCATACTCAAACATTGTTGAGCGGAACTGCAGGTATTTAGCCGCCAAGTCCTGTCCAAAAAACTCCTGCAGTGAAGCTTTAGTCTGTGCAACCTGCGTTTGAGCTGTAACAATGTCCCCTCCCTCCCTAATAGTAGTGGTGAGTAAAATTTCAAATCTACGTAATTCTTCCATCCGATCCTGAATTCGGTCTTTTATTTGTTTATGGCGAAAAAAAGAAAAACTTTTAGTTTCGCCTCGTATAGCAGATTTAAACGAGTCCCAGAATATGCTATTAGAAGTCGAGCCCCTATTAAAATTCAAAAACTCAGTTGCCCATGGTCTCATATGATCCAAATAATTAGGATCCAGAAGAAGCTTGCGCTCAAACGTCCAAGATCTTAAAGTGCGCCTGTCTGCTGATATATTACATTTCATAACCAACGGATTGTGGTCTGACAATATTCTGGGAAGAATTGAAATTGAAACTGAAGATACTAACTGATCTGAAAGAAAAAAATAGTCTAACCTGACCGTTTTTTTATGGGGAGCAGAGAAATAAGTAGTCCCTTCCTTGTCTTTGCAATAGTAGAACCACAGATCAATCATAAGATGTTCTTGGACGAGGGCTTGCAAGGCTCTGTGCACTCTAGGTTTTTGACCTAAATACGTCTGACCTTTTAATATATCAAAACTTTCTGGCATACTAATATTAAAGTCCCCGCAAAGGCAAATAGGTTGGGGCCACATAGCCAACTCAACATTTAGGAAGTCTAATAACTCAGGATCGTCAAAATTTGAGTTGTAAACAGTGCAAACTGTCAAGTTAAAATTATTTACCAAAAGATGCGCAATTGCCCAACGACCCCCAACGTCCTGACTATGCCTCAAGCATGATCCTATCCCACACTTCATTAGAATAGCCACCCCCCTTATCATAGAGGACTGCCGAGAGCATGTTACCAAATCAAACCCTGGGATTTTAAGATACTCTCTATTATTCCAAGGGACGTGGGTTTCCTGCAGGCAGAGTACCTCGACCTGGAAAGAACGAATAACCTGTGTAAATAAGGCTCGCTTCCTAGCATTGTTGAGACCGCATATATTCCATGTCACAATAGAGATACTACCCATTATCTTTTAACCAAAACATGCTGACAAAGAAGATACTTTCATTTTGTTGGTTTAAACCACGAATGCCATAAAACAAGAAATTAACGTCAAGCTTATTTTCTCCCCCAAACACACTACCCCCAACCACCCTCCCACCCCTCACCCCTACTGACCCTCCCCCCCACCCAAACCCTAACCACCCCCCAAACAGGGCAGGGAACATCGTCCCAATGATGTAGAAGCTGGTGCAGACAAGGCCCCCCCCCCCCCCCCCCGAGAAACATCACTCTAAACTAGGGACTCCAAATCCCGCTATTGTTCCACTGAAATTCCAAGATACATCAGCAAACATTATAACGTGTCAAGATATCCCTTAGCCTGTACTTCAGACTCAAAAATTTTTATCTGGCCATGAAAAATTACTTTCAATTTGGAGGGAAACAGCAAAAAAACCTGTGCCCCTTTTAACTGGAAGGGGGCAATCAGCTGGCGGAGCTGCCACCTCCGCTCCACTGTAGCTGGGCAAAAATCCGGCCTAACAAAAAACTGACATCCCTTCCCAGATCTTTGCCTATCAGGCCTGGCTAGATCAAAAATCCTCTCTCGCGCCAAAAAATTATGTAAGCATATTAGGATTGCACGTGGCCTATTAACAGTCTGACCAGGGCGATGTTTTATTTTAAAGGGAAAACGATGGGCGCGCTGGATCTCCAACCGCCAGTCCCACTCCTTGACTTCTGGAAATGCTTCCATAAATAGATCTATGATGAACTGGCGCGTATCCTGCCCCTCCAAACCTTCAGGCACCCCCAGGACTCTAAGGTTGTTTCTCCGTGCCCGGTTCTCCAAATCAACCAATTTCCATTCAATGTCACCCCTCTGTGACTGAATTGAATCCATAGAAGCTTTATGGATAGCTAAGTCATCCTCCAGAGTAGAAATCCGGGACTCAGCCTCCGTAACCCTTGAAGCGATATCCGTACAGGTCTTCATGACTCTACGCAGGGAGTTTTGAACCCTGCGGCATGCCCCTTGTGCCCGAGCGCTCTCCTGTCGAGTCTCCTCCCTGTGTGCCATAATTATTTGATAAATTGTGGCTAATGAAACTTCCCCCTCAGGGGGGCCTGATTCAGACTCCTGGGGAAGCAACCCTGATTTCTTAGAGATGTTTTGAGGGACAGCTTGTGCCGAAAAGGAGTAGTCCCATGCCAAAGATCCGGTATCAGCATCAGAGACAAAATCCGTAGGGACCTTGCGGACTGTAGGTGGGCCACTGTGAGCACCCACAGAATTCAAGACATCATTGACTCGCCAATCACCAGTGTCACTGCCCTCATCCTCTGTCCAGTCCTTATCCAGAGCGCCATCCTCTCCCGATGAACCAGTGTGTTCCGAGAGTGAGAAGAAATTATCAGCATCTGTCGCATCTGTTTCAGCCTCAGCAATTAGAGGGATATTAGAGGTCTGTGTAGGAACAAAGCAAGAAACAAGGGGGTCTGCTAAGGGGACAGCCCGCTGCAAGTTAGATGCCTGGGCTGGAGAAACTACATCTCCCAGCATGCCCCGCTGCGTCTGAGCTGAATCTATCGCAGGGATTAGTACAGGGGTTAATGCAGTGCCTGACTGACTCCCTCCGGAGATCCCCTCTGTAATGGTCCCAGTTAACACAACGAGAGGAGAAGAGACAGCAGGTGATGCCTGATCGCCAGGTACCTGAATGGCAGGGGGAGAGTCAGCAGGAGTGGCCGAAATGGCAGCTAGAGGACTCGATACCCTCCCGCCAGCAGCACTCTTACGAGGTTTAAACAGGGCAGGCACCAATGCCTGTGTTCTTGAATTTCCGCCAGAAGATGAATTGACCGTAGATCCAGCCGCAGCCGAAGCGAGCACCGATGTCGACTTCAAGGGCAGCCGCCTGACCGCGGCCGTAGCCGCAGCCGCAGATTGATCACCAGTGACAGGCTTGGCAGCCCCCCGGGCCGGCCCCCGTGAGTGACTCTTGGGCGGCATTCCAGGTGACAGCTCTAAATTCTGTTTGAGAAAAGTCCGCGAAATGCAACAGCAGCCTAAAGACGGACCTGCTCCGAGGATACGGCTGACCAAGACCCGCGGGTGCAAAGCGAGACTCATGCAGCGGAGCCGCCACAGCAACATCAGAGAACAGGCAACAGATAGCAGGTAACAGTTCCCGGTCTGCGAGTTCACGGGAGTCTCTTGAGTCCCGACATACAGTCAAAGTTGAGAAGCTACTCGGCAGGGGGGGAGCAAAGCGCCAACACCAGCTACTCGGCCACAGTTGCGACCGCCATCTTGCCCATCCAGACACACTCGAGCCGAGTTATTATAAAAAAACAAAATTCAAGGTCATTATAGCAATGCATTCTGCCTGGAGGAAGATCTCTCGAAATTGGGTAATACCTAAAATAAATTTTTACACTCCATTGACTGCTGCTAGGTTGCTACCATCAATCTTCCAAGACTCAGTCACAATTAGGTGGGGAACCCAAGGTATTCTTACGCTGGGGGACTTACTCTGCGAGGGTAAAATGGCCTCTTTTGCATTTTTAAAAGATAAATATGCTTTGATTGCGTTTGATTTTTTTAAGTATCTACAGCTACGCAGCTACATAGACCGTCTTCTGATCAATTCTCCTAATGCATTAAGTAAGAATGCTCTCATGGAGTTAATCTTAAGGAGGACTCGTTTGAGTATCCTTTACCAAACCTTGCTAAATGGTCTTCCTGATGATCTTCTGTCCCAGACGGCTAAACTAGGAGGCAAATTTGGAAAGGCAAATATAGATATCGCTTATGCATTGGATCTGTCTAATTCTGTATTAGTTTCAGGCAGTTTACGTTCACAAAGTTATATGGCTATGTATGATTTATATTTTACCCCAGCCAAGATTTCTAAATGGGGTGGTGGGGGTGTTCAGGGGTGTCCTAGATGCGGTTTGGGGGCAGCAAATGATGTTCATATGTTTTTTTCATGTACTAAACTGTATAGCTTTCTTCAGGATATCCAAGTGTTTATCAATAATTCACTGAACATTCAGGTAGAACTCTCTTCCGAATTAGTAATTATGGGCTATGTGACAGATCCCAGTATGGATAGACCATTTTTTTGAATCTGCCTTTCTCTGTATTGCAATGTCTGTAGTTCGCTTATGTATAACTTCTGAATGGATCAGCCACTTAGCCCCGTCTTTTTTGAATTGGAGAGCGAGAATGCTGGCCCTCTATAATTTGGAATCAGCAGTCATTTTAAAAAGCGGGAGAAGAAGGCGGGATAAGGGCCTAAAGATTTGGGCCCCTTTTTCGATTTGGTGTAGCAAGTAAATTGGTTGGGCCAATTGCTATAATTTTTTTTTTTTTTTTTTTTCTCTTTTGTTGAGACTGCTTGTTGTTGTGTTCCGGACAGTGATTTTATATTCGGTACTGTGAACCATGATTGCCTAAGCTTTGTGCCCTTCTGTTCTTTTTTGCTCCTTGTTTTGTCAAGCGAAAATTAATAAAAAAAAAAAAAAAAAAAGCAAAATAGTGTCAAATTGTTTGTGAGATTTGTGAGGTATGAAGCAGACTGTAGATTTACGATCAAGGAATGGGTCAACAATCTGGTTACAGTCACCTCCTATAATAAAAGATTCATCCTTATGTTGGATACATTTTTTTGTAATTAAAGGCCAGAAGGAACAATCTGGTTGTGTAGGACCATAGACATTGAAGACAGTCAATGGAATAGAATTAATTAGCAATTTAGTTAGTATCGATCGACCATCAGTGTCCTTTTCTTGTGATAAAACGTTACATTTTAGTTTCTTATGACATAAAATGGCAACTCCATTCTTTGTTATTGGAAGGTGAAAATAAGACAGTACCAACCCAACTCCTCTTTAATTTAAGAGATTCAACATCAGTAAGGTGGGTTTCCTGTAAAAGAACTATGTCAGAGTTATAGGAAGCTAAATGGGAAAGAACTCTCTGCCTTTTAATGGGATTAATAAAACCTTTTGCATTCCAAGAAACAACTTTGAATTTACACAAAATAGAAAATCAATAGAAACAAAAAGCACAAAAATACTAACATGCACTATAAATCCGAAATGTGATAGAAAAATAGGAGAGAAAGATAGGCCAAGAAAAAATGAATTTGACCAATAAGTAAAGAGGAAAGAAAAGGAAAAGAGGGAAAGGAGTAGAGGAAAGAAATACAAGAAGAGACAGTACATATCCAAAAAGGATGACTGAGAATAACATACCTGAGAGGGATATAAAGAAGGATGATGGGGCAATAGTGACACTCAACAAGACTAGCCTCCCGAGAGTTGGGAGCCCAAACCGCACCAAGACGAAGTCGTAAAAGGGGAATCGCATGAGTAGGAGGTAAGTAACTCGACCAATCTGTAGAAAGCAATATAGAAAAACAATTAACAACAGGGAAATATATAAGGATATATAAAACATGTCAACGAACAAGCAACTTAAAGAGATGCAAGGTCCGGAAAAGACTAATTTATGAGGAAAAACAAACTTAAAAATACTGTGAAAGGAACCACAGAAAATCTGTTTAGAGGAACAACAAGAGACGAGAAGCGCGAATTAACAGACATATAACAGATGAGAAAAATAACTGGTGAATAATCTCAATAAGAAGACCTGGAAGGGAACAGAAAATTAAGCAGTCTGCCACAAGAAGAAGAGGAAGTATCCGTGCCACTGTTGGTGTGAATAAGAATAAAGTTCTTCAATTCTGCTGGATCCAGGAAAGTCCATGTTTGGTTCTGGTGGGTGACTTTGAAAATGCATGGATGAAATAAACCATATCTAGCACCAATAGAACGCAAAGGAGCACGGAGGTTTAGGAATTCTTTCCTTCTAGAAGCAGTAGCGTTGGAAACATCTTGAGATAGAAACACTCTCTGACCCAACCAAGAGATCTGCTGCTTAGATCTGGCTGCGGAGAGAACTGAAAGAAGATCCGTGAACCTCAGGAAAAGAATGACACCACGGGGCTTAGTTGAGGCAGCTGAATGGGGACCAAGCCGGTGTACCCTTTGGATGCTGAGAGAAGTGGTAGGTGGCATGTCCAGAAGTTTCGGAAGAAAGGAGGTGAAGAACGTCACAGGGCCGTCACCTTCCAGAGACTCCGGTAAACCATAAATGCGTAAATTATTCCTCCTGTTCCTATTTTCCAAGTCCTCAGTGTGTTGCTGAATAGCAAGGACCGACTTTTCCAGAGAGGCGATCCGTTGAGAATTGACTTGTAGGTCTGAAACCTGCTGTTCCACAGACGTCACTCTGCCATCCATTGATGACCATTTCTCTTCAAGAAACTGCATTTTGTTATTGGTCTCCTCCGCAAACGGGCGCAAAGCACGAATTTCCTCAAAGTATTTCCATAGAGATGGGAGATGGCGTTTTGTCTGGGGAAGGTGGGTCGTGTTTCAGGCGTTTAGATGACGCAGCAGGTGGGGAAGGCTTACTTTAAGTGGGCTGCGTGGAGGAAGAGCGATTAGGAGTGGCACCCGCCATTTGATTTGTATTAGGAGAGCCCGGAGCAGAGGAGAGAGATGTTGGAGCAGTCTTTGAAGGTATAAAGACAAACTTTGGATGGCGCAATTTGCCCATAGAGAGAAGACCTTCCGTAAGGAGAATGAACAAAACTTTATGATAATTGAAGACAGTGGCACCAGAAATACTCCTCTCAAGAACAGTCATCCGCGTAGAGCAGGTAAGTCAAAGTATCTTATCTCAGCAAGAAAAACGTCCAGCACAATGAGAAAGTGAATGCACAACAACAGCGACACAGAGAACCTTGAAATATTAGTGATGAGAGGGCATAGGCAGAGGTGGGAGTTCTGCTAGCATTCCAGCGTAAAAAAATGCGCTCATATAGAAGGCTTCAGGAGGTCTAGCAACTGTGATGGCAGCCAATGAGGAAGCAAATAGAGCCTTATAGATGCATTTAGCCTGAAGCAGAGCAATTGAACCATTCCTCCTCAATGAATTAAGTTGCAATTAATAATAAGAATAAAAAACAGCCGGAGCGCGCAACCAAAATGGCCGCGTAGGTGCGAGGCTCCCGAGGACCTCCGCAACCTCCTACGACTATCCTGAATTTATCCTGTCCCGTATGAGGGGACTGTGTTGGTGAGCCTGAGCTGAGGTGGCACCCGTTTCCCGTTTCCAAATTGGACCTCGGACACCGGAGTGAGCACCGATTGAGGTTTGCGGCCCTCTCCTCGCTGGACCCCGGATTTGCGATGAGGGGTGATCCAGTGACAAAGTGAACAACAGCGGCGGGCCGGGCCTGGCGAGTCGCGTACCCCGCACTTTCGCTTTCGCACCCCCTTGCCGTCTCTGCAGGGTTGGGTCGCGGGGCTCTTTGTGTTGGTGTGGCCTCGCTGGGAGACCCTGCCTGCCCGCCGGCTGTGATCCACCCCGCTGCACTGGCCCTGATTGCCTGCCCTTCAAGACGTGGCTGGTGCGACTGGGAGACTGGTGGCCATGGCCACGAAACAAGATGGAGACCGGGCAAAGATCAAATCGACCCGGCGTGGCGCCGTCCATCAGGCCAACAGTATGGACCGCTATACCCTCCAGAAGGGATATCCCGATGGACCGCACAAGTCCCCTGAGGGCCCTCCTGCTGCCCCGGACCTGCCCACGGATCTGACTCTGCGGGATGTCATGGGCGCCATTGCCGAGATGAAGGCCTCGGTGGGCCAGCGGTTCGATACACTGGCGCAGAAGATCGACTCGGTCCTCGTGGATGTTGGCCTGGTGAGGGCCGATCTTTCCAAAACCAACGACCGAGTTGATTCTTTGGCCCACACCGCATCGGGCCTTACGACAGAGGTGGCGGCCCTACAAACAGAGGTGCGCCGGCTTAGTCAGGCGAGTGCGCTTATGGATCGGCGCCTGGAGGACTCCGAGAGTCGGGCCCGGAGGAACAACATTCGCATCATAGGGGTGCCTGAGGGACGCGAGGGGGCGGCGGCGGACCTCTTTGTGGAGGACCTGATTGCTACCCATCTCCAGCCACGGGGGCTGAGTAAATTCTTCGCTGTTGAGAGGGCCCACAGGGTTCCCGGGGGAAGGCCGAAGGTCGGAGCCCCTCCGCGACCTCTCATTGCCCGGATTTTCAATTTTCGGGACCGAGACGCTATCCTGCAAACCTCCAGACTGCATGGGCCGGTTAAGCTTGACAATACGGAGGTGAACTTTTACCCCGATTTCACCCCAGTGGTCCAGAAGCAGAGACTGAGCTTCCTAGGCGTCAAACGCCGTCTTCGGGACCTAAACCTCAAATACGCTATGCTCTTCCCAGCCAAGCTGCGAGTGGAGGTAGAGGGTCGCACGCACTTTTTTGATCGTCCCGAAGCGGCCGGGGACTGGCTGGATACTCTGTCCGGGGATCGTGATCGAGGGGGCGGGGGGGGGGGGCGGCGGGGGGAGACGGCCCACTGGATCGGGACTGAGGGGTTAATATTAGGCCTCACTCTGGACGAAAATGATGCCACTTTCGATTAAGCGTCTGTTTGAATAAGTTCCCCTCCTATGGAGGTTGTGTGGGGTCTACTGGGGGGTTCTCCTTCCTCCTCCAGGGGGTTTAGCTAGTTTAACTATATATGGGGCGACAGGCACACTGCACGTTGGGGGGGCTGTTCGGGCTCATGCAGGGGTGCAGGGAGGGGGGAGTTTTGTTGGGGTGGGTGGGTGGGGATGGGGTGTTGTTCGTTTTCACCACAATGCAAATGTATCTTTGTTTTAGCTCTAAAGTGCTCTCGGGGGGACAAACGATGGCTTCTGTATATGATGGGGGGTAGGGAATTAACTTTGTTGTCCTGGAATGTGAATGGACTGGGGGACAGGATCAAACGAGGTGTGGTCCTGCAATTCTTGAAGCGAATCTCGCCCGATGTAGTTTTTCTGCAGGAGACACACCTCATTGGCAACTCCTTCTGCGCCATGAATCGGCGTGGCTATCGCCTAGTGGCCCACTCGGGCTTCACGTCTGGCTCAAGGGGTGTGGGAATCATGGTGAAGAACTCGCTCCCGTTGGGAGATTGATGAGGTGCTCCATGATGACAGGGGGCGTTACACGGTCTTGGTGGGAAGAATGGAGGGCAAAGTGGTCGTTTTTGTGTCAGTATACATCCCGCCGGGGCTGCAGTCGACTACCTTTGCAGACCTGGGGCGCCTTCTCCTTGGCCTTCCGGGGGGGCTTCTGGTGGTGGGGGGGGATTTCAATGCGGTGGTTTCCGGGACTGTGGATCGTCACCCCCCTAGGGACCTCCCCCGGGCCCAGGCGTGGCTATCTGGCCTCTTGGATACTTTGGGATTGGTGGACTGCTGGCGTTTAAAACATCCTACGCAGCTACAGTATACCTTCCACTCGGGGGCCCATGGTAGTCTCTCACGACTAGATTATGTCCTGGTTCCGGCGGCCTATGTTGGGAGGGTGGGAGAGGTGCGTCATTTGGCACGGGTATCTCGGACCACTCCCCGCTATTGTTACACTTTGATCTCTTTCCGAGGGGTGAGGGTAGGGTGGTCCCGATCAATCCCTGGTACCTGCGCGACCCCACCATTCGCGCTGACTTGATTAAATCCCTTCAGCGCTATTTTGACGAGAATGTCGGGTCCGTGCCTTCGGCTGTATCACTATGGGAGGCCTTCAAGACAGTACTCCGCGGAGAGGCCCTGTCCCTTATTTCCCACGCCCGGAGGCGCGAGCGGGAGGAGGTGACCCGGGTGGAAGCTGAGATAGCCGAGTTGGAGGGTAATCTAGAATGTGGGGTGACGGATGCCGCATTACATGTCCTCCAACTCAAGCAAACGGCCTATAGGGCCCTCGTCACGGAGGCGGCCAGGGGCCTCAGTAGAGAGCAACAGGGGCGACTGTATGATGTGGGTGATAAGGCTGGTAAACTGATAGCATGGCTGGACAAAAAGGAGAGAGCGAGTCGTGTGGTCCCGCTGATTGAGAAAACGGATGGTGTGTGTGTCACTGAGCCGGAAGAAATTGTCTCCTGTTTCGCGGATTATTTCCGTGGGGTGTATTCCCCGGTGTCTTCCTGCTCTGAAGAGGATTCCCGTGCCCTGCTCAGGGATATCGCGCTGCCGTCCCTTTCGGAGGAGGACAGAGTGTCGCTGGACGCCGCTCCAACCTCCGACGAAATCGCCCTCGCCATACGTTCGGTCGCATCCGGCAAGGCCATGGATCCTAATGGTCTCCCTATCGAGCTGTACAAGTTGCGACCGGATACGCTGGCACCACATCTCCGGGCTATGTTCCTGGCGGCCCACTCGGTGGGCTCCCTCCCGCTGGACCAGCGTCTGGTTACAATCGTGGTTATCCACAAGGAGGGGAGACCTCGGGACCGGGTTACATCTTATCGGCCCATTTCGCTATTGAATGCGGAACCCAAAATTCTCGCCAAGGTACTGGCCAATCGGCTGGTCGGCGTGGTGGGCGACTTGGTTCATCAGGACCAGTCCGGCTTTATTCCCCATCGCAATACAGCCCTTAACTTGCGGCGTTTGCATGGGGTGCTCGCACGTGTCCCGTTCATACGGGAGCCGGCCATTTTGGCGTCATTAGACGCCACCATGGCGTTTGACACGCTTGAATGGCCTTACATCTGGGCGATGCTTGCAAAGTTTGGTTTTGGCGTGGGGTTCATCAGTTGGGTCAAATTGCTGTATTCGGGCCCATTGGCGCAGGTGGTGGTGAACGGTAGAGTATCGGCTCCGTTCGAGCTGGGCCGGGGCACGCGGCAGGGCTGCCCCTTATCGCCGCTCCTTTTTGCGCTCGCCTTGGAGCCCCTGGCGGAGTGGCTGCGGTGGCATCCTTCTATCCGTGGTCTCCGTTGGACCCCCGAGTATGAGGACCGCGTATCCCTATACGCTGATGACATCCTCTTGTACCTAGCTTCCCCACGTAAATCACTGATAGTACTGGTTGATGTTTTACATTCATTTGGTCGCAACTCCGGCCTTGTCATCAACTGGGCTAAATCATGTGTGTATGTACTCTCTGGGGAGGCTCCCATCCTCCCGCGGGGCTGTCCGATCCAGATCGCCCCGCGGGGGTTTAGGTACCTGGGTGTCTTCATTACTCTGGACCCGGAGGCCCGGTATGATCAGAACTTGCTTCCCCCCCTCCAACGCCTGAAGGAGGACGTCGCACGCTGGCGGCGCTTGCCGCTTTCGCCACTCGGCCGGGCGGCATTGTTTAAGATGATGTCGCTGCCGCGTTTCCTGTACGCTTTGCAGAACACTATGGACCTCGTCCCGGCGCGCTACTTCCGTGAGGTGGAGAGTTTGCAGCGCCGCCTGTTCTGGGATGGGAGGCCACGTATTGCCCTGGCGAAGCTGACGCTCCCATGGTATGATGGGGGGATTGCCCTCCCGGATATTAAACGGTACTACTGGGCCTCTCAGATGGCTGCGATTAATCACGGCCTATACGGGCCCGCCTTAAACCCGGCATTCGAAATGGATAAGATGCTACTCCCAGGTGGTTACTATAATCGAGCGCTCTACTCCAGTGCGCCCGACGCTCGACTAACGGGCCCCACGCGTGTCATGGTGCGAGTGTGGCACGCGGCCAATGTGGCTATGGGATGGAAGGACCGTTTGACCCGGGCGTCACCACTATACGCGTCTGAGCGGTTGGGCTCCCTGTGGACCTCGAAGGGCTTCGAGAAGTGGGACATGATAGGCATCAGCAAAGTGGGGGATCTCTGGACGAGGGGAGGATTTAAAATGTTCGAGATGCTGCAGACGGAATTCCAGTTGCAGGGCAGGGAGTACTTTCGGTATTTGCAGGTCCGTCATGCACTAAGCTCTGTCTTCCCGGACGTTGCCTCCATCCCGGAGTATTCCCCCTTGGAGGATAGAGTGCTGGATGGACACGTTCCGGACAGCACGATCTCACTGATCTACAAAAAACTGATCAACGACCGCTTGGGATAAAAAAAAAAAATAAATAAAAAAAAACAGCCGGAAGTCCAGTGAAACAATAGAGGAGCCAGCATTTAAGAGGCATCCCTATGAAGCAGATTCCCGACATTGAGGTATTGTAGGAACTCGCGAGTAGACAAAATGGCGGCCGCTGTGAGGAGATACAAAAAACGCTGAAAAATCATCAAACGTGGCCCTTTGAACATCGGAAGAAAGCTCACCAGGGGCAGTCAAGTTTCCGGTGCATGATGCGTGTAGTTACAGGCGGCGAACTCCATGGGAAGCGCTGTAAATATTTCGACGCGAGTCTCGGTGCGGCGGAGCGAACCCTCTAAGCGGCCATCTTGTGCGGCGTCTCGGCCACGCCCCCCCAGCCGTGGATTTCTGATCAGAGCTTTGAGTACCAGCACTTATTCTATTACAAATGAACCAATGATTACTGGTGTCATTTCCTCAGATTGTCCTTTTGACGTGTGGGCATTGAATTGGACATTATTGCCCAAAATGAGGAATTTTGATAGAAGTGAAGTGCTGTAGAAGAATACATCCTTTTTCAATATAGTTTTTTTTTTTTTATTGAATAACGTTCCTGCTGATTTTCCATTGCCCTCTCACGTGTTCAAAAGATGCTTCAGTGCAAGGTGTATACCAAAGTGTGATTATTACGGCCTCAGGATCTAACCACAAACTAGGTCTTATTGTAAGATAAATAGTAGGGTGCCTAGATAAATGTAAGCTCAGATGAATATAACTAACCCTTGTGGAGGGTGCTATTTACAGCGATGTTTTCCATGTTCTCTGAGTGCCTTCTTAGCATATGGAAGTATTAAAATATGGTCGTGATTGTATAACCAATAAACCACAATTACATGGAAATAACATTTTTGTCCGATAAACATGGGGTGAAATCCAGCCTAAATATGTTCTTGCAATTTTTTTTATATACCTCCAAACCGGACTAAGCTAGGTTTAAGTACAATTTACTATGTGTTAAAATAGAGTGCTGGTCAGTTTCAGTGATGTAACACCAAATCGGTGCATTTCACGAACAAAGCACATGATGCTTGCAACAGTCTTCCCATGGTAATGCGGTTCCAGAGGGTGCAACGTCATTCCTCCAGGACCTTGAATTTAGTGACATTCCAGAGGATAGTAAAGAGGGTGGGTGCTGATTCAGATACAAACCTACCAGAAGATTGAGCTGAATAATGAGTTGATCGAAATTGGGACGCTCCAGTTATTTCCATATTTGGCCTGTGAAACATGAAATGGTTATACACTAATGATTGGGTGTTGTGAATATTTTCTGTTGGCTTTTTTTGTTGTCCTGCTATGGCATGATCTGAGGGATCAGGCTATCCTTATAAATGCTTTTTTCAGAAATGTCAAGTTGTAGCTGCTGTGCGTGCTTGTCACAATCTCATCCCTTGCACGATATTTCTCATTAACTCATGACAGCGTAACATCTCATGCTGTCACCTAATTATTGGTGGGAGAGGTGACACGGTGGAAACGATGCATATAAACCCTGGAATTTAATTAAGCAGGGAGACGTTTTGGATTTTTCAGGGCACACTGTGCTGGATAGCGAAATGCCTTTCCCTCAAACACAGACTGCACAAAGAGTATGCTCACAGTTGTTAACTAACTTAGAGGGGTGAGGGTTTCAGAAGCTGTATTTTCGTACCACATCTGCAGAAATTCAAGTGTAAGCTTTTGATATATCCAATTGCGCTAATTGCTACTTTGTTTCTATTTCGCGCCTGTGCTGTTTGCTACTTTTTACTATGACTTGTATCGTGATCCAGGTTGGATTTAAATGCAGGCTTGTAAAATATAGGTTTGTGGCTGTCTTCTCAGAATACAGTCTCTAGGTTGGAGATAGTTTTTATACTGGTCTACAGGAGTTTTGGTCCGTCCTGAAGGACTGATGGGGCACTCAACTGGGGCCAGTGGGGCAAAAAAAGTATTGGCTCATGTCGCTGCTGAGGGGAGACTTTTTAGAGATGCTGCCATTGTATCCCTAGTGAGTCCAAGCTTGAAGTTGGCAATTGTAGAAATGTTAGCCCCATTAACGGGGGCAAAAACTGAGTGACTATGTACACTGCTCTGAGATAGAAATAAGAAAATGGATAGGACTGAATACCAGGCTCTGTAGGGAATGACTGGAAAATCTTATTGCAGTAAGCGTTTTCAAATATGTTAAGCCAGGATGCCAAGCCGTACACTGTGGCAAGGTGAAGGATTCAAAGGTATTTTGGAAAATGATTAAGCTTTTTGTAAACTACCCTTACTGCAGCAATCCTCTGGTATTCAAATTGAAGAATAAACCACTAAGTTTAAACTGGCCTTTCCAGAAGAACTGGTACTGCTATAAGCCATGAACCAACAGTAATGGAATAAACTGTTGCAAAGACCCAACTGAGTTCTAATTGGGCACTTATATTCTCTGAAGCGGTTATAGTGATGGGTTGATGTGACGATCTCTCATAGGGGCTGGCCTCTTGATTTGGATGTTCATCTTGATTTTGTTAGAAGTTTTGCTTTGTGGCAATTTTGCATCCGGAAAGCTGTGCCTCCTGGCATGCGTGTAGGTGCCCAGATATGCTGCAGTACCTGCCAAGCAGGACCATAGACTTTGCAATGCATGATATGATGCACATTTGCCAATGTTCAGGCCTGTCCTAGTGGGTTTCAATGGCAAAGCGTACAGACAGCGTCTGGGATTTTGTGGTGGCATCTGTGTCAGAAAGGAGTGCAATAATTCTGAAATGATGCTATAAGGTCTTCATTGCCTACTCTCCCCTTTTAAACTTTACAATTTGTCATCTAAATTAAAACTGTACAGACCTTCAAACCAGCTGATAGAATGATGTTTGGCTCAGTCATTTGCAACTTGTTTATCTTCAAATAAGTCTTTCGAGCCACGAGGTATATTGTGACTTCTCCTTATGCTGGCATTGTGCATGCGCACCAACGCCATGTTAGATTGAGGAAGCCTGACACTTGCAGGGCTCGAAAAATCTACTTGCCTGCTCTCATTTGTGAGCCAGATTTAATTAGGGCGAACTATTTTTAGATCCTACTCTCCCTTTCTGGCGAGCAGGAAGACAAACTGACTTTTGACCTCTATCTCTGAAAGCAGAGCAAATGTGACAAGCTAGCAAGATTTAAAGGCATCTTTATTGCTTACAAAGTGAATGAGCAATAAAAATGCCTTAAAATCGTGTTAACTTGTCACATTTGCTCACAGAGGTCGAGTGCATTAGTTAGGTCGAGTAGATTTTTTTAGGTTACTAGACCTGCAGGTCTAGTAAAAGGTTTTTTGATTTGTTCAACTAATGGGGCTCAATTTGTGCTACACGTAATTTGTGATTTTGTGTCGTCATCAACGGACAACAGCACATCTAATAAACCTTTTCTACCTGTAACACGAAAAACGTGATTTACTGTATAAAATGCCCGTGCGAGAGACACTATATAGGACAAACCATTCAACCAATAAAAAATCGGATACTCCAAAACAAATCACGGATTAAGTGTAGGACAAATGGAGCCCCATTAGTTGATCATTACATCAGTCATGGACATACCGAAAATTATCTTTACTGGACTGTGTTAATTTTACTGCAAAACGTCACCCAAGAAAATGTACAGACGAGGCTGAACAGACTTGAAGCTAGACTGATTGAAAAATACCATACAGCAACGACAGGCCTGAATGACAGATGACATCTGGGCCCTCTTACAATGATGAGCAGGGTCACGATAAGTTCCCGTATACAATGCAGACCTGTATTTGCTGGATAAGATGCTTCACCTTATTTGGCTGTATAGACAATGTAAACGTAGCCGTATTACGGGTTTTTTGAAAGTGCCATAGATATTGTACAATGTTTAGCTCTGTTAAGCATTTGGTACATTCCTGTTAATATGTCAACAAATTGTCTATTTCAATCCTTTATACTAACCATTGGTAAGATTGTGAGGGGCAACATAGAGCAAAAAATCACACTGGGCGAAGAGGATTGACGCAAATTTTTTTCTATATGCTGTTTCCTATTTTTCTATTTGTCCATTTTGTCTCTTATCATTTCGCAGATTGATTTCACTTTTATTTTACTCCATCTTTTGCAGAGTGAACTTTAATTGGTTCCCCTGGCTCCCCATAGTGCCGTCCAGAATTATCACTTTATTTTAGACCGGCCCGAGTCTGCACCTCATTGAGAGCCTTTTGACCAGATAGATAGCCGCTCTTAGTCTGTTGTCTATGGCCACTATTTAGGAGTCTCTCTATAATGAGTTGCGTATTATAATTTATGGGAAAAAGTGCTTCTTCGCAATCCCTTAAAGAAATTAGGGCATCAAGAAATCATTTTGTGTTTTATTTATGTATCTCAAATGTATATACGTATAACAAAAAATATTTTTTCTGTATTAAGTCATTGTTCTTATATCCAGATAATTGGTGTTTGACAAATATACACAATATGATCTAAACTCGGAGTAGTGACTGTGTTTGCGTACATACTATAAACATATGTTGTTTCTGTGGAGAAATTGTCTCATTTGAGGGATTAATTAAGGTTTCCTTCATGGTTATAAATGATAATTCCAAATCGTTTCCTCAGCATCCATATTGTTTTCTTATCTTGCTTTAAAAGTTGACTCGTCCTTCAGACCCAGTACCCTTCATAACCCTGGGAGGACTACCTGCTTATCTTCTATATAGATCAAGAAACTCCAGAGGACCTGTCCAAGAAGAAACTAACGTTAAAACCCAAGAGCTCTGCCCTCAGGAACCGCAAAACCGCCTCTGCACCCGATGCCCGAGTCCAAGTGGCCCACTTTTCCTGTGAAGTTTCCCCGGCAATTCTGAGTCGGAGCCAACTATGGCCTGACCCCTGCCGGACTCTACCCCAACGCCTGCAGCCTCAATCCGAAAACTTAGACGACCCCTCCCCCCCGAACAGTACCTGCCCAGTACGCTGTTCCCAACACCAAGGAGACCCATGCACCCGAAGCCCCTGGGTTTTGGGGAGCTTGATCAACGGTGTCTCTATGTCCCATATCATCAGAACTTACTTTGGCAGCTGTGGGTTTTCTCCGTTCAGCCTCCTGGCCCAATCCTGCAGCCTTTTACGCAGACCAATTTCCCCCCTTTGATTTGCATTACGCTCCTGATGCTGTGCTGGCACTTTGCACTCGGCTGCCCCTGTGATGCTGAGGGTTTAAGTTTGGTGCAGCCTTGTGTCTCCGTGCTTTGCTGAACTCCTGGAGATTGGCCCTTGACACCGCTTTACTTACCTGTGAGCAACGCAGCTTTGATCACTCCTAGTCTCCATTGGTTAACATTAGGCGTTCGACTCCCAAAGTTGACCACTGCGCCCAGCCGCCCCTGTGCCGCTGGTGTTGCCCTCTTGGTACTAATTTGAATCTGGTCTGGTGTTGACCTGAAACTCTGAAGACTGGCTCTGTAAGTCGTGTACTTGCCTTCAAAAACTCTTCTTGTTTTCCTCCCATATGTTAACCTAGATGAACTGAAAAATTGCATCAAGTATTCACTTTATAACGTGAAAAATTATTTTTATTTAAAAACATACTAACCTTTTAACGTACATCTTAGTTTTAAAAAAAATCTGGCAAGAAGTCTATTTTTTTCTAAAATTGGTGTGGATCTCCTTTTTGAGTTGTCATTTATTAGTCTCTCCTTGTATAACAAATGTCTTAGTCCTGTGTTGGGCCTAAGGCTGCTCTACCACAAATGGAGCACTTTGAGTTTACATTAAGCTCTGTACACTTCTGGGGGAATCACTGAACTCTTTGTTATATACCACTAAGACCGAATGTCTAATGACTCGAATACACGGTTAAACCTGATGGGTTTTTGAAGGTGGCAAAACATTCCAATGAGGGACTAGGCATAAGCTAAGTCTTCCAAATGTAAAGTACAAGTCAGTGCAACCAACAGAGCAAACGGCAGCCAGTAACTGACACCAAGCCACTAACATTCTTATGCCCCTGTGACAGTGTTTTTATGGAGGCACAAGCTACACATTCCAACTCGGAACCTAACGCATCTGTCCCATTATACTGATCGTAACCATGGAAGATAATGAGCAAAATGAAGATCGACAACATGCTGCATTTTACAAAGTGAATACCTGTTTGGGTAGTATAAGGGGAACCTTACCCTAACCAACTTACAACGGTTGCAACATAACTATATAAAACATTTGCATACATGTATATCAAGAGCATAAGATTTCCCAATAAAAACAGATCCACGTTATCCCTAAAACGCGGCAGTCCTTTCTCTGCTCTAACAGATGTATCTAAACCAGACAGACCTTTTTCCTGATGGCCACCCAAACCCCTTTGGTTCTATCCACTCTCCATACATTCACTTTCCACATTGCTTTTTCCTCTTTGTTTGGACAATCACTCATTGTTCCACCACATTCCATCACTTAACCTAATCACCATATTTTTTAACATTACAAGTTCCATGGGTTGTGAAAACGTAGAATGCCCCTTGGATATAATTTCAGGTAGCCTCATGTTAACCCAATCACCTTTATTAAAAATTGATTGCCGTCTTCCCATGTTGGTTTCCTTGCTTACCTATTTCTCTTGTGCCTTTACACAGCTGTCCTTCACTTGTTCCAAACATTTCTCTGATACTTTCAAATCACTCATCCATGGTCTGACCAGTTTAGTGGCCTCTGCCTTTCAACAGAGCATAAGGTGACATATTTGTGGTTGCACTCTGATCAGTGCACAATGCCGACAATACATCCTTGTTCTTTTTCCCAATCCACACCATTTGCCACCGATAACTGAATGCTATCCTTGATAACCCTATTGCAGAGTTCCACAAAGCCATTGCTACCAGGATGATAAAGAGTCGTTGTGATGTTTAATTCCCCACTGATACACAAATATTTGGAACTCTTTGAACATGAATTGAACCCCATTGTCCTTATCCAACTCCCCTGGGGCTCCCCCTTTGATGAATAAGGATTGCAAAAACTCCAACACCTCTTGTTGTTGGCTGTCTTTATGAACTGTACCTCTGGCCAGCGTGTGCCATAATCCACCAATCCATACCTATTCCATTCATTTAACACTTAGAGAGGACTTAGGATATCCAAGCTCAACTTAAACTAGGGTATTTCCGGAACAGGTATAGCTTCCACTGGACTGGGAAAAGTCACTTCTGACTTATCACTTACCGCGCAGGCAACTACATAACAGTGCTCCACTTCCTGATCCATCCCTGGCCACCAGAGTATCTGACCCTCCTCTACATGAGTCTCTTGCCCCCATGTCCCTCATGAGCCAAAGAAAAAATCTTGGGTTGCTTTTTTGATGGAACCACAAGTAAATCAGTCCTTCACAACACGCAATCCTTCATACTTAATTCAGTAAAGAAATTTCTGATGGATACATCTGCCTGTGCATTCCTCACCTTTTGAATTACCCCTGTAGGAAGGTGGAATCTGACTGCATGGTTGCCTCCACTTTTTTCCTGATGTTTTGCTGGTTTTCAACTTGGACTGGGATCCTGCTATGCAGGACCCCAGTCTATCTGCTTTCCCCTTTAAATTGACTCCATGTACTTTAAGTACACTCCAGATTGGATTCTGGGGTACCCTTATAAGTCCCTAGTATATGGTATACTATGTACCCAGGGCATGGGTACCCCAGAGGCCTACCAGGGCTGCAGCATGCATTATGCCACCCCTGGGAAGCCATTCAAAATGACACAACAGGTCTGCTACAGCATCCTGTGTAAGGCGGTGTATGCACCCCCTTACTGAGATATAGGTTACCTATAACACTCCATATCACTGCACATGTAAATCTATCCGTCACCCCTATGGCAGGCCTTAACAATCCTGAAGGCAGGGTGCTGGTTTTCATGTGAGAGGGTGCCCATGCATGAGCAGACCCCCTCTGCAGCTTTCGGATCCTTTATTCCGGGGTTGTTTGTGATGCAGCCAAACCATCTACTCAAGTGCATTATAACCTCAAGGTAAATGCTAACTTTGGAATGGCTGCATAGAAACATGTCTTGTTTGGTGTCAAGCACCTTGGAACCATACCTCCACACCAGTAACTGGTGTGGGAGGTATGATTCCACCCTACTAGAAGGAGAAACATGGCACCACGGGTACGCCCGGTACCAGCTTAACAGACCCTGGCATCACAAAATGGATGCTGCCAGCCACAGACACGTGTCTGCCTTCCTGCTGCTGGACAAAACTCTGGCAGGGGAGGCCTGGACAATAGGTTTCCTGTCACAGGGAGGTGTAACCACCTCCCAGACAGGCTTTAGTGTATTGTGGCTGGGTGGGTGCACTCAAATTGCTTTGTCTGCACTGGAGGCACATTTGGTGTCCCTGTGCATAGTCAAGCTCAAACCGGTTGCAGGGGCACTCAGCCCCTGCTCTGGTGTGAAACTGGACAAAGGACATGGGTGTAGCCACCCCTCTGTCCTGACCCTCCCATAGGTGGGTCCCCAGAGTTTGTCCCACCCCTTCCTTGGGTATAAAGTAGGAACCCATGACTACAGGACTTTAGATTTACCTGGACGAAACTCTGCTACAGAATCCCAGAACTTCTACTAGCTACACAACGTTGGATGACCGAAGAATCTCCCTTTGAGTAAAGGAGTTACTCCGGTGCAAGGCAGGCACCAAAGACGCATCTGTCTGGTTTGCATTGA
The DNA here is from genome assembly GCF_964204655.1 of Triturus cristatus. NCBI lineage: Eukaryota > Metazoa > Chordata > Amphibia > Caudata > Salamandridae > Triturus > Triturus cristatus. Next base: position 300,783,487 of record NC_140581.1, read on the forward strand.
TGCTGCTCCCGAAGGACGCCGACGATTTTGCAACACAGGATGTGGGTTTCCAAGCTTCCCCGAAGCCAAAACTTGCTCTCAGCAACTCTGAGATCCACATCCCTTGTGGGGACCTTGCAACCCAAACCCCTGGACACCGTGCACATTTGCAGCAGCACATGCTTCTTGGCGATCCCTGAGGCTATGCTTTGGGCTACTTGTAGTCCAGACCCCGAGCAGTGATTCCACCGAAGATTGCTGGCCTACATTCCTCGAGTGACCAGTGGGCTGGTATCTAGTGATTCCTCTCGAGGTCCCTTTGCGATCCCTTGTCCGTCGACGTGTGGGTCCCTGAGGAGGGTACTTTAACCGGGCTTTCCTGGTTGGTCCAGATGTGACCTGAATCTCCATCGCTTTGGGAGTCCACAGGACCTTACTGGTCCACACCCAAGCCATTTTTCTCTCACCGCGTGGGTTGCCGTTGCCAAGGCTCGTTGGTCTCCAATTCGGAAACTGACCCCCCAGCACTCGACATCCTTCGTGGGGCAGCTCGACTGTGGTCGTCGTCGTCGACGCTTCCTGGCCCCAATGGCAGTGGAGTCCAGCTTCACATCTTCGCACCTGAAACACCTGACATCTGTGGGCATTCGTCTATCGTGCCCCTGGTCACTGGCAAGTGACCCAGACTCTGTCCCCTCTGCTTTCAGGTTCTACACATCTTCGATCCAGGCTTGGATCACACTGGACACTCCTTTCCACGGCAGCAGCACATCGCCATTGAAATCAACGACTATTCCAGACACCATTTGACACCTATGCACTCGGCTTCCCTGGGTGAGGTAACCCGAGTACTCCGGTACTCCGGTGCTCCTGTGGGTGCTGGACCTAGAACCCTCCAAGTCTAAAGGGTGTTGCTCAAAGTCCTCTCCTAAGTGTTCTTATTCTTTAAAATTCCAACCGCGACTTTTCTATCGATTTTTGTACGGGGCTCGCGGCTGTGTTCTCCCACTGCACATGTCCCCGTGGGTCTCCCGTGTCACTGCCTTGGGTAGTTCCTTGGGGTCCCAGCGATTCTACGTGCTCTAGGCACTGTCTATTCAAGACGTGGTTCTTATACCACTTTCTTAATATATGGCTTGGTCTCCCCCTGGGGCCCATTAGAAATACATACATACATACATACATACATACATACATACATACACACACATATATATATATATATATATATATATATATATATATATATATATATATATATATATATATATTTTCGCTCGTTGTTCCACACACAGGCGGTGCACTCGCAGACAGGTGCAGACTTTGCGGGTGTAGACTCCGCAACAATATCACGCTCAATTCCCTCTTTTTTCGTCAAAAAGGATGTCGCACTCGCGGGGCGTTTGAACACAGTTTATTATATCAAATGACCAGCAACAGACGCGTTTCGGCGAGATGCCTTCCTCGATGTTACCAAGACATCAGAAAAGCCATGTTTTTCAACATCCCCCCCATGTCCACAAAATTAAGAAAGGACTAAAAATGATCGCTCTAATATCGGCGCCATTTTGTAGTAGGTGCTCACTTGTATTTCCTGCACCATATCAATGTTAGAAAGTGACAATTCGTACATTTCAATTATACATGTCATTGATAACGCCGTAAATCGGCCCATATCCTCTCTATTTGTGTATCACAGGGATTATTTCATTTGATTATATATTACAAACTTTTATACGTCGCCCTTATCCACAAAAATAGAGAGAGGACTAAAATGGTCGCTCTAACATCAGCGCCATTTTATAGTAGGTGCACATTTGTATTCCTTGCACCTTATCAATATTCGAAAATAACCATTCATACATTTCAACTATCCATGTCAGTTTTTCGAATACATTATACATTGAGAACGCCGTGGATCGGCCCATGTCCCCTCTCTATATGTATCACAGGGATTATTTCATTTGATTATATATTACCAGCTGTTATACATTTGCTTACTTTTTTTCTTTTTGTCATTTTTATGATTTACATTGCAAGACATATTCTGACAACATTTATAATTAATTTCAATCTTGTTTCAGACACATCATATAGTTCCAACAGCCGTTGGAAATATTCGAAAAAGTTTTGGAACCAGATATCAGTTAGATAAACTCACACACAGATCACTTATGTACCTATGTGAACAGATAATTCCTCCCCATTATTTAACCCACGGGGGGACTTGGTCAATAGATCTATAATAAAGCGTGACTCAAGTCTTCGTAGTTTCTTTACTCTATCCCCCCCACGGACACTTGTTGGGACATAGTCTAGACCATGAAATTGCAGCAGATTGCGGTTGCTTTGATGTTTTTCTGCAAAGTGATGCGCTACTGGATACATCTGATCATTCTTGTCAATAGCCCTTAGATGTTCGAGAATCCTAATCTTCAATTGATGAATAGTGCTACCTATGTAGCGTAGCCTGCACGGGCAGACCAGACAGTAAACAGCATATGGAGTTCTGCACGTTATGAATTAAGTAATTTTCTTGGTCTTTTCTATGTCAGGAATGGTATATGTTAGGATTCTTTTGCTATTAACACAGGCCTTACACCTGTTGCACGGATAAAAGCCCATCATTTCCCTCAAAGTGCCCCCTTTCTGTGGTATTTTTTCTAAGTGGCTTCTCACCAGTATATCACAGAGTGACCTTGCTTTTCTAAAAGTCACCAAAGGAAAAGGAGGAATGTCATCACATATGGTGTTGTCAGTTTTTAGAATATGCCAATTCTTTTTGAGCATGTTCTTTAGATGGATTGCTTCAGCGGAGTAAAGGGTAATCATACGAAACTTGCCCTTATCTTACACAGGTTTATCTTTATCTTTTAACAGATTTTCCCTTGGGATACCTCTCACCCTCTGTAATGTAGATCTTAATGCTCCCAGGTTATATCCCCTTTGGGTGAATCTGACTATACTTTCTGAAGCTGCATTTTCAAAATCTATGTCCTTGGTACTGTTTCTTTTTAGCCTTAAAAACTCTCCGTATGGTATGCTGTTCACAAGTTTGGGGGGATGACTGCACGTGGCAAATAATATAGAGTTTCCTGCAGTGGATTTTCGGTAGAGAGCTGTTTGAATATTGCCTCCTTCCACAAACACTTTCAGGTCCAGGTAGTCCACTGCCACCGGACTCACTGTTCCAGTAAAGTGTAAGTTTACATTATTCTGATTTAATTGATCTATAAATCCTCGTGCCGTTTCTGCTGTTCCCTGCCACACGATAAAAAGGTCATCGATATACCGGTACCATTTTATTACCCTGCCCAGATCATTGTCACTTTCGTAGGTTCTAGGCACCCGCTCCTCCCACCAGCCAACGAACAAATTTGCATAGCTGGGGGCGAAGCAGGTGCCCATCGCCGTACCGGACAGCTGTTTGTAATGTTGTTCTTCAAATAGAAAAATGTTGTTTCTTAATCAAATGTTAGTAGAATTTGTGGAGTTTTGTTTATGTTCAGAGTATCTCAATTGTCGTTTTTCCAAATAATACCTGACAGCTCTCACCCCGTCCTCGTGATCTATACAGGTATACAGACTTGTGATGTCTAGTACCATTAATTGATATGTAGGATCCCATTCAACATGCATGATCTTATTCAAAAAGTCTTTCGTATCCTTTACATACGAATCCAACTGAGCAACAAAAGGAAATGGAAAATGGTCAAAGGTTGATAAATGTTCAGTTAGTCCGTTAAGAGATGATACGATTGGCGTACCAGGTGGATGCCGGCTATCCTTGTGCAATTTGGGAATGTGGTAAAAGGTGGGAATTACTGGGTTAGAGCTGCGTAGGAACAAATGTTCTTCCGGTCCCAACATCAGTCTTGTACCATTTATTGATAAGTTCATCATATCTCTTAGTGCTTATCTGATACATTTCACTAGTTGTTTTTTGATGGCATTCCACATTCGATAGTTGACGCAACGCTTCATTGCAGTACTGTTCTCTGGTCTGTAAAACCACATTCCCCCCCCTTGTCCGAGGGTTTGATGATAATTGATCGATCCTGTGTTAAATTCTGTAGTGCCAATTTCTAGGACTTAGACAGATTACTAGAGAATGATTTAGTTCTATTTTTACACCTGAATTTCAAAAGGTCGTTGATCATAGTTTCGGAAAAGATATCTATGGCATCCAGTGGCATTTGAGGATTGAAAAGAGACTTTGGTTTGAACGGATTTTCCTCACGTTCCTGTTCAATGCCGATATTCTTTGCCCTTTGTGCCATGTCCTCAAATAATGTTTGGTTTTCATCGCTTTCCAGTCTCAGACTCTCCAAAAGTTCTATTGCAGGCAAGTCTTTGCCAGTTAAAGCATCTGTGACCGTCAATCTGGCTGTAATCCCTTTCTTTTCTTTCATACATTATCTTAATTTGAAATATTTATGTAATTTCAATTTTCGTACGAAGTTAAAAAGATCTATTCTGGTTTGTGTGTACTCTAAATGATTGCTAGGACAGAAAAGGGAAAATCTGTTAAAAGATAAACCTGTGGAAGATAAGGGCAAGTTTTGTATGATTACCCCTTACTCTGCTGAAGCAAAACATCTAAAGAACATGCTCAAAAAGAATTGGCATATTCTAAAAACTGACACCATATGTGTTGACATTCCTCCTTTTCCTTTGACTTTTAGAAAAGCAAGGTCACTCCGTGATATACTGGTGAGAAGCCACTTAGAAAAAATACCACAGAAAGGGGGCACTTTGAGGGAAATGATGGGCTTTTATCCGTGCAACAGGTGTAAGGCCTGTGTTAATAGCAAAAGAATCCTAACATATACCATTCCTGACATAGAAAAGACCAAGAAAATTACTAAATTCATAACATGCAGTACTCCATATGCTGTTTACTGTCTGGTCTGCCCGTACGGGCTACGCTACATAGGTAGCACTATTCATCAATTGAAGATTAGGATTCTCGAACTAGTAAGGGCTATTGACAAGAATGATCAGATGTATCCAGTAGCGCGTCACTTTGCAGAAAAACATCAAAGCAACCGCAATCTGCTGCAATTTTATGGTCTAGACTATGTCCCAACAAGTGTACGTGGAGGGGATAGAGTAAAGAAACTACGAAGACTTGAGTCACGCTTTATTATAGATCTATTGACCAAGTCCCCCCGTGGGTAAAATAGTGGGGAGGAACTATCTGTTCACATAGGTACATAAGTGATCTGTGTGTGAGTTTATCTAACTGATATCTGGTTCCAAAACTTTTTCGAATATTTCCAACAGCTGTTGGAACTATATGATGTGTCTGAAACAAGATTGAAATTAATTATAAATGTTGTCAGAATATGTCTTGCAATGTAAATCATAAAAATGACAAAAAGAAAAAAAGTAAGCAAATCTATAACAGCTGGTAATATATAATCAAATGAAATAATCCCCGTGATACATATAGAGAGGGGACATGGGCCGATCCACGGCGTTCTCAATGTATAATGTATTCGAAAAACTGACATGGATAGTTGAAATGTATGAATTGTTGTTTTCGAATATTGATAAGGTGCAAGGAATATAAATGTGCACCTACTATAAAATGGCGCTGACGTTAGAGCGACCATTTTATAAGGTGCAAGGAATACAAATGTGCACCTACTATAAAATGGCGCTGATGTTAGAGCGACCATTTTAGTCCTTTCTCTATTTTTGTGGATAAGGGCGACGTATAAAAGTGTGTAATATATAATCAAATGAAATAATCCCTGTGATACACAAATATAGAGAGGATATGGGCCGATTTACGGCGTTATCAATGACCTGTATAATTGAAATGTACGAATTGTCACTTTCTAACATTGATATGGTGCAGGAAATAAAAGTGAGCACCTACTACAAAATGGCGCCGATATTAGAGCGATCATTTTTAGTCCTTTCTTAATTTTGTGGACATGGGGGATGTTGAAGAACATGGCGTTTCTGATGTCTTGGTAACATCGAGGAAGGCATCTCGCCGAAACGCATCTGTCGCTGGTCATTTGATATAATAAACTGTGTTCAAACGCCCCGCGAGTGCGACATCCTTTTTGACGAAAAAAGAGTGAATTGAGCTGATGACATCATCCATTGAGTATGTGTTTCCCAACAGTTTTATTAAGTTTAATATATATATAGGGAAAGGCCTGTTGAACAATAAGTGGGTGTACAAGTGTGTGAATGGATGATTTTCTAGGTGCGTAACTGAGTCTATAAGTGAGTCATTAAATGTATCTTACTGCAGACTAGTGACTAAACTGTGTGAATGTCTGTATGTGTCTGTGTGTTGGTGTATTAGTGGCTGCATGGTTTTGTGAATAGCTATATGAGTGTCTATATGGGTTATTGATTGGTTGTCTGAGTATCTGTATGGGTGCCTGAGTGTTTGTGTGGGTAGGGTGTGTGAGACTCGGACTAGATGTGTGAGTGGGTGATTCAGTGGGTGCATGTTTTTAAGAGTGCATCTGTGATGGACTGTATGGTTGGGTGAGTGTATGTATGGGTGTGTTAGTGATTGAATGTATATCTCAGTTGTACATGTGTCAGTAACTACATATGTGATACGCAGTGTACATGTGTGTAAGAGTATATAACTATCTATATGGGAGAGTGTGATTTTGGGAGTGGCTGTATGCGCCATAGTGCAAGGAAATCTGTCGTGGGGTTTGTTTTTCTGCAGGAAGACACAGAATTTGTTAGTATTTTTATGAGTAAGTGAACTTGAGTGTTTTTAACTGTATAGGTGAGTAAATTTTACTGTGATTAATTATTTGCATGACTGACTAGATGTGTCAGTACCTCAATGGATGATTGGCGGTGTGTGTCTATATAGGTGTATAAATGCACAGAGTGACTGTAAGTATGAGTGACTGTACAGGTGAGTGAGTGGAGATGTAAGTAGACCTAAAAGTCAATGAGTGGGTGAGTAGTTATTGGTATTGGAGTATCTATGGTTGTCAAAATGGCGGTCTGAAATTTTGAGTCTGTGTATCAAAGGTTATATTAGGGTGTGAGAAGATGCACTAATTTATCACAAGGATGATGTAATCATTGATGTCACTGACCATGTCATGAGTGATGTAATATGTGACGTCATCAGCAGTGCATTGCGGGGGCGCGAGTTATAGTTAGCTGAACTAACTATAACAGGGAAATTTCTAGGGTTTTGTACGAGGGAAATGTCCAGCTAACTATAACGCCCCTTAAACCTTTGGTTTTTTCAGTCAATTTCAAAGGTTTTTTAAATGCCAATTCCTAACTACAACGTGCATGAAACCTATGGTTTTTTCAGTGAATTTCAAAGGCTTTTTAAATGCTAATTCCTATCTATAACTTATCTCTGAAGAGATCATGTTTAATGATTTTGATTGGATTTCTATATTTTTCAAATTCAGTGTGTCATTTCATTAATTACATTTTTTTTAAAATACGTTTTTATCACCATTTTTTAACACCATTTTTTAAACTTATTTTTTCAATTAATACTTTTAAAAATTTAAAAATATTATTTGAACTTAATGTGTTTTTCAAACATATTTTTTTATATTTTTTTAACTATATCTGCAAAACTTTATTTTATGTATGTTTTTTTTCCATGTTTTTGGATCCGCGCACCCACTGCGAGAGGATCCGTGCATCCAACGCGGTAGGATGCGCGCACCGTGCGTGCCTTTCGCCGCTTTTAAAAAAAAAAAGGGGGGGGGGGCCTTCTGGGACTCCCTGAGCACCTCTAGATGGTCAGAGTATTTCCACTCTGCCCCCTTTATATGTTTTATGCACTTATTTCCCTTGCTTCTTCAGCCTCGCTTCTTCCGAGGCAGAAAATGTCCGCCAACAGTTCCTGGTTTCGAATGTAGAGAGACGCTCGACAGCCAATTCAGCGCGCGATCGGGAGGGTGCGCGCTCGGTTCGGGGAGGGTTCGCGTACAGTGCGGGTAGGGTCCGCGGATCCTCCGCGGCCATAGAGATCACTAAATTTTTTTACCCTAATTTTCTCAGGAACTACTGAACAGATTCACACCAAATATGCAAAAGGCACGAGTCCAAACTGAGGACTACCTCTTTGCCAAATTTGGTGTCATTCCGTTCAGCGGTTCGGGCTGTAGCTGCGACAACAGATCCTATGGGGAAATTGCATGGGGAAATTGCATGGGGAAAACGCGTTTTGGGACCCCCCTTTCTTCTCGGCCCCCGCTTTACGAATCACCACGAAACTTTCAGGGTAGGAGTGGAGCGGAGCTGACCAAAAGTTTGGAGAATTTCGCGAGGATTCGTCAACCGGCGCCAAAGATATTCCCAATAGAATGTTGCGGATTTCCTATGGAAACACGGTCCTAACTATAACTATCTACTGGCAACCGCCAGTAGATTATTTTATATATATATATATATATATATATATATATATATATATATATATATGTTTTCCAAAAGTGCCCTGAGCAATGAAAGGTCACTCGACCGTGCCCCCACCATATGGTAGTTAACGCCTCACTGCTGCCTGTCTTGAGATCCCATGCATTGTTCTCATGGCCGACGCGTTTCGAGGCAACGCCTCTTCTTCATGGGCAGAATCACGCAATGAAAAGCATCTCATTTCCGGTGCACTTTTATTCAGAAATCGCCCTGATTGGCTTTTGCTTCGTGCATCATGGTTAGTGCATTATGGATGTTAAAGTCTATGAGATGCATTGTCATTCATTCTTATAGTAAGTACATTGTCGTGTTTGCAGTTTAAAAATCGTTTTTCACCTTAGTAGGTTTGGCATCTTCAAGGCAGGCTGATTTACGCACTGGGACACGGTGCTGCACGGAGTTTGAAGTTCAGCTCCACAGCCTTCCATTATTTCGGAATGGTGCTCCTTTCCACGGCGAGCAGCCGTGTCTGTTAATGTTTTCCAAAAGTGCCCTGAGCAATGAAAGGTCACTCGACCGTGCCCCCACCATATGGTAGTTAACGCCTCACTGCTGCCTGTCTTGAGATCCCATGCATTGTTCTCATGGCCGACGCGTTTCGAGGCAACGCCTCTTCTTCATGGGCAGAATCACGCAATGAAAAGCATCTCATTTCCGGTGCACTTTTATTCAGAAATCGCCCTGATTGGCTTTTGCTTCGTGCATCATGGTTAGTGCATTATGGATGTTAAAGTCTATGAGATGCATTGTCATTCATTCTTATAGTAAGTACATTGTCGTGTTTGCAGTTTAAAAATCGTTTTTCACCTTAGTAGGTTTGGCATCTTCAAGGCAGGCTGATTTACGCACTGGGACACGGTGCTGCACGGAGTTTGAAGTTCAGCTCCACAGCCTTCCATTATTTCGGAATGGTGCTCCTTTCCACGGCGAGCAGCCGTGTCTGTTAATGTTTTCCAAAAGTGCCCTGAGCAATGAAAGGTCACTCGACCGTGCCCCCACCATATGGTAGTTAACGCCTCACTGCTGCCTGTCTTGAGATCCCATGCATTGTTCTCCCTCAATCTCAGGGAGGCTCGAGTCGGAACTTTGCCAGACTTTTTGCAGCACTTCAGGGGAGAATAAATCAAACCTTCGTCAGCTTCATGGCCCACTGGAGGGCAATAATGGATTAAATATCATGTGCACAGCGGAGCCCACTGGAGGGTTTAAAATGTAAGTGACTCTGTTTCTGGACTACAAGTCCCAGCATGAAATCGACATCATTACGCACTGCGCAAAGCCCACTGGGGGTATTTAAATGCTTCATGCTGCAAGGGAAATGTTCGGAGTCATCTGCTGTGTGTATGCCAATTACCCATGATTAAAAGGCAGGAGCCTTGAAACGCGTCGGGAAGAGGACAATTACTTTGAATGCTGATGCTGGGTTTTTTCACTGAAATAAACCGTTGGTTTCCTCTGTCAAGTCGAGTGCACTCTTGTTGCTTAGGGCACTCTTGGTTTGAAATAATTACACGGCAGCCCCGCCGTGAAGAGATGCACCATCCCTCAATCTCAGGGAGGCTCGAGTCGGAACTTTGCCAGACTTTTTGCAGCACTTCAGGGGAGAATAAATCAAACCTTCGTCAGCTTCATGGCCCACTGGAGGGCAATAATGGATTAAATATCATGTGCACAGCGGAGCCCACTGGAGGGTTTAAAATGTAAGTGACTCTGTTTCTGGACTACAAGTCCCAGCATGAAATCGACATCATTACGCACTGCGCAAAGCCCACTGGGGGTATTTAAATGCTTCATGCTGCAAGGGAAATGTTCGGAGTCATCTGCTGTGTGTATGCCAATTACCCATGATTAAAAGGCAGGAGCCTTGAAACGCGTCGGGAAGAGGACAATTACTTTGAATGCTGATGCTGGGTTTTTTCACTGAAATAAACCGTTGGTTTCCTCTGTCAAGTCGAGTGCACTCTTGTTGCTTAGGGCACTCTTGGTTTGAAATAATTACACGGCAGCCCCGCCGTGAAGAGATGCACCATCCCTCAATCTCAGGGAGGCTCGAGTCGGAACTTTGCCAGACTTTTTGCAGCACTTCAGGGGAGAATAAATCAAACCTTCGTCAGCTTCATGGCCCACTGGAGGGCAATAATGGATTAAATATCATGTGCACAGCGGAGCCCACTGGAGGGTTTAAAATGTAAGTGACTCTGTTTCTGGACTACAAGTCCCAGCATGAAATCGACATCATTACGCACTGCGCAAAGCCCACTGGGGGTATTTAAATGCTTCATGCTGCAAGGGAAATGTTCGGAGTCATCTGCTGTGTGTATGCCAATTACCCATGATTAAAAGGCAGGAGCCTTGAAACGCGTCGGGAAGAGGACAATTACTTTGAATGCTGATGCTGGGTTTTTTCACTGAAATAAACCGTTGGTTTCCTCTGTCAAGTCGAGTGCACTCTTGTTGCTTAGGGCACTCTTGGTTTGATATATATATATATATATATATATATATATATATATATATATATATATATATATATATATATATATATATATATATATATATATATATATATATATATATATATATATATATATATATATATATATATATATATATTCTTTTTCTACTGGCACTCGCCAGTAGATAGTTATAGTTAGGACCGTGTTTCCATAGGAAATCTCAAAATTCTATTTTGAATAACTTTGGCGCCGGTTGACGAATCTTCGCGAAATTTTCAAAATTAATGGGGCGCTCAGCTCCTACCCTGAAAGTCTCTGGGTGATTCGTCAAGCGGGGGCCGAGAAAAAATGGGGGTCCCAAAACGCATTTTCCCCATGCATTTTTCCATAGGACCTTTAGTCGCAGGTACAGCCCGAAGGGCTGAACAGAATTACTTGAAATTTGGCAGAGAGGTAGTCCTTAGGTCAGGGAAGTGCCTTTTGCAGGTCTGGTGTCAATCTGATCAGTATTTCCTGAGAAAATAGCATTTAAAAGCATATAAATATCTATACGCGCGCACGGTGCCGTGCGCGAGCGAAATTCTGATTGGTTGTTAGATGTCAGTCAACATTCGAATCGGTCAAAATCAGGAAGTGTCGGCTGCCATTTTGTCTTTCGCACTGAAAAGGAAAGGGGGGAAAAAAGGTTCAAAACGTGAAAAGGGGGCAGGGAAGAGCGTTCCTGACCCCCTAGCCTTTGTCAGGGGGTCACAGAAGGACCCCCATGGGTGAAATAAACATGTTATTTTTTTTTATAAAAATTGCGGGGTGCGCGCTCGGTGCACGGTGCGCAAAGCGCACCTTGCGCCCAAAGCGCGCGCACCGTGCGCGCACGGTGAAAAACCTTAAAAAATATATATATATTAATAAATACATAACTTAGCATTTAAAAAAACTTACAAATTCACTTAAAAAACCATAGGTTTCACACAGGTTATACTTAGGTGGACCTTTCACTCGTAAAAAACCAATGAAATTCCCCCGTTTTAGTTGGTTCAGATAACTATAACTCGCTCGACCGCCACTCTATCACAAGGATGATGTCATGAGTGATGTCATCAGTGATGTCATTTGAGATGTCATCAGTGATGTCATGAGTGATGTCATGAGTGATGTCACTGACCATGTCATGAGTGATGTAATATGTGACGTCATGAGCAGTGAATTGCAGGCGCGCGAGTTATAGTTATCTAAACTAACTATAACGGGGGAATTTCATTGGTTTTTTACGAGTGAAATATCCACCTAACTATAACCTGTGTGAAACCTATGGTTTTTTAAGTGAATATATATATATATGTGTGTGTGTGTGTGTGTGTGTGTGTGTGTGTGTGTGTGTGTGTATACCTTGTGTAGTTCTCCTTTCATTTAGTTATTCATGAGGTTAAAGTCTGGTAAACCAAGCTGCTTTACACTCCTTCAAGACTTAGCCTGAAGGCTGTTCTCCATAGCTACCACTAGGATAGCTTTCAATAATGGTTGTCTTAAACCTAATCCTCAATAAGGGTTGTTTGGACTGGTGCAAGGTGTCCACTATAACTAGTGGACAGCATATACCTGGCCAACTTCTCAACCCCTGCGCCAGCATTCCACGGAAATTATTTTCTTAGCTCTCCCACATCGAAGAGGATGTCATAGTAGCACGGCCCTGCTCGCGACCTCGTATGACGTCACCGTAGCCATAAGAAGACCTCGTCAGAGTGCTGATGTCGGTTCCCTTTTTTCCGTGCCATCGCCGCGTAATGGTTTTTTTCTGGGACTCTCCATTTCTTTGTGATTAATTTGTCTGTCCTAGTCTGCGTGGTTCTTTAGGAATGACTACTTTGAAGAAGTCGAGTTTCAAGCCCTGCAGGGGGCCATATGCCTATGACAGACCCTCACAAGGACTGTCTTTGGTGTCTTTCTTCGGACCACGACGTTGAAGGGTGTTTGTGCTGTCGGAAGATGATCCGAAAGGCGATGAAGGAGCGTGAAGCTAAACTCTTCATGGCGAAAAAAGAGAAGAGGGGTCGTAAGTGCTCAGTCGTCGACCACGCATACTTCAAAGTCAAAGAAGCATAAGAAGTCGAAGAAAAGACACAGTTAACGACGTCGCTCTTCGAAGGGCAAGGCTTTGAAATCATCCTCACCTGTTCAGTGGGGCAGAGAAAAAGACATTGTCTCTCCCGTAGCCTTCTCCGCAGGCGACTTCGATCCACTCACCGGCTCTGAGGGGTTCTCCGGTGCCCAGAGGTTCTCCGGCGCCCAGGGATTCTCAGGACCCCAGAGAGTCTTCTCCTGTTCTGCGGCTTCACCTGTGCGGGCGGCGATGTCACCGGCTCTGCAGCCCCAGCCTCCAGTACTCCCTCTGATGGATCCAGACTAAGGGGGTTCAGATCCTTACCCTCCTTTCCCAGGACGAGGTGCGGATCCCTTGCATATCCTGAATGCCATGTTTGGCATGTTTGCCAGGGCTTCCTACCCTACGGGTGCGCCTTCTGGCCCTGTGGGTCCACTTGCGTTTAACTTGGGCATCCCCCAAAAGTATACCCAGGCACCCTTCGGGCCTTTTATGCCGACTTCTCCATCTTCGCAGTTTCCGGCGCCAAGGTTTTCTACTCCGAAACCTCAATCACCGTCTTGTGTCGAACTGGCGCCATCTCGGATTCGATCGGCGCCGCTGCCTGTTTCGGAAGGTCCTCCTTGGGTGCCGTTTTCACCGGCGCCGCAGCTGGCGCCACCGACCCCCGAAGCAGCGATCCAGGAGGGAAGCACAAAGGCTGCTGGAGGAAGATGAGTAGCGGCAGGAGCAAGAGAAAGGGGAGATTCTCGAAACCATAGACTAATTCGTAGGTCTACATGAGGCTAGTGGCTTAGGCAGTTCCCCGGAGTGGGAGCTTTCGTCATCAAAGGCTCTTTCCTTTCAAGATGTTGCCCCTAATAATGTGGTGATCAGAAAAGCTGCAGAATTGTTTGGCCTTCAGCTGAAGTAAAAGTCAAATATTCTGACTGAAGTGCTTAATTCTGCTTCTTCTAGTGAAGCTCTACTGTCTTTAAATGAGGCATTGACTGAGCCAATTATGGAGGTGTGGCAGAAGCTCTTGTCTGTTCCTGCAGTTTCCAGATCGGTGTCAAGGAGATCTAGACCTGCTCCTGGTGATTCAGCTTTTCTTTCTGCCCACCCATTTCCAGAAAGCTTGGTGGTTCAAGCTTCTTACTCCAAGCAGTCATCTGGGTCCTTTCCTACCACCCCGGGGGATAGAGATTCAAAAAAGTTAGAACAGTCGTCCAAGAAGGGGTTTTCCTCAGCAAGTATGGCACTGAATCTACAAACGCCACTTGCTTGCTTGGAAGGTACATTCATGCCCTTTGGATTCTGTTAAGCAATTGGCCTCTAAACGCCCTGAAAAAGATAGAGTTGGTTTCCTTCAGGCGCTTTCAGATTCACAAGCAGCTGCCCGCAGGTCATTCAGTCAGGTCTGGACACTGCAGACTAGGAGGCCCGGGTAATGGATTCTTCAGTTGCTACGAGAAGACATGCCTGGCTCAGATTTTCAGGTTTTTCATCAGATGTTCAAGCTACTCTACTGGATCTGCCTTTCGATGGCTCAAGATAGTTTAGTACCAAAGCGGACTCTGCTTTGTAGCATTTTATAGACTGTATCGCTACTGCAAGATCTTGAGGCCTGCAGTCTCAGCCTAGGTGCTATGGCTACAAGAGGTATCGAGGTTTTGGGAAGGCGACTTCCTTTTGAGGCCATCAGCATCCTCAGCAACAATAGCAGAATCCTCTGTACAGGTCGTACAGGGGAAAAAATAGACTGTCTTCGAGGAGCCTCTCGGCAGCAGTCCTCTTCCTGTACCCCCCCCAAACTAGTACCAAGGGAAAGCAGTTCTAGATCCCCTATCGTGGAGCATGCCGGTCCTGTAGGGGTCAAGTGTCCCATTTTTCTACAAGATTGGAAATCCGTTACCTCAGACCGTTTGGTTTTTAATCTTGTGGAAAATGGGTACGCCCTCCCTTTTCTAGAGTTTCCACCTCCTTACCCTCCTCGCCAGGATTGGTGTTCAGAGGGCCATTAACTGCTCTTACAACAGGAGGTTCTGTCTTGTTGCAGAAAGGGGCGATAGAGGTGGTTCCAGAGCAGGAAAGGGGCCAGGGATGTTACTCCTGTTTTTTCCGGATTCCCAAAAAGTACGGCCAATTGAGGCCAATCCTGGACCTCAGGGTTTTTAATTTTTACCTCCGGCAGGAAAAGTTCAAAATATTGACCTTGGCTCAGGTTCGTCTGGCGCTGCAACAGGAAGACTGGATGGTGTTGATCGACTTTTGCAGGATGTGTATTTTCATCTTCCTCGTCGCATCGGAAGTATCACAAGTTTATGGTAGGGTCGCAACACTACCAGTTTGTGGTCCTTCCGTTCGGTCTCAGTTCCGCACCATTGGTCTTCACAAAGGTGGTGGCAGCAGATCTCAGAGTCAGGGGGTTCCTATTTTCTCTTATCTGGACAACTGGCTGCTAAAAGCCAAGTCTCCAGAGATGGTGTTGTGCTACTTTCATGCAACTGCGCAATTGTTGTTCAACTTGGGATTCTTGATCAATGTACCCAAATCTTACCTTGTGCCTTCTCAGTGCAGCCTGTTCATAGGGTCAGTACTTGACACTACTGTGTCGAGCTTTCCCGCCTCCGCAGAGGACTCTCGACATACAGGAGGTGATTCCTTTAGTTCACGATGGAGCGGTTGTTCCAGTCCTGAAGGTCCTACGGCTGCTCGGTCTGTCCAATTCCTGCATACTGTTGGTCAACCATGTACGCTAGCACATGAGGGCACTCAAGTGGTGCCTCCACAGGCAGTGGTATCGGCACAATGGAGAACTCTGGGAGAAGATCAGAATCTCCAGAGACACTGCAGCAGAGCTGTCTTGGTGGAGTGTGCAGGGCAACCTGTCTCAAGGAAAGCCCTTTCAGCCTCCTCCACCGGTGGCCACGGTGATCACGGATGCCTCCACTCTAGGGTGGGTGCTCATCTGGGGGATTTGGAGATAAAGTCTTTGGTCTCCAGAGGAGGGGTTGCTTCACATCAACCTTTTGCTCTCAAAGCCTTCCTTCCCTCCCTCCGTGGTCCATCAGTTCAGGTCCTGACGGACAACACTACCGCGATGTGGTACATAAACAAACCGGGAGGTGTAGGGTCTTATCATCTCTGCAGAGAGGCTGTGAGACTCTGGTCCTGGGCTCAGGGCCTTCAGATGTGTTATTGCAAATCATATGGCCGGGGTGCTGAATGTATGTGCGGACAGTCTGTCTGCATTACTCGGCCGATCACGAGTGGCGTCTTCATCCAGAGGTGGTCCATCACATCTTCAAGATGTGGGGGTTTCCTTGGGTGGACCTTTTTGCCACTTGGGAGAACGCGCACTGCCTGTCGTTCTGCAGCCTTCAGTATCCGATGCAGGGGGGGCGTTTGGGGACACGTTTCAATAGGATTGGAGCTCACAACTCCTTTACGTGTTTCTTCCCATACCCTTAATTCCTCGAGTTCTGAGGAAAGTTTGCCAAGACTGGGCCCAAGTCATGATCGCCCCGGATTGGCCAAGAAGGTTGTGGTACACAGATCTACTTCACCTCCTTGTTGCACCTTCCGCTCTGTCTCCCTCTCAGGGTAGATCTCCTCTCGCAGGGACAGTTTCCACACCCCCACCTCCAGATTGCGACTTCATGCTTGGGGATTAAACGGGTCAATCTGAGTTCTTTCTTTCTCCCACAGGATGTGGTGATTTTTATTTTATCATCAAGGAGACACTCCTCCAAATCTATTTATTCATCTAGGTGCTCTAAACTTGTGAGTTGGTGTGGAGAGAAGTCCATTGATCCTTTGAAGGCCCATTTGTCTGACATTCCGGGATTTTCACTTTCCTTGGCCCCGCAGGGTTGTGATGTGGCTACAGTAAAGGGATTTGTCAGCTTTTCTCTGTTTACCGGATCAGCTGTCTTAAGTCCCCCATTGTTATGAGGTTCATTAAGGGCCTAACCAATACGTTTCCTCCCACTCCCTTCATTATGCCTCAGTGGGATTTGAATCTAGTTCTTACATTTCTAATGGGGTCTCTGTAATATGTGCTCGTGGTGGCATCCTCGTGTCTACTGTGTGGCTCGAGGATGCAGGTTGCGTAATATGTATTTGTACAAGTGTTGTTCCAGTTCGGGAGCCTAACGTCACATGCCAGTTTTCTGACAACGTTATTCAGTTGTCGGAGATCCTGGTATGCGGCGCCGGCACCTGGTTGTGGGTGTGTTGTATTTCACTAAATAAAGAATCTTACAAGCAACGAAGTCTTCACGCATCGCTCCTTACTTAATCTGGCGACGAGCGGACTAAGCTACGCGTCCTACACCCACCAGCCAGGACTTTTTCAAATATCGGCGAGTTCCTGCCATTCCTTTTAACGTCTTTCAGCGGGAGTTTTCATCGATCCTGGGTTGCAGATCCTCCTCGCTCACACGGCGACCTTCCAGACCCTGGTTTAATCCAATTTTCAAGTTTTGCTGTCTCTGTGTCTCGGCGCTTGCTATTCGCCTGTCACGCGTATCTTCGCGCATGCGCAGTAATGCATGACGCATACGCGCGTTGACTCCGGCAGCCATATTTGAGCCTTCTGAACTCGTTACCTTGGTAACCTTTGATACTTCACACCACGCATCGAGAGAACAGCATTTCCTTCGTGTTCAGGTAGGATTTAGCCTGCACGCTTCTACGGTGACAGGCACACCTTATCTGTTTGAAAATTCTAAGTCATTTACCTTGGAGCCTTCATACTCGGTGACAGGCTCACCTTACAATTATTGATTTACATACCTTTAGTGTCTTTTTCTCACCTTGTGTTACCGCAATATATCCTTTACATTGCCAATGCACTTTTTTTTTTTTTTTTTTAGATTTAGACTATTTCACCTCCATTTCTACATTAACTTACGTTTCTAGTATTAATTGTTCTCAGAACAATGGCTTCTTCACAGCAATTTGCGCAACCACCTCCTTTTTTGCAGCAACCTGGGAAACCCAGCATTCCGTGGCGTCAATGGGTAAAAGCATTTGAAAATCATATTGTAGCAATTGATGCTGTTAAGTTCCCTGCTCAGCGTAAAGTAGCAATTCTCTACGGTTGTCTTGGTCTTGCTGCACAACACGTTTTTGAGAATCTACCTAAATTCCCAACTCCTGCTGGTGAAGCTGGTGATGCTGATCATTGGAACGTATATAAAGAGGCGTTGTCAAGACTCGCAAATCATTATGATCAGGAGTCAAATGTTATGCTTGAGAGGCATAATTTTTTTAGAAGGAAACAAGGTGAAGAAGAATCCGTGGAAGAGTATATTGCACAATTTCGAGTTTTAGCCTCAACATGTGAATTTGAGGCTGACCCTGAAATCTACATTCGCGATCAATTTGTTTTTGCTTGCTTTTCAAAGAAAATTCAGCAACGTCTTCTTAGTTGCAGGAAACCTTCTCTTCAAGAGACAATTGACATCGCCAAGAGCATAGAGATCCATTGTTACTTCTAAGGTCCTCCAACAAGATCAATCGTCCAACTTTTCCAAGATGCCTACACAAGATGTGGTCAATTCTGTGAACGCTATTTCCACACATAAACCTAATAAACAATCATTCAAGAAAGGAAATACGTTCTGCTATAGATGTGGTTCTAAATCACACCTGAGTAACTATCCAATGTGTCCGGCTATTGGTAAAAGGTGTATTTTATGTAAAAAGATTGGTCATTTTCAAGGTTTATGTAGATCGTCAAAAAGGTCCACTAGCATCAATAGCGTAGATTACTCTGTGGCTGTAAATGATTGTTCAGACCAGTTTCAAGACATGGTAGTGTCTATTGAATGCAATTCCATTCATACTTCTCATGCTGTGAGGGGTCCTTTAGGAACTGCATACTTTGGTACCGTGGAAATCCCCATAATGGCAGACTCTGGTTCTCCTAAAACAATTTTATCGGATGTCATGTTTCATGATCGATGGAAAGGTTCTATCATTCTTTGTCAAACTGACATCAATCCGAAAGCTTTCGGGGAGTTTGACATAGACATGTTGGGATATTTCAATTATAGATTAGAATGCTTAGGAAGATCAATTTTTACTAAAGTTTACGTTGCAGTTAGAGGACGTAATATCATTGGCTGGCAAGATTTGGCCAAAATGGGTTTGCATCTTATTCCAGGTTCAGACAATCCAATTGCTCTTGGAGATCCCCCTCAGGGTTATAGTCCAGCGGGATCTAGGAGCGATTTGCAACCAATTACTGATTGTCTAGGTCTTGTTGATCACAACTCTGACATCAAAAAACTGTTGGATACATTTCCAAAGTTGTTTTCCGAGAAGTTAGGAACCGTTAAAGGGTATCAACATCAAATTAGATTGAAGTCAGATGCCCAACCTTTTGTGCATAAAGTACGTCCCTTGCCTCTTAGTGCTAAGGATGAACTTAAAGCTGTTCTTGAAAAACTGTGTGATGATGGCGTCATCGCTCCTTGTGAATTCTCTGAATGGGTTTCTCCCATTGTTATCGTCCGGAAAAAATCCGGTGAGGTCAGATTATGTGTGGACTTGCGCACTTTGAATAACAACATTCTAATTGACTGCCATCCCCTTCCCAAGATTCATGAACTTCTGGCAAATTTGGGAGGGGCCAAGTTCTTTTCACTCATTGATTTGCGCTCAGCTTATCAGGTTCCTTTAACAGCTGATTCCCAGGAACTCACAACTTTCATTACACCGTTTGGTGTATTTAAATATCTTAAGTTACCTTTTGGTTTGGCTTCTGCAGCCAGTGTATTTCAAAAAATTATGGACAATCTATTTAAGAACATTACCGGGGTACAAGCCTATCAAGACGACATACTGGTCTATGCTAAGGATTGGGATACCCATTTGAGCAAATTATCCTCGGTGTTAAGCAAGTTAGAACAGGCAGGCATGACTATCAGGACAGAGAAATGTAAATTTGCAACACAACAGTTAGAATATTTGGGTCATACACTTTCTCCTGAGGGTATTAAGCTGAAAATGTCTCTTATCAAGGCCATTGATCATGCTACCCCTCCCAAAGACAAAGGTGCACTGCGGTCTTTCTTAGGGCTAGCAGAGTACTATGCCCGCTTTGTTAAGGGATATGCACAAACGGTGGAGCCCCTACGTTCTCTCCTCCGTAAAGGTTCAAAATTTGAGTGGTCCGAAGAAGTTTCTTCTTCTTTCTTTAAACTTAAGAAACTTATTATGGATGCACCTGCCCTTCAACCATTTCATGATTCATCAAAATGCTTCATCATGGTGGATGCTAGCCTCACTGGATTGGGTGCTGTTCTGGGTCAATGGGTTGCAGGAAAAGAGCACACAATTGCTTTTTCCTCTAGAATGTTAAAACCGTCGGAAACCCATTACAGTACCATTGAACGCGAGGCTCTTGCTTGTGTTTGGGCCATTGAAGTTCAGGAATTATATTTGGGGTCGTCAATTTGATCTTTTCACCGATCACAAACCTCTGACACAGTTATTAACTGGGAATGGTCTGGGCAAAGCATCTGCTAGATTGGTTAGACTGCTGTCTAAGTTGCAAGAATTTCACTTCTATATTAAACATATATCTGGAGGGAAGAACTTCAGGGCTGATTGCCTTTCTCGCATGGCTTTTCACGATCCCTCAGAAGTTGAGAATTCAGAAGATACAGAATGTGTTATTGCTACTCTCGATGCTGTTTCTTCTTGCCCAAATATTACTGAGGATTCTTGGTCAGAAGCACAGCTCAAGGATGTTAATCTTAAACTTGTGTCTCAGTACATCGTAAAAGGTTGGCCAGAGAGTAGGAAACTTTCGAATGAGTTGAAAGCTTTTGCCATGGTGGCACCTGAATTGTCTTTGGTTAACAACATAGTCATGCGACATGATTATTTTGTTCCTCCTGCCGCCCTTAGGAATGACATTATCAAATTTGCTCATAGAGGTCATTTGGGAATTTCTAAAACTTCTCAACTCATCAAGTTATACTATTGGTGGCCATCCTTAGAATCACAAGTTAAACATTTCATTGACTCATGCTCAGAGTGTTTATTGTCAGACAAAAAATGGAAAGTCATGAACACTCCACTGCATCCTGTACCTTATCCCACTAAACCTTGGGAAAAAGTTGGGTTAGATTTCTCTGGCCCTTATGAGTTGTTGCAACATGATCTAAAATACATCATATTGTTGATTGATTATCACTCTAAGTGGATTTATCACATGTTTTGTGACTCTCCGAGTTCTCATAATGCTATAAAATTTTTGAAGAAGGTGTTTTCTCTTGAAGGTTCGCCTTCTGTTTTGGTGTCAGACAATGGTACCCATTTTATTTCTCAAAAATTCAGTTCCTTTCTTACTGATTGTGATGTTACACATTTTAAAGTTGCTCTCTACTCACCGACGTCAAACGGTCTGGTTGAAAGAGCGAACAGGTTAGTTAAAGATGCCATTCAAACAGCTCTGTCTTCTCAACAGGATACTCAAGATGTTCTTGAAGCTAAGCTATGGGCTTACAATATCTCTCCTCATTGTACCACTGGGGTGTCACCTTTTTCGCTTCTAAGAGGTAGAGCTGCACATACCAACTTGTGTCCAAAGTGGTTGGTTAACAGAAATAAAAAAGATTCTTGCAACAGTGAGGTAGCTGCTAGAGTTGCTCAAAAACAGAGCCTCATGAAAAGTGTTCATGATGAAGGTAAAGTTTTCGATTCTTCACAACTAGAAGTTGGTGGGTGGGTTCCCATTAAGAATCCCAAAAAAGTGCCAAAGGGAATCTCAAGATTTTCTCATCCAGTGAAAGTCACTGGTGTCAGTAAGGCATCTGCCTTACTTGGTCGTAGAGGGTGGTGGAATAAAAGATCATTGGTTCATCTTTCTGATTCTCAAGCTGATTCATTACGTAAGTTATCCAGTCTAGAATTAGAGGAGTCTGATTGGGTTCATTTACTACATGATTTGCCTTCTGTTGTTAGAAGTCCTTCCATCCATACTCCTGTTATTCTTCCTAGTTTGGAACATTGTGTGGACGATCACTCCGTTGTTACAAACTCTGATGCAAGTGTTTCTTCTTCAGAATTGGGGGTTCGTTGTAGGAGATTACCTACAAAATTGAATGACTATATTTTGTCTTGATGCTGAGAGTTATAGCTTCTGGTAGGCCTTGTTATATTGTATTCATGTACTCTTATGCTGCAGTGAATTCTGTATAGTTGTTGAGCTTTTATTTGCGTTTAGTTCCTTGTGGGGAGGGAGAAGTTGTAATATGTGCTCGTGGTGGCATCCTCGAGCATCCTCGTGTCTGTGTGGCTCGAGGATGCAGGTTGCGTAATATGTATTTGTACAAGTGTTGTTCCATGTTCGGGAGCCGAACGTCACATGCCATGATTCTGACAACGTTATTCAGTTGTCGGAAATCCTGGTATGCGGCGCCAGCACCTGGTTGTGGGTGTGTTGTATTTCACTAAATAAAGAATCTTACAAGCAACGAAGTCTTCACGCATCGCTCCTTACTTCAGTCTCCTTATGAGCATCTTCATAATTCCCCTTTGAGGCTTCATTCTTTCAAGGCGGTCTTTTTGATCACTATTACCTCAGCCAGGAGGGTAAGTGAGCTTCAGGCTCTTAGTTCAAAACCTCTGTTTTTAACCATTCATGCAGAAAAGATGGTTATAAGGACCAGAGCTGCTTTCCTGCCTCAGGTGGTTACTCCTTTCCATTTAGGACAGTCTATTGCCTACCATCTATCCTCCCCCTCCCCCTTCCAAGGAGGAGGAGAGACTTCAAGGCCTGGACCCTAAGAGGGCTGTCAGCTTCTACCTGGACAGGACCAGGGAACTAAGGCTGGATGATCAGCTCTACGTGGGCTACATTGGACGAATGAAAGCAAAAGCTGTCCGCAAACAAACACTCTCCAGGTGGATCATCTTGTGTATCACGATCTGCTACTCACTGGCCAAGAAGGAGTAGCCTGAAGGTATTGGAGCTCATTCTACCAGAGCTAAGTCTTCTAATGCTTTGGCTACAGGTGTTCCTGTTGTGAACATCTGTAAGGTGGCATCTTGGGCTTCCCTCCACACCTTTTGCGAAGCATTACTGCTTGGATTCTGAGGTTAGGAGGGATGGCCATTATGCATGCTCTGTTCTGCAAGATGTTTTGGTATAGTCAGGTGGACACCCTCCTCCAGGAGAGGTACGGCTTGGAGATTCAATTCAAAAGGTGAGGAATCCACAGGCAGATGTATCCATCAGAAGAACAAGTTACTTACCTTATGTAAAGCTTTTTCTGGTGGATACAGTATCTGCCTGTTGCTTCCTCGCTGACCCCCCCCCCCCCCCCCCCCCCCCGCCTCCCCGTTGTTCTCCTGTTTATACCGAAAAGGTTGTGACTGTCTGACGTGGTTATTTTTAATATATCATTTTCATGCATACAGTTTGCTGCTAGGAAATGGTTTGTTTATTGGCTTTTCCTTTCTGTATATGTATATACTATATGTATTTCTATATATATTATGTATACTTGTGGAAATGTTGTCAGTCCGCTCGTTTGCCTCGGAGCCTCAGAAAAAAGGGTGGAACTGACGTCAGCACTCCGAGGTAGTCTTATGGCTCTGGTGACGTCATATGGTTCTCGAGAGGAGCCGTGCTATTAAGACGTCCTCATTGACGTGGGAGAGCTAAGAAAAGAATTTCCGTGGAATGCTGGCGCATGGGTAATTCAAAATGTGAGGAATTCACAGGCAGATACTGTAGCCACCAGAAAAAGCATTACCGAAGGTAAGTAACTTGTTCGTTTAAATGAATTCACCTTTGTTCCAGAATCTTTTGGCATTCATCCTATGCCCATCATCCTAATCACTTCTTGCATTGCCTCATCATCCAACATAGCCTCTTTCCATTCTTCCTCCGAAATGCTTCCAAAACCAGCCTCCTCCAAAGATGCAACCATGGTAACTTCTCCACAATCCCCACTAGCTCCTTCACTCACAAGCGGTAACCTAGATAGACAGCAAACCTATTTCTTGCACATGGAATAAATTCCAGTTTGAATTGATACTCCATCACCCTGTATGCCATTTGGCAATACGAGAAGTGGTCTGCCTGCTCCTTCGGTGGTAAACACATTCACTCGCAGCTTGTGGTCCATGCGAATGACAGACTTCAAATCCCACATTAGTTCCGGAAATGATCCACCCCCCTACCAACAGGCCAAAGCATCTCTCTCCATCACAGAAAATGTAGATTCCGTTCCCCACAGTGCCCTTGCTGTGAAAGCTACTACTTCCTCCCTATTTTCTCTATTTTTTTTTTTTGAAAAAGTACTGATCCTAACCCATGCTGACTAGCTTCCGTAACAACAATAGACTGGTCCTTCGTGTCAAAAGGCTGAAGAGGGATGGCATTTCCTAATGCCAAACTTTTTGAAACTCCTGTTCCTGCTCATTATCCCTCACAAACTGTTAATTTTTCTTCTGATCAAGACTCATTTTATGTTTTCTCACTACAGTTTATGAATCTGGCATAGAACTCCAACATTCCAAAAAATGACCGTAACTGATACTTCTCTGTGGAGAAGGAAAATCCTTAGCCTTAACCAAATCTTCCTTAGGCTCCACACCACGAGCTGATACTCTGAAAGTGGAGAAATACTGATTTGCCACGGACACGGTGGACTATATAGGTTACAAAGTGACACCCCTTTCTGTTAATGTAGATGATATTTTAGTTAATGTCTTTTCATGAACTTCCTGATTTTACACATAGGGTAAAATATCATCCTGGAAACGTTTTACATGAGGAACAGCAATCATAGCTTCCACAACACTCTAAAATACTGCAGAGGCAGAAGCCAAACCAAATGGCATCCTCTTAAATCTGTAAGCTCCAGACTGAGTAATGAACGATGTTACATGGCGGTTACTTTTGTGCAAAACTATCTGGTGATAGGCGAATGACTTGTCCAAAGTGGAGACAACTTTGGCTCCCTTAAGCGAACCGAACATTTATTACGTTGGGCAGGAGATGCTGGTCTACCCAAATTCTACCCAAATCCTGTCTTTAAGGTGCCTCAAATCTATGCACATCCGAAGAATGCCATTAGGTTTCCTGGCTAGAACTACAGGGGACAACCAGTCAGAGCTTTCAATAGGCTCAATACCCTGCTTACAAAGATTCCAGTTCCAACCTAATATATTTATCTCCGCTACAACATCCATCACAAACATTCCTGACACAGCTAGGGTCTGTTCTACTGAACGTCACCAAACAGCTTGGGTCTTTTCTATTGGCTGTCACCTTAAGCTTAATGATCACAGGGAGAGACTTAAGTTGTTTGATAGATCAGTGGATGGTTCTAGTCTCCCCTGCATAGCGGTGTTTTTTTTCTACCTCATTGTCGGCACAAGTAAATTACTAGTCTTTGTAGAATGGATGAAGTTTGATTATCCATTTTAACAGTGCTGTTTAATTGTAATATAAAATGTCTGCAATGCTACAGGTGAACGTTCGAATTACATTTTTCATTTCGTCCACAGATGAAGTGACAGAAACAAAATCTGGAACAACTACTCCTCGCCGATCGGGATCAGTGAGTAACTATCGATCGGGTCAGAAGAATGATTCTGAAAGTGATCTTCAAGGCAAATCCTTGGACGGGTCTCTTGCCTCTTCAGTGACCTCATCAGTTGACTCTTCCACTGCAGATTTGGTCCCAAGGCCTGGGAGTCATACAATAGAGTTCTTCGAGATGTGTGCTAATCTTATAAAAATACTTGCACGATAATTAGCTCTGGTTAGCTTATTCCTGTTGCAGCAATAAGCATGCCATGAGTCGTAGCCAAATGCTTCCAGTTTTTAATCAATGTAACTTAAACATGCGCTGCTCAGCAAACTATCCACATCAAGAAAATGCGATTTGCACATGAATGGAAGGATGTTTTTTTTATGTTGGACCACTAATACACGGGAATCCTTTAGTGGTCAATGGGTATAAGGCTGGCAACAGCACACAACTGTACTATGTTAGTTGTCAATTGGTATTGCTGGTGCATGGACTGCACAATACTTGCAGACTTTAACATCTCACAAGGACCTTTATCATTCTTTTTTTATCTTAAAGAGAATGTTTGTTTCAAAGTGTTTTTATAGTGGTAGGTGTAAATTGGCAGCCCGATAGCCAATGGGGACTTTTGGTTAAACTTAGATGTGCTGCTACTACTGTATGGTTTGGATTTAAACCCTACTTGGCTGTCTAAACGATTAGTGGTGTGGATTTTATGGGGAGGTGTTTGATCGTAAATATTTTTTTAAAACACTTGTAATGTTTTGGTTAATCAGAACTTTTTAATTATTTGGGATAACTTTTATAAACTGATTTTAATTTGTGTTAAATTGTCCTGCTTCAGCAGTCTGCATTTATCGTGCACTAAATTACATATAGTCTGACAGATTTTACTCTAGCATTATTAGTCATTTTAATGTTCTACAATGGTTCCTCATATCACAAATGCCGTCTGCCTGCACTGTAAATACATCCTTTTATTTGACTCATTTTACAAACGGTGGTTAAAGTTGTTTTGATAGCTTTATTTTGTTTGTAAATTCAGTAACTTTGCTTTTATCAAACTGGTGCCTCTTCAACTAATGTGGTTCCCATGTACACAAAGAAGTGGAGTCACTTATTAAACGGGGTCCAAGTGAGTTTATATAAACATAGGCTTGAAGGGTTGGTAGTGTTAAAGAGGTTGTGGCCCACAGAGTTACGTGATATGAGAATTTAGTGCTTGAAGGTGGAAGGAGTGTTCTGGAGAATGAATACCTCTAAATTAGGTCCAATGTTTTAAATTAATTGTTGTTTGTCTGCAAAAATTAACAGTGATGAAAAATTCAAGTAAATTGAATTCCTATTTCTGGATGTCAGATGTACGTGTTCCGAAAAGAAACTTTATGGTAATGTTTTTGAGTCTAAGGCATAGACTTGAAGGTCTATTCATTATTGCTCCAAGTATGTTCTCCTTGGTGTCACATATGCCACAACGCTTAATGTTTTTACTAGTCTCATGGTGTGTATCCATTTCGACGTTGAAGGATTTTTTTTCTTTTTTCTTTTGGTCAAGGGACCTGCTGAAAGTTCAGGTGACTCGCTAGTTCGGATGCTCTATGGAGGACAAAACTTGTCTTTGTATGGCATATGAACTGGCAACTTTCAGACTATGCAACAGAAACCTGACCATCTGTTTTCTGCACACAACAATCTAGAAATATCGTGCCCCTTTTAAGGGGAAAAAGTATTGATAAAGAGACACTGAAACCAAATGTATGAAACTGTACACATGCTTATTGTATCTATATCTTGTTTGTATCAGAGAACATACAAAGACGGTATAACACTGAATATCAAAAATAAAAAAAAGTCCACACCGATTCTGACTACTGCACCATTTTCTGTAATTCTGTTTCTTCGTTTAAAATTGTTGCATGCTGTGGTGGGTTTTACAAGATAAAAGGACCAATCTTTTGTGAAACCAAACTTGTAGGTAAAGCCTGGAGATTGACTTCTCAATAGCATTAGTTTCTGAACACATGAATCGGCTTGCGTTTAATTACATGGAGCGAGCAAGGTATCTGACCTTTAGATAAGAAGAATCCTGTGTGTTCTCTAAGTTAAGACTGATGTAGGCATATACATGGGTGTATTGGTTTAATGAGATAAAAATTGGGCTTGATTGGTAGAACATTACTAAGTGTTCAACATTGATTTTTTTTTTCAGGTGTTATTGCGAAAGCTGTTCTCTAGCATTGTACCCTTTTTATTTTTATTATAGATTCTAATGCGATTACATGCCTCACCCCCCCAACAGCAATCTGAGATTTTTTCTGTAACTAACATTGAACATTGGTGAAGATAAAATGCTAAGGAGTCAATGATATAAGTAAACCCAGCTTTATTTCAGATACATCCTTAATGTCTCCGAACTTGCAGCTCACAGAAGCTTTCTCAACATTCTAAGTTTAGCTCTACATAAAGGTTCTAAACTGGGCATACTAAATATAGTGGAATATGAGGGTAACAAGGAGAGGGAAGTTGGGGAAGAAAAAGAACAAGGGCTGTGGATAGAAAGATTATAACACACCTCCCTTCATGACAGAAAACGAGCATGGTAAATAACATAACATATCAAAGGAGAAGAATTCTGAAGAAAACTATGCTGAAAAAGAGGGTAAACAAAATAAACTGTTCTTATTAAGATGAGATGCTGTAATAAATGTCTATAGATAGTAATCAAAGGAGCAGGCTCCTCTTCAGTACATTACGCAGTCTTTCTGACATGTTGGCAAACTCGCTTTCCTGATTTCACTCGCATCGTACATACAGTCTGCCCTTTCTGTGAAAGGGAAGTCACCCTTGCGATATGAGCCTTGAGGGGCAATTGACCAGTCTATCCATGCTCCACATGCATTTGCTGTCCAAAATTTCCAAGTTCGGTTTAACCTCCTTGATTCTTTCTCGTTAATAAAGCTTGCTTGTGTGTTTTTGGATGACTATTGGTTGTTTTTTTTGACTAGCACCCATTGCCCTTTCTTCCATTCTCGTTTTTTTTTTTTTTGCACCTCATTCGTTGTCATACCTTTTCTTGTCCTTATTTTGTTGATGTGTGATCTTTTCTTTTATGCACTCCTGATTTTCCTCCAGGGTTTGGTCACCAAATAACCTTTTTGGGGCTAATTTCGACCCCAGTTTTCTTCCCCTATCATATCAAATGGAGACGACCCAGTTACGCTGTTGGGAATAGGGTGATAGGACTGTAGCATGCCTTCAACTGTCTGTACCAGGGGTTTCCCTGCAGCAACTGTCAATTGATAACATTATTTTATCATTCTGTTGCATCATTCCACTAAGCCATTGACTTTGGGGCAATACAATGGAGTTTTAACATGCTGAATGGATGATTCAGCAATGAATTTCCTCATCTCATCTGGGCAAAACTGAACCACATTATCAGTGATAAGGGTGGTCAGCATTGCTTCTATGGCAAAGGTCTCTGACAAAAATCTGTCAGGTTTTTAGTGTTTGTTACTGACCAATTGTAATGAGGTCCAGTGTGAGCAATAATCAACAAAAACTAATATGTACTTGTTATGGACTCCTAAGGTATTTATGGGACCTACAATGTCCAGTCCAAGTTTGTCCCAAGGGCAAGGATGAACACTGACTGGTAGCAGTTGGTCTTTGTGCACATATTTGGATTTGTCACTCAAATTAAATGCATGGCAATATTTTACCTTGCTTTCCACTAAGGGGTCATATAAGAGAACCAGTAGTCTGCTCGGTTTCTGTTTTTGGTCAGACATCTCTCTAAGTGACCTTCTACAAAAATGTTCCCTCAGCCCAGAAAAAGGTACCAATTTTCCCAATCTTAGGACAAGGTCTCCTTCCAATGATATTTCATTTCTCACATTCCAAAAAGGTTACAATTCTGTAGGTAAAGCATTGCATTTTTCTGGCCACCCACTTCCTATTTTCTCTTTCCCTGAAGCCATTATCTTATTCTTTGACGTGTAATCACTCCATTCAGATTTCATGAAGCACGTGCCCAGATATGTGAAGGTTTGCCCCCTGCAGTCCTGATTCACTGGTGTTGGTGCAAAGGTGGGGACTACACCCAACACCAACTCAACAAAAGTATAATCTGCTTTTTGCTCTGGTGACGGAGCGAGTGGCAGTAAGTACCTCCCCTGATGGAAGGAAGAACCAACGCCCCCCCCTTCAGGACCACCGAAAATGCCATTCAAAGGAGGCGATGGAATAGACAAACCAGGAGAACGCAGAACGCTCCATGAGGGATTACAGAGCTAAGCCCGCACAAGCTCCTTTGACACAGCTCTGTTTCATAAGGCTGTACTTTGCCCTGCTCTGTCAACCTCTACGTTCTGCCAAAGTTATGCAAGTCTCACAGGCTGGAAGATGTCCGTTAGATGATAACCAAGCGCTGAGTAACAGCAAGGATAAACTACCTTCAATGATCGCTACAGCCAACACTGGTCCTCTTCAGCCTCGGACGAACTTCCGTGAGCATGCCTAATGGACCTCTAGATATGTCTTGAAAGCAGCAACGCTGATGAGAGGTGGAAGGCGAGAATATATCACTCTGGTGGAGACATACAGCACCCCCTGCACAGCATCCCATCCTAGTTGCCATTATTGAAGATAAAAAGATGAGTAGTCAAGGAGTAGAAGTCCAGCTTTATTTGAGAAACATTCTCCACATAAAAGGTTCTAAACGGGGTGTACCAAATACATGGATTGTTGGGGAACCAGGAGAGGGAAGTTGGGGGGGGGGAAGATAAAGTGGAACGGTTGAGGAGGAAAAGATTATAGCAAACATGTTTTATCTTTAAACTAACACCGTAAAGGGGCGCTTTTGTAAATTTAATTGAGCACTCATTACTCATACCACCATGACCTGCAGCAGTGCCTTCCTCTACACCATGTTGGATCCATCTATAAAATATTGACTGTGCAAGCTGTATCCCGCTCATGTTGCTGCAATACTGGTGCAGCTTTGGCCAATTTAATGAAGCAGAGAAGACCAGTTCCAATGCAGGCATCACCTCACAACAAGGACAGAACCGATAGGACCTGGGACGAACTAAGGGAAGACCAACCAGTGCATATGTGCAGTGAGGGAGAAGATGCGGCCCTAGGGCGGGAGAAAAAAAAGAGCCTAAGACAGGAAAATGGACTAGAAACTATTGTACAAACTATTGCCATTGAATTGATTAGTGATGGACTGGGGCAGAAACCAGAGAACAACAGCGGGAGCTCTATAGGGGAACCTCCAATACTAAAAATAATGGACTGTACTCTCAATAAGGTAATGCAAGGCTCCGCTTCATCATCAACTAATGGCTCGAGGGAATTAGCAGGAGAAAAAACAGTCCCACAAAGCAGTATTGGCATGAAGGAGGTGATAATCAAAACACCAGTACTGAATATGGAGAAAGCTTTAGTAAGCGACAGCCAGTCATTAGGTTTGACTATGACATCACGGGGGCCATCACTGCCAACAGAGACCTCAACAACGTCAGAGTCCATCATGGCTCAACAAACAGGGCGCTCAGACGCTACAACAGCAATCATGTTTCACCCTGAGTACACATCAAGGGGTCGGGTCGACATACTAAACAGGGGTAACATCTTGCGTCTACTGAGGTCCATTAACACTCTTGAGAATATAAAAACCACTGACCTGGAGTCAGTTGAGTTTATAGAGTCACCTGACTGTCCAGGATCAGAGCTAACAAAAACAGTATGGGCCTCTCCAGACTTAGCCGAGAGAGTCTTAAAGGAACAAAACAGGTTCAATGAATGGGGCATCAAACTTCAGCCACTACCAAAACCAAGGTATCCCG
Organism: Triturus cristatus; assembly: GCF_964204655.1. Lineage (NCBI taxonomy): Eukaryota > Metazoa > Chordata > Amphibia > Caudata > Salamandridae > Triturus > Triturus cristatus. Next base: position 300,814,865 of record NC_140581.1, read on the forward strand.
ACCCCCTTCTGGCCGATTTAAGGTACCAAGAAGGAAACCTCGGTCATGAACATTTGAGCCCGCGACTTTTCTCAGTTTTGCGAGGGGCACGCAGTAAAAGCATAGAGCACAGGGCAAATGGAGAACACAATGTATTGAGGGTACCCGTGGACAGAAGCAGGTCCACACTGGAATGGAGCAGGGTCTCCAGGACAATAAACATCAAAACTGGAAGACCATGACACACTAAGCACAATGAAACCCCACATAAGAACTTATTGAAAATCTGTTCCTGGAACATCAACGGGCTGGGAGACAAGACTTCTGACCCAGAACTGCTAGCCTATCTACAGAAACTTGATATAATTACGCTTCAGGAAACATGGAGCGAATTACCTACGGCTCTGCATGGCTATAACATGCTCCATTTACCGGCAACTAGAAATGCAAAATTTGGTCATAACAAGGGAGGTCTTGTTACATACACTTCCATAAACAGCATTTACGCAATAGAACCCTTACTATACAATCTAGCGCCACCAAATGAAATGCAAGTAAACCGAATTACCCTACAGGGGAAGACAAGTAAAGAACATATAATACTTGTAAATCTCTACCTACACCCACGTGATACAAATAAAGGGAGCCAACAACTAAAGGAGGAGTTGGTGAAAATTATAACAGGAGAGAAGACAAACAATTGGGTAATCACCGGAGACTTCAATTTAAACATACTGAGGAGACGAGCTAACAATATCTATCCAGAGGAGGACCCATTTGCGTGGGAGGAAATGCCCCAAGACGTCAGCACAGTTGGAAGAATCACTAACACCTCGAAAAATCTACTATCGTTCCTAGAGCAACTGGGTGTACGTGCATTAAATGGCAGATTCCCGGGAGATCGCCCGCAAACAGCAACGTTCAATAACACTGCAACAAGGTCAACAATTGATTACACATTCTGCTCTTGCAGCATGTTCACTAAAATAAAAAACTTTTGCATCGGGAGCGAAGATTTTAGCGACCATCTACCCCAGGAAATCACGGTAAAAGAGCCATCACTATATAAACTGCCCCCAGCAAAAACACTGCTCAGAATTTACCAACAATGAAAGAAGAGTAAAATGTAGTACTAAAGACCCTGAAGGTCTACTCTCTCGAGCGAAACAACTCTGGGAAGAAGGGAAGGCAGCCACCCCCGATATAATTGGATGCTGGGAGGCATTCACAAACTCCCTACGTAATGGCTATGGAGCTATAAAGGGTAACCCTCCAAATGGGAGAGAAAAACAGCAAAATCCCCGCCCCGGCCCCACTATACGGAATAACATCAAATTAAAAAAGTTAAAAACACGGATAAATTTCACACTGCGGAGACTGAAGAAAGATCCTTCGGAACTGCAAGAGCTGAGGCAGTTGAAAGAGACTCGGAAAAAAATTATCTGGCAAAATAAAAAGGAAGCCGAAGAAACTCTTTGGGCCAAACTTCTGCACGACATTAAGAACAACAGCGCCCAATTCTGGAAGAAAATTAATGCCCTATCTAAACCTCAAGGACAGTGTATCAGTTCTAACGTCACAGAAGAAGATTGGACTACTTTCCTTGAACCACATTTTAATAAAAATCAGACCCCCCAAACTGGCTCAAATACTCCTGTGTCCAGCATGGAAACCCAACCGTCCCGGCTGAAACTGATTACAGGAAACGTGCATAACTGTACAATTACAATAACAAACGCACAAATTCACAAAAGAATCTTGAAGGGTAGACTTGAAGGAACTCCTGGGCCTAATGGGATTCCGCCGATATTATTCAAACAAGACCCTGAATTTTGGGCTACTGCTCTAAAACCGGTTTTTGATAGAATCCTGCAGACGTCGATAGTACCAACATCATGGAGAGGTTCAATAATCTCTCCTATCTACAAAAAAGGCAACAGGAATGATCCAAGGAGCTACCGATTGGTAGCCCTTTTGGACAATGATGCAAAATATTATGCCGGGGTGCTCCTCCAAGAATTAACAACATGGTCTACAGAAATTAAAGCATTACCTTACAACCAAACCGGCTTCTGTAGAGACATGGGCACTGTTACCAACATCTCTGCCCTCTCACTAATGATGGACGCTGCACTTATAATCAAACAACCTTTATACATCTGTTTTATCGATTATAGCTCCGCATTTGACCATATAAACAAACATTCTGTGGCAAAAACTAAAAAAGCTAGGTATTCCACCATTGCTATTAACACAATTAATCCTTCTGCACAGTAACACCTGGGTACAAGTAAAGTTGGGGGTAGGAGACCATCTATCAAAAAAGATTAATACAACCTCTGGATTAAAACAAGGGTGTGTATTAGCCCCGACACTATTCAACTTATTTATGGCCGAGCTCTCAATCAAACTTAATGGAAGCAATGCGCATGCCCCGAAGTTGGGAGGTTGCCAGTTATCTAACCTCCTATACGCAGATGATTTAGTTCTCATCAGTCGGACACCCATAGGATTACAACGCCTGCTGGACATCACATCTCAATACTCAGAAAACAACAAATTAAGTATCAACCAAGACAAGACAAAAGTCATGTGTGTAAATTACCGGAAAATAAAAACAAAATACAACTGGCACCTGGCAAAACACAAGCTTGAAGTCGTCCATGACTACAAATATCTGGGGGTTATGATAGACAGCAGAGGCAATTACAAAGCTCAGCTCGATGCAATAAAAAAGAGGGGGTTAATAACAGCAGTAGCTTTAAGAAACTTGAAGAATATAACCGCTGGACCAAGTTATCTCCCACTGACCAAGGTGATTCAGGCCAAATTGATACCATCCATCACCTATGGAAGTGAAGCCATGAGAGGGAGGGATGCGGAAATATTAAATGGCACCATTACAAGATCACTGAGAATAATTTTTGGGTTGCCTGGATTTACCTCTCCGGCACAAATGAGGTTGGAATTTGGGATACAAGGGCAGGAGTTAGCCAAAAAAGGAGCCTTTGTTAAAACCTGGTTCAAGATTAAAAAAAGGGCAGCCAGGAACGCTGAATTTTTACTTGTGGAGAGAAGTGGAAACAACAGGATCTTACCCAGCCAGACATTACTTGAACACTGCTCTGGACCAGCTGGGGCTACGGCAACTCTGGGCATTGCCCGGGACCATGGCTAGCTTCAAGAAAATTGTAAACAAGATAGTCAAAAAAGAGTCCATTTTACAAGATAAAGCGACCTTGACAAAACGCTCACACGGCTGGCTTACGATACAAACCTATAGGAAAGCGACTCCTCAAGCCTACCTCCTTTCTAACTTCTCTAGAACTACTAAAGAAAAGTTTTTGAAATTCCGGCTAGGACTATTACTGACGGCATACCATCTGCCTCCTTGGCTGCGCCCTCCTAAACCGGCAATGTGTCGTCTTTGTGGTGAAGGAGAGGAGGACATAGCTCACATTCTAACGATTTGCCGTGAGCTGATGCGAGAACGCCGGTTACTACTTAGGCCTATTTTTAATAAAAACCAATTACGGTCGTGCAGACAAGCGGTGCTTGCAAGCTTCTCTGGTGAAGACATTCAGCTAAGTTGTCGCCTAGTAAAGTTCTTATCTGTAGCTGATCTTCGTTTTAAAAATAAGTGTACTGTAACAGTGTTTTAAGTTCATTATCTCAAGCTTTTTAGCACAAGTAAGTGCCCTAAGAAGACCATCAAAAGGTTAATTAAATGGCCATCTTTCTCCCTTATGGCGGCACTATGTACTTTAAACATGTATTTTAAACTTGCACACCATGGCCTGATATCATTTTGCAGTTAAGACTCTGTTTAGGGGGGTAATTTTACCTAACAAATTGCTGCTAATATTTCCAATAGAAATGAAGAAATAAGATTATGGGCTACCAATGCAGGGGGAGTGGATATTCTGTGCAATTTTAAATGTGTGTTTTTTATTAGCTGTTTATCTTTCCTTTTTCCTTTCCTTTTTTCTTATCATGTTACTAAGAGATGGTCAATTTTTTTTCTTTTTTTTTCATTCTTTGTAATGGTTTTAATTAAATGTACAATAAACATTTTACTTACTTACAGTTATGAGAGGTTGCTCCATCTGATCACTAACTGCACCACTTGAACATGGGTGTCAAGTCATACGCAACACAGCTGCACACTCTCTGGTCTAGAAAACAGTTTTGTTTTTCCCTTCTATTTGCCCTCCATGTCCAAATGAGTGTTGTGTGTAGAGAGCAAATGCCACTTGAAAAGGTGCGGAGCTCAGGAATGTGGCATTGGTGAATGTCCCCTGTTTTCTCTTTGCCTTGAGCTGCCTGCCCTCCACAGGAAGTATCTGAAACAATTTTTTGAGGCTGAATATATAAGAAGGGTAGTTGATGTCATTTTTTAGAATTATTTTGTTTTAGGGGCACCACGCCAAAATATGTCTACCACATAACAAAATACCTAACTTTCTCCAGTGTTGTATCTTTTATAGATACTCATGCTTCAATCTTTCCCGTTGTCCTGATGGGAGTTCCACAGTAACAGAAGAAATAGCAGTAATAAAATACCACCCATAGAAAAGAAAACTTAAATAACCTTGCAGCCTCATTTTTACCATCTAAATTTCAGCCAATCACGGTAGAGACCTCAGAATTCCCTTCCCCTACAGTGCCACCATACCTCAGATTTCTTACCACACGTCGTGTGATGGGGAGTCTCCCTGAGCTCTGCTCAGTTACAGTATTTCATCTTCAACTTTTGACCTCCAGTTTCTACTTCTGCTACTCAAGGTATTTTGGACTAAATACTTTTGCCCTTCCTTATTGTTCAGATGCCAGAGCCTAAAGTGCTGTTTAAGACCTGTGGAAAGTGTAGACTATTCTCTGAAGACCCCCACCAACAGTGATTATATTGCCTCTACCCTGACCACAAACCCAGGGTTTGCAAATATTACTGCACTTTTTCAGCATCAACACTGACAGGGAGGGTAGGCTACTATTCTGGCTTCACAAGAGGAAGGCTGCTTTAGACTCTGAACCTGATGGAAAGCCCCATTCATCCTCAAGGAAAAGAAAGGAGGGCAGTCCCTCCTCCCACCATGGGGACTCTAAGAGCTCCAAGTCCCAGGACAAATCTGAAGTGAAACACCACAAGAAAACTCAGAGGCTTCAAAAGCTTTTTTAGCTCCACCATCTGGTCTCTGAGAAGAGTCAGAAGCAGAATTCTTGACCGCCGACGGCCTCGTTGTCAAAGATTTCACTCTTCAAGAATATCTGAGTTGCAGGCACCGTCGACTGCTTTGTTGGTGACGACGGTCAAGACGTTGATGTCAGCAACGACGGCGGTAGCATTGACAACAGTAATGTCGTTTTCAACTATTCCTTCACAGTCGAGAATTTTACAGTGTACCACTGGTCTGTCAACCACTCCAATGACGCCGACTACGCAGACTAAAGCAGTCCACACACCGTCGACGGTGTCACAGACGATCGCACTGTCGTCGAGCCTCTCAATGGAGAGACAAATCAGTCTTCAGCCCAGACAGATTCAGGATTTCTCTAAGATATCCCCTTTGCCTCCTGCCCGCCTTTTGGACTTCAAGAGTCAGAGGATGAAAGTATGTTTGGCCATGCATACAGTCCATCACAGTTCAGGCTCAAGTGCCAAGAGTCCATTGAGGACAATGATCCATCTTCTTACCTGGCAGGAAAATTTACTTTTAAGGAGAGACAGGTCGGCTATGCAGGATTCCTTCCAGGAACATTACCCTTATGATGATAGGGAGGAGGAGCATTATCGTTTTAAGGATCAGTCCATGAACGTTTCAGTGTCTCTGGTATCTGATCGTCATATGATTGACTACTATTACAGGTGTTTCTCAGACGCAAATGCTCTTAACAGGCCTTTACCTCCTCAAGAAGTTCTCACTATTTTACCGGACCAAGGCACTCCCAAATCCATCAGGGAAAAGACCATACCTCCTCCTATAGTCATCACAGAGGATACTCTGGATGCTCAGAGGATGGAGAGATGCAAACGGACATAGACTCCCATGAAGAATGGGACGACTACTTAGCCTTGATGCCACCATCTCCCATCCCTCCTGCTGCGGATTTCCCTCCAGATATTGGGGGATTCAGTGATCTTCTGGAGCATGCCCCCAAGCTTTTGACTTGCCAGTGCCAACTAAACAATGTTTTCTATGTGACTTTAAACCAGGCACTCCATGTTCAGTAAGGTCAATCCCTAAAGTTGACTTTCAATGGCAAGAAGGACTGAAGCTAATAAACTCCTGCCTCTGTTCCAGCGGTCATCCTAAAGTTGGATGAAAAATACAAGGCCCCTGACGACTCGCCTGCATGCCTCCTTGGTCACACGAGGCAGGACTCTGTCATCATGCAGGCGGCAAAGAGATGAGCCAAGAATCCATCGTCTGTGCACAGCCCCACCGGACAAGGAGGGTGCGCTGCCCTTGACAATATTGGAAAGAGGTTCTCTGTATTAGCGGCCACCTCCATTCGCGTGTCTAATGCTATGGCCATTCTTGGGAGATATGACTGGCAGATGTGGGCAGACATCTCTGCTCTGTTGGGAGTATCTCCCGGAAGATGAAAAGTAAGAGGCTAAGGGCATTCAATTGGAGGGAGAAAGAGTCTTCAAATCTCTCTGAAATAGCCATGGATGTTTCATCCACTACGTGCTGCCAAATGGCGGGATGGCTAAATGCAACCACCTTTTCGTCTAGAGGTCCAAGCCAAAGTTTTAGACATGCCTTTCGATAGAGAGTGCTTGTTTGACAAGCACATAGACGAGGCGCTTCAATCCCTAAAGACAGGCACAGACACGGTCAAAGCCTTAGGCAATCTCCAGCAGTGCCACTTTCAGTCCTTTCATAGTGGAGTGCAGGGGCAATTCTCATCCTGTCCGCAATTTTATTAGCGGTACCAGCCATATCTGCAGAGTACCTACCAGCCATACAACCGGTTGTTTGAATCCAGCACTGCTCAGCCTTACTCTAGGCCGGCAGGACGCAAGAGGCAACAATCAGCTGGAAAGTCCCAAGACTCCAATAAGAGGCAAGGAAGTTCATCAGGCCCCTGCCACCATAGTACCATGCCACAATCCCTTCTTCTCCACATCCTTTCTGAAATGAGTTCTAGACATCTTCCAGCACGGCCACACTCTGGAATTTATTCAGCATCCTCCAAATTTTCCACCGCGGAGAGTTCTGCTTCATCGCCTTCTGCATCTCAAACGAGATCGTCGCTTCTTCTCAAGCGGGCCATAGAGAAAGAACCCCTCGGACAACAAAATCGGGAGTTTTATTCCCACTTCCTCATCCCAAAAAAATGGAGGTAGGTCAAACAACAAACTTTCAGGACGCTCTCTCTCTTCAGGAGATTCTTCTCATTGAAAACAGGCATCTAGGAGTTCGAGGGAAGCCAGATAATCCCCTTTTTCCTATTCCCATTTACCCTCCGGCTCGAAATTTCTAAGGTTCAAGGTGGCAGGGCGCCATTAGTAATTCAAATTACTTCCATTCGGTTTGTAATCTGCTCCCAGGGTGTTCACCTAGTGCATGGCACCAATAGCAGCCTTTTTAAGAAGTTCAGGTCACTAGTTGATCACATACCTGGACGATTGGCTCATAAAGGCTCCATCTTTTTGAACTGCAGAGATATCAACAAGAGCCTTTTCGAGTTCTCTTCCAGTCTCTAAGTCTTCACATCAACCTGGAAAAATCGCCCATTATTCCAGCCAAATCGTTGATCTTTCTAAGTGCACGTCTCAACACAACTCGGCAAGGCCTTTCCCACTCAAGAAAGGATACTGCGTATTCTGGGTACAACAAAGCTTCTTTCAACAAAAAAGATGGTTTCTGTGAGGCAGTACAAGTCCATGCTATGGATTATGTCCTCTTGTATCCTGCTCATTCCCAATTGCCGTCTCTGCAAGCAAACCGCTGCAGGAGCAGCTTGATGCACAGTGGATTCAATCTCAAGGCTCACTTCAACAACAAGGTTCACATTTCAGTGGCAATGAGAGCAGCAATGGCCTGGTGGATGGTCAAGGAAAACCTTTTGCAAGACCTCTCTCATTCACACTGTGCTGCAGCTGGTAAAGACCTCGGATGCATCAATGGACAGATTGGGGAGGGAGAGGGGCGCTCACCTTCAAGAATTACAGGTTCACGGCAAGTGGTCCAAACAGGACTCTGAGTGCAATATAAACCTGGAGCTCAAGGCCTTCCTGTCTCAGAGCCTCATTGGCGCGTCCGTGCTCATCGGAACAGATAATACTACAACAATGTTTTACCTCTGAATGCAAGGTGGCACGAGAGCTCCAGCGCTTTTCCTTCTTGCTCAACAGATATGGGTATGGCTCCTTGCCAACCTAATCTCCTTGCGAGTGGAGCACGTGCCTGGTATTCACGAGGGGGCTGGGGCTTTGTCATGAATGGGAGCTCAATAATCAGCACTTAACGGTGGTCTTTCAATCCTGGGGTTACCCAGCATTAGATATGTTCGCTACGTTACTCAACACAAAGTGTCTGCTTTTTGCAAGCAGAATTCCTCATCTAAAATCGCGAGGAGATGCCTTCCAGTTGCCTTGGACGGGGATGTTCGCGTATTCATTCCCCCCGTTTACACTCATTCCTCACGTACTTCAGAAAATGAAGCAAGAGCCGTCTTGGCTCATTCTCATTGCTCCATGAAATTTGGATGTTAAATGAAACTGAAAGGTTACTTGAGTCAGTTTTCTCTTCCATGGAGGTCTGTGGTGATGTTTCATTACTGCTATTTCTTCTGTTACAGTGGGACTCACACTATGATGACAGGGAATATTCAAGCATGTGAATCAATAAAATATATCCATATTGGAAAACCACAGTATACAGGTAAGTAACTTGTTTTTTGGCAAGCAAAAGGATGGGGGGGGGGGGAACACATGGGGTGCAACAGGCACACTGCAGGATATACATCTCAGTGGCTTTTATCTGACTTTTTTTTTTAGTTTTTTGCAATTTAGTTCTGTATTTATTAATTTATTTTGTGTATGTATACATTTTTTATATATATATATATATTACCTACTGGCGGTCGCCAGTAGGTAGTTATAGTTAGGACCACGTTTCCATAGGAAAACCTCAACATTCTATTTTGAATAACTTTGGCGCCGGTCGACGAATCCTCGCGAATTTCTCAAAATAGGTGGGGCGCTACGCTCCGCTCCTACCCTGAAAGTCTCGGGGGGATTCGTCAAGCGGGGGCTGAGATAAAAGGGGGGTCCCAAAACGCGTTTTTCCCATGCATTTTTCCATAGGACCTTTAGAACGAGCTACAGCCCGAACGGCTGAACAGAATTACTAGAAATTTGGCAGAGAGGTAGTCCCTAGGTCAAGGAAGTGCCTTTTGTAGGTTTGGTGTAAATCTGTTCAGTAGATTCTGAGAAAATAGCCTTTAAATCAATATATATATCTGAGCCCGCTTACGGTACGCTTACCGTACGCTTACGGTAAGCGTACGGTGGCGTGCGCGAGCGCGATTCTGATTGGCTCTTAGATCTTAGTAAACATTCGAATCGGCAGAAACCAGGAAGCGTCGTCCGCCATTTTGTCTACCGCACTGAGTGTTATGTATCAAACATGATGGCCAAAAACATGTTATGGGGATGTTTTGACAACTCCCTCTCACATAGTCATGTTGAGGGAGTCCCCAAACATCCCCCAAGAGCAAAAACGGCATTATTTTTTTTTCGGCAATTTCGCGGGGTACGCTTACCGTACGCTTACCGTAAGCGTACGGTAAAAAAATAAAAATAAAAAAAACACTATCCACACTTTCTCCACCCCTTGTGCAAATGTTGGCCGAAGGCCACCATTTGTGCATGGCTTATCAGAGCACAGAAATTTCCCAAAAAATTTCAACAGATTACCTATCACAAGGAAGCGCATAATATGTCCTCCATGTGCGCACGGTGCGCGAAGCGCATCGTGCGTACATGGCCCATCTAGCGTAACGTGGGCACGGCACTAACTGCGTAAAGTGGGTGCGCGGTGCGCGAAGCGCACCGCGTGCTCACTGTGCGCGCACGGAACGAACTGCGTTAAGTGGGCGCGCACGCCACGAATGGCGTAAAGTCACTTAGCATTTAAAAAACCGTACAAATTCACTGAAAAAACCATAGGTTTCACACACGTTATAGTTAGGAATTAGCATTTAAAAAACCTTGCAAATTCACTGAAAAAACCATAGGTTTCACACATGTTATAGTTAGCGGAAATTTTACTGATAAAAAACCAATGAAATTGCCCCGTTATAGTTAGTGCTGGCAACTATAACTCACGCGACCGCAATCTTCTGCTGATGACATATGTGTCTTTATGAAAAAAAAATATTTGTAATATATGTATAGCTAAAAATGTATGGAAGAAGACATGGGCAAATAAGTGTCTAAATACAGTATTAGCATCAGCAGAGGATTGCGGTCGCGTGAGTTATAGTTGCCAGCACTAACTATAACGGGGCAATTTCATTGGTTTTTTATCAGTAAAATTTCCGCTAACTATCACATGTGTGAAACCTATGGTTTTTTCAGTGAATATATATATATATATATTACCTACTAGCAGTTGCCAGTAGGGAGTTATAGTTAGCACCTTGCTCCTATTCACAAAGCGTTTTTTCATTTGCCAATATCTTTGGCGCCGTTTGACGAATCTTCACAAAGTTTTCAAAACTAATGGGGTGCTCCAGTCAGCTCCTATCTGGAATGTAAAGCGGGGGCTGAGAAACAAGTGGGGTCCCAAAACACGTTTTCTCCATGTTAATTTCCATAGGGAACTTTAGACAAAGCTACAGCCCAGACTGCTGTACGGAATTAAACCAAATTTTGAAAAAAGGTAGGTCTTGGTCCAGAAATCGTGCTTTTTGTTAAATAGTGTAAATCTGTTCAGTAGTTGTTGGGAAATTCAACAAATAAAAATTATCTGAGCACTGAGGAGGTTTCGCGAACTCTCCCAAGCACAAGCTCAAATCGGATTGGCTGCCAACACTCCAAACCAGAATGTGTTTGCAGCCATCCTGTGACTCTGTAACAGAGTCACAAGAAAACAGTGGGAAAAAGGTTAAAAAACAAGAAAAGGGGGCTGGGTAGAAACACCCGGACCCCCTAGGCCTGCTCAGGGGGTCCCACAGGGACCCTCCGGGCCCAAAAAGTTGTATTTATTGATTTAAATAACGAAGCGCGGGCTCCCGCACTTTGCTTTGTGTAAGCCCCCGGGTGGGCCAGGTCCCGGGGACAATGTGCAGTTAATGTGTGGTTCTTTCTGCAATGCTCTTCTTTCTGCACCTCTTTTGCAAATGTATGCATCCTCATGCCTCTTTCTGCACCCCTCTTCCCTCTTCCTCCACTTCTCTTGCTTCTTTCTGCACTTCTCTTGCTTCTTTCTGCACTGCTCTTGCTTCTTTCAGCACCTCTTGTGGAAATGTCTGTATCCCTCTTACCTCTTTCTGCACCCCTGTTTCCTCTTTCTGTACCTTTCTTGCCTGTTTGTGCACCTCTCTTGCCTCTTTTGGCACCTCTGTTGCTTCTTTCTGCACCCCTCTTGCCTCTTTCTGGACACCTCTTGCCTCTTTCTGGACACCTCTTGCCTCTTTCTGGACACCTCTTGCCTCTTTCTGGACACCTCTTGCCTCTTTCTGGACACCTCTTGCCTCTTTCTGGACACCTCTTGCCTCTTTCTGGACACCTCTTGCTTCTTTCTGCACCCCTCTTAGCTCTTTCTGTACCCCTTACCTCTTTCTGCACCCCTCTTGCCTCTGCACCCCTCTTCTGGCCTCTTTCTGCACACGTCTTCTGGCATCTTTCTGCACACGTCTTCTGGCCTCTTTCTGCACCCCTGTTACTACTTTCTGCATTTCTCTTGCTTTTTTCTGCACCTCTTGCCTCTTTGTGCACCCCTCTTCGTTCTTACTGCACTGCTCTTGCCTCTTTCAGCACCTCTGTTGCTTCTTTCTACACTTCTCTTGCCTCTTTCCGCACCTCTGACTTAGAGGTAGTTTTAATCCATCTACCCTATTATGTACTAGGGCCTTACAGGGGTGTTCATGCCAATCACAGAGGTACCCCAACCCATAGTGTACCCTAGTGTATGTAGGTGTTTTCACTGTATTCTAAGTGTCTTTCAGCATAGCACTAGCTCTGGGCCTGGTTAGACAGTCAGTTACTACCAGTACCAATCAGCAAAAAGTTGGGGCGCAGGATGACTTTGCAACAAGGCCTCTTTCTGCACCTCTGTTGGTTCTTTCTGCATATCTCTTGCTTCTTTCTGCACCTTTCTTCGTCTTTCTGGACTTCTATTGCCTCATTCTGCATTTCTATCCTTTCTGCACATTTCTTCCTCTTTCTGCACATGTCCTACCTCAGTAGGAACCGTTAGAAATTAACGTTTAAAAAACCTGAGATTACTGAAAAAAAAAACATAGGTTTCAGAGACGTTCTAGTTAGTTGGACATTTCACTCGTACAAAACCAGTGAAATTCGGCCATGAACTAACTCATGACCCCGCAATGCACTGCTGATTTCACATATGACATCACTGCAGAGACATCACTGCAGAGACATCACTGCAGAGACATCACTGCAGAGACATCACTGCAGAGACATCACTGCAGAGACATCACTGCAGAGACATCACTGCAGAGACATCACTGCAGAGACATCACTGCAGAGACATCACTGCAGAGACATCACTGCAGAGACATCTCTCACATGACATCTCTCACATGACATCTCTCACATGACATCTCTCACATGACATCTCTCACATGACATCTCTCACATGACATCTCTCACATGACATCTCTCACATGACATCTCTCACATGACATCTCTCACATGACATCTCTCACATGACATCATCCTGTGACTGTGTGTTTCTGTAAAGTTTAAATGTTTAATATATATAGGCCACGGTGTATTGAAGAATGAGTGGGTGTATGAGTACCTGAATGGATTGTTTAGTAGGTGCGTGACTAACTGTATAAGTGAGTGATTAAACATCTTACTGAATGCATGGGTTAGTGACTAAACTGTCTGAATGTCTGTATCAGTCTGTTCGTGTGAGCGGCTGCATTGGTTGGTGAATAGCTACATGAGTGTCTATATATGTTATTGATTGGTTGTCTGAGTATCTGTATGGGTGACCGAGTGTTTGTGTGGGTGGGTTGGTGGGGGGTTTGTGACTTCCTGCATGGATATGTGAGTAGGTGATTCACTGGGTGTAAGGGTTCAACATTGCATTTGTGATGGGCTGTATGGGTGTGTGTGTGTGTGAATATGGCTGTGTTGGTGAGTGAATGGATGTCTCGGTGGTACATGTGTGAGTAACTACATTTGTGAAAGGCAGTATATGGGAGTGTTGTAGTATATAAATCACTAAATGTGAGTGAGTGATTGACCGTGGCTGTGTGGATGAGTGTGTGCTTGTGTCCGTGATTGTAGAAGAGAGTAAGTATGTGTTAGTATCTGTATGAATAACCAAGGTGATGTATGTGTAACTGTATAGATAGGTAAATGGGAGTGTGATTGATTCTTTGCATGAATGAATAGCTGTGTTTGTAACTATGGGTAAGTGGAGGTGTGTGACTGTATAGGTGTATGAGTGCATATGAGAGTGGCTGCATATATGAGTGGCTGCATGTGTGTGTAGATCTAAGAATTAGTGAGTGGGTAAGTAGTTATTGGTGTTGGTGTCTATGGTTTTTAGAATAGCAGTCTAATTTAGAGTGGGTGTATCAAAGGTTATATTAGGGTGTGAAGATGTATCAGATTATCACGTGGATGATGTCATCAGTGATGTCATTTGAGATGTCATCAGTGATGTCACTGACCATGTCATGAGTGATGTAATCTGTGACATCATTAGCAGTGCACTGCGGGGGTGCGAGTTATAGTTAGCTGAACTAACTGTAACAGCCAAATTACACTGGTTTTGTACGAGTGAAATGTTCAACTAACTAGAACGTCTCAAACCTTTTGTTTTTTTTCTAAGGTTTTTTTAAATGCTAATTTCTAACTATAACGTCCCTGAAACCTATGTTTTTTGTGTGTCTGTGTGTGTGTGTGTGTGTGTGTGTGTGTGTATATATATATCTACATATCCTAATGGCAGTCGCCTTTAGGTAGTTAGGACCAAGTTTCCCTAGGAGAAGCATTTTTTGACTTGCTAATATTGTTGCGGTTATTCTGCTCATGCACAGAACTATGCACAGGCAGCCAGGACCTCAGTGAATTGTGGTGTACCAAAAAACTTACCTCAGTGCCTAGAACCCCTATCTGACTAGCATCAGTGTCTCATTCGTTCTCCATATCATCTCGAAGCTACCAATGATTAGACAACCCAGAACAAGCAACTTCGAGTACTCTCTGGAATGGTGGGAATCAGAAACACCTTTTCGTTATTATTCTCCTATCAGTCCACAACAAGAGTAATCAGACACGGAAAAGTTTAAAATGTTTATTTTTAACTACGTGCTCTAAGGTGCAGTACTTTGGCTAACATAAGCAGACAAATGATTAAAAATAAAACCATCAGCATTGTTACAATACCATAGTGGAAGACCAGTCCTATAATAATTTGTGAACCACCCTCCCTTGGCTAGTAAACTAGTTTTATAAACTAATAGAAGGTCTCTAGGTTTGAATGGGGAACCCCATACCTCAAAGATCAGCTTAGGTGAATCACATCACAGGATCGGCTCTGCTCTCTGTGTCTGGAAAGGTTTTCTCCAAGTGTCTGAATCATGCATGCAAATGCAATATTAAAGGCACCAGAGTTTCAGATATTTGCAGCTGTGTGCGTGTTGTGTCTAGAGCGTGGGCCGATCAACCTGAATTAAACAGCATACATTGTTATTTTACCTTGACGGCTTCTGCACACAGTGTTCAGACTAAGGTCGCGGTGCACGTCTAGGGATGTGAACAACCGACCGTTCTCATGTGAAGAAAAAGCAAGCGAGCAGTTTTACTTGTAATAACTACCTGTAGTGTCATGTGCAAAAGCAGCAAAGTGGTAAGATGGCGTTTAACTTCTAAAGCGCTTATGCTAACATAGCAGTGTGTGCACATAAAACCCTGTCTCCACTACACCCTCCCTTGATCGGACCACGAACAGAATAGGGACGCAATATAGGAACGCAGAGTTCAAGTTCGAGTGAGACCGAACCAAGTTCATCCATTGCCAATCCATATAATTGGTAGTAAAAGTTCAAAAAATTTGATGGGAAAAGTAAAAAATAAAAACATCCCTCAGGGGCGGTATACAGCCTAATGTGGAGTAAAAAAGAAAAATTAAAAATCTGGATTAGGATGTGCGGAAAATGGACAACTGTCAATTTAATCCATCAACGTGTAGGCACAATAAGTCGCAACTGCCTCCAAGAGGAAGTCATTATAATGTTCAGTAAAAGAGTCCGCTATCCAGTAAAGTAAATAAACATACATGTTCTTCGATAACCGGAGCCTCTAGCACAATCAGAGGACAACTTGCGTGTTCTTCAAGATAACGTCTCGCCAGGAAGTCCTATGCTGCTGCATATATATCCCAATTACCTAGGACTCCGTGCGCTGCTCCACAGGCCATAATCCCGATACCAGAACAGTCCAACTCATGAGCCACTAAGGGACTCATTAGTCAATCATAATCCGGGGCAGGAGACTCCGTGTTCGACAGGCACAAATCCAGAGCCCATTCGAATGGACAATCTAGGCAATGGAAAACAGGTTGCATGCAAGTGAAGTAAGAAAACCGGAAGGATAATCCATAGGTTACGCTCAAAGTGGCCAGTGGTAATGTTACATAGTATTCAAGCATCCGGTTGCGCAATTGAAGCAGCCGGGGCAGGCTGTCGTGTGATACAGATCGTGCAGCCATTGACCAGCAGTCAAGGCGAGAATTAACGGAAGCCCGCCGAAGACGCTGGAAATAATAGAATGAAAAAATGCCGCTATATCACCAAATATTGTTTGGAAGGAGGTCACATGGCCCACAACTTTGAAAAAATGCACCAAGCCAATTGTTGACGAGGCATTTAATATAGTATGAATCAGAGCACCGAAATGAAGGGGGAGATCAGTATTTAAAAGCGCATGCACCTCGGTGTGTGTGTTTGCTACGTGAAGGACAAATGTTTCACAGGAGGAAGTTAGGGCGACATCTTTTTGAGACAATAGAGCCCTCGTTCTGCTCATCTTGTTGAACTCTGCTTTCAACGTTGGTATGGAAGGCCAGATAGATACATCCAGTCTCCCATGCGGGGGTGGGAAAAGGACATTCTTACAACAGACTACTTGTTGTGAGACAGTTACAATGTACGGAATCCCTACTAGCATCCCGCAGCACGCCTCATTACTTAAAAGCAAATAACTACTGTTCACTAATAACGTGAAAGTGGGTGTAATCGCTGGCACAGGATTTTCCTTCAGAATGCAAGCTAAATTCGGTGCATGAATGTTGCATGCGCCAGGCAATTGGATGTTCCTACAGACTACCAAGTGATCAGGTGTGGAAGTGCATTCCTCACCTTTTAAGTAAACCTCTTTACCCTCTCTCAGGTACCTGTATGTAAATGGGAGGGACCAAACCTCATGCAGGAAAGTGGTGCCCAATGGTTCGTACATGCCGAGGGCATCGTGTTTCATACATTAACTGAACTTAAACAATGGAAATGGTAAAGTGATCAACCCATGGATAAGCCACACAGCTGAGTTCGATTCAGCTAGAGAGAATGGTAAAGGTTCCAATTTTTCAATATGCAATAATGAGCATGTTGCATCCTTCATGGACATGAACTGTTATCAGTCAGATTAAACGGCAGGAACAAAGATTGTGTTCATGTAGTCCTAGGGAACTTTCCCAGTCTTCAATGTTTGTAAAGTCCATGCAAACTGCATTATAGAACGCAATTGAGTTTGACCATGGTATAAAACCGACATACCATTCTGCACAATATCCATAACAGATGAAACAATGTTATCGAATGTGTAAATTCTGGAAGAAAGGGTGTTAATGCTATTATCAATGACAGCAAGCACTTTTTCCAAATTTGCTTGATCAATAGCTCTTAATCTAGAAGCAGTTTCAATTTGAGATAATTTCCAAACTTCGTTGTAAGCGACATACACCCATCTTTTGGACCTGCCACCCACAGGGCCCTTAACAAAATCTTTCAAATCTACTTTATTTAATTTGGATAAATGATGTGTAACTGATGCCTATGTGGAATGTGTAAGCCAGTTTTGACATAATTTTCCTGCAGAATAGGTGGTAACAGAATGGGGAAGATTCAAATCGGGGGTCAATTCTAACCTGTGTATATGTGGGGTGCAGACCCAGAAAACTATGTTGACAGAAATCTGAACTTTTCTGCCATATTAACCATCCTTCAGGATCTAAGTTGTAAATATTGAAGGATGTATTAGTAATGAATGACTGCAATTCATCAAGGGACAGATCTGTGTGATTATCCCAGGTCGGATAAGCGCCCAGATCAGGAATAGTAGGGGAATTGGTCTTTTTAGAAGTGACCAATCCAAAGCAGGTGGTCTGAAAAATGGTAGAATTCAAAAACATGTGGTTTGGGGTAAGGCATGCACGATGCAGAGCTTCTGTGCCTTGTACCTGCCATGCCTTAGAACCTCAAACAGATTTAAGATCAATGGTATCTTTTCACAGCTCATAGCCCCCTACAGCTAATTCATCCATAAAGGACTTGGAATACAACAAATTAGTATGGGTCAGTCTAACTTTGGAAGCTGGCTCAGCGGCCATTTTGAAATTAAAGGCTTCAGATTTAGCTATAATGAAATCAGTAAAATATGTAATTTTTTTCACTAGTGTTTTGGAGCTGCCTTCAATGGGAGCTGGACAATGTTCAAATTGTGTAAAATTAACAGTATTCCTAAATATATTCGCTTTATGCAGGAAATGATTGCCATAGTGTTGGTAGCAAAACAACTCTCTATAATTTGCTGAGTCCAAATACAAATCTTCAGCATCAAAAGCAGCATAATATTTTAAATCTGAAAAAGAGCCTTAACGGCTTGGACATCCCAATCATCAGAGCGTATGTTTTGTTTCACAACATCCCCAATAGAAACACAAAATACATTGGGGACATTAATCACCTCTGTGGGACCATGAATTTGAAATTTTACAGCATCCCATGCAATCCCATCTAACACAGGCCAGGCATTAATATTAACAAAAGTCTGGTCTCTCTTCATGATGTGTGATGAGGAGTGGGGTGCCAAAGTTCCATCAATTAATCTAATTGCAGATCTTTCGGTCAGATAGTGTCCATTTACTAGACGAGAAAATACAACCACAAATCCAATCGACATAGACAAAAAAATAGATACGAGTCCCAGCCAAATGTAAGTCCAAGGGGAAATTAAAAAATGTCTTTTAAACCAAACAGCAAAAATAGAAATCTTTGATGGGGCATTCGATGTTGTAGTTAGTGTCAAATGAAAAACATGACTGGTCAACTGCACTTGATTGTAAACCAGGCAACGACACATCTGTGGGATAAGTATACTCCGTATCTTCAACTGGACCACCAGCCGGTGGAGGCAATAAAGGATTTGTAACTGTATGCATCTCAATGGCAAAGTCAGGCGTGTTGGTATTTGCCGGAGCCAAAACAGAATTTCTCAGCATTGCTGGACAAGAGACCACTGGAGTCATACTAAGAAGAATCGGCCACTCTTTTGTAGTTTGACATTGTCAAAGGAGATGTACCTGTTATCCTTGGAACCAGGAAGAGGAGGTAAAATGACTGTTCTTGTACCCTGCACGCCAAGCACTGGTACTGGAGCACGATAAGAGGGGCCGAACTCCTCCTTGTTCTCCACCTTCTCATGGACCAGGTCACCAACTTGAGGTAGCCAGCCAACTACCGGAATCTGAAGTGCAGCATCGGTTGTGGAGGGCAAGTGTTCCTTGGCAAGACTGTCTCAGGTCTCTTTTAGATTCTGTAATACAACAAAATGATCATCTACGTCAAAGGGTGCGGCCGACACCGCCATGTCTAGACCATCAAGGTCCAGGACAAACATCTTTATGCCAAAGAGCATTTCGTATGGGGTCCGCCCATCCAGATTCTTTCTAGGGAGATTAATTAGTGCACGTTGAACGCTATACAAATGAGCCAACCAGTTCCTGCCAGTACCTAAAACCCTAGCTGTCCGGGATTGCTTTAAGTCACGGTTCATTCGCTCCACAACACTATTGCTCTCAGGCCAGTATGGAGACACAAATTTGACTTGGACCCCCAAAGATCGCATGGCTTCCTTGTACGCCTTAGAGGCGAACACTGGACCCTGGTTCGAATGGAGGGTACCCCACACACAAAAATTCCCACAAAGACACGCAAATCCCTGATGACAGTTCGAGCATCAGCACTCCATTGTGGCCAGACCCATAGAAAACGTGTGCACGAATCCACTGCAAGTAAGATGTACTCATGCACAGTATCGGAGGAGAAAGGACCGCAGTGATCTAAAGAAACACACCCAAGTGGTTTATTAGATATGTACAACTGTGTTTGAGGTGGACGCGCAGCAGTCGAAGGTTTAATCTGCTGGCAAATGTCACCGTTAAGGACATAAGCACAAGTCTGTTTATACAGTCCGCGCCACCAGTAACGTTGTTGCAAGATGGTAACCGTTGCCGAAACGCCGGCATGGGCAGAAGCCATACCTTCGTGAGCGGCTGTTAGCAATGCAAGTCTGCAGTCTGCGTTGGAAATCAACTTGTCACCAACGTCGTTAATTCTCACATAGGGAACATTATCAAGACTTAAGTGATGAGAGTATTTAGAAGGGAAACCTTGAGGGTAATTATCACCCTTCTCTGTAGCAGCAATAGCTGCCAAGATGTCATCATCAATCTTACTTTTGGATCTTGTAACTGCTGCCACTAGATATTTTGCCACTGCTGTTTTCGCTGCCTCGTCAGCTAAACTGTTGCCAACAGCGTGGACACCTACACGCTGGTGCCCAAGAGTATGAATTACATTCACGAGCGGCAGACGTTTAAGTTCTGCGACTCGAACCCAAAGCATTTTATGCATGATTGTGCTACCTTTGGAATCACGATACTCATTTTGAGACCAAAAGAATAAATTGTCGTAAGACTGAACACAGTAAAAAGAGTCACTCACTATAAGAGTAGTCACTCGAGGATCAGCAAACTCCAGTGCAAGCACCAGAGCTCGAAGCTCTGCCAACTGAGCGGTACAATCACCCAATGTCTGCGTGTGCACGACATCAGACTTGAATGCACCATTCACGAAAGTACCAGCCACTATTGCGCAGGCCGCCGAATAAGCATGCTTAGAACCGTCGCGCCGAACCGTCAGTGTAAATGATACAATGGTAATCCTCAAGCGGGCGCAAGGACAGAGGAGCTGGGTGAACAAATTCATACTGCAAATACTCCTGAGTCTGCAATGAGGCATCAAAGATGTAAGTGACATCTGGAGACGTCAAAGAAGTGGCCCATTGTATCCAACGCGGATGCAAAGATTTAGGATTTGGTACACTGGCTTTTGTCACTGCCTCTAGGGCAGGATACGGTGTGACAACCAACATATGTTTCCCTTGTGACAGCGCTATCTCTTTCAGAATTGCCATCTGCACTGCAGTCAAAACTTTTTCGACAGTGGAAAATCTCATTTCAGCCGAAGTGTACATGTGACTTGTAAGCAATAGGGACTGTGTCTCCCTCATTGAACGTTAAGTAAGTGAAACCCACTGTGCCAGGCACAATTCTTATTACCAGGTTAGTGTGGTTATCACGCGTCAGTAAGTATTTAGAGGCAAGAAGATCTGCCTGCAAAGATTGCAGGATAGCTGAATATTCTGGCAGCCAGCTCGATTTGGAAAAAGTAGGTTGTACCAAGGCATATAGCGGCTTGATACGCTGGGCATAATCAGGAATGGAAGTACGCCTGAAATTCAAAAAACCCAAAGATTATATTTTTTAGTTGTGGGAGCGCGCAAATGTGCATTTCTCCAGTAAGTGAGGTGCTAAACCTCGACATTCGTTGTTGAGTTAATAGCCCAAAAACAACACTGTATAGTCTGCGGTGTGTGATTTTGCAAAGTTAAATTTGTAACCGAAGTCTGCAAACATAACAATAATGTGGCTATAATTTGTCTGTGAGATAGCTATCATCAACATACGAGTACGCATCCGGGTCAATGCTCTCCAACTGAGAGACTACAGGTGCGGCAAAGACACCAGGGCTGTTTTTGTAGCCCATGGCTAATCTTTTAAACTGTTTGTTTGCCGCCAGAAGTAAAGGCTGTCCACTGACTGCTAATAGAGGACAGGTTATGGCTATAAAAGCCATTGGAGATGTCAAGTGTGGTCTTAAACCTTTTTCTCACGAGACTATTAACGAGGGCAGAACTGTGGGTATTTTGTACCGCGCAGGTCCGACAATGAGAGTTCAAATGCCGATAATCCAAAACTAGGCGGTACGACCCATCAGGTTTGGTTACAGTGAAAAGAGGATTATTCATGGGTGACACTCTTCTGCAAAATTCTGAGCTTGCTCCTTCGGCACAGTGTGCGTGAAAGATGGGAGGATTACCTCCTCCCCTCTACGAGCGGGCAAAATGAAAGCTGGGGGCCAGTCCGCCTCTGGTAGCAAAATGTCATATGTAGAGGTCAGATTTTCCCCAAAAAGCCCTTTTATAGAACGTTATGGTGCCGATTCCGATCCGTTAAAAATAATTTGCGTACGACCCGTATCCGTATTTTTTTACGTACGAGTCGTACAAGTACCGTACAAACGGCCAAGTACGATTCGTACGTGAAAAATAACTATGAATAGCGTCGGGAAAAGTGTACGAGAGTGAGCCGGACATTTTTACGTGCAAATCGTAAAACACAAGTCCAAGCGCGCAAGTACGATCCCGACCGTCCGCCCGAAGACACAATCGCACGTAAAATGGCCCGTACGGAGCCAACGCAGTAGCATACATGTACACGGGTAAACTTATGCCCGTGTACGAGCCGTACAGCCCCTCCACCCCCAAATATGTCAGCACCGTACACCACCCTGTCCGCACTGTACCCCAGCCCCGCAACTGTACGTGCCGTACCCCCATGTACGTGCCGTACCCCCATGTACGCGCCTTACCCCCACTGTCCGCACTGTACCCCAGCCCCGCACCTGTACGCGCCGTACCCCCATGTGCGTGCCTTCCCCCCCATGTACGCGCCTTACCCCCGCATGTACACGCCGTACCCCAGGCCCGCACCTGTACGTGCCGTACCCCCCCATGTACGCGCCTTACCCCCCCCATGTACGCGCCGTACATCCGCATGTACGCGCCATACCCCAGTCCCGCACGTGTGCGCACCGTACCCCCACCGCATGTACGTGCCTTACCCCCCCCCATGTACGCGCCGTACCTCCGCATGTACGTGCCGTACCCCAGGGCTGCACGTGTACGCACCGTACCCCCACCGCAAGTACGCGCCGCACTCCAACCCCAGCACCCTCACCCAGCATCGCGTATGTACGGATCGTACCTACGCGAAAAAGACTCTTACAGAACCAGGACACTGTAAAACAGCACAAGGAGGGTCAATTCGATTCGCACAAAGCGCGT
The DNA here is from genome assembly GCF_964204655.1 of Triturus cristatus. Taxonomy (NCBI): domain Eukaryota; kingdom Metazoa; phylum Chordata; class Amphibia; order Caudata; family Salamandridae; genus Triturus; species Triturus cristatus. Next base: position 300,837,531 of record NC_140581.1, read on the forward strand.
CTACATGACAAAATACATCTCAATGACTGACCTGGCACATCCAAACAGGCAAACAGAGGCCCTAAATCACAACCACCTCATATAACACACCCACCAAAATTCAAACACGGCCACACCCAAAAATGGACCAATAAAAAGGGCCTACACACACAACCCATGAGCCTTTGCAACAGACCCACTGCTGCCAGACCCCACAGAGAAACAACTCCACATTACTCATACCTTCACTACACCTTCACTCACACACCTTCACACAACCTCCTTCACAAACATCCCCCTCACATTCACACACACACCGTCACATTCACACCCACACACCCACAACCATCCACACCCACACCCCACACCATGCCCACAGACAAGAATCCAAAGTTCACAACGGCGGAGCTGGACCTCCTTGTCAACGAGGTCATCAGAGTCGAGCCACAGCTGTTTGGAACATTGGTCAGACAGACCAGCATAGCTGAAAAATCTGCCATGTGGCAGAGGATTGTCGATAAGGTGGATGCTGTTGCGCCCATCCGAAAGACCAGGCATGAATGCCAAGCCAGGTGGTACGATCTGCGCAGGGCGGTCAAGAGGAAAATGAACGAAGAATATTCCCAGAGTAACATCACTGGAGGTGGGCCGCCCCGCAGACCTGTACACTACCATCCCTGGGAGGAGAAGGTGATGGCTCTGCTACCGCCGGTGGGAGTACACGGAGTCGAAGGAGTTGCAGAGCCTGGTGAGTACACAAACCACTTACGTAACATGGGGGCAATGGGGTCCACACCACATATACACCAAATACACGCAACTTCCCCCAAGCACTCACCGCACACAACCACACTCAAAAACCACGCTCATGCCACTAACGTCTCCATGCACCCTGCACAAATCAAGGCAAGGCCATGTCCAAGGCTACAACAACCACAAACACAAGACTGGATGTCCGGGAGGCTGGGAGGGTGGGCCCCACACAACACATTGTGAAAATGAGACGCAGACACCAATGCCCTCAGCCCACATGGCATAGGTACATACCCATGCACAATGCACAGGTACTGGCAAAGTACTGACAAGGTTGCTGACACTTGGCCCTGCTGTATGCAGCACAAGGCCCTCCTGGGACCACTGTACACTCAAACAGCAACTCCACAAGCACAGGTATCTAGCACAGGAACTCACACTCACTGTCATGCCAGCATGCACCATGAGGGGACAGACACATCACCTGGGAGACCCAATGACAACTCACACTACAAACAGCAGGCCTGGTCACAACCCCCCCCCCCCCCCCCCCCTAACACAAGCACACCCCCCCGGGGCAGGCTACGGATTTACACACTCCCACAATGGACATGTGACACAACAAGACCAATCCATAGCCAAATAAGCATAATCGCCAACAATCTACAGGTCAAACACTCAGGAGAACATCCCAATCTGTCCCCCGCAACATACCCATCCCCAAGTGGACATTTAGAGGAATGCTGGGCACATCCAACTACCTGGAGTTACTGTGTCAACTTGAATATGTATGAAACATAGATGTCGCTTGAAACACCATTAACATTGTCTCTCTCTCACACACAGGGCAATGTCGTCGATCTCCCCCCAACACTGGGGGGAAGAATCACAGTCCCAGGCTCTGCGCGAAGACGATCCCACCGGCAGCGACGACTCTCACCACTCCGTGGATGACCCCGACCAACCTGGACCCTCTGGTGCCCAAGCCCCTGCAGCACCTGCGTCAGGTACATCTGTGCCAACCACCCCCCCCATTCCTGCCACATCCCAGGACACACCCAGGAGCCCTGCTTACACTGAACAACAGAGTCAGTCTGACCAGGAGGGACAAGGTTCTCCAGGCACCCAGGAGGAGGCAGGCAACCCTGCAAATGCCATCCCTCAGGGGTCCCGTAGACCCGATGTGCCCACATGGGCAGGCCAGGCTCAAGTGGGCAGGGGTGGTGGGAGTGGAGGCAGGCGGAGGCGCGAACCTGACCAGCCAGCTCAGGACACGGTATGTCACACATACGCAACATCCTGGACTCATATCGGCGTGACACCAGAGGCATCAACAGGTCGTGTCGAGACTCTCAGAGATGCAGGGAACCCTCGATGAGATAAAGAACCTGCAGGTCGAGCATCATGCCAGTCATCAACAACACCAAGGACGGATGGAGGCAAGACTGGCTGAGCTCCTGGCAGTGCACAGGGACATGAGCCAATTACGCCGTCAGATCGGCCAAAGCCTGGGCAACCCTCCCTGTGCCACCAGGCGTAGACCAGCACGAGACACAGGGAGGGAGGAGGAGGATTCGTCTGACGGAGCGTGCCAAGCATCGTCAAGGCCTGTACCTGAGGGTCCCCGGAGGAAGGTGGGTTGTCCACGGAAAATACCGTGAGAGTCAGCGGACCATCCACATCTCCCAGGTCACCTGACCTGGCACCTGGCCCTCTGGCGCAACAGCAGCACCTCATCCAATGACATTCTCTGCCACATGGACTTGCTGGTCACAGTCTGACCAATGATGACCAACACTGTGCCCTGGACTCTGATGACTTCCAATGCCAAGGATACCATCTCCCCCTGTGAACTTTGGATTCTATTCCCCCAGTAGAGCACCTAATTTCATCTACCAATACACGTACCCCACCGCAAATAAATATATTACTTTGGTCATGAGACGTTCCTGTCATTTTGCATTATTCAACGACATATGTGTGTGGAAATGTCAAACTATGCCCGAGTGTTGAACTAACTCCAGCCATCCATACCCTGGGATCAGAGTCTGGTACAGGACACACATGGGTCACAAGGTATCATTCAATGTAGGCATGGAGCACAACACTCACCTGTGATGGCCTCTGGCTGCTGAGGCGGGGCTTGCTAAACTGTGCGGACAGACCTATTTGGGAGATTATCATCAAGGCGTAGAGGTCATGGCTCATGTGGAGGTTCCCGGGGAGGGAGTCCCAGGTATGTGTGGCCAGGTGGGAGAACAATGTCCTGTATGCTGGAGTACGGTGGATGTGAAGAACGGTGGCCAGGGCAAGGTTGGATGCACGGAGATGGCCCAACAGGATCTAGGATGACAGACGTACAAGGTTGGTTTGGGGTCGGGGTTGTGGACTGCCTCCTGAGTGTGGAGGTCATCCTGCAGCAGACAGTGATCCATTGCAGCTATCTATGGTGGACGGTGAGGTGGCTGGGGTGCAGTGTGTTGAAGCTGAGGTGTGCAGATGCACCCTGGATGTGGACAAGTTGTCTGGGAGTTTGGATGTACTTGCTCCGTAGAGGGCAGGGCAGTATTTGACACGGATGTTGTCATGGACCTGGGGGATGGTCTGTCTTTTCTTGGAGTGGATCTATTTGTGGATCATGTGCATAATGCAGAGGGCGCTGCAGCATGAGGTACAGATGCTGTGGACTAGCATGGCAAATGTGAGCGAGCCAAACATGATGCACCCCATCTTGTGTGTGTGGCCACTGGGTGCTTGTGCAGGGCTCTTGCGGGTGGGACACAAACACTTGACCCAGCTGGAAGGGGACAATCCTCAGATGATCACCTCAGTCCTGTACAAGTCCAGCCTCAGGTGGCTCGTGTTCAGCCATTCATCAATGGATCTCATGCATACATGAATGATGGAACTGCCAATGTCTGTGTCTTTGTTGAGGGTGAGGAGCACCTGGCTGTCAATGGCATACGAGCTGATGATGAGGTGCTGTGCGCATGTGATGGTGGAGAGGGGGGTCCTGGACACTCTGCAGATTGACATGCTGAGAGATGATACCTGTGCTATGTCACAGACGATGACACCATACTACATGCTGAAGCCTTGAGTCCCACTCCCATGCCCTTCCTGGGCTACAGAGCCGGTGGGGAGTATTAGGGACGTGACATGGTTGGTGTGACAGGGCCTGGAAGGTGGGGCAGCGCAGTGTGGGCAGTTGGAGTTGCACACTCAGCATGCAAAGGTGTCGTGTGTGTGCACAGGGTATGTCTGACAGCAGGCGTTATATGTGCGGATGGACATAGCTCGGAGTGTGGCTGCTACATCAGACTGTAGTGTGATGTGGGTTATGCAAGGACAGGGTGGTGGTGCAATGTGCACCTTGCATGTGCTGATGGTCCAGCCTTTGGCACCGCGTGGCGGCAACAGTGGCATAGACAAGCTGAGGACAGCCAAATGAATGGGTGGAGGGAGGAAGTGAGGAGCATCTTGGAGGCGTGTGTTGCCAAATCTGGATACTGCATGCATGTTGCTAAACTACACATGGACTCCTATGCATAATCTTCCACAACTATGCCAGATATAGCCGCATGCAAAGTGGCAAGAGACCTGCATTGACAGAGATGAGGCACCTTGGAGTGTGACGAACACCTTTATTACTCCGCCTCACACTAAGGGAAATGCATCAATTGGAACAGACTCACAGGTCATTTGGCTGACCATGTGTGACCTACACTGGACACCCCCTTCAACACACAGATGTGGTAAATCCTACTGAGCTGGCACACAAGTGAAGGGGTTGAGCCTAACACCCCTTGCTGCACACGGAGAGTCTGCAATTCCCCATTGAGCCTCATATGGGGATGTCCCACTATGTCCACCATTAGCATCCCGTATGTTCCTGAGGGAAGTTATACCCACATTGATGCCTTCATCAGAATCCACAAACCATTACAGATGACTGTCAGGAAGGGTGACTATCAATTCATGGGAGCCATGCAACACGTCATGTGGCCCATGGTGAGTCGACATGTATGCATGGTAACACAACATGCACAGGAGCAGTCCCCACATATCACAAACACGTACCTCCCACAAAATGCCTTGCTGCACTCCTTACCCCAAATGACTTTTCACCATGTCTGTGCATGTAACTCTGATCCAGCACATGTTGCAATACTCATGAGGAATAGCAGGAGGGCAATTATGACATGAGCAGACGACAGCCGCAAGAAACTGGGGAGGACAGACACACAAGTCAGCGAAGAGCTAGTAATCCGCAGACATGTACATGTACTCTACAGGAATGATGTTGTCACCATGCTCTTAATAAATTTAGTGTCCCAGCTAAAATGTGTGGAATGACATCATCACTTGAATGACACATCAGAACACACCTCCAAGTCACTTAGCACACAGTCAGCTGGACACACACATTGCAACACATGCCACACAAGGCTCAAAGCGTGCACACCCAGACACAGGGACTCACCATCATGAGAAGAAGTTGCGGATAAGCTGACTCCGGATGTCCTCATCCTCACTTGCCCCGTGCCCGAGCCCTTCATCCTCCACGGGTGGATGATCCTGCTCATCCGGATCAAGGATGAGTGGCACGGCCTTCTCCACTGCCATGTTGTGCAGCATGCAGCACACAATGAAGATTTTGCAGACCTTCACCGGGGCATATGGGAGGGCGCCGCCTGTCTTGTGGTGGCACCAGAATCTGCTCTTCAGGAGTCCAAACGTCCTCTCAATCACGCGCCTCGTCTGCCCATGGGTGTCGTTGTACATGTGTTCTGCGGCTGTTCTGGGGTTGCGGATAGGCGTCATCAGCCATGGCATGTTGGGATAGCCAGAGTCCCCTACATGGAAATATCCTGTGAAGAAGTGGGTCAGGAGATGCCGTAAGATACAAAGATAGCGCTAAACACAGGACTAACGGAGTATACCCACCAACAAGACATGCTCGTTCCGCGTGCAGCTTCAGCATCATTTCTGGCACCCTGCTACGCCTCATGAAGTATGCATCGTGTGCGGACCCTGGAGAACGGGAACAGACATGGGAAATCAGCATGTTAGCGAGACACACCACTAGGGCATTAATGGAGTGGTAATGTTTTCTGTTTCTATAGGCTACCTCCTGTGCCTGTGGTGGTACCAAAGCCACATGTGTCCCATCAATGGCCCCAATTACATGAGGCATCCCTCCCAGGGCATAGAACTCACCCTTGACACCTGTCAACTGCTCACGAGTGGGGAAAATGTATTAATTCATCCAGGTGCACCAACATGGCTTCTAAAACATCATGCAGGACACGGCTGAACATGGTCTGGGACATGCCACCCATATCCGCTATGGTCAATTGAAACGTGCCGGTGGCAAAAAAATGTAGGGCTGCCATCACCTTCATCTTGGGGGTCAGAGCTGTAGGATACCTGTGTTGTGGTTGGAGGTGTGGTGCAAGCCGGCGGGTCAAGTCCTCTATCAACTCTTGCGAGAAGCGGTATCTGCGTATGCAGTCATGTTCACGCATGGCATCCAGGTCTGGCATTCGTCTGGGGAGAGGCGGTGCCCTGCAGAGATTTGGAAGGAATAACGAAGAGTGAGTACATTACCACACCAATGTCACTGAGGTGAGCACATGTTCAACAGCTAATACACATCTGCTTAATCCAGAGTCTGGGCTGTGCAATACATCCAGGACACGTAGGCCAGCCAGGTGATACTCCTACGAAGAGCCAGCCACAATAGTTGCATGGCAATGTTGACGTGACATGCCATTAAAATAGCTCTGGGCCAGTGTAAGTGACAAGCCAGACACATTACATGAGTGACAGACATACACATATCAGCATTTGAAGGACGTCATCTCATACAGACAGCTGGCGGGAGTCTAGACGCACAGGTCACATGTCATCTGAAAAAGGACAGATAACACACATTTCCATGAAGGGGTACATGTCATTAACTGATGACACAGACATTGAGAGAACGCAGATATTGCCTCATGTCAGGAAGTCATCTTCGAACCATCTTGACACATGTAACGTGTGAGTCCACATGTGGCATGGTGTGCGTATATGTGTTTCATGCACATATGCACACAGACGCATGTTGGATGCTGCAACAGCAGATGGAGTTGACGGAACACCAACGGAAAGCTCATGGGAATACATGACACACACATGACATAGTCACATCGTGGCACGCTGGTAGTCACATGTCGGGTGTAATTATCCGTGTACCTGGCATCAGGGGACAGTTGCGGGTGTTGCTGACTGTGCCATATCAGTGATGCAGTGCTTGACACGTGTGTCCTACATGCACACATGTGCAAAGTATGAAGGGGAAGTGTGCCACGTAGTGCCCCATCACACATGACATGTGTAAACAGCTCATCACACATCTATTGTGCCACAACATGAGACATGTGCCACATCACTGCCTGACAAACCTAGGCCCTGCACATGAAGGACTGCACTGACAATGACTTGATGTCCAGCCTTGTGCGAGTCTGACCCCTCCATTCCTTTCGTGTGCGCCTCCTATCACCAGTGTAAGCTGTGAAACGCAGTACACCCGCTCTGAGGGCGTGTGTACGGCCCGTACTCATGCGTGAGTACCTGCCGTACACGCGTGTGTACGTGCCTATCACTATAGTTGTGTTACTGTAGGTCCGACTGATACGGCACGTACTCACACGTGTACGGGCCGTACACGCGTGAGTACCTGCCGTATCGTAGGGCTTACGGTACCCCCAACTATAGTGATAGCCACGTACTCACGCATGTACGTGCCGTATCACTAGGGCCTACGGTACCCCCAACTATAGTGATAGCCACGTACTCACGCGTGAGTACGTGCTGTACACGCGTGAGTACGTGCCGTATCACTAGGGCCTATGGTACCCCCAACTATAGTGATAGGCACGTACTCACGTGTGTACGGCCCGTATCACTGTAGTGATGGTGCCCTAGGGATACGTGTGAAACGCGCCGTACCTGTGTGGGGATTTAAGAATTACAATGGGGACACATGAGGGACAAGTATTAGGGCCTAAATGCATGCTGGTTGTCATGGATACCGAGTTTCAAGTTCAAAATTTAACATCATGTGGTCTGGAAAAAGCAGTTGGCCACATTATACATTGTTGCAAAGTGGTTGTTGACTTGACATGATGCTGCAAAATCGAAAGATGCGAAGGCTGTCACTGGTGTATGTTTAAAGGGATTGGAGGAAACGTAGGATGCAAATGAGTCTGACCAATCACTCTGTACTCCTGTAAATGAAATAGGCCAGCAAGGCAGATATAAGGCAGGCAGAACCCATGAGAGGGCACTTGCCTGCACAACATGTCAGTCGATACCACTGCTGCTGTATTGTCTCCCTCTGGCACCATGTCAAGGACTGTGGAGAGGGCCCAGCCTTTCACCCAGGAGGAGAACGAGGCCCTGCTGGATGTGATCCTCCCACGGTACCCCATGCTGTATGGTCGACCAGGGGAGCAGGTGAGTGCTGACTCCACTACCTTTGCCTGTGCACCTTTATTGTGTCTGTCACTTCTGGCATTGTGTCCAGGTGTGACAGACATGCAATGTTGGTTGGAGTGGGTCCCAGGGGGGGGTGGATGGCTTATGTCTCTCATGCAGGGCTTGATGTAGTTCATGTGTGCACTCCTCACTTGCATTGTGCTTACTGTGACATTCACTGCATAGTGCATGGCACATTCAGCCAGCCTAATCCTCTTGGGCATTCTTGTTCTATTGTCCTGCGGTGATTCAGTGGTCACCCCGGTGTGACTGGTGACTGCACCCACAGATGTATGTGAGAGTTGAGTGGAGCTGTGGTGAGAGTGTCCAAATGATGTGTACGCCCCCTGGACATTGATGTGTGTGAATGTTTCTTGTCATGTGGGTGAGTGTCTATGTGGAGTGTTGCACCACAGCTGCATGGAGGAGGCAACTGCTCAATCCATCTGATGTGTGAAGTAAGCCGTGCTGTGTGTCTGACTTGCTGAGCTAGCCCCACACCTGTGACCCCCCCCCCCTGGCAAGTGGCACATGTGCAGAGTGAGGTTTGCATCCGCTGTTGCCAATGGCAGGTGATTGATGTGTGCCTGTGCGTGTCTGTGTGCTCTGCTGAGGTTTTGTCAGTGGCCTGGGGCATGTGACTGCTTTGCGGTGCTGTCCATCAGCCTTGTGTTGCTTGGGATGCACAGTGTGTGCCATGATCGGGGATTGTTTTGCACCCCTCATGCCACCTGTGTACTTACTATGCCATGTAGTGCATTGGTGCGACCACAGTGGCAAATGTCCCTATGACTAAGGTGCTATTACTTGCCAGCATACTATGCCCTGTTCAACAAATCAAAGATGTTCAAATGTGTGTCTCTGTGACATGGTGCAGGTGTAGTGATGTTGTCCCACTTTGTCATCCTCACAGGTAACCGCCTACCAGAAGGTGAAGATCTGGAAGGAGGCCGTCAAGGCTGTTCAATCGGTGGTGGGTCGCAGTCGGCGCCTGCCACAAGTGAGGAAGAGCTGGCAGGACATCCGGTGCTGGACCCGGACGATCGCCCGGGTCATGCTGAAGGAGGAGGCTCCTCGCAAGCATGGCGGGGGCCGGGGCATGACCCACCAGATGAAGCGTGTCCTGGCGGTGGTCTTCCCTGACCCGGATAGGTGGATACAGGAGTTACAGCAGCAGGAAGGGGGTAGGTACATGTGTGTTTGTTGTGTGTCGCCAGCTTTTGTAGCTGCTCAGTCGCCTGGATACACTGCCAGGCTATATATGTGCAGTGCATATCCTGTTCCCCCAAGTCAACCTGTGCTGTTCTTCCTCCCTTCCCTCCTTGACATGTGTTACCTGGTCTGTGTGTTATCACTATTGCACATGGTCATCTAGGCTGCCAGTTTATCAAGGTGCACACTGCTTTCAGCATCATGTGTGGGGGTGGTCTGCCTGTGCCCTATCCTGTTCAGTCATTTGGGGGTGCATAATTGTTGGCACTGATGCGGAGTCTCAACATAGGAGTGTGAGGGTTCAAATGAACAGACTTGCAGCATGCATTACCAATGTTGTGGCCTCAGACATGATGTGCATGAGTGGGATATATGCATAGTGCCGGACTTGCTCCTGTAACAGTCAGCTCATTCCAGGACCATGGAGCAGTGTGCCCACCACAGTCCCCTGGCACAGCCTGCCCTCCGACTCATGTGTGTCATCCAACACTGTGCACATTCACTGTGGGTTCAGCATGGCTCTGCGTCTGTGGCATTGTTCCCTGGCCTAGTTAGTATTTTTCACATGTGTGATACATTTGTCCACTGGACAGGGATACACCAGTTTGCTTGTGCATACTCACACTGGGCAGTGCCTGTGTGGCTATTCACAACAATCTGTTGTTGTTTGTTTGTGACCAATATGTTTTGGCAGCCCTACAATGTGATGTCGTGTTAATGAAGCTAGTTTTCAAGCACAGTTATTGTAACCCTGAATAAGAGGTGTCACTTCTTGATCGGTATCAGTCACATTGACTCAGGTATGGGTGGGTGTGTGCGGGAGGGGTGTACATGTTCAACCCTGATGTTTCATTGCCAGTTCTGACTTGTGTGTGATGATTTGCAGTACAGAAAGTCATTGTGCAGTGCCCCCGTGATGTTGGCCAGTGCTTAATGTTCGTGCTTCATAGCCTGTGTCAGTTTTTGACAATCATGTATCCTGCTTGTACATTTTTGGCACCTGTCTGTGGTTCAGATGCTACACAGTTGTGACTTTGTGTGCTGACATCTGTGGGTACATTCTGGCTTGCCATGAGGGGGAACCCACAGTACAGCTAGGCTTTTTTGCTAAACAATTGCAGGCCCATTAGCTTATGCATTGTCCTGGGTGTGGACATGTGTGCCACTCCAGATGACAGTCAGTAGGTCATATGTGTAGCCAACTGTGTGATCAGGTGACGGATAGCCATGTGACAAATGACATTATTCAAGTTGTTACTCAGAGAAAATGTCCATTGGCACTCACTACACCTGTCAACATGTCTCAATGTTTCATATGCTTGACCTTGTTGTTTTTTTGTGAAGGACAATGATGTGCCTGCATGACAGATGTCTCCCAAGGAAGTGCACAAGACACCACCTTTACACTTTAAAGGGACACGCTGGCACATTTTAAAGTAAGGCACAGTTTGAACAAAACTTGTTTGGAGTTCATACATATACATGTTCCCACAGTGTGGTAGCATTTGGGTTAGTCCTTGGTTGTTGCTGATACCAACTTACGAGTGTCAAGTCATCCAGACCACCGTGGTGCCATGTATATGTACTTATTGATATGCCATTTCTGCCTAACAGTGGCTGATTTGAATGAGTCTGGCAGCTCAGACAATGACTGTGTACATGTAGTTTGGTGTGCACCTCCTTGTGTGACTTCTGCTATACAGACACATGTGTTGTGTTCACAGTGTGCCACATTCACACATGCTAGACATGTCCATTGTGTAAAGGGTTGTGATTCTCCAGGAGTCACAATGTATTTCTTTGAGGTGTCAAAAGTACTCACAGGTCTCTGAGTGTGGGGACACCTTCTGCATTGGCATGTGGTATTTGGCCTTGGGTGCGACAATACAGTTTGGTTCACAGTGAACAAGAGGTGGCATGCCTTCATAGTCTTGCTGTGCTCAACTGATCCCAGACACTAGCTTCTCAGGCTCTTGGGATTTCAAGTTATTTGCTGTTGTGTCCTAATTTTCATTTTTTCCAAGTGGCATGGTGCGTCAACCAACTGGGGAGTGCAGGGCTTACATATGTGGGGAGTATCCTAGATGCTACTCATGATGCCTTTCCTGATATGCACTGTTGCCTGTTTAGTTTGGACTCATGTGTCAGATGTATACAGGTGACTGATTTGTTCCTGTCTCTTCGCCTTGCCCACAGCATCATCGGAGGACACCGAGGGAGACACCGGCATGGACGTGGAGAAGGGATCGAGCAGTGGTGCCACCACTGCTGAGGAGTCGGTGGAATCTAGTGGCACGGAGGGCGAGGGGAGTGAGGCGGAGGACCTGCCCAGTACCAACACTGACTACGAGGCAGACGGGTCCGAGGCTGAGCTCCCAGAGGGGGCGGAGGCTGCTCCCACAGCTGAAAGCAGCAGTACATCTCTCGCCGCCCCCTCCATTCCCATCACTGCCTTCCCACTTGCTCGGGTCCCTTCTGTCCGTGCTAGGCCACACCATGTCTCCTTCGTGCCAGGCACCGCACCCCTTGCCCCTGTCCCCCCTGCTGCCCTCACTGCCGAGTCTGTGGACATTCAGCGGCAGTTGCAAGTTGGGCAGACATCGATCCTGACTGTCCTCCATGGCCACACCAGACTGCTGACCCAGATGGTGTCGTACATGGAGGGCATGTCATCAGCGATGTCTGACCAACGGATGTTGCTGAGGTCCCTGGACTCGTCACTGACAGCAGTAGTGAGTCACCTGCAGCGCTGCCTCCCCCCCCCCCTACCCCTGCCCCATCCACAAGTCCCACACCCATGCCTGTCCCAAGCACACCAAGACATCCACACACACGCACCCCACCAGACACAAGCAGCACACCACCACGTAAGGGCAAGCGCACACCTCCTGACACGCACACTCACGGGGAAGCAGGCACACCCACTGGGTCTGGGGCACACAGGCAGGCACGCAGCCACAGTCCTCGTCCACATGACTCACTCCCCAGTCCCTCCGATGTCACTCCCCTTGGCTCCCCTGCCCCAGATTCGGAGAAGGAGGCCTACTTTGCTGGGCTGGGCCTCAGCCCCACTAGTTCACCTGGCCGCAAACGGTCAAGGCACTCCACGGGTAGGGGAGTTAAGTCCCCCAGCCTGTCCACCACCTCCCCCAGTAGCGCTGCAACCCATCCCTCCGACCACCCCCCCCCTCCTTGGGGCCTGTTGTTTCTCCGGGTGCAGGGGAGACGCTTGCAGAACTGGCAGAAGTGTGCAGCGCCGAGCTCACCTTCACCTTTGGCGCTGCCCCACCCCCTGTGGTGGAGTCATCCGTCCCTGCACCCACCACACCTCCCCTTCCCCCTCCTGTCCCTGCAGTGCCTGGTCCTTCCCCACATGATGCCCCCCCCAGTCGCTGAACCAGAGGTTTAGTATGTGCAGGCAAGCTAGGGGAGACGCGTGGCCAAGTGTCCCCCCCCCCCAAGGACTTCATATCTGGACTGGCCATTGGCCTTTGTACATAGTGTTCTTTACTACATCTTATTTTTTCATGCTGAATAAAGCATTTTGTTTTCCGTTTTGAAAAGTCTTGCATTTCATGTATTGATGTTGATGCTCCAGGAGTTGGGGTTGTGGGAATGTGTTATGTTTCATGGACATGTTGTAGTCTGCATCTCATTGGGTGGAACCTGGTATCTGCGTGCCCTCACAAGGTCTCTGCAAAGAATCTTTGGTCGTGTCTGCTCTTTGTATATGGAGACATTGTCCCTAGGAGTGTTCCTTCCTCTGTGGCACCTGACATCTCCCCTGCAGAGGGTTGCACAATTGTTGTGTTGCCCTGTGTCTACATTTCCTTTGTTGGTGATGGATCCCTTCAACTCTGGCCATGCCTGTTCAGCAATGTCTCCGGCTGCATCGTCTGTGCTATCCTTGGTACTCACTGTACTTGTGTATAGAGTATTTTGCCATGCCTTCATGGAGAAATGTTCCCTTTTCCGCACAATGCATGTGTGTAATCCCAGCCTAGTACACATATGGTACTTGTTCTGCTGGGTATTTGAACACCTGACTCACAATTGTGGGCATTGTATCTGTGGGAACTCCACCCTATTCCTTCCATGACAGACAACATCTTGGTGGCTGGCCCAGCACCTGAACATTCCCATCAGTCCTGCGATGTGCATGACAGTGTGTGTTCTCTTTGGCTCTCTTAGTTTATCAGGCAGTGACATGACTATACAGTCTTGTGGCATGATCTCAGTGTGTGTATTGTGCTGCATCTGCCAGGAGTGGGTATGCATGTGTTATTTGTCCTCACACCTACATGTGGTGTGTCATGCAGTGGGGAAAGACATCCATCCTCCTGGGAGTGGGACACTGTTGTCAGTGATGTGTTGTTATGGCACTATCATCATTGTCCAAAGTTAGGGATGCGTACATACACCCATGGAGTTGTGGTCATCTGATAATGATGTACACCCCCCCCACCCCCATGTCTCTGTCCACTACTGGGAGTCCTCTGCACCCACCCCCATGTCTGTGTCCACTGTTGGTATTCCTCTGCACCCACCCCCATGTCTCTGTCCACTGCTGGGAGTCCTCTGCATCCACCCCCATGTCAGTGTCCACTGCTGGGAGTCCTCTGCACCCACCCCTCACATGTCCCTGTCCACTGCTGGTATTCCTCTGCACCCACCCCCATGTCTCTGTCCACTGCTGGGAGTCCTCTGCAACCACCCCCTTGTCTGTGTCCACTGCTGGTATTCCTCTGCACCCACCCCCATGTCTCTGTCCACTGCTAGGAGTCCTCTGCACCCACCCCCATGTCTCTGTCCACTGCTGGGAGTCCTCTGCACCCGCCCTCATGTCTGTGTCCACAGCTGGGAGTCCTCTGCACCCACCCCTCACATGTCCCTGTCCACTGCTGGTATTCCTCTTCACCCACCCCCATGTCTCTGTCCACTGCTGGGAGTCCTCTGCACCCACCCCCATGTCTCTGTCCACTGCTGGGAGTCCTCTGCACCCACCCCCATGTCTCTGTCCACTGCTGGGAGTGATGGGCACCCACCCCTCACATGTCCCTGTCCACTGCTGGTATTCCTCTGCATCCACCCCCATGTCTGTGTCCACTGCTGGTATTCCTCTGCACCCACCCCCATGTCTCTGTCCACTGCTGGGAGTCCTCTGCACCCACCCCCATGTCTCTGTCCACTGCTGGGAGTCCTCTGCACCCACCCCATGTCCCTGTCCGCTGCTGGTATTCCTCTGCACCCACCCCCATGTCTCTGTCCACTGCTGGGAGTCCTCTGCACCCACCCACCCACTTGCACCCCTGCTGTGGTACACTGCTGTCCTGGGCATACACTACTCCCAATTTACAGCTGATGTGCTGCACCAAGCCGTACACCTACATCCGTGGCGTGTGTATGCCTTGTATCCATCATGTAATGGGGCTGTAGGGGTACGCGTGGTACGGCCCGTACCCATGCTCTGGGGGCGTGGGTATGGGCTGTACCACCATTGTGGCGGTGCCGTAGGGGTACTACGTCGGTTTCTGAACACGAGGTCGTAGGCTATGAGGGCCGGGATGACGCGTAGGTTGGGGTCCATCGCTGTCCGTCGCGTACCGGTGCTCCTTCTTCGCGTCGTCCTCAATTTCCCGGCAGTTTTTGACTCCCGTAAAAAATGCTACGTGCGGAATGATGTAGGCACGAATCGTACTTGCTGGTCCGTAAAACGCTGCCTGACTCCGTCCGGACGTCACGTATGCGCCGTCCAGATTCAGATTTGTATGTATTTTTTTGCCAGTCGGTCTTTTGTACGATTCGTACGGAAATGGTATTTCTGTTCGAATCGTACTTGCGAGTTTGTAAGGTGTTTTTCCCGGGTACGAGTCGGACGGAGAAAACGCTCCGTACGACCATTTGTACCCGGGTTTTACAGGATCGGAATCGGCACCTATATGTCACCTTCTATTAAAAGGACTATGTCATATAGTCTGTCAGGGGGTGCCACTCTTGTGTCACCAGTTTCTACAGCGATAAATGTGTCAGTTGCTGTCGCCTTCAGATATGGACGCAGTGCTTGCCGCACTATTGTAACTTCTGCTGCGCTGTCTAGCAGCGTTCGTGGCGATGTCAGGTTCTGAAGCTGCGTTCTCACTATCTGTGGCATACCTCGCTGTTAGTGCAGCAACCTTCTTTTTCTGAAACAGGGATGTTTGACGTGCAAGCTCTTCCTGCTTGCCTTTACCGTCAGCCGGGCGGGGCTGCTTACGTCCTTGTGGGGCACCCCGACCTTTACCATGTTCTCCTCCACCCGACTGTGAGACCGATGTTTCCTGTGAAGAATGAGGAGAACGTTGTTCAGGAACCTGAAATCTATCAGGAGACCTAATTCTAGTGCGATCGCGTAATTCATAAGTGCGTTCAGCAGTCACTTGTACCGGTGGCGCTGGACGAGACCCCGGTTTCTGTTGCTGCTTTCCCTGTTTCTTAGTTCTCCAATTCTGTTTAGGAAAAGCTGGACTGTCGTCTTTAGTAGACGTAACTGCCTGAGTTTGCGGCTGTGCTGTTTTAACAAAAGGCTTAACACCCAAACTATTGCGGCCAATGGTCTTATAAACCTCCGCAATAATTTTTGGTAACTACCGGCGTTTATCGGCGACGAGGCGCAGCTCATGCGACACTTGAAAGTTAACCGCATCTCCCTTGACGTTAGCAAGGATGAGATCAGCAACTACGTCGAACACGCTGACAAGCCTCATTCCTAACTCGACCGCTGCCTCTGAACCGTGTTGATCCTGAACACGCTTGATCACAGAGGGCAGTACAGTCATAGACGGTGTGCCGAAGCACTTCGAGTAGACTGCTGCAAACACTTTACCCCAGTTCTCACAATCAGTTACCTCTGGGACCAAGTCTTTCTGTAAACTAATGGTAAGGATCCTGGGTTTTTCCACAGGAGTAGAATTTGGAAATACTGCTTCCAGCTGGTCAAATTTCTCAGCAAGCCAATAAGTCATATCGTCCTTATTCTGGGGTCGCTTGCCCATAACCGAATTAACCCAGACGGGACTAATAGTAATCTCGGCAGGTCCAGCTGGTTGCGCCGCAACCCCAGGTGCCCCCACCTGGACATTGCGAGAGACGTATTACACTAAAGCCCTATGTACCGTAATCAAGGCGGTATGGAGCTGACGTAAGTCATCCACCGGGGCTTGCAAATAACGTGGATGTGGTGTAAACCCGGGCAAGTGGCCCCTGGAATAGATAAGGGACCTAAACGAACTGGTGTAACGGTGTGGTGGAGGGCGCCATTGAATCAAATACGGTGCTGCCAAGCAAAATGGGAATTTCCTGCGTCCTATACGGCATGTAATTAGCTGGGACCGCCGTAGGAGTGTATGTGTGAAACGTGTTATCCGCATTCCCGTCCGGCAAATTAACCCAAGAGTAAAACAGCTCATAGGGAAACGATGCATCGGCACTCACTACAAAGATAATAGACATCCCATCGTCGGGCAAATGACACCGGAGAGGTGCGCGACTATGCGCTGCAATAGCGACTTCAGCCATAAGGACGCAGAGAAGAAAAACAATTATATTTTAAATCGTAGCACAAAAAGGGTTAGAAGATAAAATGAAACCTTTTTAATTGTCAAGCTTGCTAACTATGTAGGTATGTTTAAACCATCACTCCCGTCCACCGGAAACAAGAGTGAGGGTGTTGTGGACAAATCTAAGCACTACTAAGGTGTCTCAATCATAAGACCAAAACGTCAGGTGCGCCATGTTGCAGGGATTCTGCGCATGCACAGAACTATGCACAGGAAACCAGGACCCCAGTGAATTGTGGTGTACCAAAAAACTCACCTCAGTACCCAGACCCCCTATCCGACTAGCATCAGTGTCTCATTCGTTCTCCATAACATCTCGAAGCTACCAATGATTAGACAACCCAGAACAAGCGACTTAGAGTACTCTCGGGACTGGTGGGAATCAGAAACACCTTTTCGTTATTATTCTCCTATCAGTCCACAACAAGAGTAATCAGAGACACGGAAAAGGTTAAAAATTTTATTTTTAACTACGTGCTCTAAGGTGCAGTACTTTGGCTAACATAAGCAGACAAATGATTACAAATAAAACCATCAGCATTGTTACAATACCATAGTGGAAAACAAGTCCTATAATAATTTGTGAACCACCCTCCCTTGGCTAGTAAACTAGTTTTATAAACTAATAGAAGGTCTCTAGGTTTGAATGGGGAACCCCATACCTCAAAGATCAGCTTGGGTGAATCACATCACAGGATCAGCTCTGCTCTCTGTGTCTAGAAAGGTTTTCTCCAAGTGTCTGAATCATGCATGCAAATGCAATATTAAAGGCACCCGAGTTTCAGATATTTGCAGCTGTGGGCATGTTGTGTCTAGAGCGTGGGCCGATCAACCTGAATTCAACAGCATACATTATTTGAGCTTGACGGCTTCTGCACACAGTGTTCAGACTAAGGTCGCGGGGCACGTCTAGGGATGTGAACAACCGACCGTTCTCATGTGAAGGAAAGCAAGCAAGCAGTTTACTTGTAATACCAACTACCTGTAGTGTTGTGTGCAAAAGCAGCAAAGTGGCAAGATGGTGTTTAACTTCTAAAGCGCTTATGCTAACATAGCAATGTGTGCACATAAAACCCTGTCTCCACTACAATATATTTTGCGCTGCTTGACGAATCTTCATGACATTTTTCCAAAAAGGTGTCATAGTGAGTCTTGTGCATCAAACATTTTGGAGTGATCTTTCAAGCGCCAGGCGAGAAAAGGTGGGGGGGACAAAAGTGTTTTTCCAATATTAATTCCCATACGGATTATGAACATGACTACAGCTCAAACCACTGGACGGAATTACACCACACTTGCCAGGCTAGCTCTTGGTCCAGAAAGAGTGATTTCGGGTATTTGGTGTAAATCTATTCAGTAGTTTCGGAGAAATTAAAACAAAATTGTATATTTAGGGATGTGGATCCAACAATCCCCATGCTTACCCTTTTGACCTCTATGGGGTGGAGGGGGGTGGGTGCTAGAACCGTGTCTCCTGCTGGAAACATTTTTAAAAAAAGCAGGCTGCCTACAATTTAGTCCCTGGGTAGGCCAGGCCCTGGGGCAATGCGGGCTTATAGAACATTTAAAGGCGGGGGCTCACGGCCCTCCCCATGGTCATTTGTATCCCCTGGGGACCACTACCTCCCTGGGCCTTAAATTGTCTGTTGGGGGGGGGGGGCTGCCATGAGAGACCGCCACCTCCCCAAGGCTAATTCTAAAAAAACGTGGGGGTCCCCACATACCCCCTTGTGCTCCAGATACCACCACCTCCCAGGAGCTAATTTGCTTGTAATGGGAGGCCCTGACGGAGCCCCCCACCAGGCCATGGGGACCTCCATCTCCCTGGGGCCAAAATGCTAATTTTAAAATGGGAGGGGGGGCACATGGCCTTCCTCTTGGGGCCATTCTCTCCCACGGGGTCAAGTCACAGTTAACACTCCCCTTTCATCAAATATGCCAAAATGCTCTCTCTAGCTGGAAGTGAAGCTTTAGTCGGTTTCCCTACCCGCTGTCGAGCATGCTGGGAAACAGCCGAAGGATTGCTCTGACAGATTGGGTGCTGCATTTCAGCAGTGACCTGTCTGTGAGATCAGAGGTGGGAGCCGGCAGCGACTACGGGGGCCTTCAGGCTCCCTCCATGGTCCCATTGCACACTAGGTGCCTTGGGGGCACCGTGGGGCAGCATGATCCTCCTCCCCCTTGTATAATGTCTGGGCTCCGGAGGATGGGGTCTTCTGGGCAGAAATGGGCCAAGGAGTGGGGGGCTGTGCGGCCCCACCATCCCCCATTTGTTAAGGCTGGGGGATGGGGCTCCCGGGGCCGATTGGGGCTGTGCAGCTTCTTGTCACTATTAAAAACAAAAAAAAAAAAAAAAAAAAGATAATTAAAAAAAAGCCATCCATGGGTCAAAATCAGCCTGGGGAGGGCACGTGGTCTCCTTCCCCATCTGGCCACACACTCTCAGAGACTCTCTCGCACCCCCGCAGAGACACTCTCGCACCCCCGCAGAGACTCTCTCGCACCCCCGCAGAGACTCTCTCGCACCCCCGCAGAGACTCTCTCGCACCCCCGCAGAGACTCTCTCGCACCCCCGCAGAGACTCTCTCGCACCCCCGCAGAGACTCTCTCGCACCCCCGCTGAGACGCTCTCGCACCCCCGCTGAGACGCTCTCGCACCCCCGCTGAGACGCTCTCGCACCCCCGCTGAGACGCTCTCGCACCCCCGCTGAGACGCTCTCGCACCCCCGCTGAGACGCTCTCGCACCCCCGCTGAGACGCTCTCACACTGTTGCTGAGACGCTCGCTTCCCTGTTGAGGCACTCGCGCAACCACTCAGTCATGCACCCACTCACGCACCCACTCAGTCATGCACCTACTGACGCTTATGCAGCAAGTCCCTGACTGACACTCACGCACGCACTCACTCATGCACCCATTGAGACACTCATGCACTCCATAACACACTCACTCTCAAAGGTTACAGTTGGCAAATAATTGCTTTTTTTAAAAACCTTTGTAATTCACTTGGATAAAAAAACAAAGGTTACAGGGTCATTTTGGTTATGCTCAGATTTCACTTGTACAAAACCAGAGAAGTTCAGCAGTTATAGTTACCTGTGCTAACTATACCTTACATCCCCGTAATGCACTGCTTATGACCTCACAAATTACATCACTCATGACATGGTCATTGATATCCCTGACATCTCAAATGACATCACAGAAGACATCATCCATTAAGTGATCTTCTCAGTGCAAGATGTGTCCTGTAGTTTCTGGTCAACCAGGAAGTACCCAGCAATGAAGACAGAACAATATTTCTGGTAATTTATGGCTATATTGTTATACCAAATCCTTTCTACGTTCCACTACACCTGAACCTTTTGGGTTATGGGTGCAGTGGAATTTCTTTATCACCCCCAACCCTTTCCAAACATTTTTAAACAATGGGAAATGCATGCAAGTCTGTTGTCCAAGCTGAGGAGCATTAGAACTCCGTAGCGCTGAATGAGTCCTTTCAAAAGGCATTTAGCAATGATAATCTCTACGGTGCTTTGTGGTGTTTGTCTCTGTTCATTTGGAAATGATCACCAGTACGTATTTGAGTTTGCAGGTAGGGCCGTTTCAATAAAGTCCATTCACAAACTTTCAGAGATCCTTGTGGTGCAAAAAAATTGCGGTACTCAGATGATACAAATATTGAGAAAGCAATCTATTCATGAGGGGGGACCATGAAATTAAACAATTTTACAGTTAAAGCTACATATATCCTCTCCTGTTTGCACACATCAATCTTGAGACCAAGACTGGATGCCCTGCACACTGACACAAAATTATTCAATGACATACGAGCTGCATATTTCATTGTTTTATAGTCTATACACAGTCTTTAAAATGCATCATCATTTATTATCATGAACAGTGGATAGAGCAATGTTGGTGTGGCTACTCAGGTTAACTTCACATTTTGTCAATCAGGCATTTATTTGTCTGGTGCTGTATTTTTCTCAATACTTTTGCTGCACGGGGGCATGTGAAATCTATTGGTGCGCTAAGACGGTACCCAATAGAGGTGAGGTGGCGCTGGGGCATGAGCATTTAGATAATAGGGGACAGCCACCGAACCTTGTGCAGCTGAGCCCGCCTCTGCTCGTTGTCTGGAGCACAGGACATTCCTTAACAGTACACTATGTTACCCCAACATTTTTTTTCATTAAAACATCAAAACAATGTGCGCCTTTTTTATTTCTAACTAACTCATAAAAACTGCTTGAACAAAAAAAAATCAAAACTTGTATTCATGCCAAAAGCACTCACAACTGTATCAATCCCTTAGTGAGAAAACAAACCAAATCATTGGTCTGTGTAAAGATGGACATTAAAAATAAGGCTGCCAGTTTTCCGTTTTTACTGATGATTATTACAGATAAATACAGACCGAAAACAATCTGTTTCCTGTTTATTTATTTTTTAAGGTGGAAAAATACTGACAATTGTGCTTTTTGTGAGAGACACTCCATGCTGTCTTTCATGAACTCCAGGCAAAAGCTAAGCAGATAGACAGCATGGGGAGTTACAAAACGGGATGAAGTTTCCTTAAATACAGGCATAAGTAAATGTATATTTGCAGTATAACTCTAATATGTACCTGTGGGTGTAGTGTTTTGTTATATGTGGCTGCCTAATTTGCTGAAACACAACCAGCATCAACATATGAGTGCTGTCTAAGAGTTAAATAAACATGGAATATACCATTTTATGACCCCGTTTATTTTCAAATAAGTATTGATTTGGACGTGTCCACTAATACAGAGGTATTGGGAAGCAATTGTACAGGTTATGTCTGAGGTGGTGGGCTCCGAGGTCCCGGTGGATGCCAGATGGTTTATCCTGGGAGTGACAGGGGAGGTAGTGTGGCCCAAAAGGGCAACAGTCTGGCTCGCGCTGGCGGGGGTGGTGGCAAAACGAAATGTAGCCAGACTATGGGGGGCTGTGGAGGCTTCGTCGACAGAGGGCTGGAAAATGGATCTCGACTGGTGTCAGCAGGCTGAACACACGGTGTATCGGAGTAGAGGATGCCCGCGAAAATGGGAAAAGATCTGGGAGGCATGGATGACTTACCGGGGGTCCTTACTGACCGATTGAGGGGTATCGCCCACAATCAGACCCTCCAGGATTTCGCGATTTCGCGGTTTGCCGCGAAATCGGCACTTTTGTAAAAATGCCGCGATTTTTACAAAAGTGCCCGCGAAATCGGCACTTTTGTAAAAATGCTGCAATTTTTACAAAAGTGCCTGCGAAGTCGGGAATGTACAACCCCTAGACCTAATCCCGTAGTTGATGATGTTCTTCCCCCACAGGCAGAGGCGCAACTAGAGCCAAATTTTTTTGGGGGGGGCTAAGAAAAAAATTCGGGGGGGGGGCTGAATCTTTAAGCAATATGCAGAGTGGAACTGAAAGGGTGAAACAACAGCGAGGCCTCATTAACCTGCAAATGGTCTTTTAAAGACCTGTGAAGTGCTCGGGTGTGGCTGTGTGTGTGTCCGGGAAGCTGTCCGGGCTACCACACACGACGGGGGGCTGAAGCCCTTTGCGTCCAATGGGTGTTGCTCGCCTGCCCACAGGGGTATCGAAAACAACTCCCCATTAAACTCTTCTCCCCTCAATCAGGTCACCTGCTGTCCATACACTTCTGTGAGGTGGAGGCAGCATCTGATCTACTCAAGACATCTGATGGCCCAGCAAACCGGGAGCGCTTTCTACTCTGCAGGATCCTGATCCAATATAAATAAAGGACCTGATCCAAAAGGCCTTGAAGGCATGTAAAGCACAAGGGCAAAGAGCAACTCTGTGTGGTGCAGACCTGTGGGCTATCGCCAGTGCCTCTGACCTATCGCGGAGACCCTGATTAATCCCATGTAAAATATTAGGAGTGCCCCCGTACCTACTCATTTCCCGTTTCCTTGACATGATGTTAAAATTATAATCTTAATTTATTTATATAACATTAATTTAGAGGTTGACTTTTAAGTGCCATTTATTTAGTTCTTCTTAAAATCAGTCACTAATAGACGATTGAAGTCTAAAATTGCTCTTATAAATGGAAGTCTAAAAAAATGAAAAAATAAAACAAATTCATTGATTAATTCAAAGAAAACAAAGATCTTCTACACTTTTTGTTTCATTTCAAAATGTGTTCTCATAAGAAAAGTTGAGATAAAAAATTGGGTGCAGTATTAGCAGTTCTTTTGTTATATCATTTATTTAGGTCTAGCATGTGTTTTATTTTTTTTTATTTTACTGGTATGGTTTTATAGGTTTTGTCCCAAAACGAACTATATTTGATTAATGGCGAATATATTTTTACATGCCAAACATTTTCAAGGCTTGGCTCGTGCATGGACTCTTTGAGCCAAGACTGACCCTTAGCTCGGCTTGTGGTTAATTTATTGGCTCACTCACCTCTGCTTAATAGAAATCTCGATCCTGGGCAGAGATCACGTGTCTTTAATTATTCTGCAGTAAAACTAGGGGTTACCAGGGATTGTGTGCTAAATTCTGTATATTAACTGGTTACTAATTGAGGCAAACGTGAGAGTATTTTTTACAAATATTCTTCCCTTCTGCAAATCAGGAAGTTAGCTTTAGGATGTGGGAAGAAGAAACGAGAATCATTTCGAGCTTTAAAATAAATGGTCAGTGGTAGGATTTCAAAAGGTTTGCAAACTAATAAAGTCAGTTATTTTTCTCACAGTGGGCCTTCTCAGACCTGCTCAACAGGCCATGGCCTGTCCACGAAAGCGGTGTCCAGCCGCCCTCAGACTTTCAGGCGAGAAAAGGGTTAAGGGTGTGCCAAACACCGGTCCCGCGATGTGTCAAAAGGTGTGATAACTGCTACCAACCTATACTAAAGCAAATGGAGAATTGCATTTCCAAAGGATAACAGCCTTCACCTGTGGGCTGCTTCCTCTCTTCCATATTCCAGGTTGCCTATTCAAAGTGGAATACTCTGCTAAAAGAGTTTCCATTGATTTAAGGCTGAAAATGAATGATTATGAGTAAAATAAAGTGCCGCAAAAATGCCGCTAAATTTCCATATTTGTGCCGCTAAATTTCCATATTTGTGCCGCTAAATTTGCGAATCCATGCCGCTATATCCTGGGGGGGGCAGGGGGATTCAGGGGTCAACCGGGAGTGCCACGGGCTAATTGCGAACTAAGGGAACTGTACAGGATGAATACTGCCATATAACTGTTTGGATGACCCACTGCTATGTCTATTGTCTTACTGCATGGAAAGCTCTTATTTTTATCAATAAAAAATGTTTAAAGAAAAAGAAATATATATATATATTAATACAGACTGAAATGCTAAACATAAATACCATAAAACCGTGAGCCCTAATTATAAATCAAAATAATAAATCCTAAATTCGTCTTACACACACTTTACCATCTCTTGATGTTTATGTCCCCGTAACATTTTGAAGACAAAATAATAGCGTGTCTCCAAATGTCTACACAGGTAAGTGACCACTTTTAGGGGCAAATGCTATCACTATTTTCTCGTCTGCCTTGTCTCCCCCACGGAACTCTTTCCCTTGCAACACTACGCCAACCTTCTTCTCATGCTATTAGCAAAATACGGATGATGAATGTTAATAGCCGCAGAAGATAAATGTTATCTTCATGGTCCACATCTCTTATGTACAATGACCAGAAATCCTGAATGCAGCCTATCTAATCCTTTCACAAATACAAAATCTGTCCAACCCACGTCTTTTGACGGCCACAACAATGAGTTGTTTAGATGTCCAAGGAGAACATCCTCAATAGGGCAGTCTCAACTGCCTCATCCGGTGTCCGTGCACATGAGACCAGGAGATAAGGATATACGCCTGCCCTGGTTATTGCTGCTTTGCACTGCCACATTTGTGAGCACTAGCCTTTGGAGTAGCAATGGTCGTGTGAGACCTTGTGAGCTGTGTAAGTGGCACATATCCTTCCAGTCCCCAAATATATATTCCCATACGTTATCAGAAAAAGCACAAGACTACATCACAAATCATTTATACATTTTCGCGCTTAAACCGTTCAATGCTGAGGACAGCTCGAGCCGTCCTCGTCATGGTGGGCATGTGTGGAGGATGGCTCCTAGCTGTCCTCGCACCCACCCATGTTTGGGAGTACTGGTGCTCCCCCATGGGCATGCCTGCAATATGCCTCCATTAGGGATGGCACGGAAGCGCTTCTGCTGCCACGCCGGTCCCACCACCCTCTAAGATCTGATGATATCAGTGCACACACTGATGTCATCAAAAGGGGCCGGGACGCGATGGGATCAAACGGCTTCCAGCTCATCAGAGGAGGCATGTATGTTTTTCCTCCGGGGAGAGCAGAGAGACACTGAGGGGGAAGGAAAGACTTTTTCCTTGCCTCTGTTGTCTCCGTGCAGTGCATACCTGCTGCACGATCGCGGGTGGGCAGTGAATGTGAAGCAGGAATGCACCCACCTGGGATTTTCTTTACGTTTTGGGAGTGGCATTTTAGGCAAGGTTCGCTCCCCTTTTATTTTGGCAATGTTTTGGCTGTTTTCTGCCTCGCCTGGGGCAGATTGTCCATATTTTTAGGCCCATCTGCCCCCAAGGAGACAGAAAGCTACTAAATACCAGGCAGTATTATATTTATATGTTTGAGGAGTGGCCCCTTGGGCAAGAGTCGGTCTCCTTTATTGGGCCATTGTTTTGGCCGTTTGTTGCTTTCTAGGGATAGATGGCCATATTTTTAGGCCCATCTGCCCCCAAGGGGGACAGAAAAACACTAAACACCAGGGAAAGTTTGTGTGTGTGAAATGTTTGGCTGGCTGACTGCGTGTACTGGTGCCTGGCTGATGAACTGCATGTAGACTGGCACTTGGCTGACTGTGTGTAGACTGTCGCTTGGCTGTCGGTGTGTGCAGACGGGCACATGGCTGTTGGTGAGTGCGGACTGGCGCTTGGCTCGCGGTGCGTGCTGACTGGCGCTTGGCTGGCGGTGCGTGCTGACTGGCGCGTGGCTGACGGTGCGTATGGACTGGCGCTTGGCTGGCGGTGTGTGTGGACCGGCGCTTGACTGGCGGTGTGTGTGGACCGGCGCTTGACTGGCGGTGCGTGTGGACTGGCGATTGGCTGGCGGTGCGTGTGGACTGGCGATTGGCTGGCGGTGCGTGTGGACTGGCGATTGGCTGACGGTGCGTGTGGACTGGCGGTGCATGTGGACTGGCCATTGGCTGGCAGTGCATGTGAACTGGGGCTTGGCTGCCGGTGTGTGTGTGGACTGGTGCTTGGCTGGTGGTGTGTGTAGACTGGTGTTTTCCTGCCCGTGTGTGTGGACTGACTCTTGGCAGGTGGTGTGCGTAGACTGGCACTTGGCTGGCAGTGTGCGTGGACTGTTGTATGTTGGCGGCTGGTAGCCAGTATGTGTATTAATTTGCTTGAGGTGTTTCCCAGTTGTCTGATGTTTGGGTGCTTGGTGATGTGATTGATGTTAGTCCTGTTGGCGTATGAGAGGGATGGGCCCGTGAATGGCGCAGTTTGTGAATGTTTTTATTGTATTGTGTTATGCACGCTGTGTGAATAGTTTTCTGTGTCTGACGCATGAAAGGCGGGTGCCTGGACTGTAAAGCAGTTGGTGTCTTTATGTGGCTTTCACCTCACAAGCTGTAGGTCAGTGGTTCTTTGATCTAATGTTGAAATTATTAACAATGACTTTTACAGATTTTATTTCATAGTCATGGGTGGATAAAGTTGTTTTTAAGAACCATTTACTTACCCCCATGCCAAATCTAACCAGTATGCCTGTGATTGATTAATGTAATTTGTTGGTGTTTTTTTGCTTTTTACCGTCCGTGCATACTCTGTCTGTAATGAACACCTTCTGCCCTCACTTCTTTTTGGAAACTCTTCACTTAGGAATAATATGTGGTATGTTTTGTGTGGATCTCACAAAGTTTACTTACCCAGAAGCCCTTGTAAATTTGATTCATTGACAAAAACATATTTTTTCCTCACATATCTGTGTAAAGTGAGTATCATTTTTATCGGGAGACCAGTGGGGAATGCTGCGTGGTAGGAAAATTGTGCCGGCTCGATGATCCCACAACTTACCCACACAGAAATGTGAGGTAATTGTGACTTTTTACCTAAATTTGAGGTTTGCAGGGAATTCTGGGTAAGACGCTTTGGGGATCCTTGCAAGCCACAGTTCCTTGGACTCCCCCGGGTGTCTAGTTTTCAGAAATGTCTGTGTTTGGTAGGTTTCCCTCACTGGCCGTCAAGCCCGGGACCAAAAATGCAGGTGTCCCCCTTAGAAAAACAGGTCGTTTTTTGATAAATAATTTTGATGTCTGCACAAAACATTTAGGGCACTTCCATGTTGCAGACACTTGGCCCACTCACACAAGTGAGATAGGATTTTTATTGGGGCACCTGGGGGAATGCTGAGTGGTAGGAAATGTGCATCTGATTGCTGTTTCCCGGTCTTTTCCTCATAGAAATGTGCAGAAAATATTATTTCTTTATTTGGGGGGGGGGGGGGGGGGAAGAGGGGGAAAGGGGTTAGGTTACGTTTGAGGTTTACAGGGGATTCATCCCACCCTGGACTTTTATGGGTGTCTAGTTTTCCAAAATGTGCTGGTTTGGTAGGTTTCCCAAGGTCCCGGCTGAGCTGGGGCCCAAAATCCACAGCTACCCACATAACAAAAAACACAGTTTTTCAGTGGAAAAATGTGATGCATCCACATTGTGTTTGACGCCTTTTTGTGCAACGGTCACTTGGCCTACCCACACAAGTGAGGCACCATTTGTCTCAGGAGCCTGGGTGCAAGTAGGACATTTTCACAGCCTGCAGATTCCAGGACTTTTCTTCACAGAAATGAAAGGAAAATGTATTTTTTTAGGCAAAGGTTGACCTTTGCAGGGAATTCTGGGTAAAATCAAATATACTGGTTAGAGGCACGCAAGTCACCCCATCCTGGACTCCCCTGGGTGTCTAGTTTTCAAAAATGTGTTGGTTTGGTAGGTTTCCTCAGGTGCTGGCTGAGCTGGGGCCCAAAATCCGCAGCTGCCCACATTGCAAAAAAAAAGAAAATGCATTCTGCTTGGTGAAATATGATTTCTCCTAGGTCGCGTTTTGGGATGTTTTGTGTCACAAGACCTAAGCCCAGCCACACAAGTGGGGTACCATTTTTATTGGGGGACATGTGGTAATACAGAATAGTAGAACATTTGTTGGAATATCTCTGCGTTTGTGCCTTTCAAATGTAAGCAAGTGTGTAACACAGAAGACGTATCGCAAAATACCCTCCGAAACACAGAGTACCCATAAATTCAGAGATGTCCAAACAATTACTGCTCCTAAACTCAGTATCTGGTGTACATTTCAGAAATAGTTTTCCTTCATACCCCTTTTCCATTCTTTATAATTTTTATATGAATTGCAGTATCTATCAATCAAACATTTATAGAACGAGGCAAATCACACGTGAGGGCATCAAGGCGCTGGAGATGTTCGCTGCCACGTGGCGGTTCATTATTGAAACAACCAGCTCTTAAGACCTTCTGAATTGTTGGTGCGACGGTGCCGGTCCTGAGGTGCAAGGGGATGCTGCCAGGTGTGAGAAGGAGTGTCATCTTCTGTTGGCTTGACAGATCCGTGGGATGTCTGCGATGGAGAGCTAGGTTGATTGGAGGTGTCTGGTCGGTTAATGGGAGGTCCAGCGTTTGTTGATGTGTGCAGGGCCTTGTTAGGCGTGGGTCAGCATCTTGAACTGGCATTTCTTCTGAATCGGGAGCCAGTGTAGTTTCTTGAGATGGGGTGTGATGTGGGTCCTTCTGGGGAGGTCGAGTAGGAGTTTTGCTGCTGAGTTCTGTATTGTCTGGAGTCTCTTCAGGAGGTGTTCTCAGATTCCTACATAGATCATGTTTCTGTAGTCCAGTCTGCTGGTGATTAGGGGCCTGTCTGACAGTCTTTCTGGTGTTTACTGGGCACCACTTGAGGATCATGCGGACCAAGCAAAGGGTGTGGAAGTTGTGTTGAACTGTTTCTTCATGGAAATCTTGCTATCCAGGATGAGTCGGAGGATGCGGGCATGGTCCACTGGGTCGAAGGAGTACTGGGCTTCGCGGGCCACCATAAGTCGTTCTACGGTGAGGTGTTCCCAAAGATGGGGACTTCAGTTTTCTCTGAGTTGAGTCTGAGACAGTTATCCTTTATCCAGTCCATGGTGTTCATCATGCATCTGTGGAAGTTAGCTTTTGTGCTGGAGGGATCTTCGGACAGTGAGAGAATGAGTTGTGTGTTGTCAGCATAGGAGATGAAGAGCCTCTGTGATCTGATGGTGTTGGCCTGGGGGTGTCATGTAGGTGTTGAAGAGGGTCGGACTGAGGGATGATCATTGGGGGGCTCAGCAAATAACCTTCTTGGGCTCTGAAGTGAACGGTGGGAGACGGATACTTTGGGTTCTGCCGGTGAGGTACAAGACGATCCATGTGAGGGCATTTCCTTGAATCCTGATGTGGTGGAGTCTGTTGATCAGAGTGTGGTGGGAGACGGTGTCAAACACGGCAGACCGGTCCAGGAGGATGAGGGCTGCTGTTTCACCCCGGTTCAAGAGGGCTCTGATGTTGTCGGTCGCTGTGATTTGAGGCATTTAAGGCATGGATTTAAGGCATGAAGCATGTTGACCGGACTACATTTATCACGTCTGCAATTAGGGTACATTATTAACTAAGATTGTTTCCTTATTTGTGCTGTGTCAAGGGATCACTATCCCATTAAAATTCCACTGATTCCCTTAGACTTTTATAGCACTTCCTTCACCACCCTATCTTCATCCCCTCACTCGCACTCATGAAACAGTGTTTTTTGATCCAAAGATCTCCGCTAAAAAGCCCAGAGGCCTGTCAAGCATTGCGATGCTGGCCTGATGAGGAGCACCCAATGATGAAGCATGATATCCTACCAGATGTGTGAGGATCCCTCACAATCCGTATGGCCGGATTATTGATTCCGTTAAAAATTGGGTCAATCCTGTCCCTTCCTTGAAGAACTACCCCCCCCCTCCCCCCCCCCTGTGTGTATGATACATTAATTCTGCAGGTTAAAAGCACTAAAAATAGAAATAAATGGGCTATCTCCCTATAAAATGCCAAAATTGTGTTGGAAGATGTGGTTTTCTGATTCTGCCTGTTCCTGAAAGTTTGGAAGATGGTAATTTTAGCACCACAAACCCTTCATTGATGCCATTTGCAGGAAAATAAAACAGACTTTCGTCTGCAGCACGTTTTTCCTCAAACAAACTGAAATTTAGCTGCATTTTGTCTTATTTCTATTTCTTGGTCCCTTCCGGGGGAATCCATAAACCGTGGAGACCTTTTAGAATCCCCAGAATGTTAAACAAAAAGGATGCAAATTTGGTGTGGATATCTTATATAGACAAAATGTTATGGAGTCCTATATGTGAAGTATCCCAAATAGCCTAGAAAAGGCTTAGATTGGGGGGCGGGGGAGATGGAGGCCCAGCAGCAAAGGGGTTAAAAAACCTTTGAATAATCTACTTCCCAAAGTTTTAGCAGCAATAGAAGTGTTGGCAGCAATTATTAAGAGATGTGCTCTAAGGTATTCATTTGTCTTTTGATTAGGAATTCATGAAAGAAATCCTCTTGTGCATGCCTGCAAACTTAATTTAGACAACTGAGATGAGCTATCTTAGAAAACCGTTCTCAACTACAAATTAATTTTCCTGAATTGTCTCCTTTCGTTTTGTTAGTGGAGCAGTTGGAGATGGAAAAAAAAAGTGCTACACAAAACTCCGCATTGCATAGTAATAATAATAAATATAATAAAAACTTTCCACAATTTTGGGAGGTGGAGGAGAAGTGCCAACACATATTCTTCCCTTTTTTAGGTCTCGCTTGACCCAGCGCATGCGCTGGTCTGGCGAGACATTTTGTGAGGGCTCCAAAAAGTGCTACCAGGCCAGCCTAGAGCTACAGTGTATGTGCGTGGGCGCGCGCGTCGCGCTTTACCGTGATTACTTTCACTTTTGTGGCCACGCGGCCGCTTTGATGTTTGATCGCAATCGCGTGTTCTCCGTGAGGCTTCAATAGATTGCAGCAGTTAAAACAAGCATTGGCATAGCCAATAGGTCTCGCTTTTGGGAACTTATAAGTGTTTAGTTATGCAACTGTTGCATGGCTAAACACTTATAAGGTCCCAAAGGCGAGACCTATTGGCTATGGCAATGCTTGTTATTTATTTAATACAAGCCCTTGTAGTACAGTGTATACAGTAATGCTGAAGAATCATGTAACGCCAGCTGCAGTTTTTCATTCAATCGGGGCATGCCAACCTTTTATTTATTAGTGTGTGCCCAACCCTTTAGGAGGAGCAGGTCTGCTCTCTTCCTTGGTTTACTGTTTACATATTTACCATATGTACAACTAGAGCCCCTTTTATTTGACCGGCTCTGACTGTCCATCTGTATTTTGTCAGCCCACGACATTCACAACATGCCAAATACGAACAAGGAAGGTCCTCAAAACTAGTTTTCGAGGTTCAGCTCCTGAGAACAGGAAGGGAGTGAATAAAAAGCACGCAGAACGGCATAGAAAGAAAGTCAAAACCATCGATATTAGGACCGCGAAGGAACAGGGAGAAAGATGAGAACTTGGGGCCAGATGTAACGCAACCCTTTGACCGGAATACCATTCCTGGGATAAAAAACTTATTGTAGGTTGGGGATACCTCTGGGTTTCAAAGGAGATTCTTAAAAAAATAATTTGAGAGGTGACCACCATTGGGTCCCACTCTTTAGACAGTAAGTGTATTTCTCTTACCTGTTTTCACACTTGTTAAGTACCTGGTGTCCTTTGAAACCCAGAGGTAGCCCCAACCTACAATAAACTTTTTATCCCTGGAAGGGTATTCCTGTCAATAAAGTGTTGCGTTAGGAAACTTCCTTACTAGTTTTAACCTTATACACTACACCCCACGCCAAAAAATATATAAACCCCCTCACTTGCACTCATCTTTACGGCAACCTTGAAAAAGATCTCCGCTAAAGCGACCCTTCGGGGGACCTGTTGGGTATTGCAGCCCCGGCCCAACAAGGAGCAACGCCCGATGATATAGCATGACATACTCTAGGGGATGTGTGAAGGCAACATAAACAGTCTTATTGACTATCCACTCTCAATACTCCAGCTGAGGCACCCTCTACATTTGTGAGTCTGTGCCCCCCTTACGCTCTAGTTTCACCAAGTAACACTAACTATATGATTGATTTTTGTACCTCTGATGTAGCCTAGCAATATTATAGGGTGAGTGAGTTGTAAAGTATGGTCTGTCATGACAAGCATTGCTGCAAGTATCTGACTTCAAAAAGTGGCCACCACTGGGCAAGACCATGCCAGATGGAGAAAGTACGCCCCAAGCACCACAATGCTTACATTTAGTGTCCTCAGTGTGATAATAGTGGACGAGGTCTAGAGGGGAGAGATACGGCCTATACAAGTATTTATAGTGAATTAACCGATATCTACCGTGAGGGGACACCTCCCTGGTTTGTTGACAACAGAATTGCCATTGGACGTCCAAGATTTCATGACCCAGATCGCCCTTCCATGTGAAGTGAACCCTGGAAGATTCAATAAACTTGCAGTCCATCGTGTTATCAGTTTAAAGGGTTGTGGGTTAAAGAGCAAGATCGACAATACCGGCCACTCCGAGGTTTCCTCTGGAAACATAGCAAAGAGGCTGTGAGCTTCATGGGAGATAGGTAATAAAATCTAGCATGGTGACCGGGGAGTCGCCCAGATATTCCCGGTATGTTTTCAACTTCGTGGCCATGAATAAATCACCTAATGTTTTAATATGTTTCTTCTCGAGCGACAACAGCAGTTCCAAGATGCAGTCAAGCTGTAGCCTGAAAGACTCATACGACCCTTACAAACACCTTCACCATGTGGCACTGCAGGAGGTAGTGGGGATCTTTGGTCCTTTGCCAGAAGGCTCTTCTCCTCTGGAAGTGGTTAACTCACCAGGTCAATGCCCGGGTGGTGAACCAACCATCTGGTAGGATATCTAAATACCAAGGCGGATGAACTCTGTTGCTGACACCTGGCGAATCATGAAATGCAGTTAAACCAGAGGTGGTGCAGAGCGGTTTCCAGCAATGTGGAGAACCCTGGCTCAATCATTTTGCCATCACCCAGAATACGCAATGTCAGCATTTTGTTTGCTTGCTAGAATTCCCAAGATGGTGCTATTTCAGAGAGGCATTCCACCTACAGCGGTGCTCCATACTCCTGCATGCCTTCCCGCCTCTACCCCTTCTCACTAAATCTAAAGAAGATCAAGACCAACCGGGCCCAAGTCCTCTTAGTGGCTCCGGATTGGTCAGGAGCGTTTGGTACCCAGAACTTCAGGGTATGAGCATCTGTCCTCTAATCAAGCTGCCAATTCAGAACTACTGGTTCAGTAACAGTACAGGGCCTGCACCTGGGTGTCTGCAATCTCATCTCTGTACAAGGAGATTGAGCAGCGGTAGCTACATTCCTTCAATCTTCTTCCCAAGGTTGTTGGTTATTTTTGACAGCCAGGTGCTCATCTATGAAATTAGTGTTCAGGAGGCGCTAGGACAAGTTTGTGGCTTGGTGCAGCATGCACCAGATTGACCCTCTACAAGTTAAAATGTCTGAAGTGTTGTTTTTGTCGCTTGCCCAGCAAGGACTTGAAGTGGGACTATTAAAGGCTATTTGTCTATTGAATGACCTGTTGTGATAAGGTTCCTCAAAGGTTTGCTGAATTTGTTTTCACCAAAGCCCTTTGTGATGCCACTGCAGGATTTAAATCTGATCCTTACCTTCCTCATGTGTACCTCGTTTGAGCTGCTGCACAGTTGAACACTGCATCTTTTAACATTAAAAACTGTCTTTTTCATTGCAGCAACATCGGTTTGGCGTTTGAGTGAGCTTCAGGCACTCTCACTCCATTTGCCTTCCACATAATTTTTCATGATGAACTGGTTTTGAGGACACGAGCCAGCATCCCTGCCTAAACAGTTATCGCCCTTTCATGTCAGGCAGGCTATCACCCTTCCAGTGTCTTTTTTGGGTAGTTTGCCCTGCTTCACTCCTTGAAATGGGAGGAAAGACTGCATCGCATCACTTAAATCCCAAGAGAGCCTTCAGTTTTTATATTGATCATACCAGGGACGACAGAGTAGACGATCAGCTTTTAGTGGATTTCGCGGGGACAAAGAAGGACAAGGCAGTGCAGAAATGAGCCATCTCTAGATGGATAGTAAACCGCATTAACTTGAGTGGAATGTGCATGTAACCCTTCGGGTGGGGCTGCTTTTTAGCTAAAGCCTAGCAGATTTTAGTGCAGCGAATATTGCATTAGCTTGCGGGGTACCTGTCCTGGATATCTTTTAGGCTACAATGTGGACATTAGTGCACATGTTTACAAAGGCCAACTGTCATTACAGTCCAGTCCAGTCCACAGGATAAACATTTTGCCCGTTTGGTCCTGCATGAATTTTCTAGTCTTAGTCATTCAACAGACTCTCCACCTTTGGGTGGTACTGAAGAATCTGTGGTTAGAATATCCACCAAGAAGAGCATTACAGAAGGTAAGTAATGTTTTCTTCTGATGGATACTCCTAAGTGCAGATTCCTCATCTCCCTGTGGGATTGACTCTTTTCCATCTAAAAATTCCCAAACTAGATATCACACATGTCTGGCTCTTGTTTGCAACACTTCTCATCACTTCCGGAGAGGAACAATGTCAGTGTGAAGCCGCATGACACCTCTTACCAGTGCATAGGACTACCTTTTTGAGTTTCTGGATCCAGTCTGTTGCCTGGGGGAATATTTACAAGGAAAGTACTACCAGACACCGCAATGTGCATTGTGAAAGCTTCCCATGGAATGTATTTTGCCCCTTGCTTACTATTTTTTTTTTTTTTGAAAAGATTTTATTGTGCATAAAAGGGTTACAAACACGGGCCTACAACCACCAGGGCCGGCCGCTAGTAGTCAAAGTGTTCCAGCATATCAGAAAACAATGGCTAGCCCACAGGGGCTCCGCACTATCACAGTAAATCAGACTGCACATAAAGGAAATCAGAATACACACTTTTAGTATAAATAACAACAAAAAAAAAAAAAAAAAAAAGAAAAATACAACAAACAAGGCGAAACGACTTATGAAGGGCGGCGAACACCAGCCGGTCAAGAAAAGAAGACCTGAGAGGGAGGGGGGGGCAACGAGAGAACCAAATCTGTACTCCGAAGTACGAGATGCACAAGGAACCCTCAAGGATCAGGGGGACGAGGCAACCCCGGACGTATCTACCAAAGGGGGAGCACAGATAGACCCACGATACGCGTTCCACTGCCCCCAAATTTTACCCCAAGCCCCCGGTTTACCACGGGCCACATACACCGTTTTTTCCCTGAACATGCACCAGTCCATGTTTTCCTTCCAGACGGACACGGTGGGAGGCCGCTGGGAACCCCAAAGCTGCGCAATATCTCTCTTTGCAATCATGTTCCCCAAGGCCGCCCACCGAGCCTGAGCCGCATTGCAGTCATTGGGCTCCCATACATTCAGCACACAACGACGCACCTCCGGCAGCAGAGCGACCCCGGTGACTCGTCTCATAACATCATGCACCCGGCGCCAGTATTCCGCCACCTCGCGGCATTCCCATAGGATATGGAGAAAAGTAGCACTGAGCCCGCAGCCACGCTTACAGAGTCCGTCGTCTGAGAACCCCATCGAGACCAGGCGGGGGCCCGTCACATATACACGATGGAGAATCTTAAGCTGGACCAGGCGGAGATGGGCCGGGATGGCCACCTCCTTAGGGGATGACAGTGCAGTCTGCCAGTCCTCATCGTCCAGCTCCACCCCATCTCCCGTCCATGCCTCCCGAAGACGCACCAAGAGGTCAGCCCGATTGTTTATCAGTTTTTTGTAAATCAGGGAAATAGTACTGTCGGGGACGTGACCGTCGAGTATGCGGTCCTCGAGAGGCGAAGAAGAAGGGACCGTGGTCCCCTCCCCAAAGACCGAAAGCAGGGCGTGCCGAACCTGTGCATAACGGAAGAACTCTGTCACTAAGCTCATACTCGCGCTGAAGCGCCGCGAAGGATTTAACCGCACCTTTAACCCACAGGTCCCCCACTCTGCTGATGCCAATTGTATCCCAGCGCTCGAAGCCTTTCGTTGTCCAGAGGTTTCCCAAGCGGTCTGAGTCGAATAGAGGAGTGGCGCACGTTAAACGCTCACTCCAGCCCATCGCCACGTTAGCCGCCTTCCATACACGGACCGCAATCCCGGTAGGGCCCGTAAGGGCCCTACCAGCAGACCGCGAGTAAAGCGCTCTGTTATAGTTACCGCCGGGGAGCAGGAATTTATCCATCTCATATGCCGGGTTCGAACCAGGAGCGTACGTAGCATGGTTAATGGCAGACAGCTGGGAGGCCCAATAGTACCGTCTAATATCAGGAAGCGCGATGCCCCCGTCATACCAGGAAAGAGTCAGCTTGGCCAACGCGATACGCGATCGCCCGTCCCAAACCAGTCTCCTCTGCAAACTCTCCACCTCCCTAAAGTAGGCCGCAGGAATGACATCGAAGAAGTTCTGGAGTGCATAAAGGAATCTGGGCAGGGACATCATTTTAAACAGCGCCGCGCGACCAAGCGGAGACAAGGGCAGCTTACACCACCGAGCCGTATCTGCCCTCAAACGCCGAAGTGGAGACAGGAGATTCTGCTCATAGCGGACCGCCGGATCCAACGAAACGTACACCCCCAGGTATTTAAAGCCGGACTGAGATATTTGGAGCGGAAGCCGAGGCGGCAAGAGAGGAGAACCACCAGAGATAGGATACACACAAGATTTGGACCAGTTGATTATCAGACCCGAGTTTTTCCCGAAGGAAGTAAGGACATCAAAGAGAACATTGAGCGACTTCCGCGGTGAGGTGAGATACAAGAGAATATCATCCGCGTACAACGAAACCCGATCCTCGAAGCCCGGGGCCCACCGGAGCCCTCTAATCGAGGGCTCCCAACGGAGCCAGGCAGCGAGCGGCTCCAGGGCGAGAGCAAAGAGCAGCGGGGACAACGGGCACCCCTGCCTAGTTCCCCTCCCGAGAGCGAAAGGCCGAGAAACCCGCCCATTGACAACCACCTGAGCCATTGGTCCAGCATAAAGGAGCTTCACCCAGCCAAGGAACCCCTCCCCAAACCCAAACTTCGCCAAGACGGCCCAAAGAAATGGCCATTCAATGGTATCAAAGGCCATCGTGGCGTCTAGGGAAACCAATATGGCCGGTTCAGCCAAGTACTCAGCCCTAGCAAGGACGCCGTGCAGACGCGGTAAGTTAAGAGCGGTATTACGATGTGGGATGAAGCCACATTGATCCGGATGTATCAAGTCACATATAACGCTCAGCAAGCGATTAGCGAGGACCTTAGCAAGGATTTTGGGTTCGGCATTCAGCAGGGAAATAGGCCTATAGGAGGCACAGCGGTCACGTGGCTTACCCTCCTTGGGAATCACTACTATAGTAGCCAGACGCTGGTCGTCAGGAAGGGAACCCCTCTCGAGCGATTCCTGAAACATATGACGGAGGAAAGGCGCGATTTTATCCGGGCGCAACTTATATAGTTCAATCGGCAGGCCGTTGGGGCCCATAGCCTTGCCCGAGCGGAGGGAGCGAATCGCAGTAGCAATCTCTTCGACAGACAAAGGGGCATCCATCAGCTCGCGGTCATCGACGGATAAGCCGGGCAGGGCAATATCCCGAAGCAGAAGACGAGAGTCGTCCTCATCTCTCTCGGACACCGGGGAGTACACTGCACGGAGGTGGTCAGCAAAACACTCAAGAATCTCACCAGGCTCAGTCACACACACTCCATCCGACACCCGAAGCTCCGGGACCACACGATTCACTCTCTCCTTCTTATCCAACCAGGCAATCAGACTACCCGCCTTGTCTCCGGCGTCATACAACCTGCCCTGCTGCTCCCTATATATAGTCTTGGCAGCATCAGTGACGAGAGACTTATATTCAAACTGCTTCAGGCTGAGGGCATGCAGCCCATCCGGGGTGACACCCGCCTCCAAGGCTGCCTCCAGCCCCGATATTTCAGTCTCCAGCGTCACAACCGCCTCTCTCTTGACCCTCTTGGCCTCCACTATCTGGGACAGGGCATGCCCGCGGAGCACTGCTTTGAAAGCTTCCCACAGGGACACCGAGGACAATACCGACCCCTCATTCTCAGAAAAATATTGATCAATCGACTTAATCACGGATCTTGGGGTCTCGCAGGTACCAAGGGTTAATAGGAGCGATCCGCCCAGCGGACCGCGACCCGGTGTCAAAAAGCAACCACAGTGGGGAATGATCAGAAATACCCCTGGCCAGGTGTTTGACCTCTCGAATCCGAGTAGCCTGGGCCGCGGGCATAAGGAAATAATCCAGTCTGGAGAGACTCCCATGGGCCCCAGAGTGAAAGGTGTACTGACACTGTGCCGGATGCATTAACCTCCAACAGTCCACCAGACCGAAGGTCTCCAGGAGCCCGCCCAGCCACGTCTGGGCAGCAGGGAGGGCCCTGGGCGGATGACGGTCCAGGTCACCCGAGACAACCGAATTAAAGTCCCCACCCATAAGCAGAAGACTGTCAGGAAGCCCAAGCAACATACGACCCAAGTCTGAGAAGGTGGAGTTCTGGAGGCCCGGGGGAACATAGACTGAGATCAAGGAAAGGGACTGCCCCTCCCACCTCCCAGTCAGAGCCACATAGCGCCCTCTATCGTCTGGGACCACCCTGGTGATCTCCAACGGAAGTGAAGCTCGCAAGAGAATGCCCACCCCTCTCGAACCAGTGGTGAAACCAGAGTGGGCCACAAGTCCATATCCCCCCCTGTTCATAGCCCGACAAACGTTGCCAACCAGATGCGTCTCCTGTAAGAACACCACATCAGGAGTCAAACGACGCAGATATTGCAGCACAACACCCCGTTTGATACGGTCCCCCAATCCATTGACGTTCCCCCTTGCTTACTATTGACTATGTAGTTTGTAACTCACAGTTGCTTTCTATTTGCTGCCTTTATTTGCTTTAGACTCTCTAGCTTAAGTGTGTCCCTCCCATGAGTATTCCTTGTTTACAGTATACTTCCGAGTACTTGCTTTTTGTAAACAGGCCTTTAAATCTGGTTCTTATCTTGT
Organism: Triturus cristatus; assembly: GCF_964204655.1. Classification (NCBI taxonomy): domain Eukaryota; kingdom Metazoa; phylum Chordata; class Amphibia; order Caudata; family Salamandridae; genus Triturus; species Triturus cristatus. Next base: position 300,876,871 of record NC_140581.1, read on the forward strand.
CATATTTCCTGTGCATTCAAAGACCGAGGTTGAATGTCAGGCTCTGTCTTCAGGGGAGCTTGGTGTTTACTTTTCTTCCGCTGATCTAAAAGTGAGAGAATTTGTGACAGTCCTGTTGAGTTCCCATGTGAGAGGAGAAGGTGAGGGATGTTATTTTTTTTATAGCACACAACAAAAATGAACTGAATTTATGTTACTGAATATATTAGAGTTAGGAAAATACACATGAAGCACATATTTGTAATTCTGAAGTGAGGTGGAAACAAATATTTGAATTCGATCAAAACACATCAATACACTAGGTGATGTCATTCCCATACTAATGTTTGTGTGAAGTCAAATGGTATGGTGGTGTAAATGTAATGGTCAATTCAATTAAAAATGGCTTGTCTGTTGTGGAAGTGTGTACCACGCCTTGCATACTCCACACTATGCCAATCCACTTTACATCACTCTTCTCTACATCACTACTCCACTCTATGCTCTTACCCTCTATGCCACTCGACTCCACACCATGGCACTCGACACCACTCACTCCACAACACAACATTGTAATGCAATCTACCCCACTCCACTTTACCCCAATATACCTCGCTCCCCACTTCTATCTACCCCACCCTAATCTACCCTACTCCAATTTAAACCCCCACCCCAGTCTCCTCCAATCCACCCCAATCTATCCCATTTTAAAATGTCCCACTCCAACCTACAATACCCCACACACCAATCTACCCCAATTCAATCTACCACACATGAATCTACCCCACTCTACCTCACTCCACTCCAATCTACCCCACTCCAGTCAACCAAACTCTACTCCACTACAATCTACCCCAATCCAATCTAGCTCACTCATCCCCACTCTGCCCCAATCTACCCCACTCAACTCTGCTCCAATCTACCCCACTCTACTCTGCTCTAATCAACCCCATTCTACTCTATGCAACCACACTCCAATCTACGCCACGCCACTAACTTTTAGCCGCAGCCACACTGGTGTACAACATGGCTAAACACATTGCCACAGCCAATAGCTCTCACATAGGTGAGACCTATTGGCTTTGCCAGTGCTTGTTTTACATACTTGCCATGAACAAGAGCGTACACAGTTAAATGCCTCAACAAGCTGTATGTTTTCAGCATCTGATTTCTCTCTGCGCCACTATGATTATGGAGAGCCTATATACCTTACTTTGCATAGCATATCTATGGAGATAGTGGTTGCCTTCTCACTCTGAACACCATGTTGAAATATCCAGGCAAACACGTTTTCATTTGAAGCATAATAAAGCGTTAATACCTGTTACTGTAAGAACTAAGTTAGCGTCGAAATCAAAGCCTTAGCAAGGTCATTCTGAAGGCAAAGTTTACCTCATAACTGCAACCACTGGAAATTTGGAGCAATAAAAAACAAGCATTGGCAATGCCAATTAGTCTAGGCATATTAATGAGTTTAGTGGTGTAGTTGCTATTATAAATATATTAATATACTGTGTTTAGTATCAGATGAATAAGTTAGCAGGGTAGCAATGACTTCAGAAGTAGCAGAATAGTAATGCAGCAGTTTTAGTAGTAAAGAAGTTACAGCAGGAGCAATAGAGTAGTGATAGCAGTTAACATTAGAGCATTGCTAGTAGTGTTAGCAGAACAGCAGTATGAGCGGAGTTAGTATGATAGCAGTGTCAGCAGATTGAGCAGTTTAGCAATAACAGTAATGTAAGGAGAACAAATACAATTTCACCGGTAGAATAGTAATAGGAGTAAGATTACAGAAGTAACAGTGGGACAGTATTGTGAGCAGCATTATTAGGGTAGAACTGCACTAACAGGAGAACAATAATAAAAGCATTAGGAGAGCAGGAACAGCAGTGGTATTTGTAGAGCTTTAATAGCAGAGTTATTGTGAGAGTTGTGTCAGAAGTTCTAGGTAAGCAGTAACTGCATTATTAGCAATAGACAGCTACAGTGGTATCAGTAGTTAACAGGATAGCAGTAACAGCAGTAGAGGAGAAGAACACAATAGGAGCAGGAAAGCAGTAATAGGGGCGTGAGTAGATTTGTGACAGCAGTGTTAGTAGCATCAGTAGAGTATTGTGTGCAGTACCAGGGGATCAGCGATACAAGTTAGCAAGAGAGCATTAATAGTAGTGTTAGTAAAACAGCAGTGATAGTAGTGTGAGTAGGACAGCAGTAACATAAGTGCCAGGAATAGCAAAGACAGCAGTCGGCACTCACAGCAGTATTAGCAGTTAACAGGATAGCAGTAACAGTAGTAAAGGAGAATAACAGGATAGCAGCAGGAGAGCAGTAATAGGGGTGTGAGTAGCTTTGTGACAGCAGCATTAGTACATTAGTAGTAACAGTATAATTCATAAAAAAAGTAGTAAGAGCAATAGCATAACATTGGTATCAGTATGAGAAGCAGCAGAGTAATCACAGCAGTGACTGCAGAGCTAGGAGGATAGCAGTGACAGATTGCGCACGATAAAAGTGACAGCAGAGGTTCAGAATAGCACTGACGGGAGTATCAGCAGTTATCAGTAGAGCAGTAACAGGAGTGTTAACAATCAGCAGAATGGCAAAAACAACAGTATGAGGAGAAGAAAGATGGTATCAGCAGGAGATCAGTGATGGGAGTACAAGTACAATAGAAACAGCAGGTAAAGTACCATTATTACAGTCAGCAGGAGCAAAAGACCAGTGGTTGTAGAGTTACCAGGTGAGCGGTGACAGCAGTTAGCACAAGAGCATTAATGGTAATGTTAACAAGATAGCAGTGACAGCAATATAAGCAGTACAAAAGTAACAGTAGAGCTACAGGACTAGCAGTGACAATGGTGTGTCCAGTACAGCAGTGACAGTAGATTAGTACGATGTAGTGACAATAGTCAGCAGGATAGCAGTGTTAGTAGTAAGCAGTGACAATATAGTTAGTAGGATAGCAGTAGTGTAAGTAGCACAGTAGTGACTAGTTTCAGTAGGATGAAAGAGACAGTAAACTTAACAGAATAGCAGTAACAGCAGTCTGCACAATATAGCAGTGACAATAGAGTTAACAGGATAGCAGTGACAGCAGTTTGCAAAATAGCAATGACAGCAGAGTTAGCAAAATTGTAGTAACAGCAGAGTCAGCAAAAGAGCTTGAAACTGCAGTATAAGGAGTGCAACAGTAACAGCAGTATAAGCAATACAGCAGTGACCGCATAGTTAGCAGAATAATAACGGTGACAGTACAATTTGCCGAAAAATAGTAACACGCAAGTGAGTAATGTAACAGTAGAGGTAACAAATAGCAGTCACAGCATAGTTACCAGGACAGCAGTAATAACAATATAAGCAGGAGAACTTCTGCATTAGAATTAGTAGGATAACGGAGTGAGCAGAACAGCAGTGAGAACAGATTTAGCATGACAGTAATGTGAGCAGTGAGAGCAGGACATCAGTGACAGCAGAGTTAGCAGGACTTCAGTGACAATTAAATTAGCAGGACACACAGCAAAATTAGCAGATTAGTAGTAACAGCAGTGTGAGTAAAACAAACAGTAGCAGGAAAGCAATAATAGGAGTGTAACTACAGCAATGGCAGTGGGACAATAGTGTGAGCAGTCTTATTAAAATACTGACTGCAGTCGGAGGAGGACAGCATTGGTTAGAGTAGGAGAGAAGTGAGAGCAGAACATCAGTGAATAATTTCTGAATCACTATGAGATCGCCAAAAGCACATGGGTGATGTGGTGATGTGGGTGATGTGGTGGAGGTGATCTTATGTAAATATTTCTAGTGTGACTCAGACATATGTTGTCAATTTTTTTGTAGCCCTGATGAAGTTAGAGATGCGGAGGCATCAGATCTGACGAAACACATGTTGGCTATTGTGCGATCTGGAGAAGATTTGATCATACTTCAAGAATAAAATCATCAGAATTGGAAAGAAGACTGATTGGACTTTGATTTCATGATACACATGGTGTTGTGCTCAGGATAATTTATATTACAACGCACATACAACTTCCCATTCTACAGATTATCCCAAATACTTCCTGGATCCCCTTAATGATGTCCTACACCCTACGGTTGCCCACTTACTAACATTTCCAAACATACTTCTAAAAACCTACTTCTAACACTAACGCTCACATTCTACGACTCTCCACCCACTACGTAAACATCTTCTCACTGGTCACTACTTGAATGATCTACTCTTTACTGCCACCCGACCCACTCACTGAATCCCCCCCCTGACTTCCTGCCAACCCTTCACCTACTAAGCCTAGTAAAACTGGACCGCCTCTGTAGGGTTGCGAGGAACTCCTGCTGAGTTGCACCAATACAGATAGCTAGCTATTCCTCTTGGGCTGCTCCTGTAGGGTTATCAAAGTACTCCCGCTGGGCTGCTCCTGTAAGGGTAGTGAGGTACTCCTGTCGGTTTACACCTGCAGGAGTAGCTAGGTATTCCTATTTGGCTGCTCCTGTAGAGTTAGTTAGGTACTCCTGCTGGGCTGCTCCTGTACCGGGGTGAGAGACGTACCTGACCGAGTTAGGGGTGTACTTGTCAGGCATGCTATTACTGGGATAGTACCGTTAGTACAGAGCCCCCTCTGGGACATTTGAGTGTTGTTTTCCTAATGAGGGAGTGGGGCCCCGAGGTATGAATCTGCTGGGTGGTTGGCTGTACCTCTGCGTGAGATGCTTCTGTTAGATCCAGAGGGTACTGGTAGCTGCTGGTGAGGCTGCCTCCTGGGTGTGGACTGCACATGTTATGGGGTCTTCTGCTAGGGCGAGGTACGGGTGGTGCTGGTTTCTGCTACAGGTTTCATACTACTGAGAGGTGCAGATAATTGCTGGTGGTTCCGGTCTTGAGACTATTGTCACCTATTGCAGTTTGGTACTGGTATGTGTTTGGGGGTGTCTCGTACAACTCTGTAGTGCTGCTGCTTGTTGAGGGTTACAGGGCGGAATGAGGAGCTGCTGCGCGCCGGGCATCTATGGCTGGGATCAGACCACAGGTGTCTTTTGGGATCCTGTTGGGGTTGGTGCTGTGAGCTGCTGGGAGTCTGCAGCAGGGATGGGTGCCGGATCTCTCGCTGGATTCCATTGGTGTCTCCCGATCAGTTCTGGCGTCGCAAGTAGTTGTTTAATTCATAATGAAAAATAAAACAAATTACTCAAGCGCGAAGACTCCCCCGGGGGGCCCGGACATTCGAGCGCTCCAGAAGTTTCTTTTTTTTTTACATAATATGACATACTGCTTTAGGGATAATGGCTTCGGGGCAGGGCACAGGCCGGGTATCGTGCCAGCTGCTTGATCTGCGGCGCAGGCGGGACTCACCTTCTGCAAGGTCTGCTGCAGCACATTCTGCTCCACGGTCATGGCCCAGCCCGACCCTGTGGCGGCCACAGCGGGCAGGTGGTGCAAATGAGGCCTGAGGCCCAGTCGCTGCAGCGGCAAGGAGGGAGACCAGGCCAATGGGCGAGAGTGCGTGGGATTACCGGAGAGCGGCTGGGCCAATGAGCCAACGTCTGACTGCGCATGCTTCTGCACAGACACTCTACATGTGTCAGCTCTCTACTCCTCCTCAGTGCGGCCAGATGATAGGAACTACTTTAAAAACAAGCATTGAAAATGCAATAGGACTCGTACTGACGGGAGACCTATTGCATTTTCAACAGAAGTGCGTGCATTGAAGAAGGCATGGACGGGAGGGGGTGGTGTGGGTGGTGATGGTCCAAGAAGTTACGGACTACGGGAGGGAGCGGGGAAAGGCTGGGCAACAAAACTGTTGTGGAAGTAAAGGGGACGATAGCCTCGGAAGGAGGAAAATGATGACATGGCTGTCAGGAGGCGGGATTAAGTTCCCGAAAACCAATCAAAGTGCAGCATTTAGAACTGCGGCCAATCAAAATAATAGGCGGAAAGTGGGCGGAGCTTCCCCCACTATACTGTATACAGCATCTCTCGACGAGACAGTGCATGTGCTGCCTAGCCGAGACCTAAGAATGGAAGCTCCTGTTTAGCTCAAATATCAGATAACAGATAACAGATGGCGTGTGGTAATTTTGCACACACAAAACTGAACATTATTCTGATTGCTTCGCACAAATGAGGCAAAGAACCACCATTTAAAGCTCTTTTTGAGGACTACTGATAATTGAGCACACACACAACATGCTAACATATAATTAGGCTTGAAATATAAATAACAGCTGAACACACATACGAAGACTGCTTCCTGCAACACCTTTGTGATGCTTTAAATTGTCCCATGATGATTCAAATCCATGTCTTTTACGTGAAATGATTTAGCTGACAAATGAAAGCATCAATTAGGCCTTATGCATGTAATGGTGGGTTCCATACACAGTATGTGTGGTACTGGTCCCTTCCCATTGATATCTTCATTGCCTTGTTGTGGAGGCAGCGCACTTTCTCATGACGGTGAGCATCAGAAGAGGCGGGGCTTGCACGTAAACCACTACAGGAAGTAGAAGCAACGCATGTGCAGTGCGGTATAATGGCTCTGATGGTGTAATTGAAATTCTAAGGCCACCTGTCTGATTTGGACGAATGCAAATATGACTTGTGCAGTATCGGCACTGATTTGTTGATCAGCGCAGGATGCCGCGAGGTAGGAGTCGGCCTCCTGTTGCTGTGGCTGCCCCTCAACCCTGCTGCCTGCATAAGCAGTGGAGTCCATTGGGCTCCGTGGAGTGAATGCGGGAAGAGAGGCCTGGGTGGGATTATATTGTTCTTCGTGGTGGCCTTTTCCTTGGAGCCGCGCTTGGGTGGGGCCGGCGCTGCACCTCATGGATTTGCCTTCAGCCCTGCACAGGGTGAGTTGTGGTTCCGCTGCTACATGGGGGTGACTGAAGGAACAAGTACTCACAACTCAGAAGACCACCGTGCTAACGTAACATACTGTGAGCATTTCCTGCAGCTTTTGGGGTGTGGATCAGCACTGAGAGCCCACATTTAAACGCAGTGCAGAGTCTACTCTACACAAAGGCAGAGAGCGGTGCAGTCTCCGGCTGGGCCAACCCTCTAAGAACTGGTTTTGCGGCATGGAGCATCTAAAAGGTACTGTTGTATCCCTTTATCTCCTGTAGATTATATTTTGTAGTCACAGCTTGTTTGCTTGAGAATATCTGGGAAAATTCTCAACCATTATTAAAATGAGCAAAAGAAAAGGTTATATGGCAAAGCTGGGGGTGGGGTTGTTGGGACCCTCGATCGATGCCTTTTTAACAAGGGCTGAGACTGTACTTACTCATGAAATTGAGCTAACGGAGAGAAGGCTCTCCCTGGACACACTAATTTCTCAAAAACGTTCCTCCCTCGGAGGATGATCTCTGGAGGCTGATCACCCATTTTTTGTGCAACCTACACCTGTGCTCAACGAACCAAACTCCTCCAAATATAACCCCACTAAATGAGAAAGTTAGGACGTTTCCTCAGCCAGATGGGGCGGCTCTCCTGTCAACTGATGAGACGGGACCCTTTGTTCCCCAGCTGTAGTGTCGCGATATCAGACCCTGACGTGACACGCGATGGCGTGCACGTCAGGGCACGTTTGTTGTACGCTAGCAAATAAATATGACGTCACGCAGACGCGGCGGCAGTTAAGCCCCGGCTGCGGAGATGCCAAGAAACTAACCCGAGTGTCCTCTCATTATTGGGTTCCACGTGCAGACCCCACAAGGCTCGCGCTGCAGGGCCCCCAGCGTCACCACAATTTGGCGACGAGGGTGCGATCGTGCCCCGCTCGGCCTCGGCGCGTCCGGTTGGTGTGGCGGCCGTGAGTGGCCCCCGCTGCGGTGCTCGTGCCCCGCCGGAGCGCGCTGTAGGCCCCATACTGTGAACCCGCCCAGGTAGCGCCGGAGCGCTCTGCTGTGCCTGACTGCTCGCGCTGGGGCCGTCTCTGACATCGGCGCCCAGCGCGTTTTCAAAGACTGCATGGGCCCTGCCCTCCTGACCTGGAGAGCGCGCAGCATCCACTGTGCCCTGCATCCCCTCGACGGAGTCAGCCAGTAAAGACACACGACGCCATCTGGCCCACCGGAGGCCCAAGAAGGTAGGGTCAAGTGCCCCTGGACACCCATAGATCCTAAATCCTCCAGATCAGACAGCAAGGGAGGGGCTAGCCCACACACGTGCCCCTGGGGAATCTGAACTGGAAAAGGGAAAAGAGGTCTCGCCTAGCGCCAGCTACACGGGGGTCAGAAGGTCTCGCCCAGGGGAGCCTGAATTGCCCAAGGGAGACGAGGTCTCGCATCGTGCCAGACACACACGTGCCAGAAGGTCTCGCCCAACGTGACGGCACCAGAGAGAAGGAAGTTTGAGCCTGCGCAAACCACGCACGCGCAACATGGCGACAATCCCGCCAATAGAGCCGTTCTCTGTCGAGGGGTCCCCATCAACGGTAGCAGCCCGGTGGAGAGACTGGGAGGACAGAGTGCGCATTTTCTTCGAGGCCACGAAGGTACACAGGGATCAAAAGCGCGCAATGATAATTCACCTAGGCGGGAAAGAAATTCACAACATAGTGAAGACTCTCGCGGAGGCCACCCCCAGGACGCACACGACGCTCATAGCAGCTCTCAACGAGTACTTTGAGCCAATGGCAAACCGTGACTATGAACGCTTCATATTTCGCCAGGCGCGACAGTCGCCGGAAGAGTCGCTCGACAAATTCTACGCTCGTCTCAAGAACCTAGCGGCCACCTGTGGGTTTCGAGATGAGACGGAGGAGATAAGAGGCCAGATAATACAGGGGTGTGCGTCCGCCAAGCTAAGGGAGAGAATCTTGGAAGAATCCGGTAAACCCCTAGCGGATATCCTGACGATGGGCCGAACGAAGGAACTATCCAAGGCGCGCGCCGCGCACATGGAGGCGGCGCTACAAGTGCCAGTGAAGGCCGAGCCAGTCAATGCCGTGGCAGTCAAGCCGAAACAGAGGTGGCCCCGACGAAAGCCGGCCCCGGCTGCTCAAGAACAGCAGAAGTCCTGTGGATACTGTGGCGGCTCACCCCACACCCCGGCGGAGTGCCCGGCGAGAGGGACCAAATGCAGAGGGTGTGGACGCTTCAACCACTTTGAGAAAGTGTGCAGATCGAAGGGTTTCCGAAAGCCCCGCCAGGCCGTGCACACGGTCGAGGAAGGAGGTCCGGGAGCCAGCGACATGGACGACGACGAAGAGGAGGAAAAAGTCATACACCGGGTGCACATGATAGGCACGGCGGCCCGCCGAACCAGGAGACTGCCGCAATGCAGCATCCGCATAGGGTCAGAAGAAGTCACAACAGTGGTAGACACAGGAGCCAGCATCAATATCATGGCTGCTGCAATGCACAAGTCCATGCGTCCACAGCCCCCGCTACAACCCTCGACCATCACAGTGTTCGCCTATGGACAAGAAGAACCGTTAAAGGTGCGAGGGAAGTTCAGAACGGTGATATCCCACGGGACACGGTCCATCAAGTCGAACGTCTACGTCACCGAAGACGGGCAAGGCATGCTCCTGGGCTGTCGAGCGGCGGAAGACCTGGGAGTGGTAACCTTCGCGTTTGGGGTGCACCAAGAGTCAGTACAACACACTCTGGAAGAGTTCGAGGAAATCTTTCATGGGATAGGCAAGTTCCGGGGGAAGGAAGTTCACCTACACATCGATCCCACGGTCCAGCCGATAGCGCTCCGACATCGCCGCATAGCAATCCACCTCAGACCACTAGTGGAAGCGGAATTGAAGAAGCTGGAGGCGGCGGGGATCATCGAGAAGGTATCCGGACCGACCCCGTGGGTGTCGCCAATCGTCGTGGCGAAGAAACCCAAGCAGCCAGGCGCTGTCCGGATATGTGTGGACATGAGGCTACCGAACGTGGCCATCAAAAGGGAGCGACACATCACTCCTACTATCGATGACATCGTTGGTGAAATGGCTGGCGCCAAGTGGTTTTCAAAGCTGGACCTCCGCTCAGGCTACCATCAGCTAGTTCTGGATGAAGCGTCACGGAACATAACGACATTCTCCACTCACGTAGGTCTGAGGCGATACACGAGGCTGAGTTTCGGGGTATCGAGCGCTGCGGAGGTATTCCAGAATGTAATACAGGAGCTGATCGCAGGAATCCCCGGGGCGCTCAACGTCAGTGATGACATCCTGATACACGCCACGACGGTAGCGGAACACAACGAGAGGCTGGTGCAAGTGCTACGACGCATACGAGACGCAGGCCTCACCCTGCATCGGGAGAAATGCGAATTCCTGTGCCGAAAGATCCAGTTCTTCGGCTACGTCTTCTCAGCTGATGGCGTCAACCCCGATCCGGACAAGGTCAAAGATATCAAGGCGGCAGCTGCTCCTGCCAATGTCACAGAGGTGAGGAGCTTTCTAGGCATGGTGAATTATTGTGGCAGGTTCATCAAGGATCTAGCAAACCTCACAGCGCCACTGAGAGAACTCACAAAAGACTCGACACCCTGGACGTGGAACAGTGACCAGAACAGAGCATTTGAGGAAGTCAAACATGCACTCTCAGAAGCTACGACGCTGGCCTTCTTCGACCCAGCCAAGCTGACACAAATTGCCGTCGATGCTGGTCCAGTCGGGCTGGGCGCAGTCCTGCTGCAGCGAAAGACGGATGCTGAGGAGTGGGCCCCGGTAGCTTTCGCCAGCCGGTCACTCACTGACACGGAGCAGAGATACTCTCAAGTAGAAAAGGAGGCGATCGCCATTCATTGGGGGTGTCGTCACTTCCATTTGTATGTCTACGGCAAACCTTTCGTCGTAACCACCGACCATAAGCCATTGGTCTCCCTGTTTGCTGGCACCTCCACGAAGCCACCGCCACGTATAGAGAAGTGGATGTTGCAACTGCAGGACTACAACTGCAAAATTGAGTACCAACCGGGAGCGCGTAACCCGGCAGACTACCTATCCCGCCATCCCCGCACGGCTACTCCAAGAGAAGTGAAAGAGGCGGCAGAAACGGAAGAGTATGTCCGGTGCGTTACGGCGCGGTCATGCCCCCGGCCAGTATCCATGGCAAGCCTGTCCCAGGCCACCAGCGAAGACGAGTGCTTACAAAGGGCGAGAGTGGCGGTCCGGGACAACAATTGGACCCGCGCCCGAGAGGAGTGGAAGAGCCTGACGCCTCAGGCGAAGCAGATAATGGACAGCTTGTACCACGTGAGGACAGAACTAACGGAAGACGAGACTGGATGCCTGCTGAGAGGCCACCGGCTGGTTATACCGACGTCCCTCACCCAGAGAGTGGTGGATCTAGCCCATATCGGTCACCAGGGCATGGTTAAGACGAAGTCACGACTCCGAACCAAAGTATGGTTCCCTCTGATGGACGAAATTGTGGAGGCGACCGTTCGAGAGTGCCAGGCGTGCCAGTTAACTGGTGAAGTGCCCCGGCCGGCCCCAGTGGTGATGGAGCCTCGCCCAAGGAAGCCCTGGTCAAAGATCAGCGTCGATTTCGGCAGCCTGCCCGATGGAAGGCACACCTTGGTGGCCATAGACGATCACTCCAAGTATCCAGAAGTTGAGATACTGACAGTTCTGAGTGCTCAGGAAGTAATCCCGAAGCTCGAGAAAATCATGGCAACTCACGGCATTGTCAAAGAGATCAGGACCGACAATGGGTCACCGTTTCAGAGCCAAGACTTCGCGGTGTACCTCCAGGCTCTCGGGATTCACCATCGGCGAATCACTCCACGATGGCCTCAAGCGAATGGAGAAGCAGAACGCTTCATGAGGACTCTCAACAAAGTAATACGAATCGCCCACGAAAAGAGCCAGTCTGTAGAACTTGCCATTTTCACATTCCTCCGTAGCTATCGCCAAACGCCCCACTCTGTCACGGGAGTAGCTCCCGCACACTTGCTAATGGGGCGGGTTGTCACCGATTCGATACCACATCACCCCGGATGGCAGCCCGAAACTCCCAATGACAGTGCCATTGATGCGCATAGACGGGGAGCGTTTGCCCAAGCTGATGCCCGCCGGAGGGCGGTGTTCTCCCCGATAGCCCCAGGTGACTATGTACTAATTCGAAATCGGGTGCCAGGGGGCAAGTTTCGTTTGAACTTTGAACCTCAGCCCTGGATAGTGGAGAAAGTGCGAGGCACGTGCGTGACGGCCCGGAAGGGTGCTGAAAGGATAACGAGGAACGTCTCATTCTTCAAGCAGGTTCCTGTGCCCTCCGGAGGGGAGGAACAACGCCAAGACCGGGTCTTGCGACGCCAGGACAGAGTCCCGAGGGACATGCCGCGAGAAGAAGGACTCTCGGAACCTGAGGGCCAGGCGAGTGCGAGAGTAGAGCTCACAGGTCAAGGACATGACACCACGCCACACCAGCCAGAGACCCTGCCGCCTGGAGTCGCTGGCGCGCCTGAGGCCGGAGAGAACGACGCCGAGGGTGACGTTGGGAGCGGAGGTCAGGACGCTGCCGGGGAACGTGGCGGAGTGCGATACGACCTGAGGCCGCACCCCGCGCCTTCTTGCCGGTTACGAGACTACGTAAAGTAAGACTGTTTATATTTTGTTTGTGGGCCCGTTAGGCTGCAGAGTGATGGACACGGCGAGACCTGCCGTCCTTGCCGGGGAGTGTAATCACGGACCCGTTGGGTTGTGCTATGTTTTGTTTTTGTGTGTTGGGGAGGAATGTAGTGTCGCGATATCAGACCCTGACGTGACACGCGATGGCGTGCACGTCAGGGCACGTTTGTTGTACGCTAGCAAATAAATATGACGTCACGCAGACGCGGCGGCAGTTAAGCCCCGGCTGCGGAGATGCCAAGAAACTAACCCGAGTGTCCTCTCATTATTGGGTTCCACGTGCGTAGCCGACCCCACAAGGCTCGCGCTGCAGGGCCCCCAGCGACACCACACCCAGCAACAGATTTACTCTATTGGAAGCAATGCCCGAATGTGATTGACTTGATGAGCAAAGTTTAATAGTTAATAATGTCGATGATACAGTATTACATAATGTGTCTCCTGTAGTTTCTTCCCCCCTGTAAACTCGCAACAAAATGTAAGTCTGCAGACAGGTGGCTCAACCTTGCCTCCAAGCTCGATACTCCATCCCTTGCCTGCCTCTACACACCAAAGAGAAACCTCCGGTCCCAGACAGCAGCACGGTTCTGTATACCTAGGTTCAAACGTGCAAGATCAGGGGGCAGATCCTTTGCCTATCTTGGACCGACCCTATGGAACTCTCTTCCTCCAAACATTCGGAAGGAAGATAACCACCTTAGCTTCAGAAAGCTTGTAAAGACCTGGCTATATGAACAGTAACCACTCAAAATCCCCCCTCCGTCTTTTGCCTTTTCTTTTCTAGCTGTGTCCAGGCGCCGGGAAACCCTTCTTGGGTAGCTGTCGCGCCCTACAAATTGACAAAATAAATAAATAAATAAAATAAATTAGAGAGTACTCCAGTCTATTGTAGTGATTTCTTGGAACATCGCTGGTAATAATTAAAAAAGTCCAACTTGGAGTGTTTGTCTTTGTTAATGGCTAATGACATATTGTGCCTACAGGAGACATGGGAGGTTAACTCAATCCACCTGAATGGGTATCGTTCCTTTCACACGCCTGCTATACCCTCACCATCTGATCGTGCGAAAGGTGGTCTATTGACATTACTTTCTAATACTTTTCCTTTGAAGGTGAAATCTTTTTTAAACACATCTCCATACTATCAGATTATCCTTTTAGAGTTTCATAGCGATAAATACTGGCTACTTATACATTTTTATAATAACAACTTTAGTAGTAATCAAGCAGCGATTCTGGGACCTCTGGGAAGAGATATTGCTGACTTGGAGAAAGCATGTAACAAACCCTGCGATATAATCTGGCTCGGGGATTTCAATGCATCCATGCAATATGATTAAGACACCAGCTTGTGGGTTAGTAGACGATGATGGGGATTCTGTTCACCATTTTATCCATAATGACTATGGTAATGGATTAAATAGGTTATTAATTATAAATAATATTGTTTTCTTAAATACTTTTGAAACCTTAACTGCCCAGTTAAGCATTACATTTTCTAGTCGCTCCCACTCCTCGACGCTTGATTATGTTTTGGTGTCTGACCCTATAAGGAAGTTTTTCTCGCAATCAAAGATGAACTTTTATGCTGTTAGCGATCATGCTGCAATCACGTTTTTTTATCCATTCTCTACCAAAAAGGGAATGTCCTGTTAAACTCCATATTACTCCAGTGATTGCAAGAGAGAATGGGATTGTCTTGAAGTGGGAGAGAGTTGATGTTGTGAAGTTTCTGTGTAACATAGTCTCCAAACGAACCTCCGAGATAATGACATGTTTAGACCCAATATTTGATGATGGTATAATTACAGCATTTGAGCTAATCCTAGTGGAAATTAAAAATAATTTTATATGTTTTATACGAAATGGGCATCAAAAGAAGCCCAAGTGGTTTGATGAGGAATGTGCAAAATCACTTATAAATCTTCATATGGCCCTAAAGTCTAAACCTCGAGACCAAATTTTGGTCGAGTATTTATGCCAGTTTTACAAGAAAGCAAGGTTAGCAAGGCTAATAACCCTAAAAGAAGACTGGTGGGAAAGCTTGCAAAGGCTGCCTTATTAAATAGCTCACAGATGTTCTGGTCATTAATCAATGCCCCATTTTTAAGGGATGAGCAGAGGCTGACAACAAACAGTCATGTACATCAGGAGGAATGGGTTAAACGCTTTGAAGGCCTATTTGGAATTACCGAGGAGGTAACCACACAACTCCCTATCCCCCAGTCTAGCTGATACAGGAAGTAATGTCCTGTTTACACTAGAAGACATACAATACGCCCTTAACCAGTGTAAAAGAGGGAAGGCACCTGGTCCTGACGGTGTCCCAATTGATCTTTTCCTAGATAACCAAGATCTCTGGGCCCCGCTTTTAACAAATGTTTTTAATAAAATTACTCAAAAAGGTGCTCCTCCCTCATGGAAGACAACTGTAATTGTGCCTATTTATAAAAAGGGGGATAATTCAATTCCGAAAAACTACAGGCCCATATCTCTGATAGATTCTACCGCTAAATTAAAGGACCAGCTACTTCTGAATAGACTTGAGGAATGGGCCTTATAAAAGAACATCATAATTCCATGTCAATATGGTTTTAGAAAAGGAAAAGGCACAGTGGATCAGTGCTTGAATCTGAATCTAAAAACGGCCAAATATACGGCATCTAAGAACGGTCACCTATACCTTGCCTTCATGGATGTGTCGGAAGCCTTTGACTGTGTGGCACAGTCTAGACTGTGGCAGATCATGGAGGCAATGGGGATTGATATACAGATTATTAATATAATCCGTGACCTGTATACTGGAGCTACTGTCTGTGTTCGCTTTGGTAAGGGAGGAGAATGCACTAGACACTTTAAAATCACTAGAGGTGTGAGGCAGGGGTATGTCCTTGCCCCCTTTTTATTTTCACTTTACACAAATGGTGTAGAATCTGCCTTATTAGGATCCACTCCAGATGTCCCCTACATTAATTCAACACAAGTACCGATACTCCTTTACACAGACGACGTGATGATTTTGGCACGTAATAGTATCGCGCTGCACCGACTTGTAACGGAATTTAAAAATGTTATGAATAATCTGGACATGAAAATCAATTATTCTAAATCTTTTGTTCTTGTTGCAGGCCCAAAACAAAGGAAGCAGCCACAAATTTATATTGAAGGGGGTTAGCTAGCTGTTGTGGGCTCTTTTAACTATTTGGGGGTCATGTTTGATCAAAATAACAATTGGCGAAGCTTGGTTTCTTATATGGGTGTACAGATGGAAATAAATATTGGTGTTCTCTTTAAATTTGCCAAAAAATTGGCTCCAAACCCATTGAAGTGGTAAAGAAGGTTTATGAAGCAAAAACTGTATCAGATGCCACCTATTGGGCAGCTATCTGGGGCATCATAGATTCTTCTAAACTGCAACGCATAGAAGACGCATTTCTGAAAAACTTGGCCTCCCTGCCTCAGTCATGCTCTAATCTTAACTGTCCTACGGAGCTGAGAGTACCCTATATTAGTGACAAAATCTGTATTGCAGCCATTCTGATGTGGCATTTGGTTTGGTGTAAGGAGACACTCTCACCGACCAGGGACATCATAAGTGATGCTCTGAAGCTAGATGGTGTGAATAATATCAGCTGGTTAAAATACGTTGAATCCACCCTTAAGACAGTTGGGTTACATAATCATTTTGTAGATCCAAACACGTGTTGGTCTATCTCTAAGAAAGAGCTGAAAATCCACCTACTGATCAACTTACAGGCAAGGAGGCAGGATTCTAACCTTAAGCTGTCAACAGTCAGAGCATATCATGATGTCCTGAGTATAATGTCAATTGATGTGAATCTAACTTATTTATTGTTTGTCACAAATTTACAACATAGATATATTTTAGTGAGAATCCATTTAAATTATATTCCCCTGATGTTGGGTCTCCCTTTGAACACTTATGTGATGTCCGAACTGCCACCTTGTGCTTGTGAAAATCGATCTGCTCAGAATGATTTACACTTTTTGTTTTCTTGTAAATTCTATGGTGAAGAAACGAAAAGATTTATTATCCCCCTCATCCGTAAAATGAACTTTAAACAGTGTTGTGTGGCTTTATATTACCTACAGTTATTGTCTGATCCTTTTACATGTTTTTCTTTGGCATCATTCCTCCTATCTGCCTTGAAGAGAATAGACTAAATTGCCAATCTTTTATTCAACTTGCAAATTAAGCCATTGAATTGCACAATAACTGTATGTACATTTATGAATTACCATCATCTGTATAATAGGAATAATGTTTTAACGTGATTTTATTCCTTTAACAATTTTGTCGTAATATACGTAATTTTAACTTATAATAATAATGGAAATTGATATATTTGTAGAATACTTTTTATGCCATCATTGTGTTGGTGAAATAAAGTTATTTCTGACTTCTGACAGTGAGCATCAGGAGGGGGGATGGAATATCCAGTACAATGTGCTTCAGCCAGTCTTTCAACTTGTTTATTTTGGTTCATTGAATCCGAATTCCGGTAGCAAATGGCATGTGGAAAGCCTCGGTCTCACACAATGTACACTGGGAGAACGAGTACTTTCATCGTCTTCATAGACATCGACCGAAACTTTATAACCACATCCACTCCTTCTCGTGAGGAATGTTGGAAAATGACAATTACATTTTTATCGGCGACCATTAAGTGCAGCTGTAGACCACTTAATTTCATTTGATTAGGGGATGGTGGGGTATAGCTTGGGATTCTGCATGGCCTTGGCAAAACAGGACTCTTGGTACAGTGTGTATTTCATGCTCAAGATGTGGAGGGTTTAATGTGTCCTTATGTGAAGGGGCGTAGGAGACATAACATTTCTGGGAATGAGGGGACAAGTACAACCTTTTGCACTTTCCAGTCACCCTATCTAAATCGCCCTTTGTCGAAGAGCCGTACGTTCCGTTAAACAAATGCAATCACATAGTGACCCAGCCAGGTCTGGAGGCTCAGTGGACTAATGCGTCTAATGCAGGGGCCTATGTTCGACCTCATGGTTACAGGTTCAAATCCCGGTGGGTCCACTCAGCCTTTCATCCATCTGAGGTCGATAAAATGAGTACTATTGAGTTGGGTAACAACAAACATCTGTTATTCAGAGCCAAGATACCCTTAGTGGTGAACGTGCACTTTACAAATACACATGCTATATTATTTTATGTAGTAAAACATGGATATAGCCAGGCATGTATTCACAGTTTGCAAGAATGCTTTAATTTTGTTTTATATTCACAAAGCAATTAGACCAAATATGAAAATACATGTTTTTGAATCTTACATCTTCATGCACCAAGCAAACCAAGTTGGGACGAAAAAAGGAACAATATACTGAATGCTCTTCGCGACATTCCTAAACCTTAAAATGCAATTAGACTAACATTGGAGTATATTGGAGACAGGCTGCAGCACACCGAGCTGTTAGAGCAAAGAAATGCCCACTTTCTAAAAGTGGCATATTTAAAATAGTAAGGTGAAATCCAACCGTACCAGTAAATAGGATTTTTCATTGCCATTCCAAAGATATAAAACATGATACAGCTACTCCTTTCCAACCAGGAATTACAACTTAAAAGAGTGTATTAAGGAATTCCCAATGTTAATCTATGAGAGGAGTAGGCCTCACAGCAGTGAAAAACAATTGTAGGCATTTTTCACAACAAGGACATGCAAAACTTAAAAGTACGTGTCCTACCTTTTAGTAACATATCGCCCTGCCCTGTGGGCTACCTAGGGCTTACCTTAGGGGTGACTTATATGTAATAAAAGTGAAGTTCAAGGCTTGACAAGGGGTTTTTAGTGCCAAGTCGACATGGCAGGTAAACTGCGCACACAGGCTCTGTAGCAGCAGGCCTGAGACATGTTTAAAGGGCTACTTGTGTGGGTGGCACAATCAGTGCTGCAGGCCCACTAGTAGCATTTAATTTGCAGGCCCTGGGTATATGGTATACCACTGTAAAAGGTATTTACAAGTAAATTAAATATGCAAATTGTGTATACACCAATGTTACCTTGTTTGGGGGAGAAGCACATGCACTTTAGCACTTGTCAGCAGTGGTAAAGTGCTCAGAGTCCTAAGACTAACAAAAAGAAACAGCAAAAGGTAAGCAGGCAAAATGTTTGGGGGTAGACTGCCCTAAGGCTGACAGGTCTAACAGTATGGTATAGGATTCTGTGTGTTTTTGAGTATTGAAGTCAGTCAGATCCCTTTTGGAAGCCCCTAGTTTAGCAGGGCAAAAAGAAGGTGAGTGAGAATAATTACTCAAATACTGGAAGTTTATCGACTACATTCCTGTGTCTGAAGAAACTCTTCACGCGTCGCAAAGTATGCAACACAATACAAAACCTTTTGTTGTCTAATTTATGAGGAGCGTTATTACTGATGGATGATATCAGTGTAGAGTGCACTCAAACCACATTATCTTGCCAAAAATATAAGAAGCCCTATGAGATAAATTTGCAATAAGAATTAGCCTCTTGTGGGATGCTCACAAAAATTAGATGTACGGGGCGTGGCCAAGATGGCGGCCGAGTAGGACGTGCCTGCTCGCTTCTCTGCTCCGTCATCAAGGTCCGCTGTTCAGACACTGATAAGCCCCGGGAGCACCTCTGGATTCTGCTACCCCCTGCGTCTACTAGCATCGGAGAGAGGACTGGGCCAGGAAAAGGACCTGGGAGGCGCGGCCGGACCCGCCTGTGAAGGGGCATGGCATCTGCGCACCATTTCCCAGCTGCGACTTTACTGCGAGAGAGGGGTGGCCCGGGAGCAAGGGGCCTGCCAAGGGATGAGCGTGCCCGCGGCGATTGGACCCATTGCTCGGCTCCCTCCTACCTGTTTCGCAGTGTAGGAGGCCCTTGACACCAGGAGGCCCAGCTGAGCTCCTTTCAGTGTGGGGACAGAGGAGAGCATGCAGCGCAGACCCTCGAGGTGGTGAGTCGCGCTGCTGAGACCCGCCTAGCAGAGGGGGGGGCTCCGGTCGGGACAGTGAGCGCTGAAGCCCTGTGGAGATTGCTGGGCCGGCTGCCCCCTCCAACCCTCTGGCTTCACATTGGGGTTGCATCGGGCCCCACAGAGACTAGATTGCTGGATCCGCGCTGGGGCTGCAAACGTGGAGACGCACATACCCAACGGGGTTGAGTTGGGTCCTGATCTGAGCCCAGACACTGATGAGGAGCCTCTCTTGGAGCCAGCATTGGCAGCGGGAGGTCGGGCCTTCAGTCGAGGCCTGGTTCAGAGCTGGTGGGGCTGCGGTGGACCAGCCCCCCACCCCTTCAAAGTGGAAGCAAGAGGGATTTAGGACTAGCTTGGCCGAGGGGGGCTGAGAAGAGGAGGCACCGGCGAGGCGAGCGCTGCATACCTAGCCCCCTTTTCTCATTGCAAACTTATGACGTGTGGCAACGAGACCCAGGGCAGGGATGTCTCTGGCTTTCCCCAGGGCCTGCGACTGCCAGCACCAGTCACCCTGGCCAACATCTGACGCCCTGTGGAGGTGCACTGGCCCCCCTATGCCTGGGGGACAGCCAGGCCAATACGAGGCTCTCCTTCGCGCCACCACTTGCGGTGCTTGGGAACGTGCCGCAATCCCCGGCTGGCATTGAAGGGAACTTGTCTTTTACGGCAGTGGAGCTTGGTGCCGTGTGCTGGTCGCGGAGAGGCCGCATAATCTATAGTGCCGGAGTCTCTGGAGCACTGGTGACAGTGGAATAGGAGGTGTAAACGGTGAACATTCCTCACGCCCGGCTTGGATTTGCGGTGTACCCTCCTAGAGCTGAGAGTAGCGCCAAACGGGATGGCCTCCGCTAAAACCAAGAAGGACAGGTCGGTTAAGGACCTTCTCCTCATATCTGGTGCTGGAAGCGCCGAGACCCCCACTCCAGCGGCTGGAGCCCCGGCAGACACTGAGACGGGGAGGCGGATAGCCCCATTACACGAGCCTTCTTGGAGTCCCTATTTGCCTCATGAAAGAGGATATTCATACTCTGAAAAAAGAAATGACTCAGGAGCTACGGGAGACAAGGAGGGACCTGGATTCGCTAGGCGAGAGAGAAGACACGTTGGAGATACAGACCACAATGTGGGACGAGGAGATAGAACAGCTCCAACAGGAGGTGATTCACCTACAAGAGCAACAACTGGATCATCAGGCCCACGCTGAAGATCTCGAAAAACGTTCCCGGAGGAACAACATACGGATCAGCTCCGTTCCACAGGGGTCCGAAGGGCAGGATAATTAAGCTTCTGTGGAAGAGCTCTTCCGCTTCATCTTGGGTTCCCCTCCATAGCAACGGATCAAGCTTGACGGAACGCATCGGGATGGCCCAAAGAGAGCAGCAACAGCTCCCCCTCCGTACATACTTACGTGTGTACATGACTTTCAACTTAAAGAAAGGATCCTCCTAGAAGCCCGAGCCAAGCACCCCATAGAATTCAGAGCTACGAAACCCCTGCTCTTCCACGACCTGGCAGCATCTACACTGCAAAAATGGAAAGAGTTCGGGCCGATCCCCTCCCACTTGCCCTCCAAGGACATATCCTATTCATGCAGTCATCCCTTTCGCCTAATCTTTAGGTGGGAAGATTCGTTGGTCCAGACCCGCTCCCTGCAGGATGCCAAGAAGCTGCTTGGCTTGTCCGATGCGGATTTGAACGTGCCTACGCCATCAAGGTCCAGATGGTGCCAAACCCGATTTGATGGCTGGAAGAGGGTCAGCTGCTCCACATCTCGTCTCCGGCCGGACTCTGAGACCATCGCCAATGAGAGACAGGCAGTCATTGCCTCTCTGGGAGAGGTGACTGCTCATGTGGACTAAGAAGGGTTTGGCGGTGCTGCAATAAAGGGAGGGACAGCTGGGACAGCTTACAACTGAATGTTCCAGGTTCAAATTGCATGGGGCCTGGGCAGAGAGGCAGGATGGATCCTGCTGACATCTCACGCCTTTCCATGGGGTTGACCACCCAGGACTTTAAAAATGTTTGAAGTTAAGTGTTTCCTTGTTGGGGTTTTATTTTTGTCTTGGGGTTATGCTGGTTCTTTCCTCCCTCCGCCACCAGTCATCTTTACCAAGGTTACCACATTGGGTATGATCCCCGCTTGTCGGACAGGCTTCTATCGTGAGTGTTACCATTGTAACACTCACGATAGGCGTCCCAGTGTACTTTCTCAATGACTACGCCCCTTAAAATAATCTCGCTTAATGTAAAAGGTCTTAATCGCCCTTCCAACAGGCGAGCCATCCTTTCCTTCCTTGAACACTCGGATGCACACATATGCCTCCTACAGGGAATACACTTATTGCCCCGAGACACTCAAAGGCTGCAGGCCAGAGCATTTCCACATCAGCTATTCTCTTTGCATTCGGCCAAAACTGCTGGAGTCGCCATTTAAGTTTCTTCGACCTTCCAAGGTAGGATAGGTCCCAAGCGGACTGAAGTCAAGGGTAGACTCTTAGCACATACATTCCCCTTGGGCCAACACGCGCTGACCATTGCTACAGTTTATTCCCCGAATTCAGGACAGGAGGAGTTTCTTTATGAGATGGAATCTCCAGATAGATCACTAATCATAGGGGAAATCTCAATCTGGTCCTGGATCATAACATGGATAGATCGGCCCAGAGATATGGCCAGATGGAGCACTTTCTGAGAAAGGGAGACAGATGCTACTGGAGATGGGACTGACAGACATCTGGAGGGCCCGACATCAGACATCAAGGGAGTACACGTTTTATTCTCACCCCCAAAAGACGTACACAAGAATAGATTGCATACTGACCACTGACGCTATTTCCCAACAGACCCAACAGGTCGAGATTCTTCCCTGTGCTATCGGACCATTCGGCAGTGCACATATCTCTGGCCCTCTCTTATCCGCACCCTACCCGTCGGCTGTGGAGGCTAAGAGAGTCGATGTTACAGCGCCCCTCAGTAGTTCAGCGTATTACAGGGACTATAGAGGGCTACCTGTCCAACAACGATGCGCCTGACACCCCCATTACCATGTTGTGGGATACACTGAAGGCAGTAGTTAGGGGGGAGTTTCTAGCAATTTTTGCGCAGGATAACAAATCTTGGAGAGAAAAAACTGAGCAATTCTCGGATGCGGTGGTGGAACTGGAGCATATACATCAAAGAACTGGCGCTCCCAGAGTCTGGAATTAATTCACAGCAGCAAGAGCTCATCTTGCCAGCCTGGACATTGATCGGGCTGAACACGCCGCACTAAGACTTTGGCATGCCTTTTATTCTACGGGAGATAGGTGTGGGAGGCTGTTGGCCAACAATTTGCGGTCGCAGCGTCAATTGGCCAATATCCCACTGAATATAGACCACTTCAGGCAGGAGCAGGCCACTGATCAAGGCATTGCAGATAGCTTTCAGCAATTCTACGCAGCCCTGTACAAGGCACAGGATTTTCCTGAAACGGCTCCTATGCAATATCTGCAGGGTGTTTACACCGCCAGGCTAGTTCCTAGCCAGGTGAAGGACCTTGAAGCACCGTTTAGGCTTGAGAAAGTTATCTCGGCCATATCGCGACTAAAACCATTTAAATCCAGATGGGTTCTCCTCTCTCTTTAACAAGGCATTTTTTACTACCCTGGCCCCGCTGCTAACGAGGGTATTCAACTTGATTGGTTTGTCCTCTCTTATCACACCCTCGATGCTAGAGGCGCTAGTCACGGTCATCCCTAAACCGGGGAAAGATAAGCAGTACTGCGCATCCTATCATCCTATCTCTCTCCTTAACATCAACCTCAAAATATTTACAGGGATTCTGGCGCAGAGACTCTCTTCTTGCCTTCCTGGGCTACTCGACCTGGACCAGTCAGGCTTTGTGCCGGGACGCCAGCGCTCGAAAATACAAAACATCTACTGCATATAATTGATAAAGCGGAGCGTTTCCAGGACAAGCGTATGGTTCTCTCAGTAGACGCCAAAAAGGCATTTGATAGGCTACACTGGCCCCATCTCAAAGCCACCATACAGCACTTTGGTCTGCCTGATCGCTTTGTCAACTCGGTCTTCACTACCTATACCTTCCCTACTGCGTCGGTCCGGGTAAATGGAGTGGTCTCGGTCCCTTTTCAGATCCAACAAGGGACGAGACAGGGGTGCCCTCTCTCACCGCCCCTATTCACTCTATACATGGAGCATATGGCGAAGACAGTGCGTGATGACCCCTTAATCTCCGGAGTAAAGTTTGGCGGAGAGGATCATAAAATCAGCCTGTATGCTGACGATGTGGTAGCCACCCTGGAGCAACCGGAACAGTCACTGCCTTCTCTGCTGGCAGAGCTTGAACACTTCTTGCACGCATCGGAACTCAAGATGAACGTTAGTAAGTCCCTGGCTCTGGGTCTGACCCTAAGACCGGCTACGATGGACTCCCTTAAATGCTCTCATCGCCTTCAGTGGGCTTCAGATTCTATCCCATACCTGGGCCTGCAATTGGAGTGCAACATCCAAAGTACTGTCTCCTTAAACTACACGGCACTGCTGCGTCAGATTCGCGTCTGTCTTCGTCGATGGCGACCGTACTCCCTGTCCTGGTTGGGGCGAGTTGCAGCTATTAAAATGACTGTACTACCTAAAATCATAAATCTATTCCAGGCCCTCCCTGTGGCCTCTCCCCTGGGAGTGCTGCGGTCACTGCAGACAGATATAGAATGCTTCATCCGGCGTGATCAACAGCCTAGAATGCGCAGAGACTTAAGTTATAGAGCTCCAACAGAGGGGGGGGATTGGCGATCCCAAACCTGCAGGAGTATTACTGGGCAGTGCAATTGCTGGCTCTGGTCGAATGGTCTCGGCCGGAGTCCGAGAAACACTGGCTGTTTATGGACAGGGCGCTGGCAAAGCAATCACTGTGGGGGGTTCCCTTCCTGTCTAAAGCACCTAGGCCGCGAAACCTTATCCAAGGTGACGCATTCCACCTTGGCGGCTTGGGACAGGGTGGCCATCTCACAAGGCCTTACGACATTCCCGTCCCCAATCACGCCGATAGGCAACAATCCAGACTTCTCTCCGGGAATGGATGAAACTAGCTTTGCGCAGTGGTCACAAACAGGCTGTCGCTCGGTAGGCCACTTCTTCGACGTAGAAGGACTGTTGTCTTTTAATAACCTATGGGCGTAGCATAATCTTTCTGAGAATGAACGCTACTCTTACTATCAGTCTAGGCACTAGGCATTGCAGCCAGAGGTACGAAGGGGGGCAGAAAGACAGCTCACGACCTTTGAAAACTGGCTACTCACTAGACACATGGATGCTCGATTGACCACGGATCTTTACAAACTAATCCGTAGAGGTCCTAGTTCTAGGAAAACACCTAGTCAGCAGAAATGGGAAGGGAAACTGGGCAGGACGTTAACACAGAAGGAATGGCAGGACATCTATTTCAGGGCATACCATTCTGCACACAGTGTCGCTAATATAAAGAATGCGACGAAAGTAGTAACATACTGGTACCTGACACCTTCACGGCTCCACAGAGGCAACCCTGCACGTAGCCCCTTATGCTGGAGGGCCTGCGGCTCAGTGGGCACTTTGACCCATCTATTATGGGACTGCCCCCAGCTCTCCCACTACTGGCAACAAGTTTTGAATGACATTGACTCCCACTTCCAGACTCAAATATCTCGCTTCCCATCTTACACTCTCTTTGGCCTGCCCAACCCCATTACCTTCCCGTTGAAATCAAGAAGGGGGAAACAGATGGCATTAGCAATGGGGGTGGCTCTACAAAACATCCTATCTCAATGGGGGAAAACAACTACGCCCACCTATGTAGGATGGCTACACAGATTGTGGGGGATAATCAGAATGGAGAAAATCTCCCTCTCACTGAGTAACCCAGGGGCCTCCTTTCATGACCTGTGGGGACCTATTCTGTCGCTATTGACTTCCGAATTCAAGGAACTCACATGCCCCAAATACATGAGGCCCCTATGTTTAGCGGACCCGCCTCAGAGTGACTCTTCAACCGAGAGGACAACACAGAGCACACATGGACAGACAATCTGGATTGGGGGGGGGGGGCTTGGTAACACCTTTGTGATGCGCTTTCAGTCTTCAAGTGGCGGGGAGGTAGGAATTGGGGGGGGTGGAGTTCTGTTGTTTATTAAGTTTTTGTCCTTTGGTACTGTGGCTATTGTGTTAGCTTCAGATTCGCTGATCCTATTCCAGGGTTTATGGAATGTATGCCATATGTCTATCTTAAAATCAATAAAGATAGATAAAAAAATGAGATCTACTGTATTTGTGTATAAGAGAAATACATTTTTAGCAATGTAAAAAGGCCTGCTGGGAGAGACACATACGAGATGCTCACAGAAGATAGCTATAGTAAAATGTGCAGAATGAGGTGTGTGGGCAAAGCTCAGAAATTAGGTGTCGATTCCTTAAATGCAGTCGCAAAATAAGGAATCGCAAATTTTGCGATTTCTTATTTTGCGAGGCTGTTTTCCTTTCATACATCCCACTTAGCTAAATTGAGGTGCAAACGCCGAAATTCTGCGAATTTCGGCGTTTTCGATCGCAATTTTGAATGATACATATGGCCCATAGTGTTTGTGTATGAAGCTTACAAATAAATATAGTGGGTGGAAGGTCACAACTATGGAGAGAGTGGGATGCACTAAAGCACATAAACCTTGTTATATGAGAGGATAACACATCTATAAAATGCTCAAAACTAGCACATATTCCTCGTGCTAGGATTATTCGAGCCAAAATATTGAGCGTTTAATCGAAACAATGATTGAAGGTGTGGAGGCCTTGCTCAAGAATTTGATGATTTATTTAGAAGTAAGATTTGGAGTGTTGCGTATTAACAGTGAGTAATCTTTGGGGAATAGATAATGTTACCAAGAAAGTAGTGACCTGGTAGCTCTGATGTGGACATCATTTTTTCTAAGCGTAAGTATGGTTGGTGCATTTGCTTTTATGTTAACAAGCTCATAGGAAAAACACACCCTTTGTGTGATAACATTGACAATATTGGGAAGTGAGGGGGAGGATTATTGGTGGAAGGACAATATTTGCCCAAAGGTTACAGAATTTAGAAATGCATGTTTTGATTGCTTGGAAAAGCTTGAGTGAAGATGCCCTTGATCTGGTAGAAGAGAAAACATTGAGCCATAGAAGGGTTACTGATTCACTATTCCATTGTGAAACACTATTTTCCATAATTTATGGAATACTGCATTATAGATACAACTTCTCAATTGTGGCTGCGGAACTTGATGTTCTTGTGTATCTAACCACTTCTTTGTAGAACTGTGTGTGCTGAACTTAGGCTGATGATTTGTCTCTTGTGATGCACATCGAGTTTACTATGAGTAAATACCATATATATATATATATATATATATATATATATATATATATATATATCAACCCGCAACTTTTGGGAAGTATGAAGAGGGAGATCCAGCAGCAGGAAGATAAAGGAATTGTATTTCCCTTCTGACCAGCTTTGTAGTATAGGAGAATTGTTTATCGGAAAGCTAGGATAAGAAAACATTGAGACACAGTACCTGGGCCATGCCTCTAGGAACAAAACAAAAACATGGAGACGATGTGAAGCCGGCAAGGGTAGAGATGCGCTTCTCAGTAATAGGGAAGAAAAACAGGGTGGCAATGAAGCCAACCAATAGTAAGTAGGGACGGACCCTTATATGTGCCTCTTGGTAACCACTTGCTAAGAGTTTGGCAGTGCCTGAAGCTAAGTTAGATTGAACGACGTGCCCAGGATCATACTACGTTGAGTGGAGGTGGAGCCAGTATTACAATAAAATGTTTTGCCCTATTACTATCTGTAGTGAAGACCTTGTCTCTTTTCCTTTCATTAAACTCAGCATTATTCAGACACAAACAGTAACGAGTAAGGGAAACTCTGAGAAGTGTCAAGGAAAATGACTTCCATTGTCTTGGAAGCAAGCAACTAAAATATGAGTTTGTCGGAGGAGGAGCTGTCGCACAACACAACGTATTGTTTTTAAACAAACATATCACTTCTAAACTGTGCAAATAACTGAATGCTGGTGAAAAATGGGTAGTTTTGCCTACATAAAGAAAAAGAAATGAAGAACACCACTAAAGGTTAATCGACACTGGCAAAAAAGTGCCCTACTACACCCGTTTGGATAGTATAAACCTAAGCAGACAATCATTCATATAGGATTAAAGAAACATAGCACATACATGCTATGGCTATGGCGGTGTACTCTATTCTGACAGTGTTCAGAATGTAAAATTATATTTTAATAATGGGGCTTGCATTTATTATGGTTTTGTGCTAACTAAAGCCATTATGAACACTAATAGCAAAGACAATGTGATGTGCTGGCAGTGACATCTATTATATTTAATCTTAAGTAAAGGTATGTCACTGCTGTCGCCTCCTTTGACAGAAAGACTTGTGTGTGGAAAATTCTGAGGAAGGTTAAACAGTAGCAAGGTTCGCTGAGGATTTGGGACAGCTGTCTCATTTTACGTGTTTACATTAGGGCCCATCGTCACCAAGTTATGTAACTGGTGGAAAGAGATGTCTAGATATTGTGGATGAAGACGACACCCTAATCTACCTTAACACGTCTTCACCAATTGTCATGCTTGTTCCGATATTGTAAACATTTACAACATTTAAAGAACTTCTTTATTCTAAATCCACAAAAAATTATTCATCCTGTTCTTCTCCGAGGACAAAAAGTCTTACAACCCTAACCTGCTGAAGCAATTACACATTATTATTATGTAAAGATTTGTAAAGCACAACTGCTACTCAATAGAGTGTTTCTCAAAAAAGGGGGGGAATTTAGAGGTTAATGGTTAGGACAAAATCAGTCTTTTTTAGGGAGAGGAAAGACTCCATCAAGAGGAAAAAAAAGACAAGGCCAACAAGTACAATGGGTCCAGCCACTGGAGACAGTGAGGAGCCATACACGGAGCATGGGACCACCGAACATGCCCTCAACGAGCAACAACCAAGCCTAGTGGTCAACCTCTCCAAAGTAACTATCACACCCATCCAAAAAACTGTTTTGGAAAAAGGATTAGGCTTTGTTCCCACAGCCTCATTGGACAAATTCAGACTGATTTGCGAATTAAAAGAGTTTATTCGCAGGATTAAACTGGAAATTTTCTTTAAAGACAAAGAACCCAGTACTAACACTTCTACGGATACTGGACTACATAAAAAAATCCAATTTCACTCCTCCACCCCATAACCTTCCTATTGAGCTATTAGCTTTTGAAAAAGCGGTTATAAAGGAGGTCACGGAAATAGACCCCAAAACTATAAAAGTATTCCACAACACGAGCAATGTAGAACTAGAGGCTATTCGCCAACTGTCAAACAACAATGACCTCACAATAACACCAGCCGATAAAGGTGGGGCCTTAGTTTTACAAAAGACGAGTGACTATCAACAAGAATGCCTACGCCTGTTGGGTGATGAACGGAATTATCTGGCAATACAACAGGATCCCACTGAACGCCTACGGATAGAGATCGCGAGTATGGTGGAGGAATCTTTGACCAATGATTGGATTAGTAAAAAAGAAGCGGATTTCTTAGAAAACAAAAAACCTATAATCCCTTACTTTTATACAATCCCAAAAATACACAAATCCATGGAGTCACCCCCAGGTAGACCAATAGTATCAGGAATTGGTTCCATCCTGGAACCTCTATCTAAGTTTGCAGACGCATTCTTAAGACCTTTGGTCCAAGCTACCGAAACGTATCTACGAGACACAAAGGCAGTCCTTTGCTTAATCCAGGACCTTGAATTCAACCCTGAAACCAGTATACTGATCAGTTTGGATGTAGAGAGCCTTTACACCAGTCTCCCCCATAAGGATACTTTAGATATCTTGGAGGAGGTACTTTTTCAGAACAACTGGGGTTACCATACACCCAGGCATGTGGTCCTCGAATGCTGTTGCCTGGCTTTGACTGAAAATTTCTTTCAGTTCAACGATTCCCTGTACAAACAAACCCACGGTACCAGTATGGGAAGCACATTTGCGCCGAGCGTAGCAGGGCTTTACGTACACCATCTGGAGAAACAAAAAATTCTCCACCATCAAAACCCACACATCAACCATATAAAATTATGGAAAAGATATATAGACAATGTGTTCTTGATCTGGGAAGGCAATGAAAAAGAGGTTGAAGTTTTCCTAATCTGGCTCAACCAACAAGACCCATTCTTGAAATTCACATTTACTATGAGCAGGTCTAATATAGTCTTCTTAGACCTCAACATAACAGCCCATGATGGGCGCTTAATCACTACCACACATTTCAAGCCCACAGCAAGGAATTGCTTACTTGTGTACGATAGTTTCCATCCCCGCAGTTTGAAAGACAACCTTCCGTTTGGCCAATTTTTGCGCCTGAGACGGAACTGCACTACACGACAAGATTACAACATCCAAGCCAATGACCTATCACAGAAACTGATACAATGACAATATCCACAACATCTGGTGTCCAGAGCCCGAAAAAGAGCTTCAAACAATAACAGAGAGGCACTATTGGAAGATAAACCGGTGACTACACACAAAGAGCCTAAAAGGCAAATTTGCATCACTACTTTCAATATTGCATCTAATCAAGTCAGCAAAATAATTAAAAAACACTGGCGGATCCTGAACAGTGGTGGTTTAGACTTACAAAAACCCATGTTCAGCCATCGTAAAGCTAAGAATCTGAGGGACTTTCTTGTTCATACTCGTCCTACCCCGACGAAAACCATAGGTCCCCAACGTCTGCTCCATCCACTACCTGAGGGCCACCACCCATGTGACTCAATTGGGAATTTTAAATTCACTGTCACCTCACAAAATCCCGCTCCACAGTAACCTGGCGTTGCAGCACACTGGGATGGCATTCGGCCATACCCAGTGGAGCCCGATGATGAAGCATGTCACCAACCAGGTTGGTGAGTGAGGGCTTTCATACATAACTTGTATTACCTCCTTAGGTCTGTTTTCCTCCCTATAACATATTGGGCAGTTTCTGACTCTGGAGACCCATGCCTTGTGGATGGTAAGTGCCTTGTTGACATTACACTGACTTCGTTGGTTTGTTACCTTTCCCTTGAGGGGACTAGTCGTGTTATTACCCTTCCTCTTCTGTTGTTGATTTGTAACTAGGAGTGGCATCTTGTCACACTGGGCTGGTCCCAGTGGAGTCCTGAAGAAGAGCTGGGGAAGCTCGAAACTAGTTGACCAGACTATATGCTAGGTACACCTTTCCATTATAGTAAGGGTTTTCTAGCATATCACCCCGTTTTTAACTTATCCGCTTAGAGCATTAATAAAGTTATTTGGCCCATTAGCTGATTATTTTAATTTTCCTTATCCCACTCCACCACTTCACTTGCACTACACATATTCTGATTTTTAGTGCTCCTTCGTAATTCGTAAGT
The DNA here is from genome assembly GCF_964204655.1 of Triturus cristatus. Lineage (NCBI taxonomy): Eukaryota > Metazoa > Chordata > Amphibia > Caudata > Salamandridae > Triturus > Triturus cristatus. The sequence continues at coordinate 300,907,904 of NC_140581.1, forward strand.
TGTAGCACGCCTCGGTCCGTAGAGGACTGGGAGGACCCCAATGATGAAGCATGTCACCGTGGGGAAACCCTGGTGAGTGAGGGGACTCAAGAAAGAGTTAATTTTTCCCTTTCTTTCAAATTGGTGTTTTCCAGGATCAAGTCGATTTCTGACACCGCCCATATACCCAGGTTAGGTTCCTTTGACTTGACTTGCTCAGGTTGTTGTTTTGATACTCAATAGAGTGTCCCAGCGCTAAGTAGCAAGTCTGATCTCTAAATGACAAGTATTATGATTATTATTTTCTTATTATTCTTTTTTTAAACATCTTTTTATTGAAGGTTTTCTCTTTAAGTACAGGCGACACATTATACATTTGTCCTGCATCATATCAAGCATTCATCAACAATATGTAAAACATCAAATAGTTATGCATTTATAGAAAGGACAAGGTATGACATATGAATATGCATGCTATAGTTACATCTTTGCCCAAGCGTGGTTATGGGGACCTTGTGAATGTTCTAAATGACAGGTATTAGAAGGCAGAACTGAAGAGCCGGTCTTAAGAAGTCTCTTGAAGGGCAGAGTTTCCCTAGAAGCAGGGAGCTGATCTTGGAGGGCATTTCACTTCCTTGTGGCAAGATAAGAGAAGGAGCTACCGCTCCACTTTTTTCATCTGAAATGAGAAATAACTACCAGCAAGGAGTTAAATGATTGAAGAGACCGGGCTGGTTGGTAAGACAAATACTGAGGGCCTTTGTGGTAAAAAGCTGTGTGTGCCAGAACCTAATCTTTGAACCTCACACTTTCTTTTATAGGCAACCAATGCAGTTCCTTGAGGCCTGGCTGAATGCGGGCACTCTTGGGAAGGCGTTGTAGAAGCCTGGCAGCTGCATTCTGCACCAGCTGTAATCTCTTCAGGAGATAGGCAGGTAGGTCCCAGTACAGACAATTGGCATAATCCACCCTTGAGGTGATCAAGGCCTGGATCACTGTTTTCTGTGGCGGTTGGGGGGGGGGGGGAGGAGTTAGAGGAACTTTAAAGTTTTTAGCAGGTTAAAGCAGAAGCCTACTGCTCCCGCACCTGTGGGGTGAAAAAAGCTGTAGTTTTGAGTTTTACCTCAAGATTGCGTGCTATTTTGTAGGGGAAGGAGGCAGGGGGGACATCCTTGGGCTAATGTTCATTGTCCCAGCTGGGCGGGGGACCCCAAAGAGCAGAATTTGTGTCTTGTTAGTATTACACTGGAGGCATCCACTGAAACACAGACATCAAGCAGGTCTGGAAGTTATGCAGTGCATTAGGTGAATTTCTGCCAAGGGTGAGGAGCAGTTGAGTATTGTCTGTACTCCAAAGGATTCAATTATGGGTGCCAAAGAGGTCATATACACATTGAAAACAATGTGGTGTTTTGTGCAGACCCCTGAGGGACCCAATAACCCAATGGTTTAGCATCAGACTGGGACCTGTCTGTCACAAAGGATCAGAGCCATGCCAAAGCAGAACTGCAGACACTAATGGCTTTGAGGTGCTGCAGGAGTGTTGAATGTGAGGCCGGGTCAAAAGCCGCGTATAGAACAAGGAGGATCAGTGCCACCTGCTTCCCTTGATCTACAGCTAGCCTAATTGTAGCGGAGACTTCTAGCAGTGTGGTCTCGGTGCTCAAACCAGGGCGGAAGCCCAACTGGGTAGGATGAAGAAGCACATTTTGTTCTCAAAAAGCAGAGAACTGCTTGTTTAGGAGCTTCTCTATAATCTTGGTAAAGGATGGCAGCAGAGAAATGGGACAGAAATTGGCAAGATTGGTCTTGTCTGCCGAGGGTTTGTTTAAAAGAGGAATCAGCTTGGCCTGCTTCCAACCACTGGGCACTGTGGCCAATCGGATTGACTGATTTAGAAGCTGGTTTTGAACAGCGTTGATGTCTGTACAATTGGCAGCAAGAATGTGAGGAGGACAGAGGTCCTCTGGTGACCCTGATTTGCAGGCACTCAAGGCCAGAACTAACTCCTCAAGTGAAATCAAGGCAAATTCTTGTAGCAATTGGCCACGAGAAAGCACTATTTCTACTTGGAGTGCCGTGTCCTCACTGATCCTCATCGAGGCGGCGTCTGTGAGATGTAAAGCATCCATGATGGCTTGGATTTTAGTGTTAAAGAAGTTGGACAAATAGATACATAAATTAGGAGAAGGTTTTAAAGGCTGAAGAAAGGCTTCTGGGTGAATAAACTTTTTGATGATTTTAAATATTACCCCGTACTTGTTTTGAGACATGTCGGTCTGATCTGTACAAAAAAATCAGACTGAGCTTTCTTAATTGCATGATGGTAAATATTTAGAACTTTCTTGTAGAGACCTTTGTCATTACAAAGGTAATGATGCCTCCAATCCCTTTCCATTTTCTTACAGTTCTTACAAAGCACTTTAAGCTCCTCACTAGCCCAAGGGGTTGACTGTCTTTTTCCTGAGGAATTAACATTTCTGTGTTTAATAGGTAAGATGTGGTTAGCCACCTGTGTAAAACATCGACCTCTATGTCCTCCGTCATAAATGGAGAGTGCTTGCTCAAGGCAATACTCAACTCTGTAGAACCATGTGGTAGAGAACAGCGAAACCCACATCCGTGAGGACCGAGGTCCAGTGGCAAATGGAAGTAAATGAGAGCATGGTCGGACCACGTCTGGGGACTAATGTCGAGTACCGAAACTTGAGTGTTCTAAAAAATGATGTCTGAGGTGTGACTTGTGATGTGAGTGGGCTGAGTCACAAATTGTGACATATCCCAAGATGAAATATGTTCCAAAAGAAGTTAACCATGCGGTCAGAAGATGCGTCCACATGTATAATAAGATCCATGAAATTCAAGTATTTCAACATATGCTTTGAAAGGAACTCATCCAGGGAAGACAGCACCCCCACCCCTGAATACCCGGGGGCAATAGACCAGCATGCCAGCTAAGATTTTATTAGCAGGCAATGAAATGCAGAAGCCCATACACTCATGGACATTGCTGACTTCCCATCAATCTCACCTGTTTCATCGCTCATCATCACGTTTGACTCCTCCATATAAATACAATCTTTAAAGTGGCAAACTATTACTGCTGGGTCCTTAAAAGATGAAGCCGTTCTTATCTCTTTGCTACTAAAACTATTGTCATGACTAGACTTCGGCCAAAGCCGTCCTGGTGGGTGCCTCAAAAGCCTGCCTCTTGCCACTGAAAACTGTCCTACATGCCAAACTAGACATATGTCTTTATGTCTGAAATTCGATCACATTACTCTAATTCCTGTCGAGTTACACTGGCCTCTTAATAAGGCAAGGATAACATTTAAATTTGATGCCCAGCCTACAAACCCACCAACACCAGTGCTCTAATATACTTCTCTCACCAGGGCACAGGTCCTAAAAAAAGAAGTGGGGCACTAACCAAGTTAGACAGTATGTAAGCGACATCACAACCAGTAGTAGCTGGCATGTCCTGAGGGTGGTGGGGTGGGCGGGACAAAAACTAAATTTAATTAAAAGCACTTACCTGCGAGCGCGATGTCCTTCTCGACGGTCTTCTCTCCTCAAGGCAAGCAGGCTCCAAACTTCCTAGCCAATCCTGGCGCTGCTCTCACCAGCATGAGAGCAGCACCTCGATTGGTGGGAGCACTGTCCCAATGCACAGTCCCATGCATGGTCTCCATTCTCAGTGCCATGCACAGCCCATACTGATAGCCGGCCTCCGACTGTGTTGTACAAATGCCCACAGAGCAGACACCACGCTTGGCTTTTAGATGAGCTAAAGTGGATTAAGGTCACTTTACTGCAAGTAAAGCAGAGACTCAAGCAGTGGAGTAACTGAGATCCTTCTTTCAGAACGATGGTTAGCCCCAGAAACACGTATTGAAAGGTACTGAGCAGATTTCTTTAATGGTAATTAAAGTCTTACATTTCTTACAAAAAGAATAGTTCTGCTTGGACGTTGTATTAACTGTGAGAGATAGATGTATGTGTTGTGTGAGCTAGAAGTGTGCCCCACAGCACATGCCAGACTAAGCCATGGTGCTTCAAGCTTGCTGCCCTGTGACAGTCCACGCCTGCCAGGCAGGCACTGCTGCCCAATGAGCGTGGAGCAGCATCTGGTCCTGTGTTTCCAAGGACAGAGGTCACGCTTGTCACTGCCCTGTGACTGTCCACGCCTGCGAGGGAGGCACTTGTATCTGGGCCTGTGTTTCAAGGACAGAGGTGACACTTGTCATTGGCCTGTGACTGTCAACAAAACATTAGCCTTTGAGTGGCTGAATTGTGCAGTGTGAAACACTCAAATTAGGTAGGGTTGGGGATGAGGAGGGGCAGGATGCAGACAGCCATCAACAAGCTACCTCTCTTCCTTCGTCCTGGAAGTGCAGACTGCAGGCTGCTGTGGCCGCAGGGCAAGGTGAGAAGAAAGTCCTGGAGGTTTGCAGCACAACAAAAGGAAAGGTCCCAGGTCAAGTGCAGGAGCATTGTAGGAAGTGCTTTTACGTGCCGATGGCCCTGCGATTGACAGAAGAGAGAGGGGAAATTATTGTGTCCCCTCCTTACCTCACCCCCATCACCCTTGTACCCCCAATACAAAATCTGGGGGAGGATTTATGCCCGCGTCCCCCACACTTCCTACACCCATGATTATCTGGGTGAAGGTTCTCTTCCTCATAACACTCTGTAATCTTAAACAGGAGCTGCACCTCCCTGTGGGGGATCTTTAATTCTGGTGCATGATGGTTCTACGTGTCTCCTAAATCAGTTTCCTGGCTCAAGAATGCCCTTTGCTTTGAACAGCTGGGGTTCATTTGAACTCCAAGAGCTGGAGTGTTAATTAATTTCTATTTTGGACAGTCACGAGAAGTCCTCTGACTGGCCCTATTTAATAGCGGGGCCAGGTTCTTTGAAGCCAGGGTTCTTTTTAGGTCTTCCCCAAGACCACGCATCCGCTATCGATAGCGGGGCTTTTGTTACTTAAATAAAAAAAAATTAAAAGGGGCTTAGCGCCCCTAGTAATTTCAGCACACAAATGGCATGTTTTTCACGGATGACAGTGCCTTACAATTTGAAAAGAGTGGATACATTAACTAAAGCTGTGATGTGGTGTGATGCCTACATTTTAGAACAGGAAAGTGGGAGGTATAAACGAATTGGGGGAATTTATTTTCCTCATTGACTTTTGAAGCAGTGTATATTTTAGGCTGGGGACAGCTAAAATGGAGCCATTTTTGGCTTTAAAAATAAGAAGTATCCCACATGAATCGGGTGTGTCGGCAGCACAACGGACCATGCAGAACAACGGAGAGCACGGCGGCAGGAAGAATGTGGTTGGGGCACAGACATGAATATTGTTCTGTAGCAAATATTGTGTTATCCACTACACTGGCATTGCTAAGCTATTCACATTCTGAACATTTTACCAGGCCTTAGAGTTGTTTAAAATGTGTAATATTATATTGCATGCTTTGAGAAGCATTAATTGAATTAGGCTCAAAACTAAGCAAGAGGTAGGTCTGGAAAACTATAATGCATGTTGTGTTTTTTTCTAACTCATACATGTTACAAAGTATACATTAGATTTTCAAATATTATCTAACAATATGTAGAAGCATTGTTCCTATTTTTGCTTCTACACAAACACTGGCATAAAGACTTTCATTTATCACAGCCTTGACATGACTCAGGCAAATCAAAAGCCACACTAACTCATCAAGTTCTTGTCACTGTGCTACACATGCATGTATTTAGTATTGTTGTTAATGTTCAGTTCTCCTTAGTTGCACTCTGGTGTCCTTTTTGCAAAAATAATTCAGCCTGCATTTCATGCTTTTTGCATGTGTGTTAACTTGCAGAATTCTATGTTTTTGGTTCCAAATGCTCACATTTAAACATACATGTACACATAAATGTAGACATTTGCTGTCTACAGAAGACAGAGCTAACAAATACATTTTCTATCGCTAATCAGACTTGTGTTACACACGTTGCATGGGTGCTAAATTAAACAAAACAGATATCAGGTTATAGAAGACCAACATATGAATATGTAAGTGAAAGGTTCCCTTCAAGTTAAAAACAAAATATACACACCAGCACTATGGTGCATGGTGTATGTTTAGGCTCATTCACAAAAATATGTCCAAATTGTTGTTAAAATTTCCAAAATTGGCACATCGGTTGCAGGGGCCAAACTTTGGAGGTTAGCACCAGCATAAGAGGGGGCACAAAGCAGCACCTAACATACACCACCAGCGGCACAGGGGAAGCCGGGTTGAGGGTGCAAAATCAGCCTTGGGAGCCCAATGCTTTTCTATCTTTTGGCAAACGGCTGCAGGTGTGGCACTGGGGGATGCAGGAGACAGACTAACAGCCAAGGTAAGTTGAGCTGTAGGGGGTCGTAGGGGCACCATGGTTCAGCTCACCAAGGCCCAGGGGCTTCGGGTGCAGGCTTGCCTTTCGAAGTCAGAACCTCTTACCGGAACAGGTTGCTGATGGTGGGGAGCCTCTGGATTATACACTGCCGGTGACGCCGTGATCAAGAGAGGTCAGCCAATGCTTGGCGTGAGGTTACGATCGCTGGGGAGTCTTAACTGCACAGGTGAGCCACTCAGACTTGGGCTGTGGCCGTCGGGTGCAAAGAGGGTAGGAGACACGGATCCGCCTAGATCTGGGGTCCTTGGAGCTTGTTTCTTCGTGGACAGATCCGCTGTCCATGGAAGATTGGAGTCATTTTTTGAAGGCTGCCATCCTCCCAGAGTTTTCAGAGGTCTCTGACTGCAAGACTGGTTGCAGATTTGCAGAAGCTGGAAACAGACTGGTAGGACTGGGGCCAAAGCAGTAGTCGTCTTCTTGCTTCTTATTACGTCGCAGATCTAGTTTCCGAATCATCCACCTAAATACTAGATCTAGGGGTGTTTTTAGGAGAGTAGCAGGTATGGCCCATGGGCACCTTACCTGGGGTAGGTGGGTCATAGACCTAGCCCTGATTGGAGGGGTCTCCCCATCTTCACAATAGCGGAGACTGAAAGTTGTGCTGCACCTCGCCTCCCCCATCTTAGGGGTAGACTTGGCTGAGGTGAGCACGCCTCCTATTCTTCTAAGTATTCCCACCCAAAGTGGGGGTGTAAACCAGGGGCTACCATCTGCTGCTAGCAGCATAGGCTGGGAGTCGCACTACAAAGGCGGCAGGCCTTTGAAACTTTCCTCTTCGAGCACTGGCCCATCCTGGGAGGGGAGGTTTGACACCTGTGCCAAGGATGTGCATTGTTTCTGGTCCCAGAGCGCAGGGACTCTATATCCAGGGGTGCAGAAACATGTCTGTTGGTGGCTGACTGGCTGCCTACAGCCCGTCAGAGACCACACCAAGGTTGGTAGGTTTTCAGGGGGCATTTCTGAGGTGACCTCTGGGTACATGGTACAATAAATTCAACACTAGCATCAGTGTGGATTTATTGAGAGGAGTACTTTGGTACCAAACACTCCAGAGTTCAGTGAAGCCATCATGGTGCTGTGGAACTCGAGTTGTTGAGTTTCCAGCCCATGTACTCCCCATGTCTTCCCAGGCACTTACAATATTAAGGAATGGACCCCAATTTTGTTTGAGCATATCACCTGTGGTGTAGTGCAACCTGCCTTAGGGCTGTGAGGCCTGTTAGAGCAGGAACTATGACTTCAGGCAGTGCTGGTTGGTATGGCACCCAGGCAAAGTGCAATATCAACTTTATCAGTTTCTCCCTCACTCCGGCATGCAAGCCGCAAGGGCAGTGGCATGGTCCCAGTGAGGGTGGTCCTAAGGGACCCTCTTCAGCTCCCATGCCCTGTATAATCAGGGTACCATGTACTAGGGACTTATAGGGCTTAGAAGTATCAATTGGGGATTTGTTTTTAGGGAAGAAGCAGTGGCACAGGGGACCTGGTTGGCAGGGACCTTGTGCACTACAATTGAAACCACATCAAGACTAGGCAAAAAGTGGGGGCTAACCATTCAACAACAACAAAAAGCGGGACTTTCTCACGACTCAAAATGGATGGAGCTACCGGCTACAAGGAACTGCATTTTAAAGCACCCGCTACGGCACCCCAGAAAAGCCGCCTGGTTCACCACAAATCTCCAAGAAGCAAGACGCACCTGCAGATGCCTGGAGAAGACTTAGAGGAACAACAAGACAACCGACAGCTACTCCACCTACAAGAATGCCATGACTGACTACCACAAATCAGATCAACCAAAATGAACTTCATCCACAGCAAAATCCTCACCAACGCCACCAACTCCAAGGAACCTCTTCACCAACCCTCGCAGCGAAGCCACAGACATCACCCCATCACCTTTGCGACAAGCTTTGGAGCTACTTCCACCTCAAGATCAGAAAACTCTACAATGACTTCATCGGCCACACGCAAGACGCCACTGCCAGCCCCCCGCCGCCCAGAGACACCACCCGACCCACCATCACTGACTGGACTCCAATCACAACCGAGGACACCACCACGACCATGAAAAGCATCCACTCGGGAGCCCCTACAGACCCATGCCCCTCACACATTTACCACAGAGCCGCTGACACCATGCGACTGGAATGCAACGGGCCATCAACACCACCTTCACAACAAGCACCTTCCCAGACAGCTGGAAGCGTGCAGAAGTCAGGCCCCTGCTCAAGAAGCCCACGGCTGACCCCACCGACCTCAAGAACTACCGGCCCATCTTGCTCCTCCCCTTCACAGCCAAAGTAGCAGAGAAAGCTGTCAACAGGGAACTGTCACGATTCATCGAAGAAAACGTCATCCTCGACCAATCGCAATCCGGATTCTGGAGCAACCACAGCACCAAAACCTCACTTCTCGCTGCCACAGACAACATACGCACCCTCCTGGACCAAGGCCACCCAGTAGCCCTCATCCTCCTTGACCTGTCTGCAGCTTTCGGCACCTTCTCTCACGCTCTCTAGTAGCCAGGCTACATGAAGCCTGCATACGAGGGACAGCCCTGGACTGGATCTGATCATTCCTCATCGGAAGAATCCAAAGGATCAGACTACCACCCTTCCTCTCTGCCCCCACAGAGATCTCCTGCGGAGTCCCCCAGGGGTCATCGCTGAGCACGACCCTCTTTAACATTTACATGGCCCCCTCGCAGCCATCATCCGACGACACGGCCTCAAAATCGTATCCTAAGTTGATGACACCCAGCTCATCCTCTCCCTCACCAGAGACCCAATCACTGCAAAACTGAACTTCCAGAAAGGAATGCAAGACGTCGCAGACTGGATGACCAACAGCTACCTAAAACTCAACGCCGATAAAACAGAAGTCCTCGTCCTCAGAAGCACTCCCTCAGCATGGGACGACACCTGGTGGTCTACCGCCCTCGGGAGCCCACCAACCCCCTCGGACCATGCCAAAAACCTCGGCATCATACTCGACTCATCGCTCACCATGAACAGATAAGTCAACGCCGTCACCTCCAGCTGCTTCAACACCCTCTGCATACTCCGCAAGACTTTCAAGGGGATCCCCCCAGAGTCAAGGAAGACAGTCACCCACGCACCCATCACCAGCAGACTGGACAATGGAAATGCACTCAACGCCGCCATCAACAAGTCCCTTCTCCGCAAACTTCAGACCATACAGAATACCACAGCCAGACTCGTCCTCGACATCCCCCGCAACTAACATATCAGCCAACATCTGCGGAGACTCAACTGGATGCCCGTGGAGAAGCAAATCACCTTCAAGATCTTCACCCACACCTACAAATGTCTACACAACAACGGACCCAAATACCTCAATGACAGAATAAACTTCCACATACCCAAAAGAAACCTCTGGTCTGCCAACCTCACACTGGCCGAAACCCCTCGCATCCACAGAGCTAGAGCAGGCAGAAGATCATTCTCCCACATAGCAGCCAGAACCTGGAACGAGCTACCAGCAGAAATCCGAATCACCCCCAACCTGAGCACCTCCAGGAGGACCCTCAAGACCTGGCTCTTCGGCTGAACGGATCTGCACGCCCCCCTTCCCCCAGCGCCTTGAGACCCTCGCAGGTGAGTAGTGCGCTTACAATTCCCTGATTGATTGATTGATTGATTGAAAGCTATTTCTGCAAAGTGCCTATTTTTTATTACCGTATGTGGGTCTTTTATAACTTTGGTCTTGTTTGCACTGATTAATATTGATTATTTTTCTAAAACAGGTGTGGTGTCCTTTTGTAGTGTTTTCTCTGTATTACTGTTGATTATGTGCCAATGCTTTACACAATGCCTCTGAGATTAGCCTGGCTGCTCGTGCCATGCTACCACTTGCGTGTGTTACTTCCTTATCCTGACCTGAGTGGTAGGTTCTGCCTGGCTTAGGTGCATACCCTAGCCAACCAGAAACCAGATTGCAATTCAATGGGGTAGATAGAGGTTGAGGGTGCGCCCCAGGTTTGGGCCAGGGGGCTGTGATGAGGGGCCCCACGGCTGCCCAGGTGAGTATGGGTGCTTGAGTCATGGGAACATTGTCGGTCAGGATCCCCAAGGCCTAAGGGCTTCGGGTGCAGGGGTATCCTTAGGTGTCAGGAAATAGCTTATCTCACAGGTCGCGGTCAGGAAGAGTCTTCGAGTTGAGGCTGCAGGTATCAAGGTGGAGTCCGGCAGGTGTCGGTCCATGCTGGACTCATACTCAGAAGCGCTGGGGAATCTTCACAGGACCGGTGCAGTGGTGGATCCGGAGGTGAGTTTGCGGTTCCTCAGGGCATAGTTATTTTCTTTGTAGATAGTTTCTTCTGGAAATGGGTCATTTAGACTCTCTATCGAAGGCAGACAGTCCTCCCAGGGCTTTGGAGGGTGCTGGGCCTGCGGAGCGAGTCGTCTTTTTGTAGAAGAGGTGAAAGGCAGACAGGCAGGCATCGCTGGTGCAGAGTCATTCACTGGTCCTTCTTCTCTCTGGCTGGTGCGACTCTTTTGTATCCGGGCTTCTTAGGTTGTCATAGATCTGATTTCAGGGTCTGGGGGAGCCCCCTAAATACTAGATTTATGGGCGTTACAGGGGAAGAAAACAAGTTACTTACCTGTAACTTCAGTTATCCAGTATTGGTATCTTTCATAGATTCACATGCTGGATAATAACAGATACGAACCAATGAGTCTCTCACCTGGGGTGTCTACACCCACCATTATGCCACCCTACTGTGGGAGGGGGCATAGCTCTGGTCCTGATTGGATAAGTCCCACTATCTTCAAGATGGATGGACACAAATGTGCTTCACTTCGTCTCCTGCACATGAGGGGTGGAGTTGGCAAAGGTTCTGCTGCCAAAAGTGGGGCTTTGAACCGGGGACTGTCATCTGCTGCCCTGGGGTCAAATTAAAAAGGCGGCAAGACCTTTGACGCTTCCCTCTCGAGCACTGTGCTCATCCAGGGAGAGGAAGGGCGACACCTCCGCACAGGATGTGCTTTGTTTCTGGCCTCAGAGAGCAGGTTTCCAGAAACATGTCTGGTGGTGGCAGGCTGCCTGAAGGCAGTCAGACCACAACAGGGTTGGTAGGTTTTCATGGGGCACCTCCGAGGTGCCCTCTGGGTACATGTTTCAATAAATCCCACACTGGCATCAGTGTGGGTTTATTGAGAGGAGTTGTTTGGTACCAAACACTGTTGTGTTCAGTGAAGCCATGATGGTGCTGGGGAACTAGAGTTGTAGAGTTCCCAGTCCATGTACTCTCTATGGCTTCACTGGTGCTTACAATATTTAGGAATAGACTTAGATATTGTAGGGGCATATCTGCTCATTCAGATATGCCCTCACCTGAGAGATAGTGCCCCCCGTCTTAGGGCTTGTAAGGGCACCTGGAGGGGTGACTTACCTATACCTTGGGCAGTGCCTATCACTTGTACTGCTCATGCAGTTATGCCAATTCTTGTGGTATAGTGCACCCTGGCTTAAGGCTGTTAAGGCCTGCTCGTGGGGTGAATTACCTATACTGCATGCAGTGTCTACAGACATAGCACACAGACTGTGTGCCTTGTCGTGTTTTCACTTTTGTCTGCACCAAGGCATGCAGCCTGCAATGGCAGTTTGCATGACTTAGATGACGAGTCCCTCAACCATTGGTGTCCCTCAACCATTGGTGTCCCTGCTTCCCCTGGCGTCTTCGTCGAGCCTCCTGGCCTGGGCTTGTAGCCTTTGTTCCAGGACGATCTCTTCCTTTGAAGAGCATTGGGCGCTCAACTCTGTGTTGGAACTCTGCATCCCGTCCCACCTTATGTCGATGAGGGTGTAAGTTCGGTCTTGCCTTGTGCCCCTTCCTGTGCTTGCCTTGGATCCGGGAGATCGGCCCTGGAACTCTCTTTACTCGTCTGTGGGAAGTGCGTCTTCGATCGACCCCGGTCTCATTTGGTTGGCATTGGGCATCCAACCTCGTTGGTGTGGCCTCTGCACCCAGCTGCCCCGGTGCCACTGTTGGTGCAGCTTTGGTCCCACATGAGCCTTGCCTGGAGCTTGCCTTGAACCCTGGGGTCTGTATATGTGGGTTGTGTGAAAACCTGTGAACCTGCATTCTTGTTTTCCTCCTTTAAGTTAACATTGGAAAGCTTCAAAATGGCACTAAGTGCACTGCAAAGGCCGATACCCAAAGGTACTGAGCTGCCTGTCTCCTCGCCCCTAGAGGATAGACACCTAGGTGACTACCTACCGGATAAGGCGATCTCACTGACATACAAACAAATATTAAACAATACACCGGACACAAAGGGGAAAACTCGGGCAAAATGAGTGGAGGATGTTGGGGACATTAGCGACGAAGAGGCAGGAGGCACTGGCCTACCCCCGGGAGGTGGCGATCCGATCCCGATTTAAATGTATCCAGCTCAAACTCCTGCATAGAGCATACTATACAAGTTCGGTATTGCTCAAAATGGGTGCCCTGAATTCCACGGCGAGCCCTAGGGGGTGCAGTCAAATAGGAACCTACCTGCACCTGTGGTGGGAATGCCTGATTCTCCAGAAATATTCGGAGAGGGTCTCATCGGCAATGTTCTCAACCTGTCACAAAACAATGGAGGTCTTGCCCCGCTGGTGCCTCTTCAATATATGGGAGGCAACCGACCTATCACGAGCTGAGAGAGTGTGGGTTTCCCTTGGTTGCATGGTGGAGAAACGTAACATAGCAAGAACATTGAAGGGGGTCAGTAGGCCCAAACTCAGTGAGTGGGAGACTGATGTGGATTGGTGCATACAAGCGGAGAGAGTGATATATGAGGGAAGAGGGTGCCCACAAAAATGGTCCAGGATCTGGGGTGCATGGAATGTAAATAGAGGGATGATATGTACCCCAATCAACGACGCTTTCCCGTCGACAACAGACCACATGGAAGAGTAAAGTTTAGATTGTAAAGTATTTACTGAGATACGGGGTCTTGTTATGAGCCCTAGATATCACACCAGAACATGGGCTTCTATTGGAATTCTCAAGGGAATATTATCAAGCCCATTATCGCTGCTTTAGCGGCAGTTTCTTTCGCTAAATCGGCGATACTTTTAATACCATTCTTGATAATATGCCCTTAAGAGCACCAAAATGTAAAACGAAGCACTAGCCAGAAAGCTAGACTTGAAGACTAGTCGGTGCACCACCGCTACAGGGAGAACTCTGGGTGACTTGTGGCAATGGTTAGGACTCAGTTCACCTCTTGACGGAGTCGGGAGTTACATAGGCTAGCTCCTTTCCACTTTCTCCTTCCGCTACAGTTGCTATTCTCTGTTAAAGAGGTTCTCAGCGAGACCCCTAACATACAAAGGTGAAATACTGGCTTAGTCAGAGATAAAAGTAAAAATAATAACAATAGCGGCAATAATTCCAATAATGATTATGACTATTAAAAAAAAGTCCAAGTGTGGATGTTGTAATAACAAGTTGCTCTTGTCACTTTAAGAGCAACGTGTTATTCTCGTGCGCCTGCCTCAGGCGATGTATTCATTTAATGTTCCCTCCGCATTCTGGCGTTCTCTTCTAACTTGCTGTAACTGTTTACTTGGGTAGTTACGACGAGAGTGCCAGAGTGACCGGTTGTGGGCTGCTTGTTTCCCCACACTTGCTTCTTCAATAAACACTTAAACATAAGTGCAACGCTTCCTGTATATTTTTCCTACCTTCACATTTGGCAACGATTCTTCAATCAAGCAGCCCACCAATCGGATTTCTTTAATTTAAAGAAATTTTCAATCCGAAGCCTGCCTTCTGCTTCACTCTGATCCTGGCTCCCTTCTGGAAGTTGCAGAGACCACGCATCCTACGTGAAGAACATTTGGCCCTTCCTCTCTGACGTCGTGACCCTCCGCGCATGACTAGAGGGGTTTGTAAACACATTTTGGCCAGATTTGGGTTAGAAACGGAGTTGGTTGCCTAGCAACCCAGCCTTCCTTCGTCGTTTCTCTGCTTCTAGCCCCGATTTAAAGGAAAGAAACGTGAGGAGTACTTTTAAGCTGGTAAGACTTGCCTGCACTTCAGTGACAGGCACACCATTTATTTATTTGACTTATTCATCAGATTTGGCTGTTATTTTTTACTAGAAGCTCAAATTATTATTATTGTTTTATCACAGCCAGCACTTCTTTCAGTACTTGCCTGCATTTTCAGTGACAAGCACACTTAAAGGCTCACCAGTTATTATTATTTAATTACAGTCAGCACATTTCAGTACTTGCCTGCATTTCCAGTGACAGGCACACTTTAAAAACAGTTCATTACTCAATTTTTCAAATCTTCCTCACCATGGCATCAAATCATTTATTGACTATATCTGACTTCCTGCCTTCCCCAGGCAAACCAGCTATTCTATGGAAGCATTGGCTCAACATGTTTCAAAATTACTTAGTAGCCAATGATGCAACTGAATATGATGCAAAAAGGAAATTTGCGCTATTATATGGTCATTTGGGGTTTGAAGGCCAGCGAGTATTTAATAACTTACCACAAATTCAACCTCCACCAGGGGCTCAAGAAGGATGGAACATTTACTCTGAAGGTTTAGAAAGACTTACAACAAAATTTGCCGAAGAGCCTACTATACTTTTAGAACGTTTTAATTTCATGAAAAGGAAAAACCAAATGGATGAATCTGTGGAGGATTATATTTCTGTTTTAAGACATTTAGCATCAACATGCAATTTTGGGGCTGCGTTAGATACGTGTTTGAGGGATTGATTTGTTTACCATTGCTCATCCAAAAAGATTCAAGAGAGAGTGTTGGGTTGTAGAGACCCCACATTAAGTGAAACTATAGAAATAGCTAAAGGCATAGAAAGATCCATGATTTCTTCTAAAGTAATTTCAAATGATTCTTCTTCTCCCAGCTCTTCAGTATCAAAGATTTCTAATGAAAGTGTTCACATTTCAGCAATTGATACTAGAAGCAGATTTAATAGAGTTCCTTTTAAGAAACCTAATAATTTTTGTTACAGATGTGGTTCATGTAATCATTTGGGTAATAATCCAAGTTTTCCCGCTTCCTTCAAACGATGCACCAAGTGTGGTAAGATGGGCCATTTTATGTCAGTTTGCAAAACTGCTAAAACACTGTAAGAATTATTTCTGTAGAAGTTACACCTGACACTTGCACAGGATTTAGCTAAAATGATTCTCACAATTTCTGATGACAGCTCTGATCAAATCTCTATCAAAGGGTCATACTGTCAAGCAATGGTATCTCATGTTCTCATAGATATGATGGCAGATTCAGGTGCACCTATTACAATTATTGCTGACTGGTTATTTGAAGAAAAATGGAAAGGGAGAAAATTATCACAAACGGACATTCACCCGAAAGCTTTTGGTGATCAAGATATTGATATGTTAGGATATTTTATTAATGTTCTGTCATGTTTGGGTAGACAAATAACGACTAAAATATATGTGGCTATTAAAGGCAAAATAATATAATAGGATGGAAAGATTTAGCAAGATTAGGCATCATCTTAGTTCCTGGTGCTGAGAATCCAGTTGTTTTAGCAGAAAAATCAATTAACTGTATTGAAAGTGATGTAGAAACGAATGTAATTAACGTTATTAATAAGTTTAATAACGTCTTTTCAGAAAAAATTGGCAACATCAAACAATTTGAACACTTAATCAGACTTCAGGAAAATGCATCTCTAGTTGTACATAAAGTAAGGTCTGTTCCTCTCAGCATTAGACAAGATCTCAAAATGCTACTTGACAAGCTTTGCAAAGAGGGTGTCATCAAAGCAACAGACTCCTCTGAATGGGTCAGTCCGGTTGTTACTGTTAAAAAAAAAGACAAATGAGATCCACCTCTATGTGGATTTGCGCACCCTCAATAAGAACATAATTGTTGGCTGTCACCCACTACCTAAGGTACATGATTTGCTAGCAAATTTGGGGAAAGCTAAAGTGTTTTCTTTACTGGATCTTTGATCTGCTTACCACCAGATACCACTTGCCGCAGAGAGTCAAGAACTAACCACCTTCATTACACCTTTTTTTGGTGCATTCAAGTATTTGCGCATGCCATTTGGTCTTGCCTCTGCAGCGAGTGTGTTCCAGAAATTCATGGACACAATTCTTAAAGACATTTCAGGTGTGAAAGTGTTTCAGGATGATATACTTATTTTTGCTGAGTCTACAAGGGAACATAACCTCATCTTGGAAAGAGTGTTGTCTATGTTTAAGAATGTGGGCATTACTCTCAGAAGAGAAAAATGTAGGTTCATGGTTGACCAATTAGATTATCTTGATCATTGTATTTCAAAAGAAGGCATCAAACCCAAGATGTCCCTTATCTCTGCCATCAGAGACACCACACCTCCAAAAAACAAGGACACTCTTCGCTCATTTTTAGGGCTGTGCGAGTACTACTCTCGTTTCATCCAAGGATATGCTTTAATAGTTTAACCATTAAGGGAATTGTTGCGCAAAGGAAAAGTTTTTGATTGGTCTGATGAGGTGCAGAAGTCATTCTCTGAAATCAAAACATTAATCACTTCAGCACCCATTTTAGCACCTTACATTTCTTGCCAACCTTGTTGTTTGACAGTTGACGCCAGCCAGTTAGGCTTAGGTGCTGTTTTGTCACAACATGTCGGAAATAAAGAACACACCATTGCTTATTCTTCACACTCTCTTTTACCCTCAGAAACAAATTAGAGCACTATCGAAAAAGAAGCACTTGCTTGTACCTGGGCAGTTGAGAAATTTAAGACCTTTCTTTGGGGAACACACTTCATAATTTTCAACGACCACAAGCCTCTTATGTTCATGCTTAACGGTAATGGCACAGGTAAAGCTTCAGCCAGGTTGGTGTGCATCCTTTCAAAGTTACAGGAGTATAATTTTTCAATCAAATACTTACCTGGTGGCAAAAATGGACGCGCAGATTGTCTTTCAAGAATGCCCATCAATGATACTTCTTCACCTGTACCTGATGTGGTAGAGTGCGTTGTAGCTTTCATTAGTGACATTTTTGAGAATTCTTCATTTTCTAAAGAGTCATGGTTGTCTGCACTTAGTGAAGACAGTCTTCTCCAAACAGTTATGTCTTACATTAAGTTGGGTTGGCCTCATGAAAGAAACATTCCTTCTAATATCAAACCCTTTGCACAGGTCTCTGATGAATTATCAATTGTTAATGGATGTCTACTGCATCATGATTCATTAGTTCCTCCCACTAATTTTAGATTTTTGTTATTCAAAAAGAGTCATGAGGGTCACATGGGTGTGTCAGCCACCATTCAAAATTTAAAACAATTTTACTAGTGGCCAGGTCTTGATTCTCAAGTAAAAATGTGGATTTCTGACTGCAGCACTTGTTTAATCTCCGATAAGCATTGGAGAACTTTTGAACCAAACATTCACATGGTTCCCTTACCTGATTCCCCTTGGGACAAAGTTGTCCTAGACTTTGCGGGCCCCTTTGATCTTCTTCCCGGAAGCAAAAGGCATCTTTTAGTTTTAATAGATTATTGCTCCAAGTGGGTATACGTTGATTTTGTACCATCTCCTGACACCAATGCAGTCATCACATTTTTTAAAGGTATTTTTGATATTGAAGGTCCGCCCAGACAAATTGTGACAGATAATGGTACACAATTTATATCACATCAAATGATGAAATTTGTTCAAGACCTAGGCATCAAACATCTTACTATTGCACTCTATTCCCCTTCTTCAAACAGTCTGGTTGAACACATTAACAGATTTTTGAAAGAGGGAATTCAGACTGCTTCGTCTGGGGGTTTTCAAGTGGAGGAATTTTTAAAACAAAAAATGTGGACTTACCATATCACTCCTCTTAGCACCACTGGCATTTCTCCTTTCAAATGAATGCGCAACAGAGTTGCCAGTTCACATTTTTGCCCTCATTGGGTTAAAGACATGACCAACACCTCTGTAAGTTTCCAAGATGATTTGCAGAAAATTAAAGATGCTGTCAAATGCAAACATACTGCAATTTCTATGTACCATCAACATTCTAAGAACACAAAAGAGATTTTATTTTTTGTTGGTGACTGGGATTTAATCAAAACACCCAACAGGATTAAGAAAGGGGAATCCAGATTTTACCCTGCCTGTCAGTCATTTAGGTGGCTAAAAGTGCTATTTTGCTAAACGGAAGGGGGTGGTGGAACAGAAGGAATCTTGTAAAGATTCCTCATGATCAAGCCGTAAAAATCATTTCTGCAAAAAATAGAGGTTCTTACGTTTCAGAATTGGATGGAGAAAACTCTGGCATGGACTTCTTTTTTGACAATTCATCTTCTGCTTCATTAGTTAGAGACTCTCTCTCACATGAGGATTCTGTCTCCACTGATTGTCCCAGTGTTATGTCTCCAGCCACCACTTCCAGTCAAAGTCCTTCAGCTACTTTGCGATCATCACCTAACATTTGTCCATTCACCTGTTTTCTCTCGCAAATCACATCACAATGTTTCTGTTCCCCAGAAATGTAAAGATTTTTACTTAATGTAATTTCGTTGTTATGTATACTGCTTTCTACAATGTTTATTCATTGTTATTTCTGATTTATTGTAATTCAATTTTTTCTCTTTCTTTTTTGTCAAAATAAAGGTGATGATGTTGTAATAACAAGTTGTCAATGAGAGTAGGATGCACACCAGATGCTTTGATGTTTCGTTAAAGTTTGTTGATTTGTATTTCAGAGTGCGTGCAGATCGGTTGTATGCCATGCCCACTAGGCACCGAATAGACAATTCAATGTGAATAGGGGCGTCATTTCCGCCCCTACCGATCGCACAGCTAAGTGCCTATTTGGCAATGTTTAGTTCCAAGTTCATTTTATACTCCAAGTAATCCATTTTAGAACGTCTCTTGAAATTCTTTCTTTTCTGTTTTTAATCTGTTTTTAATCATCCACACACGAAATGGTATGCCAAATTTTCAGATTTCTAATATTCAGGCTGTGCCCTGCCGGGCCTCTTTTTCAAGAATATGAATGACGCAATTTCATCGAAGACAGTGTTTAATTAAAAGCCCAATGCATTTCGGGCAACTGGTGCCCTTCGTCAGGGGTCACTATAAATGACAAACAAAGTATTAAAAATTAAAAATTACAAACCATCGCTGTTTGCATCTAGATTTGTTATCATACATTGTGACATTTCCAAAAGTGTTTTTATCAAAGGTGTTTTTATCAAAGTGCAACGTTACCATGCGATTTACGTATATATCCCCATGTCGCTCCCTTCAACCAGTAGCACTGATGATAACCAACCATTAACCCATCAAATCAATCCCTACACTACGATCCTCCTCATCCTCCTTCTCGTGCGATGGCCCAATCACTCCTTCTTACTCGCTTTCAAAGTAACATTCAAGTTCTCCCCTTCTAGCGTCCCACTTCGCATATGTGTATATTACAATCTCTCGTTTTCTAATGTTACCTTCACCGTGAGTTTACAACACTGCCATTTTCTATGGTTAGTGGTATTCTGATGCCAGAATCTATAAACTTTCATCGTACCTGTATCGCGCGTTGAGAACTTCAGACCTCATTTCCCATTTCACAAACGATAGTTTCCTCGCTTTCTCCTGTCCCTATATCCGTTACCTCCTCCCATTCTGCTCTCTCCCGATTGGTTAATTATTCAAAATATTCCCGCTCACATGAACCCATCAGTGCTAATATGCAAATTGCTAAACTTGTTGTCCATACTACATTACCCATTGTGCACTTTGTTTATAAAATGTCATATCAAACATCCTTAACACTTTTTAACTGTGAACAGTTGTTATCAGTGATCAACATTTTGTCATAAGGTAACAATGACGGATAAAGTTCCTTTCATCTTGATTTAAACACTGGCTTATGTGACGAACCACGATGTCTCATCGTAAGTGTGGATGCTGCTGTGGTGTAAACGTTATCCTCTTTTAAGTTTCAAATTTCAAACCGCGGGTGCTATCCATGTGAAGGGCATCTTCGTTAAGAATCATCAATGAGAGTAGGATGCACACCAGATGCTTTGATGTTTCGTTAAAGTTTGTTGATTTGTATTTCAGAGTGCGTGCAGATCGGTTGTATGCCATGCCCACTAGGCACCGAATAGACAATTCAATGTGAATAGGGGCGTCATTTCCGCCCCTACCGATCGCACAGCTAAGTGCCTATTTGGCAATGTTTAGTTCCAAGTTCATTTTATACTCCAAGTAATCCATTTTAGAACGTCTCTTGAAATTCTTTCTTTTCTGTTTTTAATCTGTTTTTAATCATCCACACACGAAATGGTATGCCAAATTTTCAGATTTCTAATATTCAGGCTGTGCCCTGCCGGGCCTCTTTTTCAAGAATATGAATGACGCAATTTCATCGAAGACCGTGTTGCTCTTGTCACTTTAAGAGCAACTTGTTATTCTTGTGCGCCTGCTTCGGGCGATGTATTCATTTAATGTTCCCTCCGCATTCTGGCGTTCTCGTCTAACTTGCTGTAACTGTTTACTTGGGCAGTTACGAAAAGAGCGCCAGAGTGACCGGTTGCGGGCTGCTTGTTTCCCCACACTTGCTTCTTCAATAAACACTTAAACATAAGTGCAACGCTTCCTGTATATTCTTTCTACCTTCACAGTGACCCTAAAGTGTGCTGATGAAATACATATGCTTATTGTTGGGACGCTACGCTGTGTTTGACGCTCTCACCTCTGTGCGCCGTTATGCACCTGATTTCCCAAACATTCATGCATTCAGGATCGGAAGAAGATGGGGGGGCTCAGTGTGTGGGCACCACTTGAAGACAAGCCTCACATCTCAGAGTGAGGTGCTACACTAAACAGCTGAATGAACACAAGCCTCACATCTCAGAGTGAGGCGCTACACTAAACAGCTGAATGAATACATGGCAGGTTTTATAAGGAGGCTCTACTTTTTCAAGAACACTAAGGTCAGGAAAGGTCAGGAAAAGTGAAGCACATTTCAAAATCAGCCCAGGAAACAAATATAACAACTTATCTCTAAGGAGTCACAGGATTCTCCCAAGACTTTAAACGGCGGCCGCCACTGTAAACACCTAAAGTTTCTAGTGGTCCATAGCATCCTTGCTAAGGCAATTGTGATCCACAATTGTGATCCACAGTTGCTGCAGCAGTGCAGATGTTTGGAATTTAGAATTCTTGTAGCCTGAAGTCATCAAAATACATATCTGGAATCAGAGAAGTATTCCCATATAAACAGGATTGCAAACTCACAGGATTATGGGCAAATATATTTTGTATCTAAAAGCACTTGCTGCCTCCATCCAGGCCTCCAGCAATTTTCAGCAACAATAAAAATGCCATGATAATTCTGGTGATTAATGGTCTTCCTAAAGAGAAATGGAGTTTTGTCAAGTGGAAGTTTTGACTCGTGGAAAAGTAGCGTAGAGGGTTAATGTGCCTCCTCCAGAGAACATGTACCATGCAGATCACAAACTGCACATAATGTAAATAGGTCAGTGGGTTAATGCTTTTGTCAGAGAGATCATTTTGTTACTTGCAGTTTATAAGTTGAAATCCTAACATAGAACATAGAGCTAATAACTGTATTAACTGTCATCTAAGAGCTGAATGGAAACTGCAAGGTATAAACTAGAGCATTGTTTTTTCCCCAGTCTTTGATTATCCTAGTGTTGCAAAAAGAGTTCATTTGGATAGAAATCAATTCTGGTTATTAAAGAGAATCCTCAACCATGGTATTACATTCTAAATTCAGAGTTTGTGTTTCTCCAGACCAACCACTATTAAACTATACTGCCTACTAGTATGGTTGTTATGTAACTTCTACACCTTGTAGTCCTTTATCTTATGTAAAACTTCCTATACAGTGATTTACACATGTATGATTGATTGTCTCTGTGTAATGTATGTGATGTAAAGTGCTCTGACAACCTACAATGGTATCAGTGGTGCCATACATCAAATTAAATGCATCTGAGAGAGAGAGAGTGTGGTTATGGAGACTTGAGGAGCACTGTTAAAGGGTGGTATTGAGGGAATCCGAGGCGAAAGGAGTCATTGCGGGGCACCAACAAATATTGTCGCACAGGGCTTCACCAGTGCTAAAGTCGGCCCTGCCCTTGAGGCCAGTCCACCTCATCCATTGGTACCTCTATTGGCTTTGTTTCAGCAGCAACTCACCAGGGATCGGCAATGCAGGATTTGCACGCACACAAAACTAAGTTCACAAACTTCACGGTCTCTCTGCTTCATGCACAAGCATTTTTGACATGTGCTGCCTCCTTTGGGGCACTGAAATTATGCAGCAATGGGGGACAAAATTATGTCAGTGTTGACTAAATTATGCGGCAATAGAAAGGCTACAGCGTAATGCAGCATATTTTCTGATACTTTATTATTTTGACATTTTTACACATGCTAACCGTCTCTGCAAAGATTCTGCCTTATTAGTACCAGTAACATACAAATGTAGCAGTGAGAAAGGCGACCAGTCAACCTTTGCAAAGGGCCCGCCACTTCTCAGGAAGACCAGTAACATCTTTTAGTAACTTTTTATCCATTTGAGCTACAAACAAATTATTGGTTAAACTCGTCAAATTATGCAGCAGATGATGAATTAGGTGGCAAATATTGCATAGTCATATTTACATAGTAAACATATGCAAACTAGGATATTTTGCCATTCATGTTTGAACTGCTCTTGTAGAAAAAGTGAGAAGTGCTGATGACAGAAACTTCATGCTCGGAGACAAATGGCTTGTGACTCCACTTCTAAGTGTATTTGAGGCATTTTGTGATTGGAAAAATATCCCACTTTCTGAATGTCAACAACTCATATTATAGCCTTATAGCCCGCCGTAGCGGGCTATACCGGCTGTTAAAGGCCCGCTCCAGCGTTTAAGGCCCGAGCCGAAGCTACGAAGGGCTATAAGGCTATTAGAACTTTCTGCCACTAGAGGGCAGAATGTTCTAACAAATTAAACAAAGGCTTTAGGGAGCGCGAGGGGATTGAAATCCCCTCAGGCTCCCTGAAGCCTTTCTTCACAGCCACAGCTGTGAACAAAGAAGCAAAGAAGCATTGGAATGCTGGAGCTCCGGGGTTATACCAGCCATTATAAGCCCGACGCTACTCTATTGTTTTCAATGGAGCTTCCAACATTCCAATGTTCTAATATACCTTAAATAGACGTGCAGCCATTGGTTGAATTAAATAGCGTAATACGCTGTAACTGGGTAGTGAAATGCCAAACAAATACTAAAAATTAGAATGATTTGCTCTTTCTGGCCACACCTCTGACTCCGCCAACTGACCCAATCCTTGGGTTATTCCCGCACTCTAATTCTCCGCCCCCAGTTCCCCTACTTTTTTTCCCCCACTTCGACCACTGGCGCTCCCTCTCCAGAGCTCACAGCCCACGAGCCAGTTTATGTTCAAGGTGGGCTCGGAACCCCATCTCTGGAACCCCACCAAAGAAGGCAACGGGGAGAGCCTCATCACACCCCCCCCCCCCATGAAGAGAGGAAAGGGGCCCGGGACCCCATCTCTGGGACCCTGATGCCATATGCAGGGGAGCTCCGTCATGCCCCCTGCCTGGCAGAGAGAAAATCGTTCCTGGATCCTTTCTCTGGGCCCCCAATGACGAGGAAATAAGTGGAAGCGCTACTACACTCCCATTATCTGTAGTGAGAATGACCCTGTGACTCGTTTCTGGGGGGAGCGCACAACCACCATGGAGACACCGTGCCAACATGGAGTGGAGAGGGGAGCAGCACGTTGGCATCTCCCATGCCGGCAAAGGAGAATGCTGACTGGGATGGGCTCCCTGAGCTGCCCCCTACGATGTGGCCATGTGGGGTGCCCGGGTGGGATGGGTCACCCCCAACAAAAAAAGAAAAGCAGGAAAACAAAAGAAGCTGTGTGGCTCGATGCCCGCGGCAATCAAGGAACGTGGCCTGAGCTGCCTTATTAATATTCATGCTCCTTCGCAGGAGCGTCCTAAAATGAACTGTGGGGCTCATCTCTGCCCAAAGGTTTCTGTTTAGGCTCTGGACACTGGGCAAGAAAGCAGTCCTTGAGCCATTCTCCAAGGGAGAGGAAAACAGAAGAGGAAGTGAAGACAGCACTAGCTGACTAAAGAGAAGCAAGCAAATAAGAGTCACAATGAAGTCACCCAGTGATAACCAGTGGAGTAATGGGCAGGCTCTAAGCCCACTGTAAGTAAACGAAATATATTGCAAGCGACAGCCATGCTCTTTCTCAGGCGAGGCCTAAAAGGGAGGGGGAGGAGGGTTTTAAAAGAAGTGGATGAGGGAGGAGAGGATCAGGATTGGAACAGGACAGTAGAAGTGTAGAGTTGGACACAGGCAGGGGCGGTGCGACAAAGTGAAGAGGAAGTGAAATAGGTTTACAGGGGGCAGGGGGGAAGATACCACAAGACTAAGACACATCGAGAGGAGGAAGAAGTAAATACAATTTTATGGAACATGGCTGCTAGGTCCTTCTAGTCTTGCATTCCAGATCTGCATTGGCTGCAGGGGACACCGGGAAATCCTCCTGATAGGCAGATGAATCAATGGCTGGTTTCAGAGTCAGTGGGGTCCTGGATTTCCAGCCAGTGCTAGAATTGGAAAACATTTACTCAGAAATTCTATAAATTGGGGGTTAAGGTGTGGCAGCGGAATTTGGATGGAATCATGAGGAGCGAAGTCATGAAAAGCAGAGTCTGACGATCAACTTATATATATTATTTTTAAATACACTGGAACAAAGAAATTGGCAACAAGAACAAATGTGACAGTAAATCTGTTCTGGCTTACTGAATTGGTCATAAAGAGGCTTCATTATAATATATCTAATGGGGATAAGGCACCTGCTGCATAAATCATTGTGTGCTCAGCAATTAAATAACATCAGGGTATACCCATTACCTGCACTGTTACCAGATCATTCTGCCCTGACTACAGCTCTAAGGAATGGGCACGTATATGATTACTGCTGTAGAGAAATATTTCCCCTGGGTAGTATGGCAGTATTTGACTGGATTCGATAGTCCAGTCCAGATCTTGCGGGAGACCGGAGACCGGAGAGAGCAGCAGCTGCAGTGGTAGCTGCGGTAGCAGCGGCAGCGAAGCGGGAGACCAGGAGAACAGTGCCCCGTGAAAACCGCGAGCCGTGAGCCGCTCTAGGAGCCGTACCAGGAGCTGCGGCGAAGGTCACAGCGGGAGCAGTCCTCGTCTACCGGCTTGAGCTTTTTCGGGAGGTGACTTCTGCTCGGGTGGTATTTTGGTGGCCCAGGTTGGAGCGGTGGATTGCGGAGCAAGTCGGGCGCAAGCAGAGCAGCAGGGCGGGAAGCGGCGGAAAGCGACTAGCTGTCTTCCCGCTTCACCTGTGACACTGCCCCCACTGTAGAGGTGCTTTAGCGCCTCTAAACCCCCATCTCAAGCCTGAGCCCGAGCCCCCCTGCCCCCCTGGTCCCGCCGAGTCGCTCCGTTGGTGAGAACGTGAGTGAGTTCGAGGTAGCGGAGGCAGGTGGCTTTTGTGGATTCTGTGGCCGCCTTCTCCTGGAGCAGCAGCAGACAGCGCAGGCAGCGCGAGGCACCGATTCTGGGAAGGTCTGGGCGGTGCGTGGCGGTTGGAGCGGCTGGTTCAGGAGCCCTGACTCATCGATTCACGGTGCAAGCGGATGCAAGAAGGGTGGTAAGACACCAGAACGGCTCATCCACCGGAGCGGGTGAGCTAGATGGTCTAGGTGGACCAAGACCCTTCTGAATTAAACCACTAGGCGGAAGGAAGGAGGGGGAAATTTTCTGGTTGCATTAAAGACCCCCGCAAGGTTTTGATCAAACTTTAACCACGGAATCACCAATTTTCATATTAATAGGATTGGATTAAACTTTAAAAACACCATTACAAAGCAGGCAAGCGGTGTAAAGTGAGCCCCCCCGACGTTGAAGCCTTAACGGAGCATGCGCTTCTATGACTACAGATCATCTGCAAAAAGTCAAAGGCAAAGTCTAAATCTAAACCTAAGCCAAGTTCAAAACTACGTCTAAGTTATAAAGGAAGTCCCAGGTTAGTTACAAAATAAAACAGGAACATAAACTTACTTACGTCGCCATCCTGATAAACATGCCCACTTAGACCTGCACGGTTTAGGAGTTCATTTACCCCCTGCTTCTAAAAAATCTAGCAGCTTTACACAGAACTGCTCTTAAGCACGAAGATCCAGCGAGCAACACCAACTGGTAATCCCCAGAGCCAAGAAGGTTAGATGGGGGTCCAAAGCTTTTTCCATATTGGCACCTCTAATGTGGAATTCACTCCCCCTTGAAATCAAACGACTTCCTTCCCTTGACCTCTTTAGGAAGTCCTTGAAAACTTGGCTCTTTATTAAGGCATACCAGTAGGTTCTGTTTCTGTCTGCTATCAGCTCTATATTTTGGTTTAGGCGCCTTGACGCCCACTGGGCATAGCTGCGCATTATAAATAATATTTCATTCATTCATTCATTCATCCTTGCTCTGGCGTCAGGTTCTCTGGTGCTAGTTCAAGCAAGGGGCTGCTCAAATGAGATCAGGGACAATCCGCCAAGCGGTAACGGGCAGAAAAACAAGCAAAAAATCTAAAAATAAAAAACCTAAAGACGAGGTTTCACTGTTTAATCAATCAACAAAGGAAAAAGGTTCAAGGGAGAGGCTGGTTTCTGTTCCAACACCAACAATAACAATGCCAAACCTAAAAAATAAAACAGGGATCCGCAAATTCTTCCTGTTGAAGGACCCAATGGCGGCAATATCCGCTCCAACAATTGAAGCCGCCCAGCTGCCAAGTCCAATACGCCCGACAAATCAAGAGCTAACCCCTTTCGTATTTTAGAAGACTCCATTACCGCCACGCATAGGGATCCATCCCCACAAAAAAAGAAGGTTTGTCCAGAAGAGGGAAAGTCACTAACTACAATAGCGCAGGTCCATCAGACAACGCCTTCAACTTCAGTTACTACATTCACAAACAATTTAGAAATGCTCATTAAAACTCCTCACTCATACATACTCAAGCAAGTGGATAACGCTGTACTAGAGGGGGGTACCGAGATCCTTACAGAAAGGAGTGCCCGGTTTTACCCCAACACAAGTTCTGCAGCCCACCATCTAGCCATGGATTGCAATATACCGTCAACAGGTCCAAAGGTAGTAAAACATTCGGCTTTTCTCAAGGAAGAAGGTTTCCTCAACTCAAAAGAGTCACTCGCTTCAAAGGAACAATTAACAAACACTCTTGTACAGGTTCGCTCCATGGAAGAAGTACCTGCCAAACTACTTTCCTTGCTAAACGACTTTAACTTGGTGGAAATCTTGGAATTACTGGAACCCAAGAACCAGGAAATAAATCCTTTAGGAAACAATTTGCAACCAGATTTAAGCAATAAAACTCCACAAGGAACACCCACAATAGCCGCATCGACACCTCTAAACTCACCTGGTAAATTAGCCTCTCAGAACTTAGGACCTGTGGAAGATTTCCAAGGCTCCTCCAGAGCAAGTCATCAAAATATCTCCCCACCAATAACTATTTCTTCAGTTAGCAGGATTGAGCTGGGGTCGGAAATCTCGACGAACCACAACGAAAATCAGTCAAACGCACATTGGTCCCAATCGCTAATTCATTCTTTGGATCAAGCTATAAGGGTTCTTAACTTCCAATCAGACAAATTTGGATGTTCAAATTGACCTTGTTAACCTCATTGCAAGTCATATTTCTGGCATAAATACCAAAATGGATTTAATAACATCGTTATTAACAAGTAGGGGAATGAAGGATCAGCAAACAGATAATAACAGCCAACCTTCTAGCTGTGGCTGTGGTTCTATTATAGAGAAGCTGTCATCCCTCCCAGAAATCCTAAAGGACATCTTAGGGGAAGTAAAACAATCTTGCTTTAGTAAACAGTCTTCCCAACTGCAAAAAACTGTTGAACAAGAGGCAAAAACAAATAACCCTAACCAATCAATAGCGGGAACCAAAAACGCAAATAATACAGAGAGAGCGGATCACCAGACTCAAATAGATCTAACAGATCCCCATATAGACGCTCCCTTAATCCCTTTTAAGGCCTCGGGGGGACCGAACCCTACAAAACGAGAAAGAAAGCGTGCAAGGAAGGCTCGGCCTGAACAAAACAAACAGTTAAGTCCTGTTTTGAAGAACACCACATCGCAAGTTACACTAAAAGCTAGTCAAGAGAAAAAATTCCTCATTTCCCCTTACGGGGAATCACATCCGGATTCAGAAAACGCAAATACCTCCCAGGTTCTTAGCGAAACACAACAAAGCACTATCTCTCCTGTGCTTCCCCAAAAGAAAGTTTATTTCTTTCAAAAGAGTAATTGGTCTATAGAGGGCAATGCATGCCAGGAATCTATCCAGGAAGTGCACCAATTGGAAAACAACGAAACCATAGAAAAAGAGGCTCCCGGAAATACAATTCAAGTGTCGGGCAAAAGTGATTTTAGCCGAAAAAGTGGCCCAAATGGGGATACACAGGAAATGAAAAAAGGTCTAGTAGTGGGAGTTCGGTTTCCACCCCCAGACAGGTTGCCTCAGGCACCTTCATCCCCCAGAGCCCAAAAATTCACCAACGAAATAGAGATCACAATAAGTGGAACAGCCCGACACTGCAAGCTCCACCATCAGGATCTCGGCCCAGAACAAAATGACACCAATATGATTAGTAAACTGGGCCCGTTGGAACGGACAACGGAAGAGAAACAAGCTGATCCGAAGGTCTGCGAACTGCGACCTCCTAAGGGCCCGCTTCTAACAACCACCTCAGAGCGGGGAAGCAAGGAAAATTCACATTCACACTCCAACGTCCAAAATGAAGCAGATGGGGCCGAATTGAAACTGTTATTTGTTCCCGAATACAAGTCCACTGGACCTCAAGAAATATTAAACAGAGGGAACCTACTGAGGCTATTTAAAGAAATTCCAGAATTAAAAGCTATCCATTCTGGAGATCTAATAGCCGTGGAATTTAAACAAAGGGCGGGAATCGAAGAGACCGTGACTACTTGGGCCTCAAAGGGCCTGGTGGATAGAATTCACTCAACAAGCACAAGGTTTGGTGCATGGGGTATTATGTTGAAGGCTTACAACCACCCAAGATATCCGCATCCTCTCCTTAAAAATTCTAAAGACGCGGACCCGCCAGAGAGAATCAATCTCACATGTGTGCGAGGTGCACGTTCAAATTCTCCCGTCAGGCTAAGTAATGATGACAGGTTAAACATAATAGGAAGCATTAGAAGTCCGGTAGGAAGTATCCTGGAGTTCAGAGATTGGTCCTGGGTGTCTAAAACATTAAATAACAAGCATACCTAATGAAGAAAGGAAAAACTTAATAGGAGAAGGGAGGCCGGTCTCCAGGCAGGAAGAGGCACACACAGTCAACATCTGGATTTGTTCATGGAATGTCCATGGCTTTAAAGACATGGGGCAGGACAACGAAACACTAACTTTCTTTACCCATCATGACATCATCATGCTTCAGGAAACTTGGAATATGTCAATAATTTCCCTTCCAGGATTTATAGACTTCCACATTCTAGCCGAAAGATACTCAAGATTTGGGCACCCCAGAGGGGGCCTCTCAAACTATGTAAACCAAAACCTGGATTGGTCATCGGAAGTACTGGACATGGGGATTGCATGGGTCCAAGTGACCAAACTAAGCAGCAGATACTCGCCCGAAGAACATATGCGGCAATTATTAGCAATCAATGTCTATATCCATCTGGAAAGGAAAGAGCAGAATGAAAAATATATGACCCTGATAACTCTAATAAAAACACTGCAGAAAAGTCATCGGTACTGCCAAATTATCATCTCGGGCGATTTCAATTGTAATCTAATAACTAGCACCTTGCATGATAGCAAAAGGCAAGATAAACAGGGAGATAAAATGTTAGTAAAACAACTTCAATCTTTTGGCCTAACAATCCTGAATGGAAAAACCCTGGGTGATATTCCAGCGGCAGTCACATTTCTGAGTGGAAATACTGCTTCAACGATTGATTTTGTTATTCTAAGTAATAACCTGCTCCCGCAAGTTGATACCCTCAAAGTTTTACCCCGAGTTGAGAGTGACCACCTTCCTCTTATTGTAAAAATGAACATCAAAGCTAAACTTGCTCAAAAAATCAAATCCATAGTGCTTTACCCAGAAAAATGTAACCTTCGAAAACTTAATTGGTTGGGAGAATGTCCACAACTTATTCAAGAGACAGCCAGGCAATTTTTGGACAATGAGGTTACTCATCCTGAAGCAGATTACGTTAAACCCTGGGAACAGCTGGTCGAGTTATTAGTTCAAAGATTCCCAGCTACGAGGGGTTGCAACTCAAGGCCAGTTATTAAAAGAGAGCCCTGGTTCAACTACGAGCTAAGAGAACAAAAAAGAGGGATCGCACGAGAGGTGCGTTCTCAACTACGTGCAGCAAAAACAGGCAGGAAATCTGAAAAATGGAGGTTGTGCCAACTGAGGAGCAAATACAGGAAGAACTTGAAAAGCGCAAAATCAGCGTATAAGAGGGGCATTTGGTTACACCTATTGACCGCTAGTAAAAAGTCTAACAGCAGCGACTTCTGGAGCATCATAAACAAATTGTCATCAGGCAAAAATTACAGCAAGAAGCTGGAATCAGTCAAGAAACATGGGTTCACCATGTCAAATACTTGTACAACAATACAGAAATAGGCTCCACAGAAGAGCAAAATGGGCAGCTTCCTGAACAGGAGGCAAAACAATTAGCTCCTGACCTGGTCAATTTTGTAGAATCTGCAGTAAGCTCAGAAGCATTTAGCCACGAGCTAACCAATGAAAAGGAGCTAAGAACTTTCATATTAAAACTTAATACCAATGGACTTCCAAACGCGATTTTCAAGAGCGACCCAGCCTTTTGGTCAGTTCGTCTTACTCCCGTCTTAAATGAGATCTATACACGATCTAATGCTCCGGTGTCCTGGAAAGGGAATATTATTCACCCTATATTTAAAAAGGGTGACCTCTGCAATCCGGGTAATTATAGATTGATCTCATTGATAGACGTGGAGGCTAAGCTCTATGCTTCTTGTCTTCTGGTCCATCTTCAAGATTGGATGGAAGAGAAGAAAACAATTCCAAAGTTCCAGACGGGCTTCAGGCACGGGATGGGCACCCTAACTAACTTGTCAATTCTAGCCCTTTTAACGGAAAAAGCACAAAGAAAGAAATCACGATTATTTGCATGCTTCGTGGATATTAAATCTGCCTTTGATCGAGTTAATAGGGGCCAACTTTGGAAGAAACTCAGGGCTTGGGGATTGCCGAGCATAATGCTTAGTGCCATAACCAACTTATACTCGGATACTTGGGCCAGAGTAAAGCTGGGCGACGGATATAGCACAACTCCTAGGATTCAGACGCAGCAAGGTTTGAAACAAGGATGCGTTCTAGCTCCCAGCCTCTTTAATTTGTTTCTTTCAGATATTGCACAGCACCTGGAAAAAGCCGATTGTCATCCTCCTAAAATGGCCAACGAGTCAATCGCCATTTTACAATATGCAGACGACATCGTATTGCTGAGCCAACCCCAAATTGGTATACAGAGATCCATAAACAATTTAGTAATCTACCTGGAGCAGGAACATCTCGAACTAAATAAAGAAAAAACAAAAATCATTCGACTAGTGGATCATAAAAAAGCGAAATTTAAATGGTCGGCTAATGGGGCAACAGTGGACGAACAGCATTCCTACAAATACCTTGGCGTAACAATAGGGCAAAATGCCTCCCACAAAGATAATAAATTGGCTCTCAAAGCAAAAGCTCAATCATTAATTTACTCGTATAAGCTTCTACGTAAAAAAATCGACTACCGAATTACATGTTTTTGTTAAAAACAATGGCCGCACAAATTTTGCCTAGTCTATCGTATGGTTTGGTCACCTGGTGTGGTAAGGAAGCTATCTTGCTAAACGAGCTATTGTTAAGGATTTATAAGGCCGTCTTTGCATTGCCTAAATCTGCATCTCCAGCTCAGTTCCGTCTGGAATTTGGCCTTCAGCACCAAAAATTCAGAGGAATGAGCGGTTTCGTTAAATTGTGTCATAAATTTCGCTCTTCTGCATCCGACTCTATAAATAGATTATGTTGGGATGAAATTAGGGATCAGATGAACTTTGAAACACCGACGTCATGGGACAACTTCCTGAAAACATCCTTGGACGAGCTGGAATTACAAACTGCATGGGAAAAAGTGGATGACAATGCAACTTTCAGCAAAGCTGCAAACGCATCAGCAAAAAGGGAATCTCTGCTGGCAGATAAAAAAGAACTTAGCAAACGCCGGCACGGATGGACAGTTATCAACTCATATAAAA
Source organism: Triturus cristatus (assembly GCF_964204655.1). Classification (NCBI taxonomy): domain Eukaryota; kingdom Metazoa; phylum Chordata; class Amphibia; order Caudata; family Salamandridae; genus Triturus; species Triturus cristatus. Next base: position 300,940,759 of record NC_140581.1, read on the forward strand.
CCTTAAGGCCTCAAGCTTATTTATCTGCTCATTTTAGCCAGCACATAAAAAAGAGTTTTACGAATTTCAGAATGGGAATGCACGATTCAAAAGACCTGTATCCAACTTGGAAAAAGCCCCTTTTATCTGAGAACTGCCGACTATGTGGTTATAAATCTGAAACATTAATCCACTTATTATGTGCTTGTCCAGCAGTTTTGCCTGAAAGGAGACAGTGCTTAAAACTTATTTTTAATGCCTTGGAAATTCGTTCGAGCAGGCAAGCGGTAATAAGATGGCTGGAGGGGACGTCCATCATCTTGGCCTGCCGCGGCGTCAAATACATGATAATGGTCAGAAAACTTTTATATCTCGCTGATGCCGTTCAATCTGGATTGTAGACATTTTTTCTTAGTCCTTCCACCATAATAATTAAGTGGGCAGCAAGCCGCGTCCCTTTGTCAGCTGAAATACACAGTAAAGTCAATCAAAGTCATTATCATTACGGTTTTCGTCGAGTAACATAGCCGCCATGTAAGCCCCGACTAGAAGGTTTTGGCGAGTAGGAATTATCGTAAATGTATTTAACGTAATGTCATAGTACTTTTTATACTCTTTGTAATTTTATCGTGATTTTATGTAAATATTGTTGGGGAATTGTAAAGATTTTAATTAATCAAACAATAAAAAAATGAATTGAATTGAATTGACTGGATTCCCTTTAGCACTACCTGCGAAATATATATATTTTTGGGGAAATATATCTACCAGTCCTACATCTCTGAACCCTCACAAAGTATGTTGTGTTTGCATAGTGGAAATTGAGCTGTTAAAACTTTTTCTAGGGCTACATTAACCTCCCTTTCTTGCAGCAGCACCACAGGGTACTTGATCTCCAATTTTACCATTAAAGCAGTAACATTACTATAGACCTCACTAAGGTTTAGTCTGTTTGAAAGCTAAAAGTGCAAAATCGGTGATCTGAGTTTACTTTGTGTTATGAAATGCTTGCTGCCACGGCCTTGGAGCTTTAAGGGCTTGAAGTAACACTCACAGGGGATGTATCTTAATATCTATTACTCATCTCAAACCTCATTCTACTACTCTTTTCAATGTACTACCCTATTTCTCACCATATACCTCTATCAATATATCCTCTACCGCTACTCTGAATCATCTCAAACTTCGTTATTCTACTCTTTTTAGTGCACTGCCCTATTTCTCACCCAATACCTCTATCAATATCCGCTACCTCCACTGTCTCATTCATCCCAAACCCCATACCACTACTATGATCCCCAAAATAACCCTTTCTAGACTCTTCCCTCCTCTACTCCTCCTTGCATCATCTCATACCGTTTTTACTATTCAGATCTCCCGAAAAATCCTTTCTAAACCCTTCCCTCTGACTCTTCACCTTCCACCTCCCCTTTATCATCCCAAACCCCCTCCTACTGCTATAAACTCGAAAAAATAAATTAAAGAAAATACTTTCTAGACCCTTCCCTCTTCTATCCCTCCACTACTCCTTTTCATTCCAAATAACAGACTAACCTGTGCAGAACTCAAATTAATTTCATATTTCCGTATACTAATCCCACTTTATCCTGTTTGGGTTCCAGAGTAGTGTGCGCTACAACACCTCATCAGGGGTAGCAAGCGCTATATAAAAGAAAACCTTTTCCCTCTTCTATCCCGCCGCCACTATCCTTCTCAATCCAAATAAAAGACTAATATATCCACCGCTCAAATTACCTTTGCATTTCACTATACTAATTCACCACTAATCCTTTACGGGTTCCGGAGTAGCGTGCTACTCGCCAAAAAAGTGCTTTGATACCTCGTCAGGGGTAGTAAGCGCTATATAAATGCAATTACAATACATCTTAGTACATATGTTGGTTCTCTACTCTTTACCTATGGTGTCACACACAGGCCCAACCCATGCACCAACTCAGACACTCTTGCTCCGGTCTCCTGAGGCGAAAAGCCGGGAGTTGATAACGCTGCTTTGTTTACCTGCATTTTAACTTTGTGTATTTTAAAACTCCCGCACTCAGGCACTTTAGGGCGACGTGCAGCGGACCTAGCGCTGTCACGTGACACCCTCTACCTGCCTTCATCGCCGCTTGCCACGCCCACTCTGTGGCCACGCCCCCTTCCCGCCTTACTTATTGTGCGGATTCACGAGCGCTCATCTGGCTCCGGTCTCCTGAGGCGAAAAGCCGGGAGTTGATAACGCTGCTTTGTTTACCTGCATTTTAACTTTGTGTATTTTAAAACTCCCGCACTCAGGCACTTTAGGGCGACGTGCAGCGGACCTAGCGCTGTCACGTGACACCCTCTACCTGCCTTCATCGCCGCTAGCCACGCCCACTCTGTGGCCACGCCCCCTTCCCGCCTTACTTATTGCGCGGATTCACGAGCGCTCATCTGGCTCCGGTCTCCTGAGGCGAAAAGCCGGGAGTTGATAACGCTGCTTTGTTTACCTGCATTTTAACTTTGTGTATTTTAAAACTCCCGCACTCAGGCACTTTAGGGCGACGTGCAGCGGACTTAGCGCTGTCACGTGACACCCTCTACCTGCCTTCATCGCCGCTAGCCACGCCCACTCTGTGGCCACGCCCCCTTCCCGCCTTACTTATTGCGCGGATTCACGAGCGCTCATCTGGCTCCGGTCTCCTGAGGCGAAAAGCCGGGAGTTGATAACGCTGCTTTGTTTACCTGCATTTTAACTTTGTGTATTTTAAAACTCCCGCACTCAGGCACTTTAGGGCGACGTGCAGCGGACCTAGCGCTGTCACGTGACACCCTCTACCTGCCTTCATCGCCGCTAGCCACGCCCACTCTGTGGCCACGCCCCCTTCCCGCCTTACTTATTGTGCGGATTCACGAGCGCTCATCTGGCTCCGGTCTCCTGAGGCGAAAAGCCGGGAGTTGATAACGCTGCTTTGTTTACCTGCATTTTAACTTTGTGTATTTTAAAACTCCCGCACTCAGGCACTTTAGGGCGACGTGCAGCGGACCTAGCGCTGTCACGTGACACCCTCTACCTGCCTTCATCGCCGCTAGCCACGCCCACTCTGTGGCCACGCCCCCTTCCCGCCTTACTTATTGCGCGGATTCACGAGCGCTCATCTGGCTCCGGTCTCCTGAGGCGAAAAGCCGGGAGTTGATAACGCTGCTTTGTTTACCTGCATTTTAACTTTGTGTATTTTAAAACTCCCGCACTCAGGCACTTTAGGGCGACGTGCAGCGGACCTAGCGCTGTCACGTGATACCCTCTACCTGCCTTCATCGCCGCTAGCCACGCCCACTCTGTGGCCACGCCCCCTTCCCGCCCTAAACGGCCCATTACTTAAATGTGCATCCCCAGAACGCGCAGCGGACGAGCGCAGCGGGCGCGACGAATGCGCGCCGAAGTTGCGCCTAAGTTAAGCCCGTCTGCGCCCGTCCGGGACTGGCCGGGACTAGGGGCGCCTCACCCTGCCCCACTCATTACCTACACCCCGGACCTACTTCGTAGCTACCAGGGCCCCTGGCCCATCTCGGCCACAACAATTCTCCGCATTTCTGCTCTTGGCATAACTCCCCCCACCCCCCTGTCTCGCCCTCGTCCCACAGTCGATACTTCTCCCACGATTTGTGAGTCAGTTCCTTTGCCAACCCCTAAAAACCTCACTGCCTTTTATCTTAATACTCGGTCTGCTATTGCCCACGCGCACGAACTGTCGGTCCTGTTGGACCTTCATGCTCCTGATCTCCTTTTCTTAACCGAGACCTGGTTCTGCGATGACTCCCTCCCTGCCCTCCTATCCACCTTACCGGCCTCCTATTATGCCCTTAGGGCGGATCGTTCTTCAGGCAGAGCCGGGGGCGGCGTGGCGGTCATCGCACGTACCGATCTCCCTTTTCAAGTTCTATCCTTACCCATTATTGCCACCACCGAATTTCTGGTGATTCGCACAGTTTCCACCTCTCCCCCTCTAACCTGCTTCCTCACCTACCGTCCCCCCCAGTCCCCCCTACAGTTTCTCCCTGACTTTTTGGAGGTCTTGGCCACCATTACAGTCAATAATTCCTCCATCTTGCTCCTTGGCGATTTTAATTTCTGGCCCTTTGATCCCGCCGAATGTCCGTCATCAAAGGAATTTTCCGAAACCCTTCACTCCCTCAACTTTATATCTCATGTTCACTCCCCCACCCACATTAAAGGTCATCGGCTTGACCAGATCTGGTCCCTGAACTGCGCTGTGGAATCACTTTCTATTTCCCCCTGTTCTTGGTCTGACCACCACCTGATCTCCTTTCTCCTTCCTATTTTTCCTCCAGCTAAGCCCCCCCGGCCCAAAAACATCTGGGTCCGATCATGGGGCCGTGTCAATCTTGAGAATCTCTCTTCTCTCCTTACCCGCTCTCTCCCCTCTCTTCAGGGCCTTACCACTGCCTCCCAGGTTGATGCCATAGATCAGTGGCTCTCCCATAGCCGCGACTCCGTTGCCCCGCTCAAGCGCATCTCTTCCAAACGCGACAAAGACGCTAATCGGTGGTTTAACAAAGAGCTTAAAACCACCAAACTAACAGTCCGCCGCGCGGAGCGGGCTTGGAGGAGAAACTATTGCCCCACTCTGAAACTGGAATACACCAACATCCTGAGCCAGTACAAAAAAGGTATCTTGGAGGCTAAAACATCTTATTTCTCCTCCAAGATTTTAGCAGCAGAGAACCAGTCCAAGGAGATATTTACCATCGTTCATAACCTGGCGTTCTCGGACAGAACTACTTTAAAACCAGTCCCGTCTGAAGATCTCTGCCTCTCTCTCAATGATTATTTCATTCAGAAAATTGCAACCATCAAGTCCAACATCCCTCCTCCTTCCCCATCTTTTGATGATCCTCGATGTCCTCCCCCCAAAGGCGCACTGACCACCTTTCCTCCTATCACTCAGGAAAGTCTGACCTCTTTGGTGCCTTTGATCAAATCTGGCTCCCCGCACGATCCCTGTCCTGCCCACATCTTCCGTCACATCTTTGTTTCTTGCCCAGACCCTCCCCTTCACCTCCTAAACAGCTCCCTTTCTCAAGGCATAGTCCCCAGCTCCCTGAAATCCGCGGTAATTGTGCCCATTCTGAAAAAAACGGGGGCAGATCCTTCTGTCCCAGCCAATTTCCGCCCCATCTCCCTTTTGCCATTTCTGGCTAAAGTGCTCGAGCGCCACGTCACCTGCGCCCTGAGTTCCTTTGTGGAGAAGCACGGAGCCCTTGCCCCCCGCCAAGCTGGCTTCCGCCCCGCACACTCTACGGAGTCCGTTGTTATGTCGGTTCTAGACACCCTCAGGGAGGGTATGGATACTAATCAGCACCAGGCCCTTGTGCTCCTCGATCTCTCAGCCGCCTTTGATACAGTGGATTATAACATCTTACTCTCCCGTATCGGGGCGGCGGGGATCGGGGGGACTGCCCTGGTCTGGTTATCCTCCTTCCTGAGCAACCGCACCCAGGCTGTCCGCCTGGGTGATTTCACAGCGGACATCCGGAAAGTTCAGTGCGGGGTCCCCCAAGGTTCCTCTCTCTCTCCCCTTTTGTTTAATTTGTATATTGCCCCTTTGATTTTTTCTCTTCAACAGATGGAGGTCACCGTATTCAATTATGCGGATGACCTCCAGCTGGTCTTTAATCTTTCTTCTCCCTCTGCTGTTCTTAATTTCCAAACTGTCATGCTCCATATCAGGGACTGGATGAACCACAACCACCTTAAACTCAACCCTGATAAAACCGAGTTGGTGTTGACGGGCGGTTCATCCAGCCCCTGGTCCCCTCTTTTCTGGCCCCCCTCCCTTGGTCCTTCTCCTGCTCCTTCTTCCTCAGTTAAAACTTTAGGCATAAAACTTAACTCTCAACTCACCCTTCACTCCCAGGTTAGCTCTGTGGTATCTTCCTCCTTTCTCTCACTGCGCACTATACGCAGGGTGTCCCGCTTCTTCACTTTCTCTGCCCTCAAACTCATTATCTTGGCCATGGTGGTGTCCCGCCTGGACTATGGGAACGCCCTGTATGCCGGCATCCCTGCATACAGTTTGCGTCGCCTACAACAGATACAAAACCAGGCGGCTCGCCTGGTTTTCAATCTCCCTAAATTTCATCATTCCACCCCACTTCTGAATTCACTACATTGGCTCCCCGTGCGAGCAAGAATTCAATTCAAACTCGCATCCATCACTTTTCTGGCCCGATCGGGATTGGCGCCAGCCTTCATCTCCTCTGAGATTGTCTCATATATCCCCACCAGGGCTCTACGTTCCTCCTCCCAGTCCCTCCTCACCATCCCACGCTTCCGGAGAAAGAAGTGGGGAGGATCCAAATTTGCTATTCTTGCCCCCACCCTCTGGAATTCCCTTCCCCTTGAACTTCGCTCCATCACCCTCTATTCACAGTTCCGGAAATGTCTTAAAACCCACTTATTTACAAAGTCCTTTGAATAAACGCTCCCCCTTCCCTCCCTGCCTCTAACCTCAGTCCCCGTCAGCCATAGCACCAAGAAACCGCTGGTATACGTGCGCTCTAAAAATACTTTCAAACTCAAACTCAAACTTGATTCAGATGTAAAGATGTATGTGTTATATAAAACATAATCATTATACAGTAAAGTTTACAGTTAAAAAATCAACAATTGTAATGCATGTTTTTTGTAATAGCTATAAGTACACTCCTATGCAACCCAAATGAAATTTGTAGCCAAACAATAAATTGTGATATCAAAATCTGCATTGTGCCTGCCTCAATAAGAAATTGAAAATATTGTAAATAACGACCATTGTGACCTTACTTGTTGACATTTATTGGTCACACAGAACACGTGTTGAGATATATTGGTGTCATGTGGCATGTTTTGGACCAGTTATACAAAGTAAGCTAAGTCAGCACATAATCAAATTCTCTTTAAATTTCTGTATAATTTGAAATTAAAAAATGTGTATTTTTTCGATCAATTTTGTTCTCTCTGGGTTTTTTTCCCCGAAGGTAGTACATACACAAAACATTAGGGGGTAGATTCACAAGAACGTGTGATAACTACCGCAAGAATAGCCTAACGCAACTCTCAACATCAGAGCCCATCGCGGAAAAATTATGCCGTGCCAACAAAGTATTCACAACGCTGCGGTAGCATGCGATAGTCACCTAATAACGTGTCGAATGGCCGCGCAAAATCCAATGCCACGCCGCAGAAATGCAAAACGCGAACGCAAAAAAACATGCGATGAGGCCAATCGCGGTACAAAAAGTAGCGAAAACCAGCCACAGGCCTGCAAATACCATGCGTCTGGCGGGAAAATGCACCATAAAAACCACAGAAACAACACACCAGAAAAAAGCCAAAGAACGTAGCAACATGGATGCACCCTGACCCAGTGCAGAGGCCAACGAGAACCCGACAACCCCCACAGACCACCAGCAAGGAACAACGGGGTCGGGGGAAGGCCAAGGAGAAGAGAGAGAGAGGAAGACTGGGTGCAGACCGCAGGAAATCAAGACCAGCGTCACAGAGGTGACAGAACACTACCAGCAACTGACCCACAAGAAGACCACCTGGAATGCAGTCGGAGTGCCGAGGAGGCCAATCCAGGAGGCCAAGAGATGCCGGCATGACGTGACAACCTAAACCAGGCACAAACCCGCTACCAACAGGAAGGAAGCAATGGCAACAGGAGGTGGGAGTCCTGCGCCACAGGAGGACATGGAGAAAACCAAGGCCACAGTCATCAGTGTGGTGACGGTGCAAGGAGTAGGGGGTACGGACACAGCTCGAGAGGACGTGCCACAACATCAACAGGGAGAGTAACCAACAGGGACTGGGGGGACGGGGGGAGATGGGCACAATGGCACACATGCACAACGAGGCATGGAACACTGCACACACACAATTACCCAGGATCATGTCCCTGATCCCCTTGGCACACTGCAGCACACACGCATAGCAAGAACAGCACACCCACATTGATGACAATGTGGTACAATGCGCATCGCCGATACTGCAGAACAGGGGACACAACTGGCTCCGCACATGCACAGAAACATGCCTACTACATCTGACAGAGCAGGACACTGTGAAATGGAAATGTAAGTGTATGACCTCACATTAGTCATGTAGTCCAAATGCACACTGTCCCGCAGCAGAATTCAGCACCTCACAAACAGTCACAATGTACATTGTCGTACAGTCTGCATGAAGACCAGAACAATGCACAAGCATACATGTCAACATGCATCTCCCCTTCACATTGCAGAGGGGCACACAACACCTCCAGCAGAGCACAGAAGACAACACATCTGTGATGCCGGAGAGGCCCACCACACCTTCGACAACAACTTCCTAAACAGACCATGGACATACCACGCAACCCACCACCAGGACTCGGGCAGCCAAGCTACGCAGAGGAGGGCATAGAGCCTACAACAGACCACACAGCAGGAAGCACCCGAAAACACAGCTGGTTCACAGCACTTCACCCACCCACACATGGCTCCCGGTTGCCATGTGTCAGCACGCCAAAAGGAGGTGGCCGAACAGGCGTGGGTAGGGTCCAAACCCATGGAAGGCAAACTAGATCATATACCTTGGTGTCCATTACACTTCAGGGACCACCCACACCCCACAAAGGAGACCCACACAGCCATAGAGATACATGTAAATGCTCATTCACAGTACAGAACCACGCCCAGGAGCACGCAAATAGCAGTCACACACCCACGTTGGCTCTGCCTACGATGGCCCAGCCCACTCCCCTTAGGAATTGAGTGGGTGATGACAAAACTACATGTCCAAGCTCCAACTCGGTGACTGCGGTGACATGCCTGCATCCGCTGTACACAGCACAATGTAATGTCATAGGGCCCAGGGCCCTCAGGCATACAACAAGACCACAGGGACAAACGCAGATATCATGTTGAACTGGCTACGGGCACGTGAGCCCGCCCCTTTATTGGCAAGGCCACGTGTACAGTGACGCCTGTGCTGGATATGTGTGGGGTGAGTGTAAGCCAGCACGCACGGAGTGCTTGGTGCTGGCAACCACTTGAACAGTGGACACCAGTGCAACGGGAACTGAAAACACCTGCATAACAGAGTCAACTGCTGAGCAACAAGGAGGGAGCCGGAGAAAGTCCAGAGGAAGCACAACATGTAAACAAAAGTGGCTGTGAGTTGTAGTGCACTGTGGTTGGGGAACTAGAGATGAGCGCGCTCATGTGAAGAAAAAGTCTTGGATTGTGTCCCTTCGAAATATTCCTAATGCAGATGCAGTGGGGTGTGTTAGACCTGTATTAGCTTCCTCAACAATGTCCCAGGTCTCCCACACTGCTTGAGATGACATTGCTGCGCAGCCTCTCCACAGCACAAAACAAAATCAGTAACGGATGATGGCTTGTGGTGCACTGAGTTAGTGGCACCTGGAGTGCTGAGCAGGGTATCAGTCTGATGATGGCATCCACAACAGGTGTTTTGCAAATCCCTAGGTCTGTCAGGACCACCGTTTCGACTCTGGAAAATGGCGGTTAGAGGTTAGATGTTGTCCTGGTGGAGGTGGCATGTGCCTCCTGCGGTGATGTGACGTCTGGGCCGGTCAGGAGTCGATTTCATGTGTGAGCCCTGGTGGATCGCAGTTGAGGCCAGAGAGAATGGACAGCGCAGAGGCCACAGACACAAGGCGTTGATGACACTAAGGCCATCGCCTTAGAGGCCATCCAATACCCCAGAAGAAGGGGTCCCGGACATGACCAGCACAGAGTTAGTGACCTCGGATGCACAGCAGTTGGCACAGGCACCCTGCCACGGGACGGTGACTTGTGGTGCAGTCAGATGGGCCATGCGACCTGAGCGGGTCCTCATCAATGTCCAAGGTGTATGTTGCGGAGTGTTGCGGAGGACAGTGGAAGGTGTCCTCCAGGGCATGAAGCGAAAGGTCTGATGTTATCCAGAAGCAGCAAATGGTGGAGTAGAATGCCACGGCCTCGTTTTTGCCACGAAGTCAGTATCACCGCCATGATGGCGACGACAACCTGAAGTCTATGTCGCCCCCCAAAGTCCAACCGGGGCTGAAAGGGATGCAGTCTGCGATGAGGCCTGTACAAAGACATAAAGTCTTCATTAAATAAATCGAGGCTGAATTTGAAGGTGTGTGTGACCTATTTGACTGCATTGTAGGCCAGGGCCAGCGGTCGGCAAGGGCCCACGGCCACCTGTCATTCTTTTGCAATGCAGATGGTTGCTGCCACCTGACCAAAGGGAGTACAGTGAAGTAGAATCTTCCTTTTCATGCGTACACGGAAAATGTATGATCAAGACTCAGTTCCAAATGTGTGACTTACTTATCCGTAGTGTAGGCGGAAGGCAGTAGTCAGCTGGGGACCACACACACCTGTCGTTGGCTCGCGATGCACAGTTAGTGGCAACAAGGCAGTTGTCGGTAGTGTTCGATCACCTCCGTGACGATGATCCTATTCCCTCCGGACTGCAACGCGCCATCCTCTCACGCCTCTCCTTGCGTGCGAAGATATGTAATCTGCCTTTGAAAAATCGATGTTCAGTTCCAATTCTGTGACCTACTCGTGCGCAGCGTAGGCCGAGGGCAATAGTCCGCGTAGGCCCACAGACACGTGTGGTTGTAATGCTATGCACAGAGTTGGTATCACCACGTCGAAGGGAGTACACTGATGTAAACTCTGCAATGAACATATGTACTCTGCCATTGTATAATCAAGACTCCGTCCCAAATATGTGACCTGCATGAACGTAGTGTAGGCCAGAGGCGGCAGTAGAGTACATCAACGTGAAAGGACTACAGTGGGCCTGTGTCGTGGAGGCCGTGATGGTCTGAGCGGCTGCCAAGGAAGAGGCCCTCGGGCTAGAAGCTTGCGCAGGCATGTGGTGGGCCCTCCTTGATGCACGCCAGTGTCAGAAGGTGATCAGTGTGGCCTGGCTGCGCAGGAGCAGGCCTGACGGGTTCAGGGTCCAGCGGGCCGGGGTACGGCAGGCGCACAGGATCGCAGGCAACTCACCTCACGAGGACGGCGTCGGCCTTGTGGCGTGGTGAGAGGTGCCGCCCTGGCAGTGACGTTGGGCTTCCCAGAAGAAGACCACGCCCAGGGCTACATGCTTTTTATTCACGCCCCTACGCTGGCCTGGGCCATCCCACTCCGCTCGCGCTTACGGGGGGGGGGGCGTAGCAGGCAATATTTCCGTGAACTTCCCCACTGGCTGGGGTGACATGGTGGCGTCCACTGTCCAGTACACTCCATACACCAGCGGTGTATGTCGCCATGGATATGGGTGTGTTCTGCATGCTGCAGTCTGTCCAGCACATCTCCGCCACTCTTGGCATTGTGTACTTTGCCAATCATGGTTACCCTGCCTCCCTCACACATGCCTGGTTGACACCTCTCCCCACTTTCGGCGATTGTGTGGCTTAGGTGCCATGCCGTTGATGGCTCATGTTCACAGCTTGCCCAGGTTACCGTTGTGAGTTGTTCTGTCGTGTCTGTTGGGTGGGCATGTTGTTTTGCATGTTGGTTGTGATTTTGTGTCGTATGCATTGCCACGTTCTGAGTTGCATGGTTGTGGAGTTGCGGTGATTTGGGTGTTCATTTTGTACTTGCCAAGGGACTGTGCATTTCCCTTGGTGCCATCCTGGGAACGCTGGGTGCTGATGGACTGTTGGAGGATGAAGGTATCATGCACACTGGCGGGGAATTTGGAGGCGACGTTGGTGGAGGTTCCACGGTGTTCGGTTGTTGCCTGCACATTGATGTGAGACGTGTGCTTTCTGTTGCGGTGATTGTGTGCAATGTCACCAGGGGGCACAGGTAGGACATGTGTGCTGTGGATTGCCCCCAACACGTGCGTGCATCCAGCTATGGCGTATGGTCCTTGCTTGGTCTCCAGCGGATCCTGCACATTATGTTGGATGTATGGGGACTGGGGTACCAGGCTGATGGTGATGTCCAGGACAGGTGTGAGGGACTGTGATGTGGCTGGCAATGTGACTCCTTCGACTCTGGTGGGTGTTTGTTGGAGGGTCCCAGGGCCAACAGGCCAGCACAGCCAGCAGCTTTGTGTGGAATGGGATGTTGGTTGTCCACTGTGTTGGTGCCGTCGGCCTGTTGGGCGTTGTTGGTCATGATGGTTGTCCTTTTGAGCCTGTAGTGGGCAATGACATTGTCAGGTGTTGGGTCTGTGAGGCTGGTGAGTAGCGCCATATCTAATAAGATATGGCCTTCTTAAGCTCTCGCCCCGTGCTGGCATACTTGAGGCTGCCTAGCACCAACACAGCAATCCTAGCACCATGGTGCAGGGGTGACTGCATTACTGGCAGGATTATTTTTGTGCAGGAAGGTACATCCTTTGAGGGATATTCCTCTTCCCATGTTTGTTTCAGAATGCAGGACACATAGAAAGAGGAAGTAACAATAAGAAATAAACATATTTCTCTTTGTGACACCTCTCTAGGAAAGGCGTAGCATTTGATGCATTTCCAGGCTTACTAGCTTTAGTAGCTCTGAGAACACACCAAAATGCATGGGTAGCTGCATGCAAATGCCCATGCTCCACCCATGGAACTCCTTCCCACTACAAGGTAACGCAGGGCAGCACTATTTTGTATTTACTAAACCACGCATAGCCACCCAAAGTGGCTTTGTGTAGCTTAGTAAAAGGCAAAAGAGATATTGGGGCAGATTTACAAGCCCCTTGCGCTGGCAGTCTGTCACTTTTTCTGACGCACTGGCAGCGCATTACAATGCCCCATATTTACAAGGACAGCAAAAGCCACCCTGTGTAGCTTTTCCAGTCCTTGCAAATATGGCCCCTTTACATGCAACACTTTGCGTGAAAGGGGCGTTCCAAGGGTGTTGCTGTGGGTAATCCCACGCAACACCAATGGAACCAGACACATTTCCAGATTTACGAAGATTCATAAACCTGGAAATGCGTCAGTTTGGTACGCCACTGGGTGGCGTAGCGAGGCGCAACGAGGAGAAGTGCTTTATTTCTCCTTGTTTTTTTCCTCTTTCAATGCGTGCTGCATTCTACAGCACACATTGAAAGAGGAAAATGCCTGTAGTGATTGTTTTCGTGCAGGAAGGTGCCCCCTCCTGCACAAAAACAATCTCCCCATGACGCAGGCATCCTTGCACCATGGTGCAAGGGTGCCTGCACCGGCGCATGGCAGCAGTTTGTGCGCCAGCGCAGGGGAGAGCACAGGAAAACTACATATTCTTGTAAATATGTCGCATTCCTGTGCTCTGAAGGTGCGCAGCCAAAGGGCTTGCGGTGCCAAGCTCCGGCACCTTCTTGTAAATCTGCCCCTTTGCATCTGGGCTGCGCCACAAAAGAGACGCAAACCAGAAGCAAAACCTTAGTAAATCTGCCCCTTGATTTGGAAGATGCTATGTGAACCCTCAAAAATACATGCTTTCATGGCATCAGTAATTTGCACAGAATGCTCAACATGATAGGGCTGATGGATGAGTAGCAAACAACATATATTATAGCGCATTGAAGATCTTGGCTAGAAAAGCTGCAATCAGAATGTCGTTTGGCAAAAACATTGAAAAAGTACGATGGTCACTGCTATTACCTACTTACACCTCGCATCTATCTCAAAACTATGTAGGAATGAACCTGAAACAACCAGTCACATCCAAGGGTATGAGGTGCAGGTTTTTACTTGTGCTGCTCACATCTGTTAGACATGGAGGGGGCTGCAAATGCTGCAGAGGATGTGCTATTGTCTTGAATCGACGCGCATGTAATTTATATCTGTCCATATCTGTTAAACCTTTGTAAAAAAAAAACACTGCGACCAGGTTTCATTAGACTGAGTTTCTGCACAGTTGAAAAAGCCATAATCCTACGTCTACAGGGAAGTGATTACAAACATAGGGACATATCAACAACAACCGGCGATAATTATCTCTAAGTGCACTTAGCGCTAGGATAATTATCGCCGGCTAGCGTGAATTTTTATCGCTGAGATAGCGTGCTATTAGCAACGCTTATCTCATTAGCGATAAAAATCCTCACGCTAACAGGCTAACGTGAGATTATCGCTGGAAAGCCAGCGATAATCTCACATTACTTTGTTGATAGGGACAGGCAAACTTAGCCATGATATCCTCCTTCCATAGGATATCATGGCTAAGTCAGAAAAATACCAGACGTAAAAAAGCAGCGTTAACCGCGGTTAGCGCTGCTTTTTTGTCTCTAACAGGGTTAGCGACATTCTTGATAATAGGAGAAAGGTCGCTTAGCGACATTTCTCCTATTATTTTACTCTGGAACGCCCCCTTTGCATCTCATTAGAGATGCAAGGGGAAGCGTAGAGTAAAAGGGTGCTAACATGCAAATTTGCATGTTAGCACCCTGTTGTTGATAGGGCGCTAGTTTTATCCCTCCTTTTTTGGCTTTTAAAGCCAAAAAAGCAGAGATAAAGCCATTGTTGATATGCCCCATATTTGGCAATTGTTAGAAAGTTATGGACTTGGCAGTCAAAGAACTTGACAGATGTGATAGTAAATTGCATTTGGAAGATTGACTGGGAAAAAGGCTAGTGTTTTCGATCTGATAGTCTATTGTACTTTAAAAAAAATATGTTTAGCTTTCTGTTTTTTTATCAGTGATATGAAGATTTTCTGTCCCGTTTAGTCAGGTCCATGATCAGTACCTATGCCACATTTCTGAATCAATTTATAGATGAACATCAAATTGTGGCAATCAGTTCAGTTGAACGTATGATATTTAGTAATGTTTGTCCTTAGTAGTCCAATGCTTGCTGTTCAATGAAATATGGTTCGATTTGACTTGAGCTATGGAAAATGACAACGTTATATATATATATATATATATATAGAGAGAGAGAGAGAGAGAGAGAGAGAGAGAGAGAGAGAGAGAGAGAGAGAGAGAGAGAGAGAGAGAGAGAGACCTGTCCTTTCTTTTTACAATAATGGCTTGTTCAGCAGCACGAAGCATTCAGCTTAGGTGCTATTTGATTTGGGGTATACAAGCTGACGAAGTTTTAGATAATGAATTCGAGGACTGTCTAGTACAGCGAACAATGCAGTTTCAGGATACAATATCTTGTTTTCTCAGCTGTAAGGATCCCTTAGACTCTTTTGAACTAGTGTATTCTTGTCTTTTCGAGTGTTTTGAATAAGGGAAGAATTCCCTTTAGGGATAAGCAAGTTTACTTTAGAGTCGAAATAACTATTAGGGACAAATCAGCCAGTGTTTACACTTATTCTGCTCTCATGCATTTATTCTTTGCTCAGTGCTCTGACCTGTAAAGTTCGCATTTTGTAACAGTTGCTTTGCCCCTACAGCTTTTGCCCTACTTTAGCCAGATCCACAACAGCACTGTCTTTTGTTTACTGCTGACCAGGTGATTTTTAAATCATCAGATACTCTGTTGTTTTAGAACTTGAATGTTGTTTTTATTGTGAGTAATATCCTACAAAGTGTATTTTTGCAATATGACCAATACAATATAATTTAAGATGACATTTTGTATATGTTTTATTTTTATCAAACAAAGACATCTAATAATAATATTAATCACGTAAAACAAAGGTGACACCTCATCAGGAATGTTGACAATCTAAAATACAAGATTGTTTTTTCGCTTGCTCACAACTGACAATAGTATAATTCTCAAAGGACAAAATGAATCATTAAAACATCACAGCACACAGCTGCACCTTTATTTATTATGCTGCTTTTTCAGAAAGTAAGACTGAGGATGAATGCTATATTTAGTTTAAACAAAATTGTAATATTATGTCACTATGCTTCTGCACGGATATCAGGCATGTCGCAATGCAAAAAGTAGTGCCACAATACAAAGCTAACTGTGTTGTGATAAGCATAGGTTTTGTGCAGAAGAGGGTCCCCTCCTCTACAAAAAATATGCTTAAAGGCATTTCCCTCTTAGTAAGTGTTCATATACGAAAAGACGAAAAACAAAGAGAAATGAAAATAATTCTCCTTGTTATGTCTATCTTGAGGATGCATTGTATTTTTTTCACAAATCCCAGACTACAGTTCTTTGTAGATATGAATTTATGTTGAAACACATGGGTTGTTGCATAGGAACGAGTATGCATCACTGATGAATTGCCTCCTTGGCGCACAGCAGTCCATAGAGCAACTTTGCGCTACTTTTGGTTATAAAACAATGAAAAATGCAATTTGTGGATTGTAAATACCAACCCAACACATCGTGTTTGTGTTAAAAAAGTAATGCAAACTCAACACAAAGTCTTTGTAAATCTGAGCCACAATGTTTTTAAATCACAAATTAAGAGATCCGGTATAAGCAAATAAAAGAGTGGCCATAAATCACAAAGTAAATTAGGAAATAAATCTAAGGAAACAAAGATTAATATTAATATTTAAGTGTTAATAAATAGATGATCATCTTACCAACCAATCGAGCACACTCTAGGCCAATACAATGCAGCGGGTCTGCCTCTCTGGACACCACGTCCACCCATTGACTTTCTGCACATTCTGCTCAATCTTTGAAACATTGCCAGTGTGTCATTGGACCCTCTGTCAGCACATTGTTTGCTCTTGCAAGGGATATCCCTATCAGACTTGCTTAACAACAGCTGAGATAGGAGGGACGTATTGCATGACTAAGCAAACAAAGACATCTACCTCCTTCTTCTCACAATTTACAAAATGACCCCTCCCAACTAACCCCAACAGGCATTGAAAGTACCTAAACACTTAATAGACAAAGACTAGCAGTCACCCTACAATAAACACAAAGACAATTCAGATAAAGAGATAGTGAACTAAATTACTTGACAAAATGAACACAATCACAGCCACAAGCGTAACTGAGAGCACTATACCGTTGGTGAGCGTACAGGTGCATAAGAAGTTCATTCTTAGACACTGTAAGTACAGTAAAGCCATAAAGAGTATATGGTCTGGGAGTCTGTCATTACAAACTCCACAGCACCATAATGGCTTTACCGAAATCTGAGAAGTTTGGCATCAAACTTCTCAACACATTAAACCCACACTTATTGCAGTGTGGGATTTAATGCCAAATGCACTCAGAGGATATCTTAGAGATGCCCCTAAAAAACGATCTAACTCTAGTGTCCAGGCTGCTCACCAGCTGCCACCCTCACACATATTTCAGGACCCCTGGGTCGAGAGCCTCCTGCTCTCGTGGGTCCTGAAACAAAGCACATCCTGGGTAGAGGTGCCAAGCCTCCTCCCCCAGGATTGGCAGTGTCCACGAAGGGGAAGCCTCAAAGGCTTGCCTCCTTTATGAGCTGACCCAGCCATTTGCTGCTCACATCAACTGACCCCCACCGGTTCTAACGCCCACTTTGAGACTGGGAGTCGGTGGGAAGACCAAGATAGGAGGAGGGGTGTGCCCACCTTTGCCAACCCCACCCCTCAGGTGGGGGAGGCAAGGCACAAGTCTCAGTCCCCGCCAACTTGAAGATGGGGGGACCCAGCCAACCAGAGTGCGGTGTATGCCCCCTCCCACTGTAGGGTGGCATAATAGGGGGTGTATCCACCCCAAGAAAGGGATCCATTGGTCCTGACCTGTACCTACCTGAAGCGCCCCTAAATTTAGTATTTAGGGGCAACCCCGAACCATGCCTCCTCGGACAAGCAAGAAGAAGAAGAAGGACCAAAGAGCCGCGCTGAAGGAAGAAGAGGAGTACTCCAACTGCCTTGGCCCCAGCCCTACTGGCATGTCCAAACCTCGACCTGCTCCAGTGGAATCCTGGCATGTCCTGCAGCCAGCAGCCCCCCAGAACCCCAGGGACCTGCCCTGACTTCCCTACAACAACTTTGTCTCCCGTGAGCATCGGACTAGATCAAGAACCAGACTCTGGCTCCTGCCAAATCCGCGAGTCTGCACCACTCTGCACCCCTTTGCACCTGATACCCACGGCCCGAGTTTGAGTGGCCCAACACCATGAGGAGGCCTTCCCGACGATCGTGACCTGGGATCTGGAGATCCCTGACCTACCAAAAGCCTCCCGACTATGCCTGCAGCCTCTATTTGGAGGGTCGCCAAATAGAGCGACCAGAGCTTGTAAGGAAAACACGATGCCTAAGGACACCCCTGCACCCGACGCCCCACGGCCTTCGGGTGCCCAACCGACGGTGTCCATGCATCCCCCTGTATTACAACTTACCTCTCAAACAGGTGGTCGCCTCCAGAAATTCTTCGTGCCTGAGCCTGCAGTGTTTGTTCTGACCGGAGCTTCCTCACTGAAGCCAACAGGGCACCCGACGTCGATCCAGCACCCTGCACCCTTCTGCCCCTGTGGGAGCACCTTGTGAGCCAATCTGGATCACCCTTTGCCCTGAGTTTAACCCCACAGATTTTGCTCCCTCAACCTTGTAGCCTGCCCAAGAGCAGTCACCAACCTATGGCCCCCTAGCCCCATAGGCTAACATTGAGCCTCCACACTCTGACCCAGCCGCCCTAGTGCCTCATACCACCATCATTTGCAAAGTCTAGCCTGACATCCAACCTGTACCGCTCCAGGCTATTTGCAGTATCTTGATAGTCCTGCGTACCAGCCCGCCCAGTTTCCTGGTTGCTAGTTCCAAGCAGGTGTAATCATAGGACACACAAGATTTTAAGTTCTTATAGTACCATTCCAGTTTAAAAATGTATCCCAGATCTCAGTATGTGTACCGTTTTCGGGTCCTATACCGCCTGGAGCCATTCCATCCCTTGTGGCGGTATAGCATGTGTCCATTTTTTTTACACATTTCTCTCCTAGCGAGAAGGATCAGATAGAAGAGTAGGGCTTGCCTATTTGTCAATGGGGGCGAGGTTGGCTGACCCTCCAACCCCATCATGATCAACGTTAAGCTGATTTTTATATTGGAGCAAAAAATGTCATTTATTACTTTCTCAACTAAAGTCCAATAATCCTGTAACGGGGGAATTCAAAAAACATATGCCGATCATCCGCACTCAACATACCACATCTATGACATCTTGGAGCTACAGCTGTTACGAATTTTTCCAGTTTGCTTGGTGTCCAATATAACCTATTGACAGTGAAGAAATGGTTCCTTTTCAAATTAGCTGGCTTGACCACTTTATACAACAGTTTGAAAGAAAGTTGCCACATTCTCTGTGGCTCTGTCATCTGAATGGCACCATGCCAGATCTCATATGGTGCTTTCAACTTCTTTTCTTTGGATAACACCAGGGTCCGGTACCAGTCAGTAACTTCCTTCCTTTTGGGGGCCTCGTTCTGTAATTTCTTTTCAAACTCCCAAGTACCTCCTCCGATCTCTCTCCTATTTGCCTCCCCCCAAGATAACAACTGCAAATATTTAAACCTTGAGAGGGACCCCCTGTCTTTGCTGTCAAGATTTCCCATGGCACCACCTCTTTCGTCACCATAAGATCCCCCCATAGTTCAATCCCTGCCCTCTTTACTGGAATGCTTAGCTGATCACGCAAACATTCTGGCATGCCTGGTAAATCCCATTTTGGTGCACCAACCGAAAAGTACCCTATTCCCAGTATATTCCTTATCCCTACCCAGAGAATCAGTGCTGCCTTTAGCGTCTTGAGTCTGACTTTTTTGACAAATTGTTTTGCCCCAAATTTGTAGAGAAACCCTTTTGTGCCCCACTCCTTAACCTTGACCTCCAGCAACCCGCCCCACACCATGCGACCCGGTGTACCTAGAAGAACTCTGCAGTTCTTGAACTGAAAAGCCATACAGTATAGCCCTAAATCCGGAAGTGCCAGACCGCCTTCTGCCAATTTTCGCCGCAATTTCTTCCAGGACATCCGTGCCCCCCTGGCTGCCCAGACGAAACTGCCTAATTTCCCTGTATTTTGTCTATCAGACTTATGGGGAAAGTACATGAAATGCAATTAAAAAAAATGTCAGCTTTGGAAGTAGCACCATTTAAATTAGATTTACTCTTTCATATAATGAGAGTGGGAGGTTCTTCCATTTAGAAAGTGTTTTTTCGATATCCGTTACTACCCTCTCTAGATTATGCTGGGAAATTCTCTCTAATGAATTAATAATACCTATTACGAGGTACCTGATCTCCCCCTGAACACTACCCCTCCAGTCTGAAATATTCCAGCACATTATCCCGGTTTTGTCATTATTTACTAAATATCCTGAGAACAGGATCTGCTGTGTAAATTATACGGTCATCCGCGTATAACGCGATTTTCTTTTCATATGCGCCTGCCCTGAAAGCAATGACCTGTTCATCCTGGTGCGGCATCTGGTCGAATGGTTCGATATATATATCGAACAATAGTGGGGAAATGAGACACCCCAGTCTCGTCCCTCAAAGGATCAAAAAACTCCTAGTAAGAGAGCAGTTAAGAAGAATCCTAGCTGTCGATCGATGGTATAAGGCCTTTAATGTTGTCATAAAATATGGCCCGAACCCCATAATTTCCAATACTGCCCATAAATAATACCAAAACACACGATCAAAAGCCTTGGCGGCGTCCAAAGTGACTGCCGCCA
The DNA here is from genome assembly GCF_964204655.1 of Triturus cristatus. NCBI lineage: Eukaryota > Metazoa > Chordata > Amphibia > Caudata > Salamandridae > Triturus > Triturus cristatus. Next base: position 300,961,294 of record NC_140581.1, read on the forward strand.
CGGGTACCGACCTTGAAGTAGCTATGTCGATAAACCCGATCAGCTGCTGGGTCAACTCATGCATCCGCCTCCCGGGAATAAAACCGTTTTGGTCTTCATGTATAAGCTGAGGGGCAATTCTAGTCAACCTCCCTGCTAAAATGCTGACAAAGATCTTATAGTCGCATTCAGCAGGGATATCGGTCGATACAACTCTGCTTTTACCGAGTCCTTGGCTGACTTTAATATCAGGACTATGGATGCCTCTCTCCATGATTCTGGGACCTGTGTCACCCCCGTATATATCATATTAAACAAACCTTCCCATACAGACAGAACTTCCTCTGTTAACATTTTATATACCTCTGAGGGGATAGCATCTAAACCAGCGGCCTTCCCATTCTTAGCTCTTCTAATTGCCCCCGTAATCTCTTCCTGAGTGATTGGAGCTTCCATCATTTTTTCCCCTTCCTCATTCAATACGGGGAGGCCAAGTGTGCTAAGCCAGCTTTTTAACTTTTCAGGTTCTGGGGTGGTATCTTCCTTACACAGTTGTGAAAAAAGTGCCACAACATGTTCCTGCATAGCATCCCAGCTATCAAGCACCTCCCCCGAATCCCCCCTCAGCTTCTTGATCTCATTTCTGGTTCTTTCGATCCTAGCCTTCCAGGCCAGCAATGCCCCCGCTTTTTCTCCATACTCAAATTCCTTCTCATTCACGGCTTGCCATCTTGATTTGCACTTTAACTCTAACATGATTTAAAATTTTAATTGAACCTCTTCTAACCTCCTTTTCATCCTCTCCCTTTCCTCTCCCACATTTATGAAATGCAAAGCTTCCTCCAGGATACCTACTTCTTTTTCGATGTTTATTAATTCTGCCCTTTTTTCTTTGCGCAGGCAAGATTTTTCAGGACCTAGCGAATATATGCCTTAAAGGCATCCCATACTATTCAAGGGGAGGCAGTATCTTTGTTAATATTGAAGTATTCTACTGCAGCCTTTTTTAGAGCTATCTCAACTCCCCCTTCTATAAGCAGAGCACGCTTTAACGTCCATCTCTTACATGGCTGCGGTCCTAAAGCTTGTAGAGTAATTATGACAGCTGAATGATCCAAAATATGAGCTGGGAGATGCTCAATCTTTTTAATGTTGATTGCAAGGCATCTATCGACTAAGAAATAGTCTAGTCTGGAAAAGTGATGGTATTTTTTGCTGCGATATGTGTACCCTCTCACCTTCCCTCTCAGATGTATCCACATATCTAGCAAATCCAAATCCTGTATCATACCTATGGCTCCCTGTTTTCCATTTTAACAGATTTTTACAGATAAATACAGACAGAAAACCATTTACTTTCTTGTCTGTATTTATTTTTAAATGTGAATAAAAACGGAAATTGGGTGCCTTTTGAGTGATTCTAAATACACTTTGCCATGCCTGCCAAGCCAATAACTTTGTGGATTGATAGGTAAGGGGGTTAAAAAAGAAAATAATTTTAGTAACGAGGCTTAAACAGCAGTAGATAGGCACAAGGCTGATACTGAAATGTGCATATTTCATATATAAGTGCATTGATTTACCTTCAGCAGATGTTCATATCACTGAAACCTAGAAGGCATTCAAGCATGACAGAATATTTATTGGCTAAGTAAATGCGGAAATATACCAGTTTCAGCTTTATTTATTTCACAAAACCCATAATAAATATGGATGAATACAGATAAAGTTGCCAAAAAATACATATCGATAAATACAGACGGAAATGTCAAAAAAAAAAGTACCATAAAACCGGGAGCCCTAATCATACCCTTCAGCGCGTTCCTCCTTCTAGGTACACAAGCACTCTGCCTCCGCGTTGAACGGTCCAGAATAGGATCCAGCAGTACATTAAAATCCCTGCCCACAATTGCAGGAGCTGAGGTGTCCGCCAATCTCAATTCCAGTTCTTTAATGTGCTGTCGATCATCCTCATTGGGTCCGTAAAAACCGACACATATGAAATCACTATCTGCCCATCTTATTCGAGCTAAAGCCCACCTGCCAGAACTGTCTGTACTTGACGACTTGAGCTCGATCCCACTGCCACTTCTGATTAAAATTAGGACCCCCTTACAACATTGTGCTTGATCAGAAGCAATAACATTTTGGACCCATCCACACCTTCCAAACACCTCCTTACTCTCACTTGCTAGTAGGTGTGTCTCCTGTAAGATCATGATTTGTGCCTGTCTATCTTCTAAATACTTCATCACTTTCCTCTGCTTAGGTTTCGACCTAAGACTGTTCACATTCCATGTGAGTATATCAATACATGGGATTCTAGCCATGGTACTCCCCCACGTAATCCACCTCCTGCTTCGTTAATAATTTACTTAGATTCTCCTGCATATGAGGTTCTGAGGACTTTTTTGTTTTTTTATCCCATTATACCCCACCCGTGCCCACCCCCCTTGACCCACCCAGGGGCACCCTCCCTCTCTTTTTAGGCATGACAATGCCTATGGGCGTTCCATTGGGGGAATTTTAACTAGTTTACAACATACAAGAGAGCAAACTATCAGTAATACGAGATTGGTCACTTAGGAGTATCTCCCTTTTTTATCCTATCTATTAGCGACCCAACATCTTCTACTGTTCGAAGGTTATACATTTGATTGTTCCACATAATCCGTAACATTGCAGGGATTTTTAACTGAACCTTCGCTCCCAGCTTCCGTAACGCTTCCATCTTGTTTCCTAACTCCCACTGACTTTGTTCTGTGGCCTTGCATAAGTCTGACCTAACCAGCAGTGAATACCCATCTACTAAGTATGGACCGTTTTTTAAGGCCCTACTTAATATCTCTTCTTTGATGGTATATGAGAGAAAGTTCACAAGAATCTTCCTAGGTTTAGCTCTCTGAGGATTGCGGCGAAAAGGTTCTCTATGCTCTCTCTGTACTTCATATTCAAGATTAATCTCTTCCTTGCCCTTCAAGATCGTATTCCGTAACAACGAAATAATGAAAGCTTTCATATCTGACCCTTCCTTGGCTTCCGGGACATTCAAAAACCTCAGATTATTCTTTCAAGAATGGTTCTCCACTCTCTTGATATCTTCCCTTAAGGTTTGGTTTTGCCTTTCCAACTTAGAGATTTCTGAGAAATGTTTCTCGACATCCTGCTTTACTATGACCACTTCTTCCTCTAACATCTTTGTGCGGAGAGTTACGTCATCCAGCTTTTATGTCAGCTCCAGGCATGATGCTTGTATGCCTAACTGATTTATCTCCGAGATCTCAAAGTGCTTTTTAATATAATTTTTCATTGGCAATAGGATAGATGCCAGTGAAGCTTCTGAGGTCTCAGGGATCCCCTGACTCACTTCAGGGATTCCCACATCCGGACTGCTCTGTCTGCTTTGGATGCTTTGGCTTTGAGCTTGAGCAAGAGCTCCCATATCGTCTGGTGGTGCAAGGACGTTAAACCTGTTACTCACAGGAATTGTTATAGCGTCTCCTTGAAATGGCGTAGTACCACTGCTTATCTCATTTGTTTTTGAAAGGCCACCGCCCCAATTTACACCTTTTTTCATGTGTGTTGCAGTCTCCTCTGAACTCGTACTATTCCCAGATCCGTCTGATGTATCTATTTCCATATTAAGGCCTGCGCCACCTGCACCACTTTTCTGCATACTTGGGAGGACTCGGAAAAATTATTTAAGTGAGGGAGTTATTTTTACTTTGGTATGCTCGGTTACTCATTTGCTTCTCTTTTTCCCCTCAATAGTTTTCTCTGATACCAATGATTTTCCTACTACCCTGCTCTGTAGACTCCCTCCTTGCCGCCCCTGCTTTGCCGTGACAATTACCTTTGCTCCTTGCGTCAATTCAGGTAATATAGTCGACAGAATAGGAAGAGAGTTCACCTTACCTCCGGTATTCCTGGTCCTCTAAGTGTACCTGGAGGGTACCTCACCTTCTTTAATAGTACCTGTCTCCATATGCGGGGGCTGCACCACTCTGTCAAACAGCTCTCTCCTACTGGATCTCTCCGGTCTCCGGCGATCTTCCTCGATTCCTCAGAATTCTGCCGGAAAGCTCGACTTGTTCTGTCTCTGCCCCTCAACCTGACGCCAGCCTCCCATGAACGGTGGAGCTCCACTGAAGCCTCTCTCCAACGCGACCCCGGGAAGCCAGAGAGTGACCTCTGGCCCCCTGCAGGCACGCCCGGCCCGCATATCTGCATCTGCATCATTCCACGATTACGGTACGTCTGGGAAGCCGATTCCCTCAGAGAATGCCACACTTACGGCTCTCCTGCTCCGGTAGCGCTTTTCCCCTCAATGGCGCCCACGGCCGAGAGCGTGTAGCTCACAGCCGCCATGTTCCCCCTCACACCACGCATGCCTGCAAACCGACAACCTAATTTTTTTCCATAGGATTGCATTACTTTGAAAAGCTTTTAAGTGTTGAGGGTGTTTGTATGGAAACATAAGAAACTGTTTTTTGATAAAAACTCTTTTACTTGCCTTTTATTTAGGGAATGTCCCAGTGTGATATCTAGGCCTATGACACTGAGTAGAAAAAGTTATCTAAAAAGTAATCCAAAAGGAATTTCAACTGAAATTGAATCTTTGCACAAACCTGTAACAAAAGTCATTTTTATCCAGCTTGCTTGTTGATCAATCTGTCTGGAAAAGTACAATTCTATTTACCTGTACCAAGTCCTGCTTGGTTCTAAAAATAAAATACAACAAACATTTTTGATATAAACAATTGGTCTGAGGTCAGTCTTTGAGTGTGTAAAATCATTTCTTGCCTGAGTGTGTACAATAAATACTTAACACCATCCTCTGACAAAGCCTTAGTGCTCGCCCACGCTACCACAAATAGAGTGTGAGGTTATCTACTTTTACCTCTGTAAGCCTTTGGGATCCATTAGGCTCTGTGCCAACTATACCTTACTTTGGTATAGTATATATAGAGGCAGCTTCCTTCATTGGTGGATCAGCAGTGGGTTCTACAACTTTGCATTTGTTGGACTGACTTGGTCAACACCCGATCACGCGTCAAAATGCTTAAATTGCCTTTAGAAATCTGAATTTTTTGAATTGACAATTTTTTCAAATTCCTTAAAGTCTTTCTAGGGCCTTGGTTAAGTCACTTTAGAATTTTTTACCAAAATAAAAACTCATCATAGGGGCAAGGGGGTTTAGATTATTTTTTAAATGTCTCTTAATAAGAACCCAACTATTAGTGAAAACATGACAAATGGCATAGAGAATATAATTTAAGGAGCTAGACCTCACCCCTTACATCCATCTAGAATTTAGGGAATTAACGTCTCTATGCAAACTCAAAAACATTGTTATGGGGTCCCATCCCTCCAAGCAAAATATCCAGGAGCTTTTGGCAGGGTATGCTAAGGACCACCCATCAGAGCAAGGTGAGGTGAGTTGAGGACCTCTCAGATGGTGAAGAAAGTGAAAGGGATGAGGATAACTTCCAACCTCCCCACTTCCTAGGGAGAACAAAGTCCCTGTGCCCTTGACTCCAAGAATACAAGTCACAGCACCTAGGTCCTACACAGGGAGACCTGAGGACCAACCTTTTAGTAAAGTTGGCCAAAAGATTAGACCTAGAGACCAGACTCCTGACTCTTGAAAAAGAAAGCGCTGAGATGGGCCTAGCTCCCATCAATGGTGGCAGCAACCTAATAAATGAGGACAGAGAGCAATCATATGATCCCAAATTCCCCAAAGGAATTGCCCCCAAATTTGAGGAAGGTGATGACATTACCAAAAGGTTCACAGCTTTTGAGAGGGCTTGTGAAATGGGAAAAGTGAAGAAGTCACACTGGGGGGCACTCCTTTGGGAACTGTTCACTGGTAACTGCAGGGACAGACTCCTGACCCTTACTGGGGCGGATGCCAGGTCTTATGATCACATGAAGAACACTCTGATTGAGAGCTTTGAACTCAGAACTGAGGAATACAGGATTAGATTCAGGGGGTATCACAAAACCCAGAGCCAGTCCTGGGTTGTCTTCGTAGACTACTCAGTTAAGACTCTAGATGGATGGTTAACTGGAAGTAATGTGCATGATTTCAATGGACTTTACAATCTTTTTATGAAAGAACATATTTTAAGTAAATACACTAATGAAAAGTTGCATCTGGTAGACTTAGGTCTAATTTCTGCACAAGAATTGGGAAAGAAGGCAGACCACTGGGTCAAGACTAGGGGAACAAAACCAACCACTGGGGGTGACCAAAAGAAAGGGGTTACCAAATCTCCCCAGGGAAAGGGGTTGAGAACCCCAAACAATAAAAACAAAAGTTTGCAAAAGAGCCTCAAAAACATGCTTAGGGGTGTGGATCCCAAAACTCTTCCCAGAATGCTTCCCAAAACACTGGTAAGTACAAAGGGAAAAACTGTGATCTCCAAAAGGCCTGGTGTTTCAACTGTAAGAAGTTGGGACACTTGGCTGGAGATGCTACCTGCCCTAACAAGAAGACCCCTAGTCCTCCTCTAGTTAGTACTGGTGTAGCCAATCTCCAGATGGGATCAACAGTGTGCCCAGAGCAAATCAGGGTTCACACTGAAGCGGTTTTAGTCACAGAAGGGGAAGTTGAGTTTGCTACTTTAGCTGTGTGGCTACCCAACTTGAAAAAGTATTTACAGTACCCCTGGATTAATGGGACTAGAATAGAAGCCCTGAGGGATTCGGGTGCCAATGTCACCATGGTGAGAGACAATACCTAATTGGAAAGTCATATCCAGTCACCAACGCTGACAGTGCTACTACCAACCATGCCATGGTTATGGTAACATTAGACTGGGAAAGGGGAGAGTTACTGGCCTGAAACAGGTAGTGGTCTCTCCTAAGCTTCTAGCTGGCTTTCTGCTTGGAAATGGCCTGGAGACCTCAGCATGGTCTGAGGTAGAATTTAAAACTGATTCAGTAATGCTGGACATCCCTGATATTGTGTGTCAAGACTAGAGCACTGAGCCGAGCACATGGTGAAAAAAAAGTGTTGGAGCCTGGAAGAATGGCCCAACCTTCCAAGAGAAAAGGCAAGAAGACTGGGGAACCAGGTTCTGAACAGCTAAAGATTCAGGACCCCTCTCCCCAGGGAGAGGACTTGTCAGCGCCAGAGGGAACTGAGCCCATGGAACTTGACCCTTACCAGGTTTAGCTCCTAGGCCCAGCGGGACCCACTAGGTAACAGCTGTGCTTTGGACAGCAGACCTGTCCAACTCTTGAAGGCCTCAGACAGCAAGCTGCTGCACAGGAAAAGGGAGATAATAGTGGAACCCACAGAGCTTGTTAGGAGGAGGGACTCCTGTATACTGAGGCCAGAGATCCCAACCCTGGAGAGTGGTAGTGCCTCAGACCTGCAGAGTTTTTACTCACATTGGCCCATTACATCCCCCTAGCTAGGCATCTTGGCCAGACCAAAGCTTGGGACCGGCTTGTCAGCCATTTCTACTGGCCCCAGATGTCCCAGAAAGTAAAGGAGTTTGTCAGGTCTTGTGCCACCTGCCAAGCCAGTAGCAAGACAGGTGGACACCCAAAGGCACCCTTAATTACACTACCAGTGGTTGGAGTACCCTTTGAAAGGGTAGGTGTGGACATAGTGGGCCCACCTGAACCTCCCACAGCCTCAGGAAACACATTTATAATGGTGGTAGTGGATCATGCCACCAGGTATCCTGAAGCAATTCCCCTTAGGACTACTACAGCTCCTGCAGTGGCCAAGGCCCTCATTGGTGTCTTCCCCAGGGTAGGGTTTCCCAAGGAGGTGGTGTCATGGCACAACAACAATCATGTTGCATTGCCAACAGCCTGGTATGGCACCATGCAATCCACCCCACCAAAAAAGAGCAATCTTGAAAAGGTTTCAGGGTGTACTGGGTAGGGGCGACTCTCCCACAATACAGTGCACAGACACATAAATCTGAGCTAAACAACATTGACAACAATGTGGTGCAAACTGCATCACTGTCACTACTGAACAGAGGACACAACAGGTGTTGCATTTGTGTCGAAATTGGTCACTCACATTTGGCATACTTGTTAACTGTGAGATGATAGTGTAGAACTAAAACGTCACAAGCCAGCACACATGGAAAAATAGAGTTAGGTGACTGGACACAGACTTGTACATGAGGCACAGCCCCTCTCGCCAGTACAACTTCAGATTAGGTAACGTGGTGGCGAAAGGGGCTTGTACATTTGCCCCTGCAGGGGAATGATACGAAGGAGACAGCTTGACAACACCATTGCAGTGCCAAAACATGGTAATTAGATACATAGGACCATCTTTGCTAGGTGGTTGGGGAGCGTGCCATTGGTATCTTTGGCATAAACCTATGCCCTGCAACTTCTGGAAAGCTGGTATGCAGCATATCTACAATAGTACTGTGCGGAACTGTGTCTGACCCCGCACGGCCTGAAAAACACTACCTCCTTGTGCATTATCTGGCCCACTTTCACAGTCATCTCAGTCAAGGATGTACACGCATTCCATGTCTGGTCATACTCATCACAAACACCACTCACATGTCTCCTCTCCTGTCTGTACGCTCTGTAATCCACATGCATTTGCTGTAGTGACAGAAGCCATTGATATTTCTTGCATGGGTATCACTGACTGGGGATGTGCAAACTTACATCCGAAAGACATATGCATTGCTCCATATTCACTTACTGATTAGTGAATACACACCATACTGCCTACTACTATGTACAGGATTTCAGCCAGACAAATTCATCACATCTCACAATGACAATATTTAATGGGTGAACTCACCAGTGGCGTGTGGGTCCCTGAAGGCGTCGATGTCCCCCTGTGTGATCAGTGGTCTGCCAGCTGTGAGACATGAAAATAAACGTGTGTTGGTATCAGACGTACACTCACACGTGTCCTATTCATCATCCAATTCTTCAACATCAATGACAATACTCTGTAACTGTACTGTAGCAGTTCAGGTTGCATACATGATTGTGTTTACTTTGCGTATTATTTCCACAAGACATGATAATGCAGAGTTTGGCAACACAAGATAATCCTGCTTGCACATTTGAACTTTTTGCACACACTACTTGTGTGACACATTCCCAAGGCTCCGTTTCTCCCAACAACATCATGTTCTCCATGGTCTGTAGACAATAGCATCACTGCAGATCGCACAAGGGTGTGTCACAACTATTGATGGTGTATGACACTCTGGAGATGTCCTATTTTGAATGAACAATTTTTCCTATCGCATCAAACGTTACACAAAACCTAGGTACAAGGGCAGCGTACATAGGAGGCTGCGGCAAAAGTTACGGTCAGGGAAAACCCGATCGTAACTTTGCAAAACGAGGAGGAAGGCATTATTTCTCATCCTTTTTGTTTTTTCCATGTGTGCTGCCTTGTACTTAACTAGCCAGAGGAAGCCCCCCAATGCTCCCTCCAACATCCTGCCCTCCCTACCCTCAGCCACCATCTCCGTAAACCCACTCCTACAAAAATAAAGCCCAAATATATACTCAAACAACTATTAATAATGTAAATTACCCCCTTGGACAAACACTCGACATGATTTAGTACAAGACACAAAAAACACGTAAGGACAAGTACACAAGTCTTCACAGAGACACTAGGGACAGTTCACAAGACACAACACTCTCAAAATCCAAAATAACCAGCACACAACTCCAAACACCTCCAACACTCTTCACAGTCACCAGCATCGTGCTCAAAAGAGAAAGTGAAAGTGCACAGTACACAGGATGCATGCTGACATCACTTCCTGTGTGTTTGTGGCCTGTTTTTGACTATGCGGTGAGATTCTGCACGCAAATTGGCTTTAGCGGTAATTTTCCGTGTTGTTACATGTATTAAGCGATTATTTTCCATAGCGGATATGAAGAAATTATTGCATTCGCGTTAAGGCAGCCAAAATGGACGCTAAGTGCAAGGAGTTCCTCAGATGAACAGGATTTGATGAAATGGCATCTCTGAGCCCAAAACACACCCTTAAAATCATATGTGCCCCCAACACACACCCTAAAAATCATCTTTGACTCCAAAACACACCCTAAAATTCACACCTGACCCTCAAAACACATACCCACCCTAAAACTTACAATTCACCATTGCTAACTGCACAATGTTTAACTTTCACTTGTCAGATATATGAACTTAGGAAGAGAATAAACATGCCCACATGGTTTTGGTGTAATGATATTTTATTGCACAAACTAGGCTTATGCGCATTTTCCCCAAAAAATAAAAAAGGGATGTCATATTTTGAAGTGTTTATGTGACAAAGTATTTATAATTCGTTGACTCCATGCTGTTCCTACAGCAGAAGCTGTGGTGTGTGCAGCATCTGCCTCGTCTTCCTGGTCATCCTCACGACTGTCCGGTTCATCCTGCACTTTAAGCCATGGCGCATTTGTGCGGACAAATATGTTGTGTAAGACGCAACATGCCAGGATTATTTGGCACACTTGTTCTGGGCTGTACAGCAGTCTGTCGCCTGATATGTCGAGGCACCGGAACCTTGACTTAAGCACGCCAAATATCCTTTCGACAGTGGACATGGTGCATCCAAGAGCAACATTGTACTGTGTCTGTGGCTCTGGGTGTCATCAGCCATGGAGAGAGTGCATATCCTTGATCACCTGCAACATATAATGAGATGTGTCCATTAGTATTTGTGTCTGCTGTGTTTACAGAGTTTCTATTTTGGGGCGTGTGATTTGTGCTACTTTGAAAATTCAGGTTTGTCATGTGTAGCTTCAGACAATTGACCAGCATCAATGCAGATTAAATTGCCTATACTTGACAGCCTACACATCACCATGGTGGCATTGTCTGTATCCTGTGTATTGCCTCCATGTTGTGACTGTCAGAATGTATGTTTAACTCGTAACTAGATTACAGTTTGGTTACAGGCCCGTTGCACATACTGATCCTCTCATGTGCACATATTTGATGGGGTGCACCATTGGCACATGTGCCTGCTGACACATCCCCCTTAAGTTTTTGGCAATTACTATTTTGGGATATCATCTATATGGCTCATTGTGAGCGATTGTGCTGAGGGTAGCTGTGAGAGAGATTCCTTGTCTGCTAAACGTTGAAGTCATTGTGGGCTAATTACATCCACCTTGCCCCAAAGGTGGGTCAGTGTTTTAGTGACAGTGGCACTGCTACCTGGTGCTATGTACTCACTGGGACATTTGATGACAACGTTCATATGCATTGATGTCCTTGTGCATGAATTGACTTTGACTCTGCATGTATGCATGTTTGAGTACTAGCCATCAATATTTCAGTGTGTGTCAGTTGACATTCGACACACATTGTTATTTTAGCTTTTGTGCATCATATTGCTGAACCTCACCAGGGTAATCATATGCATGTTATAATTGGCTAAGGTAGAAGAGCCCTTCACCTGAGCCGCAAGGGTAGAGAGGTATTCCCGGGTCGTGGATACGTCCTCCCAAATTAAATACTATTCGCCAGAGGTATCCCATCCAGTGTAATGAAAGCTTAGCACTGAACTCTTGTGCCGTCAACCGCTCAATGCAGGGAAGGACGCAATTCCTTTTTGTTAAATAACCCTCACACAGTCTAGTGGTGTCATGCTTCATCATCGTGTTCACTCTGACTCCTAAAGGTCAGGCTAGGCTCTACTATATTGCAGGGTGCACTTAAGAGGGATAGGCTGAGGGGGTTTTAAGATTACAAATCCTCCTCCATCTCCAGGTATCCCTTTGATGACTGAGTCGCAGGGGATGTGAGAAAGAAAATGAACGGGCATCGTCAGGAGATGATGATCCTCATGCCATGCCAACATGTTTCACCCCTATTGCGTGGCCCACATGGGTCCTGGGTTTTCTTCGTGGCGAAATGTGCTTACATCCCTGGGTCTTCAGTGGGGTTGTTTCCCTATCTTGTTCTCAATTGAGGGCGCAGACAGCTGCACTCTCGTGAAAAGGTGGAAGGTATGCTTATCTCCTTTCCAGTTCTGTAGTGTTTTCTGTGCGCCCTATTCAGGTGGATTTAATGTGTCTCAAGGGACTGCGGTTGTGGGGAGTAGCCTTGGGTTCACACTTTCTTCATAGGTCCTGACCCTCCATCACACCTACTTGGTAACCACCTTTTCCAGCATTCGCAAATGTGTGACGGAGGGGCAGAACCTTTGAGGAAAGTTTGTCTACAAGGCTAACGCCACTGACCGCAGTCCCTTGGGTTCTTGTGTATGGTAGGTGGACCTGCTACAAGGCATGTTCTATTACATTTGCTACATGTGCATTATCACATTTTTGAGCTACATGATTGGGGACTTGAGGAGAATGGTGTGTTCAGTTAGTACTTACCAACAAGCAATCCATCCCAATATGTGCCATTCTCAAACCGCCGATTGATGATGGACTGTCGGAAGATATAGGAGTCATGCACACTCCTTGGAAACTTAGCAACATCATTGGTGAACAAGCCCCGGTGGTCCACAATTGCCTGCACGTTAATGAAGTGTATGTGCTTCCTGTTCCGGTAGATGTGTGCAGTGTCCGCAGGAGGAACAAGCAGAACATGGGTGCAATCAATTGCTCCCAACACATTTGGGAACACAGCAATGGCATAGAAGCCTTGCTTGGTGTCAAGTTGTTCTTGCGTAGTGTTGGGGAAGTGTAGGTGCTGTTGTGTCAGGCTTAAAATGGCATCCAAGACAGTTGGGAGGAACCTTGAAAAGGATGGCTGGGAGACTCCAGCAACTCTGGCAGTAGTTAGTTGGAAGGTACCAGAGGCCAACATGATCAGCACTGCTAGTAGCTTTGTTTGTGGAGGGATGTTGGTGCTATGCTGTGATGGTGCCTGCAGCCTGGGGGCTATCTGGGTCAGTATGCGGAGGATGGATCTCCTTTTGAGCCTGTAGTGGGCTATCACATCCTCTGGTGTGAGGTCTATCAGGGTGGTGCATTGGCAATAGACCCGCTGTCTTCTTTGGCACTGCCTCTGTGGTGGTCCTGGAGGCGCTGGTTGTTGTGGTGGTCTTCTTGGGGCTCCAAGCTTCAAGAGTAGTGGCATCAGTAGGTTAGCAAATGAGGCTCTAGGGTAGTCTCCCTTATGTACTGTTTTTTTAATACCATTTTTAAGACCACCTTTTCTCTGGTCTTAAAATCCAGCCGCTAACAGACCTAAGCGGCTGTTTTTGGAAAGAATCGCTGGACCAGGAATCCCTTGTAAATATCGCAAAGTGAGGTTAGTGGCTGTTTTTGCACGGGAACACCTACCTTGCATCTCATTTTCGTTAGCTATTGCTAACAGAAGTGGCGATCGGAAAAACAGACGATTTCGCCAGCAAACTGTCACTAACCGCATTTATCCGCAACTTGTACATATGGCGATTAAAAAAAAAAAAGCCCCCGTAACGTCAAAAGATTGATGCTACGGCAGTGTTAACTCCTTGTACATATGCCCCTTTGTCTCTCATGAGCATCGGACTTGCTCAAGAACCAGACTCTGGCTCCGGACGAAACCACGAGTCTGCACCCGACTCCCACACCCTGAGTTCGAGTGACCAAACATCACAAGGAGGTCTCCCCAGCGATCGATCTTGACCTGGGATCTGGTGATCTCTGACCTACCTCAACCCTTACTGCGACCCCTGCAGCCTCTAGCAGAATGGTTTCCCCATACACGACCGGAGCTGGTATGGAAAACCCGATGCCTAAGGACACCCCTGCACCAACGCCCCATGGCCTTGGGTGGCCCAAACAACAGTGTCTAGGCATCCCCCTGTATCCCAACTTACCTCTCCAACCAGTAGTCGCCTCCAGAAATTCTTCATGGCCGAGTCTGCAGTGTTTGTTCTAACCGCTATGCCATTGTGGATGCACCTCTGTGCCAACTTGGATCCCCCTCAGCCCTGAGCTTAACCCCAGGAGCTTTGCTCCTTCGACCTTGTGGCCTACCCGAGAGCAGCCACCAACTGACGGCCCCCTAACCCTATAGGCTAACATTGGGCCTCAGCACTCTGCACCCGTCTGCCCTAGTGCCGCCGAGGGTGCTTTTTTAAAAAATTATTTTTATTAAAACATCAATAGTGTCATCGGACATATTAACCACAGTTCATTTTTGACAGTACATATATAGTAGCATGTTATACACTCCGGAAAATAACATCTTTCCTGGCTGGACTGGGATCAGGGCGAGCTATCCCCTTATCTATCGTGATCTCCCCTCCCCACCCGCTGAGGGTGCTTTTTGAGTGCATCCTTGACTCTGGGGGAACCCATGTTCTAACCCCAGAAACTCAACCCTCAAGACCGTTTACATACCTGCAAACCAATAGCCTAATTTTTCTCCATAGGATTGCATTGACTGTTTTCCTCTGAAAGTGTGGAGGGTGTTTGTATGGAAAATAACAAACAGTGTTTTGATAAAAACTGTTTTACTTACCTTTTATCTAGGAAATGTCCCAGTGTGATATCTAGGCATATCACACTGAGTAGAAAATGTAATCTAAAAAGTACTCTAAAAGGTAATCAAAAGTAATCCAAAAGGAATTTCAACTGAAATTGAATCTTTGCACAAACCTGTAACAAAAGTCATTTTTATCCAGCTTGCTTGTTGAGCAATCTGTCTGGAAAAGTACAATTCTATTTGCCTGTACCAAGTCCTGCTTGATTCTAGAAATAAAATACAACAAAGAAACATTATCGATACAAACAATTGGTCTGAGTTCAGTGTTTGAGTGTGTGAAATAATTTCTTGCCTGAGTGTGTTCAATAAATGCTTAACACTACCCTCTGATAAAGCCTTACTGCTCGCCCACACTACCACAAATAGAGTAAGGTATTATCTACTTTTACCTCTGTAAGCCTTTGTGGATCCACTGGACTCTGTGCACACCATACCTTACTTTGGTATAGTATATACAGAGTCCACTTTATACATGCAGTCATGGCACTCTCTTTCACTTCACGTTGTGAATGGGCAAAGAAGCCAGATGTTTAGGATCTTCTGGCGGGAAGAAACTCAAGCGCTCAGAACCTCCCGAATCTGTTTGATTAGGTAGGTTTGGCATGTAGGATACCTGCCATATCGGTAGGTGCCATCAGTGACTGTTTAGTGTTTCTTACTGAAAATAAAACGTGCAATGCGGGTGTTTATTTAATAGAATTTGACAACAATGTTGTGCACGTTTAGGAGTTAAATGAATGCGGAAATGCACAATCGCATTCTTGAAGCTGCCTATCATCAGTTTTTTTGCTATGCAAAACCATTGTAACATGAAATCTGTGCAGCAATGAACGGTGCTTTGCTTATGTCAGTTTTGCTACACTGTAGGAATAACATGTATCTGACTTTTGCACTGTAGTAATAAATGTGCTTATTAGTAAAGTTGCTCCACATGATGTGTTATTGGGCCACATTTAGTTTCAGGGGTGTTGTGTTGACTCTGACTCATATCATTACATTTTAACACTGGCTCAAGGTTTGGAATGTGATAACATGCCTCGGAAATGAGACAGGGACTCGGCGGAGAGAGGTCTGTGCTGTCTGTTATCTGTACAAATACATTCATTATGAGGAATTCTTACAATTTGGCAATAAGGAGACTACATCTGAATCACACTGCACCACCTCGACCTTCTACCTGCTCCTCTTCGCATCTTATCGGACTGTACTATTGGAGCAGTTTTCTGCTTCCCACCTACTCACTGCATTCAGTAACAGCAGGTGTTTATTACAGTCCCCAGAATATCATTGGCATTTCAAAAGTATAGTGCATGGGAGTGCTGATCTACCTCCACTGTTGCTGTGGCTTGCGTGTTTACTCCAGAACTCCTTCAAGGAGCCAATACATAGGTCACGCAGTATGACCCGGATGTGCCAACATTTTGCGATCTTTATTGTAACCAGTTGCAATTACCTGTTATTTTCTCCCAACATCGTCATGTGGTCCCAGGAACTTGACTATGTCTGGTGAGTTCTGCTCTCTTTCAAACACGGAGGGCCTCATATGCAATATTTTGACGCATGACGGCGCAGTAAGCCATCTGCACTGCCGTGCATCATAATAAAAGGCCAGGAATGCACCGTATCAACAAGATACGGTACATGTCTGTCCCCCTTTTGCCGTCGCACAGGCAGCAGCCGTGCGCCAACGCAGACACCCCTGCGTCATTTTGCAGGGGTACTGCGCAAAGGGGATGCTTGTTTTTGTGCATGAAGGTACAGCTTCCTGCACAAAAATAATCATTAAAGGCATTTTCCTCTTTCTACGTGTTCTGCAGAATGCATTCTGTTAAAAAATGTCCAATAATTACAATGAAATGTATATTTCAATAATTCACACAGTGCAATGTTTAATAAACGTGATTGTCATAAGAAATGTAATAAAGTTTAAAGCACCATGCCGATTCTTCTTTTAAAAAACATTTATCAAGCTGCAAAGTGTAACCATAGAACCCACAAGTGAGAACTGCATCCCTAGCTAGAGCTCTATGCTCTTCAGCTAGAATGATTTAAAAAAACAAATGGTAAGCTATCATGGGGTCATGGATCTAATGACGCAGAAGACTTACTTTTTAGGTCTCGGCTCGAGGGCTGCGCTTGCGCAGTCTCGCTCCGAGATTTAATGACTTGGAGAAGAGGGGCTTGAACCCGCCCCTCTTCTCCCCTCTTCTCCATTGGCTGGCCTCTTGAATGCTGGCCAGCCATTGGAGAAGAGGTTTGTCTCTCCGAACAGGCCCCGTCCTTTTCGGATTCGGGGGCGTGTTTTTTGCTACTTTTCTCATTATCTCCTCCAGCCAATGGCAAGAGGAGAGAAAAGCAAAACACGCCCCCGAATCCGGAAACGCCGCTGCCTTTCTCCGAGGCATTTCTGCTTCCCCTTGGAGAAAGGCAGTGGTGTGCTTGTTTTTCCTGCACGCGGGCCCTTTTCAGGCCGGGCCTCTTTGTTCTGCCTTCATCGGAAGCACATCGGCTCTTCTGTGGTAACAAAGGACGTAATCCTGCCACCTGCCTAGTGAAAGAAATGAAGGTCGAATCCATTCTTTCCCGTGCCCCCTTTAGCCCCTCTGTTACTCAAAGGGGAAATTGCGGAAATGCATGTACTTTGAGGATGCACCACGTTCTGAAAGTCGAATCTTATTCTTAACCGGCTTAGACACGGAATCTCGGAGGTTTGTTTCTTACTACGTTGTCTCTTTTATGGTTTTGTTGACATGGATTTTTCTAACCAATCTTATGGGTTCCATAAGGGGTGTGTCAGAATGAAACAAGTTGCAATAATCTTAACCACAAGCATTGCGTCGTGCATGGACGAGTGAAATACTACCATGCAGTAATTACAATTGTATCTATGTAGCGCTTACAACCCCTGACGAGACGTTGAAGCGCATTCCATGCGTTTAGTCCAGTGTCTTTGTGATGAGTTACATTAGTAGAAAGTACGTGGGATCTTTAGTGGTGTACGCTATCTATGTCAAGTGGGGGCATGTCTCGAAATGCTGACGAGCTCTATCGTCCTGGTCTATCTTAACGCTATTCATGTATCGACCTCCAAAAGATAAACGGCTGAGTGGTGCCCGTTGGAAAGAAAACTGCCCGGAAAGGACAGTAAGCAAAATTAGTGTTATTTATTTGTGCGCCGCTTTCTGTAACCCAAACTTTAATACTGACTTTTTGGTTGGTTGTGATCATACAGATCGCATTGGAAAAGGCGGCGCTGCTGTTTCTCCGACCACAGGCAGGTAGAGAGCTCTCCTCAGTGTAGAGGGGAGGGGGGATCCAGGGTAGCCCCGCTCCCCGCAGAGCTCTGCAGGGACTTAAACAGGAAGTAGTGAGTGATGCTTTGTGTCTGGGATGTGATTAATGGCTGAGCTCAAGGGGGGGGGAGTCGGGGGGCCATTATCACACCAAGTATGTCTACAGAGGGGTCAAAGATCACTTCAGCAGCTGGAGCAATGTGTGTATAACTTGCAGTCCGTCCGCGGAGCGGGGGGGAGGGGCCGCATTGCTGGCATTTCGACGAGAGGTTATTGCATCTCTTGACCAAAACAAAAACATTTGCCCTAAGGCCGCGGCTTGGTGGAAGACTGCGGAAGGGAGGCGAATACTGCATGTCTGCGTGCGCGCCCATCTCCCCCATATCATTTAACTCCGTTGAACGTAGCAAGAGGATATACCTGCAAATCACTATCAAGCCTTCTGAAGTCTGTGTGTGTATGTGGCTCTGTGTGGGTGGCTATTTTTGTAGGTGGCTCTGTCTGTGTGTGGGTAACTGTGTGTGTGTAGGTGGCTCTGTGTGGGTGGCTCTATTTGTGTGTGGGTTGCTCAATGTGAATAGCTCTGTGTAGGTGGCTCTGTGTGTGTGGGTGGCTCTGTGTGTGTGGGTAGCTTTGTGTAGGTGGCTCTGTGTGTGGGTGCAAATGCAATAGGTCTCGCATTTGAGAGAGATTAAGCTATTGACATTGTAAATAACAATGCCGTTTCATTAAATGTTTTAAAAACACACACAAAAATAATGTCATTAGCAATGCCAATAGCTCTAACTTTAACAATGTCGAGACCATTGCATTGTAAATGGTTGTTTAATGTTACGGTGGGGCTGCTGAACTTCCTGCAAACACCCACAACATTAAAAGAAATGCTTTGCGGTGCATCTGCTCCTGTTAGGGACATCACCAAGCTGAATTTCTTTTTTTATGAGCCCTTGCAGGGCAATAAGGGGCACTCCTCCAAGGATCAGTGAATAATAAATGAGCTGCTCTTGAGCATCATTTATTAATTTTTAAAATATATTTTTGGGTGTCCCGGTGCCCACATCTTTATTTTTTGTTGGGGCAATGGGGCCCCAGCAGCCCACCTGCAAGCAGCCCCATTCAAAGTGCCATGCAGGAATCGGTAACACTTTAAAAAAAATACGAATGTATGGGGTGCCCAGTGCCCACCCGAAGAACCCCACATCATTTATAACATTGGGAGGTGCCTGCAGCTAGCCTGGGTTTAGGAGAAGCCAACATTAGTCCCACCCCGCAGGAGCATTTTTGTATTGCTGCCGCCTGTGGGCGGGAGCAATCCTATAATTTTCCATGTCCGTGAAAGAGTGGGCAGGGAGAAACTTTTGTGCTTCCACGCAATGTTAGAGATACACGACACGACCGCCACGATGGCGGTCACATCACAATCTCATGTGCTTGACCGCCGCATTACAGGCGGCCGGTGCCAAGCCCCACAACAATCGTCCGACCGCCTTCGTATTGACCCCCTAAGTCTCGTCTCCTCAACAGTCTCACTGCAATTCGCCAAAGTCGCTTGGGACTCTTCGTCATTCAACACTCAAACCCGACTTCACACCAGCCTACCATGACAAATCCACATTTCCACTTTGGAATAACAAAACCCTTCTTATATTCCAGGTTTGCTCGTTGCCAAACCTTATCCAATTGCGACTCACCACCTTCACCTTGTCGGCACCTCGAAATTTAGACAAACCAGACCTCACACCACCTGGCTTAACTTTTACCCAATCCCCCACACTAATCACACTGCTTGACAGGGATCGACCCTGCTTCTACTGTTGGTTTGTCACTCCCTGTGAGAAAGTGGCTCTGTATATATTGTTCCCAAATAGGTACAGTGTGCACAGAATCCACAGTGCCCAGAGGTTTGGCAGAGGCTAAAGTTAGACATAACCTTACTCTCTAAAGTAGTAGCTTGGTCGAGCAGTAAGGCAGTATCAGAGGACAGTGTAAAGCATTTGTTGTACACACTCAGTCAGCAAAGGGTCTCACACACTCAAGAACTGAACTCTAGGCCAATGGTTTGTATATAGTCGATTTGCTTTTTCCTGCTGTGAGGGGAACGGCTGCTAAAATTATCCCGGCCTCACCTGTTTTGCTGGGCTGCTCTGCTCTATTTGCTGCTGCCATCCAGACATCGCCGTGAGGGGAACGGCTCGCCGACAGAACTACCTTTCCCAGGGGGCAGTGCCTGGACTGCGTTAGGCGTCAACAGAGGGCGCCAGGGCCCCATATAATCGTCACACGCCTCCCGCAGCGCGGGACGCTGAGTCTGTTTGCTTTTTCCTGCCGTGAGGGGAACGGCTGCTAAAATTATCCCGGCCTCACCTGTTTTGCTGGGCTGCTCTGCTCTATTTGCTGCTGCCATCCAGACATCGCCGTGAGGGGAACGGCTCACCGACAGAACTACCTTTCCCAAGGGGCAGTGCCTGGACTGCGTTAGGCGTCACCAGAGGGCGCCAGGGCCCCATATAATCGTCACACGCCTCCCACAGCGCGGGACGCGCGCGGGCGCGCCCGGGCAAAGACCGGGCCCGTCCGCGCCCGTCAGAGGCTGACCGAGGCTGACCGAGGCTGGGTTGGGTCACCCCCCTAACGTTTGTAGGGGATTCAGGTGGTGTTTGACATAGCCTGTTCTTCATTGTTTAGACCTGTCTTTTTATTTTTTGATTGTCTTTATTTGCTTGGTTAGTTACTTCCTTGGTAGTTAGTTTGCACTCCTTCTGTTTGCAGCCAGTTGAGGGTAGCTAGTAACTATGAACAGGAGGGCCACTAAAAAGGCCGTTCAGCCTTCAGGGGGAGGGGTGGCGGGTACTCTTGACCATTTTATACTTAGAGCAACATCAGTGTTGGAAAAAGAGATCGCCATTACTGAGCGAAGGTTATCTTTGGATCCCCAGTTGAATAAAAGATCTTCTCTAGGTTCCCTAGCTGCTTCTCGCTCACCAGCCCATGCCCTGTCACCCGCTATGCATACAGAGGTCAATGCCCCTCAGGATACTTACTCCCAAAACACAAGTATATTATCAGAGATTATTTCTAGCTCTCCCCTCCCTGTGCAGACAGCCCCCCGTAGCAAAAATAAAAGAGCTATAGCCGGAGCAGTCTCTGGCTGTAAGGCTAAGCCCTCCGATGCTCTTCCCGATCCTGTTGTGAAAAGGAAGAGGGGTGCTGGTCCTCGGAGACCCATCAACCAAAGCCCCGAGGTCTAATTCTCAAGCAACAGACGTGAGTCTCACTCTGGGTAATAGAAAGGACACCACATTATTCGCTGACCTTAACTCTCCATCAACCAGAGATTCTAGTCCCCGTGGCGGTGAAGACATGTGGCGTAGACTTGAGATCCTTTTGTCCACTTTATTATCCCCGATTACATATAGGTTGAATAAAATTGAGGAAAATGTAATCCAGCTATCTATGATAGCCAACCTGGGAAACAAGGAGGTCCATGGCACAGACAATAATCAGCACACCTTTGAGCTCTCCATAAATCCTCCTAATGTTAGATGTGATAGTAACTCTCCACCTTCGATTATAACAGACACTTTAACATCGCCTACAAGGGATTCAGGCTCTAGGGGGGAGGATATTGTGAGAACATCAATTCCTAACATCAGGCCATCTTCGACCATCGGGAACTTAGATACCCTGGCTGACACACCTTGTGAATTTGCCCAAACATCTTTGCATTCCCACAAGGAGCCTAAATTGACCGCTGTTAATACTTTCAATGATCACTCCTATTTACACAGTACCGACCCAATTAGATCCTGCCAAACAAGGGTAGGAGCCCCTTCACAAGCCTATACGGCTGTGACAGGGGCTTACTTAAACCATGGTCGAACAGTGGATCCCTTCATCTTCTACCAGCTGCAGCCTCCTTGGTTGTCATTCTGAGCAACGTCCCTCGGAGTCAGTGTAGAAACCCTGAAACCACTGGGCAACTACTTTGTAAAACCAGACACTGGCTTAACACAAATCTAAAGGGAGCAGGATTTTGGGATGAAAATATTCTTGACCACATGATCATGGCTCGACGCACTGGGTGGGTGGGACCCCTTAAGAAGGAAATGAAGGGTGACTGTGTGATAGTCAATTTTGACAACACGCAGTCTCCCAGAGTGATACTGGAGTTTTTGGGTGGATTCAGAAGGTCAAAGGATAACTCCATCGTGGTGTTTCCACTAGGGTTCTTTTATAGGCAAGTCCCCCCAATCCTCTATAATGAGAATCTCCCACCGGGATATGCCCCATCGAGAGGAAGTCTGAGACCTGTTACTAGATCAACAGAGGTCTCAGTACGCAATATGTTTGCTCCTCTATCGGACTTAGATGCCTGCGACTGACCATCACCACGCACAATGGCCGCTTTGGATCCCTCTGAGGACCTTGATGCAGGCCCTAGGCTAGAGTGTGTCCTCTCTGATGCCCCTTTATTCAAACATGGCCCCCCATTAGCAAGAGCCCTTTTTTCTCCTTCTGTAGCGGCACCACAGGCCCCCACTGGGATTATTGTCAGTGGGAGTCTCTCCATGATGTCATGGAATGTCGCTGGTCTCTCCTCCAAACTTCCTTCGATAGAATGGTCGAATTTGGTAGACAGTCACGACTTCATTGTGTTTCAGGAGACCTGGTCTTTATCTATTATCCATCGACCGGGTTACCTGGCGTATGGGAAAGTGGCTACCACTAAAGGGAAAGGCCGACCCAGTGGTGGACTTCTAATTTGGGTCAGGCAACATTCTTCGTGTCACATTAAGGAAATATCTTCGGATAACAATGACATTCTGGCTCTAAAAGTTAAGTGGGATGGTGAACTAGCATTCACCTTAATTAATATCTATTCGAGAGGTCTTGCGGGGGGGTGATCCTCTACAACTATTCAGTCTTTGGATACCCTTATTGATGGGTTTGAAAGCCCCATTAGGGATCGAAGATGGCAAACTCAGCTTTGACGAGGACAGTAATTGGGGTGTTCCATCGCTGTCCCTTGCTCCTATTATAAAGTGGACTGAGGCGGCCCTTCAATTAAAAAGCTTTTCCTTGGGGTGGGGCTTGAGAGCCACAAATGGGAGAACACCATCAGACACCAACGGTAGTAATACTTTTTCCAATGGGAAGAGTGGCAGCAGGATTGATTATATCTTTTTCATCTTGGACTTATGGCCCATCGTGCTGGACATGGCAGTGACCCATAGACCAGAAAGTGATCACGATCCCCTATCCATGCAACTAATAACTGAGCTTCCAGTGTGTACTGGCCCCCCTAGGGCAATGATGGGGGGAGACATCAAGGTATCAAATGACCTCCGACGATTGAAGTGGGACAACGTATCTGACAATCTAAGTACTCAAAATCTGCTCCGAAAATCTTTAGAGGACACTCTCCTGACACTTTCAGTTTATAATCATTTAGAAGATCCTCCTCTATGTTTAAAAGTAGAGCACAAGGCTCTCTTTGATAGTCTGAAATCTTTGCTCACCATTAAAGGGAAAGAAAAAAAATCTATCCGACCCAAATCAGCTAAATGGTATGACAAAGATTGCTCTGCAGCTTTTAAGTTGCTTTCCTCCGCAATTAAAACTAATGATACTCAGGCTATTAAAACAGCCAGGGCATCATATAAAAGGGTGCTTCTGAAGGCTAAAGAGAGCTTTGATAAGGAAAGATGGGAGGATCTAACTAAAGCTTCAGAAGAGAAGAACTGGCAGAGATTTTGGTATTTAATTAAATGGGGAAGTGGGGTGTCAGAGCCTATTCCCCATAACAATGTCCCTCCAGACAAATGGGTTTCCAACTTTCAAGCCCAGTTCACTTGCCCCTTATCCTCTGTGTCTGATTTTTATGACATCGATACCACGGAGGTATTAACCTTTGGTCTGGTGGAGATTGAGACAGCCATCGAAGCAGCACCGGCAGGCCGGGCGCCCGGCCCGGACTGTATCCCCACGGACCTTTTTAAATTTGATTAAAAAAACTGGGCCACTTATATTCTTTTCTTGGTAAACGCCCTGGCCAGGGGTGCTCCCCTGCCTGTCTCCTGGCTCGGTGCAGAAATTATACCTATTTTTAAAAAGGGAGACCGTTCTAGCCCCTCCAACTATAGACCCATCAGCTTAATCGATTCTCTTCAAAAAATTGTGGCTCGGATTATTTTACTTAGGATCAATGAATGGATTGATGAGTCTCAGGCCTTATTTATATACCAAGCTGGGTTTCAGGCCCATGTTAGTACAATTGACCAGGTTTTTAGATTTTCAATGATTTATTGGAAAACTGTCATTTTGACTGGGGCACCTTGTTTGCAGCTGTTGTTGATTTGAAATCTGCTTTTGATTTAGTCCCCCGTAGAAAGCTGTGGGACTCTCTTAAGGAGGCTGGTATGCCTCTGGCACTTTTGTCGTTTATTGTTAGACTTCACACATCAAACTTTGCACAGGTCAGATGGGGACAACGGGGTGAGTTTACTGATAAATTTCCCGTCAATAGGGGTGTTAGGCAAGGGTGTGTCCTAGCACCGACCCTGTTTTCTCTGTTTATTAACAGGGTTATCTCTTATTTTGCAAACCATCCAACCGACGCTCCCTCACTGGATGGCTCTAAGGCCCCACTACTTATGTTTGCAGACGACACGCTTATTCTGTCCAAAACACAATCTGGTCTGCAGAGGGCCCTAGACAGATTTCTGGTCTTTTGTAACAACCATGATCTGGCCATCAATGTTGACAAGACTAAATATATGGTGATGCACAAAAGTACAAATACTAAGAGCAATCTGTCAATGAATAATATTCCCTTGGAACAAACAGACACGTTTACTTACCTGGGGATCACCATGAGCCGTAGGCTGACTTGGAAGCCCCAAATAGATCTACTTGTTCTTAAACACAAGCAACTAGTTGGTGCCCTACTGAAAGAACATAAAGCCTCACACACTAAACCGGTGGGGCCCGCTATTGCCCTGTATAAAGGGAAAATAAGAGCGTCAGTTATCTATGGGGCTGAGATATGGGGCTATGACAATCTTTCCCATCTAGTCAAAGCCCAAAATAAGTTTCTGCGCTCATTGACTAGTCTTCCTCAGTCAACACCTATCCATCCCCTACTGTTAGATCTGGGCTGTAGGGCGTTGGATGAAGATGCTGGGTTTAGACCCCTCTCCTATTGGAGAAGATTGTGGTCAACTCCCGAACTACTTACATATGCTAATGCAATCTGGTATATCAAAGATCTAGACAAGCTTAGAAGTATAGCCTGGCTCCAATATGTTAAAAGTGGTTTGCATGATATGGGTCTGGACCACCTTTGGTCTGATCCGAGGAGTAACCAATTCCCTAATAAAATGGACTTCAAAGCCCTATACTGGGAATCCAGGTTTAGGAAAATAAGGTATGGAGTAAACAGTAGCTCCCTGTCAGGTCTCTTTATGGATCATAAGTTTATAAGCAGCTTTGAACCATACTGGAATTTTATTTCCAGACCTGATGATCGCAAGTTATATCATCAATTTAGAGTGGGGTCTTTACCTCTTAATTCCTTTACAAGCAAATGGAAGGTTGGACACGATAGGTTTTGCCCTACATGCTTAACACAGGATGAGTCAATAGCACATGTTCTGTTTGCGTGCCCTGTTTTTGCCTACCCCAGATATAAATGGCTTAAGCCTATCTGTTCAAATCTAGGAACTGGATCTCATCAGACAGCACTGCGTATTCTTAGAACTAGTACGCGAGAGGACATAGCGATTGCGAAGGCTAAATTTTTGAGCTGGTCATGGGCTATACGTAGATCTACTGTGAAGCGGGCTGTTACTTCAGTACTCCCTATTTTAGATACCTAGTTTTTTTTAAAATTAAGTTTTTACTTTGTTTCCTCTCATCTGTTTTATGACGCATGAAAAAGATATAAAAATATATGGTCGTTTTATTTTAGAACCAACAAGAGGTATCAAAATATACTTTCTCAGAATGAGATGCTTTAGTTAAATACTTTGCAAGAGGCAATTGACTTGAAATGCAATAGTTACAGTTTGTTGTAATAGGCAACACAATTTCAAACACAATAATACATTGAGCTCAATGGGAATTTTAAGTTATATGCAATTTCAGGATTACTTTTCTAACTCCAGGACTGGATCCTAGATTCATTCCTGGGACAGTTCTTGGAAACAAGTGAGTAAATACGTTTTAGTTACTGTTGTGATTTTGAAGCAATATTTTGCTATTTTAAAAGTTGACACTTAGAAACTTTTTCTGCTCAAATTACCAATGTTATCCTGTGGAAGGAAATTCACTTAGCAGGTAAGTGGGGTTATGGTTACTTTTTCTAGGTCAGTGTTGGATCCTGGATCCAGCACTAGTGTGCCACCTGTAAGCAGTTGAGAAACTGCGTTTAAGTTATACAGGCGATTTTTAAGGAATATTTATAAATTTGCAAAATCGACACTTAGAAGAAATTTCACAGAAAATTCGGGTTACGGGTAAAGTATGTTCTCGTTACTTTTGTAATCCAGTGCTGGGCTCCTAGGTTCAGCACTGGGACATCTGCTATCTAAAGCAGGCAAGTAATTATGTTTTTATCGTTGGCATGATTTTTAAAGAATATTTGTAAGTTTAAAAAAGCGACACTTAGAAACTTTTTCAGCAAAAAGCAGGCAATGATATCCTATGGAAGGAAATTCAAGTTACTGAAAGTACGGTTAAAATTGCTTTTCAGGGTCAGTACTGAGCTACAAGATGCAGCACTGAGGTCTCTCCTGATAACAGGTGAGTAAATCGGAATTCGTTGTTCGTCTGATTTTGGATGAATATTTTAAAGTTCCAAAACTCCACACTTAGAAGAATTTCCAAGTGAAACCAGTCAATGTTAGCCTATGGAAGAAAAGTGAGTTATCGGCTTTTAGGTAAGTACTCGACTGGCAGAGTTACAGTTCTGGGCATAGACTCAGGGGTCTCCCAGGGTCAGGTAGGTACAGTTGGTACCCCCTCAGCGGCACAGGGGCAGCCGGGTGCAGAGGTAGTTAGGCCCAATGTTATCCAATGAGAGGCAGGGGCCTTCGGTTGGTGGCTGCTGGCGAGCAGGCCACGTGGCTGTGGGAGCTGGGCTCCTGGTCACTTGCTCAGGGAAGTAGATTAGGACATAGGTTGCACTGCCAGGGGCACTCGGGCGGCTGGATGCAGGGTGCTTTTGAGCCGTCGGGCGCTCAATGTTATTCAATGGAGATCTTGGAAAGTGAACAATGGCTGCAGGCTCGGGGACGGAGGATCTTCAGGAGCGACCAACACTTCGAGGGGTAAGTTGGGATCTTGGAGGATAGGTAGGCACCCAGGAGTTGGGCACAGGGGGCCGTGGGGTGCCAGGTGCAGGGGTGTCTTTTGACTTCGGGAAATCTTGCCCTCTGCTGCTCGCGGTTGGAGGGGTCCCTGATTCTGAGGCTGCAGGCATCATCTGGGTCGTCGAGGAGGGTCCTTGGGCACTGGATTCCAGGTCAGAATCACCGGGGGACGTCCTCGGGGTCTTTGTCCACTCGGGCACAGGCCGGGCTCGGCGGGTGCAGAGTGTGCTGGATTTGCGGTTCCTGGCTGGCACCAGGAGTATTGCTGTTTGAGCAGATCCACTGCTCGTGGGAGTCCCAGTCTTGGTGGAGTCCCAGTCTTGGTAGAGTCTCAAGGTGGTCAGGTCCTCCGGGCTTTTGAGATTGCTGACCACTGAAGGCGTGGGAGTTCCACAGGAGCAGGTTCAAGGATCAACAGGGTAGGGCTGGGGCCAAGTCAGTTGGTGTTGTCCTCTTGTTAGCAGCTGCGCGGCGGGTCTTCTGGTTTCTTGATCTTCTTGCTTGTTTTCGAATCGGGATCTGAGGAAGGAAGGTTCAGGTTGCCCCTAAATACTAAATTTAGGGGCGTTACAGGTAGGGTGAGGGCAGGGACCAATGGGAACCTGTCCTGGGGTGAGTACACCCCCCATCCTGTTCCTCTCCGGTGGGAGGGGGGCAGGAGCCTAGCTGTGATTGGGCAGGGCTCTCCATCCTCAAGATGGCCGGAGCCCGGAGTTGTGCTTCACCTCGCCTCTCCCACCTGAGGGGTGGAGTTGGCAAAGGCTGGCACACCCCCTTTCCTCAAGTAGGGTTTCCCGCGAGAGTGGGGGTCAGAACCGGTGGGGGCCAGTTGCTGAGTACAGCAAGTCACTGTTCCCAATAATGCGCGCACTTCTCTACCCCCGAGCGCGCAGTGCCATGTGTGCAGCGTGCACAGACGGCACAGCCCGCGAGAGAATTCGCGCCGCTGCCGCTTTTATAAGGTACGCGGCGCGAAAACGGGCATTTCCAGATTGAGGAGAACGGCGGCGGAAGTGACCACTTTGCAGTGAACACTCTGGAGCAGAGGTAAGTGTAATGTGGCCAATTGCTGTCTTTTGTTTGTGCTGTGTGTGCTTCTGAATTGCCCTGAAGTGCACGCACTGATTGCTGTATTCTTTGATTAGTAGAGCGAGGCTGCGGGGAAGATTGTGTGCTCTTATTTAAGTAATCATGTTAATTGCAGCCCCTTCACGAGCTGCGATTAACATGAATACTTAAATAAAATCAAGCAATCTCCCCCGCAGCCTCGCTTTACTAACAAAACAATACAGCAAGTTTAAAACCACGGTGTGTGCTTTTTAGGGTAATCGGCCTTGTTTTCAGACTTCCTGATTACCCTAAAAAGCACACGCCGTGGTTTTAAACTTGCTGTATTATTTTGTTAGTAAAGCGAGGCTGCGGGGGAGATTGCGTGATTTTATTTAAGTATTCATGTTAATCGCTGCTCGTGAAGGGGCTGCAATTAACATGGATACTTAAATAAAAGCACTCAATCTGCCCGCAGCCTCGCTTTACTATCAGAACAATACAGCAAGTCTGCAAACAAGGCAGATTACCCTAAAAAGCACACGCCATTGTTTTAAACTTGCTGTATTGTTTTGAGCATAGGGTGACCAACCGTCGGTAAATTTCACAGACAGTCCGTAATTTCGGCCATCTGTCTGTTCTAGGATGTTGTCCAGGGCCCCAAACCTCCTAGAACTGGCCCAGATTACCCCGAGGCAGCACGTGGATCTCTTCACAGAGCTTAATTACTGTCACTAAATTGTAAGCAAACCTCGGTTCTTCAAACGTGCAGTCTATAATGTAATAGAATAAAAAAAAGAAATGGCACAATCGCACCCACACTGATTAACAAAGTATGGAGGACAATCAGTTAAATCAGTTCTCTTGGAGTATCTCCTTTAAGTACTGTCCATCACAGTGGGGGATGGCAAAACTAACATTTTGGAAAGAGAACCTGTCTTCTCGTTGTCCTGTCAAGGAGGGGGTGAGGAGCCCTACCCCACCCTGGAAGAGACCAAGATGATACTAGAATACTGCATGCCCACCCTGGTGGATCCTGTTCCCCCTCCTGTGATGGCTCCTGCTCCCCCCCCCCCGGGATGGCTCC
The DNA here is from genome assembly GCF_964204655.1 of Triturus cristatus. Lineage (NCBI taxonomy): Eukaryota > Metazoa > Chordata > Amphibia > Caudata > Salamandridae > Triturus > Triturus cristatus. The sequence continues at coordinate 300,990,547 of NC_140581.1, forward strand.
CGCCCCACGCCTGTGGTGGCCCCCATCTCCGCCCTGGGTGGCTTCTGTCCCAGTCCTGGAATGGCTCCTGCAGCGAGGGTGAAGTTCTTGATGGGCCTCTTCTCAAAAAGGCTCAGCTCAAAATTAATATGAAAAGTTGGGCGAGTGAGTAAGTGAAGAGATGGCTGGATGAATTAGTGAAAGGGTGAATGGATGAATGAAAGATTGAATAGATGGATAATGAAAGAGGATGGATGGATTAATGAGTGAGTGGAAGGATGGATAAGAGAAAAGGTAAATAGCTGAATGTATGGGTGGAAGGGTAGCTGGGTGGGTAAAAGGGTGGATGGATGAGTGAAAGGATGGACAAGTGAAAAGGTGGATGGTGAGTGAGTGGGTGGATGGATGAGTGAAATGATGGATGAATTGATGAATTGATAAGTGCAAGGGTGAATGGATGGATGGACGGATGAGTGAAAGGGTGGATGTAAGGATGGATGAGTGAGTGAAAGGGAAGGTAGATGGACAAAAGGATGAATAGATGAGTGAACAAGTGAAAGGATAGATGGATGAGAGAAAGGATGGATGAGTGATAGGGTCAATGGATGGATTCATGAGTGGGTGAGTGGATGGGCGGAAGGATGGCTAAGTGAAAGGGTCGATGGAGAGAGAAAGGGAGGATGGGTGGAAGGATGAGTGACTGGGTGGATGGATGAGCAAGTGAAAGGATGGGTGAAAGGGTAAATGGCTGGATGGATGAGTGAATGGATGGGTAGAAGAGTGGATGGATGATTGTACAGATAGATAGGGTGAAAGGATGGATAATGGATCGATGAGTGAAAGAATGGATGAAGGGATGGATGAGTGAAATGATAGATGGAAGGATACATGATGGGTTTGCAAATGGTTGAATATGTTTGGATATGGCTGGGCTTACTTATATACTATTGCGCGACCACCCCTGATGTGTCTGTAAAACTTACCTATTGTCCTGAATTTTGACCTGAATTTTGACCCCTTGTCCTGAATTTTTACACTCACCGTCCTGAATTTGCACCAATGCCAGTTGGTCACCCTATTTGAGAAGGCAGCCTTGAACACTGACTGCTCCCAGGTGAAGGACGCAGCCCGGCTCAGTGTTCCTTGTGCTTCGTGTCCTGCTCTCCCCAAGCGATGAGTGGTTGGGAGCCTGTGCAGGGCTGATTTGGGCTGCCAGTCTGGCCCTGCGTAAGAGCCCCTCTGTGCCCACGTCTGATTCCCTGTAGGGTGACCAACCTTCCCTTGTTATTTTAGTATGATCTGTAATTTGGGGTCCCCAAATTACGGACACCTTACAGACGTCCTACTAAAATCAAATTAGGCTTATTCCACTGTTATTTGGTAGTGGCTGTAGTTGTGTTGACTAAATGTCCGCATTTGCCAATTCAGTGGCGCTGATTAGATCAGATGCGCCCCTATGCACAGAGCTAGTGAAACAGCACTTTCGGATGAGCTTCAAGTTGTGTGAGAAATGAGCCAGCCCTCTTGGTGGGCGTGGATTTAGTTGATTCTGCACTTAAGACTTTAAAGCCCCTGAATCACGCCTCCCACTCAGACATATGTGTGATCTTGATCCTACATCGCCAGCCAAGAGTCCTCAAATGACACGTTCATTTTTAAAGTAGCCTGGTGACATGAAACAGAATTTTTGATGCCGAAAAGTGCTGTTCTGTCTATGACGATTATTTCTCCACCGGCAGCACTTAAAATTGGGGGGAAACATTTCCTCTATATACAAAAACTCCATGTGTTTACTAACTGACATGCACTGCAGAGTAAGTATGTTTCTAAGGTAAGCTATAAGAAAACATGATTTCTAAACCCATCAGATACCACTTGCCTAGTGATTGAAGTATTGCCAAATGGTCGTTGTGTCGCGCCTACAGCTAACACAGGCCTTGAAACCAGCAGCACGTTGCATGCCAATGTGGTATAACGTCTCAGCATGCTAAGTGGTATTGGGTTGAAGGTCAGCTAAAATAAAAGCTACACATTGTGTAAGGGAAACAAACGACTTGCATTTTTTCCCTACAAGTGTGAATGTATGGATTGCTTTGTCTCAATGTGAGATTAAAAAACACTTCAACCTTCCCAGCTAACAGCCTTCCTTGTACCCTGTATGAATGCAGGCATGCAATAGCAAGCTAGCGCTGGGGAATGGGTTAAGAGGTTACATGAGGAAGTATACCTAAGTATTACGGACGCCTTACAGACATAATATTATGCTGTTCCCCAGCGAGAGGCCCCATGAGTTTCAAGGTTTCCACTCGGCCCCTCCCAGACCTCACAAAGAATGTGGAGTGGCCCATTGTCATTCTGAGACTGCAGACGATTATCACAGAATGACAATGGGCCCTATTATAGTGACAGCTTGTGGTATGCCTTCTCCTGCACAAATCTTGATTGCAGAAAGGGCCTGATGTCACTTTGCAAAGCTGCGCGCATACTGAGAAACTGTGAAGTGCATGATTGTCTCACCCTTATATAAACTTATTTTGACTTGTGCTTATTATCGTTGTCTATTTACTTATATACTATTGTGCGACCTCCTCTGATATGAATGTAAATCGTATGTTTTGTCCTGAATTTTGACCCTTTGTCCTGAATTTTTACACTGACCATACTGAATTTGCACCCATGCCAGTTGGTCACCCTAATTCACTGCATAAGTCACCCTATTGCAGCTTGCTCCAGCATCATTCAAAGAAAAGATGGGCTTTATGTAAGCAGATAGCCCACAAACTGGAGCCCCGCTCTGCTGCGTTGACATGTCTGGAACTCTGAATAAAACCACGCTTCCTGCTTTAGCCCTGGCTGGGTCTTAAAATAACCTGCAGAAATTATAGTTCTGATTACACAGAAAGAGAAGGACGTAAAACAGTCTCCTAATAAAGCAATGGGATGACACATGGCTAAACCATCTGCAACCTTTTGGTAACAAGCATTTCTGAGAGAAAAACAGAGCTCTCCAGTTGTGGGATTTGACATTGCAGTGGGGCGAGGTTATTTTCAGAATACACTTGGAACTTTTCAGTTGGAAATAACTCCTTATCTGGAATCCATGTAGGGAAGGACAGGCCGTGTCTGGCAATAAAATATATCAACCGTAAACAATTATGTATCTAGAACGCGTTTTTAAGTAAAACCTCTGCAAAAATAAGAAAGAGACAGAATTATTTTTTGCCCAAACATGTTTAGACTAAGCAAAGATATTAGTACAATATTTTTTCCAGATTTGCTTTTGTTAACACAAATGCATCATACACTTTTTTATCATTCACTGAAAACACTTTTAATATCATTAGCTATGGTGTTTGAAATCGTTAACGCTGCACAGCAAGGTGACTACATTGTCACCTCTAAACTGATAAAATAAGTATATTTTCTATGGCCAGTCCTCAACCTACACAGGCTCTCTCCTAGTCCACCTCACTTGCTCTAGTGTCTCTGGCTTCTACTGTTAGTTTCAGAATGTTATCGGTTTATTATAGTGAGCGAGTTAGCGTGGGTGCCGCGGTTTGGTTGTTGAACAATTGTGCAGCACGCCCCAGTGCGCTGTACCCGCCATGATACAGCAGCTGGTGTGTTACCCCTCTAACCTAATGTAACATACTGCAGTATAAATAACACAGCAGATGCTTTACTCCAGTATTCCCACTCTTAAAGTTAAAATACACCATTTGGAAGTGGTCTTAGACATTTACTCTAACCTGACAACCAGAGACGTACAACACAGAAACAGCCATTCTATGATTCATATTTATAAATCCACCTGATGCTTTTGAGAACTCCCTTGGGCCTTATTACGCATAAGATGCAAATTTCCTGTTTGCACCAAGGTGCACATCTAAATAGGTGTGCCATGAGCTACTTTATGAGTCAAAACTTCCACTAGACAAAAAACAGATCTCTCTGCAGCTGGTCCATCAATCTCCAGAGTTATCCGGCCAAAGTGAAGCGGAGAAGCCAGTATTGATCCCCAGTTTTCTGGTACCACATTGTTCAGCCCCTAAATGTACATACTACTCCAAGTCCACCGTAACCCCTCCCAAGTCCCTGACCACTACCCTGCACGCATCAGTGCGGCCCTCTGTGGCTGGATTGTGTGGGGAGGTGTAGATAAGTTTAGCCTAATGGATGCCAATAATGAAGCACAGGGGCACATGCCTATTTGCCTAAACTGGAATCCCAGGTAATTATTTGGTAGTTTTTCCTATTGGAGTATCTGGGCCAGTCCCATTCATTGTTTGTAACTCTTAGAGCCTTTGCTAACCATCTTTTCTTCAATTGCAGGCTGTGGGTTTGAATGGTCAGGTGTGAGTACCCACAAAGACAAGGTAATTCTGTTTATGTTACACATTGGATTTGGGAGGTGCTGGGTAAATAGATTCACAATCTACACCCCTTTTCTTTTGCAGGTTTGTCAGACCGTGCTAAAAAATACAGTTGTACAGGCAGACGTGAGTTCAGGCAGAACAAACAGGTAATTGTTTGGTAGCGTTAAACTGTGGTGCATCTTGTGCATTGTAGTATAACAACATCCCTTACCCATGTTTTCTTCTGTTGTAGGTTTCGCAGACAGTACCCCACACACTTGAACGGGCATACGCGAGTACAAGCAGAGCAGGTAATTGTTTGGTAGAATTAAACTGTGGTGCATCTTGTGCATTGTAGTATACCAACATCCCTTACCCATGTTTTCTTCTGTTCTAGGTTTTGCAGACAGTACCCCACACATTTGAACAGGCATACGTGAATACAAGCAGAGCAGGTAATTGTTTGGTAGAGATCCCTTGTGGTGCACATGGTATATTGCTGTATCACAAATTCACAATGTGCAGGCTCTACGGACAGTGCTACATTTAAGTTTGAAAGGGCAGGGCAGTGGACAGAACAATCCAGGTAATTACACTCTACATTTTGCCGGCGATGCCTCTGTATTATGTGACAGATTGCAATAGGCATCAACTTTAGCCATATTCCTTTATTTTGCAGGCTTTGTGGCATAGCAGGCTAAACCCAGTTATCACAAATATGTTCAAGCGCAAAGCTGTACCTTCTGCAGAGTGTGATGCTTCACCACAAAGGAAGAAATGTTGCCTTGTATTCAAGGAAGAGTGGATGAAAGAAATTGTGGAGGCTGAGACAGAAATCACGAAGCAAGGTTCGCGTGCAACTTGGGGAACTATTTCAATACAGTCCAGACGTGGGCTTGATTTGCAAAGCATGTGCCGAAGCCAAGATTGTTGGGGACTTTTCTACAGGGAAGAAATGGAGTGATGGCTGGAAACTGGATTACCTGAAACGCCATCTAATTAGCAAAGTTCACGGGTCTGCCATGGTGATATTGAGAAACAGAAGTGCTGCTGCCAGGTTTTGGAGAGCGGGCAATGCTGACAAACTGCCACTGACAAAGCAACAAGAATGGAAGTAGTTGAACGACAATGTGTTGCTGGCAGTCAAGATGATTACTTCAATGTTATCTGTACAAGACATCCATGACCACCTAGCTTTGTATGTGAAGATACCAGACAGCTGGAGGAGCAAGAACTATGCCTTTGAGTTCCTTGAGGCCATCAATAGCGTGATACACTGTGAAGGTATGACAGAACTTCGTAACGCTTTGTATCACACATTGATAATTGATGAGAGCACAGATATTTCTGTTACAAAAATGCTCATCCTGTACTTCAAGTTCCGACCTGTAACCTCAACAGAGCACAAAACACTGTTTGGGGGCATCGTGAAGCTGACTAGTTGTAATGCTGAGGCGATCACTACTGCTGTGAAAGAATTCTACACTGCCAGTGAACTGAACCTCATGAAAATGGTCATTTTCACATCCGATGGTGCGTCTGTGATGCTGGGTAAAAATAATGGTGTTGCTACTCGTCTTTAACAATCCATTCCCCATCTAGTTGAGCAGCATTGTGTCGCTCATCGAGGAGATTTGGGAGTGGATGATGCCTGGAAGAGGGTTCCAATGATTAAAGAGATGGAGACATTATTGAGGACTGTCTACACTGTGTTCTCCAGATCTCCTGCAAGGAAGTCCAAGCTGGATGAAATGGCATCGGTCACTGATTGTGAAGTGGTCTCTTTTCGACCATTGAATGAAGTCCGGTGGCTTTCAAGGCATTTTGCAGTTGGTGCACTAATTCGGAATTATGAGGCTGTTCTTAAGTACTTTGAGCATGAGAAACTTGAAGAGAATGATCCAGTTGCTAAATATTGTTACAAAAAACTCTGACTCAAACTACCATATTTCCCTTGCAGTACTTAATGACATTCGGAGTGAATTTCCATCTTTGTGCAAACTGTTCCAAAAAAGTACTTGGACTACTGTTGAAGCTGTACAGTATGCAAGAGCAAAGATTGGCCAAATTAAGGAACAGTATTTGGGGGACACTGTCTTTCGGAGCAGCAATGTAAGAGATATGATAGTGTTGTACAAGGAAAGGCAAGAGTTCGACAGTGGGCCTATTTTGTCTTTTGTTTCCTTTCTTTGTGAGCACATGCAAAAAAAGGTTCCCTGAAGATGAACTGAAAGAAGGGGCAAGTTTTGAAATCCAGGCAATAGCAACACAATCACATTTTGATTTTGGGACTGAGAATATACAAAGACTTGTTGAAAAGTATAAAAATGTCTTGGTCCTGGGTCATTGTGAAACACCAGAAGATGTTGTTCCACAATACAGAGATTATAAATATGTGGTGGCAGAACATGTAAAGGGTGGGTTATTTACCACCTTTCAAGACATGGTGAATTTCACAGTACGCAATGCTGCTCAGTATAGTGTGGTGTCTCAGCTTGTGGATGTCTGCGCAACATTTCAAGCATCTAGTGCAGATTGTGAACGAGGATTCAGCCTCATGAATACTATCAAGAGTAAATTGAGGAATAGACTGGAGCAGAAGCATTTGGATATGCTGATGAGGACAAAGGCCTACCTCCTGAATGGGAAATTTGACCTTGATAGAGTTCATCAGCACTGGAAAAATGACAAGGATCGCCGTGAGAAGCAACCCTGTCACCCATCTAGTGATGCCACTTGACATGTCTGAACAGCCCTCTCCCACAGTCCATGTTTGCCTGGATGTTAAAGTTTTACAAACTATCTCTGGCGGGATAGCCCAACATAGCTTTCACATCAAATTATAAATATGTTATGTAATTTTGTAACTTATTGTGTATATGTGATATTGTATTGGCTCGCAACATTTACCCACCCAATGAACAGTGCTCCAGTTAAGAAAATTTAGTAAAATCTAATGATGGTACAACCGTTGGGAGTCTTGTGCTTATCTAAACCTGAAGTGTACTTGCCTGTGTAACCAATTTGTCATGGCGTGTTTATCCAATTTGCAAACCGGCCTTAAGACCCTTAACGTGGTGCTGTATGTGTGTAAATGCACCATCTTTTCACTTTTAAGTAAACGCTTGGAGTGACATTTGGCACTGCACACACGCACAGTCTGGTTCCTGGCGCACATAGCCATGGTTGCAGCGTACAGAGACCCTCCACTGCCGCACACAGGGAAAAAAATTAGAGGGAACATTGCAGCAAGTGGCCTGGAAAAGCTCACAAAGGCTTTGAAGCTTCCCCCTGCCCATCCTGGCAGAGGAGACCTAGCACCTCGCCCAGGATGTGCATTGTTGCAGGCTCAGGAGAGCGGGGGCTCTCCACCCAGGGGTCCAGCAACATGGCTGCTGTGTGGCAGCCTCTCAGACAAGACGTGGATTGTAGGTTGGTTTCAGGGGGCATCTCTAAGATGCCCGCTGTAGTGCATTTTACATTAAATCCCACACTGGCATCAGTGTGGGCTTAATGTGCTGAGAAGTTTGATATCAAACTTGTCAGTCTTCTTCAGTGTAGCCATTATGGTGCTGTGGAGTTCGTAATGACAACCTGCCAGCACCACATACTCCTAATGGCATCACTGCACTTACAGTGCCCAGGAATGGCCCTGGGTACTGTAGTGGCACAGGGCTCATGCACCTGTGTCCTCACCACTGGCATAGGGCACCCAGCTAGAGGGGTAGCTGATGTATGCCAGGGCAGTGGGTTTGTGGGCATGGCACACAGGGAAGTGTGCCATGTCGACTCTGCATTTAGTTCTGCACCAGGACACAGCCTGCAAAGGCAGAGTGTGTGTGTCAGGGTACAGGGCCCCCAAGGGTGGCACAATACATGCTGCAGCCCTTAGGGGTCTTCTCTGGTCACAATGCCATGGGTACCTAAGGTACTATTTACCAGGGGCTGACATATGCCAATTGGATTAAGGCTTTAGTACAGTTTTTAGGGAAGGAACACAGGCCCTGGGTTCCTGATTGGCAGGGACCCAGGGCACACCAAGGAAAAGTGCATCAGGTATCAGGCAAAGTGTGTGTGGTGGGGGGTTACTGCAACAGAAACCCACTTCCTTACACTCCCCTTCCACAACCAGGAGTAAACAATTGTGTGCCTGGTTTCCTGCCCCTCAAAGGGTGACTTCCCTGTAGCTGCATTGGGCGTAGTGTGGTATGCCCAAAACATGTCTTTTAACACACCCTGCGCACAAAGTCCCGCTTTACCAGCCAATTCCAGGGATCCCTTCAACAATCTGTTAATCCTTTCCACTTAACTATTGCCCTGTGGGTAGAAGTATAAACATGTTGCATTTCTATACGTGCCAAAAATTCTCTCTTCTCACCTGAGATGAGTTGTGTGCCATTGTCAGTGACCAGTTTCATCGGCACATCCCTCCTAAAAAAAATGTCTTCCAATAACACAATGGTAGATTTGGCACTCCCATTTCTCAATACAACACCTCAAACCACCTTGACTTTGCATCCATCGCTCATGCTCTGGCAAAAACATGAACAGACCAATAAAGTCGAAACTGACTTTCTCCCACACCAAATCTGCATCAGACGTGCATATGGGGGTCTTGTACACCCACTCCAACTTTCAACCTCTTATCAGAATTCTTGCATTCTACACACTTAACCCACCACTTGACATCTAGATCCATTTTGGGCCACCAGAAATTCTCTTTCAACCTTTTTAGCAGGAACGTTTGTCCCATATGGCCTTCATGTGCCAATCATACCGGTTTGCTCCTTCCTGCTACAGGAGGTACAAACCTTTCACCTCCGACAAGGAGTTGATCCTTAACAGAAAGTTCCTCCACTACTTTAGAATAAGGTCTGACAGCATTGGAATATGTGCTTTCTCTTCTAACACCTCCTTTATTCTTTGTTACTGCTTCAAGCTCTTCATCCTTATCCATGGATTCCACCCATTACTCCTTCGACACTGCACTATGCAAGTCTGCTAACATCTTCCACACTAGCTACTACTTCTTCCGTGACAAGGTCACTCTCCTCACAAATGGTCAGGTAGCCTGGACAAACTGTCAGCAACTTTACTCTTCCAACCCGACAGGTATTCCACAGTGAAGTTACACTCTTGTAACTTCACTGCCAACTTGGCTAAGTTCCTAATACCATTAGGTGTTGACACCAAGTAATTGGTCCAGAGGATTACTTTTGAAACAAATAAATGTGCATAAATGGCTGGTAGCCCAATGCAGCCAAGGTCCCCCGCTTAATGACAGTAGTTCTTTTCCATATCTGCCAAAGAACAAGCCGCAAAAGCTAGTCCTTTACCACCCCTACCACGGAACTGAGATAGTATAGCTTCCAATCCAACTGCACTGGCATCTACAGTGAGTACCGTTTTAAGATTGCACTGGAATGATACCAATATCTCAGCATTTGAAATCTCATTCTTTATTAATAAATCAAAATCTATTTGCTGTAAACTCCCCCACTCAAATTGTCTTCCCTTTCTGAGCAACTCTCTCAATGGTTCAATAGGAATTTATGCATTGACAATGGCACTCACTAGGTTCATTTTTGGTCTCGCGTTCACTTGAAATAAGATACCCTGGATACTCGACCTAGCTTACCAAAAACCTGCCCTTCTCTTTCCGCAACGGAAGACCAGCATCAAGTAATTTGCCAAGTACTTGACGCCAAGTGTTATTATGTGTATCTACATGGTCTCCAAAAACTAAAATGTCACCTTGAAAAAATATTACGTTTTTGACCCTAGACAACACTTGAGATGAGCCTTTGAATCACGCTTGGTGCATACAACAACCCCGAGGGTAATCTGTTAAACTGGAACACCCCATCGGCAGTAACAAAAGCAGTTGGGTGTTTAGAATCTGGATGCAACATTATCTGGTGATCGGTACTCTCAAGATCTAATTCGGAAAAATATCCCCCCCCCCCCCCGATAGTGAGACCAACTCCGCGATGTTAGGCAGTGGAAATCGATCCATGATCACATTGTGATTTAAGCTACAGAGGTCAATACAAAATCTCAGACCTATCAGCTTTTTTCGTGATAACGACCAAATATAACCATTGCGTGACCGCTACCGGTTCAATGACACCTTCACTAACCATTTAATCCATTATTTTTTGTACCTCCTCCCTCATGGAGACTGTTACTTTTCTAGCCTTATGCCTCACTGGCACCGCAACTTTCTTTAAAATTATTTTGTGGGTATAATCTCTGGCTACCCCATACTTGTTAAAAACTGGTGCAAACTAACAAGTCACTCAAATCACCTTTATCCACCACCATGACCTGCTTCAATGCTCTTGGATTCACTACTATGTGCAAGTCAAATTGATGAGCCCAGCCCAACATAGGCAGGCCCTCAATCACTACATAAAGTTACCCTTTCGTGCGTCGCTGCCGAATTTCAATATTAGCATGGAATACAATCACACCAATGTTAGCTCCTTGATAACCTTTTAATATCACATCTGTGGTATTCAACAATGTGGCCAGCCCCACTTAATCAAAGAGCTCCTTAGGGATGATCGTATACAAGGAGCCAGAGTCCACCACCAGTCACAGCTTGATCATCCACCATAAAGACCGCTCTGGGACAAGAACGTCTTTTGGAACCTTCAGATTCTACAAATTCAATTTCTCAATGTGCTCAGAAACCACCACGAGAACCCTATGCTCCATGACGCCTGCTGAGTCTTTGAGCAAACTTCCATTTTTTGTTGAAAGGCACGGTTGAAAACGTTGCTTTCTTCACAACATTCAGCAGCTTCCAACTCACTATCCACCTCGGGAACATCGGTGTTGCCTCTGCTGCATCTCCTTCAAGCACTTCTCCAATTCCTCAACTACTTTTGCTATCTTTATGGCATACTTTAGCGTTGGATCAGAGGCTTCCCACAGACGCTCCTGCATTTTCTTGCTGTTGCACTGAACAATCAATCGGTCTAATAAGTTCCTTTGTTATGGGTCCAAACTTGCATTTCATAGACAATTCCCTCAATCTTGCCACAAACTCATCAATGCATGCAACAGGCCTCTGCAGTGGAGTGTAAAACTTGTGCCATTGCATAACTATATTAAGTGTCTTTGCAAAACGTCTCTGCAGATGCAATTCAGCTTCTTTATACACAGCTTCCATCACATCGCCATCGTCTCATACACTTGCAGCAAATATAAATAAGAAAAAAAAATGTGCCCTTCAGTGCTGCGACATCCTGTTAATGTTGGTTTACTCTTATGACAGCAGGAAAGAAGTGAGTAGTTAACTTATACGGTCAGCGTTGAGCCTCACACAGCGTACATTTGAATGCCTGCAAGTCTCATATTACTGCAGTTAGAATGCCCGGACCCACAAACCCAGCAGTAACCAGCGCAAGTGTGCCAACACAGGAAGTCAGTCGCTCTCCGTGCAGAACATTCTTCCTAGAAGTTAATTGCTTCCTAACAATACCTTTTTAACCCATCGCTCTAGGAGTTTTTACTCGTGCTTTTAAATTGTAGTCTTTTCGGGGGCTTGTAAATTGTCTGGGGAGTTTAAATATATTGCATAGTTTCTGGAGTGTTAAACTCCCTTGCTGAATTTTTACCGTGCTAGGCGTGGACGGCCATTTTGGGGTTGCCACGCATTTCTCAGACAGTTAGTGCACTAGCCTTGCATGCCATCCTGCCATTATCTATTTAATGGACAAGGATCGGCTGCGTAGCAGACCCAAGACAAGCCAGTCTGCGCCCATCCGCATACGACCGGGTCCGGGGGCCATGACCCCTGGTCCGATCAAGAGGACTTATTAGTTATTCCAAAGAGCAGTTGTTAAATTTGAATAATGTCTTGTCCTTCGATTGCACGCTATTAAACCCAGAATCAGTAACCCTCAACTGCCCGTGTTGCAGTTTGGCACCTGATGTACTTCCACAGAAAGGATGCATCTTGCTTACCACTCAGTCAAGGCTCGATAAGGCCAAGGCCAGTTTCATTTGTCAGAAAATGCACAAAAATGATGGTTTTCTATAACATTGTCAGTCACTCCCTAAAAGTCTGACAGTTTTGATCTTTTACTCCATGAACAGCCCAATGCCATCTTTCTGACTGAAACCTGGCTACAGGCGTGTTCTGGACCAGACATTGCACATGCACTGCCTCCTAATTATGTAATAATTAGGAAAGACACGGCATTTAAAATGGGAGGCATTGCAATTATTTACAAAGACGGTTATAATTGCAAATTTGAAGGTTTATCTTTTACGGGTTGCGAGTCTGCACTATGTAAGCTTAGTTACCCCACAAGTCGCCTTTTCTGGCATCTTGCTTTATCGCCCTCCGGGGCCTGCTGGGTTATGGGCTGACTTTCCTTAAGTTAGTGGCTCCTTATCTCCTGGACACTTCTAACATCACCATTTTGGGTGATCTCAACTTACATTTTGATGACCCAGCTTGCGCCATCAGCGCTACACTTATTTCTGATCTAGCATCTATGAATACTCTGTTGTGTAATTCGAGCACCACTCATGCTGCTGGGCATTTATTGGATCCCATCTTTTCCAATTAGTCCAACGTAAGCTGCCCCTCAGCACTCCCTGTTCTCTGGTCTGATCACTTCGTGGTAGGCTTTTGAGTTAACGGCCATGCTTGCTCAGTCCCCAATTGGTCTGGTTACAAGCCTCATTCAAGAAATAGGGTCTTATTAAAAATTTCCATATTTAATTTACCCCAATCAGAGAACGCCCCCATCATCTGTCCTATCTCGTCAACTGACTGTTATACACGATTGGTTACTTAATTCTATTGATGTCTGCCTTCCACTCTCTGCAAATAATTTGAACCACCAGCCCCCTGGTTCACGGAGAGTCTAAAAGCAGAAAAAAGTAAATGCAAAACATCTGAGACACGCTGGATAAAGAGCTATGCCCTGGATACTAAACTAGCTTATAAGGTAGCCAAAGGAAATTACCATGCACTGTGCAAAGCTGCACGTGCTTATCACGTGACCTCCACTATTACCAATTCTAAAACATTGTTCAAGCTTGTTAAATAACTCTGGCGCCAAATGCCTACCCAAATCTCCTGATATCACTGAAGATCAATGCGATCTTGCGAGGTTTTTTCTCAAAGTAGAACGTATATACACCTCACTGAATGAAATCCTACCATCTAATTAACAATTCTAACCTGGCTACTTTAAGCATGGACTCTCAGGCTAGTACTTCTTTGACACCCATCTACAATTTAGAAACCTGGGTGCCATTAGACATCAATTGCTTTAAGCACATCTTAGGTAGTCCTAAATCCGGTTCTCCAATAGACCCTGTTCCATTTCGGTGCTCCAGAAACTTGAAATGTCATATCTGCTCCCAATTATGGAGCTGCTTAATGCTGCTTAATGCCTCCTGAATGGAAGCAAGGTACCATCTGCCTAGAAGCATGCGATGGTTCTGCCTTTTTTTAAAAAGGCAACGCCGGCCCTGCACGACTATCTTCCCATCCATTTCTCTGCTCGCGGCTTTCTCCAAAATTTTGGTAAAACATGTCAACATTAAACAGTCACATTTAGTTGAATCCCATAATTTCTTGCACGGCTACCAGTCTGGCTTTTGCCCGGGTTTCTCCACGGAAACTATCTTGCTTGGAGTCACAGAAGTGTTAAGCCATTGGGTGGATGACTGGGGGGGACAGTGGCTTACGTGCCACGTTTGACACAGTCTCATACTCGGCAATATTTGGGAGTGATTGGTGGGCACTTGATTGGCTTAAAGATTTTCTGACAGACCGTACATTAAGTTCTCACCGACACCCAGTTCGAAAACGTTATCATATGGTGTTCATCAGGGCTCGATTCTCAGCCCTCTATTCAACATTTAACCTTTGGCGCTGATCACTGAAGAATCGGGGCGGACTTTAGTCTTACGCTGATGACAGATCGTCTTTTCTTTAACCAATGACAGGGGTACAAACCATCTTCTCTTCAGTCTGGATTGAGGAATATTGGATGCACGCCAACCTGCTCAAACTCGATCGTGAAAAGACAGGTGTTGCCAATGGGCAAGAATAAAGCTCCATGGAGCCCCCAACACTGGCCATCTGAAATGGGTGCCTTGCCTAAACCCAATCAGCAGGTCCGGAAGCTAGGTGTCAATTGATGACCAACTTTCAATGAGGCAACAAACAGTAAAGGGGTCACCCACTTGCTGTACTATCTTTAAATGGCTTAGAAAAATCCTTTGGATGTTGCCTCTGTCCACTCAACGTACCGTGGTCCATGCTCTGGTCACTTCAAGGTTGGACTATGCTAATATTTTATATCCCGGAGCCAATAAGGATGTGGTACGGAAGCTTCAGCTGGTCCAAAATGCAGCCGCCTGGTTGCTCTGTAAGGTTCCTTAAAGAGCTTGTTTCAGGAGCCCTCCATGATCTTCATTGGCTCAGGGTTGAGAACCATAAAAGTTCAAAAGCCCCGAGCTACATGTTCAGAATGAAAAGTGGTAAAGCGTCTAAATACTCTAGTTCACCTTTATCTTCCATCACGCTCCTTACATTCGGCAACTCAGGTGAAATTTACAGTGCCTAGGTTCAGGCTGCCCCGCTTGGTCGGTCCGTCCTCTTCTGTCCGAGACCTTCTTTGTGGAACTCCCTTCCGTTGGCACTTCAGACAAACTATTTGAGAATTATTTGAAGAGCGTAAAAACCTGGTTGTTCAATATGTAGATTCCACTTACTCTTTCCTCTTATCTCGGTTGTACAGGAAGCGCTGGGAAACCTTTGGGTAGCTGAGCACCTAAGATTAAATTAACATAACACTTCAGTCAGTACAGAGCTAACCCATCCCCATTCATTTTCGTTACCAATACCGTTTCTTGTAGTGCAGCATGTCTCCAGTGCAGGGAATTCTTTTTTCTGTGCTCGTGGAAGGGGCCCTAGTTTGTTTATACATTAAGGGCAGGCTCTACCTCCTGCTGCCACCTCTTAGACTGTTTCCTCTCTGTACTGCCTACTCATACCTGCTGCCTTCCTACACCTTGCGCTGTGCACTGGCCCACCTCTCAGGGTGCCCCTCCCACTCATCTCAGTACTGCTCTCACTTCTACTCAGAAACTGGAAGATATGCAGTCTTTCCTTGCTCACGCACTCAGTCCGGTGTACAACCTCAGAGCCCTGCAGTCAGCTGGTGGGTGATTATTGCCTCTAGGAACACATGCCTTACTTAAAGTTTAATAAGGTTCCTTTAAGAAGAGCAACCAGTTCCCCACACGTCTCGTTATAGGGGGGCCGCTGGATGTTAGGATGATATGTTTCATGATTAAACACTTATAAAACCCCAAAAAGCAAGACCAACTTGCTATGCCAATGTTTGTTTGGGGGCACATTGACTATGGGGGAGATTTTTATTAACTCAAGGCCATACACTGGCCTCATCATGTTTAAGTTAGTCGGCCTATGGTAATGGGCTCCCAGGAGCCTTGGAAGGACTTTATACTCTTTGCTGGATTTTAAGGCAGCTCCCCTTGAGGTACTGCTTCTGGCACAAAAAAATCTGCTGACTTTTTGCCTCAGGCAAATGGGAGCCCTTGTAAGTCACCTGATATTTGGGAATAAATGTAACCCTTCCCTGACCTCTATCTGTAACACCCCCTCCTAAGAGATTGCTTAACGGTTGGCTAAAGCCATTGAAGCATTGAAGTATTGTTTATATTGATCTACCTATGGACCAAAGAGGAAAGTAATTCAGGTTTATACCCTGAAATGCGTAGCCACACTTCAATCTATTACAATGCCCATAGCCAACTGCCTAACCGTGGCATTTGTATCTGACGCAGAAGTCAAGATATTCTTCCCCCTACTCTATGACTGCCTTAGCTTTCTTTTGTTACTCATCAGGAAGGTATATAAAGTCTTCCTATTGGTGCGCAGATCTTTAAAGAGCATTTAAATTGGCAATACACCATTGTACAGCAGCTACTCTTTCAGCCACTGCTACCTTTGTCAGAGTATGGATCCAATGACACCAGGGACATGGCTATTTTCATTTGAATAGACAAATTAGTCTGGTTCTACGTGCGATTGAATAGAATTATAACACCGAGTAAATGCCAATTACTACCTTTCTGCCCGAGTGGTCACTGCCTTGGCAAATCCAAGTTCTGAAGAACCTTCCTCTTGTAAAATGCTATGCGGCAGATGGAAATTGATTTTTTCCTAGACTAGGCTCAGGATTACAGCTAACTGCATTTACCTACTTAACAGTTTCTAAAAAGCATAAGCAGTGAACATGCCTTCCGATAGGCAGCTAAACTTTAGACATTTAGGCACAAAACCCTAACCATGCTGCAGCTGACTGGGTTTGCACTGCTTACATGCAACCCACCCCATGTATCTGATAAAAACAACAAAATCCAACTGGTGGCACACCATGAAGACATACTTTGAGCAAAACTACCATAATTTCATAAACTTACAGGACAAGGATGGATAACCCCCATTCTTACGTAAATGTTAGTAGATGTGCTTAGTTCCCCTTCCCTCAAGTGAAATGCATTTATTTAATATGGTTATGTATTTTAGATCAAATATTGTTTTAGTTCAGTATGAAAGCCTTAGGCTATGCCAAAAACTACATCACATCATAATCGTAACAGCAGACTCCTAATCCAGCATGTTCCCAACTGATTGACTAACTTTAAACACTATCAATTCTATTAAATCAAAATACAAAGTTGGCAGTTCAAATATTATAGCAAAGGCACAAAGTGGTGCCAAACTAACCCCTAACCTTGACAGTTAAAAGTCAAAAATTTGGAGTTTCATTTAAAGTCCATTTTTGCTTAGAGAAACCCTTTCTTGCAAGGAGTAATCTGACAGTTTATCAGCAGGTTTTACATGCTATTCTGTAGTATAGCAACTAGTTACTTTCAGTAAAATAGTAAACTTCCACAGATTGACAAAATGTAGGCCAAGTTTATGTGGCATATTTTATTTTAACAAAATATTTATGAGGAACTGGATGCTGCAACTGCTGCCCTCTTCGGTTTTGGTGTAGTGCCCTCACGGAATCCATTCCTGTAATCAAAGACAAAGTATCATTAGTGGTTGTTGAAACGCCAGGAAACTATATAGTCTGAACCAAAGTGGTTTAATTTACCAATACGTTTTAAGAAACCACCAACAGAGAAAAACTTGCACATGCAAATTGCTTATCTCAGAAAATAATTGAAATCACTTGATTTCATATGTTCAGACATTTATTTGAAACATCACTGATAAGCTGTGCAAGTAGTCTACCACTACAGAAACCAAAGAGCCAACTTAATCTCTTAAGAACTTCAGAAAACTAACTTGCCGATAGGTTACATGCCTTCCAACAAGCAATTCAACTGCTTTATTTTTACCCCAAAGGCCAGGCAACAGAATTCAGAAACAGAAAATGGACAGTTTTCTGAAAGCAAGGACACAATGGTTTTTGATCTCTTCTGCAGAAAAACCCCCAAAAAGGGAATATATGAAACCTCCTGCCAGCAGCCCCAGTAAAAGGCAGGTCACTGAAATTAATTGGAGCTGCAGTTTAAACAAGGCACAGAAACTGGAATGTCATTCTTTGTGTCAGTTATTCTAAACCAGCGAAGAGCAGAAGGAAATATGGCAATACATTTTAACACACTAAAGGTAATTACAGAAAAAATAGAATCTCCACCTTTTGTGCATCTGGCCTCTTTAAATAGGACTTCAATTAGACCAATACTGTTATTCTGCATCAAACTGCTGTTTTTTTTATGTGCTAAATTTCAAATGAAAGTTCACATTTATACTTCAGGCCTGGAACCACACTTATTCCTCTTTCATAACAAAGAGCAAGGATGGTGTGACCTTGTAGCATAAGGAACAAATTACTATTTGGACGTGCTATTGCAAGTCACCTCAGAGTACCATGACCTCATAAAGGAACATTTGGCCCCGTTCCTACATGGTGATTAACGCCTCCAACTCCTAATATTCTTCTAATGTATAACAGGGGGTACTTTCTCCCATAAATAATGAACAAAAAAAAGAATGTTAACTTTATTGTAATTCACTTGTGCCCAGGTTATTTTTTTTTTAGTGGGGAGGATATACAGGTAACTATTAAGTGCACTTAGACCAGATTACACCTGTAGAGTATTATATATTCTGAGCATTAACTAAACTATTTACCCTATACATTCCCCCACCCCTCCAGATTGTGGAAAAATTGACCAACAGTTAATCTTTACAGTCAGGAAGGCAATACAAAAGACAATCACAGAACATACCTGAATCTACGGTAGACAACCTTTAAGTGTCTCATACGGCCGGTACCTGTGGTGTTGCGTCGCTTAGCCTTCACACTCCAGTTATCTATAATAAAAAGAGGCCGTTAGAAACTTAAAATATCTGGATGTTAAAAGTATGCATTATAGCTTTTTGGTACGTTTCAGAAGTACAATGAAATATCAACTGGGTCGCTAATTCCCACCAGACCAACATCTGCCCGTGTCCTATGGTAAAATATTCCTCTTTCACCACGGTTTACTTCTTCCAACGACTCCTTTCTTGGTGCAGTCCAATCAATGGAAGGGGGTGGGGGAGGGGACATGTAAACAACTCTGGACAAAATGACGGTGCAAGCAAACGCATGCACCCTTAATAGTGCTGTAAAAATGCAACTAAAAGAAAGAACCCCCAATAGTACAAGCAGTAGGCAAACACAATGGATACAGAAGCAGTATTTGAGCCGTGTTCCTGGGGAGGGACAAACACGAAGAGTGGGGGTAATGGGTAGGCCCCAAGCCCACTGTAAGTAAACAATGTCTTGTGTGGTCTCAAATGAGGCCTAAAAAGCATATTCAATAAAGACATGAGTTGGAAAACAGCTGACCAAAGGTTAACTGAAAAATACAAATACAACAGGTCTGGGAAAGGTTACCATGTTTCCAGATTCCACGCTCCACACATGGTAGTTAAAAAGTTGAAATATTCCAACATTAAGCTTAAAATAGCAGGGCCATAGAATTGAGGACACAGGAAAAGCTATTGCCAGAGCAGTAGCTTAGCTCAAGGGGAAATACAGGTATCAGTAACTCAAGCTGATGGGGTGTTTGGCCCTCCCCAGGAGCATGGCCAGAGTACTGCCTCCATATCCAGTGTGTTCGTCTGCTTGTGCAGGTACTCTTTTAGCTGCATTTCTACAGCACTCAATAAGGGAGCATTTATTTGCTTGCCCAGTCCCCAGTTGTGTCCTGCCCCCTACGCCCTACCATTCATTGAGCAATTGCCAAATTGAATATCCTGCATCAAAATCTCTTGCACCCTGCCACTCACTATTAATCTGCATGGTGGTATCAGCATGCGGCGTTTCAGGAAAAGTGTCAAGCGAACAGGGAGACAAAATCTAGGTACTGGACAGGTTAGGATCTTCAGATAGAGCAAATATTTAGCAAAGAATCACAGGAAACACCTGTTAAGAGGTGGGTAGTACAGGGTGACAACACAAGAGCAGGAACAGAAGTGGGTAGCCTAAAAACGGTTAAACATCGAAGAGATGGCAGTGGGGAAAAGAAAAGGAGCACAAGGATGTTTTAGACAGTCACGATGCCGGTTTCCAGACCCCAAATATGCCACACAGTGCATCATGATACATACGATTATAGGAAGTACAGTGGCGCTTGGTTAATTAGATGCAGTACTGCAGAAATTTGATATTGGAAGTTTAAGATCTTAGAGAGCAATCTGTGTAAACAAAAAACATTTGTTGATTGGTGACAGGGTCTTCCTCATGAAGGCCTTGAAGACAGGTGAAGTGGTAGAGTTTCCAACCATGCCCCTCACCTGCACCCTAGGCATTTAGGACCCTCTTGACATTGTAACCTGTGACTAGGTCAAGTTTTTACTTGGCAAATCAAGGTCGTTTGGATTGGTAGGGAAGTTTGTACAATTTCCATGATCACAAAATATAATTTACATTTACCTAATGACGCACCCAATTGTTTAACTGTGCATTCAACTGGTGGTAGTAATGAATTTTAGAAGCATTGTTTAGGCTTGTGACTTGACAGTGTCAAATGTACTTTCTCCGCAGCGCTTCATTTGACTTTTTAAACCTCTGGGAGCAAACTGTTTTACTTCGCAATACCTCATCTTGTATTCAGATACTATTAAAGTGTAAAACTGGTAAATTTATTACTCAAAAGCGGTACTAGTATGATAGCAATCAAACATTAGCATGAAACATCAGATGTATGCGCAGCTTTAGATTTAAATATTTGCTGCCTCACGGAAACTGGGCTAAACCGATTATCAGGTTCTCTTCTTGGCAAAAATGGTACCATAAACTATTGAATTCTACGCCAAGACAAATAAGTGGCAGAGTATTATTGTTCAGTTGTCCCTAGCGCTTAGGATGGAGATTTAGTTCAGCAGTTGCTTTCTGGACATCAAGACTTTTAAAGTGCTTGACAGATTGTGGGTCATCACTACACATTTAGCGACGAGGGAGTTGAACCAGTATTTCTGCCCACTTCAAGTTTGTTCGCTCTGAGGACCGTCTCAACGTCGACTTGACTGCTTTCAACTATGAGCCGACCAATTTACCAACAGCTTCACAGCCAAAGTGTGCGGGTCCATTCGACACCTCACAGGCGAGCAGAATTCCCCAGGCACGCGGTTTCCTCATTGTGCCTAGTCCTTAGCATGGATCCTCATTGGCATGTACAAACGTCATGTTTATGGGAGATGCACGTCAGCAGCCATTGTGAGGACCTTTTGCTGTTACACATCGCTTTTGGAAATTATATATTCATACCAGTTTCTGCAGGCATTTGTGACCAATATTTATTCTGAAGTTATGTAGCATCTTGCAACAGGCAGCTCCTCCAACTTCTCTACCCTGTAGGCAGTCTGACATTTTAATATGGTGACCAATTTGTACAGCCACCTCAATTTCTTCATCCTAGGAACCACAAGTTAGAAGCTACTGAGGAAGGCATTATATAATATGTGTCAGTGCCAATGGTGCTTGCGGAAACCTGGAGCAGATTATACACACAAGAAAGGTTACTGGCTTATTGCGATCCTGCTCTGAACGATGTAGGAATGAAGTATGGTTTCTTCATAAGCACTGAAGTTTCAGTGAATATGTTGTCTACAACTGGTTCCGATGCAGGTAATGAATCTATTTGTCTTGTAAACACGTAGCAAAAGTGGGGAAAATGTAACTGAAGTCCCACTTATGCTTATTACAGACGAGGATCTGAAAATCGTCTCAGTAACAATCCTACTTGCCTATCTACTGGAAAATGGATGTTATGCTAGACAATCAGGCGATTCCAAATAAAAAGTAGAAGCAACAAAAATCCAGAGTGAATCAGTAGTGTTGAAGTGGCCAAGACTAAATGTGTACTGAGAAACTCAGCAGTGTAGTTGACGTTTGAACGCAACTCAGTCACCGATTGTCATGGGGCATTTGGTTGGAGCTGTGCCTTTACGAGTCATGGCAGATTAAGCATCTCCTATAACAATATAGATAGATTTGATGTTTTTTTGATAAATGGACAAATAACAGCAGTTTTACGGACAGATGTCAAGCCCAAGAATTTGAGCAAAAGGATGGACATGCTGGGCCATTTTACTAATAATAATGAATGTCTGGGGAGATCCACAGTATCTACGGTGTATCAATAGGATAAACAAGCATTGGCAAAGCCAAAAGGTCTCGCTTTTGTGAGAGCTATTGGCGTTGTAAATTACAATGTCTTTTACCCATGTGTTATTGTGCGGAGTGGAAATATGTGGGTTGAATTGGAATTGTTGGCTGTGGAATTGTGAAGTTGAATTGTGTGGAGTGGTTTAATGGAAGTAAGTGGCACAGTGTGCAGTGGAATTGTGGATAGCAATTATGTGGTATTTGGTGTCCTGGAATTATGTGGAGTGGGACTGTCAGAGGAGTGCAATTATGTGGTATGGTATTTTGTATTGTGGAGTGAAATGTAATTGAATTTTTGTATTGTGGAGTGAAATGTAGTGCAATTTAATTATGTGGTGTGCTGTTGAATTTTGAGGCATGATGTGGAATTGTGGTGTGGGTTGGATGTGTGTGGTGTGTTGTGTAATTGTGTTGAGTTGAATTATGTGGTGTGGAATGGAAATGTGTGGAGTTGAATTGCGTGGCGTGAAACTGTGTGGTATTGAGTGGAATTATGTTGATTGGTATTTCGTGGTGTGGAGTGTATTTGTGTGGTTGGTTGCTAGTTTGAGTGTTTATGAGGGGTGTATTTATGTGGTATAAAACAAAAGCATGAATGTGGCCATGTCTGGTTGGGCTTCTTGGGCCCAGAAGCAATCTCGATAGCTGTCTAGGTTTAGCCTAAACAGATAAGTTGCCACCCAACTTCTATAACTTTGCAAATGGCGAAGGCATTGGAGGTAACAGCACTGGAAGGTTGCCTTCCCTTCAAAATGATTACTGTTTTACGAAGTTTGGAACACAGCTGAAAGGTTGCGCAGCACACCTAACATGCACTCATTGCAGAACTACTATACACCAGCTATACATGGTCCTT
Organism: Triturus cristatus; assembly: GCF_964204655.1. NCBI lineage: Eukaryota > Metazoa > Chordata > Amphibia > Caudata > Salamandridae > Triturus > Triturus cristatus. Next base: position 301,013,478 of record NC_140581.1, read on the forward strand.
ATTTCATTCAATTTAGAAGGCTGAAAGGCCAAGGTCAGGACATGAGCCTGTGATCGTCAGATGGCACGCAAATGTCTACAGCTGAAAACAGCACGTGTCAGATGTGTTTCCAGCCGAAAAAGCACAGATCGCAAGCGCATCTGGCTGAAAAGTAATTGCAATGGAATCAAGCAGCGCCCTGCCTCAGAAATTGGCCCCCTTCAAGCCAAACAACTGAGTGTCAAGCTCCTCAAAACTACAGCTGGCAGAAAATCTACGCCCCAGCCCAGTGAAATTAGTGCTTGCTGCCACACACCTGTGATTCTCACAGCTTTAAATCCTGGGAATAGGCGGCATAACAGCTCCACCATTCATCCACCCAAAAGCGCCAAAATGAGTAAGGGTAGAAACAATACTGACTTCATTATTTGCACTGCCACAAAGACTACATCAAGTCAGTGTTCTACGGAAATTCATTTGATAAATATAATTAGAATTGTATTTAAAAATGTCATTAGAGAGGGGTAATCTTAAATTCCCATTCCAATGCGTGATCTCCTTGATGATTGTGCTTTTGGTCGGAGAGTGGATAAATATGACAGATCAGCATCTTAGCTTTATTTCCTTTGCAACGTCTTGTTGGCACTCAAAATATCAGCAAACACATTAAGCTAAAGCACATGAGTGCAGAACGTTTAAAATTATACGAAGACCACACAAGGTAGCAGGCACCGATCGAGCGGTTTCTTCAAGCATGTGAGAATTGGCAAATGTTTCTGCCCCAATAAGTATATTGACATGCCTTTGATATAGCGTTTGCTGCGCCACCCTTGCAACTTCGTGGTGCCTCAAAGGAGGAGGCAGCTGCTTTGTTGTAAGAGGCGGATACTGCTGTGCGAGAGGCCATCCCTCATTAGTGTGGGGGGTGGGGTTGCACGGTGTAATCATGTGACCTCTCTGAAAGGGGGAGAAGGGGGTGGCCGACAGTCGCAGACCATAGAAAGGAAATTGGTAGCAGAAAGAACAGGTCTCTGCGTCCTGTACGAATGACTATTTAATGCAATTTTAAATAGTGCAAACTGTACGCAGAGTGTCAGCAGTTTACAATACAGCTAGGCAAGTTACATACGGTGCTTGTGATGGAATTTACGCATATACACTCATGACAAGAAGCTGCCAACAGGTAAATATTTTGGAACCAGATCAAGGCTGCATGCAAGGCCTCTGAAAGACTACCACAAAGACGGGACAAACAAGAAACACAAAGGGCTTAGATTGGGGAGATGGGGGGAGATGGGGAATAATGGCACCTCGGAGGAAGGGACAGAGAAAATGCAGATTTCTTTTAACACAGCGCCTGCTACATGGAGCATGAAGCGCAGCTGGCTGTGATGCAAGGAGTGGAAGGAGTGCGCAGACTTCATATAAACAAACAAGAGGGGGGAGAGAGACTGCGTGGGAGACAACAAGCCCGGCCACGCTAATTAAGAACATATGGCCCCTGGCGCTGCTGCTGGCTCCCGAGAGCAAATCGTTCTGGGAGTGAACATTTTCCTAAAAGCTGGGACATCCACACGCATTTGGCCAATTGCGTGCTAAAGCCAGACGCCATGGCCAATGGCGTGAGCCCCACATGCACAAGCTTCTCCTAAAGCAATTCCAAGAGGTCGATTTCCTATAGTAGCTCATGCGCTGCTATAGGCTTGACCTAAAAAATCATTTGCTGACAAGAGTTAGCTAAAATGGGCTTCTATCTTAACCTAGGTTCAGAGAATCCATTAGTAGCTGGTGACATCCCTATAGCTTATGTGAATGGTGAGCAGAGTATCAACACTGAAAACATAAGTGAATATGCCAGCGCGTTTCGGGCACAAGTGGGTTTGGTCAAAGGTAATGGGCATGATTTCAGACTCAAGTCGAAAATGCAACCAGTAATTCATAAAGTTCGCCTGACTACCCTTAGTGCCAGAGAGAAACTTAAACAAGATCTTAAAAACATGCTTGGAGGGAGTTATTACACCAAATCTTCTCAATGGATTTCTCCCATAGTTGTGGCAAGGAAAAAATTGAGGTAAATAAGAATGTGTGCTGACTCGTGCACCTAGAACAGAAATACCTGCAGATTGTCAACCCCTTCCTAAGATACATAAACTACGTGTCAATTGTAGGGTGGGGTTCTTTTCCTCAATTGGCTTGCGTTCTGCATACCATTAAATTGCTCGACGCAAGAGCTGACAACTTCCATAACCCCTTTTGGAATACAAGTATCTTAGATTATTCTTCGGCCCAGCTTCAGCAGCTAGCGTTTTTCAAAAGTTAACCGACAACTGGTTTGGGAATATGGCTGGTGTGCAGGCTCAGATTTTTTCTAGAAAATCTTGAGTTGCACAATGAAATTCTAAACAAAATCTCTTAACTTGTAAAAAAAAAAAAAACGGACCATTAGATGCAAGTATACGGTTGGGGTGCAAGAACTGTACTATTTGGCACATAGTTTCTTCGTCTGGTATAAAACCAAAGTTGTGTTCCAATAAAGGCATTAGATGCCTCACCAACTAGGGAGAGATATACAAATAGGTCTTTGGGGTTGGCTCAATACTATACCAGTGTAGTTCATGGGTAAGCCCAGATTTGTAAAACGTTAAGGGAGTTACTAAATAAAGGAGTGGTATTCGTTAAACAAGCAATTTCGTTGAAGTTTTTAATACTGTCAAAAAGCTGAGCTGGCCTCTGCTCCACATTCTTTTAAAGCGGGCAGTAAACTATCACTGTAGATGCCAGTCTAACAGAGTTGGGTGCTGTTCTTACTCAGTGGGTAGCTGAGAAAGAACTAACACTGGTGTTCACCTACAGAAGTTTGATACAATCTGAGAAGCGTCACATCACTATAGAGCTTAAGGCTTTGGCATGCATATGGTCTGCACAGAACTTTAGAATGTATATCTAGGGCTGTGAATTAGAATTCTAAACTGATAGCAACCCGTTGACATTCTTGGTGGAACCAAAACCAGTAATTTGTCTGCCAGACTAGTTAAACTTTTATCAGAACTTCAAGTGTATAATTTAAAATAAAACCACCAGAAAGCATGTGGACCCAACATCTCAGCTTTACATTTCAAGCAATTGCCATCCTTCTGTGCCCAATCCCCGCCAAGAGAGCACACAAAGATCTTCAGCATTACCCCTAGCCCAAACCAATGCGGTCACCAACCTAACAGCAGTGTTGTTCATATGGTTGGCTCCTTGCAAAAGTCTAAGCAATAAAGATGCCTTTAAATTGTAGATTTATCACCACATTTGCCATGCTTTAAAGACAGGGCAAACAGGCTGTCTTCTGACAGTGTTGCTTTGTTTTTTGTTAACCCCTTCAGTGCCACGCCCTTTCCCCCTCCTGTGCCGGGCGGTGCACTAGTGGGTGGGGTTCATGACGAGATAGTCTCGTCATGGAGCACGGTTGCGCTGTGCCCATGACGAGACTATCTCATCATGGGCACTGAAGAGGTTAATATGGGATTAGCGTTTACAAACTCCTCGATTGGCTGTCAGAGAAAAATGAAGTGAACTGTGACAATCTTGCTCAGCTAGGGTACAGTAAATGTGTAACGAAAGGTTGTCTGTCTTTGTTGTAACAAAATAAACACCGGTAGATGAACTGTCCACATGACATGGGAAGAAAGCAAAAATTAAGCACTTTTTTGTAATTCTGAAGTGTGATGGAAACAGATTTCAATTTTCTCAAAACAAATGACACATTGCTCGGTGATGCACAAATGATAAATATTCACCCAAACCAGATTTCCACACATGGGTGCTATATCGTTTTAATAGTAAACATATCTGAGGAAATGTAGTAACTGGTTCAATGAAAAATTTGCTATATGTAAAGACAGTGCACTACCACACTATGCTTTAGTTAAATTGAAACACCTCCTGCCTTATGTACATTCACACAAAGTGGGTGGCAAAAGATTGGGAAGCACTGGGGATAGACTGCAGCTTCTTTGGGAAATCCGCCAACTACAAAGTAGTCACAAAGCTGACCCACAATGCGGTCTGGTGGACAGCTTATGTAGTCAACACAAATATGTCCCCGCAAAACACATCCCCACCTTTTGCTCCCTTATAACAGTCTGAATTGACCCAGGGAAGACATTCATGCTACCCAAAGCTATTCATAAATTAATTGATCTCAGCCACTTCGAAAGCTGGTGTTTAGGTGAAGAAAATGTAGCCACGTCGCTCAAAGTCTTACACACATGCAGTGGTTGGACCAGATCATTTTCAAGCCAAGAGCTTAGGTTTGCGCACAACATAAAATCATTTAATACCCCCCGAACAAAATAAAGCATATTACCATAGTCACAGTTTCTCCTAAAGTTTTGCTGTTTCCTCAAAACATGTTACTCTAGAGGGGCTTTCATTTAACAGCCTGTCTATACACTGTGACCCTGTCGCTTCACTGACACTAATGCCCCTTTGAAACCACCACTCAAATAGTCCTTTCTAGTCTCTTCTACAATTTCTCAACTGAAGTTCCAAAGGGCAGCAATACGGGTCTACGAATAACAAGTCAAACATGATGAAAGAACCGAGAACCTAGAAGAATAGTTATGATTCCGAGGTATGAAACAATCCTAACCATCACACAACTTCCCTATTGCTTGTTAACAGCTTGTCTTTTACCCTTTACAGCTCTGCCTCCTGTGCAATAGAAATAATGAAAATAGAACTGGACAGAATGCAGAGCATTGCCATACATTCACCCCAGTACAGAGACCTGAGCCTAAATCCACTTTTTGCTCACCCTGCGATTCCAGTTTGGACCCAGGCATATGCAAATCAGTCTTGACCCTCAACCCAATGGAAACAGTCCAGCCCAAACTGCCAGGCCCTCATTGGACGCAGGTGCAAGACTGATTTGCATATGGATGGGCCCAAACTGGGGTGGTGAGCAGAAAAAATTTATTAAACCCAGATCCTTGTGACGGGGGGGGGGGGGGGGGGGGGAGGGGGTGAATGTTTGCATTGTCCAGCATCCCGTACATCAATCGTTTATTTTGAAATGATGCATGCATACATGCAGGGACGCTATCCAAACTTGGGTCCTCCACCCAGCATATCTGGAAAGGCCTGGACACAAGAATGGAATTGGATAACTGCCTCACAGCCGAAGAGCTGCATTAACTCAATACAAGTAGTGCCCGATGTACTGAAAAACAACTCATTATCCATCAGGACTGCCTCAATGCTGCTCCAATTCAGTAAAGTGTTGGAGACTCAGCTATTTAAAGAACACTTCTTCACAATACCCAACAGTCTACAACTCAGTTTCCTCTACAATTACTCACCAACGTTTCTAAGTTTTCCTGCGACCATGTACAGAGCTCCACTGCCTTTAGGCAAAGTTAGCGCTATAGAAATACTATGCATACTTAGCTTTGGTATGCCTCCCAGCCGTAAGATATGCATTATTATAAGTGCCAGCTGCCACTCAGCACCTGAAGACCAGCACCCTGCCTGAGATGGAATATTTCAAAAAACCAAGAGAGGAATCCGAGGTCTAATATACAACCCTTGATCTGAAATTCAAGAGAGTTGACTAATAACAATTTTTATGCCTATGGTGAGGTAGTATAGGTAAACATGTGATAGAGCGATACAACAGTTGAAAAAAACAGAAGGTGAAGCAAAAAAGCTTGATCTAAGGATAATCAGCATCCCATCATTACACTCTTAAAGTGCCCAGTGTCATCATCTGGGTTACCAAACAACTCTTCTCAAAGTCCTCATAATGTATCGAGGCTAAATGAATGAGTTGTATCCTCTTCTCAAGAAACATCCAGAAAAAGAGGAAAAAAGGAAGTATGTAAAGAGTGCATATACACAAATGTTTTTGTATTTTACCAGTGCTCATAAAACAGAATACACAATTGATTTGCACTAGATATAAGTGAGTACTGAACTGTGCCCCATCAATCGTATTTCTATCTAAAATAGTGAAAAAAAGAGAGAAAGGAAGGCAGGTAACCAACGTTTGCTGCCCACTGATTGGTCGACATGTTTCAGCCTTCCGGAGGAAACGTCCCAGAGTAGTATCCAGGTATACTACTCTGAGTAAGAAAAGTAATCTCAAAAGTAACTTACCTGTAATTTTACTGAAAAGCCCATTCAAGTCTATGTACTGTATTTACAAAGTATTGCATTTCTCTGAAACCATACTGCAAGTCAAAACAAAGTGCATATACAATTTCAATTCAAAATGTTTACAAACTGCATTACTACAGTAAAGTATTTATTGCTGACCTGTGCGAGGCTTGCTTGGTTCTAGAAAATAAAATAACTAAAAGAATATTTTCATACAAAAACAATTGGTCTGAAGTTCAGTCTTTGAGTGTGTGAATTCAATTGCTGACTGAGTGTGTACAACAAATGCTTAACACTGTCCTCTGGTACTGCCTTACTGCTCAATGACATTACCACAAATAAAGAGTGAGTGCTATCTAACTTTACCTCTGCCTACCTTTGGGGTTCCACTGGACTCTGTGCACACTATTCCTCACTTTGGTATAGTATATACAGAGCCAGCTTCCTACAGTACAGACCTATGGGTATATATACATCACATCTTGCTAAGATAGCCAGAGGTGATCAGGACTTCCCGGCCAACACACAGATCAGAGACACTGAGGTTCCTGCATGCAGACACTCCAGCTGGCAGTGGTCTAACATCCCTCGTGGGGTGTCCAACTCGAGACCAAGACGGGGTCCCACAGTCTCTCACTTCAGGTAATGGGGTTGACTTTATCTGATTCTTGGCTTAACCCCTACACACATGCTAGGTACACTTAGGTACATCTAGTTAGGGAGACATCATAGGAGTTCGCATCTTTTTATTATCATGAATTTTATGTACTTGTATGTATTCATGATTACTGCAAGATGGTAGAACTTTACCATCCATTTACTTTCATATTGCTTCTAATCCTGTATATCTGCTACTGTCTAACGGTTGTTGCAGCTCATCTATATTACACCAGAATAACAACTGTTCAATAAATACTTATTGAAAACGCCCAGCCTGTTTATTCTGTGTACCTCTCTAAGACAGACTAAGTAAGCATGAGTGACTGAGCGAAAAGTAGTATATTGTTTTCACGGTCCTGAGGGATCAGGGTTGTCATGTTCGATGGTTGCCAAGAACTACTCTCTCCTTGGTATGAGGAGATTCTAGTGGCGCTGTGCGCTAGCTGGTACAAAAGGCCATCATTCCCGGTGGGGGTGTTCAGAATCAGTCCGACACCAATCCTACAATCCTACAATGTATGCTGTCCTTACGAGCAGATCCTGTATAGGTTTTATAGGAACCACACGACATGGCGCAGCCAACATTGCTGGGTATTTATTTAACAGTAGAATCTGAGTAGTTCAGTCGTGCTAGTCTCAGAGGCCCCTACTCACAATTATCCAGAGACGTCTGGAGTGGGTGGGCATAAAGTCCGCCACAGCTGAGTAGGCAAAAATCCTATTTATTGGCTATTGGTTAATCAAGCTTGAAGCACACATTGTTCCTAAACTGTGCAAAACACCCTATCTTAGTTCCCTTGAAATGCTCTTCTTCTTTAAAACAATAAGTGAAGACACAGGAAACGTGGATAGAGTTGCGCAAGAACAAAATCTCTCAGCTGACGAAGAAGATGCAGATGCAATTTCCATTGCGGAAAATGTTAGAAATGCTGTTACCATAAAACTAGGTGCACATCCAGGGGTGGACCAGAGGCGTTCGTGATTGAGGCACACGAATCATTTCAAACAGAGGTATTCTATTCATGGGTTACATTTCCAGTTGAAAATGCAAGAATTGAAAACATTTCACTTCTCCACAGAAAGTGGAATACCAGACGAATATTGTCCCTATGAGAACAGTGAAGTTCCACTAACGTACCAGGAACATTTATACTGGTTTAAAGGTGCCCTCCCCCATACAAGAAATAAAGTAAAACTCGGTCTGCTTGGAAGAGAAGGAGCGACATGGCCAGTATTAGCAGCCTATACACCACATCCTGACATTGAAACAATGCCGGGATGAGACTTACTTATACTTCACAAAGAACTGATAAAACTTTACAGAAACATGACAGAGTTCATCATGAGGACACTTACAGATCGAAGATGGCAAACTCAGCTTTGACGAGGACAGTAATTGGGGTGTTCCATCGCTGTCCCTTGCTCCTATTATAAAGTGGACTGAGGCGGCCCTTCAATTAAAAAGCTTTTCCTTGGGGTGGGGCTTGAGAGCCACAAATGGGAGAACACCATCAGACACCAACGGTAGTAATACTTTTTCCAATGGGAAGAGTGGCAGCAGGATTGATTATATCTTTTTCATCTTGGACTTATGGCCCATCGTGCTGGACATGGCAGTGACCCATAGACCAGAAAGTGATCACGATCCCCTATCCATGCAACTAATAACTGAGCTTCCAGTGTGTACTGGCCCCCCTAGGGCAATGATGGGGGGAGACATCAAGGTATCAAATGACCTCCGACGATTGAAGTGGGACAACGTATCTGACAATCTAAGTACTCAAAATCTGCTCCGAAAATCTTTAGAGGACACTCTCCTGACACTTTCAGTTTATAATCATTTAGAAGATCCTCCTCTATGTTTAAAAGTAGAGCACAAGGCTCTCTTTGATAGTCTGAAATCTTTGCTCACCATTAAAGGGAAAGAAAAAAAATCTATCCGACCCAAATCAGCTAAATGGTATGACAAAGATTGCTCTGCAGCTTTTAAGTTGCTTTCCTCCGCAATTAAAACTAATGATACTCAGGCTATTAAAACAGCCAGGGCATCATATAAAAGGGTGCTTCTGAAGGCTAAAGAGAGCTTTGATAAGGAAAGATGGGAGGATCTAACTAAAGCTTCAGAAGAGAAGAACTGGCAGAGATTTTGGTATTTAATTAAATGGGGAAGTGGGGTGTCAGAGCCTATTCCCCATAACAATGTCCCTCCAGACAAATGGGTTTCCAACTTTCAAGCCCAGTTCACTTGCCCCTTATCCTCTGTGTCTGATTTTTATGACATCGATACCACGGAGGTATTAACCTTTGGTCTGGTGGAGATTGAGACAGCCATCGAAGCAGCACCGGCAGGCCGGGCGCCCGGCCCGGACTGTATCCCCACGGACCTTTTTAAATTTGATTAAAAAAACTGGGCCACTTATATTCTTTTCTTGGTAAACGCCCTGGCCAGGGGTGCTCCCCTGCCTGTCTCCTGGCTCGGTGCAGAAATTATACCTATTTTTAAAAAGGGAGACCGTTCTAGCCCCTCCAACTATAGACCCATCAGCTTAATCGATTCTCTTCAAAAAATTGTGGCTCGGATTATTTTACTTAGGATCAATGAATGGATTGATGAGTCTCAGGCCTTATTTATATACCAAGCTGGGTTTCAGGCCCATGTTAGTACAATTGACCAGGTTTTTAGATTTTCAATGATTTATTGGAAAACTGTCATTTTGACTGGGGCACCTTGTTTGCAGCTGTTGTTGATTTGAAATCTGCTTTTGATTTAGTCCCCCGTAGAAAGCTGTGGGACTCTCTTAAGGAGGCTGGTATGCCTCTGGCACTTTTGTCGTTTATTGTTAGACTTCACACATCAAACTTTGCACAGGTCAGATGGGGACAACGGGGTGAGTTTACTGATAAATTTCCCGTCAATAGGGGTGTTAGGCAAGGGTGTGTCCTAGCACCGACCCTGTTTTCTCTGTTTATTAACAGGGTTATCTCTTATTTTGCAAACCATCCAACCGACGCTCCCTCACTGGATGGCTCTAAGGCCCCACTACTTATGTTTGCAGACGACACGCTTATTCTGTCCAAAACACAATCTGGTCTGCAGAGGGCCCTAGACAGATTTCTGGTCTTTTGTAACAACCATGATCTGGCCATCAATGTTGACAAGACTAAATATATGGTGATGCACAAAAGTACAAATACTAAGAGCAATCTGTCAATGAATAATATTCCCTTGGAACAAACAGACACGTTTACTTACCTGGGGATCACCATGAGCCGTAGGCTGACTTGGAAGCCCCAAATAGATCTACTTGTTCTTAAACACAAGCAACTAGTTGGTGCCCTACTGAAAGAACATAAAGCCTCACACACTAAACCGGTGGGGCCCGCTATTGCCCTGTATAAAGGGAAAATAAGAGCGTCAGTTATCTATGGGGCTGAGATATGGGGCTATGACAATCTTTCCCATCTAGTCAAAGCCCAAAATAAGTTTCTGCGCTCATTGACTAGTCTTCCTCAGTCAACACCTATCCATCCCCTACTGTTAGATCTGGGCTGTAGGGCGTTGGATGAAGATGCTGGGTTTAGACCCCTCTCCTATTGGAGAAGATTGTGGTCAACTCCCGAACTACTTACATATGCTAATGCAATCTGGTATATCAAAGATCTAGACAAGCTTAGAAGTATAGCCTGGCTCCAATATGTTAAAAGTGGTTTGCATGATATGGGTCTGGACCACCTTTGGTCTGATCCGAGGAGTAACCAATTCCCTAATAAAATGGACTTCAAAGCCCTATACTGGGAATCCAGGTTTAGGAAAATAAGGTATGGAGTAAACAGTAGCTCCCTGTCAGGTCTCTTTATGGATCATAAGTTTATAAGCAGCTTTGAACCATACTGGAATTTTATTTCCAGACCTGATGATCGCAAGTTATATCATCAATTTAGAGTGGGGTCTTTACCTCTTAATTCCTTTACAAGCAAATGGAAGGTTGGACACGATAGGTTTTGCCCTACATGCTTAACACAGGATGAGTCAATAGCACATGTTCTGTTTGCGTGCCCTGTTTTTGCCTACCCCAGATATAAATGGCTTAAGCCTATCTGTTCAAATCTAGGAACTGGATCTCATCAGACAGCACTGCGTATTCTTAGAACTAGTACGCGAGAGGACATAGCGATTGCGAAGGCTAAATTTTTGAGCTGGTCATGGGCTATACGTAGATCTACTGTGAAGCGGGCTGTTACTTCAGTACTCCCTATTTTAGATACCTAGTTTTTTTTAAAATTAAGTTTTTACTTTGTTTCCTCTCATCTGTTTTATGACGCATGAAAAAGATATAAAAATATATGGTCGTTTTATTTTAGAACCAACAAGAGGTATCAAAATATACTTTCTCAGAATGAGATGCTTTAGTTAAATACTTTGCAAGAGGCAATTGACTTGAAATGCAATAGTTACAGTTTGTTGTAATAGGCAACACAATTTCAAACACAATAATACATTGAGCTCAATGGGAATTTTAAGTTATATGCAATTTCAGGATTACTTTTCTAACTCCAGGACTGGATCCTAGATTCATTCCTGGGACAGTTCTTGGAAACAAGTGAGTAAATACGTTTTAGTTACTGTTGTGATTTTGAAGCAATATTTTGCTATTTTAAAAGTTGACACTTAGAAACTTTTTCTGCTCAAATTACCAATGTTATCCTGTGGAAGGAAATTCACTTAGCAGGTAAGTGGGGTTATGGTTACTTTTTCTAGGTCAGTGTTGGATCCTGGATCCAGCACTAGTGTGCCACCTGTAAGCAGTTGAGAAACTGCGTTTAAGTTATACAGGCGATTTTTAAGGAATATTTATAAATTTGCAAAATCGACACTTAGAAGAAATTTCACAGAAAATTCGGGTTACGGGTAAAGTATGTTCTCGTTACTTTTGTAATCCAGTGCTGGGCTCCTAGGTTCAGCACTGGGACATCTGCTATCTAAAGCAGGCAAGTAATTATGTTTTTATCGTTGGCATGATTTTTAAAGAATATTTGTAAGTTTAAAAAAGCGACACTTAGAAACTTTTTCAGCAAAAAGCAGGCAATGATATCCTATGGAAGGAAATTCAAGTTACTGAAAGTACGGTTAAAATTGCTTTTCAGGGTCAGTACTGAGCTACAAGATGCAGCACTGAGGTCTCTCCTGATAACAGGTGAGTAAATCGGAATTCGTTGTTCGTCTGATTTTGGATGAATATTTTAAAGTTCCAAAACTCCACACTTAGAAGAATTTCCAAGTGAAACCAGTCAATGTTAGCCTATGGAAGAAAAGTGAGTTATCGGCTTTTAGGTAAGTACTCGACTGGCAGAGTTACAGTTCTGGGCATAGACTCAGGGGTCTCCCAGGGTCAGGTAGGTACAGTTGGTACCCCCTCAGCGGCACAGGGGCAGCCGGGTGCAGAGGTAGTTAGGCCCAATGTTATCCAATGAGAGGCAGGGGCCTTCGGTTGGTGGCTGCTGGCGAGCAGGCCACGTGGCTGTGGGAGCTGGGCTCCTGGTCACTTGCTCAGGGAAGTAGATTAGGACATAGGTTGCACTGCCAGGGGCACTCGGGCGGCTGGATGCAGGGTGCTTTTGAGCCGTCGGGCGCTCAATGTTATTCAATGGAGATCTTGGAAAGTGAACAATGGCTGCAGGCTCGGGGACGGAGGATCTTCAGGAGCGACCAACACTTCGAGGGGTAAGTTGGGATCTTGGAGGATAGGTAGGCACCCAGGAGTTGGGCACAGGGGGCCGTGGGGTGCCAGGTGCAGGGGTGTCTTTTGACTTCGGGAAATCTTGCCCTCTGCTGCTCGCGGTTGGAGGGGTCCCTGATTCTGAGGCTGCAGGCATCATCTGGGTCGTCGAGGAGGGTCCTTGGGCACTGGATTCCAGGTCAGAATCACCGGGGGACGTCCTCGGGGTCTTTGTCCACTCGGGCACAGGCCGGGCTCGGCGGGTGCAGAGTGTGCTGGATTTGCGGTTCCTGGCTGGCACCAGGAGTATTGCTGTTTGAGCAGATCCACTGCTCGTGGGAGTCCCAGTCTTGGTGGAGTCCCAGTCTTGGTAGAGTCTCAAGGTGGTCAGGTCCTCCGGGCTTTTGAGATTGCTGACCACTGAAGGCGTGGGAGTTCCACAGGAGCAGGTTCAAGGATCAACAGGGTAGGGCTGGGGCCAAGTCAGTTGGTGTTGTCCTCTTGTTAGCAGCTGCGCGGCGGGTCTTCTGGTTTCTTGATCTTCTTGCTTGTTTTCGAATCGGGATCTGAGGAAGGAAGGTTCAGGTTGCCCCTAAATACTAAATTTAGGGGCGTTACAGGTAGGGTGAGGGCAGGGACCAATGGGAACCTGTCCTGGGGTGAGTACACCCCCCATCCTGTTCCTCTCCGGTGGGAGGGGGGCAGGAGCCTAGCTGTGATTGGGCAGGGCTCTCCATCCTCAAGATGGCCGGAGCCCGGAGTTGTGCTTCACCTCGCCTCTCCCACCTGAGGGGTGGAGTTGGCAAAGGCTGGCACACCCCCTTTCCTCAAGTAGGGTTTCCCGCGAGAGTGGGGGTCAGAACCGGTGGGGGCCAGTTGCTGAGTACAGCAAGTCACTGTTCCCAATAATGCGCGCACTTCTCTACCCCCGAGCGCGCAGTGCCATGTGTGCAGCGTGCACAGACGGCACAGCCCGCGAGAGAATTCGCGCCGCTGCCGCTTTTATAAGGTACGCGGCGCGAAAACGGGCATTTCCAGATTGAGGAGAACGGCGGCGGAAGTGACCACTTTGCAGTGAACACTCTGGAGCAGAGGTAAGTGTAATGTGGCCAATTGCTGTCTTTTGTTTGTGCTGTGTGTGCTTCTGAATTGCCCTGAAGTGCACGCACTGATTGCTGTATTCTTTGATTAGTAGAGCGAGGCTGCGGGGAAGATTGTGTGCTCTTATTTAAGTAATCATGTTAATTGCAGCCCCTTCACGAGCTGCGATTAACATGAATACTTAAATAAAATCAAGCAATCTCCCCCGCAGCCTCGCTTTACTAACAAAACAATACAGCAAGTTTAAAACCACGGTGTGTGCTTTTTAGGGTAATCGGCCTTGTTTTCAGACTTCCTGATTACCCTAAAAAGCACACGCCGTGGTTTTAAACTTGCTGTATTATTTTGTTAGTAAAGCGAGGCTGCGGGGGAGATTGCGTGATTTTATTTAAGTATTCATGTTAATCGCTGCTCGTGAAGGGGCTGCAATTAACATGGATACTTAAATAAAAGCACTCAATCTGCCCGCAGCCTCGCTTTACTATCAGAACAATACAGCAAGTCTGCAAACAAGGCAGATTACCCTAAAAAGCACACGCCATTGTTTTAAACTTGCTGTATTGTTTTGAGCATAGGGTGACCAACCGTCGGTAAATTTCACAGACAGTCCGTAATTTCGGCCATCTGTCTGTTCTAGGATGTTGTCCAGGGCCCCAAACCTCCTAGAACTGGCCCAGATTACCCCGAGGCAGCACGTGGATCTCTTCACAGAGCTTAATTACTGTCACTAAATTGTAAGCAAACCTCGGTTCTTCAAACGTGCAGTCTATAATGTAATAGAATAAAAAAAAGAAATGGCACAATCGCACCCACACTGATTAACAAAGTATGGAGGACAATCAGTTAAATCAGTTCTCTTGGAGTATCTCCTTTAAGTACTGTCCATCACAGTGGGGGATGGCAAAACTAACATTTTGGAAAGAGAACCTGTCTTCTCGTTGTCCTGTCAAGGAGGGGGTGAGGAGCCCTACCCCACCCTGGAAGAGACCAAGATGATACTAGAATACTGCATGCCCACCCTGGTGGATCCTGTTCCCCCTCCTGTGATGGCTCCTGCTCCCCCCCCCCCGGGATGGCTCCCGCCCCACGCCTGTGGTGGCCCCCATCTCCGCCCTGGGTGGCTTCTGTCCCAGTCCTGGAATGGCTCCTGCAGCGAGGGTGAAGTTCTTGATGGGCCTCTTCTCAAAAAGGCTCAGCTCAAAATTAATATGAAAAGTTGGGCGAGTGAGTAAGTGAAGAGATGGCTGGATGAATTAGTGAAAGGGTGAATGGATGAATGAAAGATTGAATAGATGGATAATGAAAGAGGATGGATGGATTAATGAGTGAGTGGAAGGATGGATAAGAGAAAAGGTAAATAGCTGAATGTATGGGTGGAAGGGTAGCTGGGTGGGTAAAAGGGTGGATGGATGAGTGAAAGGATGGACAAGTGAAAAGGTGGATGGTGAGTGAGTGGGTGGATGGATGAGTGAAATGATGGATGAATTGATGAATTGATAAGTGCAAGGGTGAATGGATGGATGGACGGATGAGTGAAAGGGTGGATGTAAGGATGGATGAGTGAGTGAAAGGGAAGGTAGATGGACAAAAGGATGAATAGATGAGTGAACAAGTGAAAGGATAGATGGATGAGAGAAAGGATGGATGAGTGATAGGGTCAATGGATGGATTCATGAGTGGGTGAGTGGATGGGCGGAAGGATGGCTAAGTGAAAGGGTCGATGGAGAGAGAAAGGGAGGATGGGTGGAAGGATGAGTGACTGGGTGGATGGATGAGCAAGTGAAAGGATGGGTGAAAGGGTAAATGGCTGGATGGATGAGTGAATGGATGGGTAGAAGAGTGGATGGATGATTGTACAGATAGATAGGGTGAAAGGATGGATAATGGATCGATGAGTGAAAGAATGGATGAAGGGATGGATGAGTGAAATGATAGATGGAAGGATACATGATGGGTTTGCAAATGGTTGAATATGTTTGGATATGGCTGGGCTTACTTATATACTATTGCGCGACCACCCCTGATGTGTCTGTAAAACTTACCTATTGTCCTGAATTTTGACCTGAATTTTGACCCCTTGTCCTGAATTTTTACACTCACCGTCCTGAATTTGCACCAATGCCAGTTGGTCACCCTATTTGAGAAGGCAGCCTTGAACACTGACTGCTCCCAGGTGAAGGACGCAGCCCGGCTCAGTGTTCCTTGTGCTTCGTGTCCTGCTCTCCCCAAGCGATGAGTGGTTGGGAGCCTGTGCAGGGCTGATTTGGGCTGCCAGTCTGGCCCTGCGTAAGAGCCCCTCTGTGCCCACGTCTGATTCCCTGTAGGGTGACCAACCTTCCCTTGTTATTTTAGTATGATCTGTAATTTGGGGTCCCCAAATTACGGACACCTTACAGACGTCCTACTAAAATCAAATTAGGCTTATTCCACTGTTATTTGGTAGTGGCTGTAGTTGTGTTGACTAAATGTCCGCATTTGCCAATTCAGTGGCGCTGATTAGATCAGATGCGCCCCTATGCACAGAGCTAGTGAAACAGCACTTTCGGATGAGCTTCAAGTTGTGTGAGAAATGAGCCAGCCCTCTTGGTGGGCGTGGATTTAGTTGATTCTGCACTTAAGACTTTAAAGCCCCTGAATCACGCCTCCCACTCAGACATATGTGTGATCTTGATCCTACATCGCCAGCCAAGAGTCCTCAAATGACACGTTCATTTTTAAAGTAGCCTGGTGACATGAAACAGAATTTTTGATGCCGAAAAGTGCTGTTCTGTCTATGACGATTATTTCTCCACCGGCAGCACTTAAAATTGGGGGGAAACATTTCCTCTATATACAAAAACTCCATGTGTTTACTAACTGACATGCACTGCAGAGTAAGTATGTTTCTAAGGTAAGCTATAAGAAAACATGATTTCTAAACCCATCAGATACCACTTGCCTAGTGATTGAAGTATTGCCAAATGGTCGTTGTGTCGCGCCTACAGCTAACACAGGCCTTGAAACCAGCAGCACGTTGCATGCCAATGTGGTATAACGTCTCAGCATGCTAAGTGGTATTGGGTTGAAGGTCAGCTAAAATAAAAGCTACACATTGTGTAAGGGAAACAAACGACTTGCATTTTTTCCCTACAAGTGTGAATGTATGGATTGCTTTGTCTCAATGTGAGATTAAAAAACACTTCAACCTTCCCAGCTAACAGCCTTCCTTGTACCCTGTATGAATGCAGGCATGCAATAGCAAGCTAGCGCTGGGGAATGGGTTAAGAGGTTACATGAGGAAGTATACCTAAGTATTACGGACGCCTTACAGACATAATATTATGCTGTTCCCCAGCGAGAGGCCCCATGAGTTTCAAGGTTTCCACTCGGCCCCTCCCAGACCTCACAAAGAATGTGGAGTGGCCCATTGTCATTCTGAGACTGCAGACGATTATCACAGAATGACAATGGGCCCTATTATAGTGACAGCTTGTGGTATGCCTTCTCCTGCACAAATCTTGATTGCAGAAAGGGCCTGATGTCACTTTGCAAAGCTGCGCGCATACTGAGAAACTGTGAAGTGCATGATTGTCTCACCCTTATATAAACTTATTTTGACTTGTGCTTATTATCGTTGTCTATTTACTTATATACTATTGTGCGACCTCCTCTGATATGAATGTAAATCGTATGTTTTGTCCTGAATTTTGACCCTTTGTCCTGAATTTTTACACTGACCATACTGAATTTGCACCCATGCCAGTTGGTCACCCTAATTCACTGCATAAGTCACCCTATTGCAGCTTGCTCCAGCATCATTCAAAGAAAAGATGGGCTTTATGTAAGCAGATAGCCCACAAACTGGAGCCCCGCTCTGCTGCGTTGACATGTCTGGAACTCTGAATAAAACCACGCTTCCTGCTTTAGCCCTGGCTGGGTCTTAAAATAACCTGCAGAAATTATAGTTCTGATTACACAGAAAGAGAAGGACGTAAAACAGTCTCCTAATAAAGCAATGGGATGACACATGGCTAAACCATCTGCAACCTTTTGGTAACAAGCATTTCTGAGAGAAAAACAGAGCTCTCCAGTTGTGGGATTTGACATTGCAGTGGGGCGAGGTTATTTTCAGAATACACTTGGAACTTTTCAGTTGGAAATAACTCCTTATCTGGAATCCATGTAGGGAAGGACAGGCCGTGTCTGGCAATAAAATATATCAACCGTAAACAATTATGTATCTAGAACGCGTTTTTAAGTAAAACCTCTGCAAAAATAAGAAAGAGACAGAATTATTTTTTGCCCAAACATGTTTAGACTAAGCAAAGATATTAGTACAATATTTTTTCCAGATTTGCTTTTGTTAACACAAATGCATCATACACTTTTTTATCATTCACTGAAAACACTTTTAATATCATTAGCTATGGTGTTTGAAATCGTTAACGCTGCACAGCAAGGTGACTACATTGTCACCTCTAAACTGATAAAATAAGTATATTTTCTATGGCCAGTCCTCAACCTACACAGGCTCTCTCCTAGTCCACCTCACTTGCTCTAGTGTCTCTGGCTTCTACTGTTAGTTTCAGAATGTTATCGGTTTATTATAGTGAGCGAGTTAGCGTGGGTGCCGCGGTTTGGTTGTTGAACAATTGTGCAGCACGCCCCAGTGCGCTGTACCCGCCATGATACAGCAGCTGGTGTGTTACCCCTCTAACCTAATGTAACATACTGCAGTATAAATAACACAGCAGATGCTTTACTCCAGTATTCCCACTCTTAAAGTTAAAATACACCATTTGGAAGTGGTCTTAGACATTTACTCTAACCTGACAACCAGAGACGTACAACACAGAAACAGCCATTCTATGATTCATATTTATAAATCCACCTGATGCTTTTGAGAACTCCCTTGGGCCTTATTACGCATAAGATGCAAATTTCCTGTTTGCACCAAGGTGCACATCTAAATAGGTGTGCCATGAGCTACTTTATGAGTCAAAACTTCCACTAGACAAAAAACAGATCTCTCTGCAGCTGGTCCATCAATCTCCAGAGTTATCCGGCCAAAGTGAAGCGGAGAAGCCAGTATTGATCCCCAGTTTTCTGGTACCACATTGTTCAGCCCCTAAATGTACATACTACTCCAAGTCCACCGTAACCCCTCCCAAGTCCCTGACCACTACCCTGCACGCATCAGTGCGGCCCTCTGTGGCTGGATTGTGTGGGGAGGTGTAGATAAGTTTAGCCTAATGGATGCCAATAATGAAGCACAGGGGCACATGCCTATTTGCCTAAACTGGAATCCCAGGTAATTATTTGGTAGTTTTTCCTATTGGAGTATCTGGGCCAGTCCCATTCATTGTTTGTAACTCTTAGAGCCTTTGCTAACCATCTTTTCTTCAATTGCAGGCTGTGGGTTTGAATGGTCAGGTGTGAGTACCCACAAAGACAAGGTAATTCTGTTTATGTTACACATTGGATTTGGGAGGTGCTGGGTAAATAGATTCACAATCTACACCCCTTTTCTTTTGCAGGTTTGTCAGACCGTGCTAAAAAATACAGTTGTACAGGCAGACGTGAGTTCAGGCAGAACAAACAGGTAATTGTTTGGTAGCGTTAAACTGTGGTGCATCTTGTGCATTGTAGTATAACAACATCCCTTACCCATGTTTTCTTCTGTTGTAGGTTTCGCAGACAGTACCCCACACACTTGAACGGGCATACGCGAGTACAAGCAGAGCAGGTAATTGTTTGGTAGAATTAAACTGTGGTGCATCTTGTGCATTGTAGTATACCAACATCCCTTACCCATGTTTTCTTCTGTTCTAGGTTTTGCAGACAGTACCCCACACATTTGAACAGGCATACGTGAATACAAGCAGAGCAGGTAATTGTTTGGTAGAGATCCCTTGTGGTGCACATGGTATATTGCTGTATCACAAATTCACAATGTGCAGGCTCTACGGACAGTGCTACATTTAAGTTTGAAAGGGCAGGGCAGTGGACAGAACAATCCAGGTAATTACACTCTACATTTTGCCGGCGATGCCTCTGTATTATGTGACAGATTGCAATAGGCATCAACTTTAGCCATATTCCTTTATTTTGCAGGCTTTGTGGCATAGCAGGCTAAACCCAGTTATCACAAATATGTTCAAGCGCAAAGCTGTACCTTCTGCAGAGTGTGATGCTTCACCACAAAGGAAGAAATGTTGCCTTGTATTCAAGGAAGAGTGGATGAAAGAAATTGTGGAGGCTGAGACAGAAATCACGAAGCAAGGTTCGCGTGCAACTTGGGGAACTATTTCAATACAGTCCAGACGTGGGCTTGATTTGCAAAGCATGTGCCGAAGCCAAGATTGTTGGGGACTTTTCTACAGGGAAGAAATGGAGTGATGGCTGGAAACTGGATTACCTGAAACGCCATCTAATTAGCAAAGTTCACGGGTCTGCCATGGTGATATTGAGAAACAGAAGTGCTGCTGCCAGGTTTTGGAGAGCGGGCAATGCTGACAAACTGCCACTGACAAAGCAACAAGAATGGAAGTAGTTGAACGACAATGTGTTGCTGGCAGTCAAGATGATTACTTCAATGTTATCTGTACAAGACATCCATGACCACCTAGCTTTGTATGTGAAGATACCAGACAGCTGGAGGAGCAAGAACTATGCCTTTGAGTTCCTTGAGGCCATCAATAGCGTGATACACTGTGAAGGTATGACAGAACTTCGTAACGCTTTGTATCACACATTGATAATTGATGAGAGCACAGATATTTCTGTTACAAAAATGCTCATCCTGTACTTCAAGTTCCGACCTGTAACCTCAACAGAGCACAAAACACTGTTTGGGGGCATCGTGAAGCTGACTAGTTGTAATGCTGAGGCGATCACTACTGCTGTGAAAGAATTCTACACTGCCAGTGAACTGAACCTCATGAAAATGGTCATTTTCACATCCGATGGTGCGTCTGTGATGCTGGGTAAAAATAATGGTGTTGCTACTCGTCTTTAACAATCCATTCCCCATCTAGTTGAGCAGCATTGTGTCGCTCATCGAGGAGATTTGGGAGTGGATGATGCCTGGAAGAGGGTTCCAATGATTAAAGAGATGGAGACATTATTGAGGACTGTCTACACTGTGTTCTCCAGATCTCCTGCAAGGAAGTCCAAGCTGGATGAAATGGCATCGGTCACTGATTGTGAAGTGGTCTCTTTTCGACCATTGAATGAAGTCCGGTGGCTTTCAAGGCATTTTGCAGTTGGTGCACTAATTCGGAATTATGAGGCTGTTCTTAAGTACTTTGAGCATGAGAAACTTGAAGAGAATGATCCAGTTGCTAAATATTGTTACAAAAAACTCTGACTCAAACTACCATATTTCCCTTGCAGTACTTAATGACATTCGGAGTGAATTTCCATCTTTGTGCAAACTGTTCCAAAAAAGTACTTGGACTACTGTTGAAGCTGTACAGTATGCAAGAGCAAAGATTGGCCAAATTAAGGAACAGTATTTGGGGGACACTGTCTTTCGGAGCAGCAATGTAAGAGATATGATAGTGTTGTACAAGGAAAGGCAAGAGTTCGACAGTGGGCCTATTTTGTCTTTTGTTTCCTTTCTTTGTGAGCACATGCAAAAAAAGGTTCCCTGAAGATGAACTGAAAGAAGGGGCAAGTTTTGAAATCCAGGCAATAGCAACACAATCACATTTTGATTTTGGGACTGAGAATATACAAAGACTTGTTGAAAAGTATAAAAATGTCTTGGTCCTGGGTCATTGTGAAACACCAGAAGATGTTGTTCCACAATACAGAGATTATAAATATGTGGTGGCAGAACATGTAAAGGGTGGGTTATTTACCACCTTTCAAGACATGGTGAATTTCACAGTACGCAATGCTGCTCAGTATAGTGTGGTGTCTCAGCTTGTGGATGTCTGCGCAACATTTCAAGCATCTAGTGCAGATTGTGAACGAGGATTCAGCCTCATGAATACTATCAAGAGTAAATTGAGGAATAGACTGGAGCAGAAGCATTTGGATATGCTGATGAGGACAAAGGCCTACCTCCTGAATGGGAAATTTGACCTTGATAGAGTTCATCAGCACTGGAAAAATGACAAGGATCGCCGTGAGAAGCAACCCTGTCACCCATCTAGTGATGCCACTTGACATGTCTGAACAGCCCTCTCCCACAGTCCATGTTTGCCTGGATGTTAAAGTTTTACAAACTATCTCTGGCGGGATAGCCCAACATAGCTTTCACATCAAATTATAAATATGTTATGTAATTTTGTAACTTATTGTGTATATGTGATATTGTATTGGCTCGCAACATTTACCCACCCAATGAACAGTGCTCCAGTTAAGAAAATTTAGTAAAATCTAATGATGGTACAACCGTTGGGAGTCTTGTGCTTATCTAAACCTGAAGTGTACTTGCCTGTGTAACCAATTTGTCATGGCGTGTTTATCCAATTTGCAAACCGGCCTTAAGACCCTTAACGTGGTGCTGTATGTGTGTAAATGCACCATCTTTTCACTTTTAAGTAAACGCTTGGAGTGACATTTGGCACTGCACACACGCACAGTCTGGTTCCTGGCGCACATAGCCATGGTTGCAGCGTACAGAGACCCTCCACTGCCGCACACAGGGAAAAAAATTAGAGGGAACATTGCAGCAAGTGGCCTGGAAAAGCTCACAAAGGCTTTGAAGCTTCCCCCTGCCCATCCTGGCAGAGGAGACCTAGCACCTCGCCCAGGATGTGCATTGTTGCAGGCTCAGGAGAGCGGGGGCTCTCCACCCAGGGGTCCAGCAACATGGCTGCTGTGTGGCAGCCTCTCAGACAAGACGTGGATTGTAGGTTGGTTTCAGGGGGCATCTCTAAGATGCCCGCTGTAGTGCATTTTACATTAAATCCCACACTGGCATCAGTGTGGGCTTAATGTGCTGAGAAGTTTGATATCAAACTTGTCAGTCTTCTTCAGTGTAGCCATTATGGTGCTGTGGAGTTCGTAATGACAACCTGCCAGCACCACATACTCCTAATGGCATCACTGCACTTACAGTGCCCAGGAATGGCCCTGGGTACTGTAGTGGCACAGGGCTCATGCACCTGTGTCCTCACCACTGGCATAGGGCACCCAGCTAGAGGGGTAGCTGATGTATGCCAGGGCAGTGGGTTTGTGGGCATGGCACACAGGGAAGTGTGCCATGTCGACTCTGCATTTAGTTCTGCACCAGGACACAGCCTGCAAAGGCAGAGTGTGTGTGTCAGGGTACAGGGCCCCCAAGGGTGGCACAATACATGCTGCAGCCCTTAGGGGTCTTCTCTGGTCACAATGCCATGGGTACCTAAGGTACTATTTACCAGGGGCTGACATATGCCAATTGGATTAAGGCTTTAGTACAGTTTTTAGGGAAGGAACACAGGCCCTGGGTTCCTGATTGGCAGGGACCCAGGGCACACCAAGGAAAAGTGCATCAGGTATCAGGCAAAGTGTGTGTGGTGGGGGGTTACTGCAACAGAAACCCACTTCCTTACACTCCCCTTCCACAACCAGGAGTAAACAATTGTGTGCCTGGTTTCCTGCCCCTCAAAGGGTGACTTCCCTGTAGCTGCATTGGGCGTAGTGTGGTATGCCCAAAACATGTCTTTTAACACACCCTGCGCACAAAGTCCCGCTTTACCAGCCAATTCCAGGGATCCCTTCAACAATCTGTTAATCCTTTCCACTTAACTATTGCCCTGTGGGTAGAAGTATAAACATGTTGCATTTCTATACGTGCCAAAAATTCTCTCTTCTCACCTGAGATGAGTTGTGTGCCATTGTCAGTGACCAGTTTCATCGGCACATCCCTCCTAAAAAAAATGTCTTCCAATAACACAATGGTAGATTTGGCACTCCCATTTCTCAATACAACACCTCAAACCACCTTGACTTTGCATCCATCGCTCATGCTCTGGCAAAAACATGAACAGACCAATAAAGTCGAAACTGACTTTCTCCCACACCAAATCTGCATCAGACGTGCATATGGGGGTCTTGTACACCCACTCCAACTTTCAACCTCTTATCAGAATTCTTGCATTCTACACACTTAACCCACCACTTGACATCTAGATCCATTTTGGGCCACCAGAAATTCTCTTTCAACCTTTTTAGCAGGAACGTTTGTCCCATATGGCCTTCATGTGCCAATCATACCGGTTTGCTCCTTCCTGCTACAGGAGGTACAAACCTTTCACCTCCGACAAGGAGTTGATCCTTAACAGAAAGTTCCTCCACTACTTTAGAATAAGGTCTGACAGCATTGGAATATGTGCTTTCTCTTCTAACACCTCCTTTATTCTTTGTTACTGCTTCAAGCTCTTCATCCTTATCCATGGATTCCACCCATTACTCCTTCGACACTGCACTATGCAAGTCTGCTAACATCTTCCACACTAGCTACTACTTCTTCCGTGACAAGGTCACTCTCCTCACAAATGGTCAGGTAGCCTGGACAAACTGTCAGCAACTTTACTCTTCCAACCCGACAGGTATTCCACAGTGAAGTTACACTCTTGTAACTTCACTGCCAACTTGGCTAAGTTCCTAATACCATTAGGTGTTGACACCAAGTAATTGGTCCAGAGGATTACTTTTGAAACAAATAAATGTGCATAAATGGCTGGTAGCCCAATGCAGCCAAGGTCCCCCGCTTAATGACAGTAGTTCTTTTCCATATCTGCCAAAGAACAAGCCGCAAAAGCTAGTCCTTTACCACCCCTACCACGGAACTGAGATAGTATAGCTTCCAATCCAACTGCACTGGCATCTACAGTGAGTACCGTTTTAAGATTGCACTGGAATGATACCAATATCTCAGCATTTGAAATCTCATTCTTTATTAATAAATCAAAATCTATTTGCTGTAAACTCCCCCACTCAAATTGTCTTCCCTTTCTGAGCAACTCTCTCAATGGTTCAATAGGAATTTATGCATTGACAATGGCACTCACTAGGTTCATTTTTGGTCTCGCGTTCACTTGAAATAAGATACCCTGGATACTCGACCTAGCTTACCAAAAACCTGCCCTTCTCTTTCCGCAACGGAAGACCAGCATCAAGTAATTTGCCAAGTACTTGACGCCAAGTGTTATTATGTGTATCTACATGGTCTCCAAAAACTAAAATGTCACCTTGAAAAAATATTACGTTTTTGACCCTAGACAACACTTGAGATGAGCCTTTGAATCACGCTTGGTGCATACAACAACCCCGAGGGTAATCTGTTAAACTGGAACACCCCATCGGCAGTAACAAAAGCAGTTGGGTGTTTAGAATCTGGATGCAACATTATCTGGTGATCGGTACTCTCAAGATCTAATTCGGAAAAATATCCCCCCCCCCCCCCGATAGTGAGACCAACTCCGCGATGTTAGGCAGTGGAAATCGATCCATGATCACATTGTGATTTAAGCTACAGAGGTCAATACAAAATCTCAGACCTATCAGCTTTTTTCGTGATAACGACCAAATATAACCATTGCGTGACCGCTACCGGTTCAATGACACCTTCACTAACCATTTAATCCATTATTTTTTGTACCTCCTCCCTCATGGAGACTGTTACTTTTCTAGCCTTATGCCTCACTGGCACCGCAACTTTCTTTAAAATTATTTTGTGGGTATAATCTCTGGCTACCCCATACTTGTTAAAAACTGGTGCAAACTAACAAGTCACTCAAATCACCTTTATCCACCACCATGACCTGCTTCAATGCTCTTGGATTCACTACTATGTGCAAGTCAAATTGATGAGCCCAGCCCAACATAGGCAGGCCCTCAATCACTACATAAAGTTACCCTTTCGTGCGTCGCTGCCGAATTTCAATATTAGCATGGAATACAATCACACCAATGTTAGCTCCTTGATAACCTTTTAATATCACATCTGTGGTATTCAACAATGTGGCCAGCCCCACTTAATCAAAGAGCTCCTTAGGGATGATCGTATACAAGGAGCCAGAGTCCACCACCAGTCACAGCTTGATCATCCACCATAAAGACCGCTCTGGGACAAGAACGTCTTTTGGAACCTTCAGATTCTACAAATTCAATTTCTCAATGTGCTCAGAAACCACCACGAGAACCCTATGCTCCATGACGCCTGCTGAGTCTTTGAGCAAACTTCCATTTTTTGTTGAAAGGCACGGTTGAAAACGTTGCTTTCTTCACAACATTCAGCAGCTTCCAACTCACTATCCACCTCGGGAACATCGGTGTTGCCTCTGCTGCATCTCCTTCAAGCACTTCTCCAATTCCTCAACTACTTTTGCTATCTTTATGGCATACTTTAGCGTTGGATCAGAGGCTTCCCACAGACGCTCCTGCATTTTCTTGCTGTTGCACTGAACAATCAATCGGTCTAATAAGTTCCTTTGTTATGGGTCCAAACTTGCATTTCATAGACAATTCCCTCAATCTTGCCACAAACTCATCAATGCATGCAACAGGCCTCTGCAGTGGAGTGTAAAACTTGTGCCATTGCATAACTATATTAAGTGTCTTTGCAAAACGTCTCTGCAGATGCAATTCAGCTTCTTTATACACAGCTTCCATCACATCGCCATCGTCTCATACACTTGCAGCAAATATAAATAAGAAAAAAAAATGTGCCCTTCAGTGCTGCGACATCCTGTTAATGTTGGTTTACTCTTATGACAGCAGGAAAGAAGTGAGTAGTTAACTTATACGGTCAGCGTTGAGCCTCACACAGCGTACATTTGAATGCCTGCAAGTCTCATATTACTGCAGTTAGAATGCCCGGACCCACAAACCCAGCAGTAACCAGCGCAAGTGTGCCAACACAGGAAGTCAGTCGCTCTCCGTGCAGAACATTCTTCCTAGAAGTTAATTGCTTCCTAACAATACCTTTTTAACCCATCGCTCTAGGAGTTTTTACTCGTGCTTTTAAATTGTAGTCTTTTCGGGGGCTTGTAAATTGTCTGGGGAGTTTAAATATATTGCATAGTTTCTGGAGTGTTAAACTCCCTTGCTGAATTTTTACCGTGCTAGGCGTGGACGGCCATTTTGGGGTTGCCACGCATTTCTCAGACAGTTAGTGCACTAGCCTTGCATGCCATCCTGCCATTATCTATTTAATGGACAAGGATCGGCTGCGTAGCAGACCCAAGACAAGCCAGTCTGCGCCCATCCGCATACGACCGGGTCCGGGGGCCATGACCCCTGGTCCGATCAAGAGGACTTATTAGTTATTCCAAAGAGCAGTTGTTAAATTTGAATAATGTCTTGTCCTTCGATTGCACGCTATTAAACCCAGAATCAGTAACCCTCAACTGCCCGTGTTGCAGTTTGGCACCTGATGTACTTCCACAGAAAGGATGCATCTTGCTTACCACTCAGTCAAGGCTCGATAAGGCCAAGGCCAGTTTCATTTGTCAGAAAATGCACAAAAATGATGGTTTTCTATAACATTGTCAGTCACTCCCTAAAAGTCTGACAGTTTTGATCTTTTACTCCATGAACAGCCCAATGCCATCTTTCTGACTGAAACCTGGCTACAGGCGTGTTCTGGACCAGACATTGCACATGCACTGCCTCCTAATTATGTAATAATTAGGAAAGACACGGCATTTAAAATGGGAGGCATTGCAATTATTTACAAAGACGGTTATAATTGCAAATTTGAAGGTTTATCTTTTACGGGTTGCGAGTCTGCACTATGTAAGCTTAGTTACCCCACAAGTCGCCTTTTCTGGCATCTTGCTTTATCGCCCTCCGGGGCCTGCTGGGTTATGGGCTGACTTTCCTTAAGTTAGTGGCTCCTTATCTCCTGGACACTTCTAACATCACCATTTTGGGTGATCTCAACTTACATTTTGATGACCCAGCTTGCGCCATCAGCGCTACACTTATTTCTGATCTAGCATCTATGAATACTCTGTTGTGTAATTCGAGCACCACTCATGCTGCTGGGCATTTATTGGATCCCATCTTTTCCAATTAGTCCAACGTAAGCTGCCCCTCAGCACTCCCTGTTCTCTGGTCTGATCACTTCGTGGTAGGCTTTTGAGTTAACGGCCATGCTTGCTCAGTCCCCAATTGGTCTGGTTACAAGCCTCATTCAAGAAATAGGGTCTTATTAAAAATTTCCATATTTAATTTACCCCAATCAGAGAACGCCCCCATCATCTGTCCTATCTCGTCAACTGACTGTTATACACGATTGGTTACTTAATTCTATTGATGTCTGCCTTCCACTCTCTGCAAATAATTTGAACCACCAGCCCCCTGGTTCACGGAGAGTCTAAAAGCAGAAAAAAGTAAATGCAAAACATCTGAGACACGCTGGATAAAGAGCTATGCCCTGGATACTAAACTAGCTTATAAGGTAGCCAAAGGAAATTACCATGCACTGTGCAAAGCTGCACGTGCTTATCACGTGACCTCCACTATTACCAATTCTAAAACATTGTTCAAGCTTGTTAAATAACTCTGGCGCCAAATGCCTACCCAAATCTCCTGATATCACTGAAGATCAATGCGATCTTGCGAGGTTTTTTCTCAAAGTAGAACGTATATACACCTCACTGAATGAAATCCTACCATCTAATTAACAATTCTAACCTGGCTACTTTAAGCATGGACTCTCAGGCTAGTACTTCTTTGACACCCATCTACAATTTAGAAACCTGGGTGCCATTAGACATCAATTGCTTTAAGCACATCTTAGGTAGTCCTAAATCCGGTTCTCCAATAGACCCTGTTCCATTTCGGTGCTCCAGAAACTTGAAATGTCATATCTGCTCCCAATTATGGAGCTGCTTAATGCTGCTTAATGCCTCCTGAATGGAAGCAAGGTACCATCTGCCTAGAAGCATGCGATGGTTCTGCCTTTTTTTAAAAAGGCAACGCCGGCCCTGCACGACTATCTTCCCATCCATTTCTCTGCTCGCGGCTTTCTCCAAAATTTTGGTAAAACATGTCAACATTAAACAGTCACATTTAGTTGAATCCCATAATTTCTTGCACGGCTACCAGTCTGGCTTTTGCCCGGGTTTCTCCACGGAAACTATCTTGCTTGGAGTCACAGAAGTGTTAAGCCATTGGGTGGATGACTGGGGGGGACAGTGGCTTACGTGCCACGTTTGACACAGTCTCATACTCGGCAATATTTGGGAGTGATTGGTGGGCACTTGATTGGCTTAAAGATTTTCTGACAGACCGTACATTAAGTTCTCACCGACACCCAGTTCGAAAACGTTATCATATGGTGTTCATCAGGGCTCGATTCTCAGCCCTCTATTCAACATTTAACCTTTGGCGCTGATCACTGAAGAATCGGGGCGGACTTTAGTCTTACGCTGATGACAGATCGTCTTTTCTTTAACCAATGACAGGGGTACAAACCATCTTCTCTTCAGTCTGGATTGAGGAATATTGGATGCACGCCAACCTGCTCAAACTCGATCGTGAAAAGACAGGTGTTGCCAATGGGCAAGAATAAAGCTCCATGGAGCCCCCAACACTGGCCATCTGAAATGGGTGCCTTGCCTAAACCCAATCAGCAGGTCCGGAAGCTAGGTGTCAATTGATGACCAACTTTCAATGAGGCAACAAACAGTAAAGGGGTCACCCACTTGCTGTACTATCTTTAAATGGCTTAGAAAAATCCTTTGGATGTTGCCTCTGTCCACTCAACGTACCGTGGTCCATGCTCTGGTCACTTCAAGGTTGGACTATGCTAATATTTTATATCCCGGAGCCAATAAGGATGTGGTACGGAAGCTTCAGCTGGTCCAAAATGCAGCCGCCTGGTTGCTCTGTAAGGTTCCTTAAAGAGCTTGTTTCAGGAGCCCTCCATGATCTTCATTGGCTCAGGGTTGAGAACCATAAAAGTTCAAAAGCCCCGAGCTACATGTTCAGAATGAAAAGTGGTAAAGCGTCTAAATACTCTAGTTCACCTTTATCTTCCATCACGCTCCTTACATTCGGCAACTCAGGTGAAATTTACAGTGCCTAGGTTCAGGCTGCCCCGCTTGGTCGGTCCGTCCTCTTCTGTCCGAGACCTTCTTTGTGGAACTCCCTTCCGTTGGCACTTCAGACAAACTATTTGAGAATTATTTGAAGAGCGTAAAAACCTGGTTGTTCAATATGTAGATTCCACTTACTCTTTCCTCTTATCTCGGTTGTACAGGAAGCGCTGGGAAACCTTTGGGTAGCTGAGCACCTAAGATTAAATTAACATAACACTTCAGTCAGTACAGAGCTAACCCATCCCCATTCATTTTCGTTACCAATACCGTTTCTTGTAGTGCAGCATGTCTCCAGTGCAGGGAATTCTTTTTTCTGTGCTCGTGGAAGGGGCCCTAGTTTGTTTATACATTAAGGGCAGGCTCTACCTCCTGCTGCCACCTCTTAGACTGTTTCCTCTCTGTACTGCCTACTCATACCTGCTGCCTTCCTACACCTTGCGCTGTGCACTGGCCCACCTCTCAGGGTGCCCCTCCCACTCATCTCAGTACTGCTCTCACTTCTACTCAGAAACTGGAAGATATGCAGTCTTTCCTTGCTCACGCACTCAGTCCGGTGTACAACCTCAGAGCCCTGCAGTCAGCTGGTGGGTGATTATTGCCTCTAGGAACACATGCCTTACTTAAAGTTTAATAAGGTTCCTTTAAGAAGAGCAACCAGTTCCCCACACGTCTCGTTATAGGGGGGCCGCTGGATGTTAGGATGATATGTTTCATGATTAAACACTTATAAAACCCCAAAAAGCAAGACCAACTTGCTATGCCAATGTTTGTTTGGGGGCACATTGACTATGGGGGAGATTTTTATTAACTCAAGGCCATACACTGGCCTCATCATGTTTAAGTTAGTCGGCCTATGGTAATGGGCTCCCAGGAGCCTTGGAAGGACTTTATACTCTTTGCTGGATTTTAAGGCAGCTCCCCTTGAGGTACTGCTTCTGGCACAAAAAAATCTGCTGACTTTTTGCCTCAGGCAAATGGGAGCCCTTGTAAGTCACCTGATATTTGGGAATAAATGTAACCCTTCCCTGACCTCTATCTGTAACACCCCCTCCTAAGAGATTGCTTAACGGTTGGCTAAAGCCATTGAAGCATTGAAGTATTGTTTATATTGATCTACCTATGGACCAAAGAGGAAAGTAATTCAGGTTTATACCCTGAAATGCGTAGCCACACTTCAATCTATTACAATGCCCATAGCCAACTGCCTAACCGTGGCATTTGTATCTGACGCAGAAGTCAAGATATTCTTCCCCCTACTCTATGACTGCCTTAGCTTTCTTTTGTTACTCATCAGGAAGGTATATAAAGTCTTCCTATTGGTGCGCAGATCTTTAAAGAGCATTTAAATTGGCAATACACCATTGTACAGCAGCTACTCTTTCAGCCACTGCTACCTTTGTCAGAGTATGGATCCAATGACACCAGGGACATGGCTATTTTCATTTGAATAGACAAATTAGTCTGGTTCTACGTGCGATTGAATAGAATTATAACACCGAGTAAATGCCAATTACTACCTTTCTGCCCGAGTGGTCACTGCCTTGGCAAATCCAAGTTCTGAAGAACCTTCCTCTTGTAAAATGCTATGCGGCAGATGGAAATTGATTTTTTCCTAGACTAGGCTCAGGATTACAGCTAACTGCATTTACCTACTTAACAGTTTCTAAAAAGCATAAGCAGTGAACATGCCTTCCGATAGGCAGCTAAACTTTAGACATTTAGGCACAAAACCCTAACCATGCTGCAGCTGACTGGGTTTGCACTGCTTACATGCAACCCACCCCATGTATCTGATAAAAACAACAAAATCCAACTGGTGGCACACCATGAAGACATACTTTGAGCAAAACTACCATAATTTCATAAACTTACAGGACAAGGATGGATAACCCCCATTCTTACGTAAATGTTAGTAGATGTGCTTAGTTCCCCTTCCCTCAAGTGAAATGCATTTATTTAATATGGTTATGTATTTTAGATCAAATATTGTTTTAGTTCAGTATGAAAGCCTTAGGCTATGCCAAAAACTACATCACATCATAATCGTAACAGCAGACTCCTAATCCAGCATGTTCCCAACTGATTGACTAACTTTAAACACTATCAATTCTATTAAATCAAAATACAAAGTTGGCAGTTCAAATATTATAGCAAAGGCACAAAGTGGTGCCAAACTAACCCCTAACCTTGACAGTTAAAAGTCAAAAATTTGGAGTTTCATTTAAAGTCCATTTTTGCTTAGAGAAACCCTTTCTTGCAAGGAGTAATCTGACAGTTTATCAGCAGGTTTTACATGCTATTCTGTAGTATAGCAACTAGTTACTTTCAGTAAAATAGTAAACTTCCACAGATTGACAAAATGTAGGCCAAGTTTATGTGGCATATTTTATTTTAACAAAATATTTATGAGGAACTGGATGCTGCAACTGCTGCCCTCTTCGGTTTTGGTGTAGTGCCCTCACGGAATCCATTCCTGTAATCAAAGACAAAGTATCATTAGTGGTTGTTGAAACGCCAGGAAACTATATAGTCTGAACCAAAGTGGTTTAATTTACCAATACGTTTTAAGAAACCACCAACAGAGAAAAACTTGCACATGCAAATTGCTTATCTCAGAAAATAATTGAAATCACTTGATTTCATATGTTCAGACATTTATTTGAAACATCACTGATAAGCTGTGCAAGTAGTCTACCACTACAGAAACCAAAGAGCCAACTTAATCTCTTAAGAACTTCAGAAAACTAACTTGCCGATAGGTTACATGCCTTCCAACAAGCAATTCAACTGCTTTATTTTTACCCCAAAGGCCAGGCAACAGAATTCAGAAACAGAAAATGGACAGTTTTCTGAAAGCAAGGACACAATGGTTTTTGATCTCTTCTGCAGAAAAACCCCCAAAAAGGGAATATATGAAACCTCCTGCCAGCAGCCCCAGTAAAAGGCAGGTCACTGAAATTAATTGGAGCTGCAGTTTAAACAAGGCACAGAAACTGGAATGTCATTCTTTGTGTCAGTTATTCTAAACCAGCGAAGAGCAGAAGGAAATATGGCAATACATTTTAACACACTAAAGGTAATTACAGAAAAAATAGAATCTCCACCTTTTGTGCATCTGGCCTCTTTAAATAGGACTTCAATTAGACCAATACTGTTATTCTGCATCAAACTGCTGTTTTTTTTATGTGCTAAATTTCAAATGAAAGTTCACATTTATACTTCAGGCCTGGAACCACACTTATTCCTCTTTCATAACAAAGAGCAAGGATGGTGTGACCTTGTAGCATAAGGAACAAATTACTATTTGGACGTGCTATTGCAAGTCACCTCAGAGTACCATGACCTCATAAAGGAACATTTGGCCCCGTTCCTACATGGTGATTAACGCCTCCAACTCCTAATATTCTTCTAATGTATAACAGGGGGTACTTTCTCCCATAAATAATGAACAAAAAAAAGAATGTTAACTTTATTGTAATTCACTTGTGCCCAGGTTATTTTTTTTTTAGTGGGGAGGATATACAGGTAACTATTAAGTGCACTTAGACCAGATTACACCTGTAGAGTATTATATATTCTGAGCATTAACTAAACTATTTACCCTATACATTCCCCCACCCCTCCAGATTGTGGAAAAATTGACCAACAGTTAATCTTTACAGTCAGGAAGGCAATACAAAAGACAATCACAGAACATACCTGAATCTACGGTAGACAACCTTTAAGTGTCTCATACGGCCGGTACCTGTGGTGTTGCGTCGCTTAGCCTTCACACTCCAGTTATCTATAATAAAAAGAGGCCGTTAGAAACTTAAAATATCTGGATGTTAAAAGTATGCATTATAGCTTTTTGGTACGTTTCAGAAGTACAATGAAATATCAACTGGGTCGCTAATTCCCACCAGACCAACATCTGCCCGTGTCCTATGGTAAAATATTCCTCTTTCACCACGGTTTACTTCTTCCAACGACTCCTTTCTTGGTGCAGTCCAATCAATGGAAGGGGGTGGGGGAGGGGACATGTAAACAACTCTGGACAAAATGACGGTGCAAGCAAACGCATGCACCCTTAATAGTGCTGTAAAAATGCAACTAAAAGAAAGAACCCCCAATAGTACAAGCAGTAGGCAAACACAATGGATACAGAAGCAGTATTTGAGCCGTGTTCCTGGGGAGGGACAAACACGAAGAGTGGGGGTAATGGGTAGGCCCCAAGCCCACTGTAAGTAAACAATGTCTTGTGTGGTCTCAAATGAGGCCTAAAAAGCATATTCAATAAAGACATGAGTTGGAAAACAGCTGACCAAAGGTTAACTGAAAAATACAAATACAACAGGTCTGGGAAAGGTTACCATGTTTCCAGATTCCACGCTCCACACATGGTAGTTAAAAAGTTGAAATATTCCAACATTAAGCTTAAAATAGCAGGGCCATAGAATTGAGGACACAGGAAAAGCTATTGCCAGAGCAGTAGCTTAGCTCAAGGGGAAATACAGGTATCAGTAACTCAAGCTGATGGGGTGTTTGGCCCTCCCCAGGAGCATGGCCAGAGTACTGCCTCCATATCCAGTGTGTTCGTCTGCTTGTGCAGGTACTCTTTTAGCTGCATTTCTACAGCACTCAATAAGGGAGCATTTATTTGCTTGCCCAGTCCCCAGTTGTGTCCTGCCCCCTACGCCCTACCATTCATTGAGCAATTGCCAAATTGAATATCCTGCATCAAAATCTCTTGCACCCTGCCACTCACTATTAATCTGCATGGTGGTATCAGCATGCGGCGTTTCAGGAAAAGTGTCAAGCGAACAGGGAGACAAAATCTAGGTACTGGACAGGTTAGGATCTTCAGATAGAGCAAATATTTAGCAAAGAATCACAGGAAACACCTGTTAAGAGGTGGGTAGTACAGGGTGACAACACAAGAGCAGGAACAGAAGTGGGTAGCCTAAAAACGGTTAAACATCGAAGAGATGGCAGTGGGGAAAAGAAAAGGAGCACAAGGATGTTTTAGACAGTCACGATGCCGGTTTCCAGACCCCAAATATGCCACACAGTGCATCATGATACATACGATTATAGGAAGTACAGTGGCGCTTGGTTAATTAGATGCAGTACTGCAGAAATTTGATATTGGAAGTTTAAGATCTTAGAGAGCAATCTGTGTAAACAAAAAACATTTGTTGATTGGTGACAGGGTCTTCCTCATGAAGGCCTTGAAGACAGGTGAAGTGGTAGAGTTTCCAACCATGCCCCTCACCTGCACCCTAGGCATTTAGGACCCTCTTGACATTGTAACCTGTGACTAGGTCAAGTTTTTACTTGGCAAATCAAGGTCGTTTGGATTGGTAGGGAAGTTTGTACAATTTCCATGATCACAAAATATAATTTACATTTACCTAATGACGCACCCAATTGTTTAACTGTGCATTCAACTGGTGGTAGTAATGAATTTTAGAAGCATTGTTTAGGCTTGTGACTTGACAGTGTCAAATGTACTTTCTCCGCAGCGCTTCATTTGACTTTTTAAACCTCTGGGAGCAAACTGTTTTACTTCGCAATACCTCATCTTGTATTCAGATACTATTAAAGTGTAAAACTGGTAAATTTATTACTCAAAAGCGGTACTAGTATGATAGCAATCAAACATTAGCATGAAACATCAGATGTATGCGCAGCTTTAGATTTAAATATTTGCTGCCTCACGGAAACTGGGCTAAACCGATTATCAGGTTCTCTTCTTGGCAAAAATGGTACCATAAACTATTGAATTCTACGCCAAGACAAATAAGTGGCAGAGTATTATTGTTCAGTTGTCCCTAGCGCTTAGGATGGAGATTTAGTTCAGCAGTTGCTTTCTGGACATCAAGACTTTTAAAGTGCTTGACAGATTGTGGGTCATCACTACACATTTAGCGACGAGGGAGTTGAACCAGTATTTCTGCCCACTTCAAGTTTGTTCGCTCTGAGGACCGTCTCAACGTCGACTTGACTGCTTTCAACTATGAGCCGACCAATTTACCAACAGCTTCACAGCCAAAGTGTGCGGGTCCATTCGACACCTCACAGGCGAGCAGAATTCCCCAGGCACGCGGTTTCCTCATTGTGCCTAGTCCTTAGCATGGATCCTCATTGGCATGTACAAACGTCATGTTTATGGGAGATGCACGTCAGCAGCCATTGTGAGGACC
Organism: Triturus cristatus; assembly: GCF_964204655.1. Taxonomy (NCBI): domain Eukaryota; kingdom Metazoa; phylum Chordata; class Amphibia; order Caudata; family Salamandridae; genus Triturus; species Triturus cristatus. The sequence goes on from NC_140581.1 coordinate 301,049,292, forward strand.
TTTTGCTGTTACACATCGCTTTTGGAAATTATATATTCATACCAGTTTCTGCAGGCATTTGTGACCAATATTTATTCTGAAGTTATGTAGCATCTTGCAACAGGCAGCTCCTCCAACTTCTCTACCCTGTAGGCAGTCTGACATTTTAATATGGTGACCAATTTGTACAGCCACCTCAATTTCTTCATCCTAGGAACCACAAGTTAGAAGCTACTGAGGAAGGCATTATATAATATGTGTCAGTGCCAATGGTGCTTGCGGAAACCTGGAGCAGATTATACACACAAGAAAGGTTACTGGCTTATTGCGATCCTGCTCTGAACGATGTAGGAATGAAGTATGGTTTCTTCATAAGCACTGAAGTTTCAGTGAATATGTTGTCTACAACTGGTTCCGATGCAGGTAATGAATCTATTTGTCTTGTAAACACGTAGCAAAAGTGGGGAAAATGTAACTGAAGTCCCACTTATGCTTATTACAGACGAGGATCTGAAAATCGTCTCAGTAACAATCCTACTTGCCTAGCTACTGGAAAATGGATGTTATGCTAGACAATCAGGCGATTCCAAATAAAAAGTAGAAGCAACAAAAATCCAGAGTGAATCAGTAGTGTTGAAGTGGCCAAGACTAAATGTGTACTGAGAAACTCAGCAGTGTAGTTGACGTTTGAACGCAACTCAGTCACCGATTGTCATGGGGCATTTGGTTGGAGCTGTGCCTTTACGAGTCATGGCAGATTAAGCATCTCCTATAACAATATAGATAGATTTGATGTTTTTTTGATAAATGGACAAATAACAGCAGTTTTACGGACAGATGTCAAGCCCAAGAATTTGAGCAAAAGGATGGACATGCTGGGCCATTTTACTAATAATAATGAATGTCTGGGGAGATCCACAGTATCTACGGTGTATCAATAGGATAAACAAGCATTGGCAAAGCCAAAAGGTCTCGCTTTTGTGAGAGCTATTGGCGTTGTAAATTACAATGTCTTTTACCCATGTGTTATTGTGCGGAGTGGAAATATGTGGGTTGAATTGGAATTGTTGGCTGTGGAATTGTGAAGTTGAATTGTGTGGAGTGGTTTAATGGAAGTAAGTGGCACAGTGTGCAGTGGAATTGTGGATAGCAATTATGTGGTATTTGGTGTCCTGGAATTATGTGGAGTGGGACTGTCAGAGGAGTGCAATTATGTGGTATGGTATTTTGTATTGTGGAGTGAAATGTAATTGAATTTTTGTATTGTGGAGTGAAATGTAGTGCAATTTAATTATGTGGTGTGCTGTTGAATTTTGAGGCATGATGTGGAATTGTGGTGTGGGTTGGATGTGTGTGGTGTGTTGTGTAATTGTGTTGAGTTGAATTATGTGGTGTGGAATGGAAATGTGTGGAGTTGAATTGCGTGGCGTGAAACTGTGTGGTATTGAGTGGAATTATGTTGATTGGTATTTCGTGGTGTGGAGTGTATTTGTGTGGTTGGTTGCTAGTTTGAGTGTTTATGAGGGGTGTATTTATGTGGTATAAAACAAAAGCATGAATGTGGCCATGTCTGGTTGGGCTTCTTGGGCCCAGAAGCAATCTCGATAGCTGTCTAGGTTTAGCCTAAACAGATAAGTTGCCACCCAACTTCTATAACTTTGCAAATGGCGAAGGCATTGGAGGTAACAGCACTGGAAGGTTGCCTTCCCTTCAAAATGATTACTGTTTTACGAAGTTTGGAACACAGCTGAAAGGTTGCGCAGCACACCTAACATGCACTCATTGCAGAACTACTATACACCAGCTATACATGGTCCTTATTTCATTCAATTTAGAAGGCTGAAAGGCCAAGGTCAGGACATGAGCCTGTGATCGTCAGATGGCACGCAAATGTCTACAGCTGAAAACAGCACGTGTCAGATGTGTTTCCAGCCGAAAAAGCACAGATCGCAAGCGCATCTGGCTGAAAAGTAATTGCAATGGAATCAAGCAGCGCCCTGCCTCAGAAATTGGCCCCCTTCAAGCCAAACAACTGAGTGTCAAGCTCCTCAAAACTACAGCTGGCAGAAAATCTACGCCCCAGCCCAGTGAAATTAGTGCTTGCTGCCACACACCTGTGATTCTCACAGCTTTAAATCCTGGGAATAGGCGGCATAACAGCTCCACCATTCATCCACCCAAAAGCGCCAAAATGAGTAAGGGTAGAAACAATACTGACTTCATTATTTGCACTGCCACAAAGACTACATCAAGTCAGTGTTCTACGGAAATTCATTTGATAAATATAATTAGAATTGTATTTAAAAATGTCATTAGAGAGGGGTAATCTTAAATTCCCATTCCAATGCGTGATCTCCTTGATGATTGTGCTTTTGGTCGGAGAGTGGATAAATATGACAGATCAGCATCTTAGCTTTATTTCCTTTGCAACGTCTTGTTGGCACTCAAAATATCAGCAAACACATTAAGCTAAAGCACATGAGTGCAGAACGTTTAAAATTATACGAAGACCACACAAGGTAGCAGGCACCGATCGAGCGGTTTCTTCAAGCATGTGAGAATTGGCAAATGTTTCTGCCCCAATAAGTATATTGACATGCCTTTGATATAGCGTTTGCTGCGCCACCCTTGCAACTTCGTGGTGCCTCAAAGGAGGAGGCAGCTGCTTTGTTGTAAGAGGCGGATACTGCTGTGCGAGAGGCCATCCCTCATTAGTGTGGGGGGTGGGGTTGCACGGTGTAATCATGTGACCTCTCTGAAAGGGGGAGAAGGGGGTGGCCGACAGTCGCAGACCATAGAAAGGAAATTGGTAGCAGAAAGAACAGGTCTCTGCGTCCTGTACGAATGACTATTTAATGCAATTTTAAATAGTGCAAACTGTACGCAGAGTGTCAGCAGTTTACAATACAGCTAGGCAAGTTACATACGGTGCTTGTGATGGAATTTACGCATATACACTCATGACAAGAAGCTGCCAACAGGTAAATATTTTGGAACCAGATCAAGGCTGCATGCAAGGCCTCTGAAAGACTACCACAAAGACGGGACAAACAAGAAACACAAAGGGCTTAGATTGGGGAGATGGGGGGAGATGGGGAATAATGGCACCTCGGAGGAAGGGACAGAGAAAATGCAGATTTCTTTTAACACAGCGCCTGCTACATGGAGCATGAAGCGCAGCTGGCTGTGATGCAAGGAGTGGAAGGAGTGCGCAGACTTCATATAAACAAACAAGAGGGGGGAGAGAGACTGCGTGGGAGACAACAAGCCCGGCCACGCTAATTAAGAACATATGGCCCCTGGCGCTGCTGCTGGCTCCCGAGAGCAAATCGTTCTGGGAGTGAACATTTTCCTAAAAGCTGGGACATCCACACGCATTTGGCCAATTGCGTGCTAAAGCCAGACGCCATGGCCAATGGCGTGAGCCCCACATGCACAAGCTTCTCCTAAAGCAATTCCAAGAGGTCGATTTCCTATAGTAGCTCATGCGCTGCTATAGGCTTGACCTAAAAAATCATTTGCTGACAAGAGTTAGCTAAAATGGGCTTCTATCTTAACCTAGGTTCAGAGAATCCATTAGTAGCTGGTGACATCCCTATAGCTTATGTGAATGGTGAGCAGAGTATCAACACTGAAAACATAAGTGAATATGCCAGCGCGTTTCGGGCACAAGTGGGTTTGGTCAAAGGTAATGGGCATGATTTCAGACTCAAGTCGAAAATGCAACCAGTAATTCATAAAGTTCGCCTGACTACCCTTAGTGCCAGAGAGAAACTTAAACAAGATCTTAAAAACATGCTTGGAGGGAGTTATTACACCAAATCTTCTCAATGGATTTCTCCCATAGTTGTGGCAAGGAAAAAATTGAGGTAAATAAGAATGTGTGCTGACTCGTGCACCTAGAACAGAAATACCTGCAGATTGTCAACCCCTTCCTAAGATACATAAACTACGTGTCAATTGTAGGGTGGGGTTCTTTTCCTCAATTGGCTTGCGTTCTGCATACCATTAAATTGCTCGACGCAAGAGCTGACAACTTCCATAACCCCTTTTGGAATACAAGTATCTTAGATTATTCTTCGGCCCAGCTTCAGCAGCTAGCGTTTTTCAAAAGTTAACCGACAACTGGTTTGGGAATATGGCTGGTGTGCAGGCTCAGATTTTTTCTAGAAAATCTTGAGTTGCACAATGAAATTCTAAACAAAATCTCTTAACTTGTAAAAAAAAAAAAAACGGACCATTAGATGCAAGTATACGGTTGGGGTGCAAGAACTGTACTATTTGGCACATAGTTTCTTCGTCTGGTATAAAACCAAAGTTGTGTTCCAATAAAGGCATTAGATGCCTCACCAACTAGGGAGAGATATACAAATAGGTCTTTGGGGTTGGCTCAATACTATACCAGTGTAGTTCATGGGTAAGCCCAGATTTGTAAAACGTTAAGGGAGTTACTAAATAAAGGAGTGGTATTCGTTAAACAAGCAATTTCGTTGAAGTTTTTAATACTGTCAAAAAGCTGAGCTGGCCTCTGCTCCACATTCTTTTAAAGCGGGCAGTAAACTATCACTGTAGATGCCAGTCTAACAGAGTTGGGTGCTGTTCTTACTCAGTGGGTAGCTGAGAAAGAACTAACACTGGTGTTCACCTACAGAAGTTTGATACAATCTGAGAAGCGTCACATCACTATAGAGCTTAAGGCTTTGGCATGCATATGGTCTGCACAGAACTTTAGAATGTATATCTAGGGCTGTGAATTAGAATTCTAAACTGATAGCAACCCGTTGACATTCTTGGTGGAACCAAAACCAGTAATTTGTCTGCCAGACTAGTTAAACTTTTATCAGAACTTCAAGTGTATAATTTAAAATAAAACCACCAGAAAGCATGTGGACCCAACATCTCAGCTTTACATTTCAAGCAATTGCCATCCTTCTGTGCCCAATCCCCGCCAAGAGAGCACACAAAGATCTTCAGCATTACCCCTAGCCCAAACCAATGCGGTCACCAACCTAACAGCAGTGTTGTTCATATGGTTGGCTCCTTGCAAAAGTCTAAGCAATAAAGATGCCTTTAAATTGTAGATTTATCACCACATTTGCCATGCTTTAAAGACAGGGCAAACAGGCTGTCTTCTGACAGTGTTGCTTTGTTTTTTGTTAACCCCTTCAGTGCCACGCCCTTTCCCCCTCCTGTGCCGGGCGGTGCACTAGTGGGTGGGGTTCATGACGAGATAGTCTCGTCATGGAGCACGGTTGCGCTGTGCCCATGACGAGACTATCTCATCATGGGCACTGAAGAGGTTAATATGGGATTAGCGTTTACAAACTCCTCGATTGGCTGTCAGAGAAAAATGAAGTGAACTGTGACAATCTTGCTCAGCTAGGGTACAGTAAATGTGTAACGAAAGGTTGTCTGTCTTTGTTGTAACAAAATAAACACCGGTAGATGAACTGTCCACATGACATGGGAAGAAAGCAAAAATTAAGCACTTTTTTGTAATTCTGAAGTGTGATGGAAACAGATTTCAATTTTCTCAAAACAAATGACACATTGCTCGGTGATGCACAAATGATAAATATTCACCCAAACCAGATTTCCACACATGGGTGCTATATCGTTTTAATAGTAAACATATCTGAGGAAATGTAGTAACTGGTTCAATGAAAAATTTGCTATATGTAAAGACAGTGCACTACCACACTATGCTTTAGTTAAATTGAAACACCTCCTGCCTTATGTACATTCACACAAAGTGGGTGGCAAAAGATTGGGAAGCACTGGGGATAGACTGCAGCTTCTTTGGGAAATCCGCCAACTACAAAGTAGTCACAAAGCTGACCCACAATGCGGTCTGGTGGACAGCTTATGTAGTCAACACAAATATGTCCCCGCAAAACACATCCCCACCTTTTGCTCCCTTATAACAGTCTGAATTGACCCAGGGAAGACATTCATGCTACCCAAAGCTATTCATAAATTAATTGATCTCAGCCACTTCGAAAGCTGGTGTTTAGGTGAAGAAAATGTAGCCACGTCGCTCAAAGTCTTACACACATGCAGTGGTTGGACCAGATCATTTTCAAGCCAAGAGCTTAGGTTTGCGCACAACATAAAATCATTTAATACCCCCCGAACAAAATAAAGCATATTACCATAGTCACAGTTTCTCCTAAAGTTTTGCTGTTTCCTCAAAACATGTTACTCTAGAGGGGCTTTCATTTAACAGCCTGTCTATACACTGTGACCCTGTCGCTTCACTGACACTAATGCCCCTTTGAAACCACCACTCAAATAGTCCTTTCTAGTCTCTTCTACAATTTCTCAACTGAAGTTCCAAAGGGCAGCAATACGGGTCTACGAATAACAAGTCAAACATGATGAAAGAACCGAGAACCTAGAAGAATAGTTATGATTCCGAGGTATGAAACAATCCTAACCATCACACAACTTCCCTATTGCTTGTTAACAGCTTGTCTTTTACCCTTTACAGCTCTGCCTCCTGTGCAATAGAAATAATGAAAATAGAACTGGACAGAATGCAGAGCATTGCCATACATTCACCCCAGTACAGAGACCTGAGCCTAAATCCACTTTTTGCTCACCCTGCGATTCCAGTTTGGACCCAGGCATATGCAAATCAGTCTTGACCCTCAACCCAATGGAAACAGTCCAGCCCAAACTGCCAGGCCCTCATTGGACGCAGGTGCAAGACTGATTTGCATATGGATGGGCCCAAACTGGGGTGGTGAGCAGAAAAAATTTATTAAACCCAGATCCTTGTGACGGGGGGGGGGGGGGGGGGGGGGGAGGGGGTGAATGTTTGCATTGTCCAGCATCCCGTACATCAATCGTTTATTTTGAAATGATGCATGCATACATGCAGGGACGCTATCCAAACTTGGGTCCTCCACCCAGCATATCTGGAAAGGCCTGGACACAAGAATGGAATTGGATAACTGCCTCACAGCCGAAGAGCTGCATTAACTCAATACAAGTAGTGCCCGATGTACTGAAAAACAACTCATTATCCATCAGGACTGCCTCAATGCTGCTCCAATTCAGTAAAGTGTTGGAGACTCAGCTATTTAAAGAACACTTCTTCACAATACCCAACAGTCTACAACTCAGTTTCCTCTACAATTACTCACCAACGTTTCTAAGTTTTCCTGCGACCATGTACAGAGCTCCACTGCCTTTAGGCAAAGTTAGCGCTATAGAAATACTATGCATACTTAGCTTTGGTATGCCTCCCAGCCGTAAGATATGCATTATTATAAGTGCCAGCTGCCACTCAGCACCTGAAGACCAGCACCCTGCCTGAGATGGAATATTTCAAAAAACCAAGAGAGGAATCCGAGGTCTAATATACAACCCTTGATCTGAAATTCAAGAGAGTTGACTAAACAATTTTTATGCCTATGGTGAGGTAGTATAGGTAAACATGTGATAGAGCGATACAACAGTTGAAAAAAACAGAAGGTGAAGCAAAAAAGCTTGATCTAAGGATAATCAGCATCCCATCATTACACTCTTAAAGTGCCCAGTGTCATCATCTGGGTTACCAAACAACTCTTCTCAAAGTCCTCATAATGTATCGAGGCTAAATGAATGAGTTGTATCCTCTTCTCAAGAAACATCCAGAAAAAGAGGAAAAAAGGAAGTATGTAAAGAGTGCATATACACAAATGTTTTTGTATTTTACCAGTGCTCATAAAACAGAATACACAATTGATTTGCACTAGATATAAGTGAGTACTGAACTGTGCCCCATCAATCGTATTTCTATCTAAAATAGTGAAAAAAAGAGAGAAAGGAAGGCAGGTAACCAACGTTTGCTGCCCACTGATTGGTCGACATGTTTCAGCCTTCCGGAGAAACTCTCCTTGGCTTTCTTCAGGACTCGTACTGGGATGGTGGTCCTCCATCCCAGTACGAGTCCCAGCCGGAGGTACCGACGGACAGAGCGGGGCCTCTTCCTTGACTTAAGCTGGTGCCGAGTGAGGTGGGGCTTTTTCCTCAGATATTGTTCGATGTCAACTAACATCAGCAATCACATAGAGGAATTAGATAACATATTCAAGGGTATAGTAGTAACCCAGTTTCTTTTCCAAAGTCCATACTAGGGACTTTTTTTCATGAGGTCCTGAAGAAAGCCAAGGAGAGTTTCTCCGGAAGGCTGAAACATGTCGACCAATCAGTGGGCAGCAAACGTTGGTTACCTGCCTTCCTTTCTCTCTTTTTTTCACTATTTTAGATAGAAATACGATTGATGGGGCACAGTTCAGTACTCACTTATATCTAGTGCAAATCAATTGTGCATTCTGTTTTATGAGCACTGGTAAAATACAAAAACATTTGTTTATTTTCTTTGCACTCTTTACATACTTCCTTTTTTCCTCTTTTTCTGGATGTTTCTTGAGAAGAGGATACAACTCATTCATTTAGCCTCGATACATCATGAGGACTTTGAGAAGAGTTGTTTGGTAACCCAGATGATGACACTGGGCACTTTAAGAGTGTAATGATGGGATGCTGATTATCCTTAGATCAAGCTTTTTTGCTTCACCTTCTGTTTTTTTCAACTGTTGTATCGCTCTATCACATGTTTACCTATACTACCTCACCATAGGCATAAAAATTGTTATTAGTCAACTCTCTTGAATTTCAGATCAAGTGTTGTATATTAGACCTCGGATTCCTCTCTTGGTTTTTTGAAGTATTTAGAAAGGGGGCTTAGGAATCTTTGTAGGTCTTTAAATATTTGCCCTCAGACCCTATCTGTTTTGATTGAGATGGAATATTACCATGGTGGCCCAACTCATCACAGACGTGGGAACAATGTAATTTCTATCTCGAATCACAAGACCGAATAGTCTGACGGTCTTCCAAGACTTACTCTCATGCAGCACCATATATCAGCGCACTACTTAGTTTATTAACAGGACGGTCACATAATGAAAATATGGTTAGCACCTTACTCACAACTTTGCGCACAGATACATGCTATACTAGCCATAACCAACCAGGCGCACCAGAACGTTTTAAGAGACCTGACAAATTATTAATCACAGACCTCCAAAAATAGTTATCAATACAGGTCCGACAGGAGTGACACTGCGCACCACACCTGGGGCGGAAAGCGATTAACACAAAAAAAAAAAAACACAATTCTAAATTAGTATATTATTTCAAATCTTACTTGACCCCTCATTACAGAGCCAATATAAGAGGTCTGCTAGGTACCCCATCGGGGGAAGATCTGTCAGTGCGCCACTGGTGTCCCAAACCATGATTTTATTTCTAGCATTAAAAGGCCTCCCACATCAGAATGTATCCAAGCAAGGAGTTAGATGCTCATCGCAGTTTGTTTGATTTGTCGGTCTGTATTTTCCTGTAGTCTTTTAGTAAGCACTACACCGCTTGAATGTACAGCGCCCTCAAAGCACTAAAATGCTTAAAAGATTACAGTCAGTACCAAAAATTGCAATTTCTGAAACTGCTACACAATGTTAGCGATGCTGCCCAAGATTTCTGATAAAACACCAACACACACGCTGCTACGGTAAACCCGACATTTATATAGTCCCGATTGGTGATTTACTTACACTTTCTCTTGCGCTTGGCGGGATATCCGCACTTGCCACAGGTACATTTCTGGAGATGGTACGCCTTTGATCCACAACGACGACACAGTGTGTGCGTCTTGTTTCGGCGTTTGCCAAACGATGACGTTCCCTTCGTCTATGAAGAAAGAGGGGAGATAAAGTATTTTTTTTTTTAAATCAAAAAACTAAAATAGTCAAGCAAAATTAACAGGAGCGATACAACCAAGGCGCTTACTTATCTCAGTAAAGAAGCTGAAATCACTTCGTATCATATGTTCAGACATTTAAAAAAAACATCATCGATAAGTCAGGCGCCAAAGTTTATCAAATACAACAACCGAATAATATTTGAAAAATGACCGTTCATACTGAGAAATTCCCAAACTAAGTTTAGTCATTGCAAACTTCACGACAACAAACAGTCGTGCATTTTAAGTAGAATGTTCCCTCAAGGCAAACGCGCGTCACAACGATTTTAATGCGAGCCCAAAATGATTTTAACCATCGAACTAGATTGAAGTGCACGGTGTCATCATTCGGTCACTAATGGAAATCTGCACTCCCTTGGAAAGCCGTCAAGATCAGCGGAATAACTTATCAAATCCACAGTGCCAATAAGCTCCCACAAACGGGTATGGGCACTGCCTTGTCATCCAACCTCTCTCTCCTGGAGCGGAAAGGGCGGTGAAAAATACTGGGATAACTACAATAACCCAAAGCGGCAAAAGAGAAAATGTATCTAGGTAACCGACAGGCAGCGGTTAAACTAGGTACAACTAGCCTGGCGGCCGAAGAACTGAAACCCCAACTTTCTTCCTTGCACGTAGTACAGTCACAAGAGCCGTGGAGTATCTAACACATTCCAGTATATACGACCACCGAGAACGGAGTCGGAAGATACAAGAGCCGCCATGGTACGTGGTAAGCAGTGCCTCTTCTTGGCTCCCACAATCATGCCTGAAGAACGCACGGCCCGCTAAATGTCAGCTCTGCTAAAAAGACCCAGTCTTTCCTGGACAAGAAAATATACTGCCGCGTTTACAGAAGGCTCCCACGCACGGATGACTTTGGATGAAATTAGGCTGCTAGTCTAAACACTCACCATCTTGCCACAATGGCCGATACGATAGAGACCGGAAGCTTGTAATCACTTCCTCTATATTTGCCTTCAGCACTTCCGGTGCACCTACCGAGTTCGTCCTCCGGAAACAAAGAATCGGGGACGTCTATCGAAGGACAATTTCTTGGAATACCAGAATGTAAACTCACTGGTTTATTATCTTCTCGTATTCTAGTTCATTTAAAAAAAATGCTAAATGTGTAATTTAAAGATAGAGCTAAAACTTCATTGTAAATATATTTTTTAACGTTACGCAGTTCACTTTAAGGACTGACGATTCCTACCCAATATGGCCACTTGACTTCAGTTTCGCTACTGTACGATTTAAAACACTAGACCGCATAACACTAGACCGCATTAATTACGAGTTAAAACACTAGCCCGCCTGACAAACATCTAATTTGTTTCAACAAAAATCTAATTTGCTTCAACGCATGATTCTTTCAAATTATAAAAACGTTAACTGTGCTGCCAACCTTGCAAAATTATCGAAACTTTTTATAGCATCGTGAACAAGGCTTTACGACCACAGCTGCCGATTTTGGTTCAGCTCAACAGGGTTTCATTCTCGGCGTATGCTCAAATAGTGTTGTTTTGGCTAAATAGCTTAATCTCCCCGAGCTCTTAAAAAACAAAACAAAAAAACAAGCACTGGCAAAGACATAGGTGTCACGTATGCGAGACCTTTTGGCAAGGAATGCCAATGTGTCTTAGCCATGTTCATAGCTGCCAAAGTTTCAGATTGCTTATGTGTGACATTTTTAAAAATTTCACTCTAATTATGAGGACTTTCAACAACTATCAGTGACACTTTCTCGCAAGCAAAAATCAAGCAGTGAAGAAGACAAAGGAAACATGAATTTCAGAAATTACACACATTTGAGGAACGAGAAACTCTGATAAGGCTGAAAAACTGCTTCAATGCACCAGAAACCGAGGCCGCCACGCACTTTCTACTGCAGCACTATACATTTATGTTCAAAGCAGTTAATTCTCCACAAATGGGAACAGAAGAGGATGAAAGTACACCTCAAGAAGAATCTAAGAGGCAAGATAAACAGTAGCTCACAAATTGCCTAGAAACTTGTTTACATATATATATAATTTGCGTTCGATCCATTGTAGGCACGTTTTTCCCTGTCTATCACACTATGCAATTGAAGAAGGAATTATTCTCCACTGGATTGTATATACATTCTGAGATACAGAGGGGGCAGAGAGTATCGAGCAAGGGCGTGTCGAGGCCAGGAGAAAGGAGTGGACTGCCTGGGCACCTTCGTCCTACTCTAGCCCTCAGTGTACTGAGGGCTGGGGTAGGAGCAGTGGCAGAAGAGGGGGTTAGAGAGGGGCAGCAGGATTAGAGATGAAGCCGGACCAGGCCGAGCTAGGGTCTCTGCTCATCCATCAGCTGCCCCTGAGCCTTTCACAGGCAGTACTCCTGACAGGCAGAGAGCCACTGCAATGGATTTACAATGGCGGCGGGCCGTCCGCCTCCTCAGTACAGTCCTGGCTGCGGCAGCGTCACTCCCTCGGCAATTCACGGTGGGGTGACAGTCATCGATTCAAATTTGCGGCAACCATGGTGTGTCATATTCCATATAGGTACCATAATATAGGCCCAGGTAACTTCATAACCCTTCACCTATATTCTTCCCTACATTAAACTTAAAACGGTCTACAGGGACTGACCTTTTACCTAGATATGACACTGCATTCAGAACGCAGGTTTTCCCTAGTTCGAAATCTCATACATTATGCATGAAGATTCTTGGAGGCGCAGCAGAACTACCATCTCCTGTATAGTATCTATGTATAAAGTTCATGCCCGACGTCATCCTTAGTCCAACACAGTAATACAGCGAGGTAGGACCCCTGGGGAGACCTATGGGTATATGTGAGAAAGTGCCCTCTTTCTGCATGGTTGCCCCCACTTTTTGCTGAATTGCTGTTGTGCTTTGACTGAGTGTGCCCTGGGCTCCTGCTAATCAGGTACCCAGGGTCTATGTTCTTTCCCTTAAACTGCATTGAAGCCTAAACCCAATTGGCATCTCTGCCCACAGGTCAGCCCCTGCTAAATGGTACCACAGGTACCCAAGGGACTGTGACCAGAAAAGGCCACTAAGGGCTGCAGCACTTATTGTGTCACCATTAGAGGTCCTGTACCCTTATACACACATAATGCCTTTGCAGGCTGCGTGTTTTGGTGCAGAAAAAAGTGAAGAGTCGACATGGCACACATCTCTGTGTGCCATGCCTACAACCCTCTGCACTGGCATAGATCAGTCACCCCTATAGCTGGATGCACTATACCAGTGGTGAGGGTACAGGTGCATGAGCCCTGTACCCCTACAGTGTCTAAGTCCAATCTTAGACATTGTAAGTGCAGTGTTGCCATTAAAGGTATATGGTGTTGGGAGTTTGTCATCACGAACTCCACAGCACCATAATGGCTACACTGAAAACTGAGAAGTTTGGTACCAAACTTCTCAGCACATTAAACCCACACTCATGCCAGTGTGGCATGTAATGAAAAATACACACAGAGGGCATCTTAGAGATGCCCACTGAAAACAAACCCACCACTAGTGTCCAGGCTGAGTAGCTGCTTTCAGCTGCCACCACCAGACATGTTTCTAGACCCCTAGGTCGAGAGCCTGCTGTTTCTGGGACCTGAAACAATGCACATCCTGGGACAAGGTGCCAAGCCTCCTCCCCCAGGATGGGCAGGGTCACGTAGGGGAAGCCTCAAAGGCTTGATGCCTTTGTGAGCTTCCCCAGGACATCCGTGCAGCAGCTAACAAGAGGAAGACGCCCACTGACTTGGCCCCAGCCCTACTGGCCTGTCTCCATCTCGAACCCGCTCCCGCGAAATCTCTGTGTCCTGCAGCCAGCAACCTCGGAAACCCCGGAGGACCTGCATGCCTTCAAGCACAAAGACTTTGTCTCCCGTGAACACCGAATATGTTCATCTGCAACCTCTGGCTCCGGCCGGACACATCGAATCCGCCCCGCTCTGCACCCGCAATCTATGGCCCGAGCTTGAGTGGGCAAACACCATGAGGAGGCCCCCTCGGCGATCCTGACCCGAGATCCTGAAACTTCTGACCTGCCTCAAGTGTACAGCCAGCGCCTGCAGCCTAAATCCGGAAGGTCCCCCCAACCTCGACCAGGAGCTGGTAAGAAGATCCGACCCCAAAAGGCACCCCTGCACCCGACGGTGCCTAACCAACCCCTAACTTCCCAACTTACCTCTCAAAGTGGTGGTCACACCCAGAAGACAATGGTCCCTAAGCCTGCAGTGCCTTTACAAACCGTAGGTTCCCCATTGAAACCAACAGGGTGCCCAACTTCGAAACAACACCCTGCACCCGGCTGCCCTAGTACTACTTTGTTTTCCCATTTGCCCTGAGCTAAAGTCCAGGAGCTTTGCTCCCACAACCAAGTGGCCTGCTTGCCAGCAGCCACCAACCGGAGGCCCCCTATCCCCCATTGGATAACATTGGGCCTTAGCACTCTGCACCCAGCCGCCCTGGTGCCGCTGAGGGTGTAACTAGAGTGCATTCTTGACCCTGGTGGACCCCTGTGTCTACCTCCAGAACCTCAACTCCCACTATCAAATACTTACCTCAAAACCCATAACACTATTTTCCTCCATAGGTTAAAATTGACTGTTTTTCTTGGAAAAGAGAAATTTCTAAGTGTGGAGTATGAAAACCTTAAGAAATTCTTTAAAATTGCACTAACAAAAACGATTTTACTTACCCGTTTGCAGGAAACGTCCCAGAGTAGTATCCAGGTATACTACTCTGAGTAAGAAAAGTAATCTCAAAAGTAACTTACCTGTAATTTTACTGAAAAGCCCATTCAAGTCTATGTACTGTATTTACAAAGTATTGCATTTCTCTGAAACCATACTGCAAGTCAAAACAAAGTGCATATACAATTTCAATTCAAAATGTTTACAAACTGCATTACTACAGTAAAGTATTTATTGCTGACCTGTGCGAGGCTTGCTTGGTTCTAGAAAATAAAATAACTAAAAGAATATTTTCATACAAAAACAATTGGTCTGAAGTTCAGTCTTTGAGTGTGTGAATTCAATTGCTGACTGAGTGTGTACAACAAATGCTTAACACTGTCCTCTGGTACTGCCTTACTGCTCAATGACATTACCACAAATAAAGAGTGAGTGCTATCTAACTTTACCTCTGCCTACCTTTGGGGTTCCACTGGACTCTGTGCACACTATTCCTCACTTTGGTATAGTATATACAGAGCCAGCTTCCTACAGTACAGACCTATGGGTATATATACATCACATCTTGCTAAGATAGCCAGAGGTGATCAGGACTTCCCGGCCAACACACAGATCAGAGACACTGAGGTTCCTGCATGCAGACACTCCAGCTGGCAGTGGTCTAACATCCCTCGTGGGGTGTCCAACTCGAGACCAAGACGGGGTCCCACAGTCTCTCACTTCAGGTAATGGGGTTGACTTTATCTGATTCTTGGCTTAACCCCTACACACATGCTAGGTACACTTAGGTACATCTAGTTAGGGAGACATCATAGGAGTTCGCATCTTTTTATTATCATGAATTTTATGTACTTGTATGTATTCATGATTACTGCAAGATGGTAGAACTTTACCATCCATTTACTTTCATATTGCTTCTAATCCTGTATATCTGCTACTGTCTAACGGTTGTTGCAGCTCATCTATATTACACCAGAATAACAACTGTTCAATAAATACTTATTGAAAACGCCCAGCCTGTTTATTCTGTGTACCTCTCTAAGACAGACTAAGTAAGCATGAGTGACTGAGCGAAAAGTAGTATATTGTTTTCACGGTCCTGAGGGATCAGGGTTGTCATGTTCGATGGTTGCCAAGAACTACTCTCTCCTTGGTATGAGGAGATTCTAGTGGCGCTGTGCGCTAGCTGGTACAAAAGGCCATCATTCCCGGTGGGGGTGTTCAGAATCAGTCCGACACCAATCCTACAATGTATGCTGTCCTTACGAGCAGATCCTGTATAGGTTTTATAGGAACCACACGACATGGCGCAGCCAACATTGCTGGGTATTTATTTAACAGTAGAATCTGAGTAGTTCAGTCGTGCTAGTCTCAGAGGCCCCTACTCACAATTATCCAGAGACGTCTGGAGTGGGTGGGCATAAAGTCCGCCACAGCTGAGTAGGCAAAAATCCTATTTATTGGCTATTGGTTAATCAAGCTTGAAGCACACATTGTTCCTAAACTGTGCAAAACACCCTATCTTAGTTCCCTTGAAATGCTCTTCTTCTTTAAAACAATAAGTGAAGACACAGGAAACGTGGATAGAGTTGCGCAAGAACAAAATCTCTCAGCTGACGAAGAAGATGCAGATGCAATTTCCATTGCGGAAAATGTTAGAAATGCTGTTACCATAAAACTAGGTGCACATCCAGGGGTGGACCAGAGGCGTTCGTGATTGAGGCACACGAATCATTTCAAACAGAGGTATTCTATTCATGGGTTACATTTCCAGTTGAAAATGCAAGAATTGAAAACATTTCACTTCTCCACAGAAAGTGGAATACCAGACGAATATTGTCCCTATGAGAACAGTGAAGTTCCACTAACGTACCAGGAACATTTATACTGGTTTAAAGGTGCCCTCCCCCATACAAGAAATAAAGTAAAACTCGGTCTGCTTGGAAGAGAAGGAGCGACATGGCCAGTATTAGCAGCCTATACACCACATCCTGACATTGAAACAATGCCGGGATGAGACTTACTTATACTTCACAAAGAACTGATAAAACTTTACAGAAACATGACAGAGTTCATCATGAGGACACTTACAGTCCAGCTGGCAACGGTTACAACAAACACAAATACAGGTCAAAATACAACAACTAAAATCACACCACAAACTTTACACGCAGTAATGGGTAAAATGCGAGCAAAACATGAACAAATGCCATTCTGGGTTGCTCAAAAAAGAACACAGCTAGAAGCATTACTCCCGAATACTAGCCCGTAGGAAAAACACAGAATGCTGACAATCTGCTTGACCATGGGGATAACACCACAAATAGAGGATTTTACCTCTTGGGGTACAGTTTTTGCTGCCATATATACCAGAACACATGGTATCCCGTCATTAGCAGTAATACCAGATGTAGTAAGACAAATACAAAATGAGTACGGAGCAGGACCGGCTCTGAACTCAGGGATGAAATTACTAGGTAATTATGCCCAGGTATCAGCCATAATATTAGCAAATATTAAAGGGGAAGCAGCATCAGTGGCAATCCATCAACTCCTAAGGGAGTTCAGTCCTTTACAACAGGAGCATGAATTACCTAAAATAATTGAGACCGCGTATGCAGAGTTGGGCAGAGAAAGTTTGGGTCGGAATGCTTTAAAACCCCAACTGATGGATAGTCCCGAAAATGACACCTTTAAGCAGGCACCTGCTAATTCAAAAAAGAAGTGGGATAATAACAAAAAACAGAAAAAGAAAAAGTTCTCAATCCAGAGGTAGATTCCCTCCACAGGAGTCCTCCGAAAGGAGGTATAACCTTAGCAATGGGGACAATATTAGGAAACCTGACAGGTATCAGTATACTGATACACGTTCCTCTCGTTCCTTTCAGGGTTCAACGAAAAACTCAGACAGGCAGACAAGAAGAGCGCACAAAGTCCAGAGACAAGCAACATGCTCAAGACTATATGTGAGAAGTTGGCCTGGCATATGCTGGTCATTAGTTATAGTGGCCACCTTGCACCAGTCCAATTCAACTCTTATGGTAGATAGGTTTAAGACAACCTTTTAAAGAAAGCTATCCTAGTGGTAGCTGTGGAGAGCAGCCTTCAGGCTAAGTCTCAGAGGAATGTAAAGCAGCTTGTTTTACTTTATAATCTCTTGAATTACCAAATGAAAGGATACCACACAGGTATATATGTCAAATATATATGTATTTATTTCTAGACACACTCTACTAATCTCTTTAAGAGATTAGAAGCCAGGAACACATTCAAATATCAACGTTTCACAATAAGTTAAGCACAAATATGGCTGGGGCCCTAGGGGCGTACCAGACCATATACTAAAAAAGAGGTTTAGGAAAGTCGACTTGCAGAATGACAAGGCCTAGGGCCTGTAGAATCACTGGGGCTTCACTAATGCAATAAAAGCAGGTAAGTAACAGACCCACGGGAGACGCATGCAGTGTGAGAACACAGCAACGGGTTCCCTATTGATTACAATGGAGCAAGTCGCGGTTTGATTTTTAAAGTTTTAGGGTACTTCGAGGAAGTCTACAAGCAAGCCACTTACAAGGTAAGTAATGCGAGGGCCACCACACACTAGGGCACTGGAGTGCACGAGTTACTTCACCCAGGGAATTCGGGTGCATAGGTGTCTTTTGGAGTCGGGTCGGGTCGCGTCGCGTCGCGTCGCTGTTTTCTATGGAGACCAAATAAGATTTGCTGCTTGCGAAGACTGAAGAAGTGTCCGGTGGAATCCCAGGCTGGATTCAAGATGTAGAAGACCTGAAAATTGAAGGGACAGTGTTCACAGTCACTTGCCAGTGACCCAGGGCCAGGAAGATGGATGCCCACCGATGTCGGGTGATTTCAGGTGATCAAGGGTGTTTTGACTCTTCGCTCACGAGGTCCAGGAGAGATCGACGATGACCAGCAGCTGGAATCGGAGTGTCCAACGACGTCTGCAGCTGACTGCGGTCTCGGCAACCGGATTGGAGCCAACAAGCCTTGGCAACAGCAAGTCTCGTGGAAAGTGAATTTAGTCAATGGTGCAGACCAGCAAGGTCTGAGGGACTCACCCAGCGAGGGTAAGTGAGGGCAGGCCTGGAGCAACCAGGGGAGCCCTTTGATTCAATAAGAAAGTCTTTGGGGGCCCCACAAGCCAACGGGCAAGGGATCGCAAAAACACCTCCTCAGGAAATGCTTCACAGGAGCCCACGGTCATTCGGGATGGGGTGGGCCGCTGATTTTTGGTACAAGACCTGCTGGAGGCTTGGGCCACAAATGGTCCAATGCACAAGTTCGTAGAACATTGTTTAGGGTTTGCACTCAACAATAGTACACGGTCCCCGGATATTGCTGTTCCTCGTCACTCGTGGGGTCCACTCGCCTCAGATTTGCTGGTGACTCACAATGGCCGTCAAGAAGTCAGGAAATCCACTTCTGGGGCTGCAGGGACGTCGGACTCCAGCAGAAGTTGGAAAGTTTGCGACCGTTGATTCAAGTTTTCGTGCCTGCCAAGCAGGGGAGTCACTCCTTGACTCCAAGGGAGATTCTTCCATCTTCCAAAGGTAGTGGAATGTCGGAGGACCAGGATACTTCTTGTAAAGCGTCGTCCAGGGTTATCTGATTTGCAGTGGCAAGGTTTCCCTATCTTATACTGAAGGTAGGGGAGGGACTAGCTTTATGACCACTCCTCTGGGAGGGTCAGGGTAGGGGGTGATTACAACCACTTCCCTTTGTCCAGTTTCACGCCAGAGCAGGGGCAGGTAGCCCCTGAACCGGTTTGAGCTGGCATATGCACAGAGGAGCCTACTGGAGTGCACCCACCCAGCCCCAATACACTAAATCCTGTCTGGAAGGTAGTGACACCTCCCTGTGACAGGATGTCTATTGTTGGGCCTCCTCCACTGCGAGTTTCAGTCAGCAGCAGGAGGGCAGCCCAGTGTCTGTGCTGGTGGCATCCATTTTGTGATACCAGGGCTCTTTCAAATTTCTACTGTGTTACCACAGTAGGTACATGTCGTCCCCTCTAGAAGGGTGGGATCATACTCCCACACCAGTTACTGGTGTGGGGGTATGATTCCAAGTTGTTTGTCACCAAATACGAAATGTTTTGATGAAGTAATTTCAAAGTTAGCATTAACGGGGAGGTTATAATGCACTTAAAAGTATATGGTTTAACCGCATCCGCAAACAGCCACAGAGAATAGACTCTGCCAGCTGCAGAGGGGTCCTGCTCTTGCAGAGGCACCCCCTCACATTGTAAACCAAGCACCCTTCCCTCAGGATTGATAGGGCCTGCCTTAGGGGTGACTGATAGGTTTATATGTGTGTGTATGGTGGGATATAGAAACCCATACCTCAGTGAGGAGTGCTAACACTACCTCCCCCAGGCTGCAGTAGCAGGCCTGTGGTGTCAGATTGAGTCTGCTTCCCAGGGGTGGCAAATACATGCTTCAGCCCCTGGTAGGCCTGTGAAGTGCCTATGCCCTAGGTACCTAAGGTACCATGTACTAGGGCCTAATAGGGTACCACAGTATCCAATCACTAGTGCATCTAATATGCACACTAAGTCGTTTAGAAAGAACAGAGAGACTGGGGCCCTGATTAGCAGGGACCCAGCCAGACTATAGCCAGAAACTAGTGTATACATCAGAAAAAAGTGGGGGCAACATAAGTGCAGATCCTACTCTCCTACACAACCCTCCCCCCCAAACGCAGGGACACTAAACTAACCTTGACCAGTTGAGTCTTCGTGTTCTAAGTGGAAATACCTTGAGAGTCCATCTGCACTGGCATGTTGGGTCCCAGGTCTATGTTCCACTGTATAGTCCATCCCCTGTAGGGAAATGGACCACCTGAGCAGTTTAGGATTTTCACCTTTCATCTGTTTGAGCCATAGGAGGGGCTTGTGGTCAGTCTGAACTATGAAGTGAGTGCCAAACAAGTATGGCCTCAGCTTCTTCAGGGCCCACACCACAGCAAAGACCTCCCTCTTTATAGCTGACCAACGTTTCTCTGTAGGGGTCAGCCTTCAGCTTATGAAAGCTACTGGCTGGTCTTGACCTTCATCATTAAGTTGAGACAGTACAGCTCCCACACCCAGCTCTGAAGCATCTGTTTGGACAATGAACTTCTTTTGGTAGTCTGGACTCTGAAAGATGGGGGCAGTGCACATTGCCTGCTTTGCGTCATCAAATGCCTTTTGACAGCTAGCTGTGCACTGAACCTTTTTTGGCATTTTCTTAGAGGTTAGATCATTTAAGGGGGTCACTATAAATCCATATCCCTTAACAAACCTCCTATAGTATCCAGTCAGGCCTAAAAAGGCTCTAACCTGTGTCTGGGTTGTTGGAGCTACCCATTCCATTATGGTCTGGATTTTGCTCAGCAATGGTTGAACCTGACCTCCACCTACAAGGTGGCCCAGGTACACAACCTTACTCTGCCCTATCTGGTACTTAGTGGTCTTGATAGTGAGGCCTGCTTGTTGCAGGGCCTCCAAAACATTTCTGAGGTGGACCAGGTGATCCTGCCAGGTGGAACTAAAGACAGCAATATCATCTAGATAAGCTTAGCAATAAGTTTCCATACCAGTCAGAACTTTATTCACCAACCTCTGACAAGTGGCAGGTGCATTTTTCAAACCAAAGGGCATTACCATAAAGTGATAGTGCCCACCAGGGGTTGAAAATGCTGTTTTGGCCTTGGCATCCTCAGCTAACTTGATTTGCCAGTAGCCAGCTGTTAGGTCAAATGTACTGAGGTACTTGGCTGAGGCCAAAGTATCTATTAGTTCATCTGCCCTGGGTATTGGATAGGCATCCGTCCTGGTGACTGAATTGAGGCCTCTGTAGTCAACACAAAACCTAATTTCTTTCTTACCACCCTGGGTATGAGGCTTAGGCCCAAGGACTACTGGACTAGCCCAAGGGCTATCTGAAGGCTCAATAACACCTAGTTCCAACTTTTTGTGGACTTCAGTCCTGATACAGTCCCTGAGATGGTCAGGTTGCCTGTAGATTTTACTATTGACAGGCAGACAGTCTCCAGTGTCCACCTCATGGGTGCACCAGGAAGTCTGACTTGGGGTCAGGCTAAACATATGTCTGAACTGTTGCAGAACTTGCCTGCATTCAGTTTGCTGATGTTCAGTGAGGCTGCTTGCCAAAGCAACACCATCAACTGATCCATCATCAGGGTTCTGTGAGAGCAGGTCAGGGAGAGGGTCACTCTCCTCCTCCTGTTCCTCATCAGTTGCCATGAGCAAGCCCACGTCAGCCCTGTCCACATATGGTTTTAATCTGTTGACATGGAGCACCCTAAGGGGGCTCCTGGGAGTTCCAAGATCCACCAAGTAGGTGACCTCTCCCTTTTTCTCAACAATTGTATGGGGGCCACTCCATTTGTCCTGGAGAGCTGCTGGGGCCACAGGCTCCAACACCCACACTTTCTGGCCTGGCTGGTAAACAGTCAGGACAGCCTTTTGGTCATGCCAAGCTTTATGTAATTCTTGGCTAGCCTCAAGGTTTTTTGTTGCCTTCTTCATGTACTCTGCCATCCGGGAGCAGAGACCAAGTACATAGTCCATCACATTCTGTTTGGGAGGTTTGAGAGGTAACTCCCAGCCCTCCTTTACCAAACATAATGGGCCTCTGACAGGGTGCCCAAACAGAAGTTCAAAGGGCTGTAGCTAACCCCCTTCTGTGGGACCTCCCTGTATGGAAACAGAAGGCAGGGAAGTAAAAGGTCCCATTTTCGCCGAAGCTTTTCTGGGAGGCCTTTAATCATTCCCTTTAGGGTTTTGTTGAACCTTTCAACTAACCCTTTGCATTGTGGGTGGTAGGGAGTAGTGAACTTGTAGTTTACACCACACTCCTTCCACATTGCTTTTAGATACCCTGACATAAAGTTTGTACCTCTGTCAGATATAACCTCCTTAGGGAAACCCACTCTGGAGAAGACTCCAATGAGGGCTCTTGCCATCACAGGGGCTGTGGTGGTCCTGAGGGGAATTGCTTCTGGGTACCTGGTGGCATGAACCACTATCACCAGGATAAACCTGTGCCCAGATGCTGTTGGAGGGTCAAGGGGACCAACAATGTCAATCCCTACCCTTTCAAAGGGAACCCCCACCACAGGTAGTGGTATCAGGGGGGCCTTTGTTGTGCCACCTGACTTGCCACTGGCTTGGCAAGTGACACAGGAGCGACAAAACTCCTTGGTGTCCTCTGAAATGTGTGGCCAATGAAAATGAGGGACAAGCCTGTCCCAGGTCTTGTTTTGGCCCAAGTTTCCTGCCAATGGGATATCATGTGCTAGGGTCAAGAGGAACCCCCTAAACTTCTGAGGTATTACCAACCTCCTGGTGGGTCCAGGGGTAGGATCTCTAGCCTCAGAATATAGGGGTCCCTCATCCCAATAAACCTTATGGGACCCACTAGCCCTGCCAGCAGCCTCAGCAGCAGCTTGCTGTCTGAGGGGTTCAAGAGAGGGGCAGCACTGTTGCTCCTTACTCAGATCTTCCCTGGAAGGTCCCCCTGCCCCCAAGAACTCCACCTGACCAGGCTCAAGTTCCTCTGGGGCAGTTCCTTCTTCAGGCTCTGCTTCTTCTCCCTCAGGAGAGGAATCTGAGATCTGAGACAGAGGGGAAGGCACTGCCTTAACCCTACTGCTCCTCCTCTTGGGTAGCATCTGGTCCATAGTTTCAGGATCCAGAGCTGGTTCAGCTTTATGCATTTTGGCCTGTGACCTGGTCACAGCAAATACCTCTGCAGGTATGCCCAACATCTCAGAATAAGTCCATAATTCCACTTCAGACCAGGCTGAAGTCTCCAGATCATTGCCCAACAAACATTCGACAGGGAGGTCTGCACTGACTACTACCTTTTTGAGGCCAGTTACCCCTCCCCA
Organism: Triturus cristatus; assembly: GCF_964204655.1. Lineage (NCBI taxonomy): Eukaryota > Metazoa > Chordata > Amphibia > Caudata > Salamandridae > Triturus > Triturus cristatus. The sequence continues at coordinate 301,072,669 of NC_140581.1, forward strand.
GGAGAAATTCACAACTGCCAGACAATGGTTGGTCCTGACATTGCTTGCATTGGTAACCTGGTACATTTCACCCAGGATGATCTGTGCAGGGTCCACTAGGTCCTCTGTCACCATGGTGACACTAGCACCTGTGTCCCTGAATGCCAAAGCCTGTTTGCCATTTATTATAGGCTGCTGTTTGTACTTGCCCAGATTACTGGGGCTCACTAGGAAGGACATGTCAATGTCTCCCTCACAAATCAGCATTGCCTGTGTGGTTTCTCTGACTAGGCCAGAGTCCACATCAGAACCCAGGGTCAACCCTACTACACCCTTATTCTGATTACCACCTCCACCAATGACTGTACTAGGGGGAACAGTTGCCTTAGGGGCAGGAGTGGTGGTGGTTTGGTCTTTGGACGTGGTACAATCAGAAGTCCAGTGCCCTTTCTGTTTACAGAATTTGCACCAAGGCTTCTTTTGGCCTTTTCCCTTTGTAGACTGTGAATCCCCACCAGATGCAGATCGTTGGGGCCCTTGTGAAGACGTCTTGTCTTTTGCCTTATCCCCACCTTTATCTGAGCATTTAGGATCCTGCTTCTTAGTGTCACCCCCTTGGTTCTGGGTTTTCTGCCTCACCCTGGTTCTGACCCATTTGTCTGCCTTCCTTCCCAATTCTTGGGGAGGGGTCAGAGCAGAGTTCACCAGGTACTGATGCAACAACTGTTTTTGGCAATTATTAAGGATCTGTTCTCTCATCATAAGATTATACAATCCCTTTAAATCAGTAACTCTACTACCAACCAGCCAACCCTCCAGAGCCTTGCTTGCACAAAATCTACAAAGTCTGTCCAGTCCTGATTCTGTGCTTTTTGGGTGTCTCTGAACTTTAACCTGTACTGTTTAGTGGTTAAGCCAAACCCATCTATTAATGCACTTTTCAAGACATCGTAATCATCAGCATCCTCTTCTCTAACAGTGAGGAGCTTGTCTCTACCTTTATCTGAAAAGGAGAGCCACAAGATTGCTGCCCACTGTTTCTGGGGGACCTGTTGAACTTTACAGGCCCTCTCCACAGCAGTTATCCATTTGTGGATATCATCCCCACTCTGGTAGGGAGGAACAACCTTGGACAGGTTCCTATGGTCTGGAATGGAATCTCTGCCTCTAGGTACACTGTTGCTGCCACCAGGGGGTTCTAACCCCTCTTTCTTGGAAGCTCTGTGGAGCTCAAAGGCTTCTCTATCTAAGGCCAATTGCTTGGTTCTGAGGGCAAGCCTAGCTTCCTCATACTGGAGCATCTCTTACCTTCTTTCAGAGGAGGTCTCTATGAAAGTATGAGTTCCTCTGATGGACAGATTCTCTGCCAGAGTGATTTGAGTGGTCAGATTCCCTTGAAGGGGACCTAACCCTCTCTTCTACTCTGTCAGCTCTCTTATGGAGAATTCCCCTGTCCTTTGCAGACCCTTGTGGATCTGGCCCTTCAATCACAGACTCCAGGTCATCTTGATTTTCATCATCAGACCCAGAGACTATGGCTGACCCACCCCCTGATCCAGATCCACTAGCTCCTATAGCTAGTCTAAGATCATCTGCAGGTGTTGTGTGGAGGGACTCTGTCCTAACCCCAGGTGTCTTGCAACACACATGGCCTTCAAGTTAAAGAAGGTCAAGTCCTTGTACTGAGGTTGGGTGGACCCACTGGCTCCATCCCTTGAGGACATTCTAGTGTTATGCAGTGTTGCACTACCTACACTAGTTTGTGGCCTACTGATCCTAGCTTGAGCTGTAGCAAGGGTGTGCTATCCCTTCACATACAACTCTAAGTTCAGTAGAACTTACTGATACTAAGCTTGACTTTTATATGTACCTTGAGTACCTTTAGTGGTTTTCAGTTAGTAATTCAAATAGAGATTTTCTGGTAAAACAATGGCAAGCTGGAATCCCACAAATGCTGCCCACCAATGTGAGAAGTTGGCCTGGCATATGCTGGTCACTAGTTATAGTGGCCACCTTGCACCAGTCCAATTTGACTCTTATGGTAGATAGGTTTAAGACAACCTTTTAAAGAAAGCTATCCTGGTGGTAGCTGTGGAGAGCAGCCTTCAGGGTAAGTCTCAGAGGAATGTAAAGCAGCTTGTTTTACCTTATAATCTCTTGAATTACCAAATGAAAGGACACCACACAGGTATATATATCAAATATATATGTATTTATTTCTAGACACACTCTACTAATCTATTTATGAGATTAGAAGCCAGGAACACATTCAAGTATCAATGTTTCACAATAAGTTAAGCACAAATATGGCTGGGGCCCTAGGGGCGTACCAGACCATATACTAAAAAAGAGGTTTAGGAAAGTCGACTTGCAGAATGACAAGTCCTAGGGCCAGTAGAATCACTGGGGCTTCACTAATGCAGTAAAGCAGGTAAGTAACAGACCCACGGGAGATGCATGCAGTGTGAGAACACAGCAGCGGGTTCCCTATTGATTACAATTGAGCAAGTCGCGGTTTGATTTTTAAAGTTTTAGGGTACTTCGAGGAAGTCTACAAGCAAGCCACTTACAAGGTAAGTAATGCGAGGGCCACCACACACTAGGGCACCGGAGTGCACGAGCTACCTCACCCAGGGAAGCCGGGTACATGGGTGTCTTTTGGTGTCGGGTTGCGTCGCTGTTTTCTATGGAGACCAAAGAAGATTTGCTGCTTGCGAAGACTGAAGAAGTGTCCGGTGGAATCCCAGGCTGGATTCAAGATGTAGAAGACCTGAAAATTGATGGGACAGTGTTCACAGTCACTTGCCAGTGACCCGGGGCCAGGAAGATGGATGCCCACGGATGTCGGGTGATTTCAGGTGATCAAGGGTGTTTTGACTCTTCGCTCACAAGGTCCAGGAGAGATCGACAATGACCAGCAGCTGGATTTGAAGTGTCCCATGACATCTGCAGCCGACTGCGGTGTCGGCAACCGGATTGGAGCCAACAAGCCTTGGCAACAGCAAGTCTTGTGGAAAGTGAATTTAGTCAATGGTGCAGACCAGCAAGGTTTGAGGGACTCACCCAGTGAGGGTAAGTGAGGGCAGGCCTGGAGCAACCAGGGGAGCCCTTTGAGTTGATAAGAAAGTCTTCGGGGGACCCACAAGCAAACGGGCAAGGGATCGTGAAAACGCCTCTTGAGGAAATGCTTCACAGGAGCCCAAGGTCACTCTGGATGGGGTAGGCCTCTGATTTTTGCTGCACAACCTGCTGGAAGCTTGGGCCATAAGTGGTCCAAAGCACAATTTTGCAGATTGTCGTGAAGGGGTTGCACTTGACAATAGTGTACGGTTCCCAGGTATTGCAGTTCCTCGTCACTCGTGGGGTTCACTCACCTCAGATTTGCTGGGGACTCACAATGGCCGTCGAGCAGTCAGGAAATCCACTTCCGGGGCTGCAGAGACTTCGGACTCCGGTGGGAGCGGGAAAGTTTGCGACCGTTGATTCAAGTTTTGGTGCCTGCCAAGGGACATTCTTCCATCTTCCAAAGGTAGTGGAACGTTGAAGGACCAGGATTCTTCTTGTAAAGCATCGTCCAGGGTTATCTGATTTGCAATGGCAAGGTTTCCCTATCTTATACTGAAGGTAGGGGAGCGACTAGGTTTATGACCACTCCTCTGGGAGGGCCAGGGTAGGGGGTGGTTACACCCACTTCCCTTTGTCCAGTTTCACGCCAGAGGAGGGGCAGGTAGCCCCTGAACCGGTTTGAGCTGGCATATGCACAGAGGAGCCTACCACTCCCCCAGTGCAGGACTTCAAAGCACTCTAGGAGTGCACCCACCCAGCCCCAATACACTAAATCCTGTCTGGAAGGTAGTGACACCTCCCTGTGACAGGATGCCTATTGGTGGGCCTCCTCCACTGCAAGTTTAAGTCAGTAGCAGGAGGGCAGCCCAGTGTCTGTGCTGGTGGATCCATTTTGTGATGCCAGGGCTCTTTCAGATTTCTACCGTGTTACCACAGTAGGTACATGTCGTCCCCTCTAGAAGGGTGGGATCATACTCCCACACCAGTTACTGGTGTGGGGGTATGATTCCAAGTTGTTTGTCACCAAACACGACATGTTTTGATGCAGTCATTCCAAAATTAGCATTAACGGGGAGGTTATGATGCACTTAAAAGTATATGGTTTAACCGCATCCACAAACAGCCACAGAGAATAGACTCTGCCAGCTGCAGAGGGGTCCTGCTCTTGCAGAGGCACCCCCTCACATTGTAAAACCAAGCACCCTGCCCTCAGGATTGATAGGGCCTGCCTTAGGGGTGACTGATAGGTTTATATGTGTGTGTATGGTGGGATATAGAAACCTATACCTCAGTGAGGAGTGCTTACACTACCTCACCCAGGCTGCAGTAGCAGGCCTGTGGTGTCAGATTGAGTCTGCTTCCCAGGGGTGGCATAATACATGCTTCAGCCCCTGGTAGGCCTGTGAAGTGCCTATGCCCTAGGTACCTAAGGTACCATGTACTAGGGGCTCATAAGGTACCACAGTATCCAATCACTAGTGCATCTAATATGCACACCAAGTCGTTTAGAGAGAACAGAGAGACTGGGGCCCTGATTAGCAGGGACCCAGCCAGACTATAGCCAGAAACCAGTGTATACATCAGAAAAAAAGTGGGGGCAACATAAGTGCAGATCCTACTCTCCTACACTATACTTCCAAAAAATAAGATAAAGCAAAACCAAAACCTCAGTTCAAAAGAAGAAGGTTGCAGGTCTTAAGATCAGACATGCCCAGAATGCTGAGGACTCAACTACTGAACGGGGAATTGGCTCCCACTATGCTAGACAGTGCGGCAGACGTAACAATAGCTCGCCAGAACCTGATGGAATTTCTCGTGACAGCGGACTTGAATGATTATATCACGGTGGAAACCCCTGATACTAGTGTAAGTGTCCCAAATAAGTTATACGAAATAACACTCCAAATGGATGGGAACAAACCCAGGAAAGTTAGAGGTCTCTTTTGGGAGAAAGTGATGTTTGGTTATGACATTCTATTAGCTGAACAAGATTGGCCACCGGCATTCATCATGGACTGCCCTAGGGGAGAAAGAGTAATATTACCAGCCTTTTCCGACCCTGTTCCCAAATATCCAAAATATACATATGCACGGGAGTGGGTGGTAGCCCTTGCCCCGACATTATATAAAAACCATGGTGGGTGGGATGAGGATTCAACCCACCCCATAATTCCATTAAAAAAAGCTCCAACTCCACAGAGGTAGCATCCAATAAAGCAAGAAGCTAAAAAACAGCTCAAGGGTATCTTAGATCTACTTGAATACCAAGGGGTGATTGAAACTTGCACATCCCAAATGAATAATCTGTTGTTTCCCGTAATGAAACCTGACAACTCATATTGTCTAGTTTTAGATTACAGACATCTAAACACATGCACAAAGACATTTGCAGTACAAAATGCACAGAGTGACACACTAATGAATAACATTTGTAGAAAAAATACAAAACGACACTAGATATCTCAAATGATTTTTTTTGGCCAAAATATAGCACCTGAAAGCAGGTATTTAACCGCATTCGTCATGTTAGGCTCTCAGCGACAATTTTGCAGACTCCCACAGGGGTATAAGAACAGCCTGGGGTTATTTTCGGCCAGAGCAACTGAATTACTTCAAAATCTGGATGAAGAGGCATTTTCCTATGTGAATGATATTTATCTAACGGATGATGAGCTGGATGAATACTTGAACAGAGTAAATACCATAATATTGGGATTTGTCTTTGAGGACTACAAATTTAATTTTAAGAAATCAAAGATAGCCCAGCTCAATGTCCTTTTTCTGGGATATGAGCTTTCAAGTGAAGGGAAAAGCTTAGCAGCTAACATTTTACGAAAGTGTGCACTACTACAACCTCTGAAATCATTAAACAATTCACAATCGATAGTGGGATTCCTGAACTTTGGCAAAACATACATTTTGGATTACGCAGAAAGAGTTAAACCTTTCTACGATTTGATAAGTCCTGACTTTTCAGTCAGTCAATGGACACAGGAACACACAGATATTCTTCGTTCCCTACAAGCTGATATGATAGCTACAAAACACTTACAGACACGCGTAAATATACCCAACTTAGTGATCCGTATAGTTGTGGGTCAATCAGAATACACCTAACTAACATATACTGACGGTGAAACAGTACCAATAGCATACAAATCACATTTGTACATGAATGGTGAGATGCGCTTGGCATCAACAGAAAAGATTCTTACAGCAGTACAGACTGCTGTAGTAAGAGAAAGAGCACTGGCTCAGGGAAAGCGAATAATAGTCGTTACCCCAGTACCGGCTTTAAAGGCGGCTACAAAGGCTAGCGTTCTGAACGCTAAATCCTTACTGAGATGGATACAATGGGCTAATTCTCTTACTAGAACAGATGTAGACTACAGGTACAATCCAAGTCTAAAAACACAAGCATTCCTGCAATACGAACAAGAATATCCTCTCCCTAATGAAATATTGCCTCTATATCAGTATGAATATATCATTTATACTGACGGATCGGCCATTGGGAGTAAACAGCAATACAGCACCATATGCGCAATTGTTATCGGTCGCATGCAGGATGGAAAGTTTCATCCAAGTTGTACAAAAACCCAGTCTAAAAGAGACTGCACGGTGCAGCTGGTAGAATTAAAAGCCCTGTTACTGGCACTGGTAAATATGGATCGAGAATTCCACACACTAATCGTGTGTGATTCCTTTTACTGTGTACAGTCATACAATGAATACTTACACCACTGGGGACATAATGGGTTAAAAGATGCAAATGGTGGCACAATTAAGCACAAAACGCTATGGGAACGGATAGTGAAGTTGAAAAACAAACTACCAGGGGCTCACGTGATACACACACTAAGTCATCAACGTGAAGGCGTTCACGTTGAAGGGAATTTATTGACTGATGAAGCCGCAAAGGGGGTTGTACGCACGGCTTCCGAAGCTGCAAAAACAAGCGTATATGGTGAGATTATGGTTGCAATTATTGCCGCACGTAATCAATCACCACGAACGAAAAGGTTTCCACTCAACTACTCCTACAAGTTGGATACAAATAATGTTCCATTTGCTCAGATTCCTGGAGTGGGATGTAGAGTAATACCTAATATGGATTGCAGGTTAGGTTTAATTCTAGCAGCACATGAGAGTATAGGTTCTGCACACGCAGGAGTTAGGGCGACTGTTTCCTTACTGAAACAACGCTATTGGTGGCCAGGATTAACAAAGCAGACTAAGGACTATGTCTTGAAATACGACATCTGTCAGCAGATGAAAGGCTCCACTGTAACATGTCCAGCACAGACACCATTACTAATATCAGACAAACCACTCTCATGTGTTTATTTGGAGCACTGCGGCCCCTTACAAACAGGTGGGGCTTACAGGTATATCATGGTTGCAGTTGATTCCTGCTCTAGATTCTATGGGTGTGGCCCCAGCGCTCAGGTGACGCTCGAACTGTTATAAAAGATTTGCAAGTCTTTATGGCACATTCCGTTGTGACCGTTGCCCCGCGTTTAGCTCTAGGGTTTACAAGGAAGCCATGAGAGGTTTTGGTATAGCATTGCAGTTCTCCTCTCCATACTATCCTGAGGGAAATTCGGTAGTGGAAAGGAAAAACCGGGACTTAAAGCAGTCTTTAACAACTAGAGCATTAGGCTCGGGTGAGAGTTGGGTAAAACATTTGTATGGAGTTCAACAAGCATTGAATAACATGCCAAGAAGTCCTCTAGGGGATGTCACTCCTTATGAGGTCCTATTTGGGAAGAGAATGTGGGTACCTGATCTTGATTGTGAAGGCACAGTGGCGGATGATAAACATTTTGACATCCATAAATGTTTGGCTGTTTTACAGGATCTGAATGAATCCAGGGCACTACAAAGCAATGTTCAGGTAAAGCGGGCCGCCACTGGGGAAGTCAAGTCAGTTACGGCAAGATCCTGTCTGGGTCCCTAAAGTTAGGGATCTGGTCAGAAAGAATTGCGGAGAAAAAAAAACTTTGGGCCATCATACAGAAAGCCTGTACCAGTCCTGGCTGTTGAAGGAACAAGAATTGTACTTCTACCGCCTCTTGCTGGAAAAAAGAAGAAAAGATTTGTCTCAATTGACTTAATCAAACCACACTATGTGGCCGATACTGAATAGTAGGCCTAGTGGGCTCCTCTCGCTACCATACAAGAAGTTCAAACAGAAAGACTCATCACATTTGAAGAGTCCCCTACACGGAATGATGGACTATGCAATAATGCCATTTCTATAGAAACTGAAGTTATTAATCACAGTCAAAATCAAAATGAAGTACAAATTTCAACTCGACCAAACACAGATATCTACATCAACATGCCTCAACAAGAGCAAGCTACAGTTTCCACAAGACCTGCGGGAATACCGAAAATTGATCAAACTGCATCTGGCTATTTCATTGACTTTGATACCTTTTCATTGGGTCCAAGTAAACCTGAAATGATGCCAGCCCAAAAAACACGCAACCAGCAAATTAAAGACTTTCTGAACTTTCTTAAAAAGAGTTACCTGGTATAACCTTGGGTAGAACTCTGGGTAATTACCGGGATACTTTTCTTTCTTTTCTGGATAGGCTTAGAAATTGTTTTTAGCATGCTTATAAATGGAACTTACCTTCGACAAAGCTCTGCAGCACAAAAAGTGAATCTGATCCTGAAACCTCACCTATCATCACATCGTCAACAAAGAGACTTGTCATCACGGAACATTACAGCAGTTCCTATACCTGATGGGATAGTATGGGACAAGGTTGAATACAATATATTTGGTCCGACCGAACTTTTACAAATTCCACATCTATTTAAAATATCATTCAGTGATATCATTACCTCCAGTACATTTTCAGATGATTGGGATTATGAAACTGTCAATAATATGTTGTTTGATTTAGAAAAATCTGCGGCCTTTTCCAATAGTGAAAGATTGGCTGAAACATCAGATTTTGAATCAATGTATTGCTATCAACATTATGGTCATCATTTTCTGCATAAATCTGCTAATCCCAGAGATGTTTTTACCTACCACCAATGGGAACATTGCCCTACACCGCCAAAAAGCAGTTCAAAGACATTTGCACAGAAATGTCCATATTTTTCAGGGTTTAAAAGTCAAACCCAGCCTCATATTATTATAAGATTGTACCAACATCAGCACAGAAAAATATGTTGACAAACATAAAATAGATTTATTCTGCTTCCTTTATTAACCAGTTGTGTGAACAAGGTTTCGACTTATGGAAAGACACTATGGACACTTTAGACTTAAAATCTGACTGGGGTACTAGAGACTGGCAGGTCTAGGGAAGTGAAGCTCTATTTCGAGCATGCCTCATTCCACAGAAAATCATGTTTTTGAATGAAACACCTTGGATGCCCATAACATCAAACACTGAGGGTAACATAACATCACAAGAAGGAATTACGTTAGATGAGATCATGCAATACAATAGATCAGACCCCGATTGGAAGGGAAGGTTGATTTGGCCCACAGACACCAATAGATGTCAGGAAAGATTAATGGGTAAAACCAAAGGGTTTATTATCAACAGGCCCGATCCACGCAATGTTTAGAGAGAATATTGAGGGGTTGTGACATCATACAATGTTGGGAAGTTATGGCTCGATTGGCTAAGAACCTCAACACTGTCACAGGTGAAACAACACTTATCCTTACTCACAAAGGATGTGGATCTACAGGATTTTTTTGGGGGTCTTAGAAAGCCACGTAAGAAACATTTCTATTATGCGGTCTATAATGAAATCTGGAAAATATCACAGCAAGAGGCCGCGGAGAGATTACATGAAAGAGAGCGTATAAACCTAGAGAAAGCGCTAGTCGTGGTTGACAATGTTTTAACTGCACTAACCTCGAGGATATATTTACTGGACAACATCGTATCTTCTGCAATAGATATATTAGAACAGGATTTGTCCATATTACAGCACAGGCAATTGCAGTCTATTATTGTTCAGCTGGATGCTGCAATCTTTGCCCGCAGGCTATGTGCCTTGGTGTTTCTTCAACAGTACATCTCCGTTTTCTTGATACAATCCAATAGAAAACAGATAGAGATGGCACAAAACGGTGCAAAATATACAATGCTGCGTATTGAAAAACTGGATAGATTAGCTTTTACAGTGGCAGAATCACCGTCCACAGAATGGTTCATCCATGGCCACATAACTCTACCGGTCACTACTTTTCAATTTCAATACTGCCTTGAACATCAAGGAATCTTGGGAATTACCATACAGAAACGAATGCCAGAGTGGGGATAGAAAAGTGTTTTTAAGCAGTACAAACTGTGAGAACACTTTAAGCAGATCACTTATATGTTAGTGTATAATGCTGTACTTTAGGGGGGGCCCCAACAGCTGTGATCACTCCACTGTTCGGACTATTTTCAAATGGGAGTTACTTGATGCTGAATGATCAAGGTTGCTGTGGGATGCTTACAGGAATCGCATATCTGGTAACCGTGAGCCCCAGGGTTACTTGTTGTATGCAAGTATTGTTTCCACCAACACATACAGTCAGGAAGGCGCCGTTATGGCCTTCTCTAAATGTTTCATTGATGCAGTTTGATGCTTTGAGCAGAATGAAAGCCATGCTTTTACAGAAGTCCGTGCCTTTAACTTCCGCTCGAGAGACTTTTGATCTCCAGATCGCATGGTCTTCAGCAGAGATATAAGCGCTCATACGTATGAATTGCCCCTTCCATTTCGCAGAAATGGTAAATCGTATCTTTAACATGTCTGATACGACAGGCATCGTCCACCTATTTAAGACCATAGGTTCTGGACTATTAAGCACCTTTCAGACGGTTCTCGGAGTTATACCAAACTTTATACACTCCGTATTTTGAAGCATTTTTGGAGGACTTCCACTGATCCTGTTTCTAATAGCAGGTATCCTGATCGTAATTTTTCTGCTACACAATGGACGTCCCAGTCACCAAGGAGATGGAAAGAGTACTCCTGGAGCGAAAATACCGTGATCGCATGGTACAACATTTGGGCATGCCTCACCTTAGAGAACTAATTGCATATTGATTCCTGTCATTTAGACCACTCTGGATGGACTGCATCTCACCTGTCCACCGATGCCTGTTTTGCAGAGAATAATGCGCGTTTGATCTCTGTCTGACACTCCCATCATGTGCGTAACGGACGTTGATGCTTTACTGGACCCGATAACAGCCCTTGTTCTGCAGTGTCTCCAACGTATTCCAATGTTGATGGCGGCATTCCACCACAGGTAGTATCGGCTCCTGTTGGTATGGACATCGGCTCCTCCTTTGACACCCAGGCCTTGGACGGCGCACAGGCTGCCTCAGCATTGGCTGTGGACAGTGCGAAAGATCATCTGTGCTCAATTGACATAATCTGCCAGGCGTTACAGGGACCGTTGTCTGTGGAGGCAGGCAACGATAATGTTGCGTCTACCAGCCAAGACACATAGACATTTGACTCATTTGGCCCGTCGTGTGCTGGGAGAAATTCGACTTTTTGAAAAACAAACTGAAAATTGGAACTCCATGACAAAATTGACATTCTTTTGAGCATGCATGGCTTTCAAAGGCTTGTAGTAGTTCGAACTATACCTATGGACACATTAGAGCTATGGCTTGGGTGACAATTTCCTTTTTGAACTTTTAAAAGATTTTTTAGAACTATTTATTTTGTTTTAAAGGAAAACAATTTTTTTTTAAAACTATAAGCGTAACAGTGTCTAGTCAACCTAGTAGTACATTGAGAATTTAACGATGTCGTCCATTCGGAAGAAGAGTGGGTGTTATATTCCATATAGGTACAATAATAGATGCCCAGATAACTTCATAACCCTTCCCCTATATTCTTCCCTACATTACACTTATAACGGTTTACAGGGACTGACCTTTTACCTAGATACGATACTGCGTTCCGAACACGGGTTTTCCCTAGTTCGAAATCTCATATATTATGCCTGAGTATTCTTGGAAGCACAGCAGGACTACCATCTCCTGTGTAATATCTATAAAGTTCATACCAGACGTCATTCTTAGTCCGACGCAGTTATACAGTGAGGTAGGATCCCTAGGGAGACCTATGGGTATATATACATCACATCTTGTTAAGATAGCCAGAGGAGATCAGGACTTCCTGACCGACACACTGACCAGAGACGCTGAGTTTCCTGCATGCAGACACTCCAGCTCGCAGTGGTCTAACATTCCTCGCGGGTTGTCCAACTCGAGACCAAGACGGGATCCCACAGTCTCTCACTTCAGGTAATGGGGTTGACTTTATCCTAGAGGGATTCTTGTCTTAACACCTACACACATGCTAGGTACACTTAGGTACATCTAGTTAGGGAGACATCGTAGGAGTCATCTTTTTATTATCATGCATTTTATGTACTTGTATGTATTCATGATTCTTGCAAGATGGTAAAGCTTTACCATTCGTTTACTTTCATAGTGCTTCTAATCCTATATATCTGCTACTGTCTAACGGTTGTTCCAGCTCATCTATTTCACACAAGAATAACAACTGTTCAATAAATACTTATTGAAAAAGCCCAGCCTGTTTATTCTGTGTACCTCTCTACGACAGACTACGTACACACGAGTGACTGAGCAAAAAGTAGTATATTGTTTCCACGGTCCTGAGGGATCAGGGTTGTCATGTTCGATGGTTGCCAAAAACTATTCTCTCCTTGGTAAGAGATGATTCTAGTGGCGCTGTGAGCTAGCTGGTACAAAAGGCCAACATACCTGGTGGGGGTGTTCAGAATCAGTCCGACACCAATCCTACAGTGTATGCTGTCCGAACGCACAGATCCTGTGTAGGTTTTATAGGAACTACACGACAGGTGGTGCAAGCAGTGCTGCCATGATATGTTCCAATCAACTAGCCAGCCTCCAGCAAACAACTGAAGCAGCTGACGGCAGCACTAGCGGTGATGTCCCCGTTGCCCGCCTAAAGAAGACTCTGACAGTATCACACGAGCTGATGTCAGTCAGAGCGATGCCTCAGCAGGAAACCCCTGCTATATTGATACATTGTAGCAGCCAGCTGCTACTAGCTCAGCCAGCTGGACCAACGCACCCACGCCATAAAGCGCTGCCAGACACTCCTGCTTTAGTTTAGCATAGTAGGCAGCGCGAACGGCTTGACAGCTAAGGCGCTATGCCTGTTATGCGTGACAATGCATTTCAGTGTGGTGATGTGGTGCACCACACTGAAATGTGTTAGTCTAACGCCTGATGTGTGCTACTTGGCAGGACTGCATGTTGTACCCCAGCATGGCTGCTGTTCAGCATGGCTAAAAGTTAGTGGCGTAGAGGAGAGTGGCGTGGACGTGAGGAGTATGGTTGAGTGGAGTGGGGTAGAGTGTCATAGAGCGGAGTGGAGTGGAGTGTCGAAGAGTGGAGTGACATAGAGTAGCATGGCGGTGAGTGTAGTGGCATAGAGTTGCGTAGAGTGTAGTGACGTAGAGTGGAGCAGAGTGTTGTGGAGTGGCATAGAGTTGAGTATCGTATATGAAACGTCCTTCCTCCACGAAGAAAAGGTACACAGATTGGTAGATGAGGAAAGAGCTTTATTAAGATTAGATGCAGTAACCAGCCAGGCAGCCACCCAACTGCCCATTCCTGCGGGCATGGACACATGCCCACATTCCAAACCACTCTGTTACATCATAGTCCCCACAACATTCCAACTCCATATACCCAGATGCAACATAATAGTGTTGTGGAGTAGTGTTGTAAAGTGGAGTCGCATAGAATGGAATAGCATGGCATTCAGTGGAGTGTGATGGAGTGGCGTAGAGTGTTGTAGAGTAGAGTGTCGTAGACTGGGGAGTATCATGGAGTGGAGTGTCAGAGTGGGGTCTGGTAGAATGGAGTGTTGAAGAGTGGAGTGGCGTGGAGCGGAGTAGAGTGTCAGAGACTGAAGTGGCATAGTGTGAAGTAAAATGGTGTGGAGTGGCGCAGAGTGGAGTAGTGTGTAGTGGCATGAAGTGTAGTGGCGCAGAGGTGAGTGGCATAGAGTGTCGCAGAGTGGAGTGTCATGGCTTAAAGGAGAGTATGGTGTCATAGAATGAAGTGTCATAGAATGGAGTGGCACAGAGTGGAGTAGTGTGTCGTAGAGTGTAGTAGCGGAGAGCTGCATAGAGTGGAGTGGTGTGTAGAGTTGTAGATTGGAATAAAGTGACGTGGAGTGTCGTAGTGTGTTGTAGAGTGGAGCAGCATAGAGTGTAGTGGTGTAGAGTGTCATGGAGTAGAACAACGTAAAGTGGAGAGTCATAGAGTTTCATAGAGTGGAGTTGCATAGAGTGGAGTAAAATGGTGAGGATGGGCGTAGAGTGGCATAAAGTGGAGTGGTGTAGAGTGAAGTGGCATGGAGTGGCATAGAGTTGAGTGGAGTGGTGTAGAGTGGCTCAGAGCGTAGAATGGAGTAAAGTGGCAGGGAGTGTTGTATAGTGGAATGTTGTGGAGGGCGGTAGAGCAGAGTGGCGTAGAGAGGAGTGTTGTCGAGTGGAGTAAAGTCATTGAGTGGAGTAGATTTGAGTAGAGTTAAGTGTCATGGTGAGTAGTGGTGTATAGGGGAGTGGAATAGAGTTGAGTCAAGTATCGTAAAGTGGAGTGGCATAGAGTTTTGTAGCGTGGAATGGCGTAGACTGGAGTAGAATGACATGATGTAGAGTGAAGTGATGTAGAGTGTAGTGGCATAGAGTGTAAGGGCAAAGAGGAGCATAGAGTGGAGTAGACTGTGGTACAGTGGAGTGACATGGAGTTTCATAGAGTGTTGTAGAGTGGAGTAGCATAGAGTGGAGTGGTGTAGAGCGACATAGAGTAGAACAACGTAAAGTGGAGTGTCATGGTGTGATAGCGCACTGCCATTACAGACAACACATTTTCAATTGGAATTACCATTACATTTGCACAGACACTCAGTTCTACTGATAAAACTATATAGCAAACAAACAATAATGTGTGAAAATCAGCCTCACCTAGTTTATTCATTTGGTTTAATCATTTTAATTTATTTGTTTCTATCACACTTCAGAATTACAAAAACTGTGCTTCATTTGTGCTTTCTAATTCTAATATATTCTGAAATATTTGTACAGATCATTTAATAGCATTTAAATTATGTTGTGTGCTAGAAAAAATAACAATCTACAGTCTTTCTTTCAAACCTTCAGTTCACAACAAGATTGTCACTTAATCCCACTCACTTTGCAGTCAGAGAAAGAAAAGTAAACACCAACCTGCCTCTAACGATGGGGCCTACCATTTGACTTCTGTCTTTGAAATGTGACATAATACAAAACAAAATGTAAAGCCCTGTTTATTGCTCATCGATTCTGATCTCCACCATGGTTATTTTGGGGGTGCTTCAGCACCCGCACTCTCCTACTTCCAGCGACTATGGCATGGGGTGAATTTAAGATGATTGTTTCAGTTATGCTATTAATAAACAGCACTGAACAATATAAGCTAGGTCGTAGACAGAAAAGTGTTCCTCACAGGCATGCAAGATTGATGAACTGATAATGGCCGAGATAAGTAGAACCAGTCAAGCAGAAAGATAGAAGGCAGGAAACCAGTTCAAAGAAAAACATCATGTTTACTGCTCTGAACTAGCATACATGGGAAATAACTAAAAAAAACATGTACTCTCCTGTGGTGCCTCATGAAAAAGAAATAAAGAGTTCCCAGAAAGCGGGCACTCGTGGATGAAAACAAGGAACTAATCAGAGAGGAAAAAGGCTATGCTCCACGGGAAGTTCCCAAACATGCTGGGCATCCTAAAACAAATAAAGCCAGCAAATAGGAAGCAAGCAAATGTGAGTTCCAAAACATAAAGCCAATGGTAAACAATGGGTGGAATGCATTCCTAGGGAAGCTTTCAGCATGTTTCCAATATGTTTTAGTAACAAGGCAGCTGCCTTGTTACTAAGACATATTGCCTAAAAAAAAGAACTGTTAGATGCAATGACGTGGCTGCAATATTTTGTTGGTGTGCACATACCTGATGACATATGCATGTGCCTACAAAATTATTATATGCACAGCATGTTTTTTATAAAATAAAAATGCAGTAGCGCAATGGCTTTTTTTTTTTTTAAGCTGAGAGGCCAGCAGTAACTGGCTGTCTAGCTCTCCACCCCATAACATAAATAAAAGAAAATATATAAGACTTGAGGCTGAGCTAGGGCGCAAATTCCGCAGCTACCCGCATTGTAAAAAATGAGTTAATTTTGCTGCGTGAACTGTGATATTGCCAGTTCATGTTTTGGAGCTTTTTGTGTCGAGGTCACAAGCCCCATCCACCAAGTGAGGTATAGTTATTATTGAGAGACGTGTGAGAACACAGAAAGTAGAACATTTTTATTAGCATTAGGTTTCACAGCATAACCACTGTTCTGAAACTCAGAATTTTGTGTACATTACAGGAATATATAGGTTTTCCTCTTACCCATTTTTATTTATTACATTTTACAATATGAATTGCTGCATGGTCTCTACACATTGAATAATCATTATAAGCTTAAATTCAGTTGTTGGCGCTGTGTGTTCCCATGTTTTTGGAGAATGTGTACAAACCCTATGTATCCCTGCGACAAGGGGGTTCTATCGGATATAACAGTATATTGCTTTTGTAAATCAGCCATAGTAACTCAAAATTACTGATGAAAATATTGTTGCTAATGTTCATTTTTTCATGCTCGTTTTCATGCTTTTTTATTTCAAGAATTAGTGTTTTGGGAAAAACTTTGAGGGATCTGCAAAAATGACCCCTTGCTGAATTCAGAATTATGTCTACTTTTTAGAAATGTATTGCTGTCCAGGACAATCCATGAGTTTCACACCTGTTTCTACCAAAAACTTCATGTAGGTTGAAACTATACAAATTTGGAAAAATGGACTACATCTTAGAAAAATGCAAAAACTGAGGTAAAAAGTGTTTTTAATATAACCAGGTAGAGTACTTTTTTTCTTAAAAAAATAATAAACCAAAGAAAATTGAGCTGTACTTTGATTATTTTCATGGTTCCTCTCAGGAGAATCTAAAACCCCTGGTTACGTTTGGAATCCTGTGGAAGTTAGAAACCAGGATACACTTGGAAAAATTTTGTAGAAAAAGTTATGAAGGTGTAAGCGCAAACTACCCCAAACATCCAAAAAGTGCTTAGCAAATCTGGTGATGAAAGAGATTGGGGGGACGGCATAGCAACCAAGTTTTTAATAAACCTAGCATTATTCTCACAATATTGATGGTTCTTAGAGAAACAGACTACACATCCTATTAAAAATGGCTATCCACCCAATAGCAAAGTAAGGATGCCATGGGCCTGGTGCAAACAAGGGAAATCTTCTCTTTGACTATTGTTAGGGTAGTAAAATACACCAATTATCAGGGTCAGTGGCCCCTCAGGGCTCTGGGCCTCGGTGCAACTGCAGCTGAAAAATCATTGGTAGCTGATCTCTCGTATCACTAATTACATTCCACATAATGCAATTAAAACTCCTGGTATAGATCTGCCTCTTCCTGCTTTGAGCACTCCTGGAAAAGTTCGGTATGTTCAGAAGCTTACCCTTGCTTTTGACCCCTTACTGAATCCAAAAGTGTGAATAATAAACTGATATCAATAAACGTTCCATTAAGTAACAGGAGTCTTCATACAAGAATAATGTATAATATCAGATCTAGATCCATGAAACACTAGCAACAACTTCATTATTGCAACATATGAACAAGGGTGGAATAAACCTCGCCTCCATGTCCTTAATAAAATTAAGAATTCTTGTTCACAAATGGTAAAAATGTTTTGATTCTATGACAGGATTGTAGGCTTCAGACTGTGCAAGTTTAAAGCTCTTGAAGTACAATGGAAAATGTTTTTTTACTGGTTTGTCATGCAATTTTAGAAAACTGATTCTGAGGACCTGTGAGCCATCCTCATTATATTGTATAGACATTTGCCTAATGAATACGATTTGGAGACCATGGCTCCTCTGATGAAATGGGCCCCAAACAAGGAGGTGTCAATACCAGTTTCTGACAGTAACAATCTTACCCACTTGGCCAAGTTTGTGCAGAAACTAGAGCATAACGGAGGATTATACAGATGAGAAGCTGACCAGAGGGGGATGTCCTGAAAGCTCTTGACATTCCTCTCATATGCATGTAGACATTCTACTACACAAAGTTTGGACTCTGCTGGGAACCTCAGTTAGGCAATCTATGTTGAAGTAGTTTTCATTCTTCTGCAAAAAAACATATGTTAACACCTTCTGGTGTAAAGAACCTACCTCCTAAATCCAAAGCTCTGTCTGGTAATAACACTCTGGAGATTTCTTCAGACTTTATTGAAGGGAGTCTCTCAACGTTCTTCCCAGAGGCTAGCTCGTTTCAATTGACTCCAGGAACCACCGGAGTTCATGCCATAGCATTCTATCAGCTGACATTCTGAGTCAGATTAAAGGAAATACCCTCTGACATCAGATTTTCTCAGATAACGTGTCAAACAAAGAAGCGTTTCACTGACAGTTGATTTGAAGATAAGGAATCTACAGAAATCTCAGAACAATGAAAAGATCCCAAAGAACAGCATATTTCGGTTTAGGAGGGAAAGAAAAGGTAATTCCGCAAAGTGGTCTGGACACTAAAGGGTATTCTCCAGTCAGATGATATGCTAATAGGATGTGACCTGCGAAAATGGCCAATCGGTAAGAATTAACTATTTGGTAACAAAGACCTTCAGCCACCAGGGTAGCAATGAAGTTGACCACAAATGTCACATCCACTCCCACATTATCCAGATCCTGTTCCACTCACCTGCGTGTCCTGGTACCCCATGCTGATGGATACCGTCTGTGGGTAGAATCTGACCATGCTTTAGCAATGAAAACAAGAGCGTGGCGAATCCTGGAAGACTGCATGCTACAAGCTGGAGTTGGTTCCGAAGGTCAAGGGGATGAGGCTGACCTGACCAATCAATGAATATATCCAAAAAGGACAGATGTAGTAGAGGAAGTTTGCAGGAAAGTTTAAAGATAATCAAGAACCAGAGCTGAGCCCTCCAGAATGCACTCACCATGAGGACTTCCACTGCTTGTCTACTGATCTGACAAGTGACCATGAGAATCATAACAAAGGGAGGGAATATATAATTATTTACCTTTCATTCCTGGAGATAGGCATTTGTTGCCAATGCTAACGGATCCAGCCGAAATCTGTAAAACAATGGTATCTGAAAAGTTAACTCAGAGACAGAAAAGGTACATTTTGCAGGACTCCCCATTTCTCCATCCATTTAATAAACAATGTGGAATGATATGTTTCCATTAGCTGTCATTGTGTATAAAGCAGGAATTCAGGTTGCGATTGGATTGTATTTACCTGGGAGGTTCATGGGTACTACTGAGATGTTGTTGAGGCAGAACTGCTAAAACTCTCTTGCAACCTCTTGCTATGTGCAATCTCATCCCCCAAAGATGGTGGGTGTACTGGACCTCTGACACTTGTCCATCTTGAACAGAATACAACAGTGTGATCTCTTCAGGGTAAGGGATCAAACTTCAAACAATCCTACCAGAAGTTCAAGACAGTTGTAAAAGTTATGTCGACTTGGCAAGTGCATACACTTGCCAGCTACCTAAACCTTCCCTTTTCTACATATTAGTCACCCCTAAGGTAGGCCCAGGGTACCCATGTGGGCAGGGTGCATTGTGTGAGAGAGGTAGGACATGCCCCGATGTGTGTGGCATGTCCTGATAGTGAAATACTGCCAGTTTCGTTTTTCACTATTGCAAGGCTATCTGTTCCTATAGGACAGAATGGGGAGTTTGTTTATAACATCTTATAAAACTAACTGACCCTAGGAACAAGATTGAAAAGTAAAGTTTGGTATGCCTGAACTCAGAATGTTGAGGGTGCATCTTTTAGTGAGGGTGATTTTTACATTCTTTGTTTGGAAATACCACTTTTGGAAAGTAGGTATTTTCTTGCTTAACCATCCAGTGTGCCTCTGCTAGGTTTGTGTATTGCATGTCTGGCATTTGGATGAAAGGGGCTGGAGAGGGACAGCGGCTCCAGAAGTCTGATGAGTCAGGGCAGGGCTGAATAGGCCTGGTCTGCAATTGGAGTGGTGGGAGGAGTTGCACCTGCACCTGAATAGGGCTGTGCCTGCCTTCCACAATGATAGATCCACCACCCTGTGGTGTGTCTGGATTCAGGGTTCACACTGACAATGGAGGTTGTTGTGCACTTGCAAAGTGACCCACAGAACTGGTTTTGGCTGGGTACAGACACTCTCTGCCTTCAGAGAACAAAGGATTTTTGTGTATAAAAAGATGAGCCCAGACTTTTAGATCACTTCTGGGAAATGAAGAGGAACCTGTCGTAAATAAAATATTACGCGTTCGGAATTTCTATATATCAATATGATCATGCATGAAGCAAGAGGCTGAGTCCGTGGTATCAGGTTCAAAAGGGCTTTATTCAAATAACTCGAGTTATAGGGAGAATAGTTCCATCACCACAAGGGATCAGGAAGGGACTTCTCAGAGTATTCTCAAAATATTCTCAAACTTTATTCACAGAGTACAGTATATATACGTTTGTAATAATATACGTAAGCAGGAGTGCTTCAGGCGGAGCAAGAGAGAATGAGATAAGAGCATGTGGGTGTGTAAGTAGGCGTGAGGGTGGGCGTCCACTTGATGATAATAGGTAAGTGTCATAGGTGGGTGGATGCCTGGAGGGGGTTGCATGATCAGCTGGAACTTTACTGGAACTTTGCCTTACTTGTGCTCAACTCGAGCATGACGTGTAACTGACGTGTGAAATGGTTGCTATGCAACCAGGTAGTCTGGAGTCTGGAAGTGAGGCCTTCAGTGTCAGGGCGACCAGCACATCTTGTATCATCTGATATCTAAAGTCTGGAGCAGGGACTGATTTGTGACATAGGTTGCCCATCACCAAGAGCCAATGTGGCATCTATTTCTTCATTTACTGCTAAAGTCTTACATGGGGGCTTTTCACTGACGTGAGCTTTGTAATCACATGAAAAGAGACAGAAAGGCTAGGCTTTCTCCTTTGCAGATGGGTCGTGTTTATTCCTCCTTCCCCAGGCAGGAATGTGGTTTCGGTAGGAGTAAGCAGATAACCGTGCTCAATACTGTCTCGGCACCTCGGTCGGGGCCCCTTTGGCTGAGTCCCAAGTGTGCAAGGCCAAGGATACGCAGCTGCAGCTTTCAGAGCGTTCTGAGGCCTGAAACCTCTTTTCGGCTCTGGCTGGGCCATAATAATGGAAATGCGGGAAAACATGATGCAAAAACGTGTAGGCCTCAGAGCAGATTTGTCGTTTCTCTCATGGGAGACTGGATGATGACAGGCCACGTTATAGCATAAGCATCATGATAGACAGGCCATGGAGGGGAAATACATAGGTTACATGTATGTGCACATGAGTGACGGGGAACACACAGGGACACATAGGCCTCATGATATTTTAATTTCCTCATTCCCTCCTTGTCCCCTAGTGGACCCTCATGTCACATCTATTCTCATGAGACAGTCAATCTGTTCTTGCAGCATTATTTTACCATTTTCAATGCTCTGTAAATGGGGATGTGGAACACATGCAGTAGCACACAGGCCGCAAATGGCCGGGCCACACTGCAGACATAGGCAACAACTGAATATCATCAGCAGTATTAGTCCACAGACGGTCAACACTTTCCATCCCCATGCCGATATTACTCCCCAGAGCCAACTGGACCAAGTCCACGTGCCTGGGTCTTGGTGTATGCTTTGGGCAATTTTGTGGAGTCTTGTTATTGCTTTGTATACAGACGGTGCGTTATTAGGAATGAAAACGCAACAGCTGGAACCGATGACCCTACAGGCCCCGCCCCTATCCGCCAGGATGACGTCAAGAACAAGACGATTCTGAAGAACGACCATTCTCATAGCAGACTGTTCCTGGGTCAAGTTCCCCAGGGCTGATGCAGTCTCATTAGCAACTGTTTCTAGAATCCTTGTTAGCCTGCGGATAAGTTTACTATTCTGGACGGGACCTATGAAGAAAAAGAATCCTTTGTTGAAATCTGTATATTGTTCCCAAGCTGTTTCAGTCTGGTCAATGCCAGAGGCATTGAGCCCTCGTCTGTGTCTGATAAGTGTTAGTTGGAGATTTTGATGATAGTTCGATGGGGCCAAGAAAACGGGTGGTAAAAGAAATGATATATAGCACGTCCCACCCCAGTCTAAGGGCAGTTGCACATAGGCTGTCTGGCCACAAATAAAGTAGGTGTTTCGTGATGCTCTGAAGTAAGACTTTCCTTTGTCTTTAAACACTATTATAGTGTTACACTCGCTGTGCCCCAAATGTACTGAGCCTTCTTTTCTGACACATAAGTTCCCTTTTACTGGTAGGACTGTAATTGAGGATGGACCTAAATTGTGTATGGGCTTGACATTCAACACTATAAAGTCGAGGGTCGCATTTCCTTGCAGATACTCTTCATTTTCTAGATCTGTACCTTTCCTTTGGGGAAGACCTTCTTCATCTGGGAAACATGCTTTATTCATGACTTTATTCAAGTTACCCCATACCCAGTCGCCCCTACACTCCTTGTCTTGACATTCTTTGGCATCACCGTTGATGGATGTCATTAAGGCAAACCATGCTCCGCAAGAACCATTATGGGAGAATGGAAAAGGGAAAAGAGGCAACACTCCCTTCACCTTCTGATACGGGGGAAGTCGGCCACAGATCCAGCAGTCTGTAGCATTGCTAGTCTGATGTGAATGGTGCAGCATCTGAATAAAGGTATTGTTGCGTAAGGCAAGTCGATATGATAGCTCATGGGATGGCAGATCACTAAATGTGTGCATTATAGTATCATTAGTGGAAGAGTGTAAGAGTGAGGCAATAGGAGGAAAAATAGCATGTAGTATTAAGCTGATACATATTATCGTGATGCACAGAAGAAATAGAAAAATCAAAGTCACTATACATCTACCACGTAATATTTTACAGTATTTGTTTTTCATCCTGCTCTTTTTCTCTTCAGTAGTTTCCAAGATCTTATGCAAGCCAGAATACATGTTCAACCGCTTCACCACCTAGTGGACTTAATTGATCAAACGGGTTCTGACTTTTTAGATCTAAGTTTAGCTTTGTACTCCTGCTGGGGAGTCTCCTCTAGTAAAGGGGGCTCAAAGTCTGAAAAGTTTATGTCCTTTTTAAACGAATCGTTATTTCCAAAGTAGCGTTTACAATGATGAAGATGAACCCATCCTTTCCGTCCTTCGACTTTGACAGCGGTCCTCGTGGTCAATAATACCAACTTGGGCGTCTTCCACCTCGGCTCAAGAGGGCTCGTTCTATCAAAGTTCCGTATTAATACGAAATCCTCAGGAGCGAGGGAATGTTCCCTGACCTGGGTGTTGTCAGGGAAGGCGGCAGCAACCTTCGAACGACAAGAGAGTAGTGCAGACATCAAGGAAGCCAGGTAATCTGTCAGCATGTTACTATCAACATCAGTGATCTTTTTAGGCATTGGGGTGCCCCACATATTTGGTGGTCTACCAAAGACCACTTCATAGGGAGATAAGCCTGTTCTAGAATGGGCTACCATTCGCATGTAAAAGAGGGCAACCGGCAAGGCTACCATCCAATCTACACCATTGTCTGCGCAAATCTTTGCTAGTTTTATCTTTAAGGTCTGGTTGTGTCTTTCTACAAGGCCTGCTGCCTCAGGATGTTGTACACAATGGAACTTCCAGGTATACCCTAACAGAAGGGACACCTGTTTCATGAGTTCAGAGGAGAAAGGCTGACCGTTGTCGGAATATACGACACGCGGCAATCCATAACGTGGGAAAAACTCTTGCACCAGTTGTCTGGCGGTAGTTACAGCAGTATAATCAGGAACTGGATAGGCCTCTGTCCATCTTGATAGTGAACATACTACTACCAGGACATATTTGTAACCTCTACATCTGTCCATTTGGATATAATCCATTTGGAGGACTTCAAAAGGATGGTCAGGTGGATGGAATCCACCTTGTTCCATTGGAATGCCTTTACCTGGATTGAATTGGCAACAGATCATACATGTTCTGACCTTTTGTTTCGCTGCTGCACGCAGGTGCTTGTTGAACCATATATTCTGTAAGCTGTCTAGCATTGCTTTCTCTCCTAAGTGTGCAGGACTATGTGCGGTATTTATGATCACTTGTACCATCGAATCAGGAAGAAACCATGTTTCTTTGTCCTTAGTCATCCAACCCTGATCAGTCAGTACCCCTCCTTGTTCCGACCATTTCTTTAATTCGTCTAGAGTAGCATGTGTCTGTATGTCTTGTACATCCTTGGAAGGATCCCTGACTGTCATGGCTTTGGTCATTGATGGTATCTGTGATTTTGTCATGTCTAGTGGGGTCTGAGCTGTCTGTTTAGCTGTTTGGTCTGCCAGATCATTGCCTTGAGAAATGGTATCTGTGGCTTTAGTATGTGCTTTGCATTTCAGGATAGCTATGGCTGTAGGCAAATGTATAGCTTCCAGAAGGGCTTGAATAAGGGGGCCATGCTGTATCTTGGCCCCGTGAGAGGTCAAGAAACCTCTTTCCCTCCATAGTACTCCGAAGTCATGAACTACCCCATATGCGTATTGTGAGTCGGTGTAAATGTTTACTCTCAGGTGCTTTGCTCTTATGCACGCTTGTGTCAGAGCGATGAGCTCTGCTGCTTGTGCTGACAGTATGTCTATTCTTTTAGTCTCTATGATTTCAGTAGCAGTGGTCACTGCATATGCTGCCACTAATTCTCCCGCCCCCGTCCTCATACATGAACCGTCAACATAGAGTGTTAGGTCAGGGTCTGGGAGTGCAACATCTGTCAAGTCTTGTCTTGGTTTAGTCACGGTATGTATTACTTCAACACAGTCATGTGGGGAAACGTTTTCTGTACTGGAGGGCAAAAGAGTAGCAGGATTCAGTATGTTGTATCGTCTGATCTCTATGTGTGGTTGAAATAACGTTAGCTCATAACCTGTCAGTCTTGCTACCGTCAGGTGTTGGGTTTGTGTTCGGTTCAAGAGAACCTCTACTGCGTGTGGTACTTGTACTGTCAGGGGGTGGCCCAGCACTATCGAGTCACTTTGCCTTATGGCTAAGGCAGTTGCTGCAACAGATTTTAGGCACGCAGGCAAAGCCTGTGCTACTGGGTCCAATGTACTAGAAAAATAAGCACAGGGCTTGTGTTTTCCTGCATGATCTTGTGTGAGGACAGATAGTGCTGTTCCATCCCGCTCTGTCACAAAAAGCATAAAAAATGTGTTGTAATCAGGGATCGCTAAAACTGGTGCTTGACATAAAGCTCTTTTTAATTCTTCAAATGCCACAGTATGTTCTTGTGTCCAAGGGAGGACTTTAGTAGAAGCTACCTCCTGTGTGTATTAGGGGCTAGGCTATGTAAGCATACTGGGGAATCCACTGCCTGCAATATGAAGTGAGGCCAATGAATGCACGTACCTCCTTTTGTGTCTTGGGCCGTGAAAGGCCAGAAATCAATTGAATACGTTCTGGTGTCAGTCGCCTACCCTCCTTGGATAGCAAGTGCCCAAGGTACGCCACTTGCTGTTCACAGAATTGTAACTTCGAAGGGGACACTTTGTGCCCCTTGTCAGCTAGGAAGTGTAAAACAGTGAGTGATGCATTTTCACAGTCACTTTCTGATCGTGCAGTGATGAGAATGTCATCTACATACTGTATCAGTGCTGTAGTGGTAGGCATGTGAATACTGTCTAGTTGTCTTTTGAGTGCCTGACTGTAGATGCTAGGACTTTCCGTGAAGCCCTGTGGTGCTCTTGTGAATCTGAAGCTACGGCCTTTTAAACTGAAACCGAAAAGATATTGGCTGTCCGGATGTATTGGGATACTGAAAAAGGCGTTCTTCAGATCGATAACTGTAAAGAACGTAGCCTTCGCATCAATGGCAGTCAATAATGAAGAAATGTCCGGGACCACAGGGTACTGTGGCACCACACATTTGTTTAATTCTCGCAGGTCCACAACTAATCTATAGACAGGTGATGTATTGGGATCAGTTCTCTTAAGAATAGGAAGAACAGGTGAATTGCATATGTTTGAATCTGTCTCTATCACCAACCCTTGTGCGATGAGTTCATCGATTATTTTCAGCAACCCTACTTCAGCTTCAGGTGGAATTTTGTATTGTCTAATCCGTGGCAGCACCACTCCTTCCTTGAGGGTGACCTGGTATGGTGTAATGTTCATGAAACCTACGTCAGTCGGGCCTTGTGCCCATAGGTGCTGTGGTACATTTTGAAGCCTGATGTCAATGTCTTTCATTACAAAATGGCCCTTGAAATCACGTAAATACAGTCGCACTCCTTCTGGCGAGCAACAGATAATTGCTCCCAGTTCCTTTAATGTTTTTATGTAAGTAAGTTTTCTGGACATGATTTAGTAAGCAGTAAGTCTGTTGTATGTATTAGTGGACCAACTCCTAAAGAAACTGGTTCTGAAACCTCATTGATAATAGGCTTTCCTGAAAAGCCCAGGGATATACTCTTTGAGCCCGAGAGGGGTGCCCCTGGAACCTCGGAATGACTGATGGTAGTTCTACTCGCCCCAGTGTCAATCAAAAACTTTTTATTTTGTCCTAGTAAACGTGCATGCACATAGGGACCCGCTTGGTCCACAGGAACTGGAATAAGGGGCAAGTCGAATTCCCTCTCTGGGCTGCTTCATGAATATGCTTGGTGTTCTGGATAGTCAGTCTGCGCATGTCCATACATTTGTGTTGCGGCGTGGGCTGGTGCAGGTGCATGGACAGGCGGCGGCGGCGGTGGAAACGTATCTGATGTCTGATGTGTGTTATTTTCTTTGGGAGGATAAGGACGTGGCTTTGTTTTACCTATAGCTATATTGTGTTTCAGGACTGCACATTCATTTACGAAGTGGCCTGGCTTCTTGCAATAATTACAGGTCCCATTACTTTGTTTCGTATTATTCTTGTTCGTGTTTGTGTTTGCCGGTGTCGATTGGGCCACCAGCATCTTCATCTTTGTGTCTTTCATGCGTCTCTTTTCCTGGTCGTGTTCTTCTCTAATTCTGTTCTGGTGGTATTGTAACATCTGTAACATTTGGGAAGGGCTGTTTGCTTGCCAAGTACTCTCAACCTTCAGTACCCTATACTTTACCTCTGGTAGGGAATTTTCTACTAGTTTGCTCACGAAAAGATGGGGATATGAATCGCTACCGGGCTTAAGACCACTATTGATAGTGAAACACTTCTCAAACCTAGAGTAAAAATCGCTAGTGTCCTCGTCTGGTTTCTGTTTACAGGCTGAAATAGCATCCCAGTCTTCTTTCTTGGTATTTAATAATCTGGGCAAAACTTGTACAAGGAGTTCAGGTAGGTCTTTCGCTCGGGGACCCAGACCAACCCCCGGGCCTCTTCCCTCTTCCTCTCTTTCCAACAGATCCCAGCTGAGCCTTTTCTCTCCCACCTCCCAGTCCTGTCCTTTCAGCTTCTCGTAAATACCAGCAGGCAATAGTACTTTTAACAACTTTAGAATGTCAGCATATGTATATTCTCCTAAGCAAAGAATGTCTTTTAGTTCTCGGTGGTAACATTTTTTTCATTTCCAGTATCTCTAATTTTGACAAGGGGGTGTAGACATACACCGTTGTAGTTCATTATTTGCATCCTTTACAGGATGAACCTCTCGTAGGGGGTTCAGCTTGTCGTATGTCTGTCCCTTAACCTGTGGTGGAGCGGGAAGCAGGGACCTAGTCACGTATACAATATACTTGTGTCGCTGATCCAGAATGACATTAATCAGTTCAGTACCCATGTTCATCCACCTGTCTAGTATTATGTCGTTCAGCAATTTATACAATAGACCAGGACCAGAATATTGACTCTCATATAACGTGATCAAATGTTGGACCATGTAAACACCAGCTATGCGCTGTTCGTTTGGTGGGAGGCTCAAGAACGTTTGTGCTACGATATCATTATTATATATGTCATATTGGGATATCCACAGGGTGGCTGACCGTGCTAATTCATTTTCGGTCGGGGTGAGGGGCTGATCGTTACCTAACCATTTATTCACCACTTTTTCGGTGATCTGGAACAAACTTTCAAGGGAATATCTTTCTTTTATGGCAGTTCCCTGTTTACGGTAATTGAGGCCCTTGGGCCTTTCGAATCGCCGGGCATGGCCCACATAATGTATTCTGTCTTTGTCCCCTGCTTCGTCATCAGATGATAACTCAGCCTTTTCGTTCGGGCCTCCTTCGTGTGACGCTATTATTGCCTTTCGAATTTTGGTCAACATGTTGTCTGTCTGGCCTGATTTATCATGCTGACCGGCATCTATGCGATCACTCCAACCAATATAACAACGGTCTACGTCCCCGTCGCCTTCGTCTTTTTCCCTGATCAGACAATTAATTAGGAAGCGAAGGATATAGTTCTTAATAATTACCTTTCTATTTTGTACAGCTTCTGCTATACACTCAGAACCTTCCCCTGTTCTTATGAATGTGTACATTTTCTTTAGATGTTTATCCATATCTGGTAATTTTTCCAAATCTGCGACTGCTCGTCTAAGCCGTAGCGAAAACACGAGCATTCGGCCCTTTCCTGGATCGGGGTCATATATACATTCGGAGATGTCTACTTTTACTGTCGGCCCTCCTCCTGATGTTGCCCCGGATCCTCCCCCCCGCCGTCCTCGAGCTCCTGGAGCTGTTCTTGCGTTGGGGGTGCAGGGAAAAATCCGTCCACGTATGCTGGTGGGGATTCCTCTAGGTAGGTGTTAATGAACGTTTCGGATGCTGTTTGTTTTATTTTTCGGGGTACTGGCGGTGGCACTCTAACTGGTCTTTCTACTGGGGCCACTTTTGCTAGTTCCTCTGAAAGGACGGGGTAAATACCAGCAACGGCAGCATTTCTTTCTCTTTCAGCCTGCTCTCTTTTTACACGCTCCCCTTCCTCCTGTAATTTCTTTCTTTGGCTTTTTCAGACTCCTGCCTACTTCTCTCTGCTTTGTGGAACTCTTTCTCTGTTCTTCTATGTGATTCCTTGCGCCATAACTCAATGGCTTCCTTCTGAGCAGGTCTAGATTTTCTCTTCCATATCTCTTCCTCTACCTTCATAATGCATTCCGCATCCCACGTTCCCGTAATGGGCCATTTATACTTTGTCTCTAAATCCTTCGTGTAATCCACCCATAGTTCTAAAAACAACACGGCATCTAAACCATGCTTACAGTACATAAAATGTCCAGGTGTGTCTCTAGGCGGAATGTTAACTGGTTCCTCTAGTACACCTTTTCTGGTACATATCTTACGCAGTTTTGTAAATAACGGCATGTTGGAATGTAACCGAAAACAAAAATCACAATGAATAAAAACCCAAAAAATCACAATGAAACAAACTTACACAAAAACCTGACACATTCAAACCTAACTGAACCTTACTAAGACAATAACTTTCATACAGTTATATCGGTGCACCTGAAAACTTGGACTTTAATTCTTGAAAACATTAATTCTTGAATGCATGCTCTTGAACATACCGGTCTCACAAGTGAGACACGTCTTTACCGTGTTCATTAAATGAACCCGTCATTATTGCAACCCCATGAGAAACTCACCCGGAAGCAGAACTTGAACTTGAACTTGAAGGCCTCGGACACTTGACGCTGCGCAGGGAATGGCGTATCTTAGGTGGATCTCTAGAAACCTCGGACACAGCTCTCTCGCAGGGTGGGCTCTGGGTCGGGACGATCCGCAATCCTCACCGCCTCGTATGGATGCCTGGTCGCAGTCCGTCTCCTTCGTTGGCCTGAGGGAGTTGGCGGGAAAACCCGCGGCGTGTACACTCGAAGTCCGTCACGGCTGTGGAAGGGGGCAAAACTGGACCTTCATCTCCGGCGCATGGGGAAGGAGATTTGTCCCTGTTCGGGCGCCATTAATGTCGTAAATAAAATATTACGCGTTCGGAATTTCTATATATCAATATGATCATGCATGAAGCAAGAGGCTGAGTCCGTGGTATCAGGTTCAAAAGGGCTTTATTCAAATAACTCGAGTTATAGGGAGAATACTTCCATCACCACAAGGGATCAGGAAGGGACTTCTCAGAGTATTCTCAAAATATTCTCAAACTTTATTCACAGAGTACAGTATATATACGTTTGTAATAATATACGTAAGCAGGAGTGCTTCAGGCGGAGCAAGAGAGAATGAGATAAGAGCATGTGGGTGTGTAAGTAGGCGTGAGGGTGGGCGTCCACTTGATGATAATAGGTAAGTGTCATATGTGGGTGGATGCCTGGAGGGGGTTGCATGATCAGCTGGAACTTTACTGGAACTTTGCCTTACTTGTGCTCAACTCGAGCATGACGTGTAACTGACGTGTGAAATGGTTGCTATGCAACCAGGGAGTCTGGAGTCTGGAAGTGAGGCCTTCAGTGTCAGGGCGACCAGCACATCTTGTATCATCTGATATCTAAAGTCTGGAGCAGGGACTGATTTGTGACATAGGTTGCCCATCACCAAGAGCCAATGTGGCATCTATTTCTTCATTTACTGCTAAAGTCTTACATGGGGGCTATGGGCTTTTCACTGACGTGAGCTTTGTAATCACATGAAAAGAGACAGAAAGGCTAGGCTTTCTCCTTTGCAGATGGGTCGTGTTTATTCCTCCTTCCCCAGGCAGGAATGTGGTTTCGGTAGGAGTAAGCAGATAACCGTGCTCAATACTGTCTCGGCACCTCGGTCGGGGCCCCTTTGGCTGAGGCCCAAGTGTGCAAGGCCAAGGATACGCAGCTGCAGCTTTCAGAGCGTTCTGAGGCCTGAAACCTCTTTTCGGCTCTGGCTGGGCCATAATAATGGAAATGCGGGAAAACTTGATGCAAAAACGTGTAGGCCTCAGAGCAGATTTGTCGTTTCTCTCATGGGAGACTGGATGATGACAGGCCACGTTATAGCATAAGCATCATGATAGACAGGCCATGGAGGGGAAATACATAGGTTACATGTATGTGCACATGAGTGACGGGGAACACACGGGGACACATAGGCCTCTTGATATTTTAATTTCCTCAAACCTTTGCCAAGGAGAACAGCCGGATAAGCTGAGGAGGAATACTGCATCTGTGCTGTTTGCTGTCTGGAGTTGGCCTGCAGTGGCTACGTGCTGCCAAGGAAAAGAGGAAAGGACTTTGCAGTTTGCTTTGCCACCTGCTTGAGGAAGAAGATCTGCAAGGGCTTGAAACTAAGCTTGCCTCCTGTTCTGAAGTCTCAGGGACACAAAGACCTCATCCTTTCTGTGTTTCAGCAGCTACAGAAGGAAAGTGCAACACCGACGTCGACAAGCAACGCCGTAACCTGCACCAAAGCCGTGGGTACCGCTCGTCAAGAGCATGACACACCGCCCCGACTTGCACCGTAGGCCCGATGCCTGCTGACGCCATGCCGCATCTACTCGGAAGCCGTCATCGAGGGCCCCTGCCTGCTCAGGAACCATGGACATCGCTCGTGACGTCCACGACGCACCGTCCTGACTCGCACCGACCTGGCTCGCACCGCAACCCCGACTAAATCGATGCCGGTGCTTCATCAACGCGGAGCCGATCCTTGACGTGGGTAACTCCCAAATCCATCTACTTTGCACCGTCGTAAGGAACTGCCTCATCGCCGCCATCCATGACATCACCTCCCCGACACAGTAAGGAACCGACATCTCACCTCCCCTGCACTGCAGTAAGAAACAGAGGCATCTTCTCCCCTTGGGTCATAAGGAACCGATGTCGCAGGTGCCAACAAAGCATCACCTCCCCGACGCCATGCACCGTCTTTGCTTTCATCAATTCCAAGGTACTGTTCTTTGTGGGTCTGCTTGACTCCGGGCCCGATGCTGCACACTTTGCGGTCGGCGCCTTTCTTTGGGATTTTCATCTGTCACAACATCGTAATGACTCCAGGTGGAGTTATTTGTTGCTAGAAGCTTTATTTGAGTGAATAACCAAATTGTAAAGCCTTATTTTTAATACTGTATTGTGGATTTTTGTCGTTTGGTCTTTTTTTGGTTTAGATAAAGATTACTTATTTTTCTAAACTGGTGTGGTGTCCATTTGTAGTATTTTCACTGTATTACTGTATGTGTTCACAAATTCTTTACACACTGCCTCTGAGATGAGCCTGTCTGCTCTTGCCAAGCTAACAAGGGGGTGAGCAGAGGTTATTTTAGAAGTGTATTCCCCTTACCCTGACTAGTAGCATGGGTCCCTATTTGGACAAAGGTACCTGCCTCTGCCAACTAGAGACCCTCATTTCAAACAATCATGAAGAATAGTTCTTAGTGAAGTGAATCTGTTTCTTGGGAGGCCAGGGAGGAGGAAAATGCTATATATACAAGCTACTAGGCGACTCCCAAATGCAGGCCGTGCTAATCTAATGCACCCCAAAATGTATGTTTTGACTCGACGCTAAGTTTGTACAAGACCTCAGTAGCCCCATTGGCCTGGAACAGTCTTACCTGACCCGTTGGTAGCCAGCGATCCTGGGAGGAGCGGAACACTCCTTCTTGATCACTGGTCTCCCTTCTCCAAGGGTTCATGACCTCTTGTGGTCTTTCCCCAACAAGGCATCAGGCCTCCTCAGTTCCGGGACAGCCTGCATCGTCCTCTCGTAGTTCCAGAAGCTATCAGTAAGTGTTCTCTAAAGCATTCTTGGCACGACTGACAAAGATAATGGCTCTGTCTCCACAGTGGGCCCTTCCAGACACACAGGGGTCGCCAACTCTGGATCTCTAATGGGCAATGACCTTGTCTTCAGAGTGGCACCCTCCTGGCACATAGGGTCACCATCTACAGCGTGCACAAAGGCAACGGTCCAAACTTCACGATCGCCTCCTCTTTGCACATGGGGGTCACCTACTACAGTGTTCACATGGGCAATGGCCTGCACTTCACAGTAGTCCCCTCCTGGCACACGGGGTCGCCGACTACAACCCTCCCATAGGCAAAGATCTGCACTTCACAGTGTCCCTTCTGGCCCATGGCGTCACCCACTACAGAGCACATATAAATGGGCGAAGACGCTAGCTTCTGCAGTATCGGGTGGATGGCTCGCTCTCCTGCAATGGTCCTAACAGGACCAGGCATCTCATACTTCACTCACCGGGATCCACTCAACAGGATCCCTGCTAGCCTCACTCCCACCAGGCACTCTCCTCCTCCTCACAGGACTCTCTAGTGTTGGCAGGCAGACTCTAGGAAATATCCTCCTCGCACAGTACTCTGATCTTGGTAGACAGGCACATTCTTCTCCTCAGGCAGAAGGATGGTGCTCCAGGCACTGGGCAAGTGATTTTGACTTCCAAGGTGATGGCCTCTTACCGAGCTGGGAGACTGGTAGAATTGGTTCCCAGTCCTAGTACCAACAGCAAGAAGACTTGGCAATTGTCCCTCACCTGAAAGAAAACAATGCAATTCAACGAAGTATGGAGCTCATGCTCCCACCTTTCTAGTCCAAATTCAGACACAGATGTGATTTAGTGTTTGACGTTTGAGATTTGTGTTGGGGACGTCAGTTCCTTTGAAGTGCTTTCTCCTCTGCACTGGCCCTGGTCAACGGGATGATATGCCACTGCAGGAGTGGCTCAGATTCTTAGTGACCCACAACACAGGCCAAGAGAGTAACTGGGTATCACACTTGGCTGCCAGCCTCCACTAAAATATGTCCCATCAAGGTTAAAAAGACTAGCTTTCCACTCTATTGAGATTCCTTGGTAGTGCCAATCATATTAGTCCCACCATCTTTCTCACAATGAGTCCAGGCCTCACTGAGCAGTAACACTTCCTGGAATTAAAAAGCCCTGCACAGAGGCTGCTCTGCTCCTCTCCGTTCAAGTGTGTGTGTCCCACCCTAGCCCTCAGGAGTGTCAGCAATACACATCTCTGATCTGTGGATGCAGTCCTCACCTCTCCATCCTCTCCAGTCCCCGGACTTCCAAAATGGAACCCACTAACCTCCATGATATACTATGTACCATTCACAGGTACACACTTTCAACCCAGAATTTATACACAAGCACTACATGCAATCCATGCAGGCCAAGGGTGAGTGTAGTACACAGCCACAGAACTTTACACTAGTGGGCCAGTAGGCCTTGTTCCAGAGACACAGGTAACAAGCATTTGCAAAGCTAATGGCTTTTACCATTTGAACCTACTGGCCTCGTCATTGGTTTTTAGTCGTGCTGGTCAGTATGGCCAAGGCATTTAAAACAAAACCTATTTTGTTGGTGCAGGCCTGTGCATGCCCCCACCTACAAAACTGTATTGTAATTGCATTTATATGGTGCTTACCTTAAGGTTGCCTGCTGAACTCTTCAGAAGAATAAAAGACTCAGTAAACGCACTCAGAATTCCACCCCCTGAACTTTATGGTGCATATTTATCTCTGCCACACCTGCATGAACCTACTGATCTATGGGACCAGCATGCTGAAGGACTGGGTTATTCTAAGACCCAGCGGTGCCAGGGGACAACACCTGAAACCTTCGTGGGTTACCTGTTCTGGCGTACGAAACACAGAGACACGGGACACTTCCAGCGACGTCAGAGATCAGCGTTTATTTACTGCAGGGATACAGAGATCACAAGAAGTACACAACGTGTAGGTTCTCGGAGACTGCTTCAAATTGCAAAAGTGGATCGCTCCTTTTATACACGTTTTTGCCATTGCACAGTATGGCGAACAAAAGTTACAACTCAGTTCCCACAATAAACTTCAAAAGAGTCGTGTTCATGTTTCAGGAGGCCGGAACATAATTACAGCAGCATTGCCGGTTCCCAACTGTAAAAACATATCTACCCCGCAATAAAACACATTCCATTCTGACCGTAAACACATTAGGAGAGAGGACAAGAACAGATGCAAAGAAAGGACAAGGATGCACAACAGGTTAAAGAAGAGTGTCGGGAGTAATAAAGGAAACTTGATGACAGGATCAAAGACCTCGTGTCCAATGCATGCATGACTGAAACAATAGGCTAGCACGGCAAGATGAGTCCCGAGCGGGGCCATCTGTCTTCGCCGTGTCATTTCCCTTATCGGAAAAGTCACCCTCAAAGAAACACGTGTCCCTCATGTAAGCTTGGGAGTCCCAGGGTCACGAAGCGGGCAACGTCCGTTCGCTGGCTACTTGAGGGCAAGAAACAAAATGGATGTCGTATCTAAAATGGAACCCGAGGGTTCGGATGAACAAACCCAAAAATGAGACGAACCATACGTGGTTGCGTAGCGAAACTGCGTACACCCACTATACTCATCATTTGCAGTTCGTAGACACCAAACTCATCCATATTCGTCACCACTCAAAAAGTGTCGTTCCATCTCACACGGAACCTCAGACGCTCCTTTTGCCCTCAGGTAGGCAAGCACTAGTCAAGATCGGAATTGATTTCAATATTCATCAGATCGTTCACCTGCTGCTGAAACATCATTCTACTCATCAATGTCTCCTTGGTAACAGATGGCCGTCTTATACACGTTGCAGCACAAAGGCCACATAAGGCAGGACCACACTGTACACAAAGACAACACGTGAATAGAAACGTTACAACAACCCCTACGATCATCAGAATTTTCCAACCCCAAGTGGATATCAAACCCCAAAACCATCCTAGAAGTGTCCAATTACCTTCGTCCACGTGTATGGACTCGGAAATCTTGTGCAACTTTGAGATGGCTTGGTAGACAGTTGGAGCATTGTCAGGAATGAAAATGCAACAGCTCGAATGGATAACTTTACACACACCACCTCTATCTGCGAGAACGACGTCTAGAACCATCCGGTTCTGCAACGTCATGAGTCTAACCGCCTGAAGTTCAGCTGTTAAGTTACCAAGGGCACTCGCGGTAATATTAGCAGTCGACTCGACTACACGGGTCAACTGTCTTAGGTTCCTACTATTAACCATAGGTCCCCAAAACAGCAGGAAACCCTTAAAGAAATCTCCTGCTTCTTGACCGGCAGTATCCGCTTTGCTAATAACGCCTCTCACAACTCTAGTCTTGTGATAGTCTGAGGCCACTGTAAAAGTCGGTGGTAAAAGATTCGCAATATAACAGGTACCCGAAAAATCACGGGGTAGCCATGTATATGCACGTTCATAACATATAAAATAAGTGCCCTTAGCAGTCAGGAAAACAGGGGAAGAGAGCATCGGTAGGACATACGTGTCAGTACAAGCACTGTTCCCAAGTTGTGCTCTCGGATTTCGACCCAAACCTTTCAAGCAGAAATTACCGAGGAGTGGTACAATCCATATTGGGGACGAGCTCTTAAGCTGTCTATCACCCACTGAAACACTGTACTCGGCCTCACTCAGATCCTTATAGGCTTGCACCTCTTCATCTGGGATAAGCGATGCATCAAAAACATCTCTATCTAAATCCGCTATCGCTATCGCCAAAGGCTTGTGGTACGGACCAGGACCAAAACGAACAGAGCCTGGCTCTCTACTGGGGTAGGAATCTAGTGCACTACGAAACATAGTTTGGAATGCTCGAGCGGAACCCTGGGAACTGTAAGGAAGAACCAAATACGGAATACCCCTATCCATGGTATGTGGCATTAACCCACACACCCAACAGTTGGTAGTATTCATCACCAACTGATGCTGATGTAGGAGTTGAACGAAGGAGTTATTCATAAATTCCGCACGTCTAACCTGTTCGTGTTGAGGCAAAGGATGAAAAGAATGTGGGGAAACAGTGGTGATGGAGCTTAGTTTAGGAGAAAAGGTAGGTGAAACAGAAGACAATAACAACTGTATTCCAAAATACACTCCGCCCACCAATAGCATAGATACAGTCAGAAACAGTAGGAATACCTGAAACCGAAAACATTTTGTTCGTACAACCCTATATAACTCTGATCTCTGCGCCAACATCCTTTCTACTTCCAACAGCTTAGAGAATGCCATCCTCTACAAACCGTCCGTGACGTACTTGACGCACTTCGTTCTGAGTAGCGATTATCAATCCCCAGGAGTTCCCAGGAATCAACAAAAAGTAACCGACCTGGCGTCAGAAACCTGCTAAACAGAAAGGAGTACCCGCACGGCCCTACGGTAACCCGGATGGTAGGTTTTCCTCAAAACGTTCAGTTTTAATCCAACTCTCTTTAGCAGTGAAAAACACATAAAAACTCAAAAAGAAAGGATGTAATTGTCCATAATGCTCATCGCACCAAAAAAGGAAAAAAAAACAAATATACGACTTAATTTTTATTAGTCCTTGAACGAAGAAAGTATCGACTTCTTCCAGGTCGAGTTTGCTCTGTAAACAATTGTTCAGCTGGCGCAACAGTGTTCGATAAAGTGGACAACGAGTCGGACCTCGGGTTCTCTGCTACTGATGACTCCACAAGTGGGTTTGGCAGCGACAGATCATCTCCTACCTTTTTCGTGTGGCCGGCGTGGACCCAGTTTTTCCGGCCCTCTAATCGAACCACGGTCCTCGTTGTCAACAAGACTTGAAAGGGTCCTACGAATCTTGGCTCCAAGTTACGTTTCCGACCAAAATTTCGGGTAACGACCCAATCGCCTGGCCGGAGCTGATGTCCAGGACCCTCTGTCTGCGCCGGTAAAGCTTCAAAGACCTGTTGATGAATCAACCGTAGTTTAGTGGTCAAATCATGAAGGTAATCAATTAGCATTGGATACTCAAGACTATCAAAGGCCTTAGGTCTCGGGACTCCCCAAATGTTCGCAGGGCGGCCGAACACAATCTCATATGGGCTAAGCCCTACTCGAGAGTGTACAGTCGCCCTGGTTGATAGGAGGGCCAGAGGCAAGGCATCAGGCCATGATAGACCAGTGGAAGCTTGTATTTTTGCAAGTTTCAGTTTCAGGGTACCGTTGTACCCTTCAACCAAACCCGCTGCCTGAGGATGATTAGCGCTGTGGAATTTTTGACGGATTCCAAGGCCCTTACACACACTCTGCATCACACTTCCTACAAACTCACTTCCATTATCCGACCACACAATCCGTGGCATTCCATACCTAGGAAAGTATTCCTTCAGCAGGATTTTCGCTGTGGACAGGGCAGTGTTATCCTTAAGAGGATAGGCCTCAATCCATCTAGAGAACGCGCAAACCACAACCAAAACATACTTCAGGTTATTGCATCTCTCCATATGGATAAAGTCCAGTTGGATCACTTCAAAGGGACAAACAGGGGGAGCAAAATGACCAGGTGGACTGGGGGTGCCCTTGCCAGGATTGTGCATCAAACACACCATGCAATTCTTAACCACTCTCTCAGCACACTTAGTAATACCCTCATTCTTCCATACAGGGGACAAGAACTTACATATCCCTTTTGCACTAATATGTGACAAGCCATGAGCCATCGTCACGACAGCTAATACGTACGCATCTGGTAACATCCACCTTTGACATTCTGTCAAGTCAACCCAACATCCATGCATATCCAACCTTCCCGTACTTTCTTTCCACTTGATCTTTTCAGCTTCAGTTGCCTCGTTCTGAATTGCCTTCACACTCTCAACAGTGTTTTCACACATACCAGTTTCCGTCGGCCATCTCACTGAACTCGTCACATACATTCGAGTTGTAAGATTCTTAGCCGTTTCCTTAGCAATCTCATCCGCAAATGCATTACCATGACCAACATCATCCGTCACTTTCCGATGTGCGCTACATTTAACAATCGCCACTTGTTTAGGCAACGTAAGTGCATCCAAAAGATCATTCACGAGCTGCCTGTGTTGGATCTTCGTCCCATGCGATGTCATAAATCCTCTTTCTCTCCAAAGTCTTCCAAAACTGTGCGCAACACCGAATGCGTACTGACTGTCGGTAAACACATTCACTCGCTTTCCCTTAGATAAGACACATGCCCTTGTCAATGCAATCAACTCTGCCGCTTGTGCTGAATTCTGATTCAATCTCGCACTTTCCACAACCGTGCTCAACGTCACTACAGCATACGCAGTCGTCACATCGCCATTCGGCAAAATTTGAAGCAAGAACCATCAACATACATAGTACCATCAGGATCTGCCAAAGGAGTGTTTTTCAGGTCCACACGACCCTTTGTTTCTTCCTCAGTTCGTAAATACCAATCATGTGGTGGTACATCATCTGATTCCGTATTACTCGGCAACAATGTCGCCGGATTCAGTACATTACAACGCTTGATCTGTATATGACTTGCCAAAAGGGTCAGCTCGTACCCAGACAACCTTGCACTCGTCAGATGTTGAGTTTTTGTACGATTCAGAAGAGTATCAACTGCATGCGGAACCATCACTATGAGCATATTATCCATGACAAGGCCTGCGGATTGTCGAATAGACACCGCAGCTGCCGCCGTCTCCCTCAAGCAACTCGGCAACGCTCTAGCTACCGGGTCTAAAGTCGAGGAAAAGTATGCACATGGGCGCTGCTTGTCACCAAATTGTTGCGTTAAAACACTCAACGCACAACCTTCCCTCTTGTGGACGTATAGTGTAAATGGCTTGCTGTAATCAGGAGTACCTAACACAGGAGCCGAACACAACGCATCACGAAGTTCGGAAAAACTTTTCTGACATTCCTCCGTCCATGGCAAAGGAGTCGAAACATCCTTGCACGTAAGAGCTATCAATGGCTTCGCTAACAGTGAAAAATTTGGAATCCACTGTCTACAGTATGACGTGATACCTAAAAAGGCACGCACGTCTCTCTGAGTCGTCGGCACAGTCATTCGGGCAATTGCTGCGATTCTTTCAGGGGTCAACTTCCTTCCCGCCTTTGACAATAAGTGACCTAGATAGGTAACTTCTTGACAACAATATTGCAATTTAGAAGGTGACACCTTGTGGTGTAAGTCACATAGGTGCTGCAACAGTGCCACAGTAGCAGTCTTGCAAATTTGTTCAGTGTCTGCAGCTACCAACAGATCGTCAACGTACTGAATCAAGGCCGCACCAGCTGGCAGCACGAATGCATCAAGTTGGCTCTTGAGAGCTTGGCTGTAGATCGATGGGCTCTCACAGTAGCCTTGAGGTGCGCGTTTGAACCGGAAACTACGACCACCTAATGAAAAACCAAACAAATCTCGACTTTCCTCAGAAATTGGGATGCTAAAGAACGCATTCTTCAAATCAATTACCGAAAACCATGATGCAGAGGCTGGAATCAGAGTCAGTAAAGCTGTAATGTCGGGCACCACAGGAAACTGCGGGACAACAATTTTATTTACCTCCCGTAAGTCAATAACTAGACGGTACACAGGGGGCTTGGAGGGATCAGTTCGCTTCAGAATAGGCAACACAGGACTATTACACACGTTACCTCGTGTCTCCTCAATAACATCTTTATCGATCAAATCATAGATGATCGCTAATAGTGCCCGTTCACCATCAAGGGAGATACGATACTGGGGTATGCGCGGTAATCGCGCATCAACTTTCAATTGAACAACATAAGGTGGTATTTCCAGCAGGCCCACATCATTGGGACCTGTCGCCCACAAAGAAGCCGGAAGAGAACTCAATTCCGGTGGGAGCTTGTCGATCGATAGATACATAGGGGAAATCACTCTCTGACCCAAGGTAAGCTCTACTCCCGTAGGAGAGCAGTACAAAGTCGCATGTAACCTTTTCAACAAATCCAAGCCCAAAAGATTCTCACCACAACCAGTAGTCAAAATCAAAGGAGCTTCTAACTCATGAGACCCAATCGTAAGGGGCAAGGGGCTAGAAACCGGATTGCTAACAGGGGCGCCAGAGAATCCAACGGAAACCTTCGTTAAGCCAGACAAAGGCGCGCCAGGGAGTTTCGAATGCATGATGGAACTTTTTGCTGCACCAGTGTCCAACAGAAAAGGCTCAACGACGCCCAATGTGGCAACTGCGACATAAGGCCCTCTCTGATCTACCGGAACTGATACTTCTCCCTTCCTTTGTCTATGGCCGTCCTAGTAGATACCGTCCGTATCAACATCACGCTCGACATAATAGTCGTCCACATGATACTGTGCAGATCTACCAGACGAGAGATCGCGTCGATCGAAACAATTCTGCGAGTCTGACGGAGTTGCAAGACGCTCAGCCTGAGTCTGAGTAACACCGCGACCTCTACCACGTGAAGCTTGTTGAGGACCACTACGACCTCCTCGAGCCGACACACCATTGTTCCTATCACGTAGAACTGGGCAATTAAACTTCAAATGGCCCTCCCCTCGACAATATGCACATTGATTATACCCCAACACAAAGCGAGGTGCGGGAGAGTCATTGCGCACCTGTGATCTGGGAAGCTGCGATTGTGAGCGATTCGGCTGTTGCGAGTCATTAAAATTTGAGCGCGGAGGATACGCTTGCTGCAATAAGACCTTAGTTTTAAGATCCTTCGTTTTCTTATCTGCACGTTCACTTTCTTCCTTTTCTCTGTTTTCATAATATTGGGCCGTAGCCAATATTTGAGCAGTGGTAGAAACAGCCCACGAACTCTCAGAATTCTTCAACTTGTTGCTGAGTTCGGGCAACAAGTTCGATACAAATTTATCAACGAACAACCGCTGACCACCCTCCGAACTCA
This sequence comes from Triturus cristatus, assembly GCF_964204655.1. NCBI lineage: Eukaryota > Metazoa > Chordata > Amphibia > Caudata > Salamandridae > Triturus > Triturus cristatus. The sequence continues at coordinate 301,114,419 of NC_140581.1, forward strand.
TGTCCTGACCACTATGATCAACAAATGCTTCCTCAAATCTCGTAAAGAAATCGGAAACACTCTCATCCCTCTTTTGCTTACACGCGGACAATTTGTCCCAATTAACGCGCATCGCTGGCATAAGCGTTTTCATAAGAGTAATTATCCTCTGGGGCAAATCCACAATAAGCTGTTCAGGTTTAGCCCCACCAACTTGCTGGGCGTCTGCCGCCGTAAGAGCAGCCCAGTCACCGCCTAACTCAGCCGCGTGATTCTCGTGACGAATTTTCGCCCAAATCGGCTGAGGCACTACATTGCCAAACAACATGTCGATATCAGCAAGATTCATAACAGTAGCATCCACTAGTTGGGACAACTCCTTATAATAACCTGCAGGATTTTTACGAGGATCGGGCAAAGTTTGCTTCACCTGTAAAACTTCCGATCGCTTCCAAGGGAGGTGTATCCACACTCTCTGAAAACGTCCTGGGACAGCAGGATTAGCATTAGGATCACCTGGCATCCACACTGGGGGAACTTCTCGCATAGGATATTGACCAGGTTTTGCCATCCACTCTTCGGTCTCGTCTTTGAACAACGCTCTAGGTTGCACTGTACATCGAAAGGATAACAGACGTTCTAGAGCAGCTCGAACCTTATCACCTACAATCACACCAGTTGTAAATTGATGCTGGAGCTCAGAAACCTCAGACGGTACATTGTCGACCACATTGTCGCTCACATCATGATCCCATTCTTCCCTCAACGATTTACACATTTCCTCAAACACGAATCGTTGCGTGGGCGCATTAAACTGGGAAAATGTTTCAAACACTATACGCGAAGTGTACTTAACAGGATTACGAATCCATTTACGTGCCATTTTTACCAAGGATTCACGTTCCCTACCATCAGGAAGCTGGCTACGCCTCTGAGCAACATCAGAAAGAGTCGAACCAAGTATTGGCCCAAAAAGCGGAGAATAAAGAGTAGCAACAGCATTCAGGAGACGGCTACGAACAGAAGGAGAAGAAGAAGAAGGCGCAGGAGCAACAACAGTAGGAGTGGAAACAGTAGAGGTGGACGCGGCACCAGAAGTAGCGGGAACGACAGGCTGAGGAGGGGCTGGGAAAAGCGCAGTAGGAAGAGAAGCCAGTGAAGGAGGATGGACAATTTGCGGCACAAGAGGATTCGGGAGAGCGGGAGGAACGACGGGCTGACCAGCAGCCGCCAAAACAGCAGGTTGAGGAATAGGAAGAATCATAGGACCCACAGTATCTGGAGCATAGGGAGGTGGTGATTTCAACAAATAACATAGGAGCGAATCTTCTATCACTTCTTCTCCCGTCTTATCAGCATTAGACAGTAACACCGGGTAACACTTATCCACCGCCATATGATGAAGTCGAGCACTAACTTCCTGCTCTTTCTCATCTTTGTCTCGCTGATACTGTTCAGCATTTCGCATCACCGTAATGACACCTTTTCTCTTACTTTTCTTACTCTGTTTGATTTCTTTCTGCTTGGCCTCTTTACGCCATACCCGAAAGGAATCAAACATGGCTGGCCTAGCCTTCTTTTTAAACAGTTTAGCTTCCAAATTATCTAAAACAGCGGTTTCGAAACTACCATGTGATGGCCAACTAAGAACACCATCATTTTTAGTATAACGGACCCAATATTCGTTATATACGATAGGACCCACGCCATGGCGACTATAGAGCTCATAAATTGGAGTTCCAACTGGAGGTATCGGACATGAATCCTCCAGCCGGTAATCCATTCTGCAACATTTAAGAAACCCAAACAAAGTACTACGGCCAGGCATCATGCACACTAACCGAGTTTACAAACTTCAAGGGCTATCGAATTATGATGTCCTCGCACAAAAATGCGAGACCCTCGGTTTTGGCAATTGCAATCGTCAAATAAAACCCAACAACTAAGAACCACAAATGCTATGGAACCATGCAAACAACAAAGGAACACTGGGAGCGACCCACAAATACTTAACTGAAAGAGCAATGGCGTCACCAGGAAGGCCCGTCTATCGTCTCGCCGTACAAAGGACTACGCCAGGCGCCAAAACAGGTCGACAGGCAGGGCATCAGTCCGTCGCAGCCATCAGGAGGCGGGGATCTTTGCGGGAAAAGACGTCGGGCCACTTATTTCGACAACTGGATCGATGAAGCGGGGTGCACCTTCCCTCGGAGATTTCACACGAAGTTCCTCACGATCATCGGGCTTTGGACCGGTACCGCTGATGTTGCCCCACATTGGGCGCCAACTGAAGGACTGGGTTATTCTAAGACCCAGCGGTGCCAGGGGACAATACCTGAAACCTTCGTGGGTTACCTGTTCTGGCGTACGAAACACAGAGACACGGGACACTTCCAGCAACGTCAGAGATCAGCGTTTATTTACTGTAGGGATACAGAGATCACAAGAAGTACACAACGTGTAGGTTCTCGGAGACTGCTTCAAATTGCAAAAGTGGATCGCTCCTTTTATTCACGTTTTTGCCATTGCACAGTATGGCGAACAAAAGTTACAACTCAGTTCCCACAATAAACTTCAAAAGAGTCGTGTTCATGTTTCAGGAGGCCGGAACATAATTACAGCAGCATTGCCGGTTCCCAACTGTAAAAACATATCTACCCCGCAATAAAACACATTCCATTCTGACCGTAAACATATTAGGAGAGAGGACAAGAACAGATGCAAAGAAAGGACAAGGATGCACAACAGGTTAAAGAAGAGTGTCGGGAGTAATAAAGGAAACTTGATGACAGGATCAAAGACCTCATGTCCAATGCATGCATGACTGAAACAATAGGCTAGCACGGCAAGATGAGTCCCGAGCGGGGCCATCTGCCTTCGCCGTGTCATTTCCCTTATCGTAAAAGTCACCCTCAAAGAAACACGTGTCCCTCATGTAAGCTTGGGAGTCCCAGGGTCACGAAGCGGGCAACGTCCGTTCGCTGGCTACTTGAGGGCAAGAAACAAAATGGATGTCGTATCTAAAATGGAACCCGAGGGTTCGGATGAACAAACCCAAAAATGAGACGAACCATACGTGGTTGCGTAGCGAAACTGCGTACACCCACTATACTCGTCATTTGCGGTTCGTAGACACCAAACTCATCCATATTCGTCACCACTCAAAAAGTGTCGTTCCGTCTCACACGGAACCTCAATGCGAAGAATGAAAGGCTGAGTCGGCCGATCATGTAACCTGCCAGCAACTCCCTACTAGCACACTCAGAAGGTGGTGAGAGAGAGAGAGATGTCTCCAGCAGGAGCTCAACCCATCGAGCTGTTGTAAACCTATGAATGAATGTGTTAATGCAGCACTGAGGGAGGGTGAAGAAGGGAGTGAGCTCCATTAACAGGCTCTGCTGCCTCAACCATTGAAAGTTGAGCTCCGTGACGGAGGCAGGGGCGATGGTTGCAGCCGGCACCTTGTGCCGGGTCAGGGTGATTGTTGAGTGAGGGGGAGCTTCATGGAGTTTGACTGCACTTGCAGCTCTCTCAGGCGATGGCGCTTTATCTCGACAACTCCGAATAAATGTAGAGGGCGTGGCGAGGAAATAACAGCACCACCTTGTAGGAAGAGGGTGTGCTAAATGCATATCTTATGCGAAAATACAGGGTAATCTCAGGAGGGAAAAAATATAATTAATGCAGCTTATGTAGCGCTTAAACAGATGGGTATCGAGGCGCTGCTGTGGTAACAGATGTTGTTATCAACCACATTCGCACTTATGTTATCCACTGGGAAGAATAAAAGGCAGGTCTTGAAGCTTTTCGAAGCATGCTCTATTCAGACAAGTAAATGAAAGTATGTTTGTGTGCATTGTGGACTGTGTGTTGGGGCGAGCATTTGCTATGTCCGCCCAACCCGGGGACATTAAAAAAACTTTTAAAGACAATCTATATTTTTGTTTCGCACAGAACACATATATATGATAAATACAAACTGCGCCTCGAAGCGAGTCAGAGTGAAATGTTGCACTATATTAAATAACAAAACAGCTAGCCTTAACATGCCATACAGCACTATTATAAAATATCAAGACAATGCCACAAGAGTGCATGCAGCGTAAACAGTCTCATTTGTCCGGCGCAAACAAGACCACAGAGGTTCTTTTAAAAAGAATGTGAAGTTTACCGTAGTTGCAGCGCCTGGGTGCAGCCTGGCGGATCCGGGCTCGTGCAGTGTTTATCATAGGGGGGATAAGAAATGGCATGGGGGATATTACCGCTTCGGGGGTTCCTACTGGTAGCTCCACAGTCAGAGGCACAACTAGAGCCAAATTTCGGGGGGGCTAAGAAAACATTTCAGGGTGTGGGGGGCTGAATCTTTAAGCAATAGGCAGAGTGGGGCTGCAGGGGCTCTTAGAAGGGGTGAAACAACAGCGAGGCCTCATTAACATGAAAATGGTCTTTTAAAGACCTGTGAAGTGCTCGGGTGTGGCTGTGTGTGTGCCCGGGAAACTGTCTCATCCTGGGCTGCCACACACGACGGAGGGGGGGGTGGGGAGGGGGGGGGCGAAGCCTTTTGAGTCCAATGGGTGTTGCGCGCCTGTCCGCAGTTAAGCAGCGGTGTGAAGCTTAGCATATGGCACACCCAGGCGCCCATACCGCGTTTGGACCAGGTGCAGAGACAGTAGCCAGTGCTCGACATGCACTGAAGCCAGTGCTTAATTTGTAAAATAATAAGTGTCAGGGCCCTGACCAGGAGGCCAATGCAGCTTGCACTACCCATCGCCCCTGTCATCGCTGCCAAAATAACCTGCAGGTGCGACAGTTCACATTATTCCAGTTCCCCAAAGCTAAAGGAATGGCACCGGAGGCAGGTTTTTGTCATTTTTAATGTATATTGTCTTGATAAACAACCATTGTTCTGCTCACCTCTAAATTAGATGAGCAGCACCACCATGTGGCAGACTGTTCTAAGTGTGGCTTTGACAATTAAGTGTGGGTGCACATACTCAAAGTAACACAGTAAAAACACTACAAAAGGACACCACACCGGTTTAGAAAAATAACCAACATTTATCTGAATAAAATAAGACCAAAATGACAAAATCAAACATACACAGGTAAAGATATTACTTTTAAAATGTTCAACAGTCCATAGGAAACTCTAGATGCATCACTTTTATCACAAAGTACCTGGGATACGTCAAAGTCAAGCATGAAAAAAGCACAGGGGCGGTGAGGTGCCAGAAAAGCAAAGCAATGCGTCGGTTCCTTACTCCCAGGAGAGGTGATGCATCGGTTCCTTACTGCCAAGGGAGGTGTTGCGCCGGTTCCTTACTGCAGCATATGGGAGGGGTGATGTGTCGGTTCCTTACTGTCAAGGAAGGTGATGTGTCCTGTTACATACTGTCAGGGGAGGTGATGCCTCGGTTTCTGGACACATGGCCTCATTTACTTACTCCACCATTGATGCGATGGGTCGAAAATCTGGACATGCTGGGTCGATGTGGCGGCTATGAAACTGGCGTTGCGCTGATTTTCCAGCCGTGAAGCAGATGATGCGTCGATTCCTTCAGCCACACAGCAGGACCTTGGTGACACAGTGCTCAGGAGCGATCCTTTAGCTGTATGGCAGGCGCAGCATCGATTCTTCAGCCGCACCGTGGCAAAGTGTTTGTTGTTGCTCCGGCGAGAAAAACAGAAGCTGGGGGTCGGTACGTGGATTTTCTTCAGCCCTTTGAGGCAAAATCACCTCCAAGCGCCCAGAACTGGAATAGGCACCACTTGGCAGGCCAGAACCCCTAGCAGAAGTGGTCACGGGCTGCAGATGAAGGTCTTGATGGCCCTGAGCCTTTTTAACAGGAGGCAAACACACAGAAGCCCTTGGAGAACCTTGGTAAGCAGTATACAGAAAGCAAAGTCCAGTAGTTTCACTGCCCAAGACAGAAACAGCAAGCAGTAGGCCGGCACAACACAGTAACAAGAAGAGTGGCAATTAATTCCCCTCCTACAGCTCAGGCAGATCTTCTTCTTGCCAGATTCTCCTCTTAGTCCAGAAGTGTTCTGAAGTTCTGGTGTCACTGCTCCAGTACTCATACCTGTTTCTGTCTTTGAAGTAGGCAAACTTCAAAGGAAAGGCTTTGCAGTCCACAAGACCCTGCCTTTCCCTGACTTGGTTGCAGACACACTACTGGGGGTGGAGACAGCTTTGTGTGAAGACAGGCACTGCCCTATTCAGGTGTCAGTGACAACTCTAGCTCAGGAAGATCCATCAGCCTGGTGATGGACCATCAGGATATGCAGGGCACACTTCAGCTCCATTTGCCTGACTGTCTAGAGTGAATGCACAACCAGCCCAACTGTGAGTCTAAACCAGACGTGGATTCCACAGGCAGGCAGAGACACATAACGGTAAAGCAAGAAAATTAAATGAAACTAGTGGGTCTGCAGCACTGACAGTACCACCCACATGAGTAGCCCTTCAAACGTGTCTCAGGCTGGCCACTGAAGTGTCTGTGAGTGCAGTTTTAAACTGCCACGTCGACCTGGCAAGTGCACCCACTTGTCAGGCCCAAACCTTCCCTTTTACTACATGTAAGGCACCCCTAATGTAGGTCCAATGCCGCCCCATGGGCAGGGTGCAGTGTATTTAAAAGGTAGGACATATACTGGTGTGTTTTACCTATCCTGAGAGTGAAATACTGCCAATTTCGTTTTTCACTATTGCAACTCACTATTATAACTTCAATAAGTTATCATTGGAGCTACCTTGTAACCTCTTACAAGTGTAACTTCCAATTGGGAAGAGATGGAGATTTGGAGTTTGGGGTCCCAGAACTCACAATTTAAAAATGCATCCTTTAGTGAAGTTGGTTTTTAACCCCTTGTGTGCCCATGACGTGCTGGACACGTCATGGAGCACAGTCGCGCTGTGCCCATGACGTGTCCACCACGTCATGAGGCATTCCCTGGGGAATCCCTCTGGTGCGGGCACCAGAGGGATTCCCTTTAATTAAAAATAGCCTCGAGAGCTGGGGAAGTGCTTCCGAGGCTCCCGAGGCTCCCCCCCTTTCAGTGTAATGACAATCGTCGCGCACGTCGCGCCGACGTCATTACACTGAAAGTGAAACTGAAATGAGCCAAGAGGCTCATTTCAGTTTCACTTTGTACGTGCTCAGGGGGCTATCTCAGCCCCCTGAGCACGTAGAAAGACGGGAGAGGTATCGTTGGAAAGGGAAGAATCTCCAGTGGATCCCTGCTTGGGGATCGCCACAGGAGGGCGATCCTCAAGCAGGGATCCACCCACTAGACACCAGGGAGGGGGGAGCGGCCCCTCGGGCAAGGGCCTTTGCTCCCCCCAAATAATTGTGGCATTATTTAGTCTTTTTGCCCCCCTGGGGGGCAGATGGGGGCAGTGGCCCCCAATCTGCCCCCCTGGGGGGGGGCAAAAAGCCCACTAGACACCAGGGAATTTTCAAAAAATTAAAAATAGGGGTGGGGGCTGCCCAAAACAGGCAGGCCCGTGCCCCCACCCCACCCCCCAATAATCACAGTCTTTCTGCCCCCCGGGGGGGGCAGATGGGGCATTGGCCCCTAATCTGCCCCTTCGGCGTGGCAGAAAGTCCACTATACACCAGGGATTTCTTTTCAGTTTTTTTCAGGGTGGGGGTTTCTGGCCCGGTGCTCGGCGGCCACCTAGGGGAACCTACCAAACCCTTGCCCTTGCTTGTGGCGGGTCCTTAGGCTTCCCACACGAGTGAGGCACCGTTTTTATCAGGAGACCCGGGGGAACGCTGGGTGGTAGGAAATTTGTGTCAGCCCGGCGATGCCACAACTTTCCCACACAAAAATGTGTGAAAAAGGTGAATTTTTTAACTAAATTTGAGGTTTGCAGGACATTCTCGGTAAGGAAACGTTGGGGGATCCACGCAAGCCATACCTCTCTGGAATTCCCCGGGTGTCTAGTTTTCAGAAATGTGTGGGTTTGGTAGGTTCCCCTAGGTGGCCGCCGAGCACCGGGCCAAAATCCCAGGTGACCCCCCTTGCAAAACCAGGTCGTTTTGAGGTAGGCAATTTTCATGTTGCCTCACTACGATGTGGGCCCTTGCCTGTCGCGGGTACTTGGGCCTCCCACACGAGTGAGGCACTGTTTGTATCGGGAGACCCGGGGGAACACTGGGTGGTAGGAAATTTGTGTCAGCCCGGTGATGCCACAACTTTCCCACACAAAAATGTGTGAAAAAGGTGAATTTCTTGGCTAAATTTGAGGTTTGCAGGGCATTCTGGGTAAGGAAACGTTGGGGGATCCACGCAAGCCATACCTCCCTGGAATCCCCCGGGTGTCTAGTTTTCAGAAATGTGTGGGTTTGGTAGGTTCCCCTAGGTGGCCGCCGAGCACCGGGCCAAAAACCCAGGTGACCCCCCTTGCAAAACCAGGTCGTTTTGATGTAGGCAATTTTCATGTCGCCTCAATACGTTTTGGGCCCTTGCCTGTCGCGGGTACTTGGGCCTCCCACACGAGTGAGGCACCATTTTTATCGGGAGACCCGGGGGAATGCTGGGTGGTAGGAACTTTGTATCAGCCCGGTGATGCCACAACTTTCCCACACAAAAATGTGTGAAAAAGGTGATTTTTTCAGCTAAATTTGAGGTTTGCAGGGCATTCTGGGTAAGGAAACGCTGGGGGATCCATGCAAGCCATACCTCCCTGGAATCCCCCGGGTGTCTAGTTTTCAGAAATGTGTGGGTTTTGTAGGTTTCCCTAGGTGCCGGCAGAGCTAGGATTAAAAAACTACAGCTAGGCACTTTGCCAAAAAAGGTTCATTTTTCACTGCGAAATTGAGGTGTGTCCACGATGCGTTTTGCGCCGTTTCCTGTCACGGGCACTAGGCCGACCCACACAAGTGAGGTACCATTTTATCGGAAGACTTTGGGGAACACGGGGTGGGTGGAAATTTGTGGATCCAAGCAGATTCCAGAATTTTCCACCACAGAAATGTGGGGACAATGTGGTTTTTGGCAATTGTTTAGGTTTGCAAGGGATTCTGGGTAGCAGAACCTGGTGGGAGGCAGTCAAGTCACCCCATCCTGGATTCCCCTGGGTGTCTAGTTTTAAAAAATGTACAGGTTTGCTAGATTTCCCTAGGTGCCGGCAGAGCTATGGTTCAAAAACCACAGCTAGGCACTTTGCCAAAAAAGGGTCATTTTTCACAGCGAAATTGAGGTGTTTCCACGTTGCGTTTTGCGCCGTTTCCTGTCGCGGGCACTAGGCCGACCCACACAAGTGAGGTACCATTTTCTCAGAAGACTTTGGGGAATATGGGGTGGGTGGAAATTTCTGGATCCACGCAGATTCCAGAACTTTCCACCAGAGAAATGGGGAGGAAAATTTGTTTTTTTTGGCAATTTTTTAGGTTTGCAAGGGATTCTGGGTAACAGAACCTGGTGGGAGGCAGTCAAGTCACCCCATCCTGGATTCCCCTGGGTGTCTAGTTTTCAAAAATGTATAGGTTTGCTAGGTTTCCCTGGGTGCCGGCAGAGCTATGGTTCAAAAACTACAGCTAGGCACTTTGCCTAAAAAGGGTCATTTTTCAATACAAAATTGAGGTGTGTCCACGTTACGTTTTGCGCTGTTTCCTGTCGCGGGCACTAGGCTGACCCACACAAGTGAGGTACCATTTTTCTCGGAAGACTTTGGGGAACGCGGGGTGGGTGGAAATTTGTGGATCCACGCAGATTCCAGAACTTTCCACCAGAGAAATGTGGGGAAAATGCGTTTTTTTGGCAATGTTTTAGGTTTGCAAGGGATTCTGGGTAACAGAACCTGGTTGGAGGCAGTCAAGTCACCCCATCCTTGATTCCCCTGGGTGTCTAGTTTTCAAAAATGTATAGGTTTGCTAGGTTTCCCTAGGTGCCTGCAGAGCTATGGTTAAAAAACTACAGCTAGGCACTTTGCCAAAAAAGGGTCATTTTTCACAGCGAAATTGAGGTGTGTCCACGTTGCGTTTTGCGCCGTTTCCTGTCGCGGGCACTAGGCTGACCCACACAAGTGAGGTACCATTTTTCTCAGAAGACTTTGGGGAACGCGGGGTGGGTGGAAATTTGTGGATCCATGCAGATTACAGAACTTTCCACCAGAGAAATGTGGGGAAAAAGTGTTTTTTTTGGCAATTTTTTAGGTTTGCAAGGGATTCTGGGTAACAGAACCTGGTGGGAGGCAGTCAAGTCACCCCATCCTAGATTCCCCTGGGTGTCTAGTTTTCAAAAATATATAGGTTTGCTAGGTTTCCCTAGGTGCCAGCAGAGCTAGGGTTAAAAAACTACAGCTAGGCACTTTGCTAAAAAAGGGTAATTTTGCATTGTGAAAATGTGGTGTGTTCACGTTGGGTTTTGAGCCATTTCCTGTCGTGGGCACTAATGAGGTACCATTTTTATCGGGAGACTTAGGGTAATTCAGAATTGTAAAGGACCTGTTATTACCTATTGACTTTCAATGCATTTCTGTCTTCCAAATGAAAGACATTGTGTAAAAAAAATATCATTCTAATAAATGACTGATAATTCTCATGCTAGTATGAGTATTCCAAAATTCGGAAATGTGCAAATATCTACTGTTTCTAAACTCTATATTTTGTTCCCATTTCAGAAATACATAGGTGTCTTTCATACCGATTTTTCCATGTACACATTTTTACAGAATAATTACTATATACCCGGTACATAATAAAAAACCATTGCAGGTTGCTGCTCAGTTTTTGGCTCTGGGTTCGTCGGGTTCTTGGTGAACCTACAAGTCCTATATATCCCCACAACCAGTAATGTCCAGTGGATGTAACGGTACATTGCTTTCAAAGAGCTGTCATAATTAGAAGAAGTTACAGGTGAAAACGTTGACACAAAAGGCGCTTTTTTTCAACAAATTTTCAATTTATCCTATATTTAACTGTTAGTTTCTATAAAGAAACCTTGATGGATCTACACATATGGCCCCTTGCTGAATTCAGAATTTTGTCTACTTTTCCAAAATGTATAGCTTTCCAAGATCCATTATTGTTTTTGTACCCATTTCTACCATTAACTGGAAGGAGGTCAAAAGCACAAAAAATAGCAAAAATAGGCTATGTCCCAGAAAAATGCCAAAACTGTGTAAAAAATGTTGGGTTTCTGACAAAAGTCTGGTATCCCCTAAAAGCTGGGAAAATGGTGATTTCAGCCCCACAAACCCTTTTTTGATAACACTTGCAGGGAAAAACCCAGATGCTTTCATTTGCAGCCCGTTTTTCCCATTTTCCCAAAAAACCCCTAAATTTTGCTGTATTTTGGCTCATTTCTGTGACCCCTCCAGGGGAATCCACAAACCCTGAGCCTTCAGAATCCCCATGATGTTGGAAGAAAAGGACGCAAATTTGGCGTGGATACCTTATGTGGTCAAAAAGTTACAGGGGCCTCAGCGCGCTCTACCCCAAATAGCCAAAAAAGGGCGTGGCACAGGAGGGGGAAAAGGCCTGGCAGCGAAGGGGTTAAATTGGTGTTTGAAAACAAAATATTTAGAATGTGGGCATTTTCTTGCTTTAGATAAATAATCAATATTTATCTGATTAAGACAAGACCAGAATGACAAAAATCCCACATAAACAAGTAAAGATATAATTTTTAAAAGGTTCAATATGGTTCAGTCTATAGAAAACTATAGGTGCATCACTTGTATCACAAAGTGTCCTGGATGTGTCAGAATCAAGGACGAAACAGGTGCAGGGGAGGTGAGGCACTGGAAAAGTAAAGCGATTCGTTGGTTCCTTCCTCCCAGGGTAAGTGATGCATTGGTTCAGTACGATCAGTAAAGGTAATGCCTTGATTCCCTACTGTGAGGGGAGGTGATGTGTTGGTTTCCGGACACAGGGCCTCGGTTCCTTACTGAGGGGCAAGGTCAGTGAAGAACTTGGCGTACAGGTGTGATGCGTCGCAAATACCGACAGGCTGGGTCAATGTGGTGGTGGCGAAACAGGCACTGCGACGATTTTCCAGCTGCTCTGCAGGACCTGTGTCGGAGTCAGAGCAGGTGGCACGGATGTCTGTGACACAGTGCTAGGAACTCGGCGATCTTTTAGCCGCACGACAGGTGCTGCAGCGATTCTTTGGCCACACACCAGGTCAGAACCCCCTGCAGAGTAGTTCAGGGGCTGCAGATGAAATCTTTGATTGCCCTGAGACTTTTTAGAAGGAGGCAAACACACTCAAGCCCTTAGAGAACCTTGGCAAGCAGGATACAGAAAGCAAAGTCCATGCCTTTCATCTGCCCAAGACAGAAGCAACAAGCAGTAGGCCACTACAACACAGCAACAAGCAGAGTGGTAGTTTCCCTCCTACAGCTTCTCCAGCTCTTCTTCTTGGCACAATCTCCTCTTAGTCCAGAAGTGTTCTGAAGTTATGGCGTCACAGCACCTGTGCTTATACCAGTTTCTGCCTTAGAGGTAGGCAAACTTCAAGGGAAATGCTTTGTAGTTCACAAGACTCTGCCTTTCCCTGACCTGGCTCCAGACAAACTACAACGGGGGTGGGGGTGTGAGCCAGCTTTGTGTGATGACATGCACAGCCCTAATCAGGTGTCAGTGACAACTCCTCCCACCACTCTAGCTCAGAAATACCCATCAGCCTAGTAATGGGCCATCAGGATATGCAGGGCCCACCTAAGTTCCATTTGCATGCCTGCCTAGAGTGAATGCACAAACAGCCCAACTGTCAGTCAAAACCAGATGTGGATTCCACAGGTAGGCAGAGGCACAGAATGGTCAAGTAAGAAAATGCCCACTTTCAAACACGCAATTTAAAAACCAACTTCACTAAAATATGCATTTTTAAATTGTGAGTTTAGGGACCCCAAACAATAAACTCTATATCGTCCCAATGGGAAGTTATACTTGTAAGAGGTTACAAGGCAGCTCCAATGATAACCTATGGGAGAGACAGTCCTTGCAATAAGACATTTTCACGAAATATAAAATTCCTTGGGCTGACGCCCTACTCACTGCCTGCTATGAATTGCACCTTGACTTGTCAAACTGGCGGGATCTCATTCACCAACCAGGAATTTTAAAAACCATTTTAAAGGAACAAGTAAGACTATTATCCAAGCAAGAAGATATGAGGCTAACAGAGTCCTCCAGCAGTAATATTGGGTTCTTAGCCAGCTCCTATAAGGATACATTGAGACAGCCGTATCTTTACTCAGCTCTGAACAAATCAATTTTAAAGCAAATTCTGTCAGTCAGACTTATGGTACTGGCAATAAAAGACATACATATTCACTGGAAATCTCTAGAGGCAGCCATCACTTGCAGACTGTGTCATCAGTATGAGGAATCTTTGGCTCACTTAGTTAGCATCTGACCCCAATTGAACCATGCACGCAGCACTTTGTTTTTAAAATATGGTACTCGTACTTGTCCAGATGCAATGAAACGTATTTTTAATTTGGAGATGCCCATGGAATTTGCACGCCGTCTTAAAGAACTTATAAGTAAAGGTTGAGCCATGGACCAAACGCTGATCACAGTTTCAAACTAGCGAATATATATCAAATTTTACGGTCTCTTCATTTTACACTTTGGGTAATTGTTTGATATTTGTCAAATGAAATGATACAATGTTGTTTTCATCAATGATCGAAGAAGTTACGTGAATGGACATACAACGCCCTGCCTTTTGTAACAATTGTTATTAATTGAAACAATACATTTATTCAATCCTTGCAATAGGGAATAACGAAATTGGCAGTATTTTACTATCAGGACAGATAAAACACACCAGTACATGTCCTATCTTTTAAATACACTGCACCCTGTCCATGGTGCTACCTTGGACCCACCTTAGGGGTGCCTCACATGTAGTAAAAGGGAAGATTTGGGCCTGGCAAGTGGGTGCACTTGCCAGGTCGACATGGCAGTTTAAAATTGCACTCACAGACACTTCAGTGGCAGGCCTGATACATGTTTGCATGGCTACACATGTAGGTGGCACAATCAGTGCTGCAGGCCCACTAGTAGCATTTGAATTACAGGCCAGGGCACATACAATGCACTTTACTAGGGTCTTACCAGTAAATCAAAAATGCCAGCCATGTATAACCAATCACAATCCCAATTTACACAGGAAGCACTTTAGCACTGGTCAGCAGTGTCCAGAGTCCTAAAGCCATCAAAAACCGGTCGGAAAAAATAGGAGGAAGAAGGCAAAATGTTTCTTGATAACCCTGCACAAACGGCAAGGTCCAACAGACATCATGGGCGGAGACAACTCCCCCAGATGTAGAACAACAACTGTGATAGCTAGAGTATGCATACCTTGCTCTGTATCTTCTATCTGCATGCATGTTTTGAGATTACATATGCTTCTTAGATCCTTCGCTTGTAATGCTCACAGAATGAGAAATGCTCTTCTCCATCAGATAAATAATGTAAACTTTTTAGAGTTTCTGATTCATTCTCAAGAACATGCTTCTTGGAAAACACGGAACCTGGAAATCTAACTAGTAACTTATGAGCGCTTTCCTAAGAAGTCCTATTCCGCTCTTTGTTTTTGTTACTCCCTGGTGTTCCCAGTCTCCTGACATTCTACTCTTAGTCTTTGGTCTAAATATAATAAGGATTGCATGGGCACTCGGGCTGCATGGTGAACGAGTGTGCTTCATTTCTGTGCCTCCTTAATGGTAAATATATTGAATCACTGCTTTTTTCACTTTGCATCACATGATTGCTGTTGGACCCGGCCCTTCTGGCAGGTTCACCTCCGAAACTTTTTGCTTTTTGTTGGTGACTTGGTGTGGTGATTTTCGGTCTCTGCGCACTTTACCGCTGTGTCCCAGGGTAAAGTGCGTGCGTGTTGTGAGGTTGACCTGCCCTCCCATAGGAATGCATGGGGGAATGTATGTGTCCTGGTAGTTCCTGATGCGTGGGGTGTGCAGGCCCGAGTTTGGTATGTGCGGACTCGTGTGATTGAATGCTGCGCGATGATGTGTGCGGCGTGCATGTACCTAGTGTGGAAGTGCCACTTCTAGAAGTGGGCACTTCAGTGTGCAGTATGAAATGTGTGGCTTGTCTGGCGATTGGCTGGTGGAGGTCGCGTGACGGACTAGGGAAATCCCCAGAGTCAGGAGGAGTCACCCAGTGGTGAATGGGAGTTTAGCATACTGATGGCTGGGGAGGAGTATACCTGGGTCCTGAATAGGACAGGGCTTTCCCCACACACTGCTGGCTCCGGCCCCTGTGGTGCGTCTGATGACCCTGGCCTGCCAGTGAATAGGGAGAGGGGCTGAGCAAAACAAAGTGCTCAGGAACCTGTTGGAACTGGTTCGCCCCTTCCCTGCACCTTGAAGACAAAGAATTTACTGTATAAAAAGGGGCTGTGTCCCCTTACATTTGGTGTTCTCTTGCAGGATCATCTGGAGGGGGCCTGCTGCTGCTGGGCGCCAGGAGAGACCGCCACTGGGGACTGCCTCCCTGCTGGAGGGCCCTGTGTGCTGGCTCTGGGCCCAGCCTTTGCCCCCCCTGTTCTTGGAGGACTTTCTGCTGGACCTTTTTGACTTGCAGCGGCTGGGAGCGCTTTATGGGCTTTAGAGCGCTGTTTTCCTGGACTTGCTATATCTAAGCGCCTGGGAGCGCTTTTATGGGCTTTGTAGCGCTGTGAGCGCTGTCTGACTTTATAGCGCTGTGTGCGCTTTGATTTCGTTGGCGGGTGCCCACCCCGCTTATTCGTTTTGCTTGCGAGGGAGCCTACCCCTCTGACGGCCGAGAATCACCGCTGCAGCCCGGACCGGAAGTCAGGCGGGCCGGGGGCGGGCCTCCGGGACACCCGGTACAGAGAATAGGAGGGCGGGAGCCTACCCCGCCTCCTACGAAGTGTCGCGGCTGCTCAGGGCCCCGGAGCAGGCAGGAGCCTACCCTGCGCCCCGGGGAGCTCGGCCCAAGAGAGGAGTGCGGGAGGAGCTGGTGCGGAGGGGGCGCGAGGCACATTGTCGGTGCCTGCCCCTCCGCGTTAAGAGGAAGCCTTCCCCCCCCCCCCCCCCCCCATGGAGCGGAGAGAGAAGACGACGCGGGAGTCCCCAGAGGCGGCCCGGTAAGTGCAAAGGGCTGGGGGACTCCGCGCATGTGCTGGGGGTGCGAGGAGCCGTGCTCACGAGCCCCGTGAGGCTCCAACGACGGGGGTAAATTGAGTTTCGAGGGTCCCAGAGAGGGGGGGCCCCCACCTATCCCTGCCGGTACTTGAGCTGCCCCGCTTGCCAGAGGGCCGCTCCAACGTTGGGGGCGCATTGGTTGTGCAGAGCCGGTTGAGGCTCTAGGGGACATTCTTTTAGCTAGAGCCCAGAGAGGCTCCCCACGAGAGCGACAGATTGGTGTTCGCAGGGCACAGTGTTGCCCACGCTCAGTTCAACAGCTGCCCAGCACTTAGTGGGCAGCTGCAACGTTTAGGTGGGGATCCTCACGCTTTTGGCTGGCGCAGCGGGCGCAGCCTGACCGACACAGAGCGTCCTAGCCTGGACAAGGCCAGTTGGCCTAGGGACTGCCACAGGTGGTGGCTCATGTGAGTTTCACGCTAATGTTCCTACCTGCACCTCTGAATGTATTGTTGATGCATCATGTGTTTCCTTTTATGACACCGCTGAATGTAGTTTCTGCATCATGTGTTTTCTTTCAGAGCACCGCTGAATGTTTTATGCATCATGTTTTTACCTGCCCGGCACCTCTGAATGAGTTTATGCGTCATGTGCCATGATCTGCACCTCTGAATGTTTTATGCATCATGTGTAATGTGTGTTTTCCCCTACAGGTATTGTGATACTTAGGTGGTTGTGTTCCCCTGGTACCGGTGGTACTAGGGAGGTTCTGAGTCCCTGCGTGATAGTCTCCTAAGGTGGTTAGGGTTGCGTAGGTGGTACTTTCTTGTTACCAGTAAGTACTGGTTGTGTGCTATACATGTTATTTTTGTGCTACAGTAATTTTATATTTGGTGCTAAGTGCTAAATATCTAAAAGTGCTAATTCTTGACAGTGGTCCATGTGGACCTGTCCCCTGTACATATAATCCCTTGTAAATTCTGCCCGTGCCTGTTGGCACCTTGTAAAGTGTGTGTTTTTTATCTAATGTGTTGTGTATAATACAAAGGCTATTTTTATAGAATACCTTGTGTGGAGTTTCCTTTGTGGTGGGCCTTGGGTGTTGTTGCTGGGTGCGCGCGCAAACGCTTTACACATCGCCTCAGAGATAAGCCTGACTGCTCGTGCCAAGCTACCAAGGGGGTGAGCAGGGGTTATCTTTGGCGTGTAACTTCCTTGCCCTGACTAGAGTGGTGGTTTCTGCCTGACTTTGGCGCAAGCCTTAGCCAACCAGAAATCCCCATTTCTAACAATTGCCCTCACAAATCACTAGCACATTACCCTTCCCTATATATTATCATTCTGTCTATGTGGATGTTTATTGTCTATAGCTACATCAGAAAGACAAAACCAAAACGATAAAAATTCACACTACAGTACTTATAAATCTTCAGTTATCAAAATAACCAGGTAAAACAATTCCTAGATGTTCATTGCTTCGTCCGGGGCTATCACGGCGTTGTGAGCAAACAAATCCAAAGAGTTCTGGCTCACCGCGGCATCGCGGGCCAGCTGCGGTTTCGGGCAGACCCGCAAACAGTACATTTCATAAATGCAGGGCATCGATGACCTCTCGTTGAGCTTCCGAACACACGGTGTCCGCAGGCATCGGTTCCGGAGGTCGATGAAGGAGTCGTCAGGGCCCTCGAAGTCATACGCGTTGCAGATCGAACTCCTCTTTGTTGTAGTCAGGAGCACTGGTGTCGGCAGGCATCGGGTGCTGCGGTGCGAAGTGCAGCGGTGCGGCGTGCGGTGCCCTCGGGTCCCGGTGTGAGCAGCGGCTTGGTGGCAGCATCAGATAGCGTCGTCGATAAAACCAGGGTCGCAGTGTGAGATGAAGGTGATGCTCGTCACGGTGCTGCAAGCAGTGGCGTCGTCATTGCTGGAGCACTGTCGTCGGCTGACGAACTAGAGTCGATGGCACCGGCGTCGGTTTGCCAAGGTTGTGGTGTGGGATGAGGGCGGTGCGTTGTGTAACTATATGAGCGGTGCCCTCGAACCACGGTGCAAGCAGCGGCGTCGATTCCGGCGTAGAGCGGCATCGTCAGGGATACCAAGGTGTTGTCATGAAGCGAGGTGATGTGGAGCTCACAGGTCACGGTGCGAGCAGTGGCTCGGTGGTGGCGTCAGCAGGCGTCGTCGATGAGACCAGGGTCGTGGGGCAGCATCACAGTGCGGCGGCGCGGCGGTGGCCTCTGCGGTGCCCTCAGGACACAGAGTCAGCAGCGGCGTCATAGACGGTGTTGAGCTTGAAGTCTTTGCTGTTCCTGAGTCTTCTTGAACAGGGGGCATGCTCTACTTCAAGCCCTTGGAGAAACTCACAAAAGTAGTTTGCAGAAAGTTCAGGCAGTCCAGTCCTTTTACAGCCCAAGACAGAAGCAGCCACCGCAGGCCAACACAGCAAAGTGGTAGTTCCTCCTCACAGCTTCTCCAGCTCTCCTTCTTGGCAGTCTTCTTGATCCCAAGAGTGTTCTGAAATCTTGGGGTCTGGGCCCCAATATTTATACTAGCAAATCCTTTGTCCTGGCAGAGGGTCCCGTACCTAGTTCAAACCAGTTCTGGGTGCATTCTGCCAGCATGCACCTTCTTCCTTTGTCAGTGTGGGCCAGGGTCCTCAGATGCACCACAGGAGGTGGCGCCAGCATTGTGTAAGGCAGGCACAGCCCTATTCAGACCCAGGTGCTACTCCTCCCACCCATCTACATGCAGACAGGTCTATTCAGGCCTGTGCTGACTCACCCTGTCTCCTGGAGTCTCCCCCAGCCCCTGTCACTCAGAAACCAGACAGACAATACACAACCAAGCAGAGGCAGGCTGGATGGTTAAGCAAGAAAATACCTACTTTCTAAAAGTGGTATTTTCAAACACAGAATGTTAAAACCAACTTCACTAAAAGTTGTATTTTATCATTCTGAGTTCAGGCATACTAAACTCGAATTTCTACCATGTTCCCTGGGTCAGTTAGGATTTTAAGATGTTATGAGCAAACTGCCCCTTCTGGCCTACGGGAATAGGTAGCCTTGCAATAGTGAAAAACGAAATTGGCTGTAATTCACTATCAGGACATGCCACACACACCAGAGCATGTCATGCCTTTCACATACAATGCACCCTGCCCGCAGGGGTACCTTGGGCCTACCTTTTGGGGACTAACATGTAGAAAAGGGAAGGTTTAGGGACTGGCAAGTGGGCGCACTTACCAAGTCGACATGGCAGTCCCAGACTGCACACAGGCTCTGCAATGACAGGCCAGAGTTACACTTTTCGGGCTGTTTGCGTGGGTGGCACAATCCAGTGCTGCAGCCCACCAACAGCATTTGATTTATGGGCCCTGGCACGCGCAGTGCACTTTACTAGGGACTGACACATAAATCAAATAGGCCAATCGTGGAAACACCAATCCATAACACATTTTACCACAGGAGTACTTGCACTTTACCACTGATCAGCAGTGAGAAAAGTGCACAGAATCATTACACCAGCAAAATCAGAGTCAAAACCGGGAGGTCAGAAAGCAAAAAACTCAGGGGAAACATGCCAAAAGATGGCAAGTCTAACATGGGCACTACATCATGATGTTGTAAAGGTCCACAACTCCTGCCACCACCTCTAACACAGGAAGACCCATCAGCCTGGTGATGGATCATCATGATATGCAGGGCACACCTCAGCTCCCTTTGTGTGTGACTGGCTAGAGTGAATTCACAAAGCCCAACTGTCATCCTACCAACATGTGTATTCTAGGGACAGGCAGAGGGACAGAATGGTTAAGAAAGAAAATGGCAACTTTCTAAAACTGGCAACTTGCTATATAAATTCCATATTACATAAATATATTCATACAGACATAGATCTTGTATAAATAAGGCATTTTCCAAAATAAAACATTATTCCTGGTTCATATGATTTTAGATCAAGATGACCTATTACTGTTTACAGGGATATATCCTAAAGGTCAGTATTGTTGCGACCTGGTTTCTCTACCTGAAACAACGGTGGAAACATTCTGTAATTCTCAGTTCTAGTGCGCCGTTTCTCCTCTAAATAAAATGACTGCGGGTATCTAATAGCTGTCATTGCTATTGTGGCCTTGTTTTCGTATTTTTGTATTTAAAACACCAGAATATATATCTAGTGACTGTCAGAGATACAGTAATCTTGTTTCTGGATATAAAACCAAGGGCTAGCATGCAGTATGTTATCTCTATACAATAGTTTTGCAGATCTGTGCTGATTGTTGTATCATTACCATTTCATGCTTTGCAAAGCCTGCCTTGTTGTTCAAATTAGTATTGTAATATATTTGTGTAAGATGTTTTAAGTCTAAAACCTCTGTTGATAATGATGACATTAGTGGTCATATCTGATGTCACCAGTGACTTCAGGGATAGAGTAATTTGTGATGTCATACGCGAGAGCGTGGCTAGCCATCTGGGGGAGCATTTATAGTGTGATTCTCTTTAACTGACACATTTCAGTGGTTTAAAGGTTGGATTGTAACCATTTGGTTAGCCAAAGGATCCATGAAAAGTTTACTACTAAAGAAGCCCTTTGGGATGGAAAGAGGTTTGGTGACTGTTTCCAAATTTCCTCATTTGTACCCATTGATAAGAAGGATTCTCTATTACTTATATATATGAAATTGTTCAGATCACCATTCTAATCCTCATTATTTATCAACCTGCATGGCACTGTGTTTTTTTAGCAAGAACTTATTTCATCTCACTCACTGCCTGCATCAGATTTACTAGCTCTTGGAGAACTAAATGTTTGGTTGAATGAACTCAACCAAACCTACTGGTGTGACCTATATTACAAATAAGAGATACTGTGGTCTGGTGCCAGTAGACAATATCAAATATGTCTTTAAAGATAACTCTTTGGGCATAATTATTTCCGCTGGCTTAAGGATTCACAATAATGTCCAAAACCCAGTAGGGTAGTCGGATCACTTCCTGAACTATGTTTTGATTGTTATTGCTATTCAACCACTTTTTGGGGCATTTCAAGGAAGATTGTATAGACAGGGAAACATATTGGCTTTGGACATGCGGTTAGCCCCAATCGCCTTTCAAAAGCTATACTCCTGTACATCAGACGCTGAAACGTTTTCCAAATTTCATGACTTTATATTTAAATCTTACATTTCTATTCCTCCAAATTTGTGTAAGTTAGATCATCTTATTCAGCTATTAATAATTCCACCCTAGCAAACCTAAAATGGAGATACAGGGAACTAGACACTAAATGAAGGAACTCCAAGTCAGTGGCTGATGGTTTCAGCTTAAAGACTCCCTTCTTCAGACATAAAATGCAACGTTCATCGAATAAAAATGTTTATCAGTCTAAAGGCTGAGAATTCAGTGATTCACTCACTGTATAACTACTCTTCTTGTCTGACTCCACATGCAGGACCTTCTGTTGAACAGACAGAAGTGTATTAAGAAGTCTGCAATATTTAAGGGTCCTATTGCAGGTTCAAAGTCACAACCCTCTTCACTTTACTGTAACCATCAAACACACTACTAATGTTTTTATTTCTTAGATATAGAGAAATCTGGTGTTGTGAGGATGAATAGAAGGCTAAGTCCCACTTGCCTTGATGTGATTCCTTCTAAACAAAAGGGTCAAAGTCTAAGATGATCGCTCGGTCATTGAGGCCTGGATTTCTCCCTGAGAGTCTAGAGGACTCTGAGCTAGTGTCTCTTATTAAGAAGCTAGCTTTAGATCTTGACCTTCTTTAAAATTATTGTTGGATTGCAGGGTTTACTTGGTTATCTAAACCAAGGCATGAATGGAAGCCAAACAAGTACTCTTGGACAGTCATCAATCCAGCTTCTATTTGCAGCCTGGGATAGAGACTTTTCTTGTTTCCCTTTTGGGTAATATTGCTGTTGCAGGACTTGAGGGAAGATTTTCCCTCTGCATTTTACCTTATCTAGCCACTGCATTTCACACTGTGAAGTTCTGGTTTGCTGGTTTGTCTCTTAAGGTCCCGGATTCCTGATATCAGATCCACCATTAAAATAGTTCTGATTATTTCTGGTGATAGGAATTAATGTTTGAAGCTAGGCAATGTTTACTCCTTACATACACCTGTGAAATGTGGGGTCACTCCGGAGGCCTCTTTCTTAACTCCTTTTTAATATATTTATCAATACACTTTTTAGGATATTGAGAACCCGAAGACTACTATTTAGTTCATATGCCAAAGACTTGCAGTTTGACTATGGCTCCTAACGTGAATATTGTGTGATGAGCTATGGGTTGGGTGAGGTAGCAACCTAGAAGAGACATATTGGCCGCAAACCAAATAGGTATAACACCAAGGTTTTGCTAGTATCATGCCAACTTTTGTCAAGACAAAAAGCCTTCCAACTCTCACTGTATCCTATTTCATTCTCTAATAAAGCATGTAATTTATAGGGTTATTTGAGATGCTAAAATTGGTTTAGATTCAGGTATAGACTTGGTTTTGGTCAAGACGCTTTTCGCCAACTCTGCTAGCAGAGACCAGCATATATTAACTTGGAACACCACCAAAGAGTGGAGGTCTACCTCAACAATTTCAAATTAGATTATGCTAATGTTCTGTTTGGAGTGCTGCCAATGTATCAAATGGATCGGGTTCAACACATATAGAATGCTGCAGAATGCTTGATTCTAAAGAATATGACACGTTATTTCGCATGCCATAACTTCGCATGCCATTACTACGTGGTTATTACTTACCGATAACCTTTACTACGCAAGTTTTTAGTTCGCATAGCATTACATTGAAAGTGTTCATGTATACGAAGTAAAAACTTGATTAGTAATAAAAATGGTATGCGGAATAACGTGTCATATTAAAAAAAGACATTTAACCCCTTTTTTAAAATGTTTAAAACACAACACTACTTTAAATAATAAATAGAAATACACTACCCTACACATCTAACAATGGAAAACACTACCAAAACACTCAAACACTACACTACCCTACACTACTGAAACGCCACTACACTATCCTTAACCCTAAATCACTACCCCCTGCACGAACATACACATTCCCCCACTCCGGTCCCTACACTCATTCACTACCCATCACAACCCCCGACACTACACTAAACACTAAAACATTAACCTACACTACACTAACACCACAACACTACCCTAAACCCTAAAACACTACCCCCAGCATGACCCTGCCCCTAGTCCCAGTCCTGTCCCTACTCCAAAACACTACCCTGCAGGACCCCCAACACTACCCTAAACCCTACAACAGTATCCTACAGTACACTAACACCACAACACTACCCTAACCCCTAAAACACTACCCCCTGCACAACACTGCCCCTAGCCCCAATCCTGTCCCTACTCCTAAACACTACCCTGCACAACCCCCCGACACTATGCTTAATCCTTAAACACTAAACTACACTAACACAACAACACTAACCTAAACCCTAAAACACTACCCCCAGCACGACACTACCCCTACCCCAGTCCTGTCCATACTCCCAAACACTACCCCACACGACATCCCAACACTACCCTAAACACTAAAACACTACCCTACACTACACAAACTCCACACTACCCTAAACCCTAAAACTGTACCCCCAGCACGACACTGCCCCTACCCCCAGTCCAGTCCCTACACTACCCTTCACTACACAAAACACTACCCTTCACGACCCCCTACACTACCGTAAACACAAATACACTACAATACACTACACAAACAAAAATACACTTCCCTAAAACAACGCCCCCGGCTTACCTCTCCTGACGTCACGTGATAACAGTGGAAACAAATGTAGGAAATTACTTCACGGCAGTTAGTGCGATACGTACAACGCATACATTGTAACAACGCGCATAGTAATGGCTACACGTTGTTACAACGCATGCGTTGTAACGCTTGCGTAGTAACGGTATGCGCACTAACAGCCGCGAAGTAATGGCTCTTCACCGATTCTAAATGTTAACACATTGGACAGCATTCCCATAAGCATTTCTCTGGACTAAATCACGATCACCAAGAGTATGACAATCAAACCTTTTTATCTAATGTACAGGTTTGCTCATTGCCTAACTCTCTTTATCTCAGGGAAAAGACTGCGCACCATTGCTCATTCTGAAATACAATAATAATGGCTTCTTCAAGTTTAAGAGAGATTTATTGAAACCATGAAAAGGATACATTCATGAACATACATCAGAGTACCACATTGTGAAAAAAAAGAAAAAAAAGCAGAATCAATAAATATAAACTAAGGAGAGGGGAAGGAAGGAGGAGGACTGGAATACAAATGAGATAACAATGCATAAAAGCCTTTAAGAATCGAAGAGCATGTAGTTTTAATCAAACAGTAATAATGTAATAAGAGAAAACCTTGCAAGAAAAAATTCTATCAGGGGGGTTTTAGTACCTCTTGGGTGGCAGGTGAGATTGTAGAAGGTAGTGTGGCGGAGTCATCTAAAAACTGGGCAATCGACTTCCAAAGTTCTTGCAGTTTCATATCAAGAGATATAGGGTGCTTATAAGCAGGTGCCAATCTATGATTGTAACAGACTGGATACCACCATGCTTTTGACAACAACTGTTTAGATTCCTTCCAGTGCTTAGTGATTTGTTGATAAGAAACTGCCAATGAAAGATCAACAATTTGAGCATTAATAGAAACATGGGCCCACACATTAGAAACACTTGCTAAGAAAATATTTAAAATAGAGTAGGGGATACTGAAACAAAATATGGAATTAAATTTGATCCCAAACTTGGTGCCAGAAAATAGAAAAACAGGGACAAGTGAAGATTAACCCTTCGCCGCGCGGCAAATTCCACCGCGGTGCGAGGGGGGGCGGGGCTGGGCGTGGCTTTCAGGTACCCAGGACGGCTGCCGGCCGTCATAAATCACGGTGGGCGTGTGTTCATGACAGCCGGGAGCCGTCCAAACTCCGCCCACCAATTAATTTGCCCGCACAGGCGGGGAATTAGCCGCGCGTGGGCGAAGCGGCAACGGTCGGACTGCTCCCGGCTGTCATGAGCACACGACTACCGGCCGGGAGCCGTCCTGAGCATCCATGAGGTTAAATGTTTGAGGTCAGCAGATTGTGCAGAGCATGTCCAGCATGTATCTGGATGAATCTTATGTAGAAGAAGAAGCGTTATAAGAAGTCTATTGTAAACAAAGAGTGTTTGTGTAGTATTAGCAGCACAAGAGGATTTCCTGATCTTGAGTCAAATCTGTTTACATGTAGAGATAGACTAAGGTGGCAATTACGATCCAGTAAAAAATTTCCCCGTACGACTCATATCCGGTCTTTTTACCGTACGAATCGTACAAGTGCCGTACAAACTGGCAATCACGATTGGCATGGTCAAAAGTCCATACGAACCGCCTTGGGAATTATTCCCCACACGTCCTCGGGTCGGAAAATGTGTCCGACACGTCCTCGGACGATTTACCATACAAAGGTGAAATGTGAAGTCCGACCGAGGAATCACGATCCAACCCGTGCGTCCGATCTCACAACCGTATGGTAAAAACACCATCCGGACCGAACTCCCATTGCAACCATGGAGACATGTGCCCGCATACGCGCCCAACACTCCCCCCAGCACCCATACGTTCGAGTCGTACTCCCCGTGAATGTACACCCCCCCCTGTATGTACACCCGTGTACGTGTCGAACCCCCACCCGTGTATGTACACCCCTGTACGTTCGAGTCCTACCCCCACCCGTGTACGTGTCGTACCACCGTGTATGTACACCCCTGTACGTTCGAGTCGTACCCCCACCCCTGTACGTGTCGTACCACCGTGTATGTACACCACAGTACGTTCGAGTCCTACCCCCACCCGTGTACGTGTCGTACCACCGTGTATGTACACCCCTGTACGTTCGAGTCGTACCCACACCCCTGTACGTGTCGTACCACCGTGTATGTACACCCCAGTACGTTCGAGTCCTACCCCCACCCGTGTATGTGTCGTACCACCGTGTATGTACACCCCTGTACGTTCGAGTCGTACCCCCACCCCTGTACGTGTCGTACCACCGTGTATGTACACCCCAGTACGTTCGAGTCCTACCCCCACCCGTGTATGTGTCGTACCACCGTGTATGTACACCCCTGTACGTTCGAGTCGTACCCACACCCCTGTACGTGTCGTACCACCGTGTATGTACACCCCAGTACGTTCGAGTCCTACCCCCACCCGTGTACATGTCGTACCACCGTGTATGTACACTGCTGTACGTTCGAGTTGTACCCCCACCCCTGTACGTGTCGTACCACCGTGTATGTACACCCCAGTACGTTCGAGTCCTACCCCCACCCGTGTACATGTCGTACCACCGTGTATGTACACCCCAGTACGTTCGAGTCCTACCCCCACCCGTGTACGTGTCGTACCACCGTGTATGTACACCCCTGTACGTTCGAGTCGTACCCCCACCCCTGTACGTGTCGTACCACCGTGTATGTACACCCCAGTACGTTCGAGTCATACCCCCACCCGTGTACGTGTCGTACCACCGTGTATGTACACCCCTGTACGTTCGAGTCGTACCCACACCCCTGTACGTGTCGTACCACCGTGTATGTACACCCCAGTACGTTCGAGTCCTACCCCCACCCGTGTACGTGTCGTACCACCGTGTATGTATACCCCAGTACGTTCGAGTCCTACCCCCACCCGTGTACGTGTCGTACCACCGTGTATGTACACCCCTGTACGTTCGAGTCGTACCCCCACCCCTGTACGTGTCGTACCACCGTGTATGTACACCCCTGTACGTTCGAGTCCTACCCCCACCCGTGTACGTGTCGTACCACCGTGTATGTACACCCCTGTACGTGTCGTACCACCGTGTATGTACACCCCTGTACGTGTCATACCACCGTGTATGTACACCCCTGTACGTGTCTGTTAGACGGACCGGGAGGGTCGGCCGAGGAAAAGGGGAGAGGTCTCCGGGGAGAGCCGTCTCCAGTGATCGTACAGATGAGTAACTTCCCCCCCACAGATACACACCACACAAGGATAGGATTTAACGTTCTTTATAGGCGATTTCTTAAGGTACGATGAAATGGTACAAGGAGGTCTGGACTCAGGGGTCCCCTCGATTCCAGTCTCTTGGTTTGGGAAAGGGGGTAGCGGGACAGTCTGGTTACCAATCTGGTAGCTGAGATGGTATGGTGGATAGCTCACAATCCTCGAGCTCGGTGTTCTAGCTTGGACGGGCCGCGGCAGCGCCAGCAGGTCCCGGTGAAGGTGGTCGTTACACGGTCCGCGGCAGCGCCAGCAGGTCCCGATGAAGGTGGTCGTTACACGGTCCGCGGCAGCGCCAGCAGGTCCCGACGAAGGTGGTCATTACACGGTCCGCGGCAGCGCCAGCA
Organism: Triturus cristatus; assembly: GCF_964204655.1. Classification (NCBI taxonomy): domain Eukaryota; kingdom Metazoa; phylum Chordata; class Amphibia; order Caudata; family Salamandridae; genus Triturus; species Triturus cristatus. Next base: position 301,141,925 of record NC_140581.1, read on the forward strand.
GGTCCCGACGAAGGTGGTCATTACACGGTCCGCGGCAGCGCCAGCAGGTCCCGACGAAGGTGGTCGTTACAACGGTCCGCGGCAGCGCCAGCAGGTCCCGACGAGGATGGATGATGCAGAAGGCCGCGGCAGCGCCAGCAGGCAGGACGATGATTCACAAGGCAGGGCTACGGCAGCGCCGGTAGTCCGTCAAGGCTGAGTTCTTCTCGGTGTCTCTCGACTCCGGGATACAACTGCCTTCCTGCTCTGGAGCTGCCCTAGTTATAGGTCTGGCGCCCTTTGATGTCCGGACCCTCGCACTTGGAGGTCGGGGGGTCCGGGATGAGGGAGTCCAGACACCCAGCAGGGGATGGAGCCAGCGCCCGGGGGAGCTGGAGGGCGATCGGCATCTGGCGGGGGAGAGCCATCGACACTTCTTTCTCCCATTGACCTGCCAAGTGGTCCGTTCACCTCCTGGGTGGATGGTGGTGCCGGCCTGTCGGGGCCGGGCCAGGCCCAGGGTTAGGGTCGAGCTGAGGCCACGCGGCCTCGTGGCGCAGTGTCCAAGATGGCGGCTGATCCGGCCGGGGGAGCCGGTAGTGGTTCGGCCCCATGATACATGGATGTCCGGGGGCAGGAGTTCCGTCGGGAGACGGGGTGCGGGTTGCTCTTGTGGGTAACACCTAGGAGTCCGGGGCTTGGGCCGTGTCATGCGGGGAGGGAGCGAGCCCTTCATGTGGCCTGTCCAACATGCGTCCCCCCCAGCTGAAGGCGGGGAGAGTCACCCATCCTCTTGGGGACTCTCCTCGTCGAGGCGGAAAAAGCGTGACAGGCCATCTGCGTTGGCGTGGTCTTGGCCCGGTCGATGTTCCACAGTGAAGTCCATCCCCTGTAGGGAGATGGACCAGCGCAATAGTTTTGGGTTTTCCCCCCGCATCTGCATTAGCCACTGCAGGGGTCGATGATCGGTTTGCACCCGGAAGTGGGTACCGAAGAGATAGGGCCGGAGCTTTTTGAGGGCCCACACCACTGCCAAGGCCTCCCTCTCGATTGTGCTCCAGCGCTGTTCTCGGGCCAGGAGGCGTCTGCTGATGAAGGCCACCGGCTGGTCAAGACCCTCGGGGTTCAGCTGGGAGAGAACCGCCCCGATGCCGTGGTCGGAGGCGTCCGTTTGCACAATGAATTCCCGACTGTAATCGGGGGCCAGGAGCACAGGGGCGGTGCACAGGGCGGCTTTCAGCTTCTCGAAGGCCGCTTGACAGTCGGGGGTCCAGTTAATCTTCTTCGGTTGGTTTTTGGACGTGAGACCCGTGAGGGGCCCCACAAGGCTGCCATAGTCCCTCACGAACCGCCGGTAGTAGCCGGTGAGTCCCAAGAAGGCTCGGACCTCGGTCTGCGTGACTGGGGGTTGCCAGGACTGGATGGCAGCGATTTTGAGTTGCAGAGGGGCCACCAGACCGCTTCCCACCTGGTGTCCGAGGTAGGTCACGGATCCCTGACCAATTTGGCACTTGCCGGCCTTGATTGTGAGGCCGGCCCGCTGGAGGGCTTGCAGGACCTCTCGGAGGTGGTGGAGGTGGTCGGACCAGTGGTGGCTGTACACAGCGATATCGTCCAGGTAGGCGGCGCTGAACTCTTCGAGCCCCGCCAAGACCTGGTTCACTAGTCGCTGAAAAGTAGCTGGGGCATTCTTCATGCCGCAGGGCATGACCTTGAAGTGGTAGTGGCCATCGGGGGTAGAAAAGGCGGACCGTTCTTGGGCTCGGGGTGTGAGACCGATCTGCCAGTAGCCCGCTGTCAGGTCGAAGATGCTGAGGTAGCGGGCAACCCCCATGCGGTCGATCAATTCATCCGCTCGGGGGATGGGATGAGCGTCGGTCCTGGTGACAGCATTCAAGCCCCGATAGTCGACGCAGAATCGGAGTTCAGGAGTGGTGCCGGGGGCAGCGGCTTTGGGGACCAGCACGACCAGGCTGGCCCAGGGGCTGTCCGAGGGCTCGATGACCCCGAGCGTGAGCATCTTGGACACTTCCTCTTGGATGCAGGCCCGCACCCGATCTGGTACGCGGTATGCCCGGTGTCTGATAGGGGGACTGTCCCCCGTGTCCACGTCGTGCAAGCACCAGGGGGTGACCCCTGGGGTGAGGGAAAACAGAGTAGCAAACTGCAGCAGGAGGTCCCGGCAGCCTTGGCGTTGCTCTGGGGTGAGGGCATCGGAGAGCCGGACCCCGTCCACGGAACCGTCTTTCTCCTGAGTCTTCAGGAGATCAGGGAGAGGCTCGGAGTCTTCTTCCGCCCCACTGTCTGTAGCCATCAGGAGGCTGAGTTCCGAGCGCACAAAGTGGGGTTTGAGTCTGTTGGTGTGGAGGACCCGGAGGGGGTTCCGGGGAGACTCCATATCGATGAGATAGGTGACGGGGCTCTTGCGTTCGACCACTTTGAAGGGCCCCGTCCACTTGTCCTGCATGGCACATGGTTCGGTGGGGGACATCACCCACACTTGTTGACCAGGTTCGAATTCGACGGAGGAGGCATTTTGATCGTACCATTTTTTAATGTCCTCCTGACTGGCCTCAAGATTCGCTTTTGCCATTTCCCTGAATCGCCGGGTCTGATTGCGTAGTGCCAGGAGGTACTTGAAGACGTCTGGAGGGGTCTTTAGGGGGGCCATCTCCCAACCTTCTTTGACTAGGCTGAGGGGCCCTCGCACAGGGTGCCCGTACAACAGTTCGAAGGGGCTAAAACCGAGGGACTTCTGGGGAACTTCTCGATAGGCGAAGAGGAGGCACGGAAGTAGTACATCCCACTGGCGACGGAGGGGCTCTTCCAATCCCCCAATCATTCCCTTGAGCGTGCGGTTGAATCGCTCAACTAGTCCGTTTCCTTGAGGATGATAGGGGGTCGTGAATCGGTAGGTGACCCCGCACTGTTGCCAGAGGGACTTCATATATTTCGAGATAAAGTTTGTGCCTCGGTCGCTGACGACTTCTCGGGGGAAGCCCACCCGGGAGAAGATCCCCATTAAGGCCCGGCCGACCACCGGAGCTGTTACAGTTCGCAGGGGCACAGCCTCGGGGTAGCGGGTGGCGTGGTCCACCAGTACCAGGATGAACCGATGTCCTTGTGCTGTGCGGGGGTCCAGGGGCCCCACAATGTCTATTCCCACCCTCTCGAACGGGGTGGTGACAACTGGGAAGGGTTGCAGAGGTGCTTTGAGCTTGCGGCCGCTCTTCCCGCTGGCCTGGCACGTGGGGCAGGACCGGCAGTGGTTGAGGACGTCGTTTCGCATCCTCGGCCAGAAAAAGTGGGTCACCAGGCGACTGTAGGTTTTGTCCTGGCCCAGGTGTCCCGCCAGAGGGACATCGTGGGCCAAATTTAGCAGGAAGTCTCTGAAATGGAGGGGCACCACCAGCACTCGACTGGCCCCTAACTCCGCGATTCTCTGTTCACTGTATAACAGGTCGTTATCCCAATAGACCCAATGGGCTCCGGTGGAGTCCCCCGCGCTCTGGGCGATGGCTTGCTGGCGGAGTCCCTCGAGGGAGGGACAGGTCTTCTGCTCCTGGCGGAACTGTTCCTGGGTGGGCCCCCCTTCTTGACGCCACTGAGCCAGGCCGGGAAGGTCCTGGGGCGGGGCGACCCCTTCGGGGGTTTGCTCTGGGGGGTCGGTATGGTCGGTGTCCTCTACTGGAGCGATCGGGGGAGGAGGTGCAGGCCATTCTGGTTCTTCTGGTCGGGGGATGGCACGGGCGGCCATGGACCGGGTGGTTACGCACGCCCAGTCCGGGAGGCCCAGCATCCCCAGGTGCTCTCTTCTTTCGACGGCGGCCCACGGGGAACTCTCAAGATCATTCCCCAGGAGACAGTCCACGGGGGCATCATCCCGGACCGTCACCTTCAACATGCCGGAGACCCCTCCCCATTTGAAGGGGACGCAGGCCATCCGACATAGACTCTCGGAATTGTCGGCTGAGCGGACGGGGCAGAGAATGTTCGGCAGGATCTGCTCTGGTTTTACCAGGTGACAGCGGACGGCCGTCACACTGGCCCCTGTGTCACGTAGGGCTTCGGCCCGGCGCCCATTAATGTTTACCCACTGGCTATATTTTCTGGTGTTGGCGGGTAGGGGGGCCCGCGGGACCATGTCTTTTCCCCCTAGGCACGCTAGAACCATGGTGGCCGGTTCCCACTCTTGTTGTGCCTGCTCGTATTCTTCTTGTTCTTCGGAGATTTGTTCTCCCCCCAGGGTGGCGGCAGCTACCTGGCGGGGTTTTGGAGTTTGGTTCTGTGGACAGTTCGGGTCATTAGCGTAGTGGCCGACTCGCTGGCATCGGTGACACGTGACGTTGGCTCGGAACCCCGGGCGCATCGGGGGGTTGCCCCGGCTGGCCGGGGGCGGGGTGCTGGCAGCGGGAGCGGCCGGGACGGTGTCTCTCCCTCGCCCCTGGCCTCCTCCTCCTCCTCGGGGACGGTGCTGACCTTGGTTGTTCCGGTTCTGCTCGTGTGGCCCTCTCTGGCCCACTCGGGTGCTTTCCCACCGGTCAGCTTTGGCGGCGAGTTGCCGTGGGTCAGTCAATTTACTGTCGAGGAGGTGCTGCCTGAGCTCGACGAAGCAGTTGTTAGACAGGTGCTCCCACACCATGAGATTAAAAAGTTGCTCGTAGGTCGTTACGTGGCTTCCCTTGATCCAACCCTCGAAGGCTCGGCTGAAATAGTTGACATATTCCACCCACGTTGTACCCGGAATCCGGGTGCAGTCCCGAAACCTCTGGCGGTGCATTTCGGGTGTGAGCCCATATCGGGTGAGGAGGGCAGCCTTCATGTGGTCATAGGATGACATCTGATGGTCTGGGAGCTGCAGTAGGGCATCGCGGCCTTCGTTGACGAACCTCCCCCATAGGCCGGCTCCCCAGTCACTTCGATCGATCCGGTGGGAGGTCATGGCGATCTCGTAGGCCTTGAACCATTGTTGTATGTCGTCCTCTCGGACATACTCTCGGACAACATCCTTGGGGATGTGGACTTTCTTTTCTGTCGCTCCCGGGGTGCGCGGTCGCTCGGGCACCTCCGGTTCTTTGTTCTGCTTCCGTAGTTCTATTTCTGCCAGTTTGCGCTCGTGTTCGAATGTTAGTCTTTTTTCTTCGAGCTCTCTCTGCCTCTGTTTTTCCTCCCGTTCTTCTCGGAGCCGCAGATGTTCTAGGTTCAGTTTTTGCTCGGCTAATTTTAGTTCACCGTCCATTTTGAGTCGTGCCATTTCTAACTCATGTAATCTGTTTTTTTCTCTTTCTTGGATCTCTTCCTGCGAGAGGCCTGTTCCTCGCTCCTCGGGAGCCGTGGCGTTCCTCTCCGATGCTGCACTGTTTTGGTCTGGGGATCCGGCGACCCCGGTTTCTGCCCATGACTCAATGGCGTGCTTAAAATCGTCTTTGGTACTCAGGCCGGTGGTAGCAATGCCTAGTTCCATGCAGAATTGTTTCAGTTCACGATGGCTATACTCTTCCAATTTATCCATCTGGAATTTCTCGGTGGATCCGCTCTCTTTGGTTGACATCGTGGTTTTGTCGTGGGGTGAGCTACTCTTTGTACGATTACGCGTTGATTCGGATCGCGCCGCTGGCCACCAATGTTAGACGGACCGGGAGGGTCGGCCGAGGACAAGGGGAGAGGTCTCCGGGGAGAGCCGTCTCCAGTGATCGTACAGATGAGTAACTTCCCCCCCCACAGATACACACCACACAAGGATAGGATTTAACGTTCTTTATAGGCGATTTCTTAAGGTACGATGAAATGGTACAAGGAGGTCTGGACTCAGGGGTCCCCTCGATCCCAGTCTCTTGGTTTGGGAAAGGGGGTAGCGGGACAGTCTGGTTACCAATCTGGTAGCTGAGATGGTATGGTGGATAGCTCACAATCCTCGAGCTCGGTGTTCTAGCTTGGGCGGGCCGCGGCAGCGCCAGCAGGTCCCGGTGAAGGTGGTCGTTACACGGTCCGCGGCAGCGCCAGCAGGTCCCGACGAAGGTGGTCGTTACACGGTCCGCGGCAGCGCCAGCAGGTCCCGACGAAGGTGGTCGTTACACGGTCCGCGGCAGCGCCAGCAGGTCCCGACGAAGGTGGTCGTTACAACGGTCCGCGGCAGCGCCAGCAGGTCCCGACGAGGATTGATGATGCAGAAGGCCGCGGCAGCGCCAGCAGGCAGGACGATGATTCACAAGGCAGGGCTACGGCAGCGCCGGTAGTCCGTCAAGGCTGAGTTCTTCTCGGTGTCTCTCGACTCCAGGATACAACTGCCTTCCTGCTCTGGAGCTGCCCTAGTTATAGGTCTGGCGCCCTTTGATGTCCGGACCCTCGCACTTGGAGGTCGGGGGGTCCGGGATGAGGGAGTCCAGACACCCAGCAGGGGGTGGAGCCAGCGCCCGGGGGAGCTGGAGGGCGATCGGCACCTGGCGGGGGAGAGCCATCGACACTTCTTTCTCCCATTGACCTGCCAAGTGGTCCGTTCACCTCCTGGGTGGATGGTGGTGCCGGGCTGTCGGGGCCGGGCCAGGCCCAGGGTTAGGGTCGAGCTGAGGCCACGCGGCCTCGTGGCGCAGTGTCCAAGATGGCGGCTGATCCGGCCGGGGGAGCCGGTAGTGGTTCGGCCCCATGATACATGGATGTCCGGGGGCAGGAGTTCCGTCGGGAGACGGGGTGCGGGTTGCTCTTGTGGGTAACACCTAGGAGTCCGGGGCTTGGGCCGTGTCATGCGGGGAGGGAGCGAGCCCTTCATGTGGCCTGTCCAACAGTGTCGTACCCCCTCGTGTATGTACACCCCTGTACGTGTCGAAGCCCCACCCGTGTATGTACACCCCTGTACATGTCGTACCCCCGTGTACCTACACCCGTGTATGTCAGAGTCGTACCCCCACCCGCGTATGCATGGAGCGTACCCCTACCACAACATCCTAAGGACGGAGCGCACCCCAGGCCCCAACATCACAACCGAATGTACGACTCGTACCAAGCCACACACAAGGACAGCACTGTACAACAAAATGGGCCATGTACACACTGTATACACGCAAAAAAACGCACGTACACAACCAGGACAAACCAAAACGACACAAGAATACACCATTCGAATGGCACAAAGCCACAAAACATGTCCAACAACTACCAAAACAACACATTCACTGACCTGCAACTGCCAAAAACAAACAGAGGCCCAAAACACCACCACTCCTTATAACACACCCACCCAAACTTCAAACACAGCCACACCCACCAATGGACCAATAAAAAGGGCCCACACACAAACCATGAGCCTTTGCAACAGACTCACTGCTGCCAGACCCCACAGACAACCTACAGCACCAAACTAGAAGCTTCACCACACCTTACACTTGCACACCTTCACACAATCACCTTCACAAACACCGCCTCATCACATTCACACACACACCTGCACAACCACACCCACACACCCACAACCATCCACCCCCCCACCATCCACACCCACACCCCTCACCATGCCCACTAACAAGAATCCAAAGTTCAGTAACCGAGAGTTGGAGGTCCTTGTCGATGAAATCCTCAGAGTCGAGCCACAGCTCTTTGGAACATTGGTCAGACAGACCAGCATTTCAGAAAAAACAGCCATGTGGCAGACCATCGTCGATGCTGTGAATGCTGTTGCGGACACCAGAAGGAACAAGCAGGAATGCCAAGCCAGGTGGTACGATCTGCGGAGGAGGGTCCGAGCCAAGATGACGGATGAACACAACCAGGCCAACGTCACTGGAGGAGGGCCGTCCCGCAGACCCGTACACTACCATCCCTGGGAGGAGAGGGTGATGGCCATACTGCCGGTGGAGGCAGTCGCAGGATTAGGAGGACTCCGAGACCCGGGTGAGTACACAAACAACGCACCTCACATGGGGGGAACGTCATCCACAACCAAACTCACAAACAGGCACGCAACCACCCCAAGCTATCGCATGACTCAACCACACTCCATGAACACGCACATGCCACTGGCGCCACCATGCCCCATGCACCCAGCTGGACAATGTCAAGTCACAGGCCACAGAAGACACCAACACATGACACGGTAACCCGGATGGCGGGAGGGTGGGCCCCAAAATTCACATACAACAATGCCCTCTGCCCATATGGCCTAGGTCACAGCCAGACAAACAGTGTGTCCCCACACAGGAAAGACTCGCCAGCAAATGGCGGACGCCTTGCATTAACACATGGGGGTGAAGGCACTGTTTTGCACATGACAGCAGCTAATGAACAGCCAACATTGTGAAAGAGTGGCAGCACACACCACCACAGCAGCAGCGCAGAGACACACACTACACCCAATGGGTGCCTGGAGATCAGAAACAAACTCACATCAACAAGCCAAGGGCCATTCAAAGATCTGCTAACAGTCTGTTTCCAGGAAGCTGGGCTGAGGTGACAGAGGGTGACACACAGAGGGAGGGAGAGGGGGACAGAGAGGGAGGGAGACACAAGGAGACGGACAGAGGGAGGAGGCTGACACACGGAGGGAGGGAGAGGGGGACAGAGAGGGAGGGAGACACAGGGACACGGACAGAGGGAGGAGGCTGACACACGGAGGGAGGGAGAGGGGGACAGAGAGGGAGGGAGACACAGGGAGACGGACAGAGGGAGGAGGCTGACACACGGAGGGAGGGAGAGGGGGACAGAGAGGGAGGGAGACACAGGGACACGGACAGAGGGAGGAGGCTGACACACGGAGGGAGGGAGAGGGGGACAGAGAGGGAGGGAGACACAGGGACACGGACAGAGGGAGGAGGCTGACACACAGAGGGAGGGAGAGGGGGACAGAGAGGGAGGGAGACACAGGGAGAGCAAATCAGCCATGTGGTGTGTGGGAATGTCTGCTCGTCAGCAGGTGGACTGCGTGCATGTAGACAAGGGTGACCAGTGCCAGCACCCCCCCTCTCCTCCATGGCAAAACACAGGGCCATGTCACAACCTGTGCACGAGCAAAACGACAGCTACCTGCATCATTGAAGTGTGTGTAACTACTTCATGTGCCCACGTACAGTGCAACACGGAAGGCGCCAATGCACGGCTCGCCACACCTGCCCACTCCACTGCTGACTGCAGTCACACTTGACGCAGCAAGTAAGACTGTGCCACACATAGTTAAAGGCGCCAAAGCTGTGCCCAAGGGACACACCCATGCACAAGTGCACTGTGAGTGGAATGCAAGACAGATCCAAATTCCCAGAGGAAATGTTCCAACTTTGAAACTGATGAAACATGGATGTTGCATGGACCAAAATTAATATTGTCTCTCTCACACACAGGTCAACCTCGTGGTTCACCCCCCAACACTGGGGGGGAAGACTCACAGGACCCGGCTCTGCGGGAGGCTGATCCCACCGGCAGCGACGATTCTCACCACTCTGTGGACGACCCCGACCAACCTGGCCCCTCTGGTGTCCAACCACCTGCAGCACCTGCGTCAGGTACAAGGGGCCAACCACCACCCCCACTCCTGCCACATCCCAGGAGACACCCAGGATCCCTGCCCCACCACCACAAAGCAGCCAGGCTGGCCAGGAGGGACACGGTGTCCCGGGCACCCAGGAGGAGGCAGGCGACAACGCCAATGCCACCCCTCAGGGGACCCGGAGACCCGATGTGCCCACAAGGGCAGGCCAGGTGCAAGTGGGCAGGGGTGGTGGGAGTGGAGGACGGCGGAGGCGCCAGCCTGACCAGTTGGCTGGGGATCCGGTATATTCCCATGTCCGGAACATCCTGGACACATACCGGCAGGACACCACGGGCCTGGCCCAGGTTGTGTCCGTCCTCGAGGGGATCAAGACCCAGCAGGCCCAGCAACATGCAGAGCTACATGCCTGTCTACTGCAACACCAACGGAGGATGGAGGACGGACAGGCTGAGCTCGTGACGGCGTACACGGGAGTTCACGATACACTCCGTCGGATGGCCGACATCATGGCCAACCCTCCCTGTGCCAGAAGGCGTAGAACATCACCACCCACAGGGAGGGATCAGGAGGAGGAGGAAACATCCGATGGAGCATCCCAGACGTCGTCACGGCCTGCTTCTGAGGGTCCCCGCAGGAGGGCGGGTCGTCCACGGAAAAGACCGTGAGGGTCGGCGCTACAGCACCATCTCCCAGGACACCTGGCCTGGCACCTGGCCCACTGGAGCAACAGCAGCACAGCATCAAAAGACATTCTCTGCCACATGGCCTTGCTGGTCACTGTCTGACCAATGTTGACAAAGACTGTGGCATGGACTCTGAGGATTTCAAATGGCAAGGACACCAACTCCCCTACTGAACTTTGGATTCCAAACGCCCGGAAATCCCCTCATGTCATACCCCCCCCCCCCACTAAAATAAAAAGTCACACCATGAAGAGGAGATGCCTGCTGGTTGCATTATTACCTTACATGTGTCTTGTAAAGTCTAACCATGCCTGAGTTCTCTTTTGACTTCAACCATCCACACCCTGGGGCCTGAGTCTGGCACAGGACACACGGGTCACAGTGTATTAGGCAAGACAGACATGGAGCACCATACACACCCGTGATGGGCCCAACCAGCTGAGGGGGTGGCCGCACAACCGTGCTGACAGACATATTGAGTACAGCAACAGTCATGCACAGAGGTCAGGGATCATGTCCAGTGTCCTGGGGGCACCCAGGTATGTGTAGACAGGTGGCAGAACCATGTCCTGCAAGCTTGAGTCTGGTGGATGCACATAATGGGGGCCTGGCCAACGTTGGATGCATGGGGATGGCACATGTCACAATACCCACACAGTCATGGACATCTTGCACAATACACAGTCTCATCCCACACACACAGCTTGCATCTTGCTACTCGACACATAGACACATAGCCACTATCAGGGAAAACCATGCCAGACATGCTGGATGCACCGTGGCAACACACCAGCATTGACTGAGAAGAGGCACCTTGGAGGCATAGGGACACCTTTATTAGTCATGTTTTCGGGATTGCAGAGGCAACTTGAAGTACACATGAACACTTCATGTGGAGTAACATGTGGGTCCAACACTGGCACCCCCCTTCTGCAGCACAAATGTGTGATAGCCATGGAACTGGCACACAAGCGTCGGCTAACAGCTAAACACCCACAGCTGCTCACAGAGAGCCTGCCATACACCATTGATCCGCTGATGTGGAAGTCCCACAGCATGTCAAGCCAATGCAAACCGTATGTGTCCGAGGGCAGTGTTACACACATTGATGCCATCATCACAATCCACTATCCCATCACTGATGACTGTCAACAAGTCTGACCATCTATTCAGGTGTACCCAGATGCATGTCATGTGTTCCATGGTGATGCTACATGGCTGCAGAGGAACCAAACATCGACAGGGGCAGTGTGCATACATCATGAACAACTGCCACACCCAATACACCCCTGATGCATCCCTTACCCTAAGGAGACTTCCAAACGTGTCCGTGCCTGTAACGCTGAGTCAGCACACGATGACGTGTCCATGAGGAATAGCAGTGCCACAACAATGCAAGCAGCAGACGGCATGCGCAAGTACCTGGGGAAGAGAGACACACAAGAAGTCAGCCACAAAAAGCACCGCCACTTGCATGTGCATTTACTCGACACATGTATGGATGACAACATGCTAGGTCATAATTATGACTGGGGAAATACAACCATCACTGGCACCATCACTCCAGTGACACACCCACACACACCTCTGACTCACGTGCCATACATGCAGGTGGAGACACACATCACAACACATGCCACACGGGGACCAATGCGTGCACACTCAGACACCGGTACTCACCACTAAGCAAAGAAGTCGCGAATGAGCCGAGTCCGGATGTCCTCTTGCGGCTCCACATCCTCCACATCACTAGCCCCATTGCCAAGCCCTTCGTCCTCCACGGGTGGATGGTCCTCGTCATCTTGATCCAGGATGAGTGGCACAGCTTTCTCAACTGCCATGTTGTGCAGCATGCAGCAGACCATGAAGATTTTGCAGACCTTCGCCGGGGCATATGGGAGGGCGCCGCCGGTCTTGTGTAGGCACCTGAATCGGCTCTTCAGCAGGCCAAATGTCCTCTCTATCACTCGCCTTGTCCGGCCATGGGCGGTGTTGTAGCGGAGCTGGGCCGGCGTGATGGGGTTGCGGAGAGGTGTGATCAGCCATGGCATGTTGGGATAGCCAGCGTCCCCTACATGGGAAGCACATGGACATCGTTAGAACAGGAGAAGTGGTCGTGCTGGAAGTCTACGCAAAATACAGGACAGACAGACTGTACCCACCAACAACACATGCTCGTTCGTTGCGCAGCTGCGTCATCATTTCAGGCATCCTGCTACGCCTCATGATGTAGGCATCGTGTGCTGATCCTGGGAAACGAGCACAGACATGTGAAATCACCATGTTGGACAGACACACCACAAGGGCATTGATGGAGTGGTAGTGCTTGAGATTGCGGTACGCTACCTCCTGTGCGTGTGGTGGTACCAAAGCAACATGTATCCCATCTATGGACCCAATGACATGGGGCATCCCTCCCAGGGCATAGAATCCACGCTTGACCCCAGTCAACATTTCAGGGGTAGGAAAATGTATGAAGTCATCCAGGTGAATCAACATGGCCTCTAAGAAATCATGCAGCACACGGCAGAACATGCTCTGGGACATGCCACCAACATGAGCTATGGTATTTTGAAAGGTACCCGTGGCTAGAAAATGTAGGGCTGCCATTACCTTCAGCTTGGGTGTCAGTGCCGTAGGATACCTGTGCAGCGGTTGCAGGTGTGGTGCCAGTCTCGCCGTCAAATCCAGAATCAACCGTTGGGGGAAGCGGTAGCACCGGATACAATCATTCTCACGCATGGCAGCCAAGTCCGGAATTGGTCGGGGAAGAGGCGGCGCTCTGCAGTAATTTGGAAGTGACAAGGAAGAGTGAGTGCACCACAACAACAAATAATTTGGCATGAGCACATGTTAATCTGTCTATACACATATGCGACATACGGAGTCAGGTATGTGCCACATACCCTGGACACGTATGGCTGGCAGGTGACACTCCTACCAAGACCCAGCGACACACGCAGATTGAGAACCTCCACATGCCATGGCATGGGATTAGCTGTGTCCCAGTGCAAGTGAACAGCCAGACGCAAGACAGGAGTGACATACACCCACACATCAGCAGAAGTAGGATGTCGATTGCAGAGACTGGTAGCGGAACACTAGAGCCACAGGTCACATGACATTACACTAGGACAGCCCACACACCTTGCCATGAAGGTGCACATGTCATGACTCACCACACATTCATAGAGAGAATGCAGACATGTCCTTGTTACGCTACTCCGTGTCCCATGCATACATACGCCCCTCACATCCGATACCACATGTGGCATGGTGTGCGGAACAGTGTGCCATGGCCATCTACACACAGACACATGTTGGTTGCTGCAACGGCTGCAGCTTTTGAGGGAGCTCAAACATCTACCTAATGTGAACCCCCCACACATACATGACATAGTCACATCGTGCACCGTGGGTAGTGACATGTCAGTTGTGGTAACCCCTGTACCGGGCCTCAGGGGACACTTGCGTGTGTTGTTGTCCGTGCCATGCCAGTGACGCTCATGCCAAGTGTGCAGTACAACATGCACACATGTCAAAGGAGTCAAGGGCATGCCTGGCACACATTGCACCGTCACACATTACATATGTACACATCTCATCATACATCTGGTGCCTTCTCCACTCAGGAGTATTGTGCCACATCACAGCCTTTCACACCTGTGCCCCACACATGTAGTACTGCCCAGACAATGCCTTGATGTCCATCCATGGACAAGTATGTCAGCCCTAATCCTTCCTGTGTGCTGCCTGTCACCACTGTGATGTGTGAAAAACACTGTACTTCTGCTAAGAGGGCCTGTGTACCTTCCCGTATCACTATGGGAGTGCTGCCGTATGTGTACCCATCGTGATGGTGAGCGTACAGGCGTGTGTACGGTCCGTACCACTACGAGTACGCATACGCGAGGACACCCATAGTGATAGGGAGCAAACAGGCGTGTGTACGGTCCGTACCACTACGAGTACGCATACGCGAGGACACCCATAGTGGTACGGCCCGTACACACGCCTGTACGCTCCCTATCACTATGGGTGTCCTCGCGTATGCGTACTCGTAGAGGTACGGCCCGTACACACGCCTGTACGCTCCCTATCACAATGGGTGTCCTCGCGTATGCGTACTCGTAGTGGTACGGCTCGTACACATGCCTGTACGCTCCCTATCACAATGGGTGTCCTCGCGTATGCGTACTCGTAGTGGTACGGCTCGTACACACGCCTGTACGCTCCCTATCACTATGGGTGTCCTCGCGTATGCGTACTCGTAGTGGTACGGCTCGTACACACGCCTGTACGCTCCCTATCACTATGGGTGTCCTCGCGTATGCGTACTCGTAGTGGTACGGCTCGTACACACGCCTGTACGCTCCCTATCACAATGGGTGTCCTCGCGTATGCGTACTCGTAGTGGTACGGCTCGTACACACGCCTGTACGCTCCCTATCACTATGGGTGTCCAAGCGTATGCGTACTCGTAGTGATAGTGAGCGTACAGGCGTGTGTACGGTCCGTACCACTACGAGTACGCATACGTGAGGACACCCATAGTGATAGGGAGCGTACAGGCGTGTGTACGGTCCGTACCACTACGAGTACGCATACGCGAGGACACCCATAGTGATAGGGAGCGTACAGGCGTGTGTACGGGCCGTTGCTATGCATTTGGGGTGCCCTAGGGCCCCGGAACGCACCGTACCTGTGTGTGAAGCTCCAAATTACATAGGGGACACATGGGGGACAAGTATTAAGGCCTACATGCATGCTGGTTGTCATGGAGACCAAGTTTTAAGTTTGATTTTGTTCTGGAAGGTGCACAGCAGAAGTCAGTTGGAATGAATCTACTTTGTTGCAATGTGTTTGTGGGGTTGACATCATGCTGACGAAAAAAACAGAATAAGAACCCACTGACTGCTAGGTTTGAAGGGATTGGAGGAAACATAGGATGCAAATGTGAGTGACCAATCACTCTGCACTCCTGTGAATGAAATGGGCCAGCAAGGCAGATATAAGGCAGCCAGGTCCCATGAGGGAGCACTTGCCTGCACATCTCTGTATTCCATGACCCAGCTGCTGCTACTGATTCCCTGGAACCATGTCAAGGGCTGTAGAGAGGTCACAGCCATTCACCCTGGAGGAGAACATGGCTTTGGTGGATGTGATCCTCCCACAGTACCCCATGCTGTATGGGCGACCAGGTTATCAGGTGAGTGCAGTGTCCACTGGCACAGACTGTGTCCCTTTTTTGTGACTGTGACTTCTGCCATTGTGTCCAGGTGTGACACACATGCTATATACTGTAGGGGGAGTCCCAGGGCGGGGAATGCCTGATGTCTCCCAGCAGTGCCCAGAGACAGGAGGGGTGGGTGTAGAGTCCTCCCAGCAGTGCCCAGAGACAGGAGGGGTGGGTGCCTATCACTCCCAGCAGAGCCCAGAGACAGGAGGGGTGGGTGCAGAGTCCTCCCAGCAGAGCCCAGAGACAGGAGGGGTGGGTGCAGAGTCCTCCCAGCAGTTCCCAGAGACGGGAGGGGTGTGTGCCTATCACTCCCAGCAGTGCCCAGAGACAGGAGGGGTGGGTGCCTATCACTCCCAGCAGTGCCCAGAGACAGGAGGGGTGGGTGCCTATCACTCCCAGCAGAGCCCAGAGACAGGAGGGGTGGGTGCAGAGTCCTCCCAGCAGAGCCCAGAGACAGGAGGGGTGGGTGCAGAGTCCTCCCAGCAGAGCCCAGAGGCAGGAGGGGTGTGTGCCTATCACTCCCAGCAGTGCCCAGAGACAGGAGGGGTGGGTGCCTATCACTCCCAGCAGAGCCCAGAGACAGGAGGGGTGGGTGCAGAGTCCTCCCAGCAGAGCCCAGAGACAGGAGGGGTGGGTGCAGAGTCCTCCCAGCAGAGCCCAGAGACAGGAGGGGTGGGTGCCTATCACTCCCAGCAGTGCCCAGAGACAGGAGGGGTGTGTGCAGAGTCCTCCCAGCAGTGCCCAGAGACAGGAGGGGTGTGTGCCTATCACTCCCAGCAGTGCCCAGAGGCAGGAGGGGTGGGTGTGATGCACAGTGTGAGCCTTGATAATTGATTGTGTCTTTGCCCTCATTCCACCTGTGTACTTTCACTGGCACGTACTGCTTTTGCCCTTCCCCAGAGGAGTATGTCCCTATGGCAAAGGTGCAATGCGTTGGCTGCATGACATGCCTTGTTGTAACCAGCTAATTTGTTCCCATATGTGTCTCTGTGACATGTTGCAGGTGTATTGATGTAGTGTCACTTTTTCATCCTCACAGGTAGGCGTCACTGCCAAGGAGCAGATCTGTCTGACCGCCGTCAGTGCCGTGAGGGGTGCGGATGGTCGGAGGCGGAACCTGTCCCAGGTGAGGAAACGCTGGCAGGATATCCGGTGCTGGACGCGGAGGATCGCACGGGTCCTGCTGGGGGACTCACCTGAGAGCCATAAGAACCGCGGGCGCCGCCGTCTCTCCCACATCCACAAGCGTGTGCTGGCGGGGGTCTTTCCAGACTTGGACAGGCGCCTACAGGAGATGCAGCAGCAGGAAGGGGGTAGGTACATGTGTGTTTGTTGTGTTTCACCAGCATTTGTACGTGCACTGTTCCATGGGTACACTGCCAGGATTTTATGGTGCTGTGCAGATCCTGTTACCCACAGTGTTGCAGTGCTCTCCTGCCTCCCTTCCCCTCCTTGCAATGTGTTCCCTGGTCTGTGTGTAGTCACTCCGTCACAAGGTTATGTAGCCTGGCACCTTCTCAAAGTGTACTATGCCTGCAGCATCATGTGTGGGGGTGGTGTGTAACAGGTATTGGGACCTTGCCTGTGCCCTGTCCCGTTCTGGACTTGTGGGTTCCATGTCAGTTGGCACTAATGCTGAGTCCAGACATGGGAGTTAATCTCTCAAGTGCGAGGCCTTCCAGCACGCATGTCCTATGTGGTGGCCTGTGACATGATGTGCATGAGTGTGCGGTACGCATAGTGCAGGGATGTTAGCGTGTGTTGCAGTCATTCCCATTCAGGAGCATGGAGTTGTGTGGCCACTACTGTCCCCAGGGGCATATTTTCCTAGGTCTCATGTGTGTAATCCGAAAATGTCGACAATCTCTGTGTCTACAGCATAGGTTGTGCTCTGTGCCATTGTCCCCTGGCACCATGTATATTGATGTGAAATGTAGTACAAGTGTCCACTGTCCAGCCTGACCTGATTTTCCCAGTACATACTCACGGTGGCCATTGCCTGTGTGTCTTGTTACAATCATCTCATGATGCTCATTTGTACATGATTATTTGGACAGGCGCACCTTGGGTATTTTGTGTGCAATATAGAAATTTTGCATCCCATGTGTATTTCACCCAGACTAAGAGATGTACGTGCTTCCTGTGTCTCCATAAAATTGTCTCATGTAGGTGGTGCGGGCATGGCCGACATGTCAAGACCTGAAATCTCCTTGCTAGGACTGGCCAGTGTGTGATGTTTGCCTGGACATACACTCAAGGTGCAGTGTGCCAGTCAGGGTGGGCATGTTATCAGTATTACCTATGCTGCATGTGCCTCTAGTTCCTGGCTATGGTCCCTGCTCATCCCTATATCCTGCCACGCTGTGTGGTGCAAATGCAGTGCTGGATTGTCCCCAGGGCCTTGCTCCTCAGGCAAAATTCCATGTCATCTCATTTGCTATTGTGTCATGCTCTCCATAGTTTTTCGGTGGCATGGTGGGTCAAACAACTGTGTCTTGCAGGGCCTACATATGTACCTTGTTTAGTAGTTGTAACTCTTCTTTTGTTTCAGGCTATGCACTGTAACCTAAGTAGATTGGACTCATGTGACATATGTATACAGGTGTATGATTAATTTCTGTCTCTTCACCCTGCCCACAGCATCGTCGGGGGACACGGAGGGAGACATGGACACAGACGGCGCAGAGGGACCGAGCACCAGTGCCAGCGGTGACATCGGGGCTGGCACATCGAGTGGGCCTGAGGCGGAGGAGAGTGAACCCGGGGACCTGTCGACTGGCACAACAGAGTATGAAGCTGACGGGTCCGAGGATGATCTCTCCGAGTGGGCGGTGGCTGCACCACCATCTGACAGCAGCCCTACATCTCGCACCGCCCCCTCCATTGGCATCAGCCGCCTCCCACGTGCTCGTGTCCCTTCCCAGCGTCCCCTGTCACCGCATGTCTCCTTCCTGCCAGGCACCGCACCCCCTGCCCCTGTCTCCACTGCTGCCGCCAATGCCGAGTCTGTGGACATCCAGCGGCAGTTGCAGGTTGGTCAGACTGCGATCCTTAATGTCCTCCATGCCCACAGCCAGGTCCTCAACAACATGGAGGCATACTTGGAGGGCATTTATTCATCGCAGGCTGACCAACGCAACTTGCTGAGGTCGATAGACTCGACACTGACTGCAGCAGTGGGTCTCCTGCAGCGCTACGTCCCACCCCCTACCCCTGCCCCTTCCACACTTACCACTCCCATACCTGTCCCACATACACCCAGACGTCAGCATGCACCCACCACAACAGACACAGGCACCACACCAGCAGGGAAGGTCCACCGCATACCTCCTGACACGCACACACAGGGTGTAGTAGGCACACCCACTGGGTCCGGGGGCAAACGTGTGACACGCAGCCAGAGTGGGAGTCCGTATTCCACCGAATCCACTCCCTCCAAATCCCCTCCCCTCAGCTCTCCTGGCCACATCTCCCCCAAAGACTCGTTCATGGCTGCTCTGTCCCTGAGCCCCACATTGACACCACCCCGCAAACGGTCAAGGAAGTCCACGGTCAGGGTGCTTGAGTCCCCCCCTATCCACACCCTCCCCCAGTGGCGCTGCGACCCATCCCTCTGACCCCCCACCCTCCTTGGGGCCTGTGGTTCCTTCGGGTGCAGGGGAGTCCCTGGAGGACCTTGCCAAGGTGTGCAGCGCGCTCCTAGAATCCACCTTTGGCCCTGCCCCACCCCCTGTGGTGGAGTCCTCCATCCCTGCACCCACGTCGCCTACCCTTCGCCCTCCTGTCCCTGCGGTGCCTGTTCTTTCCCCCCCACATGATGCCCTCACCCCTGTGGAAGACGACGGCTTGTAACTGTGCAGGCAAGCTAGGGGACACGCATCCCACTGTGTCCCCCATCCAGCTGTGACTTCTGGACTGCCCTATGGGCTTTGTTACTATTGAACTTTCTACGAACAAACAATTTAAGATAATGCTGATTAAAGCCATTTTTGTTTCCTTTGAACACTACTGCTTTACTGATATTGCTGTTGGTGGGGCTGCTACATGAATTTGGGTGGTGATCATGTGTTGGGTGTGTGGGAAATGTAGTAGTGTGCTGGTCATAGGGGGGACCCTGGTATCTGTGTGCCATCACATGGTGTTAGCTAGGTTTCTCTGTCCATGTACGCAGTTGCTGCATGGTGGAATTGTACCACGGTGTATTCCTTCCTCTGTGTACCCTGACATCTTCCCTGCAGGGTGTTCCCAATATGTGGTGCTGAGCTGTGTCTACATCAGCTGGGTGTGTGACGGACTCCTTCAACTTTGCACATGCATGCTGAGCGATGTCTCCACCTGCATCATTCTTGGCATCCTTGGTAGTCATAGTACTTGTGTGTGTGGACTATTGACATGACTTCATGTGGACATGTTTTCTTTTCTGCGCTATGCATGCGTATACTCCCAGCCTCGCACACATGTGGTACATGTACTGCAGGGTCTTTGTGCACCTGACTGACATTTGTGGGCATGGTATCTGTGGCTACTCCACCCTTTGCGTTTCATGGGCACTGCTGTGAGTGTTAGGCACACACCCCTCCTGTGTCTGGGCACTGCTGGGAGGACTCTGCACACACCCCTCCTGTCTCTGGGCACTGCTGGGAGTGATAGGCACCCACCCCTCCTGCCTCTGGGCACTGCTGGGAGTGTTAGGCACCCACCCCTCCTGCCTCTGGGCACTGCTGGGAGGACTCTGCACACACCCCTCCTGTCTCTGGGCACTGCTGGGAGGACTCTGCACACACCCCTCCTGTCTCTGGGCACTGCTGGGAGTGATAGGCACACACCCCTCCTGTCTCTGGGCACTGCTGGGAGGACTCTGCTCACACCCCTCCTGTCTCTAGGCACTGCTGGGAGTGATAGGCACCCACCCCTCCTGCCTCTGGGCACTGCTGGGAGGACTCTGCACACACCCCTCCTGTCTCTGGGCACTGCTGGGAGTGATAGGCACACACCCCTCCTGTCTCTGGGCACTGCTGGGAGGACTCTGCACACACCCCTCCTGACTCTGGGCTCTGCTGGGAGGACTCTGCACCCACCCCTCCTGCCTCTGGGCACTGCTGGGAGTGATAGGCATCCACCCCTCCTGTCTCTGGGCACTGCTGGGAGTGATAGGCACACACCCCTCCTGTCTCTGGGCACTGCTTGGAGGACTCTGCACACACCCCTCCTGTCTCTGGGCACTGCTGGGAGTGATAGGCACCCACCCCTCCTGCCTCTGGGCACTGCTGGGAGTGTTAGGCACCCACCCCTCCCGCCTCTGGGCACTGCTGGGAGGACTCTGCACACACCCCTCCTGTCTCTGGGCACTGCTGGGAGGACTCTGCACACACCCCTCCTGTCTCTGGGCACTGCTGGGAGGACTCTGCACACACCCCTCCTGTCTCTGGGCACTTCTGGGAGTGATAGGCACACACCCCTCCTGACTCTGGGCACTGCTGGGAGTGATAGGCACACACCCCTCCTATTTAACAATATGTACGCTTAGTACATACACGTGTGTGGGTTCCCTCCATGGGGGTATGGTTCATACTTACACTGTTGGGGTGGGAGTAGGCTCCATACGTACGCGGGTGGGGTACGGGTCGTACTTACACTGTTGGGGTGGGAGTATGCTCCATACGTACGCGGGTGGGGTACGGGTCGTACTTACACTGTTGGGGTGGTGGTACGGTACGTACATGCACTGTTGGGGTTGGGGTACGCTCCATGCATACGAGGTGGGGGTACGGGTCGTACTTACACTGTTGGGGTGGGACTTATATGTACGCGGGTGAGGGTACGGGTCGTACTTACACTGTTGGTGTGGGGGGTACGCTCCATACGTCCGCGGGTGAGGGTACGGGTCGTACATACACTGTTGGGGTGAGGGGTACGCTCCATACGTACGCGTGTGAGGGTACGGGTCGTACATACACTGTTGGGGTGGGGGTTCGCTCCATACGAACGTGGGTGAGGGTACGGGTCGTACTTACACTGTTGGGGTGGGGGTTCGCTCCATACATCCGCGGGTGAGGGTACGGGTCGTACTTGCACTGTTGGGGTGGGGGTACACTCCATACGTACGCGGGTGGGGGTACGGGTCGTACTTACACTGTTGGGGTGGGGGGTACGCTCCTTGCATACGCGGGTGGAGGTACATGTCGTACTTACACTGTTGGCATGGGGGGTACGCTCCATGCATACGCGGGTGGAGGTACGTGTCGTACTTACACTTTTGGCATGGGGGGTACGCTCCATGCATACGCGGGTGGAGGTACGTGTCGTACTTACACTGTTGGCATGGGGGGTACGCTCCATGCATACGCGGGTGGGGGTACGGGTCGTACTTACACTGTTGGGGTGGGGGGTACGCTCCTTGCATACGCGGGTGGAGGTACGTGTCGTACTTACACTGTTGGCATGGGGGTACGCTCCATGCATACGCGGGTGGAGGTACGTGTCGTACTTACACTGTTGGCATGGGGGGTACGCTCCATGCATATGCGGGTGGGGGTACGGGTCGTACTTACACTGTTGGGGTGGGGGGTACGCTCCTTGCATACGCGGATGTGGGTACGTGTCGTACTTACACTGTTGGCATGGGGGGTACGCTCCTTGCATACGGGGTGGGGGTACCGTCCGTACATATCCGTCCCCATGCTATGTGATGCTTGTGCGGCCCGTACCCAGGCCTTTGCCACATGGGTACGAGCTGTCCCGCCATTGTTGGGGTGACGTAGGTGTGGGCGTGGTACGACTCGTACCCATGCTCTTAAGGCGTGGGTACGGGACGTACCTGTCTGGTTGTGTTGCCGGTTCGCGTCGTCAAGAACTTCCGTTGTGGCGGTCGCTGGCTTAGCTGGACATGCCCCCACCCCCTCGTAGTGACCAGGGCCTGACGGTCAGGTATGTCCAGGGCATGTGTGCTGTGTGACTATGGTGGGGGTTTTGTGGCCTGCCCCTGGTCCTGCCCCCCCCTTTCCCCCCTCCCTTTGTTGTTCTGACCTTCTGCGGCGTCTGCGTCGTAACCTGTAGAGGAGGTGGACTGCTATGAGGGCCGGGATGACACGTAGGTTCGGGTCCATGTCTGTCCGTCGCATACGGGTACTCCTTGTTCGCATCGTCCTGTCTGTCCGTCGCGTACTGGTACTCCTTGTTCGCGTCGTCCTGATTTCCCGGCAGTTTTTGGCTGCCGGAAAATATTCACCGTGCGGGATGACGTCGGTGCGAATCGTAATTCCTGGTTCGTGAATGGCAGGCTGCGAGCGTCCCGACGTCAGGTCGGCGCTTTCCCGGATCGCATTTGTATGTTTATTTTCGTCGGTCGGGGTTTTGTACGATTCGTACGGAAATGGTGTTTCCGTGCGAATCGTAATTCCATGTTGGTAGATTTTGACGACCGGGTACGCGTCGGACGGAGAATATGCTCCGTCCGACGGTTCGTACCCGGTTTTTACAGGATCGTGATCGGCGCCAAAGTGTCTTGAAGGTCATTTTTCCAAGCGAGTTCTATCGAGGATTTAGGACGATCATTAAGCGGATGGCGAAGAAATTAATAACCAGAAGAGGCTTTTGGGTTTGAGTATAAAAGCTTAGTTAAATTACTGGGGGATGATGAGCTAGTGAGGGCATCCGACTGAAAAAAGGCATATTAAAGGCATATTATACAAAAAAGGTATATGATTGAGATATAATGTTTAGAAGAAGCATAAATTCATGATAAGAAGCAGATGATAAACTAAACATTGTTGAAGCTTCTGAGAAGAAAATAAAAGAATCATTATTATACAAATGTGTGACCCAAAGTAACCCCTTAGTTCTCCAAGAGGGCTAGTAGAAAGGTCTATTGTGTAGTTGTGTGAAACAGTTATGACGAATTGAAGACTCCAAAAATATTTCTAAATTTGTAGGGTAACTTGGAATAACAGAAATCAATAGTTTACATGAGTGTTAAGAAATTGGGGTACATATCTTCAGAAGTGTGCGCATAAATTTAAGGATTTCAAGAAATGAAAAAGGAGAGGGAAACTCCCATTCTAAGTCCGCTCATAAGGGCGTAAATTGAGAAGGAGAAGAAAGCCAATGAACACAGATTGCTTTAAAATAAAAGCTTTTTGGTTGTTAAAATCTGGAAAATTCACCCCCCCTCTGTTTTAGGACGTTTCAGTTTAGATAAGGACATACACTTTTTTATTAATCCAAAGAAAAGAGGATAAAATAGAACAAATTTAAAAATAAAATGTAAACGGGATATTTCACGGAATATTAGAAATAGTAAATAAAATAGGTATCAAATCTACCCCACCAAGATAAAATTAAGGGGTGCCATCTAGAAGTTAAGGAAGCAATTTTATGGATACACGCATCTAAATTAATAGTAATAGAAGTAGTGAGAGATTGAGTAAATTAAAGACCTAGGTACCAAATTTGAGTATGTCCCCACGTAAAGTTAGAAGAAGAGAAATCATGTTTAAAAGTGAGTTTATTTAAGAGTAAAATTATGCATTTGTTGGTATGTAATTTATAACAAGAAACCGTAGTCTAAGACCCAACCTCTGACAAAAAAACAGGAAGGGAGGATTGAGGTTTTAAGATAAATAACAAAATATCATCTGTATAAGCCGCAAGTTTGATATGTTGAGCATTGTAGGAAATACCAGTAATACGAGGATTTTGTCTAATTTTGGACACAAAAGGTTTAAGTACCAAATTAAAGAGAAAATGAGATAAAGGGCATCCCTGCCTAACTCCCCAACCTAAATGAAAGAAAGCAGAAGTAAGACCATTAGTGCAAATGACAGCTTGAGGTGACAAGTACAAGAGGGAGATCAAACTAATCATTTTAGGTCCAAAACCAAACCAACGAAGAGCATGAAATAAAAAAGCCCAATCAACCCTGTCAAAAGCCTTCTCAGCATGTAAGAGTTCAGGGAGATCAGCAGACTTAGATAAAATATCAAAGAACATATGGGTGTTATCTGAAAGGTACCTGCCTGAGACAAACCCAGATTGTTCCTTCCCCAGAATATTAGGCAGAAGGGGTCGAAGTCTAGTGGCTAGTGCCTTGACGAAAAGTTTACAATCAAGATTAACCAAAGAAATGGGTCTGTAATTTTTGCAGTAATGCAAATCCTTACCTTCTTTCGGAAAAAAAAATAAGTGCTTCAAGAAAGGAACCAGAAGATACAGAAGAATCGAGAAAAGATTGAATCAAACTAAGTAATTTGGGCAAAAGAATATGAAAAAAGAACATAAAATTCTGCAGTAAAACCGTCAGGTCCAAGAGCTTTATCTTTTTTAAAGGAAAGCATTGCAAGATGCAGTTCGGAGAGCGACAATTCTTTTTAAAAAAAAATTATTATTGAGGGAAAAATCTGGTTTAGGAATAGAGGAGAAATATTGTATGATGTCTTGATCTGAAGATGAGTGTTCAGGGGTATATAAAGTGGCATAAAAGGAACGAAATTGCACTCGAATGTCTGAATCAATGGAATGAGTATGACGAATATCATCTGTAATGGATTCAATAAGTAGTTTATTTTGCTTAATTTTAAGATAATTTGCTAACAACTTCCCAGATTTGTTTTTGCCTCCATAATATTTGGCACTGAACTTAAGAAGATAAGATGAGGCAGACTAAGTAGACACCTTGTTAAAAGATAACTTAGCAGCAACAAGTTGTTGCAAGGATTGTTGTGTTCGGGAAGCGTAATAAACATGTTCAAGGTGTTTAATGTTCTGAAGTAATGTTTTAGAGTAAGCCTGGGATGCTTTCCTTTTTTGGGAACAAAACTTTTAATAACATCTCGAGCTAAACAGCATCCCAAACGGTGCAGAAGGAAATATATAAACACACACACACACACACACACACACACACACACACACACACGCACGCACGCACGCACACACACACACACACACACACGCACACACACGCACACACACACACACACACACCCCAAAAGTACTCCACACCAGTTTAGAAAAACAAGACCAAAATTAATAAAAATATGTTTTTAGAAAAAGACAACAACGACAACAATCCAACATATAAATGTCGAGGTACAAAATGTCTCGGTTAAAAAAAGGTATAGCTCTTAGAAATCAATGGTTGTGCTTGACCAGGACATAGTACCTTTGATGCGTCATAAAACACAGACAGTGCGGGGCCCAGGGAAGGTGAGCCATTGTTAAAGCAGGTGATGCATCATTTCCTTATTGCTATGCAGTTCATTGGCACATTGGCGCTCGGTGAGTTGCACAAAGGAATCGCTTGTAGCAAGTGATGCATCGGTTCCTGGAGATGGGCAGGGTCGTTGAGCCCAGAGATTATTGTGAGGTAATGGGTCGATTGTGAGTGTGATACCCCGGTTCCAGAGGGCTGCGTGTTGATGATGCATCGATGTCAGTGTGATGCGCCGATTTCGCAGCGTCGATGTCGAACCTGAGGTGCTGCATTAGAGTTGAAGTGGGGCAGCACGGATGTCGGTGATGCGGTGCTCGAGACTCACACAGTGATGGTTCGGGGCCCTGTGACAAAATCGGAGCTTGTGTTGTAAACAGTGGTCGGTGCATCAGGCATGGCTTCTGTGCAGGCAGCAGTGATGTGGCGTTTCTTGCAGGGGTCCGTCGATTCTGAAGTGACACGTGGAGTCAACGCATGGTTTTCTTCTTTTAGCACCAGACCTCACATTCAAGGGACCAGAACTGGAATCGGCATTACTTGGCAGAGCAAGGCTCTCAGCAGATTAGCCCAGATGCCGGCAGATAAAGTCTTTGATGGCCCTGAAACTTCCAACAGGAGGTAAGCACAACTCAAATTCTTGAAGAAACTTGGAAAGCAGGATGTAGAAAGCAAAGTTCAGTCCTTTCACTTCTAGGACAGGAACAGCAAGCCGCAGGCCAGCACAGCAAAGCAAACAGCCCAGTGGAAGTCCCCCTTGACAGCAACACAGCTCTTCTTCCTGGCAGAACGACCTCAATCCAGAAGTGTTATGACTATATGTTGCAAGAGGTCAAGTACTTATACCTATTTCAGCCTTTGAAGTAGGCAAACTTCAAATGAAAATCTTTGTAGTGCACAAGACGCTGCCCTTCCTGGCCCTGGCTCCAGACACAGTATGGGGGAGCAGAGGCTGCTTTGTGTGGGGACAGGCACAGCTCTATTCAGGTGCAAGTGTCAACTCCTCCCACCACTCTAGCTCAGGAAGACCCATCAGCCTGTTGATGGGCCATCTGACTATGCAGGGCACACCTCGGCTCCCTTTGTGTGTGACTGTCTAGAGTGAATTCACAAAGCCCAACTGTCATCCAACCCAGACATGTATCTAGGGACAGGCAGAGGCACAGAATGGTTAAGCAAGAAAATGCCAACTTTCTCAAAGTGTGAAAAAGAACAGAGTATCTGACCATCATATTATCATGCTGTTTTCTACTCTAAAAGACTCAGACCAATCACTGATTGCATTGGTCTTCATAGTTTATTTACTTATCTTTTTACACTGTTTTTGGTAGACTATTTCATTTTATCTTTCAAACCAGAGACAGGAAAAACACATTGTTCGTTTTGACAATAAACATGCAAACAAACCGCAACAATATCACAAACATTACAAATACACAAACATTGATTAATTGTAAATGCAATACAATCAAACATTACAAATACACAAAAATTGATTAATTGCAAATGAATTACAGAATTCAACCAGTCATTATTTTCATAGCAACAATAAACTACATTTTTAGTTTGATTAGTAATTCCTCTGTATGTTGCTTACCAATGGGAACACATTTTCAAGCTCATAAGGTGGGCGGACTTTCAAACAGATTCCTTAGTGCGGATCCTATTTCCATACTAATGTTTCCCAAACGGTGAAAAGTGCTGAAGTGTTTCAAACCCCAATATTATTCTTGGGATTTTCCTCAGGGCTATGACTGGATGCAATCTGTGGATCAAATAAAATAAAATAAAATACAATTTCTAATTAATGTTTACCACTTCTTTAATTCTTTTGACACATATTTCATGTTTTAAACATCTCCTTTCTATTGTGTTAATCATGATACCTGCTACAGCTTTCATCAGTATGTCTTTCTCTAAATCGAGGAAAATGCAACACTCATGTCGTCGACCATCCGGTCTGTAACATAAACATAAAGAGCTCATTTAGCTATTGTTCCTGGCCTTTGGGTAAAGTCCGATTTTTTTTGAGCAAGAAAACGATATTCGACAAATTACTGCCCAGTACGTTCGAAATGAATTTGAACAGGGGAACTCCTTGTCTTCAACAATTGACACGGGTTTTTCGTCAACTCCTATCTACATAAATGGCAGTTAAAATTAAATTCTGGAATGAGCAAAAATGGGCAGCAATGATTGTCTGCACTTCCGCACAGTGTTCAAACTATAGATGAGGTTCATACAGTCACGGTGCCACTCGGAACAAGTATGCACACTTATTCGGCAGTTCTTCCTTCTTCGTTGTTTTTGCTTTTTTTCAAACTGAATTGGTCTTTGTGACTTCCGGTTTGAAGTTAGTTATGCCACATTCTAAATGTTTCTAGAATGATGCATTCTGGGCTTGGTAGTGAATATATTACTGGATCACATGTAATGCGGATTCAGGCTTTGAATAGGGATCCTTATGTCAAATAATGGACTCACAGCAAGGCAAAACCCAAATCCTTTGATATTATGCTCGACCTATTTCTGACATTTCATTGAGGCCTGTCATGGCACTATTAAATTTCAATATTAAATATCCCTCCTTTTGTAGCAATGCTGCCTCTATGTCTCCTCCTCTTGGGTTTGATCTGATTGCACATAATACAGTCCATTTAAGGTCCTTCTCACTGTGATTTTTTCCCAAACAATGACTGACCATTGGGGACGTGGCTGCCTTTGTATTAAACTTGGAGCAGTGCAGTACAATGTGTTGTTTTACCTCTTGATTTGTCTTCCCAATATATATTTTGCGACAAGGGCATATGATGGCATATACCACATTTTTCGTTTTGCAGTTAGAAAACACCTTATGTATCCATTTACAGTTACTCTGTGTGAATTCTGTGCCCTCAATAGGTTATTCACAGGCTATGGAATTACTACATTTGTGGTGGCCTTCGATCGATTTTAGAGTCCAATGTGATCTTAGATCTTTCTTTTTAGGGGAAGAAGGAATCTCTGACCCTACGAGTTGTTGGCCAATGCTTCTTCATCGCGAATAAAGGCAGAAGAAAAGGATATTCCAAATTCTGTAAAAGATGCCAATTCCTGAGTATAATTTTCGAAATCTATTCGTGTGTGGCCCATAAGTAGACACACACTCCAGTTTCTCCATTGACTGTTTAATTTTCTTTGTGAGAAGGCACTCTCTCGGTGTATATCACGCTCTTTTCATCGCATGTTTCAGTAGTTGTTTGTGTTAACCTCTGTCTTTCGGTTAGTTGCAGAGGACCCCTGCATGGACTCCATAATTTTGTTTTCGTGAGCAATTTCGTCTAACTCTCAGTAGTAACTTTGCCAGGAGAAGTTAAGAATTAAGTTTTTTGTAACATTCTAGATAGTTTTATTTATCGTTTTTGTGTTGAGAGGATCCTGATCCCAAAGGGGTTAGAGGTTTGAGAAAAAGCAATTTGTTCGCTACATCAAATGACGTTGGTCCGCGTCTTGATGCAGATGTGGCCCTATGATGAAGCATGACACTATTTAGTGTGTGAGGGAAGTAATAAAAACCATTTGGTTTTTCCAAAATGGAAAAGAAGCAGCACCCAGTGACAGATTGGTCCTATTGAATCCCCCTTACCCTTTTCTTTGTGTGTGTATTGGTTGAGTAGGGAGACTGAAGGGAAAGGAAGAGAATCTCTCTCCCCCACCCTGAAAGGGCGATTGTGTGTTAAGTAGGTGTATTTGCCAGGCCAACATGGAAGTTAAAAACTGTGCACCCAGATGCTGCATTGGCAGGCCAGAGACATATTTGAAGGGCTACTTTTGTGGGTCGCAAATCAGTGCTGCAGGCCCATTACTAGCATTTGATTTACAGGCCCTGGCACACACAGTGCACTGTACTAGGGATTTATTAGTAAATCAAATATGCCAATCATGGATAAACTAATCAAACCTTGTTTTAGAGGAGAGAGCACATGCACCTTAGCACTGATTAGTAGTGGTAAAGTGGTCAAAGTCCTAGAGCCAACAAAAAGAAGGTCAGTAAATTGGCAGAGGCAGGCAAAAGTTTGGAGATAACCCTGCAAAGAGGACCAGGTCCAACACACCTCCCTTCTAGCTTTAAGCCAGGGTAGACTGAGGAAAACCTTGATGGGCTTCCCTACTTACGGAGATAGAACATGGACCCTGGCCCACAACTGCAAGGGCACATTCCAATTCAACACTTCTGTGAACCCAGTTCGATCCCTCTGTCGATACTCTCAGGGCCCACTGAACTGGCCCATGGGGACCCTTCTCCTCACTTGGGAACGCCATCTGTGCAGCACCTAACCGTAACTTGTTCACATTTGCATCCCAGTAGGTAGACGGTACCAACATGGCCAACACAGTGAGGTGGCCCAATCCACCCCCTGGGTTTGACGTCTGCCCCCAACCCAAGAGCAATTCTGTCTGCCTGGTATCATGAGACTGGTTCTTCAACTCAGGGTCTGTACCCTCAGGCGGAACATGTGCCTGGCAAGCGATGACTTCCAGGGAAGTAACCCAACCCCCAAGGTAAACCCTTACTGTAAGTGTTGTGCTAGAGGCTGCCTGGTGCAGGTCTCCTGAACCCTGTCCATCTGACAAAGCATGAAGTCCTCCCAGGCCAGAAGTGATATCACCAGGGTCAGTCCTTGGGTGCTCTGACCTCGGAGCTGGCAACCCCATACCCTCTGGTCTGTCCCCTGGGGACTGCACCCCCCTTGCCCCTCCATCTGGACTTGTGCACCCTCCTTCTGGGCTTTTGCACCCTCCCCCCAAGAGTGGTACTGCCACAGACACCAGATCTGTTGGGACGCTTGTGGCAGCCAGCCCTCCCCCCAAGTTCTCCTGCCACCATTGGACGCCCATCAGTAGATGGTCTCATGTTACAGACCAGGTCTCCCTGCTTGTGCCCACTCTGAGAGCAACCCAAGTACTGGGGCTGGAAATAGGGTACCCTGGACATCTGCCCAACCCCACCCCGTTTCCTACTATTGGAAAGGACATGGGACTGGGGTGACCAACCACCTGTAAATTTCTCAGACCGTCTGTAATTTGGACCTTACATCCGTTGTCCGTGAAGATCCCTTTTACGGACAACAGACAGCTCTGTTCCCTGCAAGGCCCGTAATTTTGGGCCTTGCAGGGAACAGAGCTGTCCCCCTGCGAGAGGCCTTAGCTCCCTAATGGGTCCGCCTCTCACTCATTGCCGGAGTGCAAGAGCAGCCCCACCCCGCCCATTGTCATTTTGTATGCGGTTGATTGTCACATACAGAATGACAATGGGCCAGTGTGAGCTGTGACAGCATGTGGTGGCATCATCCTGCCACGGTATAAGGCTGGGCATTCTGTTAGGGTTTGATGAAAGAAATATACAAAAACGCCCATGCTCCTATGTGCCAGTTCATGAAAAGAAGCTGGGGAAAGAAGTTGAAAAGAGCAGGTTATACTTCCTACACAGTCTCATCTTTTCAGAGCTGAAGCATTTTAAATATTATTTACAGTGAAACCATAGTTGCTTTCTTATTTATTTCATGCAGCTAACATCCATTGACAAAGCCAGGTGTCATGGCTTATTGTAGGTCTAATGCTACTGGATGCAATGATAGAAACAGCAAAATACCAGTGGGTATTGTTGTTTTAAGCCACACCCTTAATTACCTCAGCCACGCCCCTTGGAGAGACCCCCACTTTATTTATCCCACTTAAAGCCCTGGAAACAACACCATGTCACAGTCACCGCACGTCCTGGCACTGTGCATCATGCATGACTCATGACTTCCAAGTTTTTAGATTGCCTATGTGCATGGGCATAGTGAACCCTCCCCACCCCATCCCACCCCTTGCTTTAGGAACTACAGCGAGGGTGAAGTTCTTTATGGACCTCTTCTGTCTGCAACTCAGTAGACAAAGGCTCAGCCCATAATTAATGTGAAAAGGTGGGTTAGTGAATAAGTGAAGGAATGGGTAAATGGTTGGATGAATTGGTTAAAGAATGAATGGATGAGTGAAACGGTGAATGGATGTATAATGAGAGACAGCATTAATGAATGCGAGAGTGGAAGGATGGATGAGAGTAAATAAAATGGATGTATGAGTGGAAGGGTAAATGGATGGGTAAAAGGGTGGATGGATCAGTAAAAGGAAGGATGGATGAGTGAAACGGTGGATGATGGGACAGTGAATGGGTGGATGGATGAGAGAAAGGATGGATGGATTGATGAATTGATAAGTGAAAGGATGAATGAATGGATGGATGGATGGATGAGTAAAAGAGTAGATGTAAGTATGGACGAGTGAGTGAAAGGGAGGGTAGATGGACAAAAGGATGGATAGATGTGTGAAAGGGTGGATGGATGAGAGAAAGGATGGATGAATGAGAGAAAGGATGGATGAATGAGTGAAAGAATGGATGAGTGATAGGGCCAATGGATGGATACATGAGTGTATGAGCGTGAGAAGCTGGGTTTCTATTGCAGTAACCCCCCACTTTTTGCCAGACTACTGATGCACTTTGACTTGATATGCCCTGGGTCCCTGCCAATCAGGTTCCCGGGGTCTGTGTTCTTTCCCCAAAACTAAACCAATTGGCATTTCTGACCACAGGTTAGTCCCTGGTAAATGGTACCACAGGTACCCAGGGCACTGCGACCAGGAAAGACCTCCAAGGGCTGCAGCACTTATTGTGCCACCCTTAGAGCCCTGTACCTTTACACACACACACTGCTTTTGCAGGTTGAGTGTTTTGGTGCAGAACAAAGTGAAGATTTGACATGGCACACATCCCTGTGTGCCATGCCTACAAACCACTCTCCTGGCATAGATCAGTCACCCCTCTAGCTGTGTGCCCTATTCCAGTGGTGAGGGTACAGGTGCATGAACCCTGTACCCCTACAGTGTCTAAGTTCATTCTTAGACATTGTAAGTGCAGTGCTGCCATTAAGAGTATATGGTGCTGAGAGCTTGTCCTTACGAACCCCACAGCACCAAAATGGCTACACTGAAAACTGAGAAGTTTAGTATCAAACTACTCAGCACATTAAACCCACACTGATGCCAGTGTGGGATTTAGTGAAAAATGCACACAGACGGCATCTTAGAGATGCCCCCTGAAAAACGACCAGCCTCTGGTGGGTTCCCTGACTGGTACACACCAGCCTGCCACCACAAGACATGTTTCTGGACCCCTAGGGTGGGAGCCATAACTTCCTGAGCCCAGAAACAAAGCCTTTCCTGTGCGGAGGTGTTCACACCTCCCCCTGGCCAGGAAGAGCCATCTGTGGCAGGGGAGCTTCAAAGGCCTGGCAGCCTTTGTAATGGGACCTCCAGCCTCTCCTGCTATCAGGAGCAGGCCCCCTTCCTGTCTCCCCTCCTTTTCTTCGGGAAGACAGGTGGGAAAAACTAGCCAGCCCAGAAGGTGTGCCTACCTCTGCCAACTACACCCCTCAGGTGGGTGAGGCATGGTGAAGCCCACTCTTCAGTGCCCACCATCTTGGAGATGGCAGGCACTCCCCAGTCAGGATTAGGCATTGTGCTCACTTCCCCATGTGGGGGGAGCACAGCTAGGGTGTCGTCACCCTGAGGTCAGCAGCCCATTGGCTACTGACCTCGAGACCCCTCAAACTCAACTTACCCTCCTGTGGGGTGACTCGATACTTCCTTACCAGGGCCTCCTTTGTGAGGGTACACCTCTCCCTGTCACTCCCTTCTAGAGCCAGTAGAGTGTCCCTTTCACCACCAGGAATATGGCTCCCTGTGGTAGTTCCCCAATCCTCCGCAAGGACCCTGCGCACTTCCGCAACTGCCTCAAATGCTTGAGCCCACTGGTGTATGTCACCCTCCCTCCTTGAAGTTAGAAACCAAGTCTCTGGGCATGTGGACCTTTTCTTCAGTACTGGACATGATGCTTTTGCTGCCACTGATGGAGCAGGTAAAGCAAAATGTTGTATACCTTCTCTATTTTGCATGCATGAAAATACTAATGACGTAATCAATTTATATATTAATCTGAATTAACTGTGTGCTTATATTCCTGACAAAAGTCAAGATTTAAAGACATATATTAAGAATATAACTGATTTGCACGAGGAGATTGTTCCATTGGAGGTTGAAAGTGTTTGGGAGAAGATTGGAAAAGGGTTTTCTACTATTAAAAACTTTTAAAATTAGGTAGTACATTTATTGGTAAATTTCTAATTCCAGTAACATGTGTGATATTTTTAATATTAATTCTGAGACTAGGATGTTTATGTAGCAAAAGAAGAAAATTACAAAATCACATAAAAAGAGGAGCTGCTAATAAAAGAGAGAAAGAAAGAAAAGAAAGAGAAATGGGAGCTAGAGAACTAGAAGAATGGAAACAGAATGTGTATAAGAAAACAAGAGAGGATGAAACAGGGGAAACAATCATGTGACCTAACAAAACTTAAGAGAACTGAATTAATTTCCATGAAAATGTTATCAAAATTTTAAGGGAATTTGTGATGATTTTAAAAATCACCAAAGGGGGGATTGATGGAGCAGGTAAAGCAACATTTTGTATACCTTCTCTATTTTGCATGAAAATAGTAATGACGTAATCAATTTATATATTAATCTGAATTAACTCTGTGCTGTGATATATTAATCAACAACGTGCATTTTTGCTAAACACAAATTACACGCGTGACTCATTGCTATTTGCATGGCAGAATAGCTTTAATGACTAATTGTGGTACATCTATTAACAGTAGTATGTGTGGTGATAGAATATCGCATGATTTATGTTGCTTTGGTGACATTTGCGTTTCTGTTAGGGCCGAATGGTGAGTATTATTGCTTTAAATGTCGCTATAGGCTAGGAAAATACTAATATATACAGGGATTAACATTAGAATCTTCATTTCCGTATATTAATTATTCTTTTGTGTTTGTTTTGCTTAAGTTGGCATTCGGGCCTACTAAGCCATGACATTCAAAATGGAGTTCGGAAGTGGCCACCGTCTTGTGAGCGCAATGTCTTCAGCGCAGACTCAGATGGCTCCGGAGATCTCCAGGCATCCTCAATTCAGAGCCAGTGTTTCTGGTCAAGGATAGGAACATGGAGGACTGCCAGATTTCAGTTAGTGAAAATTACCCGGAGAAAACAATAGTCACCTATGATGAAGAATCAACAATGTTGCATGAGCATGACATAAACTGAGGATGTGACCAAGTAAGTTCTCTGAGAACCCAAGACAGTGAGAAAACCGGACCATATAACAATTTTCGCAAAATTGGCCAATCATATTTCTTCCCAGTTCATTAAATGTTTCATGTTACCCAGAATTTTATTATAAAAAGGGTAGCAGAATAGGGAGGGGTAAGTTGATGTCGGGGAGAGATGCAAGATGTGGGATTCTCGTCATTAGTCGTTCGAGAGGGCCACCTTAAAGAGATCGTGTCCAAAGGAGAGTGTCCAGAACATGCATGATCAATTCGCTTGCACGATTGCTTGGTCCTTTGGATATCTTTAGGACTGTGCCGTGCTGAGCGAGAGAACTTTTCGGACTTATTGAGTCGGGCCTGCTCTCTATTGGGACGATTGAGCAAAGAATTTGGGTTATGCAGAGCCAATTGAATTAGAAAAGAACCCCGATAGCAAGAATAGGTAAATATAAAATGTCATGGAATTTATGTTGATTGATTAAATTTCAAACTTGATTGACCGAAATGCTAATTATATAATTGCAAGCAAGAAACTAGATAAACTAAATATTGATTAAAAGAAAATGAGTTTGTGGTTCTTCAAGTAGGTCACTAAAAGGATTCTGAAGCTTTAATGTGCTTTAGCTGGTTCTAAATCACCATCAACCAGTCCAACTTATTGGTCCATCGACCAAGTGGTGGAGTGCCTTGATGTTAAGGTTAGGATCCCATAGGTGTTGATGTAAATATGTATTTTCTGTAATAAATTTTCCTTCCCTATAGGTTATAAGGTACCCCCCCACATGTCCAGCGCATACATCTTCCTCCTGCGTGCGGATTCACAGTGAAAACGTGTGAGTGTTGGTGTTATGGGCCCCACCAATGAATGTGTGTGTGAATGAAAAAGTGCGGGTAACGAATCTGTGACGTAGGGAGGATAGGTAAATTTGCCCCCTTTCCGCTGGATCAGTTTTTCTGGTAGCAGAGTTATGGTTTTATTGCATTGGTTTGGTGATTATTGCTTATTGATTTTTGATTTCTGATTATTGATTTTGATTATTGATGAATGATTGATTGGTTATTGGATTTATGTACTAACAGTCTATGTTGAGTTGCGTTGCGTTCTATGTTGTTTTTGAAGACTTCTGGGATGTAGGTAGTTGGATGCCCTGTAGGTACACGGGGAAAACGTGTGGCAAGTGAAGTCGCACGGTGTATTGTCTGGTTGCCCTGTAAGTACACGGGGAAAACGTGTGACGATTGGAGTCGCACGATGCATTGTCTGGGTTCGAATTGGTAACATCGTCGTGTGTTCGCGGTAGGGACATTTCTGTGTGAAAGTGGTGTATGGATAGCGAAGGCCACCTGTGAAATTTCGGTCTTAAGAACAGGAGTCAATTGTGAGCTCTGATTACGCTTATCACTGTAGGCTAGGATAGGATAGGCTAGGATATGAGTTTTTAAAGCGCTCGAATGCCGTAGCGTCTTGACGCTGGTAAGTGTGGGGATGAATCAGTCTTAAGAGAGAACTCTCTTAAAACAACCATGTCTTCAGGACCTTCCTGAAGCATTGATGGTTTGGTACAGATCTTAAGGAAAGAGGGAGCTTGTTCCAAAGTCTTGCGGCGCAGTTTGAGAAGGCTCTTCCACCCCACCTAACTCTCCTAATCCTGTTCACCTGAAGAAGACTCAAGGTGCTGGATCTTAGGGCACAGCCGGGGATATAGGGAGTCAACATTTTCTGAATATCTTTGGCTCCTCCCCCGAAGACAGCTTGATGGACCAGGCATAACGGCTTGAATTCCACACGTTGTTGTACAGGGAGCCAGAGTAAAGTTCTAATTCCCGCCGAGATGGATTGGTCTTTAGGAATGTCCAAAAGCAGTCTTGCGGCGGCATTCTTCAAAGACTGTAACCTACTCAACTGGGCCTTGTTTATCCCCAACAGTAGGGCATTGCAATAGTCCAGCTTGGACAGCAGAAGCGCCACCACCACTGTCTTACGTAGCTCTGACGTAATAAAAGGAAAGATCTTTCTGAAGGTCTTAATTAAGAAAAAGCATGACGAGGCAAGGCTGTTCACCTGGGCCGAGAAATTTAGCTGGCAGTCGAACAGCATGCCAAGGTTTCTCACCTTGGACATGGGCGGGGGCATTCGCCAGCCTTCAGGGGCCACCAGGAGTCGTTCCACAGGGTTTGTCCCTGGCCAAACTCAATGATCTCTGTTTTGTCTGAATTGATCTTCAGGAAGCTCTGGTTCATCCAGGTCATGATTTCCAGGAGTGTGGAAATATGGATTTTTCTGGTCAGTTATGTCCCCTATCTTGGACCCCAACGGTTCTATGTGCATGTCACAAGTACATGTATGTTCCCTCCAGTTCCAGTTATAAAGACGCAAACACATGTGCGTCCACCGTCAACATGTCCTCTGTCAGATCCGCCATGAATAGGCCGGATATTCCATCCCTAAGTATGAAAGGCTACCGGCTTTATATGGTTCACTTATGCCATTTTACAGTCCAGGCAAGTAGGCCCTGATTCTGTCATCAAACTCTTCTTGCCTTCTGCCTCTGAAAGCTCCAGTCTGAGCCTGCATCTGTGACCATGAACTTTGTCTCATTCTCTGCGCGGCTCACGATGTCTGACATCAGCCTATTCTCTGCCAAGAACTGTATTTCACCTTCGAGTTATCTGCTTCCCCCTCAGCCGATGCATTCCTGCCTAGTAGTTTAAGTAAACATTCTTCCAGTTACCAAGCAAAGGGCCCGGCTTCTCTGCCTTCATGCAAGTAATTCATAGTCCTGTTACTATAGAAGATTCCTGCCCTCGCATTTAGTGTAGACGCCTAGACGCTTGTACACGCACGCACAGTCAGTATAGAACAGATTCTGTCCGAAAGTCCTTCTTTTATGGATAACATAGTTCTTTAAACATAGGATGTTAGATATGATTCGGGACTAGGTTGACTTGACCCCTCAGACTTCTTGTCTCCACATGTAGAGCTAAATGTCAAGTCCCCTTCACCCCCTAGTTACACGTCAATTACACGTCATACTGCTGCGCGCGCCTCTATGCCAAGTATTATCTTATAGATCCACCTATAGGTGACATCACAACCAATTATGTTCCTTTTTACTCCTTGTTCCACCCATTTTTTGTTACGCAGACAACTCGTCATTTTCCTTATCAATTGTTACGCCTATTGCATTCGCTTCATAGTAATATATGTACTATAAAAGTCATTTCATGTCAATAATGTATGTACTTCACTTCCTGAACCTCCGGGGTGATGGAACTTGAAGCATCCGATTATAATCGATTATTGGAATAAAGCCCATTCCGAACCTCTAATACCACGGATTCTGCCTCTCATTTTATTGAGCTATTTTATTATGTTTCTGTATCAAATTCAGTCCCGGTAAAGGAAAATTATTTACCACATGAATGGCGCCCGAACAGGGACACTTTCTCATCTCACGCGCCGGCGGTGAGTTGCAGGCCCGGTCTCCTGCCACAGCTGGACGGACAATAACGCGTACCAGCAGGATTTCCTGTATCTCCCTCCGGTCAAGCGGGGGCGACTGAGACTGCGATCAACACCCAGACGAGGCGGTGAGAAGTGCGAAGTATCCCGACCAGAGCCTAGCTGAGAGAGCAAGATCCGAGGTACACAGAGACCCACCAGTCCGAAGTCAAGCCCAGTGTCCGACGAGTCGAGTCGAGTCCAGTCCGGTTCAAGTTCAAGTTACTGAGGCCTTCCGTTTCCGAAGCTACCCGGTGAGTACCATTGCTGGGGAGGCATTTCTGACGTGCACATAGGTTGTGCCGGTCAAGACGGGTTTGGGTACACAAATCCGGTCTGCACTGTTTTAGCAGTGTATCTGTACTGTTTAGCAGTATATCAAGTATTCCGAAGTATCCAGTTATTGTCAAGAATTAAGCTTGGTGATTAGTTATGCAGACGATCATCATTGTTGTTTCAGTTAAAGGCTTAATGTTAAATGTTTAATGTGTTTAAAAACGTCCTGTATAGTGTGGTATAAATGACTGTTCATTATAGTGTTTATTGTATTAAGTCTGTTCAAATTCAAGTATCAGGTCAGTTGGTCAAAATCAAGTATAAGGTCAGTTCTCAATATGCCGCTCTTCTCGAAATTAAGACAGATCACTACTAGAAAAGGGGTTCTCGAAGAAGCCGTTCCTATTCCTCCTAGGGACACTCCAGGGCACTTTATGTATCACAAACATGGCTTAGACGCTATATTATTTCTTGATTTATGGGTAGACTACACCAAGGGATTACCAGAAAGTCGGAGGTGGCCCACAGCGGGAACCTGGGATGCAGAGTGCATCATGAAAGTTGAGGAAGAGTTATGGAAAAGGAAGGTCAGACAGTCACAGAAAGACGCCGTTGAGTTATGGCGTAAAGAATCTCATAGACGCACAGAAAAAGCACGTAGACAGGAAGAAAAGAATAAAGAAAG
The DNA here is from genome assembly GCF_964204655.1 of Triturus cristatus. Lineage (NCBI taxonomy): Eukaryota > Metazoa > Chordata > Amphibia > Caudata > Salamandridae > Triturus > Triturus cristatus. The sequence goes on from NC_140581.1 coordinate 301,181,163, forward strand.
TTCAAATAAAGTTCGAGAGAATCTATTAATTGAGGAAGGTAGCCGAGTGAAATCAGAACAAGTAGACAGACAAAGAAACGCCCTTATGAATGGTATGTATCCCCTTCTGGCCGAAGGATTACCTAAGGCTACTCCAGAAATACCGAAAGACTTGCCACCCCCATTGTTCCCAATAAAGGTACATCCTAAGGGGCATCCTAGAACCGCAGAAGATGTTTTTCTTTCCTCATATTTAGATGACGCAGCTCCCGAGTATGCTAATTCCGCCCCACATAGACCGCATACCAGGGAGGTTCAACGCCAAGATCCAGTGCCCGTATCCCTACAGCAACAAATCGAGTCACAAGTTCCGGCAAGCACATCTGTTTCTGCATCCGCTCCTACAGCTACTTCTACAGCTATGTCCACACCTGTAGTTGCTGTGTCACGTTCGACGAATCCTTTCACGCCCGACACCCCAGATGGGGCTACGGGAGGTGCTAGCAACATTTTTTCTACGCCACCCAGAATAAATAAACTTACTTTTCAAGAATCAGCACATCCACGTACACCGAAACTCATAAGTGCCCGTACGCTGAAGGAACTTCTTATAGATTGTAGATATGACCCTGTGCCCGGTAAAGAGGACGAAATGACCCTGGCATCATTGCGTATCAGACGAGCCGCAGTGTATTTAGGAAAGTTACCAGGAATGACTGAGCATCTAGATAAAATATATCATTTTGTCCAAACAGGGCGAGATCCAGAATGTATTAACAGAGCTATGGAATACCAGAAAGTAGAGATACAGGGGGAACTGTTACGTTTCCTCATAAACTGTGTGATCAGAAATCAAGACCGACCGGGGGTAGACCCGGAAGCAATGAAAATTCTTACAAGATGGAGCCAGAATATATCAGAAGGGAGACATGATAAACAAAATTGTATAATAGCCATGTGCCGGAAGATCCGTAAAGAAATAGAACGCCTACACGAAGAGAGATTAGAGGTAGACGAGTTCGAACAAAGCGAGGAAGAAGGGTCAGGACTGCCCACAGGACAGTCGGACACCATAGCCTATGTAGGTAGAGGAAGATCTTGTAATAGTAATAGATGTCTTACTGACTCGATACGTCCGATATGTCCAGATAATAACAGGAATTTCCAAATCCCTATAATTAATATAAGGTCTAACGAGCACTCGTTCCAAACCGCCGACAAACTACTCCAAGAACGAAGGGGTTATCATTTTCTCGATTCTATGGATGAACAAGATTTAGCCAGGGCAGCTGTCCATTGGGTGGACAGTCCCGGAAAATATAGTGATGATACAATAGTACGCACATTTTTGAATCTTACCCCAGATGAACAGAGGTTAGCTGGGATTTATATGATTCAACAACTCATTATACTATATCGGAGTCAGCATTCGGACCCTGGTCCCTTACCTGACATACTGACTGAATTACTTATGAATAAATGGAGAGGTTCAGGTACTAAATTAATTAAAGAAATTCTAGAATCAAGAAAGCAGTATATTCTTTTTGTATGTTCAGACCGTGTCTCATTGCCCGTCAAGAAAAGAACTACGTATCACATGGATAGACAGAATCCCTTACGAGAAGTGCACCCAATAAAAGGCGAGGACAACGAGTTTAAGCGCGTATTTGTATACACGCCCATATCAAAAATAGAATTGTTACAAATGAAAAAAGTGGTACCCAGTCATGACAAAGATCCAGCGGGTTTTCACCGAGAAATTAAAGACATGTTACTCATGGGAGAGTATACCTATCCCGACATTATGACAATATTAAAGGTATTAATGCCTGCTGGTATTTATGAGAAACTCAAGGAAAAAGAGTGGGAGGTAGGAGACCAAAAGATAGAATGGTCAGTGTTAGAAGCAGAAGAAAAGGCCCGAACTGCAGGAGCAGGACTTGGGGATAAAACTAAAGCACTGCCAGGTTTATTAGTACAGGTACTGCCACGTTTATTAACTACGAAAAAGGAAGATTGGGGTACAATTTCAGCCTGTAAGCAGAAGCAAGATGAAGACACTAGTGATTACTATGCCCGATTTGAAAAATGTTTTGGTATAAATAGTGGCATAAAAGCAAGTAGCGAATCATACCCACATCTGTTTGTAACAAAATTAGTAGAAAATGCCCTGCCACCAGTAAAGAATAGAGTATTAAAATTCGAGAGTACCTGGCAAGGTAACACTCCATCACAAATGTTACAAATGTTACAGTACCATCACAATAGAATTAGAGAGGAACAAGAACATGAACACAGACGCATGAAAGACACGAAAATGAAAATGCTAGTTTCCCAGACAGTTCCAGCTGAAGGACATAAAAAGGGTATGACACATTCCGATTCAGCAGGACCTGTAAAAGGGACATGCAATTATTGTAAAAAGCCAGGTCATTACGTACACGATTGTCCAGTTTTGAAACATAATATCGCCATAGGTAAAACACAAGAGAGATCACGGCCATTTAGACAAGAGCAGAATGAACAAGGAGCTCCGCAGCATGCCCAGGCCATGCCAGCCGCACAACAGCCAATACAGTTTGTGCCAGCTGCACCACCGTTGCCTGTTGCTGCCACACAGACAACAACACGACAAATGTATCAGACCGCACAGTATGAATATCCTGAGTATCAGCGTTACGCATGAACTAGCCTAGAGAGGGAAGTTGACTTACCCCTTATTGAAATCCCAGTAGACCAAGAAGGACCTTATGTACATAGTGAATTATTAGGCCAAGATAGAAAATTTCTACTCGATACAGGGGCAAGTCGAACGACCATAAAACGTAGTGAAGTTCCAGGGGCACCCCTCTCAGGCTCACAGAATATTTCCCTTGGTTTTTCAGGAAAACCTATTATTAATGAAGTGTCACAACCTCTGCCACTTACGATAGGACCTCTGACCCGAACTACAGATTTATTGCTTACTAAATCATGTCCAGAAAACTTGCTAGGAATAAAAACGTTGAAAGCTCTAGGAGCCATAATATGTTGTTCTCCGGAAGGAGTAAGGTTGTTTTTACGTGATTTTAAAGGTCACTATGTGTCTAGAGACATGGATCCCCGACTACAGACTTTACCTACACATCTATGGGCACAAGGCCCTACTGATGTTGGACGCATGAATATTACACCATATCAAGTCACATTAAAGGCAGGAGTGGTGCTACCACGAATGCGACAATACAAGTTACCACCAGATGCTGTAGTGGCTTTACTACAAATCATTGACGAGCTCATTGCCCAAGGAGTAGTCGTGGAAACGGACTCCAATGTATGTAATTCGCCGATAATTCCGATTCTTAAACGAACAGATCCTAAGGCCCCGCCAGTCTATCGATTGGTTATTGATCTGCGCGAGTTAAATAAATGCATTGTGCCACAATTCCCTGTGGTCCCAGATATCTCGTCATTACTGACAGCTATTGATTCCGAAGCGACATTCTTTACTGTAATCGATCTCAAGAATGCCTTTTTCAGCATCCCAATAGATCCGGAAAGCCAATATTTATTCGGATTTAGTTTAAATGGACGTAGCTTTAAATTCTCACGCGCACCTCAAGGATTTACAGAAAGCCCCAGCATCTATAGCCAAGCACTGAAACGAGAACTAGATAGTATCCACATGCCAGTTAACACTGCTCTGCTCCAATACGTCGATGATTTGCTGATCACCGCAAGAAGCGAACCAGAATGTGAAAAAGCATCACTGACAGTTTTAAAATTTCTAGCCGAAAAGGGACACAAGGTGTCCCCTTCTAAGCTGCAATTCTGTGTCCAGCGAGTTGTTTATCTTGGACACTCGCTGTCCAAGGAGGGAAGGCAGCTTACACCAGACCGCATTCAGTTAATAGCTAACATGCCAATACCCAAGACACAAAAGGAGGTGCGGGCTTTCATAGGCCTCACTTCATACTGTAGACAGTGGATCCCGCAATATGCATTTCTAGCAAAACCACTCATCCAGTTGACAACCCAGGAGGCAGCCACATCGACTGTTCTCCCTTGGACTCAGGAACATACACAAGCTTTTGAAAGCCTAAAGAAAGCTTTATGTCAAGCACCTGTTTTAGCAACGCCATGTTACAGAAAACAGTTTACACTCTTTGTTACAGAACGCGAAGGTACTGCTTTGTCAGTACTCACACAGGAACAAGCAGGAGCACACAAACCATGTGCTTATTTTTCTAGTACATTAGATCCCGTAGCTCAGGCTTTGCCTGCATGCCTAAAATCAGTAGCAGCGACAGCTTTAGCAATTAGACAAAGCGATGCCATAGTGTTAGGACATCCATTGACAGTTCAAGTACCACACACAGTAGAAGTCCTTGTGAATAGAACGCAAACACAACACTTGACTATAGCACGACTTACAGGGTATGAACTTACATTGTTTCAGCCACATATAGAAATCAGACGCTGTAACACATTGAATCCTGCCACACTTTTGCCAGTAACCGGAACAGACCCTCTAGCTCATGACTGTATTGAAGTTATTACTATAACGACAAAACCCAGACAAGACTTGACAGATGTCCCATTGTCAGATCCAGACCTGACGTTGTATGTAGATGGTTCATGTATGAGAACGAATACAGGAGAGTTAGTGGCTGCTTATGCAGTCACAACAGATACAGAAGTCATTGAAACTAATCGTATTAATACTTTGTCAGCTCAAGCCGCAGAGCTCATCGCTCTGACACAAGCCTGTATTCAAGCCACAAGTAAAAAAGTCAACATATACACTGATTCACGTTATGCATTCGGAGTTGTACATGACTTCGGCGTGCTGTGGCGAGAGAGAGGTTATTTAACTTCCCACGGTGCCCACATTCAGCACGGACCCCTCATTCATGCCTTATTAGATGCAATACATCTACCTACTGCAATATCAATTATGAAATGTAAAGTTCATACGAAAGTCACTGATATCATTTCTCAAGGCAATGATCTAGCCGACAGAACAGCTAAACAGACTGCTCAAACTCAGACTCCCGACATGACAAAGACAATAGTCCCGATACCGACACATTGTATGACAGTTAAAGATCCTACTCTTGACGTAATTGACATACAGACACATGCTACACAAGACAAAATAAAGAAATGGACTGAATTAGGAGGGATCCAAACGGACCAGGGATGGATGATGAAGGAAAAGTCTGTGTGGTTCCTTCCTGATTCAATGGTCCAAGTTATAATTAACACTACACATAGTCCAGCACATCTCGGAGAAAAAGCTATGCTAGACAGCATTCAACACATTTGGTTTAATAAACATTTACGAGCAGCAGCAAAGCAAAAAGTCCGTACCTGTATGATCTGTTGTCAGTTTAACCCAGGAAAAAGCATTCCCGTAGAACAGGGTGGATTTCAGCCTCCTGATCACTCTTTTGAAGTCCTCCAGATGGATTATATCCAGATGGAACGATGTCGAGGATTCAAATACGTTCTTGTAGTTGTCTGCGCTCTGTCCCGTTGGACGGAGGCATACCCGGTTTCAGATTACACTGCCCCGACCACTGCCAAACAGTTAGTTCGAGAATTCTTCCCACGATACGGTTTACCACGTGTTGTCTACTCAGATAACGGCCAGCCGTTCTCATCCGAATTAATGAAACATGTCTCACTTCTGTTAGGATATCAGTGGAAATTCCACTGTGTCCGACACCCCGAGGCAGCAGGTCTCGTAGAAAGACATAACCAGATACTGAAAATCAGATTGTCCAAAATATGCAGAGAGAAAGGTGTCGACTGGGTAGTAGCATTACCAGTTGCACTCTTTTACATGAGAATGGTAGCACACTCTCGAACAGGGCTATCCCCGTATGAGGTGATCTTCGGCAGACCACCAAATATGTGGGGGACGCCCATACCACGCAAAATAACTGATGTTGACTGTAATATGCTGACAGATTATTTGGCTTCCTTGATGTCTGCACTACAATCTTGTCGTTCACAGGTAGCTGCAGCCTTTCCCGACAACACTGAGGTGAAACCCCATGACGTAGTTCCGGGTGATATTGTATTTGTGAGAAATTTCGACCGAAAGACTCAGCTGGAGCCCAGGTGGAAGACACCCAAGTTGGTTCTGCTAACCACAAGGACAGCCGTGAAGATCGAGGGCCGCAAGGGCTGGATTCATTCAAGTCATATCAAGAAATTTCATGGACAATACTCGGATATAGACATTGTGCCCTGCACTCCCTCACAGACTGATTCAAAACTTCCTTTGGTTGAAAAGACTGAAACAGAACTTTACAAAGTTAAGTTGAGGCCTAGAACGTCAGACGGTTTGATTGTTTAAGTCCTCTCCTAGGTGAAGCGGTTGAATCTGTCTCTGACATGTATCCTCTAGACCTGAATCATGGACAGTCGCGAAAAATGATGAAACGACAGGCGTATTGTAAATCACTGCGTAGCCATTGTATAGTGACATTATTAATTTTGTTTTCCTTAAGTCTTTTAATAATTATTACAAGTATGTTGTTGCACATATATTACCCTATTGCCAGAAATGTTCACAATGTTATTGCAGAACATTCTTTTAGTGACTTACCTCCGCATGAATTGTCTTATAGACTTGCGCTGCGCAATAATACTTTCATTAGTATGTTACATCATTCCCATCAGACTAGTAATGCCACTAATTGTTGGGTGTGTGGCCGGCTCCCTCCCTATCAGAATTATGAAGGAGTCCTGCCATTCTTTCCACATCCATTTACACATAACGGCTCCTGTGGAGCATGGTTTAGTTTAATCAATTCCATAAACTCAGACACAGCAGTTTACCAAGATCAGTGGGTATGGGGAAACCTGAACCTAGTTTTACTCAAGGTCTGCTATCCTGACAAGGAGGGTCGCCCCAAAAGAACAGGAACTGATCTAGAAAATGAAGTATATGGATTAGGTAATTTTACACCTAATCTCATGATTCTAAATGTCGTATCCGAAATTGAACTAGTCTTGCCCACCATGTCAGTATTCCCAGCGAAGGGTGAATTATGTGTAAGAAAAGTTGGTTCCATACATATGGGCCATAGTAAATGCACCACTACAGTAGAATTCAGTGATCAAGGCAAATCTTTATTTAGAGCTTCTCGCCATTCCTACTTTGTATGTGGTCAGACTGCATATATGCATTTACCTCTAGATTGGGATGGTACCTGCTACATTGCATTCCTTTTGCCACCTGTTTTCCTAGCTCCTCCTGATTATTATAGAAATATTCATTTAGTACACAATAGAGAGCGGAGAGATCTCCCAATTGTCGATTATACTGAGACGGCATGGGACAAGTATGTAGATTTCAATAAAGGCATCTTTCCCTATATAGGTACAGTTACCAATAGTAAGCTGATACGTAGATTAACTAGAACCCTTGAAGCAGTAGTGAATGAAACTATTTCCGCCTTAGGCAATTTAACAGAAGAGCAGTCTGCTATGCGGATTGTTGTGCTTCAAAATCGTCTTGTCCTTGACGTCATCTTGGCTGATAGGGGCGGAGCTTGTAGGGTCATCGGATCAAGCGCCGGACGGGGCGCGGGGCTTCGGACCCTGTCACCTTCAAGTCCCAAGAGAGGCGGTATGATAGACAGGTATTGCTGGATCTATGCCCTAATACTGCACTCCCCTGCAAACACTCTATGGAGGCTATATCGCTACATGGTTGCAACATATGTCCCTTCACTCCTGATAATAATTGCCTCACCACTTCTAACACGAAAGGGCTGCTAAAAGCGGCATTATTGAATTGCAGATCCCTTAGGAAGCATTGTAATCAAATCTATCATCTCCTTGAGGATGAAGAACTCAATATCTTGTTTCTCACTGAAACCTGGTTAGATGAGCATTCTGACCCTGTCATAATTGAGGCCTTGCCACCGGGATACTCCCTCTCCAGACTTGATAGGAAGGATGGTAGAGGTGGGGGTATCGCTATAGCAACTAGGGCACCTTTAGAATGCTCCCTATCTCCTCTTTCGATAGATCATAGTGAAGCAGGCTCCTTTACCATCTTAATAGGGCCGAAATATTCCCTCTCGGGTATCCTTATATACCGACCCCCAGGAAGACTCTATGACTTTACATCTAGCCTTATGGAGGCTACAACTCACCTAGCACTGAGAAAATCCAGATTGCTAGTGTTGGGAGACATGAATGTCCACTTTGACAACCCCCTTGACAATGAGGCAGCTGACATAAAGTCTGATCTGCTCTCTTTACAGCTAGAACTTAAAAACCAGGACCCAACTCACCAATTAGGACATTTGCTGGACCCCATTTTTGGGAACTGGACTGGAGTACTCCCTCTGGCCCCTCTACCGATACCCTGGTCTGACCATTTCGTGATTCCGATGCAAATACAGATCCCTGCTACCGAACTCAGCTCTGATACTGCTTATCGCTATCAATGTAGAAAATGGAAAAATTTCTCCCTTGACTCTTTTATTAAGAAATTTGATAACGCTGGACTTCCTGGAGGGTCTGATTGTGAAACAGCTTATAGTCAGCTACAAAAATGCATCACAACTGCTTTAGATAGCACTGCCCCGATTCGTATGCTGACTAACATCAAGAGAGCCAATAAAGCTAATCCGTGGTTCACTCACGAACTACGTCTAGCCAAATCCGCTTGTAAAAAACTTGAGCGGACATGGCGTATCAATTTTTGCCCTAAAACTAAAACCCTTTACAAAGAAGCGCAAAAAAACTATTATAGAATGATCCGAGCCTCCAAAGCATCCCACTATAACATTCGCATTATAGAAGCAGAGAATTCCTCGAAGGAGCTTTTTAAGATCTTTAAAGAAATCTCTGTAACTGCCTCTAATAATATTTCCCTTAATGATTCAGTTGATACTTGCAATAAGATCGCTAAGTATTTTTCCGGCAAGATCACTGACATCTATGCCAACTTTTCGGGCAACATAAAACCAGGACATGACTTTGCTGAGAGTGATGATGCCGCTCCCACAGATTTATGCCTGCGTAATTTCACGGTCCCTTCCCTGGAAATCTTTGTAAAAATCTGCCAAAGTATTAAATCTGGTTCCCCTCGGGATCCGGCTCCTCCCAAAATAATAGCTGCTAGTCTGGCTGTTTTGGAGCCCCACCTTAGGCACGTGCTACAAATTTCCTTTTCTACAGCCTGTCTGCCTGAAGACTGGAAAAAAGCAATCGTACTTCCAATAAAGAAAAAGCCCAATGTGAGTCAGGATACCCTAGACAATTTAAGACCTATATCTCTGCTACCTTACCTAGCCAAAGTCGCAGAGAAAATAGCAAATATTCAACTCATGGCCTATCTCGAATCCCAAAATGCTTTACACAGCTCTCAGTCTGGTTTTAGATCAGGCTATTCAACAGAGACAGCGCTCCTGAGAGCGACTGAAACTTTACGGGAAGGCGCAGATGAGGGTAAGACCATGGCACTCATTATGCTGGACCTCAGTGCTGCGTTTGACACTGTAGCACACTTCATCTTGCTACAGTGTCTAAACAAAGCTGGGGTCACCGGGAAGGCACTGGGCTGGCTGAAAGCTTTCCTAACCAACCGGAGCTTTCAGGTTCAGAGAGGCAATTTTCTCTCGGACAGCATAGCGTTAGAACAGGGGGTACCTCAGGGCTCTGCCCTGAGTCCCACCCTGTTCAACCTGTATATGGCCCCACTGGCAGGGGTGGTCCAATCGTACGGCGTAGAGCTAGTCTCTTACGCCGACGATACTCAACTGCTGATCTCCCTGTCCCAAGTTCCCTCCTTGGCTGCTGAAAATTTTAAAACCTGCATGAGCAATCTTGCAGATTGGATGACCCAACATTGCCTCAAACTTAACGGCTCGAAGACTGAGGTGTTGATAATTGGAGGCAAGGACACTAGCTGGACCAAGGAGTGGTGGCCATCCTGTCTGGGGCCTCTGCCTACTCCCGGCAGAGAAGCAAAGAATTTAGGTGTCTGGGTGGATACCAAACTCTCCTTTGACAGCCATGTAAATAAAATTGTAGGGAAGTGCTTTGGGGTCATGAAAACTCTCAACCGTACCCTGGACCTTCTCCCTTTGGAGGCCAGGCGTACCTTGACTCAGGCCCTAGTAACCTCTCGCATGGACTATGGCAATGTACTTCTTCTTGGTACTTCGGAAAAGAACATCAGGAGACTGCAGGTACTACAAAACTCGGCAGCACGGCTAGTATTGAGATTACCCAGAAGAGTTGCTTCTAAATCCACCTTGGCAACCCTTCATTGGCTGCCCATCAGGAAGAGAATTCTTTTTAAAGCCCTTCTTTTATGCTTTAGAATTATCTCTCACAGTGCACCGTCCTACTTGTCTGACCTAGCTGTCCCATACGAGCCTAACAGAGCACTTCGCTCGATGGGAAAGGGCCTCCTCATGATCCCCCGTATAAAAAAATCCAGAATGGGAGGTCGATCTTTTCGTTCCCTGGCAGCAACCAAATGGAACACCCTTCCCATCAATATTAGGTTAGCAAAAAATGAAGCCACCTTCAGGAAACTTCTAAAAACACACCTATTTGCCCTTTAGGCTCTTCCCCTCCTCTGATCTCTGACTCTATTCCTCAGCGCGGGGATACGCCGGTAGGCGTCACCATGCGCTCTACAAACCCCTTTATTATTATTATTAAAATTCGCCATCTGTATATAAAGCCATCACTCGCCTTCATAAGATTGTAAGCCAGATACACCAGAACCCAGGCACTTGGACTTGGTCCAGTTGGTTTTGGAATGTGATATCAGCCTGGGGATGGAGAGTTTTATCCTTCCTAGGTATTGGCCTTCTCATACTATTCAGTTGCTGTCTATGTCTACAATGTGGACCAGCGATCTGTGGTCTGTGTGCCACATCGTGTATTCCACCACCAAGATTTCATTCGTCACGGAAGAAGAAAGAAGAACAAATGATGCTATATGAACAGATCAATGGATTAATGAAGATTGATATCTCTTGAAGGGCAAGTAGGGGACAAGGAGGGAATGTGGAAATATGGATTTTTCTGGTCAGTTATGTCCCCTATCTTGGACCCCAACGGTTCTATGTGCATGTCACAAGTACATGTATGTTCCCTCCAGTTCCAGTTATAAAGACGCAAACACATGTGCGTCCACCGTCAACATGTCCTCTGTCAGATCCGCCATGAATAGGCCGGATATTCCATCCCTAAGTATGAAAGGCTACCGGCTTTATATGGTTCACTTATGCCATTTTACAGTCCAGGCAAGTAGGCCCTGATTCTGTCATCAAACTCTTCTTGCCTTCTGCCTCTGAAAGCTCCAGTCTGAGCCTGCATCTGTGACCATGAACTTTGTCTCATTCTCTGCGCGGCTCACGAAGTCTGACATCAGCCTATTCTCTGCCAAGAACTGTATTTCACCTTCGAGTTATCTGCTTCCCCCTCAGCCGATGCATTCCTGCCTAGTAGTTTAAGTAAACATTCTTCCAGTTACCAAGCAAAGGGCCCGGCTTCTCTGCCTTCATGCAAGTAATTCATAGTCCTGTTACTATAGAAGATTCCTGCCCTCGCATTTAGTGTAGACGCCTAGACGCTTGTACACGCACGCACAGTCAGTATAGAACAGATTCTGTCCGAAAGTCCTTCTTTTATGGATAACATAGTTCTTTAAACATAGGATGTTAGATATGATTCGGGACTAGGTTGACTTGACCCCTCAGACTTCTTGTCTCCACATGTAGAGCTAAATGTCAAGTCCCCTTCACCCCCTAGTTACACGTCAATTACACGTCATACTGCTGAGCGCGCCTCTATGCCAAGTATTATCTTATAGATCCACCTATAGGTGACATCACAACCAATTATGTTCCTTTTTACTCCTTGTTCCACCCATTTTTTGTTACGCAGACAACTCGTCATTTTCCTTATCAATTGTTACGCCTATTGCATTCGCTTCATAGTAATATATGTACTATAAAAGTCATTTCATGTCAATAATGTATGTACTTCACTTCCTGAACCTCCGGGGTGATGGAACTTGAAGCATCCGATTATAATCGATTATTGGAATAAAGCCCATTCCGAACCTCTAATACCACGGATTCTGCCTCTCATTTTATTGAGCTATTTTATTATGTTTCTGTATCAAATTCAGTCCCGGTAAAGGAAAATTATTTACCACAGGAGGCACGTGTGAAATCTAGCGGCTGTGCCATCTGACTGATTGGCCGTCGATATTATGAGCTGGGAATCATCCGCGTAGGATACTAGGGCAAAACCATGCTTCCTAATGAGTCTGGCCAAAGGGATAACATAGATGTTGAACAGCGTAGGTGATAGTGCTGATCCCTGAGGGACCCCACATGGGAGATGGAAACTGTCGGACTGAAGGCCATCCCAATATAGGCTCTGCTCCCTTCCCTCCAGGAATGATGAGAGAAGGGACAGAGCTGGGCCCTCAATACCGACCTCCCGAGTCTCTGTATTAACACCGTGTGATTCACGGTGTCAAAAGAAGCCGACAGATCTAACAGGACAAGAATAGCCCTACCCCCTTTGTCTACTATGCCTCGGATCTCCTCAGCTGCCACAAGCAGAGCTGATTCCCTCGAGTGTTGTGAACGGAAACCATGTTGGGTGGAATCTAGCAAATTGTGAGTATCGAGGTACTCCATTAATTACCTATTTACTGATTTCTCCAGGATTTTGGCTGCAATGGGTAAAGCGGCAATAGGGCGGTAGTTCTTGGGTTCAAAAGGATCTAATGTGGGTTTCTTCAATAATGGCCTAATCGTAGCTCTCTTCCAGCTGGAAGGATAGTTACCTGACTCCAGCACTTGGTTCATTAGAGGAGTTAGTTCGTCTCCGATTCTGTCAACAGCAAGATGCAAGATCATGGGGGGACAGGGGTCTTTAGGTGAGCCTGATTTAGTATCAGCGATAAGTTTACAGGTTTCTTCCCTTGTGATTGGTGGAAAATTCGTCAAACTAGGATGTGTTGTACCTTTGTCAGTCAGAGGTTGCTCTCGCTTATCTGGCCTAGGTAAGTATTCAGAAGGTCTTTATAGATTAGTTGGACCTTGTCCTGGAAGAAGGAGACTAATTTGTTACACATAACTTGGTCGGGCTGGAACGTATTAGCCTGTTGCGGTTTGGAAAGTAGGGTTACTGTTTTAAAAAGCTCTTTAGTGGAGTTACCTGCTTCCCCAATCTTGGTGGTGTAGAATAATCTTTTAGCTGCAACTATTGCATCTCTATACTTTTGAAGGGCGCAATTGTAACTAATTTTCTTCTGAGGACAGTAATCCACCCTCCAGAGGCGCTCAGCCTTTCTACAAACTACCTTTAGGGCTTTGAGCTCTGAACTATACCATGGAGCGGAGGGTTTTAATCTCCTAACAGCTAGCACTTTTTCAGGGGCCACCACATCAGCTGCTGTGGCAAGCCATTTGTTAAAAGCCAGAGCCGCCTCCGTGTTGTTCTTACTGAGTGGAAGAGGAGATTGGCCAAGTGCGGTAATTAGACTATCGGCTTGGACCTTAGACCATTGTCTGGTCTTTACCTTTACTGGTTTTGGACGGGGTTGAGGTGTTGATGAACCAGTCGTGATGGTGAAGTAGATCGCTTTATGATCTGCCCAGGGAAGGGCGATAATTCTGCCCAGATCCATAACTATGCTGTTAGCAAAGATGCCATCTAAAGTATGGCCACCTTGATGGGTAGGCTCATTTACTAGTTGGCTAAAGCCAAAAGCTGCCAGGTTATCAAGCAGTTTACTGGAATCCGGTGGTTAGTTAGTTCCAAGTGGTAGTTGAAGTCGCCGAGAATAATAAAGGGGTGGGGGTCAATGCGAGATTCTAGATGGTTCATTAGTGCTTGTGGAAAAGAGGTCTTGGGCCCAGGTGGGCGATAGATCAGAAGTCCCTGGAATTTAAAAAAATTACTTAAGTAAATAGTAAAGTAGAATGTTTCTGCAGGTAAATCGGAAATAGTTTCTGTTCGCATTTTCAGGTGGTCCCGATGACTGATCGCTATCCCTCCCCCCCTCTTTCCCACTCTATCTTGTGCGGTGACAACATAGCCCTTAGGAAGTGCTATGTTCCAGTCAGGACCGGAAGTGTTGTCGGTCCAGGTCTCAGTCAGGAAGACTATATCAGGTAAGGTGTTATCAATCAAGTCCGCGATCTAGTATTTATTTTTATTAACAGATCGCACATTAAGCAAAACGCAGCGTAGTGTCTGTTCCTGGCCAGACCTACTATCTGCAAAAGAGTCTTGCCTGGGGGTATTGTTCAAAATTGTTCCACCCACCCTACCTTTAAGGGTGTCTTTCCACATAGCGCCCTGATTACTAACTTGGCCGGGGCCCACCATTCTGTCTTGGCTTATCTGATAGGCACATTTAGTACAGACAAGCCACCCCAGATGTCTGTCGGATAGAAACATGGCATGCATTCTACATGAAGTCACATCTAAACCCACCAGCAGCTTTCTACTATAGGTATTTACCTCCAAAGGGCCAGGGGTCCTGGCGCTGGTCGCGCTCCGCGCTTTAAAGATAATATGTCTCCCCTAAGCTTGTTAGAAGGGTAAAGTAGAGGGAAGTGCTACTTTATCAACGAATGAAATAATTCTGTGGAAGGGCAGAGGTAAGCGCTACTCTCGAGAAATACAGGATTCTTGTGTAAATGGACTACATTTTCTGTATGAATGTGTGTAAGTGAAATAGCATTCGGTTTTATCGTGAAACTCTGGCCTTAATTCTCAGGAGCAGTGTAGTCTCCACATGTGTGTTATCTCCAGAGAAACGGTTAGCTAATGCTTGTTAGAAGGGTAAGGTAGAGGGAAGTGCTACTTTATTGGTGAATTAAATAATTCCGTGGTAGGGCAGAGGTAAGCGCTGTTCTCGAGAAATACGGAATTCTTGTGAAAACGGTAAAAACTATTTCTTTGATTTAGCGAAGCGGACAATGGTGGTGTTTTTATGTCGTTACTAACAGATTTTGAGTTAAAGAGAACGTAAGAGAAATTTTGCCGATAAATTTTGTAAAGGAGTGGTCAGCAGAAGCAGGAGTAGCGAGAAAAGCTGACGTCAGAAAAACCGTGCTTGGATTGTCCGGCTGTGGAGTGATGTGGACGCACAGGATTGGTGCGTTGGTGTACGCCGCGCTAGGAGTGGAGAAGTGACAGGGTGATGAAGACGCTCTGGATTGGTGCGTTAGTGTGAGTTGCGCTGGGATTGGAGAGTTGCAAAGGTGACATAAACGCCTCTGATTGGTGCGTTAGTGTGAGTCGCGCTATGATTGGATAAGTCCACAGAATAGTCATAGAGGAAATCTAGCGATACAGAATAAGGAAAATGATGTATTACGATCCACCAGAAAAGGAGAAAAAGTCATGGTTTGCGAAGATCAATAATTTATTTTAAAAGGATAAGCCGATTGTGACTAGAGAGGGACAGTTGCTTCCTCCACCGAAATCGCCTGCATCCTTCATGGTTGCGAAATATGGGTATCATACATGTATTTGGCTGGATAATTGGGCAAAGTATACAAAAGATGATGGATTTTTATCGTTTCCAGAAAATAGTTCATTTAATTTAGCGGTATTAAGAAATTTAAGAGAAAGGATGATGAGATTAGAACCGAGACCTAGACCTACTCAGTTTGAAGCATTAACAGAATGGGAAGATGAGATGTATGAAAGAGAGCGACAGCGGAGTGGCGGAAGGTATAAATAC
The DNA here is from genome assembly GCF_964204655.1 of Triturus cristatus. NCBI lineage: Eukaryota > Metazoa > Chordata > Amphibia > Caudata > Salamandridae > Triturus > Triturus cristatus. The sequence goes on from NC_140581.1 coordinate 301,196,890, forward strand.
ATGTTTGGTAGACCATGTGACAGGAGAATCATGATGACAGAATGAGGAGATGGCGGAGTGCGAATATGGCTGATGGGATGTTCCCTATGAGAAATGTTGAGGAGACTAGTAGTAGAAAGTGTACAGAAAAAAGAAACAATACCGATTCAGAAGGCTACAAGTATGGTGTGAATGAGTTGGAGGATGATGTACTCGAGGACATGTTCTATAAAAATCCTCCCCCTTACCAACCAAATTCTACGTTGTTGACACCAAGTGCGCCAGTGAAAGAGGCACCACAAAATATAACATTTGAGCCAACGCCACCTGAGGTAGGGAAAAATAATCCTTTTAGAAAATCAGAAAATACACAGCCCGGTAGAATGACAAATGAAAACTCAGCTGAATTAGCCAGAACTACTCTGGAGTTAACTGAAAAGATTAGGGAATTGACCAAAAATATGGAAGCTGTAACCGTTCCTGTGACAATAGGACCAGTAATGCCTGTCTTTGATAAGCAAAAGGATAGTGAGCATTGTCTAACGATCCCTTACAACAGTAATAAACAAGCTGAAATGGGAAAAAGGAATTCAGGAGAAAATCCATGGGGAAAATTGGTAGGAACTTCTGGATTAAGTACTCCGAAAAATTTGACAATGAATCAGAGTCCAACAAATAAAACACTAATGACGACAGAATCAGTACCAGGATCACCACAGAGTTTAGAACGAGTGAGGAATTAAATAATTCCTGTAGGTCCCACTTCTGATGAACTAAGCGAATGGTTAAGGAGTATACAGCAAAAAGATACCGAACCTCGACCTTCAGATGTGGCAAAATTAAAAATAACTGGAAGAATTAATAGTAGGGACTATTCCAACAGAAAAGTTAAAAGCATATCAGGATGAAGAACTAATGTTTCTATGTAAAAGTATAACATGGAGAGCGAGAAATTTGCATGAAAAATTGGAAGAAGTGGCGAGTGAAATGGGTATCGATTTTGAGAAAATAAAGTCATTAGAGAAACCATACAGAGTAGACTTTGCTGAAAAAGACATTGAGAATTTGAATACCGCAGGAAGATTAACTCAAATTAAAGAGTTAATTGTTTTACTAAGAAAATGGGGCGATGTAGATAAATGGAAGAGCAGGTGGTTTCGGAAACGAGACGATGCAACAGAAAGTGGTAACTGAGTGTCCCATGAGGGAGATCCCAGGAGGAGGCTACGTGCATGTTCCCTGGACTAGACAGGACATTTTATCATTTGCAAATGACTTCCCCCGTCTTCGCGAGAAGCCGGTGGAATGGTATAGGCAGTTAGACATGTTTGTCAAATTATCAAAAGTACTGTGGATTGATTTGAACAGACTATTTGAGATAATTGTGCCAGCAGATCTATGGGCAGAATGTAAAAGTACAATAGTTTGGCCTACTCAGGAATACCCTAGAGATCCTAAAACAGGTGCCCCTGATCCAGAGGTAATAAGAAAATATGAACAAGTAGTTACCTTTCTGAAAAATAAAGTACCTCCAAAAGAAACCGATTGGGTAAAGATTGATAGAACTCACCAAGCAGTAAACGAATCTGTACATGCCTATTATGAGAGATTGTTATTGGCTTTTAAACAATACAGTGGTGATGAAATTTTGAGTGAGAAAGATTCAAGTCATTTTGTATATCGATTTGTGTACGGGTTGCGATCTGAAATAAGTGAAATGATTAAACAGCAAAATAAAAGATAGACGAAGTATAGAGGCATGCAAAGTATTTTAGCGATGAGATTGAAGCCAAGCAACGAAAGTTAAAAGAAAAGGCCATGTGGGCTCAGGTTAAAGTGGCAGAAAGACAGGAAGCCCAACTGATTGAACAGGCAAATGGCACGAGCCATATGAAACAAAAACCCAATATTGGGAAGGGAAAAGGACAGATTAGTATAGAAGAAGCCAAAAAGAAGTGGCCATGTCATAACTGCGGAAAGATAGGGCTTGGGAAATTCGAGTGTAAATTACCCCCAAGTGCTAATGGCGATAATGCATCATTAAATCCACAGGTGCAGAATGAGGTGAGTTGTCAACCACAGTGACAGCAGCAGGTTGTTGCCCAACAGTGTCAGGTGCCAAAACCGCCTTTTCCATAGAGCGTAAACCCTCAGAGATACAGTAATGAGACAGGATTCTACACCAAAGAACAGGTAACTAAGCTGCCGCGCGCTAGTGCTGTTTCGCAGTATTGGCTGCAATGCGAAGAGAGTGAGTCAGAGGAGAGTTATTGACGGTGCCGAGGAGAGGAAGAAGAGTGCGTACTTGGCGCAACTCTGGAAGTAGACCTGACAGGCCCTTTTGTGGATGGAAAGATAAATGACGAAAACATTACTTTCCTAAAAGATACTGGTGCTACTCATTCAACTGTTAGATCAGCTGACGTTAAAAATCTTCCTCTCTCGTATGACACAATCCAAGTAGTTGGAGTTTCAAACAGACAAATAAAAACGTATCTTACTGAACCAGTTAAGGTTAAAATAGGGAAAGTTTCCAATATGCACCGCTTTGTCGTGTGCGACACCAGCCCTGTAAATTTGTTAGGGAGGGATTTGCTGTGTAAGATGAACTGCACGATTTTCTGTACTCCTGATGGCATAGCCTTTGAGACTCCTGATGAGGATGTATTGTACAAAATGACTATAGCCAATATGGAACCTGAGGTTACTGAGGCATTTGCTGTATTTGACCCAGAAGAATTGCCTCAGGAATTAAAGAAAATAGTAAAAACGGAGGTATGGGATTTCACAGGAGAAGATGTGGGATTAATGAAAAATATAGACCCTGTAAAAATTACTATAAAGAAAGGAGTAAGTTACCCAAATATTCCACAGTATAAATTGACACCCGAGATAATTGCAGGAGTTACTCCTATAATAGACAGAATGATTGAACAAGGTATTTTGAGAGAAATAATGAGTAGTCCATGCAATTTGCCAATTATGGGTCTGAAAAAACAGGAACTTTCAGGATAGTGCAAGACCTGAGAAAGGTGAATAAAATTGTTGTATCATGTTGTCCCATCGTGCCAAACCCTTCTGTGATTCTATACCATATTCCTCATGATGCAGAATGGTACACAGTCATTGACCTGTGTCATGCTTTCTTGCGTTCCGGTTTCGCAAACGTACTTTGGCATGGTGCTGAATCCCACAGGGGTATACAGAAAGTCCATCGATATTTAATCAGATTCTAAAGAAGTCCCTAGAAGATTTAAAAATGCCCGAAAGTTCGGTATTAGTCCAATATATCGATGACCTATTGGTGGCATCGAGAACTCGAGAAGCCTGCGTAGTGGATACTGTTGCATTGCTGAATCATTTAGCAGATGGAGGACTTAAGGTATCCCCATCAAAGTTAAAATTTTGTCAAAAAGAAGTACAGTATTTAGGCCATAGAATCGAAAAAGGGCTAAGAAAAGTGACTGCAGATAGGATCAGGATAATCAAAGGAATGAGAGCCCCAATGACTCAAATAGAGGTGAGAATGTTTCTTGGAATGGTTGGGTACTGCCGTCAGTAGATCAGTAATTTCTCATTCATTGCAAAACCTCTGGTACGTTTGACAAAGAGTGATGTAAAAAGACCCCATTGAATTGAATAGGGAGGAATTGAAGGCTTTTAAACAATTGAGAGGTGGTTTGTGTGAAGCCCCAGCTCTTGGCATGCCTGACTATGAAAAAGAGTTTGAGCTCTATTGCAGCGAAAGAAATGGATGTGCGCTTTCTGTACTAGTACAGAAACATGGAAAATTGAGAAAACTAATTGCATATTTTTCGGCTATACTAGATCCTGTAGCTGTGGCATTACCTGGTTGTTTGAAAGCTGTAGTAGCTACCTGTAAGAGCTTGGAACAGAGTGAAGGAATTGTGGTGGGATATCCTGTGAGAGTGCTTGTGCCTCATGACGTGGTGATCCTTTTAACTAGGAGTCGCACTCAGTTTATGACGCATAGTTGTCTAACTAAGTATGAGAAGGTCATTTTAGGTGCAGCAAATGTGAGCCTTGTGAGATGTCTCAATGTGAACCCTTCAACATTGTTACCCGATGCTGAGAATGTGGAAGTCAGGGATGATGTGGATCATGACTGTCTGGAAGTGCTTGATTTTTGTACTAAGCCACGTCCTGATATAAAAGATGTGCCTCTGAAAGAAAATGATTACGTGATATTTGTGGATGGGTCATGCTTGAGACAGACGAGGGAATTTTGAGTGCAGCGTACGCAGTATGTACTGTAGCAGCTGTACTGGAAGCATCTTGTCTGAAAGGAGTGAAATCAGCCCGGGTTGCTGAACTATTTGCATTAACAAGAGCATGCAAGTTGGGAAAGAAACTGAGAGTCACTGTGATTACCTATAGTCAATATGGCTTTGGTGTGGTGCATGACTTTGGGCAGATTTGGTCCCAAAGAGGATTTTTGACATCGAGTGGAACTCCTATAAGGAATGCTGAAGTGGTTGGAAAGTTGCTTGAGGCGATACAGCTGCCTAAGCAATTGGCAGTAGTAAAATGTGCTGCACACTCAAAAACCGCTGACTAGATATCAGCGGGGAACGAGTTTGCCAATGACATGGCACAATATTGTACACAAAACCAGAATTCTGTTAATCGAGGCAGGGAAAAGGAAATGAATTCATGTCCCTTATTTTTTACTAACACTGTGAATACATGGGAGGAGGTGAGGCAGTTACAAGAAGAAGCAGGAGATGAGGAAAGGAAACAGTGGATAAAATCAGGATGTGCACCCCGAGAGACAGATCACGTTTGGGTTTATCGGGCTGGATGACCAGTCATGCCTGATAGCATGGTCTCTACCATAGCACGGATGTATCATGGACAAGCACATGTAGGAAGGGATACTATGATAAATCTTTTCAAACAGACATGGTATAATGCCAAGTTTAGACTCGTAGCTGAGAGCCTGTGTCAGAGATGCCTTATATGTCAGCAATACAATCCTGGAAGGAAAACAGTTGTGTGCCTAGGAACGATAGGACAAGAAGGAGGGCCTTCACCAGAATACAGATTGACTTCATTGAAATGCCCCCCTGCAATAGACTGAGGTATGTTCTAGTGGAAGTTTGCCTATTTTCACGATGGGTGGAAGCATACCCAACTAGAAGGAGTGATGGAAGCACTGTAGCAAAACTACAATTGAGAGAATTCATTCCTAGATTTGGTTTTCCAGTCACGATCGAATCAGATAGAGGAAATCATTTTCATAATGAAATCATAAAACTGATTTGTGAAGCATTGAATGTACAGCAGAAACTGCATTGTGCTTATCACCCAGAGGCTTCTGGTGTGGTGGAACAAGTGAATGACACCATTAAAAATAGATTGGGAAAAATGTGTTTAGCCACAGGTTTGAAATGGCCTGATGTCTTGCCTCTAGTGCTCATGACTATTAGATCTATCCCTGATAGGAATACTGGATTGGGTCCCCATGAAATCGTAATGGGGAGGGCAATGAGACATGTTTTCATTCCTGTCAACACACTACTGCCTATATCTGATGACTTAGTGTTGGATTATTGCAAGGGGTTGGCTGATTCCGTTCATTCTGTGTTTCATCAGGTTGGATCGGATGCAACCACTCTTGAAAAGAAGCTAGCTCATGATCTAAGTCCAGGAGATTGGGTGAGAGTTCAAGTGCATAGAAGAAGAAATTGTCTGGTCCCACGGTGGGGTAAACCGCGTCAGCTAATCTTGACCACGACGACAGCTGTGAAATGTGCCGGAGTGAAGAACTGGATTCATGCTAGTCATACCTTGCGAATTCCTAATCCAGCGAATAACAGTGAAGAAGAATACTTTAAAGAATCTGATACCAGTTCTGAGTCAGATTCAGAAGAAACAAGAACAAGACCAATTCCTGAAAGGGGGAGTTAGAATCAAGTCCAGTTATAGCACCAGAGAATCTACCATTAAGAAGGAGATTGGAGATTTCTGACACTAGCTCAGAGTCAGATACTGAACAAGCACAAGTACATGAAAGAGTAAAAGAAAACAGTGAAGAGACTGTCAAAGAAATTCTCGATAAAGAAGCTCCACATGTAAAAACAAGAGAAATTCCACCTGAAATCACAGAAGTAGATGATGAGGTACTAGATACAGAGAGAGAGGGAAAGATTGTTGCGGAAGAACCCCGAGGAGGCGTAGGGAAACCTCACATTCAGGTAGAAGAAGGGACAGTTAGTCAGCAGGAAGATTGCATGGAAGAAACACGAGGAGGGACAGAATTAGATAAGAAAAAGGAAGTTGTGGAAAGAAAAACTACTGAAAGTAAGAGTCAAAGTGGAACTGAATCTGAGGACAGTGACGAAGAAGTACAAGAAGACCGAGTCCTGAGGAAAAGAGCATGGAAAACTGAGAGAAGTGAAAAAGGAAGTAAGTTGAAAAGGCCAGTAAAGGAGGAAGTTTGGCCAAACAAGGAAAAGAGATAAAGATACCGACTGACACGAGTAGGGTCATCTAGAGCTGAACATGTGAATGAGGTGTCTAGCCAAGGGAAATCAAAAGACATTGATCAGACACCGTTGGAGAAAGGAAAACGGACTAAGAAACCCAACCAGAAGCATAAGTCACCAGAATGGACATACGTGGCACTTCCTGAAGTACAAGAGGAAGCAGACAGCCAAGGGGATCTAGGTGTGACTATACCAGAAGTGGTTGAGGAAGACGAAGATTCGGAAATCCTGAGAGTTATCTTGTCCGACATCGGAAAAGAGACGGATGTTCAGGAATTTCTGAACCAAGACTGTGAGAGTAAAGTGAAAGACGATCAAATGCCAAATTGAGGAAACCAAGGTGTTCCAGAAGAAATATATGAAAATACTGAATAAGAGACATATCCGAAAGGAACCAAGTAGGCGCCTAGAGCCTTGGGTTTAGACAAAACTAGTTGTGAGTAGACGAGGCTAAGTCAAAAGACACTGATCATTTTCCGAAATGGCAAACACAGAAAGTAGAAAATCTACATGTGTGTTCCTTCGAAGATGGTGCAAGGTGTGTTGCTTTTGTACAGGATTACTAATGCTTCTATGGAGTGCGTTAGCTTTAATAGTTCCATTTAAAGTGATGTTTGAAACAATAGAAGGTCTAGTGAGAATAAGTCTAACGTAGGAAAGATTCATGATATTCATCCAACTAAAGAAATGGATAGAACTTACTTACATAAGGATAGGTCCATAACTGATTTTTCTAACAATGTCTTCTCAAAATTGTTGTATGAATATGTAAAAACCATGGATGTGAGAGACTGCTACGTCTGCATGCAGTTACCTGCATCAGTGTCAGAGGGAGTTACATACCACCACCTTCCAGTGACATATGGAATAACATGTAGCGTATTAGCGAGTTTGTTTTATAAAACAGGGAAACTAGAATATTTTTTTTCTGATGTAGATAAAAAAAAAGTACCCGTAGTTCCTCAATTGAATAGGGTAAAACCTGGTAAAGTTTTAGGTGAATTTTTCTTAGAAACTAGAGAATTAACTTTAGAATCAGTATTTAAAAATAATCTCAATTGTAGTCTGAAGAGGGAAGAAAATACTTTTTTAGATATGGTAGAAGAAAGGAGAATCAAGATGCAAAAGAAGATACCTGAGGGAAAGGAAGAAAAGACAGTCTGGGACGTTGAAAGAGAAAAACATTTGAAAGGAGAAACTAGTCCAGCTATGGCTTTAGATTGGCCTCAGAAAGGGAAACTGTGTATTAGAAGAAATCAAACTGTGTATGATAACTATTTTATAGGTGCGAGTGACTGCCATGATACATATAGAATCATGGGAGGATGAGGATTTAAAGGAGGAAATGATCCGGTATTTCCTGGATTATATTTTATCTGTGGGAACAAAGCTTATTATCGATTACTGGACCATTGGTATAGCACATGTTATCTAGGCCTGGTCTTCCCAAAGATCCTTCATGTGGGAAGGGGAAAAGATGGTGTACATGAGATAGGTAGACCACTAAAACGTAGAAAGAGGGAGAGTTGGTCAGAAATTGTAGGGGATATTTTCAGAGCACTGATACCAGCCGTTGGAATATCTCTGAATGCACACAAAATTAGAAAATTGTCTACAGTAGTGGATCGCTTATCAACAAGCACTGTTAGAGGGTTCTTACTGGTGAATACCGAAATGGTTGCCATGAGAGCCATGGTTATGCAGAATCGACTTGCCCTTGATATTATTTTGGCAAAAAAGGGAGGAGTCTGTGGAATGCTAAAGGTGCAACATTGTTGTACTTATATTCCTGACGAAAGTCAAGATTTAAAGACATATATTAAGAATATAACTGACTTGCATGAGGAGATTGTTCCATTGGAGGTTGAAAGTGTTTGGGAGAAGATTGGAAAAGGGTTTTCTACTATTAAAAACTTTTTAATAATATTTGGTAGTACATTTATTAGTAAGATTCTAATTCCAGTAACATGTGTGATATTTTTAATATTAATTCTGAGACTAGGATGTTTATGTAGCAAAAGAAGAAAATTACAAAATCACATAAAAAGAGAAGCTGCTAAGAAAAGAGAGAAAGAAAGAAAAGAAAAGAAAGAGAAATGGAAGATAGAAAACTAGAAGAATGGAAAGAGAATGTGTATAAGAAAACAAGAGAGGATGAAACAGGGGAAACAATCATGTGACCTAACAAAACTTAAGAGAACTGAATTCACTTCCATGAACATTTTATCAAAATTTTAAGGGAATTTGTGGTGATATTAAAAATCAGCAAAGGGGGGATTGATGGAGCAGGTAAAGCAAAATTTTGTATACCTTCTCTATTTTGCATGAAAATACTAATGACGTAATCAATTTATATATTAATCTGAATTAACTGTGTGCTGTGATATATTAATCAACAACGTGCATTTTTGCTAAACACAAATTACACGCGGGACTCATTGCTATTTGCATGGCAGAATAACTTTAATGTCTAATTGTGGTACGCGTTTTAACAGTAGTATGTGTGGTGATAGAATATCGCATGATTTATGTTGCTTTGGTGACGTTTGCGTTTCTGTTGGGGCCGAATGGTGAGTATTATTGCTTTAAATGTTGCTATAAGCTAGGAAAATATTAATATATAAAGGGATTAGTGTGGGTTTAACATTAGAATCTTCATTTCCGTATATTAATTATTCTTTTGTGTTTGTTTTGCTTAAGTTGGCATTCGGGCCTACCAAGCCATGACATTCAAAATGGAGCTCGGAAGTGGCCACCGTCTTGTGAGCGCGATGTCTTCTGCTCAGACTCGGATGGCTCCAAAGATCTCCATGCATCCTCAATTTAGAGCACAGTGTTTCTGGTCAAGGATAGGAACATGGAGGACTGCCAGATTTCAGTTAGTGAAAATTACCCGGAGAAAACAATAGTCACCTATGATGAAGAATCAACAATGTTGCATGAGCATGACATAAACTGAGGATGTGACCAAGTAAGTTCTCTGAGAACCCAAGACAGTGAGAAAACTGGACCATATAACAATTTTCGCAAAATTGGCCAATCATATTTCTTCCCAGTTCATTAAATGTTTCAGGTTACCCAGAATTCTATTATAAAAAGGGCAGTAGAATAGGGAGGGGTAAGTTGATGTCGGGAGAGATGCGAGATGTGGGATGCTCATCGTTAGTCGTTCGAGAGGGCCACATTAGAGAGATCGTGTCCGAAGGAGAGTGTCCAGAACTTGCATGATCAATTCGCTTGCATGATTGGTTGGTCCTTTGTATATCTTTAGGACAGTGCAGTGCTGAGCGAGACAACTTTTCGGACTTATTGAGTCGGGCCTGCTCTCGATTGGGACAATTGAGCAAAGAATTTGGGTTATGCAGAGCCAATTGAATTAGAAAAAAACCCCGATAGCAAGAATAGGTAAATGTAAAATGTGTTGGAATTTGTGTTGATTGCTTAAACTTCAAACTTGATTGACCGAAATGCTAATTATATAATTGCAAGCAAGAAATTAGATAAACTAAATATTGATTAAAAGAAAATGAGTTTGTGGTTCTTCAAGTAGGTCACTAAAAGGATTCTGAAGCTTTAATGTGCTTTAGCTGGTTCTAAATCACCATCAACCAGTCCAACTTATTGGTCCATCGACCAAGTGGTGGAGTACCTTGATGTTAAGGTTAGGATTGATAGAGATCAGGGTGTGTATAATATTCCCACTACCACAGATAGAGTAATCTCACAGTTACACGCACATACATTCATCATACGCTAGGGCCCATTTCACTAACATACGCTCAAATACTCTACCAGCAGCAATAAACCTGTGGAAAGAAAACTCCTAATCACCCTGCATCTATATCGAGGTCGATAAGACCTGGTTATTGAGACTGCCCATAAACATAATCTATACAACCTATACGAATAATCAAAATATAATACACAATAATTGACAAGAAATAATATCCAACACCATGTTCAAGTTATATTGCTTTATCTAAAATTAGTCAAATGGAAATCAAGCAGCATAAATCATTTTTCTCATAGTTACCTATTCTAGCTAAATGTCAGAACGGGTCAGGACAAGTCTCTCGGTAAAGTCTCTCAAGACGAAGTCCCTTCAGCATCAATCCTCAGCAACGTAGATTCGGTACACGGCAAAGGCAAATGGCAAGTGGCAAGACCCTCTCTAGGCTAACAATTCTTATACTGAATCGAACAAAAGAAAGATACAAAGAAAAGTTGTAATGTCCGCTGGACCGCTGAGCAGAGCGAGAAGGAAAGGATGTAACATTGCTACATTCGAAAATCTCCGCTCAGGAAAAATCACAAAATAAAGACTACGGAACAGGAACCAAGAATCTCAAATGTATCTGTTAGTTCTACTTCTCCTCGGCAATGAGACCAATGCTCAGAGTCTTTCTCTAAGGCTCCTTTGTTTTCCCAAGGCTGTCAAAGACGTTCCATTTCACTCGAAGATTACCCCGGCTGCTGATGTCCTCACGGAAAATTTCATAAGGCAAGCAAGGACTGTGGTCAGCTGACTTTAGGACCATATTCAGCAGGGCTCTCTTCCATCACAGTTTTCTATTTTCAACTCGAGGCCAGGCTTACAAAATCGGCCATCTTTAACTAGGCCACCATAGGCCACAACAGACCATCTTAATTAAAAGAAACAAAAACAACGTTACCACAGCATAGTGATTAAACAGTGTTAACCCCACTAATACCCTTATGTGTATGCATCTATCTAGCACTTGCAACATAGAAAAGCATTAATTCGGAAAGCGTTTTGTGCTCAAAAATAAACAGCACATAGCAACGTTTAAACATGAAAACACGCACGTTATTGTTAAACAGCACATTTATGCGCACCCACGTGTAACTCTCTCTTGTTAGGACAAACGGATTGATTAATATAAACACACTTGGACAAGACAAATAATTAATTATTAATAATTAGAAAATTAATATGACAAATAGACATGCCAGAGCTTCAAAAACCAGCGAATTTTCAAACAGAAAACTCTGCTCCAGCAATCCCCCCTTTGGTGATTTTATCACCAAATAAACCCAAAAAAAAAAAAAAAAATTAGTGAAAATTTAGTCCCATTTTAGGAGAAATCGGAAATGTCTATTTCCCCTTACGCAACATTACACACCAGTCACTCTTTCATCATCCCTTTTTGTCTCTAAGTAAACACTCTCCCTTAATTCTTCTAATTCAATTTCTTGAGGTTCTCTTTTCAACCTCTTGTTTTTCTTTTCTTTATTCAATTTCTTCCTCCCTCCCCTGTTTTTACAACACACACACACCAATCTTATTATCAATAAAGCAACAATTATACAAGTTAAAGGAAACAATATTCTACCTATAATAGTACTACCTATTTTTGCAATAAAATCCTTAACAGCTATCATTTTATTAGCTATTTTAGTCCATAAATTCTCAGCTTCAAGTGGTACTAATTCTTCATGCAAATCAGTAATATTTTTGATATAGACCTTCAGGTCTTTGCTTTCGTCTGGAATGTAAGTGCAACAATGTTGAACTTTCAGCATTCCACAGACTCCACCCTCCTTGGCCAATAGAATATCAAGGGCAAGTCGATTTTGCATAGACATGGCACGTACGGCACTTAATTCCGTATTCACCAAAAGAAACCCCCCAGCGGTATTTGTCGATAAGCGATCAACCACTGTGGACAGTTTCCGAATTCCATAAGCATTCAAAGAAATTCCCACTGCTGGAATCAAAACCCCAAAAATATCACCCACTATTTCAGACCAAGTTTCTCTCTTAAAACGCATTAGTAAATTAATATGTTCTACATCTGTTATTTTATCTATATGAAAAATCTTTGGAAAAACCAGGCCCACATAACACGTGCCATACCAATGGTCAGGCAATTTGTAATAAGCCTTGTTCCCACAAACATAATATACTCCTGGAAAAATTGTATCTTCTCCACCTCTAAAACCCCAACCTGTTGCAATGAAGTATGTATCATGGCACTCACTAGTCCCAACAAAATATGTATCATATTGGGATTTCCTTCTTGCAATGCAAAGTTTACCCTTCTGTGGTGCATCTAAAGCTAAAGTTGGACTAGTCCCATTCTTCAACTCTTTTCCCATCTCAATGTCCCAAATTGTCTCACTCACTTTATATTTTCCTGCTTTCTCCTGCATGTTCAATCTCCTTTCCTCTACCATATCCAGGAAAGCTTTCTCCTCTCCTTTCAAACTGCAAGTTAAATTATTCTTAAAAATGTAATCTAATGTTAATCCTTTTTCTTCAATAAAAATTTCACCAAAAGTGTTAGCTTCTTTAGCTGGATTCAGTTCTTTGTTCATTGGCAAGTGCCCAAAAATACTATCTCTGTTAGACATCTTATAATCTACTTTCCCTAACAAATAAAAAACACTACTTAAAATACTACAAGAAATACCATATGTAGCTGGTAAATGATGATAAGTAACACCCTCTGAAACAGATGCAGGTAATTGCATACAGACGTAGCAATCCCTTACTTCCATTGTTTTCACATATTCATATAACAATTTTGAAAAAACATTACTAGAAAAATTATTAATTGACCTATCTTTGTGTATGTAAGTATTACTAATTCTAATTGGAACTACTTTTTGCGAATTCTTCTTTATATTTGTCACATTCTCTGTATGCATCTCAAACTCTACTTTAAAAGTAACTAATAAAACTAAAACACCCCATAGAAGCATTAATAATCCAGTACAACAGCAGCACATTCTACACCACCTTTTAAAGAAGGCACATCTATTTCTATTATCCTCTATGTTAGCCATTTTACTACTTTAGTTTAACCTCTACTACTCCACTACTGTTTGGAACTCTTAAATTCTTCAGCAATTCTTCAGCTTTCAGTTTTTCCAAATGATCCTTTCGTTCACTTAATCCAAGTGAATCCTTCCTTTATTCAGTTTGGATACTTGTCATTCTTCACTTCAATTTCTTCAACATCAAATTGTATTAGATCTCCAACATCAAAATCCTCAGTACTCGACTCTTCTCCAATGTCAGTCAAGAGTACTTTCAGAATTTCACCAGTATCTTCCTCAACCACTTCTCTCAAGATCTCTTCCGGATTATCTCGAGTCACTGTTTCTTCTTTTCCTCCTTCAGACAGTGCCACATAAGACCATTCCGGTGATCTGTACTTTTGGTTGGGTCTTCTTACTCTTTTTATTTCCACTGGTTCTTTTGACTCCTTTGATTGTTCTCCTTCGGCTTTTGAACTTTGACTCGAAACTTCATTCACTTGTTCAGCTTTTGATGTACTTGCTCTTATTATTTTGTATCTCAGCCTCTTAACTCTGTTGTTAGGCCAACGATCTCCTTTTATCACCATTTTCGGCTTTATTTCTTTATTACTTCTTTATCCAATCCAAGTTCTCTTTCTCAGAACTCGACCTTCTGTTTGTTCATTCTCATCATCCAATTCTGTTTCAAGTGCCTCTTGTTTCCGTTTTCTAGCAGCTTTCTTCTTTTCCACAGATTTTTTCACCACTGTTTGAGACTTCCCTACTTTTGTCCCTCCTCGAGTCTCCGACACGCAATCTTCTTGCTGTCTACTTGTCCCTTCACCTAGCTCATCAAGAATGTTCCCTACACCTCCTCGGGGGTCTTCCGCAATCTGTCCCTCTCTATCTTCTTCTGACCCTACTTCTTCAAGTATAATCTCAAGTGGTTCTTCGATCTCCTCCTCTTCTGATTCAGGAGTAGTCTGTGAAATTTCTCTTTTCTTTTCTTTTACCTTCACTGCTTTTTGAAACTTCAGGCTCTCTTACAGAATCTGATCTCTTCTCTGATACTCGCAGTGGTTCATTCGAAGCTTTTCCTACTTCTTTCCCCACTGATTCTGTATCTTCATCATCACTGGAATCTGACTCTTCAAAATACTCTTTACCAGTCCCTTCTTTTGGGTTTGGAACTCTCAGAGTATGACTTGCATGTACCCAGTGTCTCACTCCAGCACACTTTACTGCAGTCGTCGTAGTCAGAATAACTTGTCTTGGCCTTCCCCACCTTGGAACCAAGCAATTTCTTCTTCTGTGAACTTTTATCCTCACCCAGTCTCCTGGACTCAGATCATGGGCTTGCTTCTTCTCAAGTGTGGTAGCTTCTTCTCCAACCTGGTGAAACACAGAATGAACTGCGTCAGCCAGGCCTTTACAGTAATCCAAAATCATGTCATCAGTTATTGTCACCAACTTATTGACAGGCACGAATGCATGGCGCATTGCACGTCCCATGATTATCTCGTGCGGACTCAAACCAGTAGTTCTATCTGGAGTAGATCTAATAGTCATCAGCACTAAAGGTAAAACATCTGGCCATTTCATGCCAGTGGCTAAGCACATTTTTCCAATCCTGTTCTTGATTGTGCCATTAATCTGCTCAACCACACCAGAAGCCTCTGGTCGGTATGCACAATGTAGCTTCTGCTGTATTTTCAATGCTTCACAAATTAAACCCATGAGTTCATTTTGAAAGTGTCCACCTCTATCAGACTCAACTGTTACTGGAAACCCGTACCTAGGAATCAACTCTCTTAACAGTAACTTTGCCACTGTTATTCCATCATTTCTTCTAGTCGGGTAAGCTTCCACCCACCTTGAAAACAAACAGACTACCACTAGAACATACCTCAGTCTGTTTACTTGGGGCATCTCAATGAAATCAATCTGCATTCTTGTAAAAGGACCTCCTTCTCTGCCTATTGTTCCCAGACTCACCACTGTCTTTTTCCCAGTGTTAAATTGCTGACAAACCAAACACCTCTGACAGATGCTTTCTGCAATTGTCCTGAACTTTGCATTGTACCAGGTCTGTTTAAATGACCTTACCATCGCATCCCTCCCCAAATGTCCCTGGCCATGATACATTCTTGCCATTGACGACAAAATGGAGTTAGGCATTACTGGTCTGCCATCTCTGTAGACCCAAACATGGTCTGTTTCTCTTGGAGCACATCCTGCCTTAATCCAATCTTTTTTCTCTTCCTCTCCTGCCTCATCTTGCAACTGTTTCACTTCATCCCAGGTTTCTAAGATATTAGTAAACATCACAGAGAGAAAAGACATTTCCCCCTCTCGGTCCCGATTTATGGACTGATTTGTCTTAGCACAGTATTGCGCAACATCATTGGCGTAACGGTTTCCAACCATGATAAAATCTTCTCCTGGTCCATGGGCAGCACATTTTACAACTGCTAACTCTTTAGGCAGCTGTATCGCCTCAAGCAATTTACCAATCATTTCAGCATTCTTTATTGGAGTTCCACTCGATGTCAAGAAACCTCTTTGTAGCCAAAGCTGACCAAAGTCATGCACAACTCCAAATCCATACTGACTATCAGTCAACACAGTCGTCCTCAAATCTTTCCCAATTTCACAAGCTTTTGTCAATGCTATCAATTCAGCAACTTGTGCAGACTTCACTCCTTTCAATGGTGATGCTTCCATAACCTCTGAAACTTTGCACACCGCATATGCTGCACATAGCACACCATCATCATTTCTCAGGCATGAACCATCCACAAACAACACATGATCACTCTCATGCAAGGGTAGATCCCTTATGTCTGGTCTCGGTTTTGTACAGTACTCAAGCACATCCAAACAATCATGATCATCTTCCATTTTCACACCCACATTTTCAATATCCGGCAAGAGTGTCGCTGGATTCACATTCACACACCTCTCAAGAGTCACATTTGATGCTCCCAGAATCACTTTTTCATATTTAGTCAACCGACTATGTGACATGTACTGAGTTCTGCTTCTTGTCAAAAGAATTGCCACATTGTGAGGTACGAATACCCTTACAGGATATCCCATTATGATTCCCTCACTTTGTTCCAGACTCCTGCATGTTGCAGCCACAGATTTCAGACAACCTGGTAAACCCACAGCTACAGGGTCAAGTGTCGATGAGAAGTACGCAATAGGCCTTCTCAGTAATCCATGTTTCTGAATTAACACTGAAAGTGCACATCCATTTCTCTCACTGCAGTACAGCTCAAACTCCTTTTCGTAGTCAGGCATACCCAAAGCTGGAGCCTCACACATTTTATTTTTGAGCTCTTCAAATGCTGCCATTTGTTCTGCATCTAGATCCAATGGATCTGTCATCTCACTTTTTGTCAGTTTAATCAGTGGCTTTGCTATCAAGGAAAAATTAATTATCCACTGACGACAATAACCCACCATACCCAGGAACATTCTCACTTCTCTCTGAGTTTTTGGAGCTTTCATTTCTCTGATTATTCTGATCCTGTCATCCGTCACTTTTCTCAGACCCTTTTCAATATTGTGTCCAAGATAGTGCACCTCTTTCGTGCAAAATTGCAATTTGGCTGGAGATACCTTTAACCCTCCATCTGCCAGATGATTCAGTAAAGCTATGGTATCTACTTCACAAGCTTCACGTGTCTTTGATGCCACAAGTAGGTCATCAATGTATTGCACTAGTACTGAGCTCTCAGGCATGATCAAACTCTCCAACGATTTCTTCAATAACTGATTGAATATCGAAGGACTCTCCGTATACCCCTGTGGGATTCAACACCATGCTAAGATACGCTGGCCAAACCTAAATGCAAAAATCGGCTGGCTATCATGATGTAATGGAATTGAAAAGAACGCATGACACAAATCAATTACTGTATACCACTCGGCATCATGTGGAATTTGATACAGGATCACTGATGGATTTGGCACAATCGGACAACATGCCACCACAATTTGATTAACTTTTCTCAAATCCTGTACGATTCTAAATTTCCCATTAGGCTTTTTCAGTCCCATTATCGGTGAATTACACGGACTACTCAGTAGTTCTCTCAGGACTCCCTGCTGAATCATTTTCTCAATTATAGGAGTTATCCCTTCGATTATTTCTGGTGTCATTTTGTATTGAGGAATGTTAGGATATGTAATCCCCTCTTTTACTGCAATTTTCACTGGATCTACATTATTCATCAATCCCACATCCTCTCCAGTAAAATCCCAAACTGTCCTTTTCACTGTGTCTCTCAGCTCTCGAGGCAAATCCTCCGGATTAAACACAGCAAATGCACAAATTAATTCACTTTCTCTATTTTCTAGAGTCACTCGGTACAAAACATCCTCATCTGGTGTCTCAAAGGCTATTCCATCCGGTGTACAAAAAATTGTGCAGTTCATCTTGCACAACAAGTCCCTACCAAACAGGTTTACTGGACTCGTGTCACAGACAATAAATCTGTGCATGTCTGAAAATTTCCCTATCTGTACTCTTACAGGTTCAGTAAGACGTGTTCTGATTTGCGTATTGGCCACACCAACTACTTGGATTGCTTCATCCGAGAGAGGAAGATTTCTAACATCTGTTGACCTGACAGTTGATCTTGTCGCACCTGTGTCTACCAAAAAAGTAACACTCTCCTCATTTATTTTCCCATCCACAAATGGTCCTGCCTGGTCTATTTCTAGAGTTGCACCAAGTATGCACTCTTCTTCCTCTCCTCGGCACCGTCAATAATCACCCTCAGATTCACTCCCTTTACTCTTTAACAAGTACTGTTGTACCTTGTTTGAACGCCTTGGTTTGTTTACCTGTTCATCATTGTAGAATCCTGAATCCTGATTATACTTTTGTAACCCTTTATTCTGCGGCAAGGGCGGTTTTGGCTCCTGACTCTGCTGTCTCACAACTTTCTGTTGTTGCTGCTGTTGATTATTTCCTTCATTCCGCACCTGTTGATTTAAGAATTTATTCTCATTACTCACTAATGGTGGATTAGGACACTCCGATCTCCAATGCCCCAATTGGCCACAGTTGTGACAAGGAAACTTTTTTTTCGCTTCCTCAAGACTTCCTTTTCCTTCCCCTGCATATCTAGGTCTATTCCCTGCATTGTTTCCTGGATTATTCGCCTGTTCCACTAACTGTGCTTCCTGTCTTTCTGCAACTTTCACTTGTGCCCACATTGCTTTCTCTTTCAGCTTTCTTTGCTTTGCTTCAATTTCATCACTGAAGTATTTCGCATGTCTCAGAATCTCATCTACTTTCTTACTCTGCCAATCCACTGTATGCTCACGAATTCTCTCACCAATTTCAGGTCTAAGGCCATATACAAATCTGTATACAAAATGACTCAAATCTTTGTCACCCAGGTGTTCATCTCCACTGAATTGTTTAAATGCTAGTATCAGCCTCTCGTAAAAAGCATGAACTGATTCTTTCGCTTCCTGTTGTGTTCGATCTATCTTTACCCAATCTGTCTCTTTTGCAGGAACTTTACTCTTCAGGTATACCATCACCTGATCATACTTTCTCATTACCTCTGGATCTGGTGCCCCTGTTCTTGGGTCTCTTGGATATTCCTCAGTAGGCCAACTCACAACTATTTTACACTCAGTCCACAAGTCTGCTGGAACAATTATATCAAACAGACTATTCAGGTCAACCCACAGCACTTTTGACAATTTCACAAACCTATCTACCTGCCTATACCACTCAACGGGCTTTTCTCTCAATCGAGGGAAATCATTTGTGAATGATAAAATATCCTGTCTGGTCCATGGAACATGTACATATCCTCCTCCAGGTATTTCTCTCATAGGATAATTATCCACTGGTTTCTCCTTTTCTCTCACTGGAAATGCTGAATAAGTTGTTCTATCTTCAGCCTCATCTCTTTTCTTATACCACCTATCCTTCCACTTTTCTACATCACCCCATCTTCGCAATAATGCTACCATTTCCTTAATCTGTCCTGTTCTACCAGTAGCATTCAAATTCTCAATATCCTTCTCTGTAAAATCCATCCTATAGGTTTTTTGTAAAGCTTTTACTTTATCAATGTCAACTCCCTGCTCATTCGCTATTGCTCTTAGCCTGTCATGTGTATTTCTTGCTCTCCAGGTAATATTTTTACACATGAACATTAATTCACCATCATGATGACTCTTCAGAATTTCTGTTGGAACTGTTCCTGTAACAAGCTCTTCTAGTTCTACACGTAACCTAGCCACATCAATTACTTGTGAATCTTTATCCTTTTTCTGTAGAACCTTCATCCAATCATTCAAATCTTCAACTGTTATTTCAGCAGTTTTTCTCACTGGAACCACTCTCTTCTGCGGTTCTAAAATTGGCATCCCTGAACAACTAGCTTCACTAGCATCTAATATTTCACTACATGTGTCATGTCTTGATTGTCTCAGGTCACTTCTTTCTGCTCTTTTGCCTGAGTCTCCTGAAGGACCAACTGAATTCGTCAAATTATTCCCAACATATGGAATCACCAGTCCATTCTCACCTGTCCTCTGTTTGTCAAACACAGGCATAACCGGACCTATTGTTACAGGCACCGTAACAGCTTCTAGATTCTTCGTTAACTCCCTAATCTTCTCAGTCAACTCTGTTGTAGTTCTGGCTAATTGTCTGGCATTCTCATCAAGGTAATGATCACTTCTTACCTCAGGTGTCTCATTTTCTGTCTCACTAACACAAACTGTATCTCTTATCGGAGAAACAACTGGTGTACTTTTGTCTGGTTCTGGTCTATATGGAGGTGGTCTCTTGTAAATCATGTCATTCAAGACCTCATCCTCATATTTATTAACTCCATATTTTCTCATTTCTGACTCAGGAACCCTTTCTGCTCCTCCTTCAACTGTTCTCATCGGATATAATCCCTCTGACATACTAACATCTCGCCACCTTTTCATTCGATCATGATGAGTCTCACGATCATGTCTCCTCCCAAACATGTACCTGTAGTACCCTCCAGATCTCTGTTTTTCTTTCTCATGTACTTCTTCTTCCCATTCCACTAAAGCCTCGAACTGTGTAGGTCTCGGTTTCGGGTCTAGACATAACATGTTTTCCCGTAAATTTCTCAACACGGCCAGATTAAATGAACCATGTTCTGGAAATGCTAGAACACCATCTTCTTTAGTATACCTAACCCAATTCTCCAACCATATACAGGTATGAAACCCATGTCTTGCAGCCATGAAGGATGCAGGTGTTTTCGGTGGAGGTAACAACTCACCCTCTCTCGTTTTAACATCTTTATCCTTGCTAAACCACTTTTTAATTTTACCAAAAAATGTTTTCTTCTTTTTCTCTTCTTGGTAATACATTTTAGCGTTTACCAAAAAAAACTCTCTACTCTTTCTATTTCTATTTAGGGAGTTTTGTAAAGCGCTTGGTGACGCACAGCGGCGTGTCCCCGCGCTAAGGAGCGGCTGCTAACTGGAACCTACAGAAGTGGAATACTTTACTGTTCGAATAGTGTAGTTTTGAGCTTGGCTCTAAAGATTAGTTCAGATGGTTCGAGACGCAATATTAAGGGTAATGTGTTCCATCTGACAGCTGCAAGGTACCTAAAGGATCTTCCGCCCATCCGTGCTCTGGACACCTTGGGGACAACAAGGCGTCCCGAGCCAGAAGATCTGAGGGAGCGGGACGGTTCATAAGGTGTCAGCAGTCCTTTCAAAGGGAGAGGAGACCTCCCGTTGATGATCCGATGGCACATGCAGAGTGCTTTGAAATCAACCCTACTTCTGATCGGGAGCCAGTGCAAGGACCGAAGGGCCACCGAGGATGCGGCTCTTCTGGGTAGTCTAAGTACTAGCCTAGCAGCGGCATTCTGTAAGACCTGTAAACGGCTCAGATTCTTCTTCGGAGTCCCTAGATAGAGGAGGTTGCCATAGTCCATCTTTGAGGTGACTAGTGCATGCACAAGGGTTTGACGGGCCTTTACAGGTAAAAACTTCAATGCCTTCCTGAGACT
The DNA here is from genome assembly GCF_964204655.1 of Triturus cristatus. Lineage (NCBI taxonomy): Eukaryota > Metazoa > Chordata > Amphibia > Caudata > Salamandridae > Triturus > Triturus cristatus. The sequence goes on from NC_140581.1 coordinate 301,218,191, forward strand.
TTTGAGGGTCCCAAAGCATGATCCGACCACCCGGTTGATCTGAGGGCCGAAGGTCAGGTCGGAGTCGAACCAAATGCCCAAGTTCTTTGCTTTCAGGCATGGGATAGGTGTTGAGCCAAGGCATGGAGGCCACCATGCCGACGTCCACGCCGATCGGTCTCCCCATACGACAAGCACCTCGGTCTTATTTCCGTTAAGCTTAAGGCAGTTTGCGGACATCCAGGCAGCTAGGTCTTGCATACAGGCTCTGAAGATGTCCGCCGAAAGATCGGGTGCGCGCGACAGGGAGATCACCAACTGCTTGTCGTCGGCATAGGAAACCATTCGGAGGCCGTAGCTCTCTACCAAGGAGGCAATCGGGGCTACGTAGAGATTAAAAAGTGTTGGGCTCAGGGACGAGCCCTGCGGCACCCCCTGGTCCAGAGCAATTCGCTCAGAGTAATAGTCACCCTGCCTCACTTGGAAGCCTCGGCCTGCGAGAAATGAATAAATCCATTTCAACGCTGCCCCTCTCACCCCACCTTTGCTCAGACACTGTAGCAAGATGGAATGTGCCACAGTGTCGAACGCCGCGCTAAGGTCTAAAAGGATGAGAGCCATGGTTTGACCCTCGTCAGCACCCTGCCTGAGAGTTTCGGAGGCCCTAAGAAGGGCAGACTCGGTGGAGTGGCGTGGCCGGAACCGTATTATAAATATACAATATGAATTTTCAACCAATAGCAGCGCGACTCACACTAACGCACCAATCCTGGAGCGTCCACGTCACTAAATAGCTCTTCCAATCCTTGCGCGGCTCACACTAACGCACCAATCCTAGCGCAAGCACTATTTTGATCTACTATCCAATCAGAGCGCGGTCTTTCTGACGTCAACAGTCGCTGCAGTCGCTTGTCTCCTGTCTTCTGTCACTCGTCTACCCCTCCTTTACAAAATCTTTTCAGTAGACTTCGTGTCAAATTTCTACAAAATCTATTAGTTACAACATAAAAACATCTCCATTGTCTGCTTCGCTAACCACAGAATAGTAAAAAAGAATCTATTTCACAAGAAATCTCTCATTGACACAGTAGCACTTCCTCTACTCTGCCCTTCTAACATACATTCATTAACTGTTTCCTCTAGGACTTGTCCAAAGAGTCTTACAATCAACTAAATGTACAAACATTCACGCACATCCATACAAGGAAATATAGTACATACACACAGAATCCTGCTTCCTGAGAACAGACAATCTGCTCCACTACAGAATTATAACATACATCAACTAAACAGCTTTCCTCTGTTCAGTTTCTCAAACAAGCTCAGAGAATACCTATTACTTCTCCCGCGATAAGCTTTAACGGTAATCCTTACGGATCCCTGGAACTTAAGACCAGAGTTTCACAGATAACCTTCACTATCATACACACTCCTTATATATCAGAAATATCTAATAGTAACATACGACGATGTCACTAATTCCGAACCCAGACAATGTGACGCGCAACTTCAATTGTCACACGTTATTCCTTACAATTCCGTCTTTCCCGAGAGCAGCATATACTTCCCTCTGCCCTACTACGGAACTGCTACCAGCTCCCAAGTTCCAGAAGCACTACATATAACTAAGGGTGGGCGTAGTTCGCGAAGTAGCACTTCGCGAAGCTACGCAAAGTGAAGTTCGCACTACGCGAGCTACGCGTAGCACTTCGGGAACTGCGAAGTAACATGTTCGCACTGTGCAAGATGTTGTTTTCAATGATTGCACAGTGCGGACAAGCAACCGGCACTGTGCAATCATTGAAAATGGCATCTTGCACAGTGCGAGCTGTAGTTTTCTGCTGCTCGAGTAGATTTTTACTCGAGCTGCAGCTTTCTCAACGCGAACTGGTAGTTTCTCATCGCGAGCGGTCGCGAGCATACGCGACCCCTCGCAATGAGAAACCTGACCTTCTCGCGTTGGGAATCTCGCCGGGAGGTTTATTTTCCATGCTCGCGATCGCGAACAAGGAAAAAGTCTCGCCAGGATGTCATTTTGCTTGCTCGCGGTCGCCAACTTGACGTTGAGGACCGCGAGCAAGCAAAAAATGACCGCAGCACTACGCAACACTACGCTACGCGTGTTCGCACTGTGCTACGTGCAGTTCGCGTAGCGCGAAGTAGCGCGAACTTCGCAAACTACGCGAGCGTAGCGTAGTGCTTCGCCCAGGCCTACATATAACTCAACATTACGACTCCAACATATAGTATTAGTACATATACCAACATCAAACAATAATCAATAATCAATAAGCTAATGTACATGCAATCTTATCAGATCAAGACAATCATCAATAACCATCCTACTCTGCTACCAGGAAATTGATAGAGATCAGGGTGTGTATAATATTCCCACTACCACAGATAGAGTAATCTCACAGTTACACGCACATACATTCATCATACGCTAGGGCCCATTTCACTAACATACGCTCAAATACTCTACCAGCAGCAATAAACCTGTGGAAAGAAAACTCCTAATCACCCTGCATCTATATCGAGGTCGATAAGATCTGGTTATTGAGACTGCCCATAAACATAATCTATACAACCTATACGAATAATCAAAATATAATACACAATAATTGACAAGAAATAATATCCAACACCATGTTCAAGTTATATTGCTTTATCTAAAATTAGTCAAATGGAAATCAAGCAGCATAAATCATTTTTCTCATAGTTACCTATTCTAGCTAAATGTCAGAACGGGTCAGGACAAGTCTCTCGGTAAAGTCTCTCAAGACGAAGTCCCTTCAGCATCAATCCTCAGCAACGTAGATTTGGTACGCGGCAAAGGCAAATGGCAAGTGGCAAGACCCTCTCTAGGCTAACAATTCTTATACTGAATCGAACAAAAGAAAGATACAAAGAAAAGTTGTAATGTCCGCTGGACCGCTGAGCAGAGCGAGAAGGAAAGGATGTAACATTGCTACATTCGAAAATCTCCGCTCAGGAAAAATCACAAAATAAAGACTACGGAACAGGAACCAAGAATCTCAAATGTATCTGTTAGTTCTACTTCTCCTCGGCAATGAGACCAATGCTCAGAGTCTTTCTCTAAGGCTCCTTTGTTTTCCCAAGGCTGCCAAAGACGTTCCATTTCACTCGAAGATTACCCCGGCTGCTGATGTCCTCACGGAAAATTTCATAAGGCAAGCAAGGACTGTGGTCAGCTGACTTTAGGACCATATTCAGCAGGGCTCTCTTCCATCACAGTTTTCTATTTTCAACTCGAGGCCAGGCTTACAAAATCGGCCATCTTTAACTAGGCCACCATAGGCCACAACAGACCATCTTAATTAAAAGAAACAAAAACAACGTTACCACAGCATAGTGATTAAACAGTGTTAACCCCACTAATACCCTTATGTGTATGCATCTATCTAGCACTTGCAACATAGAAAAGCATTAATTCGGAAAGCGTTTTGTGCTCAAAAATAAACAGCACATAGCAACGTTTAAACATGAAAACACGCACGTTATTGTTAAACAGCACATTTATGCGCACCCACGTGTAACTCTCTCTTGTTAGGACAAACGGATTGATTAATATAAACACACTTGCACAAGACAAATAATTAATTATTAATAATTAGAAAATTAATATGACAAATAGACATGCCAGAGCTTCAAAAACCAGCGAATTTTCAAACAGAAAACTCTGCTCCAGCAGGATCACATAGATGTTGATGTAAATATGTATTTCCTGTAGTAAATTTTCCTTCCCTATAGGTAATAAGGTACCCCCCACATGTCCAGCGGATACATCTTCCTCCTGCGTGCAGATTCATGGTGAAAACGTGTGAGTGTTGGTGTTATGGGCCCCACCAATGAATGCGTGTGTGAATGAATAAGTGCAGTTGATGAATCTGTGACGTAGGGAGGATAGGTAAATTTGACCCCTTTCTGCTGGATCACCACCACTGTGCTAGACTCAGCCCCCCTGGCTTCCAAATCCAGCTCTCTCAAGCTCTGCTCCTGAGCTGAATGCTCTACCAGCCTCAGCTCCTCCCGCTTCTGCGGCCAGCGGGGCCAACTGCAGCCTCAGTTCCGTCTCTACCTGTCTGTCCTTGAGCTCCTCTGGGGAAAGAATGTGTGAGGAGACACTGCTCCCAGCAGGCGAATTCCTCTCTGTGGCTCCCTTTCTCCTCTGAAGCCTCTGCAAAATCACAATTCTCCTCCTCTGCTTCCTTCTTAGGGCCACTGCCCTTGTAGGGTTCTGGTTTGCGATTCTCCAGGACTTTCCAAAGCTTTATATCCTTTAGACCATTTCCTCCCCCTTAGATTCCTCCCCAGAGCCATCTGTCAGTGTTGCTAGCCAGTGCGTTTCCTCACACGCAAACAGGGCTGTCTGAAGTTCCTGCCTTGTGGATCTCCTCTTCACTACCAGCCCCCTCTCCTTGCTGAAATCCTTCGCCTCCTTCATAGTGTAGACTGATAGGTTCCAGAAGTTAAGTTTTATTCTTCCAAGGCCTCACAGGTGCAGCCACCAAACAGAGTTCCAAGTTGATGAAGACAAAGCAGGAGCAAAAGTTGAAAGATGAATAATTGAGAGAAAAAGGAGAAAATAGTATATTGGTACGTAATAGTCTGTGATACGGAAGTAGTGTACACCAATCACTCTATGTAATGCGCAAATACAAGTCCTCTCCTCACTGCTTATCACCAATGTTAGAAATGGGGTCTCTAGTTAGCAGTGGTTTGCACCCTGTCCAAATAGACACCTTCACTCTAGTCAGGGTAAGTAAGTTACATCCTCAGCATAACCCAGAGGTTCCCAACTTTTTCGACCCATGGCTCCCTTGACCTATTGGATGTTGACCGCAGCTCCCCATTCTGTTACTCTGTATTGCCAGGTGGGGGAATGTAAGCCTGACCTCAGGAGCACTTCCATTTTTCTCCCTGAAAATAATTGAAATGAAGCAGATGAAGGTATTATAATCATAGATGCGTAATCAAACCTAGCACCCATCTTTGGATATCATTACCTTTTAAGGTGACGGTGCAATTACCTGCCTTAACCGGTAAAGACAATCTCTTTCTAAGGTTTAATGATGAGGTCCAAATCTAGTAAATCCACACTCAGCTATGATTATAGCCAAAACGTCTACCACAACCTGCTGGGGATTCTCTGTCGTCGCTGTCATGGCAAAGTGGTGCACAGAACTCCAGAAGATGGCGCAGGCGCAAGACTGTCAGCAGGTTAAAATGCCGCCATTCTAGAAGACAGACTAGGATGACCTTCTGTTGAAAGTGGACCTGAAACCCCATGACAAAATCATTTTAAAATCTTTGTCTTGATTTCTGTTACATCAATAGTATGTGTTTTCACCAGCCTTAACCTCAGCCTCTCAACGTTTATTCACTATTGTCCTACTCTTTCCACTAACTCACTGATGCTCACTGTCCATGCTCTGGTTACATGTTTCATATATAACTTGAACCTTCTCGATTGTTGGTTAAGTGGTGTTTCTATTTTACTTTCTTCTGATGCTCTTTAATTTTTTTCTATGTTTTCTTTAATGGGTACGAGCAAATACGCATTTTTTTCATATCTGTTTGTGTGTGATGAGCACTTGTTCTGAAAATTCTAAATAAACAGTAAAAATATTTTAAAGTTGACACATTCCCATCTTGACTGCGCGGACAGAGCAGTTCCAGAGATCATTGCCCCCCCCCCCTGTCCCCACACCACCAGAACCTCCGTTTAACTCTAGCCACATTTATAGTAATCAGATCTGACGCTGCATGATCCTTTTGTGCACTGTGATTGCTGAACATCTTTGAGAGCATATCTTCAGTTGATAGTCATGTTTAACGACACACTACCAATGGCATCTGACCGTTGTCTTGACTTTACAACGATGGAACCCCAGTGATTACATATTTATTTACCAATCGCTATTCCTTGTGCTGTAGTTATTGGTGCAATTCCCATAAAGCGTCAGCAGGGGTCAATAGTCACTAATCTGTGTCTCTGGAGATATTTTTTGCCTTCTCTGTCTAACAGCAAACCTGTGGTTCTCAAACAGTGTTCTGGATGCACATCTGTTCACTGTGGCCCTGGTTATTTTTGACAGTGTAGCAGGGTGCTGCAGTGTACAGTTTGGGAACCACTGGAATAACCCGTGCTCAACCACTAGGTAGCTTGGCAAGATCAGTCAGGCTTATCCTCAGAGGAAATGTGTAAGTATTTGTGTGCGCACACACACACACACACACAGACACACACGCATACACGGACGCACACACACACACTATACACACACACTATACACACCACAAAAGTACCCCACAAGTATAGAAAAATCGCCAATATTTATCTGATTAAAACAAGACCAAAACGACAAAAATGTAACATATTCAAGCCGAGGCACGAAATTTCAAGGTCAAATAAAGTTATAGCCCTTAGAAATCAATGGTTGCACTTTACCAGTGCAAAGCACATTTGATGCATTAAAAACAAAAGATGGTGCAGGGCGCAGGGGAGGTGAGGAGTTGTTAAGGCAGGTGATGCATCGGTTCCTTACTGCTATGCAGATCGTTGGCACATTGGCTCGGTGAAGATATGTTGCACAAAGAAGGTGATGCGTGACTTGTTGTAAGTGATGCGTTGGTTCCTGGAGGCGGTGCAGAGTCACCGAGCCGCTAATGCTGGTGATAATCGGAGGCATAGGGGAGGTGATACAAGGATTGTAAGTGTGATACCGAGGTTTTGGAAGGCCCGCAGGATCGATGATCAGTCAATGTCACAGCGTAATGAGTTGATTCCGCAGCATTGATTTCAAACCACAGGCGCTACGTTGGAGGCATGTAGGAAGCAGTGCATCACAGAAGTCGGTGATGAAGTGCGCGAGACTCACACAGGGGCAATTCTTCGGGGCTCTGCGGCAAAGTTGAAGCTTATGTTGTAAACAGCTGTCAGTGTGTTGCGTACTTGATAGCGTGGCCCACAGCTTTGGTGCAGGCAGCGGCATTGCAGTGATTCTTGCAGGGGTGCGCTGATTCAGAAGTGGCTCTTGGAATCACTGAGTGGCTTGTTCCTTTAGCACCAAAACTCACTTCCAAGGGTCTACAACTGGAATTGGGGCCACTTGGAAGAGCAGGGCTCTCAGCAGGAGAATCCAGGTGCCTGCAGATGAAGTCTTTGACGGCCCTGAGACTTGGAAAACAGGATGTAGAAAGAAAAGTCCAGTTTTTTCATTCCCAGGACATAAGCTGTAAGCCACAGGCCAGCACAGCAAAGCAAACAGCCCAGTAGCAGTCCCTCCTGATAGCAACACAGCTCTTCTTACTGCAGAATGCCCTAAATCCAGAAGTGTTCTGACTATATATTGTAAGAAGTCCAGTACTAATACCCATTTCATCCTTTGAAGTAGACAAACTCCAAAGGAAACTTTTTGAAGTGCACAAGACCCTGTCCTTCCTGGCCCTGGCTCTAGACACACTATACGGTGGGGGGAGGTAGAGACTGCTTTGTGAAGGGAGAGGCACAGCTCTATTCAGGTGCAAGAGTCAACTCTTTCCACCCCCTATAGATCAGGAATACCCATCAGCCTAGTGATGGGCCATCAGGATATGCAGAGCAAACCTCAGCTCCCTTTGTGTGTGTGCGACTGTGTAGAGTGAATTCACACAGCCCAACTGTCATCCAACTCAGACCTGTATTCTAGATACAGGTAGTGGCACAGAATGGTAAGGCGAGAAAAGGCCAACTTTCTAAAAGTGGTGTTTTCTGTCCTGCCCAGAGTCCTAGAGCCAACAAAAACGAAGGTGGAGCCAGGCAGAACGTTTGGGGAAAACCCTTCAAAAAGGGCTAGGTCCAACAAGGTAGCAGGCATCCAAGGTGTACAGGGTCAAGCTGAATGACTAGGTCTTTCCAGTCAGGAAGGAGCAGATCCACTGGAGTTCGTGTCCTTGGATTCTGATGTTGTGTAGGCCTTGGATGAGGATGGAGTGGGAGACTGTGTCAAATGTTGCAGAGAAGTCCAAGAGGATGAGTGCTGCCATGTCTCCTCTGCCCAGAGTCAAGGGAATATCATCTGTGGCACTGATGAGGGCAGTTTCCGGGCTGTGGTTGGGTCTGAAACCAGAACGAGTAGTTTCAAAGAGTTTGTGGTCGTTGAGGTATTTGGTAGGGTGTTTATTGATAATTTTCACTAAGACCTCGTCCGAAAATGGTAGTAGGGGGATTGGTCTGTAGTTGGTGAGCATTGTAGGGCATGATGGGTGTGAGCATGGTGCTGATAGGCTGCAGTCCTCTGGTGTCCGCGCGGTGGGGGCAGGGGTCCAAAGGGGCCCCTGAGTAGATGGACTTCATGGGAGCAGTGGTTTCTTCTGGGATGATTTAGGAAAACAGGTTCGATAGCAGAAAGCAGCATTACTCTTGAACCCAAAATTAGTAAGAGCTGAAGTGTTTTTTATGCATCATTTTACCGCATCAGAGAGGTTATATCTACTTATGCAGTGTTGCACGCTATCTGTCTCTCATTAGATTTTTAAAGAACTAGACGCGAGTCTACTCATCGACGCCACCAGAGTACGCCACATAGTTCGATCTCTTATTTAATGCAAAGTAAGTGCAATTGCATTCATGTCCGAGATAATATATTACCTACAGAGGAGATACGCACATTTACAAATAGATTTGCGCTGCTGTCTCTTATTAGATTTCCATGACCGTCTCCTAAGTTCGCCCATTACATCTACTGGAGCCACTCTCTCTCCGTTCCATTCCACTCATCACACCCAGACTTCATAGTGTGAATTTGGACACATTTCTAAGTAAGTCGACTAGCACCAGCCATTTTAATCTGACGTCCAACATCACCTATTGTGTTAGTCATCACCACCTACTTACATATTTTTCCTATCCATTCTTTCTACCACCAGACCTTCATAATCCTTTTTCGCATCACATGATATTCAGAGAAAACCGGATTCGTCTAAAATTGTAAGTTACATCTAATTACTTAAGAAACAGCCCACGAACATATCCTTAAGACCGGTACTGAACCATTAATTTTAATTTTATTTTCCTCCACCTAGATAATCGAAAGGGTCGTAGTCCACCTAAACAGATCGGTCATGAAACCATCCACCCCTTTCCATATGTCTTTGAAAAAAACTTCATAACGAGTCTATATATTCCGTCTACTAGCACTCAGGTTAGCGTTATCCTTTCTTTAATATGGTATACTGAACATGCAGGTCCTCGCTTTTTCATTATACACTTCTCCTTTTCTTTTGTTTAATCCAGACCTTATTCAGTAGTAAACACACCGAGGAACTGAGAACTTTTATGATACACGAGTAGGACGCCTGAGTGTGTTCCCCTCATTCTATCTTCCACTCGTAAGTCTCCGTTTCTTTCAGCTGACTTAACCTAGTTTCAGGACATAGCTATATCTCTATTATCTTCTCTTCATCTTTCATTATTCCTTGTTTTTCCAACACTTTAGCACTAAAGTTTAGACACTTTTTCACCAATAGATCATTTAATCAAAAGTCACATTTGGTGATGGGATTGGATAAGGTGTACAGCATTTTTTAGTTCACAACTGGAAGATGTCCAACAAGATGTAATTGACTAGTGATTTTAATTGTTCTGCCATAGAAAATGTTACGATAGGAGATTCATTATGATCTCTGTTTTTTTGTTAACATTATTACGCAGCATACTCTTGATAGTTGTTCATATTTTCACCTAGGTACCGGTGAAAACTTTGTATGGCCCCCTGATGAAGGCACATGCCGAAACGCGCGTAGGATTGTGGATACATCCTAAGGCCATAGCAACGCTCAACCCTTTGTCTAACAGTCTTTGAACATTTGCTTGCTACATGTGTAACCTTTGTATTTTTGTTCACATTGAGGAGAATTCCCATGTTAACTGTGTCAAATATCTTTACACATGTCAAACTATTTGAAGAATTGTGATTAACTTTTATATGAATAGCAAATTTAAAATATGCAATTGTAAATATTGATATATATATTTTTTCTACAAACTTATAAAAATAAAATGATGCATAAAAAACACTTCAGCTCTTACTAATTTTGGGTTCAAGAGTAATGCTGCTTTCTGCTATCGAACCTGTTTTCCTAAATCTATGTTTCTTCGCATCCAGTTCTTTCTTACCCTGATTTAGGAAAAACAATTAGGGGTAACCCTCTGTTCTTCACACATATATTCTTCTGGGATGATGACAGGATAAGCGGTTAGCATTGATTCTTTGGATAAGATCAAGAGGAATTTGACGAGGTCTGATGGTCCGGTTATGGGCTGAAGTTGTTGTATATGGCGGTGATTTTGTTGTTGAAGAATTAAGAGATATTGTGGCAGAAGCCCTGCAAGGTAGTGATCGAGTTGGAGGCAGCTGATGGTGAAGTGAAATCTTATACAGTGGAGAGGATTTATTTGCTTCTGTTGGTGCTGGCATTGATGTGGTCCACTAGAGCGATGCGTTTGGTGGCCCCAATCATTGGTGGTATGTCTCTGGGTGGAATTGAATGTGCTCTTGTCTGCACTGTCCTGCCTCATTCTCCATTTGGACTCCAGTTGTTTGCAGTGGCTTTTCATTAGTATGAGTTCCTCCATGTGCCAACTGACCTGGGGTCTGGAGCTTGCTGTTTGTTGTTTTTGGGGGGGATAGAGAGGTGGAGTAGGATGCGATCCAATTGTTGACATTCTTGATAGCTTTGAGGAGGCTGTTGCTGTGTTTGCATCAGTGGTTGTTCAGAGCCCTGTTCCTGTTCTTGTCAGTGATGCTGTTCCATTTTCGGCTGGCTGGTCTGACAATGGTGTGTATGCTTTAGAGCCGGATGAAGATGCTAAACTTGACAAGGGCACGGTCTGTCCAGGGAATTGGTGTGAGCTTGTTGGCTATTATGTAGCTCCATCTATCTTAAGAATGTAGGCCACGTTCATGTGATTACTGACTTGCCTCCTAGGGCCACATGTACAAACCTTTTTGCCAGGTGCACGCAGGCCGATTCACAGAATCGGCCCATTTGTGAACACAAAATGGCTTTTTAGGACGTAGAAAGCCCTATTTGTGATTCGGCAACCTATTACTGAATTACAAATTGGGCTATTGATTGGGCCTACTAGGAAGAGGCGTGTTTAGGGCATCCCTTCCTAATACCGAATCACTGTGGCATGTGTGAATGTTTTGCAGTCGGAATGGAGTTTCAAAACATTTGCAATATATGGCCAATTTCAAATGGTGGTAACCCATTTGCAAATAGGAAGGGGTCCTAGCGTGATCCCTTCCCCTTTGTGATTGCTTCTAAAAGCATTTTTAAGAGCAGGCAGTGTTCCCACAGACCGCTGCTTACTCTTAAAAAAAATGAAAAGATAACTTTTCTTTTTTTTTTTTAAATGCACCCTGTTTTCCTTTAAGGATAGTGAGCTGCATTTCAAAATAAAGATTGCCTTATGGAAAAGCAATTACAGACATGGTGGTCAGCTAACCTCAGCAGGCCACCATACCTGTGATTTTAGAAATTCCCGGTGTGTAGCAAGTTGAGACTACCCTCATTAATATTCATGAGGAATCGCAAATGAAACGCAAAAGAGTTTCATACATTTGAAATAACGATTAGCAGGAAATTGCAATTAAGAACTTGCTATTTCAAAGTTTTGTACATGTGGCCCCCTACTTCACTAATGGCATTCTCCTTGGATGGGCAAGCTACTAATGTTTTTAAGTTCATGTTTAAAAACTATTACTTTTACTAAATGTCTGTCCACATAATTATATTATCTGATGTACGAAGGTGAGGTGTGTCCACATGTGAAAGAAGTACACTTTTTCAGAATTTTGAAGAGACTGTATTATATTTTTACATTATGTTTGATGTACAATATATATGCCAGACATAACCAATGGAGAGAAAAGAGAAGTCAGGAAACCTGTTCCTCTTCCCAAGTAAATATATCTAACCAACAAGAACGGGTTACTCAAAAAGTACACATTTACCCAGATTAAGGAGGATGTACCTGGAATTGGACCTGCCTTGAAAACCATTAGGTTTTTAAAAAGAACCCTCACTCACCTACATAGTAGGTGACATGCTTCATCATTGGGTTCTCACCCTGGTCACTGAATGCTCTCAGGGTGTGCTACGACACCTGATTACAGCTGAGCTGGTTTTGTTTTTGAGTGGTGGTTGTGATTGTGAGTGAAAAGTGCTCAGGTGAGGTGTGTTTAAAATTGGCTCAATACTCTTGTTTGTATACATTTTATTTAATGTTATTATTGAGAGTATTGGTCAATATTAAAAAGTGGCGGATAGGTGAAGGATTTTATTTTGATCCTTCGTATCCTGTGATTGGTCTACAATGTTTCTGCCACGTTCTAAAATGCCCAGTAGGGTCAAATGGCTTACTTCAGGACCGGTATACGCATGCACGCACACTAAAGCATGCAGCTCGTGAGTGGATCGTACTTATAACCCACAAGGAAACTTTCATGTCGCAGTTAGGATCTGTGGAGAAAAAATACAGAAGTCTAATCGCATTCACCGACATGAATAGACACAGGCAGTGTTAAAACTAGTGCTCAATGAAGGCGGGGAGGTTGTCCTGGTCTGCAATTAATCCACGTGATAGGTTTCCAAGCAGTACGAACTCCAGTTACATCCTCCTTAATCTAGGTAAATGTGTACCTTTTGAGTAACCTGTTCTCATTGTTTAGATAGACTATATATATGCCAAACATTTTCATGGCTTAGCTTATGTATGGATTTTTAGAGCCCAGCAATGGCTTGGGTTTGGCTCTGGCTCGGCGTGCCGTATTAATTTGCTGGCACACCCTCCTCTATTTGCGATTCGGGCGTTGAACATCTGTCCGTCAGTCACATGATAAAATTACATTTTAGAAGCAAGGACCGGTGGAGTGGCGTTCAAGGTGCAGTGCTGAAATAGTGCAACGGGGGTGAGTTATATTGTTCATGCTTTATTGTTTTTTTCTGAAAACGTATAGTCTAAATGTCAAACCCATTTTTTTGAATTTTCTACTGTGGCAGAAGGCTTCTGGGTTACAGAGCTCTACATTGTATTGGACAGTTAACACATTAAAAACAGTTTTTTTTAAAAAAGAAGCATGGACTGGAAACATGGAGACCTTCCTACATGCACCGATTTGACGACTCCACCATCAAAGCTTCTCGTAACAGAGACCAAGAAGAGTGCATGCAGTGAAAATACATTTAAAATAAGTGATACCAGGTCAAGGATACAGACCATTGCACTGTATGTGACCGTAGTCATTAGTTTCCAGGGAGAACTACCAAGCCCAGGTAGGACTGACATGGGCATAGCTTCAGTAAGGGTGTTTGGTTTGAGAACCCCCAAATGCATTCTTGGACTGGTAGTTGGGTCTGTGGGTCCTGATTTGGTTATGCTATATCTGTATGAGTTTTTCTCATTCTCATTTCACTAACTGCTTTTAACTTGTTCATTTTTGTATGGAAACTTAAATATATGTGTTGACTGGTATACTGAAAAATTTGTAAATCTGTACCTGTCGAAGTACTCCTTGAATATGTGCAAATGTAATACTTTTGGAGTACCCAAACATTGGCTTTAGTAGGCTTGGAAAGCTGTGCTAGTTTGAATTTTCCAGACATGCTCCTGGCAATGAAACACACAAAAGGTGAGGAGATGAATGCCTGCAGATAGTCTAACCAGCGGCAATCTCTCAGGGTAGCATTTTAACTCATAGCCTTTCACCCACTGTGCCACTCTTGTGGTACTTTAAAATTTGGAACCGCGTAGGAGGCAGGGCCCTACCCTGCCTATTCCGGTATCAGCGAACCGCGAATGGCCAATGTGGTATGTACAAGTGCTTTGCATAATGTTTTATCGGTAAATGCACTTTGTATACAGAATTAAACATTGACTTCGTGGGTTCCATCTTGGAGCAGTGGCCATCTTATGGTTGCCCTCACATAGGCTACACATTAGAGAACAAGCACAGGCCTTCAGAACACATGTGCCTTCTATTGACTTCTCTGTGACCTATGCGACTTGGCTCCGCCGGCCCCGGTCAGTCCGGTCTCACGAGCTCCCCGTCCTACGGCCACCTGTGATTAGCATCAGGGTTTGACACACCATAAAGCCTTTTCATCCCACACAAGCCTCCGGCTAATCTCTTTCACACCTGACTCTTCCTGCTTTATGGCTTGTTTTACAATCAGGAGGTGCCTGTGTTTATTGGGGTCTGCCAATATCTGATGTGGGATCTGAGCCTCGCTGGGTAAATAATTGTGGGCTGGCTTAACTGGAATGTGGGATGGTCATCATGACTCTGCCTTTTCGTTTGTAATGAATATATATGAATGACCATATCGTAAAACGAGGAATGTGTGCCTGAAGCATGATATTTTGTATATAAGGAGAAGGCCGTTTCTGTAAGTAGTGGCAGTCTCCTGAGAACATACATGGTGTTGTACTTCTCGGATACCTGTAATTGGTCTGCAGCCAATAAACAAGATCTTTGACTTCACCTAGAAGACTCTGTGTTTCTGTAGGTCTGAAACAGGAAGAACCCGAAGTCTTAGGGTGTGTTCCCCTGCACCGCTGGGTTTTAAAAACCCAGTACTCCAGTTGGCACCCAACTCGGGGCGATTTCAGCGGTACTGGTCCAAGCCAGAGGTTCGTGAGGAGCTTCGTGTGGAAATTCCGGAGGAAGGCCGCCACTTCATCGACCCCTGCATGTCGACGTGGTCCGAAAGTCTTTCCTGCAAGGTTCTCCGCGTCCCGACGGCTACGAAGGACTGCTGCCCTGATTAATCGCCCTGTTTTGGACCCTTGATGATTTGGTAGAGCGAAACAATCGAGAGAGTCTTCTGGTGACGCCAAGGATCATCGCTACCTCAGTTAAGTATAAGTGGAGCGTCTCCCAGTTTGTTTGGTATCCTTCGGGATTTTTGGTATCCTTCGGGATCGCTTTGATTTGGAACTTGCAAGTGCCAAAGCCAGAGGACTCGTGTATTCACGAGACTATTGTATTCGATAATCCTTTGAAGTTTGAAACTAGACTAGTGAGCGAAGATGCCTGGTTCTAGTGTATTTGGAAGTTTGTTTTGTTTGGGTTGTAGAAGGGATTCCCAATTGGAGGATTCGTGTCCGGTTCCTCCAATTGGAACTCCAACTTATGAGCTTTATGTAAAACATGGCGTGGGCCCCATTGCATATAATGAAGTATGGATCCGATACACCAGAAAGGACGGTGTTTTAAAATGGCCCCAAAATGGTAGTTTCGATACAGATATCTTAGATAATTTGGAAGTTAAATTGTTTAAAAAGAAAGCCCGGCCGGCGATGTTTGATTCTTTCCGCCTATGGCGAAAGGAAGCCAAACAGAAGGAAATTAAGCTAGCGAAAAGGAATAAGAGAGAAAAAGGTATGTCAATGATGCAAGCAGCTGTGCAATTTAAAGATAATGAGGAGGAACGAATGAATGAGCAGTTACATAGACAGCGCAAACTAGGGATCGATAAATGTTACCCAGTTTTGTCACCCCTTCCACAAGATGAAACGAAAGAACAAGAAAAAGATTCCCCAATGTCCCATTTGCTAAGTTCGCCACCCCCGTATGCGCAAAATGCCACAGCGCCTCCACAGCTCGTAAATGTGCAGCCTCCGGTTAATGTGCCGCAAGCCTTCCCACAGCCGCCAGCTCCCCCTCAGCTGGTTCCTATCCCTACAGCACAGCCCTCTCAAGGGCCGCCAATCTCGTTACCTGTCTCCCCCGCGCTTCCTGCGACTTTGCCTAGTACGTCAGCTGCCTCCCTTGGCGCTCTTCCTAACACTGCCCCTGTACCTGGCTCTGCACCCGTTTTTCTTCCCTCTGTCTTTCCCCCCGTTTTCGCCTCAACTTCTCCTTCTGCACGACAACGAATAGCTAATGTAGTTACTAGTTTAATGTCGCCTCTCTTTGGGTCATCTAGTATGACCCCTGGTTTACAACGTAAGCAGTTGCGTAGTCAGCTGCCTGATCCTGAAGAAAAAGAGGTATTAGATCATATGGCGCGTAGGTGGATTGTTTTTTCTTCACTCTATGATGTGGAGTCAGTTGTTAACGTTTTTCACCAATGGGACGCCCCAAAACAGAGGTATGTGTTTGAGAAAATGTGTGAAATCCTCTGTGAGGAATTGGAAGATCATGGTTCAAACACAATCCCGCAGGAATTGTGTCGAGTGCGATTTGATTTTGGAACAGGTACAATTGTGGGTCCCGCCGTAGATAAAGCAGTTGCGACTTTACTGTCCTTCAGGAATGATGATTGTCAACAATCATTGTTGGAACAGGAATTCCCTGTGGGGAAAAAGGGAAAAGTGCGACAATACCCTATGAGAGAAGTCCCTCCGGTATGGAAGGAGGCCGTTGCGGCTGATGCCGCTCGAGGTATTGCTGCTGCTCCAGCTCATTTTCAGCGTGTTTGGGTACATGTCCCATGGAAGCGTTCTGAGGTGTTAGCGCTTAAACAGACATTGCCTGACCCCCGTAAAAACCCTGCAGGATATTATAAGGAGTTATCACAAACTGCAGAATCGTGTGTCATGAATCTAGATGATATAGATATGTTGTTCGGGAATGTTGTTCCACAGCCTTTATGGGGATCCATTCGCAATACAGATCATGCTGCAGAACTAGGGGGCACATGGGCTAATATCATTGCCACAGACACTAGACAAGTTGGTGGTGCAAAACCTGAGCCCCTAGTAGCAGAACTCCCTGGTAGAATTATTACCTACATGGAAACTTTAATGCCTGCGATGCGCGTGAATTGGGATAAACTATCCGCATGCAAGCAGAAGAAAGATGAAATGGTGTCTGATTTCTTCACTAGGTTTGAAGAAACGTTTATCGACCACAGTGGACAAGACATGAGTACTGAAGGTGGCCAACGGTTGTTTGTTGATAAATTTGTGCAGAATCTACTTCCCGAGTTGTGTAAGAAATTAAAAGATTCAGAGAGTTCTTGGGCTGTTTCCTCTTCAGCGCAAATACTGGCTACTGCACAGTATTACGAAAATAGGGATAAAGACGAGAAGGATAGAACAGACAAGAAAACGAAAGAAGTGAAAACGAAGGTCCTTTTACAGCAGGCTTATCTGCCACGTGGAGGTCAGAATAATTATAGGCAAACCCAAGGTATCTATCAGCAACCCCAACAGTTTCAGAATAACCAGCAAATGAATGGGTATTATCAACCACGTATCCCTATAGGTCCCAATCAATGTTCATATTGCAAAGAGGAAGGTCATTTTAAGTATATTTGTCCTAAATTAATGCAGCGTACTAGTAGTGCGTATGGCGCAAGAGGTAGAGGTGGTCAGCAAGCTCCTAGAGGCAGAGGGCGTGGAAATGTTCCCCAGAACGCGAGTCCTCTTCCGCCTCAAAATACGATAAATAGCTTTGATCAGCAACCCAATGCAACTAGTAATACAGCTCAGTACTATAATAATGATTATTATGCAGAAGACGATAATGAGGAAGGTAATGATTACTAGGACACCCATAGACAGAGAGAGGGAGTTGTTTCAGTACCAGTGGATCAGAGTGGACCGTATGTTAAGGTGACCACAGCGGGTGTAACAGAGCCCTTTCTGCTGGACACTGGTGCTGCAAAGAGTTCAATTATGCATTCAAAACTCCCTGGCGCGCCTTTGTCTGGCAAAATGAATGTTTCAGTAGGTTTTTCTGGCGCCCCAGTTAGGAACCCGATTTCTAGTCCTATGCCACTTTCTGTTGGACCTTGTGAGCTAAAAGCACCCCTCATCCTAACGACAGGTTGTGGTGAAAATCTGTTAGGGTTGGATTTGTTAAAAAGATTGCATGCAACGCAATATTGTTCTCCCTCAGGAGTACAACTCACATTGGGTAAGGAAGTGATTTCCCCGATGTACTTGTCAAAGAATGCATTGCCACCTGAATTGTCATCCCTTCCGGATGTCCTTTGGGCTACTGGTCCCAATGATGTGGGTGTCTTGGAAATACCGCCATATGTGGTCACTTTAAAAGCCAATGTCAGATTGCCACGCATTCCCCAGTACAAGATCTCCAATGAAGGTCAGAAAGCGTTGTTAGCAATTATCAGTGATTTGATTAAAAAGGGTGTAATTGAAGAGACGAGAGGCAACGTTTGCAATAGTCCTGTTTTACCTGTCTTAAAACGTACGGACCCTTCACAGCCACCTGTTTACAGATTCGTGATTGATCTTAGAGAGGTTAATAAGATTGTTGTGCCACAGTTTCCAGTTGTCCCTGATATAACTGCCTTGTTAACTATGATTCCAGCCTCCGCTGCATGGTTCTCAGTGATCGATTTAAAGAATGCTTTCTTTAGCATCCCAATTGCAGAGGAGAGCAAGGACATTTGTGGCTTCAGTTTAGGAGGTCGAAGCTTCCGCTTTAAACGTGCTCCACAGGGCTACTGTGAAAGTCCATCAATATACAGTCAGGCTTTAAAAGCGCAGCTTGATGCACTCGTTTTACCTAGTGGTGCTACCCTCATTCAGTACGTTGACGATTTGCTAATCGCCGCGGATACTGAAAAGATTTGTAAAGAAGCTACATTGTCATTGTTGCGTCATTTGTCTGCCTCGCATCACAAAGTGTCCCTCTCAAAACTGCAATATTGTCGACAAGAAGTGACCTACTTAGGTCATCTCTTATCGAAGGAGGGAAGGAAACTGACCCCAGAAAGAATTCAAGCCATTGCACAATTGAGTGTGCCAAGAACACAGAGAGAAGTGCGTGCTTTCTTGGGCATTACTTCATACTGTAGGCACTGGATACCAAATTTTTCTTTGCTGGCAAAACCTTTGTTAGCATTAACCTGTAAAAATACACCGAATCCTGTCCCATGGTCTGAAGAGTGTCAGAAAAGTTTTTTGGAATTACGTGATGCATTATGTTCAGCTCCTGTGTTGGGTACCCCCGACTACAGTAAGCCTTTTACATTGTATGTTCATGAAAAGGACGGTTGCGCATTATCAGTGTTAACACAGCCTTTTGGCGACAGACCGCGTCCATGCGCATATTTTTCGTCAACCTTGGACCCGGTAGCGAGGGCATTGCCAAGTTGTTTGAGAGCTACAGCCGCAGCAGCTATGTCTATTCGACAGTCTGCTGGATTGGTAATGGATAACACATTGATTGTAATGGTTCCACATGCTGTGGACACATTGTTAAACCGGACCAAGACACAGCACTTAACTAGTGCTCGATTGTCAGGGTATGAATTGACACTGTTGGCAAACCATATACACATAAAGAGATGCAACACGTTGAATCCAGCTACATTATTGCCTATTCCAGCAGACCTAGATGAGATTGAGCAGCATGATTGTCTGTTCAGAACAGAAGAAGAGACAAAAGGGAGAGTGGATCTTAAAGATACTCCCCTAACTGAGTGTGATGGTACCTTATGGGTGGATGGTTCGTGCTTCAAGCTTCCGAATGGTGATACGACTGCTGCCTATGCTATCACGACTTTGCACACGATTGTTGAAACTGCACGTGTGCCACATAATTCGGCTCAAGCAGCAGAATTAATTGCCCTTACAAGAGCATGCGTGTTGTCTGAAGGAATGAAAGTGAACATATATACTGACAGTCAGTACGCCTTTGGTGTGGCCCATAGTTTTGGGCGATTATGGAAAGAACGTGGGTTCCTGACTTCGCATGGAGCTAAAATTCAGAATGGCAAATTGGTGAATGAGCTTCTTGAGTCACTGACCCTACCGTTACAAGTTGCGATTATGAAATGCAGTGCGCACAAGAAGGTCACTGATGATGTTGGTCGTGGTAATGCATTTGCTGACGAAATCGCGAAAGAAACAGCAAAAGATGTGAAGACTCGAATGTATGTTGCAGGCCCTGCAAGATGGGTTGGTGATGTTGGAATGTGTGAAGACACGATAGAGAGTGTGAAGTCCCTTCAAGCTGAAGCCACAGAGAAAGAGCTGAGCAAGTGGAGAGAAAGTAAGGGTAAATTGGATGAGAATGGTTGTTGGGTTGATTTGTCAGAACACCGGCGATGGTTGCTACCTGATGCATATGTGCTTACAGTGGTTACTATGGCACATGGAATGGCACATATCAGTGTGAAAGGAATCTGTAAGTTGTTGGCTCCAGTATGGCAGAACGCTGGAATTCCCAAGTGTGCAGAGAATGTGGTCAAGAATTGTATGGTATGTTTGAAATACAACCCTGGTAGAGGAACCCCGACTCCAGCTGGTCATTTTGCGCCTCCATCATATCCATTTGAGGTTTTGCAGCTAGATTTTATCCACATGGAAAGGTGCAACAACTTGAAATATGTACTGGTTGTTGTTTGTGCTTTTTCAAAATGGATAGAAGCATATCCCCTAAAAGACAACACTGCTTTATCCAGAGCCAAAGCCCTTGTGAAAGAATTTTTCCCTAGGTTTGGAATGTCAAGAATGGTATGGAGTGATAATGGGAGTGAATTTGTGGGTCGAGTGATGAAGAATGTGTGTGAGGGATTAGGTATAAAGCAGAAGTTCCACGCTGCAAATCACCCCCAATCAGCTGGATTAGTAGAGTGCTACAATGGCACCTTGAAGCTTAAGTTGGCTAAAATCCAGGCGAGCTCCGGTCTTAAATGGCCTGACGCTCTGCCTTTAGCGCTCCTATCAACAAGAATGACTGTGCATTCACGAGTGGGACTTAGTCCGTATGAAGTGGTTTTTGGCCGCCCGGCCAACGTATGGAGTGTGCCAAAATTCAGCGAAATCGAACATCCAGTACTGCTTGACTACCTGTATGAATTGACGGCTAAATTGCGTGTTTTACACCAACAGGTGCATGATACTCTCCCCCAGGCCTCTGAAGCTCCAGGACACCCTATCGACCCTGGCTCGTGGGTGCTCGTGAAGAACTTTCAGCGAAAAAACAACGATGAGCCCCGTTGGATTGGCCCTCACCTCGTACTTCTATCGATAAGATCAGCGGTTCGAGTGAAAGGGAAAAAGAATTGGATACACGGCGCCCACTGCAAACGGATCCCTTTACCCCTACCGGTGGTTCCAGGAGGGTATCGCTGATTCTGAAACTGACACCGTCCCCCGTTTTGTGCCATTTAGTGATGCACGTGTAAAGGGAACGACTTCAGAACGAGAAAGCGACGATATTTTGCAGGAAGCTGTGCCACCGTTAAATCGAATAAACACCACAGAGCCTGAACTCTTGTTTCAAGACCAGACAGTACCTGGCAGAAACCGCTATAACCTAAGACCAAGGCCTATGGACAAATAAAAATTCCCTTCCCTTACTATTTTCTGATATTATAGCTCTCCCATCTGAAGGACTTTTTGATTTTTGTTTTTCGAACCACCCTCCGGGTTCAGCCGCAGGGTCGCGGTGCCAAGACTTTGGGGTACAGGCCGAAGACGTTAGGTCAACGGTTCTGGTTGGTCTGGGGTGTTCCCTGGACTGACAGGCGTACTCCTTAGCAGAAGATACTCACCCACCGCGAGCGGCACGATTAGAGGATGGAGTTTTTCAAGATGGACAGACCCGCTGAGGAAATGAACTTTAAGAAGAAAATATGTAGAATAATGAAGAGCAAACGTTTTGTATTATTATGTCTGTTTATATTATTTAGTATGATGGTGTTTACTGTAGGCTATGTATTCTTCTCCTCTCAAGTGCCATTTGCACCCACTGAACAGCCTATACCTCCTCCTACTGTCTCCTTACACTCTTTCCACCCTCTGCCTGAACACGAACAAGCTAGACGATCTGACTTCGTAAACAACTCGTTTATTCAACTCCTGCACCAGCACCAGCTAGTTATGAATACAACCAATTGCTGGGTATGTGGTTTAATGCCACATACCATTAATAAGGGTATCCCATATCTAGTGCTGCCGTTTAGCTATAATGGATCGTCATGGGCATTCCAGACCATGTTTCTTTTTGCATTAGATGTCTACTCCCCGCGACAACCGCGTTCCATCAGACCTAGCACAAACAATAAGGCTTTAATGAGAGGAGTTGCCGATATGAGCAGAGATATCGACGCATACTCATCTATTCCCAAGGATGAATTGCGAGCTTATGTAGGTTGGAACGCGACGGGGTATAGCATTAGTCTGGGTGAAAGGCAGCGAAAAATCTCATCCCCAATTTGGGTCGTACCCCACATAGGTCGGTTCTGTTTACAAGGTAATGGTCAGAATCCAAGAGCTCAACTGGGGAAAAGTGACTGTACTGAAACGTACACTTTTCCATCACAGTTTTCCCCTGCGTTTTTGGCTGCCAAGGGTACATATTTTGTCTGCAATGACCGAGCATATACATGGTTGCCCCCTGATTTCTCGGGCACATGTTATAATGCAAACTTGCTACCGCCAACATTTACTGCTGCCTCTGATTATCACAAGACCAGAGTTGTGAGAGGCGTGGTTAGTCAGGAGGATACCGCCGGTCAGGAAGCGGGAGACTTCTTTTTGGGTTTCCTGCCGTTTTGGGGACCGATGGTCAATAGTAGGAACCTGAGACAACTGACCGTTGTGGTTGAATCCACTGTTAATGTAACGGCTGGTGCCCTTGGTAATTTGACAGCTGAGCTCCAAGCGGATCGCCTCATGACTTTGCAGAACCGTATGGTTCTAGACGTCATACTTGCAGACTGTGGTGGGGTATGTAAGGTCATCCAATCTAGCTGTTGCATTTTCATACCAGATAACGCTCCAACAGTTTATCAAGCCATCTCCAAACTGCATAAAATATCTGAATCTATTCACGTGGATAAAGGAGATTGGTCACTGGTGGGGTGGTTCTGGGAACTGATATCTGCCTGGGGTTGGAAGATTCTGATGGTCATTGGAATGATTTTAGCCATTCTTTTCCTGTTCTGTCTGTGTATACAGTGTGCTCCTGCGATATGTGGCCTCTGTGCTACATTATGTGTGAGGAAACCTGTATCGAGGGACGAGCTAAGTAATAGGATGATGCTACAGCAACATCTCCATGACTTCATGAATATAGACCTAGACTCGGATTGATATGAGTATAGTTATTGCCTATGTAAGGGCAAAAGGAGGGTCTGTGGTACTTTAAAATTTGGAACCGCGTAGGAGGCAGGGCCCTACCCTGCCTATTCCGGTATCAGCGATCCGCGAATGGCCAATGCGGTATGTACAAGTGCTTTGCATAACGTTTTATCGGTAAATGCACTTTGTATACAATATTAAACATTGACTTCGTGGGTTCCATCTTGGAGCAGTGGCCATCTTATGGTTGCCCTCACATAGGCTACACATTAAGAACAAGCACAGGCCTTCAGAACACATGTGCCTTCTATTGACTTCTCTGTGACCTATGCGACTTGGCTCCGCCGCCCCCGGTCTGTCCGGTCTCACGAGCTCCCCGTCCTACGGCCACCTGTGATTAGCATCAGGGTTTGACACACCATAAAGCCTTTTCATCCCACACAAGCCTCCGGCTAATCTCTTTCACACCTGACTCTTCCTGCTTTATGGCTTGTTTTACAATCAGGAGGTGCCCGTGTTTATTGGGGTCTGCCGATATCTGATGTGGGATCTGAGCCTCGCTGGGTAAATAATTGTGGGCTGGCTTAACTGGAATGTGGGATGGTCATCATGACTCTGCCTTTTCGTTTGTAATGAATACATATGAATGACCATATCGTAAAACGAGGAATGTGTGCCTGAAGCATGATATTTTGTATATAAGGAGAAGGCCGTTTCTGTAAGTAGTGGCAGTCTCCTGAGAACATACACGGTGTTGTACTTCTCGGATACCTGTAACTGGTCTGCAGCCAATAAACAAGATCTTTGACTTCACCTAGAAGACTCTGTGTTTCTGTAGGTCTGAAACAGGAAGAACCCGAAGTCTTAGGGTGTGTTCCCCTGCACCGCTGGGTTTTAAAAACCCAGTACTCCACTCTAGACAGGGATCCACCTAATGCAAATCAGTACTGACCTGTTTCCCATGGAAACAGCCCCTGTCGGACATTAGTCATCTCACTCCTCCATTTGGTAGTCCACTGCTTTTTCAATTTTCAATTGGGGCATTGAGATTCACCCTGCCTGAATCTCACTCACTAGGCTACACTCCTGAGTTTGAGGAGTTTCGTGTTTTTCCCATGCCTAGATACTCATCTATTTTTCTAACACAAGGGTTAGTTGGCACAAGTATGCTTGCAAGTACTCTGAAACCATGTTGCACCGATAACTCATAACAATGGCGTAACACAAAATATTGTAGGCCCTCTGCAGAATGTGATGAGGGGCCACTGACTCTCCCATATCTCACTGATAGTCATTCTCCTTGGGCTGGGTGGGACCCCTTGAAGGGTTGGGGGTCCTCTTAAGGGTTTGAGTCTCACCCTTGCGCTGTAGGGCTTCAGGGACCTGCATTACGCCCTTGACTCCCAAGCATTTTATTTATTAGTGAATACCTTGTTTAGTTTTTCCTCATGTGTGACGCAATATAAATTTGTATTTAAAATGCTCACAAGAGCCCTAATCTTCACAGAAGAGCCCAACCGATGTGTAACTTCACTACCTTCAAACATTGTTTATAGATTTTGCAAGAAATTCATAAAATGCGCAAGAAAAAAGCATTTGCAAATTTGTGAGCTCCAAATTGTTTGTAGAAGTGGTGCAAGCAGTGTTGCCCATATTAGTTTGAGTGCTCTCTGAAATCAATCAGAACAATTTTCAGGTTTCGTGGCTGTGAACCATGACTTACGTATTCACTAGTGCAATCCACAAGGGGCAGAACTTCATTTGAATGTGGCCATTTCCTTATGCAACGGATGGATTTCCTGCTTCCTTTATGCCCATGTCATCATAAAGAATGCCTTGCAGGGGTCTTGTACCATATAGTGCTGCAAATGGAGTTCGCCTCAGTGCATGATGCAACATATGTTCTCCCCGTCCACAGAGATGGCCTGGAGAGTGGCCCGTGGGCAGGTTTCAGGAGTGCATCACTATCTTTCCATGGGTCCTACCTGGTGCTGTCTTTACCGCCTATGAAGAATGCCAAAGGTTCCTCCTAGATTTCAGGCTGGGGGTATCCTGGCATATGGACAGATGATATGGCTGTGGCAATGGTTCCTGCAACATACTTTAGTGGCTTGATGGCAATTTACATTGTAGTGAATGAAGCTACACCGTATTACTGTGGCCATGAGGCAACAGACATACCTGTCTGACAGATAATAGAAAGCTGCTGTCTCAAACCGTATGCTGCTGATCCAACCGTAGGGTGGGTTGTAGTATGGTCACCATGGGACACTGAGTTGCTACAGCTGTGTAAAAATATGTATTGAACATGTGAATGATATATAACACATATCGCAAGTGTAGGAGCAATGCATATGATGGAGCGGGTAGTACAAAATTTTGTATACTTCCCCCATTCTGCATGAAAATACTAATTGAATAATCTATTAATTATAATATTATTGAATGAGTTTGCATGAATATTAAACCAACATTACTAATATCCAAATTATACGTGGGATTGCATATTGCATGGCTAAATAACCTTTATGACTAAAATACGTACGCATATTAACAGTAGTATATGTAGTAAATAGAATACTGCATGATATATGTTGCTTTTGTAATGTCTCTGTAATGTTGCTCAAGAGGAGGACCAAATGGGTGAATATAAATGCTTTAAATGCTGCTACACGCTAGATAAATACAAACACATAGAGGGATTAGTAAGGGGTTAACATTAGATTTATTATTTCTATGCATTAATTACTCTTTTGTGTTTGTTTCGCTTAAGTTGGCGTTTGGGCCTAAATTCCAAAATGGCCGCTGACGCGACACGACGAAGTGGCCACTGTCCCACGAGCCATGGAGTGAAGTGCGCAGAAGCGACAAAGTCTTCCAGACCTCGTTGTGAACTATGATCTCCGTGTACTCAAGCAAGGCCACAGTGGGATGAAGGCCAAGACTGAAGACAATTGAATGTCAGTAAAACCAGAACGAACAAACTTTTCATTACTTGATGACCTAGCCCCTCGAACTGTACCAAATCCCATACTCTAGCATCGGACGATCGCAACCAGCCAATCATAACCGAGCTGAAATTACAAAAATGTATCTTCTTGATTTTATTTTATTATAATAGTACATGGTAGAATAGTGAGGGTATCGATCTCGCGCTCTCGACCGTTCCTTACATCGACTTCATCGACGACGCTACTCGTGACGCTACTTAGGCGACTGACTGCGTTTTCTTGAATCCTAGATGGTCCAGATGCTGCCCAATTATCTGATGACTAAAAACTTTTCCTAATTCTATGGGCACTGACAGATGCTTGCACGTCTCTGGTCTTTAGCCGATCCTTTGAGACTGTAGCGTGCTGAGCAAAGAACTTTGAACCTTTTAGACGAATGACGACAGATTTGAGTATGCAGACCCAATGACTTAGAGGACTTCAGATAGCCAGATTAGGTAAATATGATGTTCTGCGCTTTACTCGAAATTTGATATAAACTTTCCAAATGCAAACCTAACTCTTCAAGAAATTTTAGATAAACAGATATTGATTAACAAGAAATGAGTTTGTGGTTTATTAAGAAGGGTAAGATCTAAATCTTGAAATGTGTTTTAGCTGGTTCTAGATCACCATCAACCTATCCAACTATTTGGTCCATTGACCATGTGGGAGGAGTGCCTTGATGTTTAGGATTGAGGTCTGTAGGTGGAAAGGGTGTTGATGTACATTGATGTAAATAACTTTTCTTTCCCTTTAGGTTATAAGGTGTTCCCCTCATATGCCGAGTGCTTGAACCGCTCATCCCTCCTTGCTGCGTGCAGACCTGTACATGGTTAGTGTGAGTTTTGGTGTTATGGGCCCCACCGATGACTGCATGTGTGAATGAGCTAGTGTGACGTTGGGTCTGTGATGCAGGGGAGGATATCGGTACGGGTTTTGCTTTTCCCTGTTACCAGGGTTTTTGCGCTCCATCACATACATAGGGGCTGATTTACCAACATTTTGCACTCTGTTTGCGTCACACAAGTGATGCAAACCAACACAAACTGTTTTCTTATTTATTTTCTTTCCAGCGCAAAACTTGTTTTGCATTAGAAAGTGCCTAAAAGTAACTGAAAGTAGTGCGAAGTGCAGATTTGCATTACTTAGAGTCAAGGGTGAATTACATGGCGTTCCCATGCAACCACCCATGCTTTTTGATGCAAACCCCCATCTAAGAAAAATGTGAGACAGGATTTTGCATAAAAAATTCAAGGCATTTTAAAGCAGGTGTTAAAAGTAGAAATGTTTAAATTTCTCCTTTCTTTTCCGACTTTGCATGTGTGCTGCACTTTACAGCACACAGACGAAGTAGGAAAAGTTTTAAAACTGGTAGAAGCATAATATTTTGTACTGGAAGGCAACCCTTCCAGTACAAAACATATGCTAGACTCTCACACGAATAGCACTCGTTACAATGCATGCTTTTCTACACATGCCATTACAACGCAAGTCATTACAACGACGCGTTGTTACATTGCATGCCATTACAACGTAAGTCGTTACAACTACTTGCTGTGGGGGGGGGCTGGAGTTTGGAATAGTATAATTTACTATTCAAACTCCAGTGTGTGCAACAGTAGGGAAGGTGTTGGATTGAAAATCCAACAAATCCAATACCTTCTACTCCCTACAGCAAGTCATAACGATTTGCGTTGTAATGCCATGCGATGTATCGCCTGCGTTGCAAACGATGTTTTCCCTCTCACACACACCCTTGCACTATGGCGCAAATGTCAGCCAAATTCTGTGCCGGTGCTAGGGAGAAGGGAGGAGAGAGCCATTTCTCTGTAGATATGGCGCTCTCCTGATCCCTCCATGTCACGCAACGCAGCACAGCATTTTTGGCTGCTCGTTGGGTGACACTTCAGTAGTACTTCCACATGGAGTTAGGCAATATACATTTACAATGTGCTTTCCTGCCTGGCTGATACTGGCCCAATGAGGCCATTTCCTTAATTTCTAATTCGCAGTCCTCTGTAAGTAGTCCAATAGTTCAATTTATTCCAATAAGTCGGGATCACAATAAGTTCAACACGCATTCAGGACGCCAAAGACACGGGCAGCTACACAGGGGTATGAGGGGCTTCTCAAATCTCGGACCAACTGAGAGCCGCTTATCATATCTCCGACGCACTTGGGTACTTTCAATTCACCCTCTGTGGCTTTAAATTGGTTTTGTAGACTTCAGACTTTTTTTTTAGCCATTTGCTCTTCCAGATTCACTCCTACTAGGACCTTCTGAGACAACTTGTAGGTGAACTTCATAAATATATAATTGGGTGCTCCTAGCCACTGATCCCAGGGCAACTAGGTGACACTGTGCTCAGAAAGAAGATGTCATCAATCAACAGTATTTTGGAGACACGATCGGGGAATTGCTTCCAACAGACTTTTCTAAAGCTTTACAGAATTTGGCAATATCTACGATATCAAAAGGTTTGTGACGAAACATGTGTTAGTTGTACTTTCTAATGCTACTTTATGACTGAAGATTTCAAGGTACAAGCAATAAACAAGACTTGGATGGAAGCTACTGTGATCCCGATTTATTGGACTAAATTGAATTATCGGACTACTTACAGAGTGCTGTGATATATTTTGTACTTATGTTATGAGCAGGGGTCCTCTTGGTCCGTCGCCCCTTTCTGACACCATTGGTAGTAGGATGTCTATCCAGTAGCACCATTTCTCCTACGAACTCCATTTGTTTTAACCCACTCGGGTTTGTCAATGCAATAGGAAGTGTGATCGACTAGGCCAGTACGACAGCTCTGTATTCCATAGTCTTAAACGTGTTTAACAGAAATTACAAAAAATCGATGTCTATTTTGCTGAAGAAGAGCTTGAAATCAATTGATTAATACATTTAATCACTAGGCATTGGTCTGGGAGGAATCTACAGCAACCAGCAGTAAAAAAAAGTGAGAGGACAATTAAGCTGTTTTTTTTTAAAGCACATGCTGTGGCCTGTGAGATAAACTACATATTGGACCTGGAGCGGTGTGAGCTCCTGACATGTAACATACAGTTGAATGTATTGGAACGGAACAGTGACAATATAACACCTGTAACAAGCGCCACTCTATAAAAACAGGCGGTATCAATAAGCTAAAACTATTGGCTCTGGTTGTATCAATAAGATAAGAGTTCAGGGGTCATGTTTGCTGTATGTCTCCTCTGCATGAGGACGGTACTTCTTTTGCACACTACCAGAGCCCCCTTTTCTACTGTGAAAATCTCCAAAGCATAAACTTGAGTTTAGTTCTTTAGTAGCGCTACTTCCCAGCAATATATGTTTATGTAGGGTTGAAAGGGGAGAGGATATGCCCTAACGGCCAGAACTGCCCACTTTGGTGTTGGGGAACCACGTTCGAGCCTCGTCTGGATCCGCTCAGCATCCTTTGATTCCGGGCAAATCAACAAAAAAAAAATGAATGCGTCCCTGTGTAACGTGACTGGTGCTCCTGTAAAGCGCCCCAACATTCGGGTCGAGATCGTGCTATATAATATTGCAAAAAAACAAACAAAAAAAGGATAGACAGAGACCCAACTGGGCCGGGTTTCCTATTCCTGGGACCCGAGGTTGGTGAAGAAAGTCGTGTGCAGGGGTGGAAAGTCATTGTTCATCGCTAGGCCGTGACTCTGGTGTACAACGACTTCCCCTGTGCTCTGGTGTGACATCAGAACGGTGCACAGCGACTTCAGTGTTAATTGATATCGGCTGTTGAGATACGCGCCTGACACATATATACCGCTTTAGCTGCTTATTGGTAAGTGCGTCCTTCTCAAGCAATGGGGTAAGATAGGGTCTCGTGCTCGTCAATACGGAAACACAGACACTCAAACAGAGGAAAACAAAAACCTAGAGCTGCAAAAGGATACAAAGAAACAACAACAGTGGAAGCAATAAAAACCCGCCCCGGTATTGTATAAAGACAGTAAAAAAAATCTTTATAAATGGCAAGAAAAGTACCCATGTGTGGAGTAACACCCCTGAGTGTGTATATGTACACCCCCTACAGCGGCTTCTATGGAAATGGCCATGTGGTTGTCTGCATTTTGTTCCAAAAAGGTTAAGGATACAGGATGTGGAATTGATCGGAAAAGCCGGCACAAACGCACATATTGCACGATAATGGGAGCGTAGAGGAATCTCGTTGCCGAAAATGATTTTCCTTTCTTTACCGGAGGCATAAATTATGCAATGCGCTCGAGCGGGTTTACTGAACTGCCGCATGCACGCGCTGGGATTGTTTTTTAGAGTTATCTGTTGAGGAATTCCCAGATTAAATAACGAGAGAATAGTTTCCAGTAACTGGGAGTCTGGACAGTGTCACGGGCCAGTCTCTCTGTGGATACGCGCTGTATAAATAAACAATGGAGAAGGGTTCATCTGGGCCAAAGTACTGTCCATCCATCCATCCTTATCACCGAGGGTCATGGACGATCTCTGATGCCTATGAACTTTCACCCCTTCGCCCTCTCTGGAATTTGTCAAACACCCCACATACATGCTTACGGTAAACTAGCTTCTTGATAGCAGCACATCGGTATAACATTTTTTTTTAATTTAAAAACGCTGCTTTGTTCATGTGCCTTTTATGATGCACAAAGGCTTTTTGGGATTTTTTTTAGTTAAGACTTCGTTTTAACGTGCCATGGACAGCTCTCTTTTATCACACAGCTATTACGCGGATATTGTGTTGACGTACAAATGACTCCCATTACTTCTATCTCACAACCCTTTTGTGTCTGTGTGTGTTTTTGATCCCATCTAGGCTCTCTCAATTGTGATGCATCTTAGTGAGTGCTTGTAAAGTACAAGACAAGCAGAGGAGCACAGTACACCCTGTGCACTCCAGCAACCCGGCTGCCAACCTTGATGCCGCATCAGTGGACAGAGTATGCTGTGGACAGTGGCGGCTGGTGACATTTGAAAGTGGGGGGGCGTAAAAGTTATGGATGAGTGGTTGATCGGCAGTTTGAGCAGGAAGAGCTCAGCATTAAAGCGCTAATTACACTTTTGAAGTATAACACTTTCAACGTGAGATGAAGAGAGATGCAGAGGTTGGCAGGGGACTCAAGCTAGTTCAATTAGGTATGCTAATGTTAAAAAAAAACAAATTACAAAGGCTGGGCAGTGTATATGCAGATCCAGGCTGCGGTGCAACCAAGTATGCTTTGAATGATGCTGTTCGGTGCGACATGTTTCTTCAATTACCTTGCCATTTGGCTGGCACATGGCATCAGGTATTTGAATAAAAAAACTATTATCTGTGCAATTTAAAAAATATGCAAATTTACCCCTATGTTACGCATGTTTAGGAAACTGAAATACGTATACACAATTACTAAAGGAGGCTTTTATATAGGACCTTTCGCCAAGTACTTCATTTTCCATAGAGATTTCCCGTGTACGGTATGTACTTACAAAGGAGACATGGTCCGTAGGTGCAGTTTGGATCAAGATGTTTGTATTTGCAACAATAACTTGCTGGATGTTTAGTGAACAATTTCATACTATTAGTAAGACATCGGCACACAGCGATTTATTACTGGATATTTGTAATTCCAAAAAAGCGCCCCCACTTTCACAACTGGCATCTGGCTGTACAATGCAAATCAAAGCACTACACCGACGATTTTCACCATTCCGTCAGGTGAAACCCGAGCGTTTTCTTCTTAATTCTCTTCATTACGTTGTCTCCCCTTTCCACTATCTCTGAACATTTCTAAAGCTAGACTGTGACCTCCGAACCTGCTGAGCGACTCGCACACAGCAGAGGCAGGGTCGGACTCGGACTGGGAACCTATCCTGCCTAACGCACTTTGCCAACACCAGGATGAAACCAAGCTTTGGGCCTCCATAGGCCTTGCAGGTGCGGTACATAATAACGAATACTGTCCCTGCATGTGGAACGCGATGGGCCACCTACGAGTCCAAAAACAGCTTCCTGTAATTTTTTTGAAAGTATATTATCAAGGCAACTTCCATCCTGTCCCTTGTGAAATGCAAAATACCCAGAGAGAACCGCATTCCACACAGCCTGGGGGTTTAGTGGTCGGCATCCACCAGGATCCCACGCTCCGCAATAGTTATTTTTAGTCACCGAATAGGGGCGGGAAATATCATCTACTCACAGTGAAAAGAGAAATGTTAGGCGTTGACATAAATAGCACGAAACAAAGGTATTGAAGAAAAAGAAATACATTTTATGTGAATGTAATAAAATAAAACATTTATTGATCGGAGCTTATGTTTCTATATACCTTTAGGTCAGGAGTAGAACACGCAGATGTTTTGGGATAGATTATTGTTAGGTGGAAATGGGGTCGTCAGGTGGGGTATGGGGGGAGGCGGGAGGGGTTTAATAACTTACTTCAAAATATTAAATAAAACTTACTGAGCTTCTGGATGGGTCCGACGACTTCCGACTCCCGCCGTCCGGTCCTGCGCCAATTCCTGCAGCTCCTCCTCGTCAACTGGGAAGGCCGCCTCGCTCCTCGTCGACGTCGACAACTGGAAAGGCCGCCTCCCTCCCTCCACCAATCACAATGCTGATGAGGCGCTGGGGAGAGCGCCCCAGCCGCGCCATTTTCTCCCGCATATAGAAAAAGGGAGAGTGGGCGGTCGTGCTCGAGGGCAGGGGGGGAGTGGCTTACCCACTGTTGTGGGTATTGACTGTTTGGTTGGCTCAGGGCCGACGGCCAAACAGTCAGTATCTACAACAGTGGGTAAGCCACTCCCCCCCTGCCCTCGAGCACGACCGCCCACCCACCCTCCCGCCCCCAACCAAGCACAGAGGCACTTCTGCTTTCTCGCAATGCGAGAAGGCAGAAACATAAATGGTCGTTTTTACCATTTATGTTTCTGCCTTCTCGCACCGCGAGAAAGCAGTGGGGCAACGCCCCAACGCCCTAATGGGGGAGCCGCCACTGGCTGTGGAGAGGCAGAACCACCCCATCCACACCGCCTCGATGACATGCTGTGGAGAGGCAGAACCACCCCATCCACACCGCCTCAATGACATGCTGTGGAGAGGCAGAACCACCCCATCCACACCGCCTCAATGACATGCTGTGGAGAGGCAGAACCACCCCATCCACACCGCCTCAATGACATGCTGTGGAGAGGCAGAACCACCCCATCCACACCGCCTCGATGACATGCTGTGGAGAGGCAGAACCACCCCATCCACACCGCCTCAATGACATGCTGCGGAGAGGCAGAACCACCCCATCCACACCGCCTCAATGACATGCTGTGGGGAGGCAGAACCACCCCATCCACACCGCCTCAATGACATGCTGCGGAGAGGCAGAACCACCCCATCCACACCGCCTCAATGACATGCTGCGGAGAGGCAGAACCACCCCATCCACACCGCCTCGATGACATGCTGCGGAGAGGCAGAACCACCCCATCCACACCGCCTCAATGACATGCTGCGGAGAGGCAGAACCACCCCATCCACACCGCCTCAATGACATGCTGCGGAGAGGCAGAACCACCCCATCCACACCGCCTCAATGACATGCTGTGGAGAGGCAGAACCACCCCATCCACACCGCCTCAATGACATGCTGTGGAGAGGCAGAACCACCCCATCCACACCGCCTCAATGACATGCTGTGGGGAGGCAGAACCACCCCATCCACACCGCCTCAATGACATGCTGGGGAGAGGCAGAACCACCCCATCCACACCGCCTCAATGACATGCTGCGGAGAGGCAGAACCACCCCATCCACACCGCCTCAATGACATGCTGTGGAGAGGCAGAACCACCCCATCCACACCGCCTCAATGACATGCTGCGGAGAGGCAGAACCACCCCATCCACACCGCCTCAATGACATGCTGTGGAGAGGCAGAACCACCCCATCCACTCCGCCTCAATGACATGCTGTGGAGAGGCAGAACCACCCCATCCACACCGCCTCAATGACATGCTGTGGGGAGGCAGAACCACCCCATCCACACCGCCTCAATGACATGCTGTGGAGAGGCAGAACCACCCCATCCACTCCGCCTCAATGACATGCTGTGGAGAGGCAGAACCACCCCATCCACACCGCCTCAATGACATACTGTGGAGAGGCAGAACCACCCCATCCACACCGCCTCAATGACATGCTGTGGAGAGGCAGAACCACCCCATCCACACCGCCTCAATGACATGCTGCGGAGAGGCAGAACCACCCCATCCACACCGCCTCAATGACATGCTGCGGAGAGGCAGAACCACCCCATCCACACCGCCTCAATGACATGCTGCGGAGAGGCAGAACCACCCCATCCACACCGCCTCAATGACATGCTGCGGAGAGGCAGAACCACCCCATCCACACCGCCTCAATGACATGCTGCGGAGAGGCAGAACCACCCCATCCACACCGCCTCAATGACATGCTGCGGAGAGGCAGAACCACCCCATCCACACCGTCTCAATGACATGCTGCGGAGAGGCAGAACCACCCCATCCACACCGCCTCAATGACATGCTGCGGAGAGGCAGAACCACCCCATCCACACCGCCTCAATGACATGCTGTGGAGAGGCAGAACCACCCCATCCACACCGCCTCAATGACATGCTGTGGAGAGGCAGAACCACCCCATCCACACCGCCTCAATGACATGCTGCGGAGAGGCAGAACCACCCCATCCACACCGCCTCAATGACATGCTGCGGAGAGGCAGAACCACCCCATCCACACCGCCTCAATGACATGCTGCGGAGAGGCAGAACCACCCCATCCACACCGCCTCAATGACATGCTGTGGAGAGGCAGAACCACCCCACACCGCCTCAATGACATGCTGTGGAGAGGCAGAACCACCCCATCCACACCGCCTCAATGACATGCTGTGGAGAGGCAGAACCACCCCATCCACACCGCCTCAATGACATGCTGTGGAGAGGCAGAACCACCCCATCCACACCGCCTCAATGACAAGTCCTTACAGTACAGTTGGGCTCCAGCATCGCGGTGAGTAAGTGCACAGGCTTTATTTGGGCTCCACCAGTCCACCCAGTTCCTCCTTCACCATCAACAGTCAATCCTGAAACTCCAGGGCATATTTGCAAAAAACATTGAAGCGAGGAGCTGCGCCAAATTTGTCAGCGCAGATCTCTGACATTTTGAAATTCAGAAGAATACGGCATAGCCCTGTGTTTGCCCTAGGGTTGGCGCAGAAAAAGCTGCCTAGCCCCAGCACAGGCACCCTGCCGCCATGTTACAAGGGTGCCTGCTTTGCAGGGACGACTGTTTGTGTGCAGGAAGGGACGCCTTCTTCCACTTAAACAATCATTCATGGCGATTTGCGAAAAAAAGTATTAATTTCTCCTAGTATCGACATTTTAACGCCTGGTGTTCCTTGGTGGTATTTTTTGGCGAGGCCTCAGCCTTGTAAATCTGGGGCAGTGTAAAAAAGCAATGGATGTTGCAGTGGAACGCCAACAGCAACACCCATTGCACGCCCCTTTGCTGCAGGGGACTGTGGCATGCAGGGGCATATTTACAAGGTGGTATTAAGCCACTCTAAGTGGCTTAGCTCCACCTTATAACAAGCATTGGCATAGCCAATAGGTCTTGCCTTTGGGACCTTATAGGTGTTTAGCCATGCAACAGTTGCATAACTAAATACTTATAAGGTCTCAAAAGCGAGACCTATTGGCTATGCCAAGCAGCCGTGCGGCCGCGAAAGTGATCGCGATCGCGATCAAACATCAAAGCGGCCGTGCGGCCGCGAAAGTGAAAGTAATCGCGGTCAAGCGCGGCGCACGCGCCTGTGCACATGCACTGTAGCTCTAGGCTGGCCTGGTAGCACTTTTGGAGCCCTCTCAAAAAGTCTCGCCAGTGCAGCGCATGCGCTGGGTCAGGCGAGACCTAAAAATGGTGCGACGCCACCGGATTGTCCCCAAAAATAATGCTCCGGTGGTGATAGGATCTTGTAAATATGCCGGTATATGTCTTAGCAACGTTATAAACATAACGCAGAAGATTCACACTAGCAACAGTAGTATCACAGATATACACACAGAATAGGATACTACAGCCCCTACTGACACACACCTTTGTAACACAGTGCTTGTCATCATTCCTGTGCAAGATGCTTCTCAGAGGCACAGAAGTTTGCCTCAGAGATGCTTAACAAGGAAGGAAGGTTTTTCCATCGTAGCGGAGCTTGTGTGCAGTTTTCTGTTTTCTTGTGAAATTTAGTGTGACTTTCACATCTGTCCTGAAGGTGCAACGTGTATTGTGAATTAACAAGAATGTTCCCCTCTTTTCTCACTTGAGGGATTCATTTGGCCCAGGCCTATTTTATTCTGCAGCTGCCCTGGTTTGTGTCCTAGCCAAGGAACTAGACTGAAGGACTGTTTCAGACAAATATTAAGACACACAATCATTACACATTTTTGGCAAAATAGCAGTGTTTAAAGCATTTACACAGCTCACAATAACGTTTTAAAATTAAATGCGGCTGGAGAAAAAGAAACCACACGATAAGAAAAGTATTCTTGATTAAGAGTCTAATTTATTGGCATAACACATGCAGCGTTTTTCAACTGGAAGGAGTTATCATCCTTAAGACATATTGTACACCACTTATGAAAAGTCCCGTCTTCTCACATGTTTTGTGAATAACTCTGAAAACAATTTCAGTCCGAGCTCCAATATCAAGTTAAGCGTATTATGTTGAGCTGGGCTCTGCACTCGTGATCTGTTGAAAAATGCATTTTGTAATATTTTCTTTTCACCTATGTTTGTTTCCATGTATGAATTTGTACCCCAGTAGGAGCGACGGTATGGCCAGTCTCCCTGCTGTAGGAGTTCTTGGGCTCCAATGTTTCTATCATTTGCCCAGTACCTGTGATTTATCTTGCTTCTTCTCTTGATCGAAACTGACCTCGCCGACTGCCCCATCCGCTTCACGTGTACGGCTTTAATGCACTTGCGCCTGTCCGTGCACCTTCTGTGGCCAGCACTGACCACCCTGTCCAATCTGCTCCAGAATACCCAGAGAGTAACCCTGGCCTTTATTCTCATACCTCAGTGCTTGCCCTCAATCCGGACTTTGCTCACATTGATCCTCTCGCCACACCAGTTACTTTCGTCCTTTCCATGTCCTCCTTCGCCCAGCACCCCTTATTAGCCTGGTGCTACTAAATGAGAACTGGCTACACAAACACAGCACAGATATCCCCTACCTCATCCTAGACCAGAGACCTTCAAACATTTTTGCTCTGAGCACCCCTGAGCAAAATGTTTTGAAGTTGGGCCAATGACGGCTCCTCCACTGAGGCAGACAAGCGTTGCCCCACTGCTTTTAGCACTGGAAATGAAGGAAAAACAAAATTATAATAACTGGATGTAATAATCATTTTATTTGTCCCTGCGTCTTTGTGGGGCAGGGCTGCTCTACTCTCAGAGCAGGGGAAGGAGTAGTGGCACTCTGTAAAGTGCACATGAATGTTTGACCAGCCCTCTGGGGCCGGCCAAACACTCATGCACACTGTGCATGTTCTCCATGCAGGATGCATTACAGCCTGCATGGAGAGCATGCCCAGGCCCCCATTCTCCATCATAGTGCTGAACCATGGTGCTTAGACCAATCACACCACTGCATTGCATCGTTGTGAATGGTCAGGGGAACCAGGCTGCTTCCTCTCCTGGCTGGAGCAGAGGGACGATGCAGAGAGACGCGAGGAGGTATGTTTTTTTTACCTCCCCTCTCTCCACCCGCCCCACCACCCCTGATCCGTGCCAGCTGCTATTGAGTTGGGCCCTCTCTCCAGAACCTTCAAGAAATGAAGGACCAGGAGGGGCAGGGCTGAGCGTGGGGGACAGAGCTTTTAAGATCATATCAGGGGTATTTTTCTATAGCTTCTAATCCACACTGAATGAGAGACTTATAAGAGTGCAAATATATCAAACAAAACAGAAATTGATAAAAAATTATGGTTTTGTGAGTTAGGATTCCAATGCAACTGCACCTACTGCACTAATAGTAGGTTTTATTTAGGAAGTTTTATATAGCGCTGGCCTGACCCTAGGGTATCGGAGCGCTTTACAGCAGATACATTGCAGAGATTAACGAAACACAAAACAAAGAGCGACATATTGACGGTGCAGGACAGTCTTTAGCTCTGGAGTCCTTCTTAGTCTTAGAGATGCAGCGGTGCGAGTTGTCTGCTTCCCTACTCCGAATGATACTATCGAATCCCTGGGGAGCAGTTGAGGAACAGGATTTTGAATTGGCTTTTGCATTTTACAAAAGAGGGAATGGTTCTGATGTGTGGGGGAGAGAGTTCCAGATTTTAGGAGCGCTTCCGGCGAAGGATCGATCTGCAGTTTTTTGTTTTTGAATTTTTGGTGGGATGAGTAGGAGGGAGTTTGAGCTTCTGAGGTTCCTGGCCTGACAGGCATTTTTGAGTTTTTTTGCCAGATATTCAGGTTTGCCGGTATGTAGGGCTTTATGCGTGAGGCAGGCTGTTCTGAAGCTGATCCGCATTCTACTGGAAGCCACTTGAGTTCCCTGAGTGCAGGAGAAATGTGGTCGAATTTCTTGATAACTGTGATCATTCTGGCTGCCACATGCAGCGTTGTTTTGATAGAAGCCAAATGTGATTTTGGTATTCCTGAGAGGACTGTATTCCCATAGTCCAGCCTTGACAATACCAGGGTTTGGGTGGCTTGTTTGAGATCACTGGGCGGAATGAAAGGTTTTATCTTGTTCAGTAGTTTGAGATTAAGGAAAGCGCTCTTGGTCGAATTCTTGATGTGTCTGGTCATGTTCAGTTTTAGGTCTAGAATGATGCCGAATGATTTGACAGAGTCTGCAAGGTGAGATTCCAGTTGAGCGCATCGACGGCCTTTATGGCAATTTGGGGTTTT
This sequence comes from Triturus cristatus, assembly GCF_964204655.1. Classification (NCBI taxonomy): domain Eukaryota; kingdom Metazoa; phylum Chordata; class Amphibia; order Caudata; family Salamandridae; genus Triturus; species Triturus cristatus. The sequence goes on from NC_140581.1 coordinate 301,257,189, forward strand.
TCTTCCTTACTCGAGATGAGGAGTGTCCCAGTCTTGTCAGGGTTTAGTTTAAGGTGGTTGCAAGACAGCCAGTGTTGAACATCTCTCAGTACTTCATTGAGTCTGTGAATGTCTCTGAGGGAGGTGGTTTCCAGATATATCTGAGTGTCGTCAGCATAGAGATAGAAACGGATGTTGGCTGTTTTGAGTAGTTTGGTGAGAGGTTCCATGTAGATGTTAAAGAGTTGCGGGGATAGCACTGAGCCTTGAGGGACTCCCTTGTTGACTGGATGGAGGTCAGAAGCAAAGTTTTTGATTTTTATTATTTGAGTGGGATTGTGCAGGAAGGAGGAGAACCATTGGAGGACCATTTCGCCAAGACCGTCTCTTTCTTGGAGCGCCCTCAGGAGAAGATTGTGATCTACCGTATCAAATGCTGCAGAGAGGTCGAGTAGAGAATGAGAAGGCAGCATTGGTCAGAGTCTAGTGATTTATAGATGTCATCAATGATGTTGAGGATCGCGGTTTCTGTGCTACAGCCTTTTCTGAAGCCAGATTGATGGGAGTCCAGGAGGTTGATGTTGTCCAGGTGTTGGGTTAGTTGTTGGAGTAAGCATCTTTCTAGGATTTGGGACAGAAGGGGGAGGTTAGAAACAGGTCTGAAGTTATTCAGCTCCGTAACGTCGAGCCCGGGTTTTTTCAGAAAGGGAGTGACTTGTCCCACTTTAAGGCAGTCTGGAACGACTCCATTTTTCAAGGAGCTATTTATGATCGTGCACCAAAGCGGTGCGAGGGAGCGCTTCAGTTTTTTGGTCAGTAGGGGTGGAATGGGGTCTAGGACATGAGCTGAGGGTTTGGAGGTGGCGATCAGCGTGATTATCTCAGATTCTTGAATGGGGCGGAAGCTTAGCCAGGAGTTGGTAAAGGGACAGTGTGAGAAGTTGGCCTGGCATATGCTGGTCACTAGTTATAGTGGCCACCTTGCATCAGTCCAATTCGACTCTTATGGTAGATAGGTTTAAGACAACCTTTTAAAGGAAGCTATCCTAGTGGTAGCTGTGGAGAGCAGCCTTCAGGCTAAGTCTCAGAGGAATGTAAAGCAGCGTGTTTTACCTTATAATCTCTTGAATTACCAAATGAAAGGACACCACACAGGTATATATATCAAATATATATGTATTTATTACTAGACACACTCTACTAATCTCTTTATGAGATTAGAAACCAGGTACACATTCAAATGTCAACGTTTCACAATAAATTAAGCACAATTATGGCTGGAGCCCTAGGGGCGTACCAGACCATATACTAAGAAAGTGGTATAAGGATGTCGACTTGAGAAATAACAAGGCCTAGGGCCTGGGGAAAATCGCTGGGGCTTCACGACTGCAGTGTTAGCAGGTAAGTAACAGGCCCACGGGAGACGCGTTCAGTGTGTGAACACAGCCGCGGGTTCCCTATTGATTATAATGGTGCAAGTAGCAGTTAGATTTGTAAAGTTCTAGGGTACTTGGAGGAAGACTACAAGCAAGCCACTTACAAGGTAAGTACTTCGAGGGCCAACACACACTTGGGCACCGGAGTGCACGAGTTACCTTACCCAGGAAAGCCGGGTGCATAGGTGTCTTTTGGTGTCGGATCGCGTCGCTGTTTTCTATGGAGACCAAAGAAGACTTGCTGCTTGCGTCATCTGAAGAAGTGTCCGATGGAATCCAAGCCTGGATTCAAGATGGAGAAGACCTGAAAATTGAAGGGACAGTGTTCAAAGTCACTTGCCAGTGACCGGTGGCCAGGAAGATGGATGACCACGGATGTCGGTGATTTCAGGTCGTCGATGGTGTTTTGACTCTTCGCTCAAGAGGTCCTGGAGAAATCGATGATGACCAGCGGCTGGATTTGGAGTGCTCCACGACGTCTGCAGCTGATGGCGGTGTCGGCAACCGGATTGGAGCAAACAAGCCTTGGCAACTGCAAGTCTTGTGCACACTGAAGAAAGTCGATGGTGCAGACCAGCAAGGTCTGCGGGACTCACCCAGCAAGGGTAAGTGAGGGCAGGCCTGGAGCACCCAGGAAAGCCCTTTGAGTTGATGAGAAAGTCTTCGGGGGACCCACTAGCCAACGGGCAAGTGATCGCGAAGACACCTCCTCAGGAAATGCTTCACAGGAGCCCACGGTCATTCGGGATGGGGTAGGCCGCTGATTTTTGGTACAAGACCCGCTGGAAGCTTGGGCCACATATAGTCCAATGCACAAGTTCGTAGAAAGTTGTTTAGGGTTTGCACTCGACATATTGCTGTTCCTCATCACTCGTGGGGTCCACTCGCCACAGCTTCGCTGGGGACTCACAATGGCCATCGAGAAGTCAGGAAATCCACTTCCGGGGCAGCAGGGACTTCAAACTCCGGCGGCAGTGGGAAAGTTTGCAACCTTTGATTAAGGTTTTTGGTGCCTACCAAGCAGGGGAGTCACTCCTCAGGGGAGATTCTTCTGTCTTCCAAAGGTAGTGGAACGTCGAAGGGCCAGGATTCTTCTTTGTAGAGCGTCGTCCAGGGTTATCTGAATTGCAATGGCAATGCTTGCTCTCTTATAGTGAAGATAGGGGAGGGACTAGCTCTATGACCACTCCTCTAGGAGGGTCAGGGGAGGGGGTGGTTGCACCCACTTCCCTTTGTCCAGTTTCGCGCCAGAGCAGGGGCAGGTAGCACCTGAACCGGTTTGAGCTGGCATATGCACAGAGGAGCCTACTGCTCCCCCAGTGCAGGACTTCAAAGCACTCTAGGAGTGCACCCACCCAGCCCCAATACACTAAATCCTGTCTGGAAGGTGGTGACACCTCCCTGTGACAGGATGCCTTTTTTTGGGCTTCCTCCACTGCGAGTTTCAGTCAGCAGCAGGAGGGCAGCCCAGGGTCTGTGCTGGTGGCATCCATTTTGTGATGCCAGGGCTCTATAGGATTTCTATCGTTTTACATGTTGTCCCCTTCTAGAAGGGTGGGATCATGCTCCCACATCATGGACTGATGTGGGGGTATGATTCCAAGTTGTTTGACACCTAACACGACATGTTTTGATGCAGTAATTCCAAAGTTAGCATTTTAATGCACTTAAGAGTATACGGTTTAACCGCATCCACAAACAGCCATAGAGAATAGACTCTGGTAGCTGCAGAAGGGGCCCTGCTCAGGCAGAGGCACCCCTCACATTGTAAACCACGCACCCTGCCCTCAGGATTGATAGGGCCTGCCATAGGGGTGGCTGATAGGTTTATATGTGTGTGTATGGTGAGATATAGCAACCTATATCTCTGTGAGGAGTGCTAACACTACCTCACACAGGCTACAGTAGCAGGCCTGTTGTGTCAGATTGAGTCTGCTTCCCATGGGTGGCATAATACATGCTGTAGCCCCTGGTAGGCCTGTGAAGTACCTATGCCCTAGGTACCTAAGGTACCATATACTAGGGGCTCATAAGGTACCACAGTATCCAATCACTAGTGCATCTAATATACACATCAAGTCGTTTAGAGAGAACAGAGAGACTGGGGCCCTGATTAGCAGGGACCCAGCCAGACTATAGCCAGAAACCAGTGTATACATCAGAAAAAAAGTAGGTGCAACATAAGTGCAGATCCTACTCTCCTACACAACCCCCCCCCCCCCCAAACGCAGGGAGATTAAACTAACCTTGACCAGTTGAGTCTTCATGTTCTAAGTGGAAATACCTTGAGAGTCCATCTGCATTGGCCCACACTACAGCAAAGGCCTCCCTCTCAATAGCTGACCAACGTTTCTCTCTAGGGGTCAGCCTTCTGCTTATGAAAGCTACTGGCTGGTCTTGACCTTCATCATTAAGTTGAGACAGTACAGCTCCCACACCCAGCTCTGAAGCATCTGTTTGAACAATGAACTTCTTTTTGTAATCTGGACTCTGTAAGATGGGGGCAGTGCACATTGCCTGCTTGAGGTCATCAAATGCCTTTTGACAGCTAGCTGCCAACTGAACCTTTTTTGGCATTTTCTTGGAGGTCAGATCATTTAAGGGGGTCACTATAGATCCATATCCCTTAACAAACCTCCTATAGTACCAAGTCAGGCCTAAACAGGCTCTAACCTGTGTCTGGGTTGGTGGAGCTACCCATTCCATTATGGTTTGTATTTTGCTCTGCAATGGTTGAACCTGGCCTCCACCAACAAGGTGGCCCAGGTACACAACCTGACTCTGCCCTATCTGGCACTTAGTGGCCTTGATAGTGAGGCCTGCTTTTTGCAGGGCCTCCAAAACATTTCTGAGGTGGACCAGGTGATCCTGCCAGGTGGAACTAAAGACAGCAATATCATCAAGATAAGCTGAGCAATAGGTTTCCATACCAGTCAGAACTTTATTCACCAACATCTGAAAAGTGGCAGGTGCATTTTTCAAACCAAAGGGCATTACCACAAATTGATAGTGCCCACCAGGGGTTGAAAATGCTGTTTTGGCCTTGGCATCATCAGCTAACTTGATTTGCCAGTAGCCAGCTGTTAGGTCAAATGTACTAAGATACTTGGCTGAGGCCAAAGTGTCTATAAATTCATCTGCCCTGGGAATTGGATAGGCATCAGTCCTGGTGACTGCATTGAGGCCTCTGTAGTCAACACAAAACCTCATTTCTTTCTTACCACCCTGGGTATGAGGTTTTGGCACAAGGACTACTGGGCTAGCCCAAGGGCTATCTGAGGGCTCAATAACACCTAGTTCCAACATTTTCTGGACTTCAGTCCTGATACAATCCCTGGCATGGTCAGGTTGCCTGTAGATTTTACTCTTCACAGGCAGACTGTCTCTAGTGTCCACCTCATGGGTGCACCAGGAAGTCTGCCTTGGGGTGAGGCTAAACATATGTCTAAACTTTTGTAGCACTTGTCTACATTCAGTTTGCTGATGCTCAGTGAGGCTGCTTGCCAAAGCAACACCATCAACTGACCCATCATCAGGGTTCTGTGAGAGCAGGCCAGGGAGAGGGTCACTCTCCTCCTCCTGGTCCTCATCAGTTGCCATGAGCAAGCCCATGTCAGCCCTGACCACATATGGCTTAAGTCTGTTGACATGGAGCACCCTAAGGGGGCTCCTGCGAGTTACAAGATCCACCAAGTAGGTGACTTCTCCCTTTTTCTCAACAATTGTATGGGGGCCACTCCATTTGTCCTGGAGAGCTGCTGGGGCCACAGGCTCCAACACCCACACTTTCTGGCCTGGCTGATAAACAGTCAGGACAGCCTTTTGGTCATGCCAAGCTTTTTGTAATTCTTGGCTAGCCTCAAGGTTTTTAGTTGCCTTCTTCATGTACTCTGCCATCCGGGAGCGGAGACCAAGTACATAGTCCATCACATCCGATTTGGGAGGTTTGAGAGGTAACTCCCATCCCTCCTTCACCAGACATAAGGGTCCTCTTGTGGTAAATAAAATTCCTTTACCTGGACTGAATTTGATACAGAAACATTATAAAATAGCTCAGTAAAATGAGAGGCAGAATCCGTGATATTAGAGGTTCGGAATGGGCTTTATTCCAATAATCGATTATAATCGGTTGCTCCAAGTTCCATCACCACGGAGGTTCAGGAAGTGAAGTACATACTTTATTGACAAGAAGTAACTTTTATAGTACATACATTACAATGAAGCGAATGCAGTAGGCGTAACAATTGATAAGGAAAATGACGATTTATCTGCGTAACCAAAAAATGGGTGTAATAAAGAGTAAAAAGGAACATAATTGGTTATGATGTCATACATAGGTGGATCTATAAGATAATACTTGGCCTAGATGCGCGCAGCAGCATGACGTGTAATTGACGTGTAACTAGGGGGTGAAGGGGACTTGACATTTAGCTCTACATGTGGAGACAAAAAGTCTGGGGGGTCAAGTCAACCTAATCCCAAATCATATCTAACATCCTATGTTTAAAGAACTATGTTATCCACAAAAGAAGGACTCTCGGACAGAATCTATTCTATACTGACTGTGCGTGTACAAGCGTCTAAGTGTCTATACTGAATGCGAGGGGGTAGGAATTATTCCCTGATAACAGGGCTATGAATTACTTGCATGAGGACAGAGAGGCCGGGCCTTTTTGCTTGGTAACTGGAAGAATGTTTACTTAAACTACTAGGCAGGAATGCATCGGCTGAGGGGGAAGCAGATAATTCGAAGGTGAAATACAGTTCTTGGCAGAGAATAGGCTGATGTCAGGCTTCGTGAGCCGCGCAGAGAATGAGACAAAGTTCATGGTCACAGATGCAGGCTCAGACTGGAGCTTTCAGAGGCAGAAGGCAAGAGGAGTTTTGATGACAGAATCAGGGCCTACTTGCCTGGACTGTAAAATGGCATAAGTGAACCATATAAAGCCGGTGGCCTTTCATATTTAGGAATGGAATATCCGGCCTATTCATGGCGGATCTGACAGAGGACATGTTGACGGTGGACGCACATGTATTTGCGTCTTCATAACTGGAACTGGAGGGAACATACATGTACTTGTGACATGCACATAGAACCGTTGGGGTCCAAGATAGGGGACATAACTGACCAGAAAAATCCATATTTCCACATTCCCTCCTTGTCCCCTACTTGCCCGTTAAGAGATATCAATCTTCATCAATCCATTGATCTATTCATGTAGCATCATTTGTTCTTCTTTCTTCTTCCGTGACGAATGAAATCTTGATGGTGGAATACACGATGTGGTACACAGACCACAAATCGCTGGTCCACATTGTAGACATAGACAGCAACTGAATAGTATGAGAAGGCCAATACCTAGGAAGGATAAAACTCTCCATCCCCAGGCTGATACCACATTCCAAAACCAACTGGACCAAGTCCAAGTGCCTGGGTTCTGGTGTATCTGGTTTACAATCTTATGAAGGCGAGTGATGGCTTTATATACAGATGGCGAATTTTCTGGTATGAATACGCAGCAGCTTGATCCGATGACCCTACAAGCTCCGCCCCTATCAGCCAGGATGACGTCAAGGACAAGACGATTTTGAAGCACAACAATCCGCATAGCAGACTGCTCTTCCGTTAAATTGCCTAAGGCGGAAATAGTTTCATTCACTACTGCTTCAAGGGTTCTAGTTAATCTACGTATCAGCTTACTATTAGTAACAGTACCTATATAGGGAAAGATGCCTTTATTAAAATCTACATACTTGTCCCATGCCGTCTCAGTGTAATCGACAATGGGGAGATCTCTCCGCTCTCTGTTGTGTACTAAATGAATATTTCTGTAATAATCAGGAGGTAGGAAAACAGGTGGCAAAAGGAATGCAATGTAGCAGGTACCATCCCAATCTAGAGGTAGAGGCATATATGCAGTCTGACCACATATAAAGTAGGAGTGGCGATAAGCTCTAAATGAAGATTTGCCTTGATCACTGAATTCTACTATAGTAGTGCATTTACTATGGCCCATATGTATGGAACCAACCTTTCTTACACACAATTCACCCTTTGCTGGGAATACTGACATGGTGGGTAAGACTAGTTCAATTTCGGATACGACATTTAGAATCATGAGATTAGGTGTAAAATTACCTAATCCATATACTTCATTTTCTAGATCAGTTCCTGTTCTTTTGGGGCGACCCTCCTTGTCAGGGTAGCAGACCTTGAGTAAAACTAGGTTCAGGTTTCCCCATACCCAATGATCTTGGTAAACTGCTGTGTCTGAGTCTATGGAATTGATTAAACTGAACCATGCTCCACAGGAGCCATTATGTGTAAATGGATGTGGAAAGAATGGCAGGACTCCTTCATAATTCTGATAGGGAGGGAGCCGACCACACACCCAACAATTGGTGGCATTACTAGTCTGATGAGAATGATGTAACATACTAATGAAAGTGTTATTGCGCAGCGCAAGTCTATAAGACAATTCATGCGGAGGTAAGTCACTAAAAGAATGTTCATCAATAACATTGTAAACATGTCTAGAAATAGGGTAATATATGTGCAACAATATACTTGCAGTAATTATTAAAAGACTCAAGGAAAACAAAATTAATAATGTCACTATGCAGTGGCTACGCAGTGATTTACAATACGCCTGTTGTTTCAACATTTTCCGGGTATTTTCTCTACTCAGGTCCAAGGGATACATGTCAGAGACAATTCAACCGCTTCACCTTGGAGAGGACTTAAACAATCAAATTGCTCGACTTGTTGGGCCTAAGCTTTAGTTTGTAATTTTCAGAGTTATTCTGTTCAACAAAAGGAAGTTTTGAATCAGTCTGTGAGGGAGTGCAGGGCACAATGTCTATATCCGAGGATAGTCCATGAAATTTCTTGATATGACTTGGATGAATCCAGCCCTTGCGGCCCTCGATCTTCACGGCTGTCCTTGTGGTGAGCAGAACCAACTTGGGTGTCTTCCACCTGGGCTCCAGCTGAGTCTTCCGGTCGAAATTTCTCACAAATACAAAATCACCCGGAACAACGTCATGGGGTTTCACCTCAGTGTTGTCGGGAAAGGCTGCAGCTACCTGTGAACGACAAGATTGTAGTGCAGACATCAAGGAAGCCAAGTAATCTGTCAGCATATTACAGTCAACATCATTTATTTTTCGTGGTACAGGCGTCCCCCACATATTTGGTGGTCTACCGAAGATCACCTCATACGGGGATAGCCCTGTTCGAGAGTGTGCTACCATTCTCATGTAAAAGAGTGCAACTGGTAACGCTACTATCCAGTCGACACCTTTCTCTCTGCATATTTTGGACAATCTGATTTTCAGTATCTGGTTATGTCTTTCTACGAGACCTGCTGCCTCGGGGTGTCGGACACAGTGGAATTTCCACTGATATCCTAACAGAAGTGAAACGTGTTTCATCAATTCGGATGAGAACGGCTGGCCGTTATCTGAGTGAACAACACGTGGTAAACCGTATCGTGGGAAGAATTCTCGAACCAACTGTTTGGCAGTAGTCGGGGCAGTGTAATCTGAAACCGGGTATGCCTCTGTCCAACGGGACAGAGCGCAGACAACTACGAGAACATATTTGAATCCTCGACATCGTTCCATCTGGATATAGTCCATCTGGAGTACTTCAAAAGGATGATTAGGAGGATGAAATCCACCCTGTTCTACGGGAACGCTTTTTCCTGGGTTGAACTGACAACAGATCATACAGGTACGGACCTTTTGTTTGGCTGCTGCTCGTAAATGTTTATTGAACCAAATGTGTTGAATGCTGTCTAGCATAGCTTTTTCTCCTAGATGTGCTGGACTATGTATAGTGTTAATTATAACTTGGACTATTGAATCAGGAAGGAACCATACAGACTTTTCCTTCATCATCCATCCTTGGTCCGTTTGGATCCCTCCTAATTCAGTCCATTTCTTTATTTCGTCTGGTGTAGCATGTGTCTGTATGTCAATTACGTCAAGAGTAGGATCTTTAACTGTCATACAATGTGTCGGTGTCGGGACTATTGTCTTTGTCATGTCGGGGATTTGAGTTTGAGCAGTCTGTTTAGCTGTTCTGTCAGCTAGATCATTGCCTTGGGAAATGATATCAGTAACCTTCGTATGAGCCTTACATTTCATAATTGATATTGCAGTGGGTAGATGTATTGCATCTAATAAGGCATGAATGAGGGGTCCGTGCTGAATGTGGGCACCGTGAGAAGTTAAATAACCTCTCTCTCGCCACAGCACGCCGAAGTCATGTACAACTCCGAATGCATAACGTGAATCAGTGTATATGTTGACTTTTTTATTCGTGGCTTGAATACAGGCTTGTGTCAGAGCGATAAGCTCTGCGGCTTGAGCTGACAAAGTATTTATACGATTAGTTTCAATGACTTCAGTATCTGTGGTGACTGCGTAAGCAGCCACTAACTCTCCTGTACTTGTTCTCATACATGAACCATCTACATACAATGTCAGGTCTGGATCTGACAATGGGACATCGGTTAAGTCTTGTCTGGGTTTTGTCGTTATCGTAATAACTTCAATACAGTCATGAGCTAGTGGATCTGTTCCGATTACAGGTAAAAGTGTGGCAGGATTCAATGTGTTACAGCGTCTGATTTCTATATGTGGCTGAAACAATGTAAGTTCGTATCCTGTAAGTCGCGCTATAGTCAAGTGTTGTGTTTGCGTTCTATTTACAAGAACCTCTACTGCGTGTGGTACTTGAACTGTCAATGGATGTCCTAACACTATGGCATCGCTTTGTCTGATTGCCAAAGCTGTCGCTGCTACTGATTTCAGGCATGCAGGCAAAGCCTGAGCTACGGGATCTAATGTACTAGAAAAATAAGCACATGGTTTGTGTGCTCCTGCTTGTTCCTGTGTGAGTACTGACAAGGCAGTACCTTCGCGTTCTGTAACAAAGAGTGTAAACTGTTTTCTGTAACATGGCGTTGCTAAAACAGGTGCTTGACATAAAGCTTTCTTTAGGCTTTCAAAAGCTTGTGTATGTTCCTGAGTCCAGGGGAGAACAGTCGATGTGGCTGCCTCCTGTGTGGTTAACTGAATGAGTGGTTTTGCTAGAAATGCATACTGAGGGATCCACTGCCTACAATATGAAGTGAGGCCTATGAAAGCTCGTACCTCCTTTTGTGTCTTGGGTATTGACATGTTAGCTATTAACTGAATGCGGTCGGGTGTAAGCTGCCTTCCCTCCTTGGACAGCGAGTGTCCAAGATAAACAACTCGCTGGACACAGAATTGCAGCTTAGAAGGGGACACCTTGTGCCCCTTTTCGGCTAGAAATTTTAAAACTGTCAGTGATGCTTTTTCACATTCCGGTTCGCTTCTTGCGGTGATCAGCAGATCATCGACGTATTGGAGCAGAGCAGTGTTAACTGGCATGTGGATACTGTCGAGTTCTCGTTTCAGTGCTTGGCTATAGATGCTGGGGCTTTCCGTAAATCCTTGAGGTGCGCGGGAGAATTTAAAGCTACGCCCATTTAAACTAAATCCGAACAAATATTGGCTTTCCGGATCTATTGGGACGCTGAAAAAGGCATTCTTGAGATCAATTACAGTAAAGAATGTTGCTTCGGAATCAATAGCTGTCAATAATGACGAGATATCTGGGACCACAGGAAATTGTGGCACAATGCATTTGTTTAACTCGTGCAGATCAATAACCAATCGATATACTGGCGGGGCTGTGGGATCTGTTCGTTTAAGAATCGGAATTATCGGTGAATTACATACATTGGAGTCTGTTTCTACAACTACTCCTTGGGCAATTAGCTCGTCAATGATTTGTAGTAAAGCCACTACAGCATCTGGTGGTAACTTGTATTGTCGCATTCGTGGTAGCACCACTCCTGCCTTTAGTGTGACTCGATATGGTGTAATATTCATGCAACCAACATCAGTAGGGCCTTGTGCCCATAGATGTGTAGGTAAAGTCTGCAGTCGGGGATCCATGTCTCTAGACACATAGTGACCTTTAAAATCACGCAAAAACAACCTTACACCTTCCGGAGAACAACATATTATGGCTCCTAGAGCTTTCAGGGTTTTAATTCCTAACAGATTTTCTGGGCATGATTTAGTAAGCAATAAATCTGTAGTTCGGGTCAGAGGTCCTATCGTGAGTGGAAGAGGCTGTGATACTTCATTAACAATAGGTTTTCCTGAAAAACCAAGGGAAATATTCTGAGAGCCTGAGAGGGGTGCCCCTGGAACTTCACTACGTTTTATAGTTGTTCGACTTGCCCCTGTATCGAGTAAAAATTTTCTATCTTGGCCTAATAATTCACTATGTACATAAGGTCCTTCTTGATCTACAGGAATCTCGATAAGGGGTAAGTCAACTTCCCTCTCTAGGCTAGTTCATGCGTAACGCTGATACTCAGGATATTCATACTGTGCGGTCTGATACATTTGTCGTGTTGTTGTCTGTGTGGCAGCAACAGGCAACGGTGGTGCAGCTGGCACAAACTGTATTGGCTGTTGTGCGGCTGGCATGGCCTGGGCATGCTGCAGAGCTCCTTGTTCATTCTGATCTTGTCTTAGTGGCCGTGATCTTTCTTGTGTTTTACCTATGGCGATATTATGTTTTAAAACTGGACAGTCGTGTACGTAATGACCTGGCTTTTTACAATAATTGCATGTCCCTTTTACAGGTCCTGCTGAATCGGAATGTGTCATACCCTTTTTATGTCCTTCAGCTGGAACTGTCTGGGAAACTAGCATTTTCATTTTTGTGTCTTTCATGCGTCTGTGTTCATGTTCTTGTTCCTCTCTAATTCTATTGTGATGGTACTGTAACATTTGTAACATTTGTGATGGAGTGTTACCTTGCCAGGTACTCTCGAATTTTAATACTCTATTCTTTACTGGGGGCAGGGCATTTTCTACTAATTTTGTTACAAACAAATGCGGGTATGATTCGCTACTTGCTTTTATGCCACTATTTATACCAAAACATTTTTCAAATCGGGCATAGTAATCACTAGTGTCTTCATCTTGCTTCTGCTTACAGGCTGAAATTGTACCCCAATCTTCCTTTTTCGTAGTTAACAAACGTGGCAGTACCTGTACTAATAAACCTGGTAATGCTCTAGTTTTATCCCCAAGTCCTGCTCCTGCAGTTCGGGCCTTTTCTTCCGCTTCTAACACTGACCATTCTATCTTTTGGTCTCCTACCTCCCACTCTTTTTCCTTGAGTTTTTCATAAATGCCAGCAGGCATCAATACCTTTAATATTGTCATAATGTCGGGATAGGTATACCCTCCCATGAGTAACATGTCTTTAATTTCTCGGTGAAAACCCGCTGGATCTTTGTCATGACTGGGTACCACTTTCTTCATTTGCAACAATTCTATTTTTGATATGGGCGTATATACAAATACGCGCCTAAACTCGTTGTCCTCGCCTTTTATTGGGTGCACTTCTCGTAAGGGATTCTGTCTATCCATGTAATACGTGGTTCTTTCCTTGACGGGCAATGAGACATGCTCTGAGCATACAAAAAGAATATACTGCTTTCTTGATTCTAGAATTTCTTTAATTAATTTAGTACCTGGACCTCTCCATTTATTCATAAGCAATTCAGTCAATATGTCAGGTAAGGGACCAGGGTCCGAATGCTGACTCCGATATAGTATAATGAGTTGTTGAATCATATAAATCCCAGCTAACCTCTGTTCATCTGGGGTGAGATTCAAAAATGTGCGTACTACTGTATCATCACTATATTTTCCGGGACTGTCCACCCAATGGACAGCTGCCCTGGCTAAATCTTGTTCGTCCATAGAATCGAGAAAATGATAACCCCTTCGTTCTCGGAGTAGCTTGTCGGCGGTTTGGAACGAATGCTCGTTAGGTAATTATAGGTATTTGGAAATTCCTGTTATTATCTGGACATATCGGACGTATTGAGTCAGTATGACATCTAGTCTGATTCCTATTACAAGATCTTCCTCTACCTACATAGGCTATGGTGTCCGACTGTCCTGCGGGCAGTCCTGACCCTTCTTCCTCGTTTTGTTCGAACTCGTCTGCCTCTAATCTCTCTTCGTGTAGGCGTTCTATTTCTTTACGGATCTTTCGGCACATGGCTATTATACAATTTTTTTTATCATGTCTCCCTTCTGATATATTCTGGCTCCATCTGGTAAGAGTTTGCATTGCTTCCGGGTCTACCCCCGGTCGGTCTTGATTTCTGATCACACAGTTTATGAGGAAACGTAACAGTTCCCCCTGTATCTCTACTTTCTGGTATTCCATAGCTCTGTTAATACATTCTGGATCTCGCCCTGTTTGGACAAAATGATATATATTATCTAGATGCGCAGTCATTCCTGGTAATTTCCCTAAATATACTGCGGCTCGTCTGATACGCAATGATGCCAGGGTCATTTCGTCCTCTTTACCGGGCACCGGGTCATATCTACAATCTATAAGAAGTTCCTTAAGCGCACGGGTACTTACGAGTTTGGGTGTACGTGAATGCGCTGACTCTTGAAAAGTAAGTTTATTTATTCTAGGTGGCGTAGAAAAAATATTGGTAGCACCTCCCGTGGCCCCATCTGGGGCGTCGGGTGTGAAAGGATTCGTCGAACGTGACACAGCAACTATAGGTGTGGACACAGCTATAGAAGTAGCTGTAGGAGCGGATGCAGAAACAGATGTGCTTGCCGGAACTTGTGACTCGATTTGTTGCTGTAGGGATACGGGTGCTGGATCTTGGCGTTGGACCTCCCTGGTATGCGGTCTATGCGGGGCGGAATTATCATACTCGGGAGCTGCGTCATCTAAATATGAGGAAAGAAAAACATCTTCTGCGGTTCTAGGATGCCCCTTAGGATGTACCTTGATTGGGAATAATGGGGGTGGCAAGTCTTTCGGTATCTCTGGAGTAGCCTTAGGTAATCCTTCGGCCAGAAGGGGATACATACCATTCATAAGGGCATTTCTTTGTCTGTCTACTTGTTCTGATTTCACTCGGATACCTTCCTCAATTAATAGATTTTCTCGATCTTTGTTTGAACTCTCTTTACTCTTCTCTTCCTGTCTACGTGCTTTTTCTGTACGTCTATGAGATTCTTTACGCCATAACTCGACGGCGTCTTTCTGTGACTGTCTGACTTTCCTTTTCCATAACTCTTCCTCGACTTTCATGATGCACTCTGCATCCCAGGTTCCCGCTGCGGGCCACCTCTGACTTTCTGGTAATCCCTTGGTGTAGTCTACCCATAAATCAAGAAATAATATAGCGTCTAAGCCATGTTTGTGATACATGAAGTGCCCTGGAGTATCCCTAGGAGGAATAGGGACGGCTTCTTCGAGTACCCCTTTTCTAGTAGTGATCTGTCTTAATTTCGAAAAGAGCGGCATATTGACAACTGATCCGATACTTAATCTTGAACACACTTAATACAAGAGCACAATAATGAACAACCATTCATACCACAACATGCAGGACGTTTAACACATTAAACATTAAAACATTAAACCTTTAACTGAAACAACAATGATGATCGTCTGCATAACTAATCACCAAGCTTAATTCTTGACAATAACTAGATACTTCGGAATACTTGATATACTGCTAAACAGTACAGATACACTGCTAAAACAGTGCAGACCGGATTTGTGTACCCAAACCCGTCTTGACCGGCACAACCTATGTGCACGTCAGAAATGCCTCCCCAGTAATGGTACTCACCGGGTAGCTTCGGAAACGGAAGGCCTCGGTAACTTGAACTTGGACCGGACTGGACTCGACTCGACTCGTCGGAAACTGGGCTTGACTTCGAACTGGTGGGTCTCTGTATACCTCGGATCTTGCTCTCTCAGCTAGGCTCTGGTCGGGATACTTCGCACTTCTCACCGCCTCGTCTGGGTGTTGATCGCAGTCTCAGTCGCCCCCGCTTGACCGGAGGGAGATACAGGAAATCCTGCTGGTACGCGTTATTGTCCGTCCAGCTGTGGCAGGAGACCGGGCCTGCAACTCACCGCCGGCGTGTGAGATGAGAAAGTGTCCCTGTTCGGGCGCCATCATGTGGTAAATAAAATTCCTTTACCTGGACTGAATTTGATACAGAAACATTATAAAATAGCTCAGTAAAATGAGAGGCAGAATCCGTGATATTAGAGGTTCGGAATGGGCTTTATTCCAATAATCGATTATAATCGGTTGCTCCAAGTTCCATCACCACGGAGGTTCAGGAAGTGAAGTACATACTTTATTGACAAGAAGTAACTTTTATAGTACATACATTACAATGAAGCGAATGCAGTAGGCGTAACAATTGATAAGGAAAATGACGATTTATCTGCGTAACCAAAAAATGGGTGTAATAAAGAGTAAAAAGGAACATAATTGGTTATGATGTCATACATAGGTGGATCTATAAGATAATACTTGGCCTAGATGCGCGCAGCAGCATGACGTGTAATTGACGTGTAACTAGGGGGTGAAGGGGACTTGACATTTAGCTCTACATGTGGAGACAAAAAGTCTGGGGGGTCAAGTCAACCTAATCCCAAATCATATCTAACATCCTATGTTTAAAGAACTATGTTATCCACAAAAGAAGGACTCTCGGACAGAATCTATTCTATACTGACTGTGCGTGTACAAGCGTCTAAGTGTCTATACTGAATGCGAGGGGGTAGGAATTATTCCCTGATAACAGGGCTATGAATTACTTGCATGAGGACAGAGAGGCCGGGCCTTTTTGCTTGGTAACTGGAAGAATGTTTACTTAAACTACTAGGCAGGAATGCATCGGCTGAGGGGGAAGCAGATAATTCGAAGGTGAAATACAGTTCTTGGCAGAGAATAGGCTGATGTCAGGCTTCGTGAGCCGCGCAGAGAATGAGACAAAGTTCATGGTCACAGATGCAGGCTCAGACTGGAGCTTTCAGAGGCAGAAGGCAAGAGGAGTTTTGATGACAGAATCAGGGCCTACTTGCCTGGACTGTAAAATGGCATAAGTGAACCATATAAAGCCGGTGGCCTTTCATATTTAGGAATGGAATATCCGGCCTATTCATGGCGGATCTGACAGAGGACATGTTGACGGTGGACGCACATGTATTTGCGTCTTCATAACTGGAACTGGAGGGAACATACATGTACTTGTGACATGCACATAGAACCGTTGGGGTCCAAGATAGGGGACATAACTGACCAGAAAAATCCATATTTCCACATTCTTACAGGGTGCCCAAACAGAAGTTCAAAAGGGCTGTAGCCAACCCCCTTCTGTGGAACCTCCCTGTGTGCAAACAGAAGGCAGGGAAGTAAAAGGTCTCATTTTCGCCTAAGCTTTTCTGGGAGGCCTTTAATCATTCCCTTTAGGGTTTTGTTGAGTCTCTCAACTAACCCATTGCATTGTGGGTGATAGGTAGTAGTGAATTTGTAATTGACACCACGCTCCTTCCACATTGCTTTTAGATATCCTGACATAAAGTTTGTACCTCCGTCAGATGGTGAACACCCTAAATATCGATTCCGAAATATCGACTGCCCAGAATATCGAAGTTAAAATATAGAGCGGACAGAATATCGAATTATCAAAATATAGATAGGTCAGAATATCGAAATTGGGATACGAAATATCGAATTCCATAATATAGAATTTAAAAATATAGAATTCCATAATATCGAATTTTAAAATATAGATTACCATAATATCGAATCTAAAAATATAGATATCAATAAAATCGATTTTTTTTAGTGTTATGTATGGTAGTATATGTGTTAAAATTATGTATTATTTTTGTAATGTATGTTTAATTTATTTAAACTAATGAATGTTATGTAATTTAATTTTTGCGTAATTTAATTCCGTAGCGGGTTGTGGGTTTATAGGGGAATAGGGTGGGAAGTAATTTAATTATGGTTAATTAAATATTAATTATATTTATATGTTTTGATAATTAATTGATTGATAAATAATTATTAATTGATAATTAATTTTTATTAATTGGTAATTAATTTATATTAATTGATTAATTGATAAATATGTTAAGTGTATTTTTTATTATTAGGAGCGGGTTGTGGGTTTGTAGGGAATTGGGTGGGAAGTAATTTAATTGTAATAAAGTAAATAATTATTTTTTTATTTATGTGTATGGATAATTAATTGATAATTAATTATTAATTGGTAATTAATTTGTATAAATGGGTAAATTATTTGTATGAATTGCTAATTAATTTTTATGAATTGCAAAATAATTTTTATTAATTGATTAATTGATAATAATGTTAATTGTATTTTTTATTATTGGGAGTGGGTTGTGGGTTTATAGGGGAATTGGGTGGGAAGTAAATTAATCGTAATAAAGTAAATAATATTTTTTTTATTTATGTGTATTGATAATTGATAATTAATTATTAATTGGTAATTAATTGGTATTAATTGGTAATACATTTTTATTAATTGCTAATTAATTTTTTTCAATGGTAATAATTGTTCTTAATTGGTAATTATTTTTAATTAACTTTTTATTGGTATTGATAATGAATGTAATCTTATTTTAAAAATAAATCATTACTTTCCCTACTTTTGCACTCTCAGGAGTGGGAATAGTATTTTTTACCCTCCCGCTATCCAACTCTTTTCCTACTGTTGCACTCACTGGAGTGGGAATAGTAATTTTTACCCTCCTGCTTTCCAACGCTTTCCCTACTGTTACACTCTTTGGAGTGGGAATAGTAATTTGTACCTCTACGCTATCCAACGCTTTCCCTACTGTTGCACTCACTGGAGTGGGAATAGTAATTTTTCCCTTCTTGCTATCCAACGCTTTCCCTACTGTTGCACTCTCTGGAGTGGGAATAGTAAATGTTATCCTCCCGCTATCCAACGCTTTCCCTACTGTTGCACTCTTTGGAGTGGGAATAGTAATTTTTTTTTTTATTTTTTTATTTTTTTTTATTAACATTTTGGAAATGTAATCAACATTTCAACATACAAAACCAAAACAAATAGGTCATGTTACAATATCATCCAGCCGCCAGGGCCATACCAGTCCCCTGCAGGTAGTTTCTCAATAATAGTAAGCCTCTGCATCATCCCGCTTTAGTCCTGCATTATCACGTAATCGGATGAAGTTGCAAATAGTCAATTAAGTACACCCAGTAATCTCGGGGCCTCGACCCCCCTGGAAGCTCCTCCTCATACGTTTTGAGAGTGTCCTTACAAAAGGTTAAGTCTTTGATCCATTGCTTAATCGTGGGCGCTAGCCTACTGTTCCAGCATAGCGATATTCGCCGTTTAGCCAGCAAGAGTGCAATTACAGTAAATTTACGTTTCAGAGAGCGCAATTCAGGCAGAATCCCCAACAAGCAAGTCTTTTCTGAACATACCAGTTCTATTCCCACCATTTCGCCCACCATCCCCACCACCCTTACCCAATAATCCGCCACCGCCGTGCATCTCCAAGCCAGGAGACAAAAGTCTGCTCCCTCTTCCCCACATCTGCAGCAGCGCGAATCTTCCCGCAACCCATATCTGCAGAGTCTAGCTGGTGTATAATAGGTCTGGTGTAGATATTTGTAATGCAACATTCTAAGATTGCCATTAGGTGTCAGCATTTCAGTCAGTGAACAGGCTACCTCCCATTCTTCCAGTGTCAGTGGGTCATCTAATGCGCTATTCCATTTGTCCATTGACTTCTGTGTATTTCCCGCTATGTCTTCTTGCAATTTACTATAGAGTCTCGACACCAGTTTAGTGGCAGTGGGTGTTGTTATCAGAAACTGCAACGCCAGCATCTGCGGCGGCTCCTCAGGAAACGAAGGGTAGAGGGACCTTAGTGCATTTTGCAATCTGTAATATGTAAACCTAAACAGCAACGTTTGATTACTAATATATGTAAGCTCGCTTAGTGTCTGAAATGTACCATTAGGAAACAGGTCTCCCATCGCTGTCATGCCTACCTGCCGCAAAAGCCCCATCCCCACCTTCTCTCGCGTCACCGACAGTTCTGGATGGTGCAATAGAGGTAAAGCCAGCGCGTATAAAGGCAGTTTACATGCTTTCCTCCCCATTACCCGCCACGCCTTATTTGTCGTATCTATTGTGTTTATATCGCGCTTATGCAGCGGAGCGCGCACATGCGGAAGGACTGCCCGCAGCGGAACGGGCGCCGCATCCCCCTCCTCCACCGCCGTGTGTGTCAAGAACGGGACAGGATGGTACCAGTAGTGTGCAAACTGCGCCTGCGCGCATAAATAGTATAGCAGGAAATCCGGCACTTTAAACCCACCTTTAGCATATGGTAGCGTCAGTGCTCGCAGTTCAATCCTGGCTTGTTTACCCGCCCAAATCAGTCTAAGCACCATCGCAGATATTCTACGGAACACTTCGGCCGGTGGTTGTATCGGTATGTTATTGAATAAATACAACAACTTGGGTAAGACGACCATCTTGACAATGGCCAGCCTATCTGCCAATGACAGTGGCAGTTGTATCCATCTGTCTATTTTCCCTTCCAGCACTCCTACCGCCCTGCCATAGTTTGTTCGAATCACCACCTCCGGGTCCCTATGATACCACACTCCCAGATATCGCACCGGGTCCGATTGCCATTCAATTGGGTAGTCCAGCTGATGCGGGTGGGTAGTGTCCGATAAAGGGACAATGACCGATTTCGCCCAATTAATGCTTATCCCGGACGTCTGTGCAAATCGAACATACTCCCGCAGTAATGCATTTAAATTCACTTCAGGATCGCGCACATACAGCAGCATATCGTCTGCATAGAGCGATATATGGAGCGGCCGCTGAGGTAACTGCAGCGCCGAGTAGTGATGCCTCTGCCTCACTCTACACGCTAACGGCTCCATCGCCAGCGCAAAGAGCAATGGGGACAGCGGGCAGCCCTGTCTCGTCCCTCTTCGGATAGGTATCGGGTCAGACACAAATTTGTTTACTCTAACTCGTGCCGTCGGGGCCGTGTACAGCAGCTGTATCCACTGTAGAAAGCGCAGCGGAAATCCCATCCGCCGCAGCACCTTGTGTAAATATGGCCATTCTAGGGAATCGAATGCCTTTGCAGCGTCCAGGAGGACCGCAGCCGCCCTGGTCGTTGGCTGCAGATAGTGCGACAATGCAAATAATGTTCGCGTGTTGTGCGTGGTGGATCTGGTGGGGATAAATCCCGACTGATCCGGCAAGACCAATCGGGTCATTAGCGGCTGGAGCCGTTTCGCCAATAGTTTGGCCAGAATCTTCACGTCAACATTAATTAGAGATAGAGGTCTGAACGAATCGCAACTCTGAGGGACCTTGTTTGGCTTCAGTAACGCAATGATAAGCGCTTCACGCAGTGTGGGCGGCAGCAGCATCTGATCATGTGCATGTCCGTACATCCTCACCAGATGGGGTGCTACTTGGTCAATGAATGCCTTGTAGAATTCACCCGTGAACCCATCTGGGCCTGGTGTTTTCCCATTAGGTAGCGTTTTAATCACCTCCGACACCTCCTCCACTGTGATGGGTTCCGCTAAATACTCTCTGTGTGCATCCGACAGCCATGCTATCGCAACCTCCTCTAGATAGTCCCCCATCTCCTCTTCCGATGCCGTCTGCTGTGTCTCGTACAATTTACCATATGTGGCTCTAAATTCCCGTAGGATTTCTTGCGCCCCATATTGCATGTCCCCCTCCTCACCCCTCACCCCCCGCACTATCTGTGGTGTTCTTACCGCACATATTTTGGCTGCTAGTGTTTTACTCGGCCTACCACCCTCGCCATAATTTCTGGCTACCTGTCGCTTCGATAAGTACTTTAGCTCGTCCTCTGCAAGCGTTTGGTATTCAGTGATAATGTGTCGTATGTCGCCCAGCAGCTTAGTGTTTTGTGTACTCTCGTATTCTCTTTCTAACTTGCGAATTTTCTCCTCACGGGATGTCAATTGCTGGCGAATATCTTTCAATATTCCAGCACTTGTTCCAATGCAGATCCCCCTAATGGTAGCCTTAAACGCCTCCCATAGCAACCCAGGGTCCTCCGTGGTTGGCGCATTTAGTTCAAAGTACTCCGTCACAGCCTTACCTATTGCGTCAGCATATAAAGGGTCAGTCAGCGCTCTCGCATTGAAACTCCAACTAAACGGGGGGGGTGTAATTCGGCAGCTCAATGGTGAGTTTGACTGGATTATGATCCGATAGGGTTCTAGGTAAATGGCACACGGATCTCGTCCACAGGAGCGCTGCCTCAGATCCCAACCAGTAATCTATCCTGGACCAGCTATTACTAACCGCTGTCGTATGTGTCGCCTCTCTACTCTCCCGGTGCCTTGCTCTCCATATATCCGCAAGGTCTCTATCAGCCATTATAGCCAGCAATTTTCTCCTAGCCCTAGTGTGAGGTTCAATTGCGTCACTTGACCTGTCCCACCCATCCTGCAGTGCTATATTGAAATCTCCCCCCCAGATCAGTGGTATGTCAGGCAGTTCACCCAGTTTATTCCATACCGCGGTATAAAAGTCCGGGTCGTCTACATTTGGCCCATAAGTATTAACTAATGCCACTTTATGTCCCCGCAGTCTCCCCACCACGAGAACAAAGCGTCCCACCTCATCCTTATACGTATTGTCCACATCAAACTGTACCCCCTTCCTGATCAGTATCATGACCCCTCGGGAATAAGAAGAGTACGATGAATAATGCACCGTCTCCGCCCATCTACTCCCAATTCGCATAGGCGCTGCTGGCGCCGTGTGCGTCTCCTGTAACATAGCGACATCAATGCGATGCCGATCAAAGTATGCCAACACCTGCCTTATTTTCTTGGGGTTATTCAGCCCCCGTACATTCCACGTCAGAAATGATAATCTAGTATCACGCATCATACTGTCTTCTGTCATCCACCCATCTGTCTCGCATTATAACGGCATCTGTCCCACCGCCCCCCTCCACTACAGTCAACCCCTGCAGCCCCTCTCCTACCGCGTGTTCCAAAACCACCCTTTGTGCCTGTGTTGCCCCTTTCGCTCCATGACCTAGAAAACAAACCCCAACATTTCCCCCACCACCCCCCTCCCACTTCTGCAACCCAACTCTGCCAAAGACACTCCCCAGCTCTTTGAAACATTGCAACCTAACTGGATTTGGGGAACACCCGCGCGGGGGATCCACCAAGAGCGCACTCTTCCATCCAACCTAATGGATGTGGTCAGTTGTTCAATCAGAATACATGCAAGATCCTAGTGCATTTCTGTGCTTCTAGCCCATCGGGCATACATCCCAGCAGTGACGGTGTATGTGGAGAACCAATGCATCGTGCGCCATAAGATCGCCCGGGCTCTCTTTCCCCACAGACCACCCGTAATCTCATCTTCCATGCCGCATGTCTCTGTACATTGGCTAGAGAGCTCGTGCCCACCAGTTAAGCAGCATAGTCTGCAGCTTACCTCCCATGCATGCGTTATCTTGCAGTCCGCTTCCCGGTCGACACCCACCCCCCACATTCCACATCGTCTGTGCAGCAGCGTCCATAACACCTCCCACGACCTCCGTCGCAGCCGTTTCTCTTGGCGCCTATCATCACAAATAGTTCACTGTCCCGCATAGTGGTCCTCAGTTCGAGTCCATGTCTTGATCCACTCGACGTTGCTCCTTTCGCCGATTAATGAGCCTCTTGAGAAAGTCTTGTGCCTCCTTAGGCGTCTGTAGAAGTGCCGTTTTCCCGTCATAGGTGACCTTCAAACGCGCTGGGTATAGCATAGCATATTCAATTTGCAGCTCTCGTAGTTTCTTTTTGACCGGGTTGAACTCTTTACGTGCCATCTGGACCGTCAACGTGAAGTCCGGGTAGAACTCCAGCTCGCTGCCCTGATAGTTGATCTTGCGTTTGTCCCGTGCCATTCGGAGAATGGTGTCGCGATCTCGGTAGTTCATGATCCGCGCCACTATAGGCCTCGGAGGCAGGCCAGGCTTCGGTCTTGGGGCCAGCGTTCTATGCGCGCGTTCCACCAGGAAGATGGGTGATAGGGAGTCCACTCCAAACACGTTTTTGATCAATTCCTCCACATAGGTTTCCATCTTGGCAATATTCGTGGACTCCGGAACGCCCGCGATTCGTACGTTATGACGACGGGACCTCGCTTCCAAATCCTCCGCCTTGTTTTTAATAACCTCCAGCAGCCGCTCCATGTCCGTACACTTTCGTGCTGTGGTGTGCGATTCGTCTTCCACCGCCGATATCCGGGTCTCCGCTTCCACCAGTCGCTCCCCGTGTCCATCCAGCTTTGCAGCCATGTTGATAGAGTCTAGCTTGCCATGTATGTCCTGCAAGCTTTGCTGTATAGCTTGCAGGGCACCCTCCATACCCACTGGCGCCGCCTGCATTGCCTCCGCAGCCGCCTCCTGAGTCTCCGACTGTGCTTTTGCAGATTTTTTTGCATCAAACTGTAGCTTTGTCTGGCCTTGGTCGTTCTTCCCCATTGTGACGATCACCTCCACGTGCGCGCCGAACCCCTTCGCCAGTGCACTGTTGCTCGTGAAGGATCTCTCCGGAGCTCGTACCTGCTCACCCCTTCTACGTCTAGTGCACTAGGAGTGCCACTGCATCCCACACAGCACCTCCGTGTCACCGGCTCCAGTAGCGCTTCACGGGCATGCGATCACGCAGTTCGTCCTCACAGGCGTTCTGTGCACCCTCCTCCTGTCCAGCAGCGCACACCTGCACCTCCACGCACAGCCTTCCAACAGCCCGGCAGTTCAGCCACGTGTCGCGTCACCCGGTCAAGCCGGTCTTCGCTCGCAGCCGTCACCTGCCTCCAACTACCGTTATCTGGAGCAAGTCCTCGCCCTCACAATACATGCAGCAGTAGCACGTCGAGTGCCCCTCTCCACTACTCCTTCAGCGTCCGCTGGAAGGCATCAGGCTCCGCTATGACGGGCGCCATTTTGCATCCGGCGCCGTCCTCTCTCCCGCGCTCTTCCCATGGGTCTGTCTTAGCGTCGATCGTTCGTTTCTGCTCCGGGCATCATCACCGCTTTCAGGTATCTCCTCCGCGCAGTTTAGGTAGCCTCTCCGGCCCCCCAGCAAACACTCTTCAAGCTCGTCACAGTCCGAGTGTCCCAGCCAGTGCCGCCATATTGCCTGACCCAGAGCCAGCCACGTCCGCCCGGAGCACAGTTCACTTCGTGGATCGTTATCTCCGGCACTACCAGTCACCACAGCTGTTCTCCAGCATGCCCCAGTGTTCCGCCACCCTGGTATGCCGTTTACATGCCTCTAGGATCTCCGCATGTCGTCGATATTGTCCGTTTCCTGTCACCGACCGGCGGAGCCGTCTTAGCAGGCGGCCATCTCGCCGTGCGCCCTCTAGCGCCCCCGGGAATAGTAATTTTTACCCCTACGCTATCCAACGTTTTCCCTACTGTTGCACTCACTGGAGTGGGAATAGTAATTTTTACCCCTACGCTATCCAACGCTTTCCCTACTGTTGCACTCACTGGAGTGGGAATAGTAATTTTTGCGCTCTCACTATCCAACAAAATCTCTACTTTTTTAACATTACTTTTATTATGTTTACATTTTAGCTTTTTATATTATTATATGTATGTTTTATTTAATTGTTTTTAATATTTAATTACTTTTATATAATTTTTAATACATTTAAAAAAATCGATATTTTAGCTAACTATATTTAAACATTCTATATTTTGGAATCGGTATTTTAATACTTACCTGTTTGTAGATAGGGAGTCGATATTCTGTCCTTCTATATTTTGGCGTCGATATTTTGTGTAGTCAATATTTTGTATCTCGATATTAAGTCACTGAACCTGTCAGATATGACCTCCTTAGGGAAACCCACTCTGGTGAAAACTCCAATGAGGGCTCTTGCTACCACAGGGGCTGTGGTAGTCCTTAGGGGTATAGCTTCTGGATACCTGGTGGCATGATCCACTACCACCAGTATAAATCTGTGCCCAGATGCAGTTGGAGGGTCAAGGGGACCAACAATGTCAATCCCTACCCTTTCAAAGGGAACCCCCACCACAGGTAGTGGTATCAGGGGGGCCTTTGTTGTGCCACCTGACTTGCCGCTGGCTTGGCAAGTGACACAGGAGCGACAAAACTCCTTGCTGTCCTCAGACATGTGTGGCCAATGAAAATGAGGGACAAGCCTGTCCCAGGTCTTATTTTGACCCAAATGTCCTGCCAATGGGATGTCATGTGCTAGGGTCAAGAGGAACCCCCTAAACCTCTGAGGCATTACCAACCTCCTGGTGGCTCCAGGGGTAGGATCTCTAGCCTCAGAATATAGGAGCCCTTCATCCCAATAAACTTTATGGGACCCACTAGCACTCCCAGCAGCCTCAGCAGCAGCCTGCTGTCTGAGGGGTTCAAGAGAGGGGCAGCACTGTTGCTCCTTACTCAGACCTTCCCTGGAAGGTCCCCCTGCCCCCAAGAACTCAACCTGATCAGGCTCAAGTCCCTCTGGGACAGTTCCTTCTTCAGGATCTGCTTCTCCTCCCTCAGGAGGGGAATCTGAGATCTGAGACAGAGGGGAAGGCACATCCTTAACCCTACTGCTCCTCCTCTTGGGTAGCATCTGGTCCATAGTTTCAGGATCCAGAGCTGGTTCAGCTTTATGCATTTTGGCCTGTGACCTGGTCACAGCAAACACCTCTGCAGGTATGCCCAACATCTCAGCTTGAGTCCATAATTCTACTTCAGACCAGACTGAAGTCTCCAGATCATTGCCCAACAAGCATTCGACACGGAGGTCTGCACTGACTACTACCTTTTTGAGGCCAGTTACCCCTCCCCAGGAGAAGTTCACAACTGCCAGACTATGGTTTGTCCTGACATTGCTTGCATTGGTCACCTGGTACATTTCACCCAGGATGATCTGTGCAGGGTCCACTAGATCATCTGCCACCATGGTGACACTAGCACCTGTGTCCTGTGTCCCTGAATGCCAAAGCCTGTTTGCCATTTATGATAGTCTGCTGTTTGTACTTGCCCAGATTACTGGGGCTCACTAGGAAGGACATATCATGGTCTTCCTCACAAACTAGCAATGCCTGTGTTGGTACTCTTACTAGGCCAGAGTCCACATCAGAACCCAGGGTCAACCCTACTACACCCTTATTCTGGTTACCACCTCCACCAATGACTGCACTATGGGGAACAGCTGCCTTAGTGGCTGGAGTGGTGGTGGTTTGGTCTTTGGACTTGGTACAATCAGAAGTCCAGTGCCCTTTCTGTTTACAGAATTTGCACCAGGGCTTCTTTTGGCCTTTTCCCTTTGTAGACTGTGAATCCCCACCAGTTGCAGATTTTTGGGGCCCTTGTGAAGACTTCTGGTCTTTTGACTTATCCCCACCTTTATCTGAGCGTTTAGGATCTTGCTTCTTGGTGTCACCTCCTTGGTTCTGGGTTTTCTGCCTCACCCTGTTTCTGACCCATTTGTCTGCCTTTTTTCCCAATTCTTGGGGAGAGGTCAGATCAGAGTCCACCAGGTACTGATGCAACAACTGGTTTTGGCAATTATTAAGGATTTGTTCTCTCATTATAAGATTATACAATCCCTTAAAATCAGTAACTCTACTACCAACCAGCCAACCTTCTAGAGCCTTGGTTGCACAATCAACAAAGTCAGTCCAATCCTGAGTCTGTGCTTTCTGGGTATCTCTGAACTTCAACCTGTACTGTTCAGTGGTTAAGCCAAGCCCATCTATTAATGCACTCTTCAGGGCTTCATAGTCATCAGCATCTCTTCTCTAACAGTGAGGAGCTTATCTCTACCTTTATCTGAAAAGGAGAGCCACAAGATTGCTGCCCACTGTTTCTGGGGGACCTCTTGAACTTTACAGGCCCTCTCCATAGCAGAGAACAAAGATGCTGACACATACCAATCTTTCAGAGGCATGAACCGCTGAGGGAGGGGTAGGGAGCACCATGGAAACCTAAATGTCTATCTTTTTATGCAATGACTGCCCCTTACTGCCTCTTTGCCCAAAATGGCTTGAGGTCTTTTTGCTTTGGAAAGGGCTTGAGAAATTCTCTTTTTGGCCTGCAGCAGGGCTTTCCTCACTGATAGCGCGTGGGTTTTGGCTAACTAAGGCAGAGTGTGTAATATTTACACCACGCGCCGATCAGTCTAAAAATCTCTATTTTATGACTGAATTTTGGCCCATATCCACAACAGGTCCTCCAACAGATCGGAGAGTTGAGAGGGATTTGGCAAAAAATTTAGATGAATATCCCCCTCATGAGGAACTAGAACAAAGGAAATATTATACAAACCTCTCTATATACAACTATATATATATATATCTCATTATTTACAAATAATCAATAACGACAGACTCAGTTTCTCTATTACTTTGCTTTATCTGTTTTCTTTGAAAGCATATGAAATGGTCAAACAAAGGTACAGTATCGAATTAAAACCATCACACAAGAGAACACAAATCAGTAATTCTCAATAACATCTCATTTAAGGAGCATGAGTTGAGTGGATAGAGTAAGATACAAAAGTTCATGATAACAAAATTATTGCAAATACAGTATTTCATACGAACCTAAGAAAACTATAGCACAGCGTGCTAATAGCTGGAAAAGCTAACCCTCCGGCCGGAAGGGAAAGCTGGGGCAATCCTCACAAAGGTATGAGGAGAAAAGTTGAGGAGTCAGTTTCAGACAGCATCCGCCAAAGAATCTCAAAGAAACAGTTCACACGAACGCTTCGTACAGAAGTCTCATACTGACCTGACCGAAAAACATGGATTCTATCACTAATAGTTATACCCTAAAGTTTAAAGTCCATCCCTACTCTTGTACTGAAACCCGGCAAAGTCTCTCTCCTTATTGGTCTAGAAGCATAGGGTGTTAAGTCACACAATTTCCGTCACTCTTTTCTCTCAAAAGTTCTTTGTTTAGATTCATGCTGGACTCATCGTCCTTCAGCAAAGGAAATCAAAATCTTCTCCTTCCTCGACACACGCACATTTGAACAAAAGTCGTAACATTTTACTGGCAAAGTTATCCACAAAACTAAATATTTCCTCGGACAATAGGACGTTCCGCTGATACTCCAAACACATAGCATCCGTCGTCAAGTAAGAACACAATAGTCATCTATGAAGAATAAAACACATTTTTTTGCATTTCTAAACTTTAAAGCAAAATTAACCCTAATGGCAGCTTTGAAGACTTCTTTGTAAAGCGTGCAGTTTTCTCTATGAGAAATAAACATATTCAGTTATTTGATCAAAATAAAAGCTCCATTTCATTTTTCATTTAAATCTTTAATTTGTCTAGTATAAAGGCAATCATTTTATTCCATGTAATTAATATTGCCTAATTAAACGATAAACGCATTTCAATTTCACATTTGCTCATGAAAATAACATCATTTGCTCCTTCTTTGCTGTCTTTCGTTCAGGAATAGTTTGTGGCCTACTTAAACCCATTGTCATTTTCCCACACCTTTCTTACTTTCTAAAACAAAATGTCAATAATGCTTTCTTAGTTTATTTCTAAATCTTTGTTAATGATTTTCACACAATGGGAGATTTAATCCGAGCAGGTTTATTTACGGAAAACCCTGCTCCATCTATCCCCCCCTTTGATGGCTACTTAAGCCTTCACTAAATCCAAAAATGTGATTACAATCTTATTGTATCCTAACACACTTGTTCTCGTTTGTTTCAACCTAACCCCATCTATATCTTTCATTACCTCAACGTGCTGGTAACCTATAATAGGCATTCTCACCACACACATTATAAATTCCAGGGAAAACAGGATCCGTACAACCCTTCAAGCCCCAACCTCCTGTAGTCAGGAAGGGATGATCACATTCACTAAAACCAATGAAATAGTTATTGTAGTCTGTCTTCTGTCTTAGTAAGCAAAGCTTCCCTCTATGATGCCAATCTAGGGTCCTTGCAGCATATGTCTCACCTTGCTTGTAATCTCCCTCTATATGAGATCAAGGAGGAATATGACTCTATTCCTCTGAAAATTTTCTATCTTCTACAACATTAATGAATTCAATTTCTTCACTCCGTAAACTACAGTTTAAGTTATTTCTATGGGCATATACAGTATCTATTTTCTTAGTAGTATGAGAAAATTCACCCATATACTCTGCATTATTTGCACCACTTACTACATTCATATTTTTTCGAATTGGAAGTTCAGAAAAGACTAAGGTGCCGATTACGATCCTGGAAAAAATTTCCCCGTACGACTCATATCCGGTCTTTTTACCGTACGAATCGTACAAGTGCCGTACAAACTGCCAAGTACGATTCGCATGGGAAAAAGTCCATACGAATCGCATTGGGAATATTTCCCTACACGTCCTCGGGTCGGAAAATGTGCCCGACACGTCCCCGGACGATTTACCGTACAAATGTGAAAAGTGAAGTCCGACCGCGGAAGTACGATCCATCCCGTGCGTCCGATGTTACAAGCGGATGGAAAAAACACCGTCCGCACCGAACTCCTATAGCAACCATGGAGACATGTGCCCGCATACGCGCCCAACACCCCCCCAGCCCCCGTATGTATGTGCCCAACCACCCCCCCAGCACCCGTATGAGTCGAACCCCCACCCGTGTATGAACACCCGTGTATGTACGAGTCGAACCCCCACCCGTGTATGTACACCCGTGTACGTACGAGTCGAACCCCCACCCGCGCATGTATGGAGCGTACCCCCACCCCAACCATGTATGTACGGCCCGTACCCTCACACGCGTATGTATGGAGCGTACCCCCTACCCCAACAGTGTACGTACGGACCGTACCCCCACCCGCGTGTGCATGGAGCGTACCCCCACCACAACAGCGTATGTACGGACCGTACCACCCCCCGTATGTATGGAGTGAACCCCCACCCCAACAGTGTATGTACGGGCCGTACCACCCTCCGTATGTATGGAGCGTACCCCCCACCCCAACAGTGTACGTACGGACCGTACCCCCACCCGCGTATGCATGGAGCGTACCCCCACCCCAACAGTGTACGTACGGACCGTACCCCCACCCCTGTATGTATGGAGCATACCCCCCACCCCAACAGTGTATGTACGGACCGTACCACCCCCGTATGTATGGAGCATACCCCCCACCCCAACAGTGTACGTACGGACCGTACCCCCACCCGCGCATGTATGGAGCGTACCCCCACCCCAACCGTGTATGTACGGCCCGTACCCTCACACGCGTATGTATGGAGCGTACCCCCACCACAACCATGTATGTACGGACCGTACCACCCCCCGTATGTATGGAGCGTACCCCCCACCCCAACAGTATACGTACGGACCGTACCCCCACCCGCGTATGCATGGAGCGTACCCCCACAACAGCGTATGTACGGACCGTACCCCCACCCCCGTATGTATGGAGCGTACCCCCCACCCCAACAGTGTACGTACGGACCGTACCCCCACCCCCGTATGTATGGAGCGTACCCCCCACCCCAACAGTGTACGTACGGACCGTACCCTCACCCGCACATGGATTGAGCGTACCCCGACCCCAACAGTCTAAGTACGGAGCGCACCCCAGGCCCCAACACCAGCACCTTCACCCAACATCGCGCATGTATGAGTCGTACCAAGCCAGAGACAAGGACAGCACTGTACAACAAAATGGCCGATGTACACACCGTACCCACGCTAAAACACACGTACACAACCAGGACAAAACAAAAAAACACAAGAAGACTCCATTCGAATCGCACAAAGCCACCAAACATGTCCAACAAGCACAAATACAACACATTCACTGACCTGCAACTGCCAAACTCCCAAACAGAGGCCCAAAACACAACCACTCCTTATAACACACCCACCCAAAGTTCAAACACAGCCACATCCACCAATGGACCAATAAAAAGGCCCAACACACACAAACCATGATCCTTTGCAACAGACCCACTGCTGCCAGACCACACAGAGAAACAACTGCACCATACTACAACCTCCACTACACCTTACACCTGCACACCTTCACACAACCACCTTCACAAACACCCCCTCATCACATTCACACACACACCCAAACAACCACACCCACACACCCACAACCATCCACACCCACACCCCCCACAACCATCCACACCCACACCCCCCACAACCACCCACACCCACACCCCTCACCATGCCCACTAACAAGAATCCAAAGTTCACTAGCCAAGAGTTGGAGGTCCTTGTCGACAAAATCCTCAGAGTCGAGCCACACCTCTTTGGAACATTGGTCAGACAGACCAGCATTTCCGAAAAAACAGCCATGTGGCAGAGGATTGTCGATGCTGTGAATGCTGTTGCGGCCACCAGAAGGACCAGGCATGAATACCAAGCCAGGTGGTACCATCTGCGGAGGAGGGTCCGAGCCAAAATGACCGACGACCACAACCAGGCCAACATCACTGGAGGAGGGCCGCCCCGCAGACGCGTACAATACCAACCCTGGGAGGAGAAGGTGATGGCCATACTGCCGGTGGTGGCAGTGGACGGAGTAGAAGGACTCCGAGAGTCTGGTGAGTACACAAACAACTCACCTCACATGGGGAGAACGTCATCCACAACCAAACTCACAATCATGCACGCAACCACCCCAAGCTATCGCATGACTCAACCACACTCCATAAACACGCACATGCCACTAGCGCCACCATGCCCCATGCACCCAGCTGGACAATCCCAAGTCACAGGCCACAGAAAACACCAACACAAGACACGGTAACCCGGATGGCGGGAGTGTGGGCCTTAAAAAATCACATAGTGCAACTCAGAAGCAGACAACAATGCCCTCTGCCCATATGGCCTAGGTCACAGCCAGACAAACAGTGTGTCCCCACACAGGAAAGACTTCCTGCAAATGGCGGACGCCTTGCATTAAGACATGGGGTTGAAGGCACCTTTTTGCACATGACAGCAGCCAATGAACAGCCAACACTGTGAAAGAGTGGCAGCACACACCACCACAGCAGCAGCGCAGACACAGACACTACACCCAATGGGTGCCTGGAGATCAGAAACAAACTCACATGAACAAGCCAAGGGCCATTCAAAGATCTGCAAAAAGTGTGTGCCTAGGAAGCTGGGCTGAGGTGACAAAGGGTGACACACAGAGGGAGGGAGAGGGGGAGAGAGAGGGAGGGAGACACAGGGAGACGGACAGAGGGAGGAGGCTGACACAGGGAGGGAGGGAGAGGGGGACAGAGAGGGAGTGAGAAAGGGAGACACAGGGAGACCAATTCAGCCTTGGGTGGTGTGGGAATGTCTGCTCGCATGTAGACAAGGGTGGCCAGTGCCTGAATCCCCCTCTCTTCTCCATGGCAAAACACTGGGCCATGTCTCAACCTGTGCACGAGCACAACGACAGCTACCTGCATTATATAAGTGTGTGGAACAACTCCATGTGCCCACGTACAGTGCAACATGGAAGGCGCCAATGCATGGCTCGCCACACCTGCTCACTCCACTGCTGACTGCAGTCACAATTGATGCAGCAAGTAAGACTGTGTCACACATAGGTAAAGTCTCAAAAGCTGTGGACAAGGGACATACTCATGCACAAGTGCACTGTGAGTGGAATGCAAGACATATCCAAATACCCAGAGGAAATGTGCAAACTTTGAAACTAATGAAACATGGATGTTGCATGGAACAATAATAACATTGTCTCTCACACACACAGGTCAACGTCCTGGATCACCCCCCAACACTGGGGGGGAAGACTCACAGGACCCGGCTCTGCAGGATGACGATCCCACCGGCAGCGACGACTCTCACCACTCTGTGGACGACCCCGACCAACCTGGCCCCTCTGGTGTCCAACCACCTGCAGCACCTGCGTCAGGTACAACTGGGCCAACCACCACCCCCACTCCTGCCACATCCCAGGAGACACCCCGGATCCCTGCCCCACCACCACAACGCAGCCAGGCTGACCAGGAGGAACACAGTGTACCGGGCACCCAGGAGGAGGCAGGCGACATCGCAAATGCCACCCCTCAGGGGTCCCGGAGACCCGATGTGCCGACAAGGGCAGGCCAGGTGCAAGTGGGCAGGGGTGGTGGGAGTGGAGGATGGCGGAGGCGCGAGCCTGACCAGTTGGCTGCGGAACCGGTATATTCCCATGTACGAAACATCCTGGACACATACCGGCAGGACACCACGGGCATGAGTCAGGTTGTGTCCACCCTCAACGAGATGAAGGGGACCCTCGAGGAGATCAAGACCCAGCAGGCCCAGCAACATGCGGAACAACATGCCTGTCAACTGCGACACCAAGGGCGGATGGAGGACAGACAGGCTGAGCTCGTGATGGTGCTCACGGGAATTAACCGTTCACTCCGTCGGATAGCCGACAACATGGGCAACCCTCCCTGTGCCACCAGGCGAAGAACATCACCACCCACAGGGAGGGATCAGGAGGAGGCGGATACATCCGACGGAGCATCCCAAGCATCGTCACGGCCTGCTTCTGAGGGTTCCAGCAGGAGGGCGGGTCGTCCACGGAAAAGACCGTGAGGGTCAGCGCAACAGCACCATCTCCCAGGACACCTGGCCTGGCACCTGGCCCACTGGACCAACAGCAGCACATCAGCAAATGACATTCTCTGCCACATGGACTTGCTGGTCACTGTCTGACCAATGTTGACAAAGACTGTGGCATGGACTCTGATGATTTCCAATGGCAAGGACACCAACTCCCCCAGTGAACTTTGGATTCCACACACCCGGAAAGCCCCTCTTGTCATCCCCCCCCCCCCAACACATA
This sequence comes from Triturus cristatus, assembly GCF_964204655.1. NCBI lineage: Eukaryota > Metazoa > Chordata > Amphibia > Caudata > Salamandridae > Triturus > Triturus cristatus. The sequence goes on from NC_140581.1 coordinate 301,291,411, forward strand.
CCCCAACACAAATAAAAACGTACACGATAAAGAGATGATGCCTACATTTTGCATTATTACCTTACATGTGTCTTGTAAAGTCTAACCATGCCTGAGTTCCCATTTGACTTCAACCATCCACACCCTGGGGCCTGAGTCTGGCACAGGACACACATGGGTCACATTGTATTAGGCAACACAGACATGGAGCACCATACACACCCGTGATGGGCCCAACCAGCTGAGGGGGTGGCCGCACAACCGTGCCGACAGACATATTGAGTACAGCAACAGTCATGTGCAGAGGTCAGGGATCATGTGGAGTGTCCTGGGGGGCACCCAGGTAAGTGTAGACAGGTGGCAGAACCATGTCCTGCAAGCTTGAGTCAGGTGGATGCAGAGAATGGTGGCCTGGCCAACGTTGGATGCATGGGGATGGCACATGTCACAATACCCACACAGTCATGGACATCATGCACAATACAGAGTCTAATCCCACACAAACAGCTTGCATCTTGCTACTCTACACATAGACACATAGCCACTATCACTGATAACCATGCCAGACATGCCGTATGCACCGTGGCAACACACCAGCATTGACTGAGAAGAGGCACCTTGGAGGCATAGGGACACCTTTATTAGTCATGTATTCCGGAATGCAGAGGCAACTCGGAGTACACATACACAGGTCATGTGGATTATCATGTGGGTCCAACACTGGCGCCCCCCCTTCTGCACCACAAATGCGTGATATCCATGGAACGGGCACACAAGTGTCGGGTAACAGCTAAACACCCCCTGCTGCTCACGGAGAGGCTGCCATGCACCATTGATCCTCTGATGTGGAAGTCCCAGACCATGTCAAGCCAATGCAAACCGTATGTGTCCGAGGGCAGTGTTACACACATTGATGCCATCATCACAATCCACTATCCCATTACAGATGGCTGTCAACAAGTCTGACCATCTATTCAGGTGTATCCTGCTACATGTAATGTGTCCCATGGTGATGCGACATGTCTGCAGAGGAACCAAACATCGACAGGGCCAGTGTGCACACATCGTAAACAACTTCCACACCCAATACACCCCTGATGCATCCCTTACCCTAAGGAGACTTCCAAACTTGTCTGTGCGTGTAACGCTGAGTCAGCATACGATGACGTGTCCATGAGGAATAGCAGTGCCACAACAATGCAACCAGCAGACGGCATGCGCAAGTACCTGGGGATGAGAGACACACAAGAAGTCAGCCACAAAAAGCACAGCCACTTGCATGTGCATGTACTCGACACATGTAAGGATGACAACATGCTAGGTCACAATTATGACTGGGGAAATACACTCATCACTGGCACCATCACTCGAGTGACACATCCACACACACCTCTGACTCATGTGGCATACATGCAGATGGACACACACATCGCAACACATGCCACACGGGGACCAATGCATGCACACTCAGACACTGGTACTCACCACTAAGCAAAGAAGTCGCGTATGAGCCGACTCCGGATGTCCTCTTGCGGAACCACATCCTCCACATCACTAGCCCCATTGCCAAGCCCTTCGTCCTCCACGGGTGGATGGTCCTGATCATCTTGATCCAGGATGAGTGGCACAGCTTTCTCAACTGCCATGTTGTGCAGCATGGAGCAGACCATGAAGATTTTGCAGACCTTCAACGGGGCATATGGGAGGGCGCCGCCAGTCTTATGGAGGCACCTGAATCGGCTCTTCAGGAGGCCAAATGTCCTCTCTATCACCCGCCTTGTCTGGCCATGGGCGGTGTTGTAGCGGAGCTGGGCCGGCGTGCTGGGGTTGCGGAGAGGTGTGATCAGCCATGGCATGTTGGGATAGCCAGCGTCCCCTACATGGAAACCACATGGACATAAGTAGGACAGGAGAAGCGGTCGGGCTGGAAGTCTACGCAAAATACAGGACAGACAGAGTGTACCCACCAACAACACATGCTCGTTCGTTGCGCAGCTGCGTCATCATTTCAGGCACCCTGCTACGCCTCATGATGTAGGCATCGTGTGCTGATCCTGGAAAACGAGCACAGACATGTGAAATCACCATGTTGGACAGACACACCACAAGGGCATTGATGGAGTGGTAGTGCTTGCGATTCCTGTATGCTACCTCCGGTGCCTGTGGTGGTACCAAAGCCACATGTGTCCCATCTATGGACCCAATGACATGGGGCATCCCTCCCAGGGCATAGAATCCACGCTTGACACCAGTCAACAGTTCAGGAGTCGGGAAATGGATGAACTCATCCAGGTGAAGCAACATGGCCTCTAAAAAATCATGCAGCACACGGCTGAACATGCTCTGGGACATGCCACCAACATGGGCTATGGTATATTGAAAGGTACCCGTGGCAAGAAAATGTAGGGCTGCCATTACCTTCAGCTTGGGTGTCAGTGCCGTAGGATACCTGTGCAGCGGTTGCAGGTGTGGTGCCAGCCTTGCCGTCAACTCCTCAATCAACGGTTGGGGGAAGCGGTAGCAGCGTATACAGTTATTCTCCCACATGTCAGCCAAGTCCGGCATAGGTCGGGGAAGAGGCGGCGCTCTGCAGTAATTTGGAAGTGACAAGGAAGAGTGAGTGCACTACAACAACAATTTATATGTACTGAGCACATGTTAATCTGTCAATACACATATGCTACATAGGGAGTCAGGTATGTGCTACATGCCCTGGACACGTATGGCTGCCAGGTGACACTCCTACCAAGACCCAGCTACACACGGAGATTGTGAACCTCCACATCCCATGGCATGGGACTAGCTGTGTCCCAGTGTAAGTGAACAGCCAGACGCAATACAGGAGTGACATACATCAACATATCAGCAGAAGTAGGATGTTGATTGCAGAGACAGGTAGCAGAACACTAGAGCCACAGGTCACATGACATTACACTAGGACAGCCCACACACCTTGCCATGAAGGTGTACATGTCATGACTGCCCACACATACAGGCAGGTCCTTGTTACGCTACTCCGTGTCCCATGCATACATACACACCTTACATCCGATACCACATGTGGCCTGGTGTGCGTCACAGTGTGCCATGGCCATCTACACACAGACACATGTTGGTTGCAGCAACAGCAGATGCTTTTGAGGGAACACCAACATCAAGCTAATGTGAACACACCACACATACATGACCTAGTCACATCGTGCACCATGGGTAGTCACATGTCTGGTGTGGTAACCCCTGTAGCGGGCATCAGGGGACACTTGCGTGTGTTGTTGACTGTGCCATGCCAGTGACGCTCATCTCAAGTGTGCTGTACGACATGCACACATGTCAAAGGAGTGAAGGGCATGTCTGGCACATATAGCACCGTCACACATAACATCTGTACACTTCTCATCATACATCTATTGCCTTCACAACTCATGAGTAATGTGCCACCTCACAGCCATTCACACCTGTGCCCCACACATGTAGTACTGGCCAGACAATGCCTTGATGTCCATCCATGGACAAGTATGTCAGCTCTATTCCTTTCTGTGTGCTGCCTGTCACCACTGGCACCGTACATTCGCACTGAGGGCGTGTGTACGTTCCCCATCACTATGGGAGTGCTGCCGTAGGCCTACCCATAGTGATAGTGAGCGTACGCGCGTATGTACGGTCCGTATCACTATGGGTACGCATACGCGAGCACACCCATAGTGATAGTGAGCGTACGCGCGTGTGTACGGTCCGTATCACTATGGGTACGCATACGCGAGCACACCCATAGTGATAGTGAGCGTACGCGCGTGTGTACGGTCCGTATCACTATGGGTACGTATACGCGAGCACACCCATAGTGATAGTGAGCGTACGCGCGTGTGTACGGTCCGTATCACTATGGGTACGCATACGCGAGCACACCCATAGTGATAGTGAGCGTACGCGCGTGTGTACGGTCTGTATCACTATGGGTACGCATACGCGAGCACACCCATAGTGATAGTGAGCGTACGCGCGTGTGTACGGTCCGTATCACTATGGGTAGGCATACGCGAGCACACCCATAGTGATAGTAAGCGTACGCGCGTGTGTACGGTCCGTATCACAATGGGTTTGATCGCGTATGCGTACCCATAGTGATACGGAGCGTACACACGCCTGTACGCTCACTATCACTATGGGTGTGCTCGCGTATGCGTACCCATAGTGATACGGAGTGTACACACGCCTGTACGGGCCGTTGCTATGCATTTGGGGTGCCCTAGGACCCCGGAACGCACCGTACATGTGTGTGAATCTCCAAATTACATAGGGGACACATGAGGGACAAGTCTAAAGGTCTACATGCATGCTGGTTGTCATGGAGACCAAGTTTAAAGTATGATTTTTTTCCAGCAGGTGCACAGCAAAAGTCGGTTTGAATGAATCTACTTTGTTGCAAAGTGGTTGTGGAGTTGACATCATGCTCAAGAAGAAAAAAACCAAACCCACTGACTGTGCTAGGTTTAAAGGGATTGGAGGAAACATAGGATGCAAATGTGAGTGACCAATCACTCTTTACTCCTGTGCATGCAACAGGCCAGCAAGGCTGATAAAAGGCACCCAGGTCCCATGAGAGAGCACTTGCCTGCACATATTTGGATTCAACTACACTGCTGCTGCTCGTGATTCCCTGGCACCATGTCAAGGTCTGTGGACAGGGCCCAGCCTTTCACCCTGGAGGAGAATCTGGCATTGCTGGATGTGATCCTCCCACAGTACCCCTTGCTGTATGGCCGGCCAGGGTATCAGGTGAGTGCTGAGTGCACTAGCACAGACTGTGTCCCTTTTTTGTGACTGTCACTTCTGGCATTGTGTCCAGGTGTGACACACATGCATTGTACTGTAGAGTGGGTCCCAGGGGGGGGAATGCCTGATGTCTCCCAGCCAGAACATGCTGTGGTGCATGTCTGCTGTCCTCACTTGCATTGTGTTCACAGTGACAATCACTGCATGGTGCATGCCACATTCTGCCTCTCTAATCCTCCTTGGAATGTTGTTTCTACAGTCCTCATGTGATTCTGTGTTCACCCCAATGTGACAGGTGACTGTAGCCACAGATGTGTGTTTGTGTCGTGCAGCTGTGCTGAGAGTGTCCACATGATGTGTTTGTACCCTGGACATCGGTGTGTGTGTAAGTCCCCTGTCATGTGGGTGGGTGCATATGTGGAGGGTAGCACCCCAGCTGCATGAGGGATGGGTATACCCTGGCCATCTGCTGTGTGCAGGGAACAGTGATGTGTGTCTGCTGTGATGAGCCATCCCCACACCTGTTACCCCACCCAGTCTAGTGGCACACGTGCAGAGTGAGGTTTGTGTGTGTCTGTGTACTCTGCTGAGGTAGCGTCAGTGGCCTGTGGCATGTGACTGCTTTGAGGTGCTGCACATAATCCTGGTGTAGCTTGTGACGCACAGTGTGAGCCTGGATCATTGATTGTGTCGTTTCCCTCATTCCACCTGTGTACTTTAAATGGCACGTACTGCTTTTGCCCTTCCCCAGAGGATAATGTCCCTATGACAAAGGTGCAATGCGTTGGCTGCATACTATGCCTTGTTGTAACCAGCAAATTTGTTCTAATATGTGTCTCTGTGACATGTGCCAGGTGTATTGATGTAGTGTCACTTGTTCATCCTCACAGGTAGGCGCCTCTGCCAAGAAGCAGATCTGGATGAACGCCGTCAGTGCCGTGAGGAGGACGGATGGTCGCAAGCGGCGCCTGGCCCAGGTGAGGAAACGCTGGCAGGGTATCCGGTGCTGGACGTGGAGGATCGCACGGGTCCTGCTGGGGGACTCACCTGAGACCCATAAGAACCGTGGGCGCCGCCGTCTGACCCACATCCACAAGCGTGTGCTGGCGGTGGTCTTTCCAGACTTGGACAGGCGCTTACGGGAGAAGCAGCAGCAGGAAGGGGGTAGGTACATGTGTGTTTGTTGTGTGTCACCAGCATTTGTAAGTGCGCAGTTGCATGGATACACTGCCAGGGTTTAAATGTGCTGTGCAGATCCTGTTACCCACAGTATAGCGGTGCTCTCCTGCCTCCCTTCCCCTCCTTGCAATGTGTTCCCTGGTCTGTGTGTAGTCACTCCTTCACAAGGTTATCTAGGCTGGCAGTTTATTCACGTGACCAATGCCTGTAGCATCATGTGTGGGGGTGGTGTGTAACAGGTTTTGGGACCTTGCCTGTGCCCTGTCCAGTTCAGTACTTGTGGGTTCCATGTCAGTTGGCACTGATGCTGAGTCCAGACATGGGAGTTAGTCTCTCAAGTGTAATGCCTTACAGCACGCATGTCCTATGTTGTGGCCTGTGACAGGATGTGCATGAGTGTGCGATACGCATAGTGCAGGGATGGTGGCGTGTGTTGCAGTCATTCCCATTCCGGACCATGGAGTTGTATGGCCACTACTGTCCCCTGGGGCATATTTTCCTAGGTGTCATGTGTGTCATCACAAAATGTGGACACTCTCAGTGTCTACAGCATAGGTTGTGCTCTTTGCCATTGTCCCCTGGCACCATGTATATTGACGTACAATGTAGTACAAGTGTCCACTGTACAGCCTGACCTGATTTTCCTTGTTCATACTCACGGTGGCCAGTGCCTGTGTGTCTTGTTACAATCATCTGATGATGCCCATTTGTACATGATTATTTGGACAGGCGCACCTTGGGTATTTTGTGTCCAATCTTGATTTTTTCCAGCCCATGTGTATTTCACCCAGACTAAGAGATGTAAGTGCTTCCTGTGTCTCAACAAATTGTCTCATGTAGGGGGTGGTTGGTGCGGGCAAGGCCTACATGTCAAAACCTGAAATCTCCTTGCTAGGTCTGGCCAGTGTGTGATGTTTGTCTGGACATACACTCAAGGTGCAGTGAGCCAGTCATGGTGGGCATGTTTTCAGTATTACCTATGCAGCATGTGCCTCAAGTTCATGGATATGGTCCCTGCTCATCCCTATTTTCGGCAACGCTGTGTGGTGCAGATGCAGTGCTGGATTGTCCCCAGAGCCTGGCTCCTCTGTCAAAATCCATTTCATGTCATTTGCAATTGTGTCATGCTCTCCATAGTTTTTCAGTGGCATGGTGGGTCAACCAACTGTGTGTTGCAGGGCCTACATATGTACCTTGTATTGTAGATATTACTCATCTTTCTTTTCAGGCTATGCACTGTAACCTATGTAGATTGGACTCATGTGACATATGTATACAGGTGTATGATTAATTCCTGTCTCTTCACCTTGCCCACAGCATCGTCGGGGGACACGGATGGAGACATCAGCACAGACCGAGCGGAGGGACCGAGCACCAGTGCCAGCAGTGACATCTTGGCTGGCACATCGAGTGGAACTGAGGCGGAGGGGAGTGAGGCGGAGGACCTGTCCACTGCCACCACAGAATATGAAGCTGACGGGTCCGAGGCTGAGCTCTCCGAGTGGGCGGAGGCTGCACCACCAGCTGACAGCGGCACAACATCTCTCCCCGCCCCCTCCATTGCCATCAGCCACCTCCCACTTGCTCGTGTCCCTTCCCAGCGTGCCCGGTCACCACATGTCTCCTTCCTGCCAGGCACCGCGCCCCCTGCCCCTGTCTCCACTGCTGCCGCCAATGCCGAGTCTGTGGACATCCAGCGGCAGTTGCAGGTTGGTCAGGCTGCGATGCTTAATGTCCTCCATGGCCACAGCCAAGTGCTGAACAACATGGAGGCATACTTGGAGGGCATTTTCTCATCGCAAGCTGACCAACGCAACTTTCTGAGGTCCATTGACTCGACACTGACTGCAGCAGTGGGTCTCCTGCAGCGCTTCGTCCAACCCCCTACCCCTGACCCATCCACACTTCCCACTCCCATGCCTGTCCCACGTACACCCAGACGTCAGCATGCCCCCACCACAACAGACACAGGCACCATACCAGCAGGGAAGATCAAACGCACACCTCCTGGCACGCACACACAGGGTGAAGTAGGCACACCCACTGGGTCGGGGGCAAACGTAAGCCACGCAGCCAGAGTGGGAGTCCGCATTCCACAAAATCCACTCCCTCTAAATCCCCTCCCCTCAGCTCTCCTGGCCAAAAGTCGGATACAGGGTCAGTCCTGCCCAGTCTGTCCATCAGCCCCAGTGTGGCACCACCCCGCAAGCGGTGGAGGCAGGACACCGGCAGGGGAGTTGAGTCCCCCCCCCTGTCCACACCCTCCCCCAGTGGCGCTGTGACCCATCCTTCCGTCCCCCCCCTCCTTGGGGCCTGTTGTTCCTTCGGGTGCAGGGGAGTCGCTGGAGGACCTTGCTAAGGTGTGCAGCGCCATCCTGACCTCCGCATTTGGCACTGCCCCACCCCCTGTGGTGGAGTCCTCCGTCCCTGCACCCACGACGCCTATCCTTCGCCCTCGTGTCCCTGCGGTGCCTGGTCCTTATCCCCCACATGATGCCCCCCCCTCTGGAAGACAAAGGAGTCTGACTGTGCAGGCAAGCTAGGGGACACGCGTCCCACTGTGTCCCCCCACCTGGATTTGAACTTTGGATTGCCCTATGGGCATTGTACATTTTGAACTTTCAAGGGACAAACAGATTTTTGGATGCTGAATAAAGCAATTTTTTTTCCCTTAGTACACTACTGTTTATCTGGTATTGCTGTTGGTGGACCTGCTCCATTATTTTGGGTGGTGATAATGTGTTGGGTGTGTGGGAATTGTAGTCTTGTGCTGGTCATAGGGTGGGCCCTGGTATCTGTGTGCCATCACAAGCTGTTGGCTACATAACTTTGTTCATGTAAGCAGTTACTGCATGGTGACATCGTCCCAAGGTGTGTTCCTTCCTCTGTGTAACCTGACATCTTCCCTGCAGGGTCATTCCAATATGTGGTGCTGAGCTGTGTCTACATTGGCTGGGTGTGTGACGGACTCGTTAGACTTTGGCCATGAATGCTGAGCGATGTCTCCACCTGCATCATTCGTGGTCACTGTACTTGTGTATGTAGACTGTTGACATGACTTCATGTGGACATGTTTTATTTTTGGCGCTATTCATGTGTATACTCCCAGCCTCGCACACATGTGGTACATGTACTGCAGGATCTTTGTGCACCTGACTGACATTTGTGGGCATTGGATCTGTGGGTACTCCACCCTTTTCTTTGCAGGGGCACTGCTGTGAGTGTTAGGCACCCACCCCTCCTGTGTCTGGGCACTGCTGGGAGGACTCTGCACACACCCCTCTTATGTCTGGGCACTGCTTGGAGTGTTAGGCACCCACCCCTCCTGTGTCTGGGCACTGCTGTGAGTGTTAGGCACCCACCCCTCCTGTGTCTGGGCACTGCTGGGAGGACTCTGCACACACTCCTCTTATGTCTGGGCACTGCTGGGAGTGTTAGGCACCCACCCCTCCTGTGTCTGGGCACTGCTGTGAGTGTTAGGCACCCACTCCTCCTGTGTCTGGGCACTGCCGGGAGGACTCTGCACACACCCCTCTTATGTCTGGGCACTGCTGGGGGTGTTAGGCACCCACCCCTCCTGTGTCTGGGCACTGCTGGGAGGACTCTGCACACACCCCTCTTATGTCTGGGCACTGCTGGGAGTGTTAGGCACCCACCCCTCCTGTGTCTGGGCACTGCTGTGAGTGTTAGGCACCCACCCCTCCTGTGTCTGGGCACTGCTGGGAGGACTCTGCACCCACCCCTCCTGTGTCTGGGCACTGCTGGGAGGACTCTGCACACACCCCTCCTGCATTGCTGGGAGTGATAGGCACCCACCCCTCCTATGTCTGGGCACTGCTGGGAGGACTCTGCACCCACCCCTCCTGTGTCTGGGCACTGCTGGGAGAACTCTGCACACACCCCTCTTATGTCTGGGCACTGCTGGGAGTGTTAGGCACCCACCCTTCCTGTGTCTGGGCACTGCTGGGAGGACTCTGCACACACCCCTCTTATGTCTGGGCACTGCTGGGAGTGTTAGGCACCCACCCCTCCTGTGTCTGGGCACTGCTGTGAGTGTTAGGCACCCACCCCTCCTGTGTCTGGGCACTGCTGGGAGGACTCTGCACACACCCCTCTTATGTCTGGGCACTGCTGGGAGTGTTAGGCACCCACCCCTCCTGTGTCTGGGCACTGCTGGGAGGACTCTGCACACACCCCTCTTATGTCTGGGCACTGCTGGGAGTGTTAGGCACCCACCCCTCCTGTGTCTGGGCACTGCTGGGAGGACTCTGCACACACCCCTCTTATGTCTGGGCACTGCTGGGAATGTTAGGCACCACCCCTCCTGTGTCTGGGCACTGCTGTGAGTGTTAGGCACCCACCCCTCCTGTGTCTGGGCACTGCTGGGAGGACTCTGCACCCACCCCTCCTGTGTCTGGGCACTGCTGTGAGTGTTAGGCACCCACCCCTCCTGTGTCTGGGCACTGCTGGGTGGACTCTGCACACACCCCTCCTGCACTGCTGGGAGTGATAGGCACCCACCCCTCCTATGTCTGGGCACTGCTGGGAGGACTCTGCAGCCACCCCTCCTGTGTCTGGGCACTGCTGGGAGGACTCTGCACACACCCCTCTTATGTCTGGGCACTGCTGGGAGTGTTAGGCACCCACCCCTCCTGTGTCTGGGCACTGCTGGGAGGACTCTGCACCCACCCCTCCTGTGTCTGGGCACTGCTGGGAGGACTCTGCACACACCCCTCCTGCATTGCTGGGAGTGATAGGCACCCACCCCTCCTATGTCTGGGCACTGCTGGGAGGACTCTGCACACACCCCTCTTATGTCTGGGCACTGCTGGGAGTGTTAGGCACCCACCCTTCCTGTGTCTGGGCACTGCTGGGAGGACTCTGCACACACCCCTCTTATGTCTGGGCACTGCTGGGAGTGTTAGGCACCCACCCCTCCTGTGTCTGGGCACTGCTGTGAGTGTTAGGCACCCACCCCTCCTGTGTCTGGGCACTTCTGGGAGGACTCTGCACACACCCCTCTTATGTCTGGGCACTGCTGGGCGTGTTAGGCACCCACCCCTCCTGTGTCTGGGCACTGCTGGGAGGACTCTGCACACACCCCTCTTATGTCTGGGCACTGCTGGGAGTGTTAGGCACCCACCCCTCCTGTGTCTGGGCACTGCTGGGAGGACTCTGCACACACCCCTCTTATGTCTGGGCACTGCTGGGAATGTTAGGCACCACCCCTCCTGTGTCTGGGCACTGCTGTGAGTGTTAGGCACCCACCCCTCCTGTGTCTGGGCACTGCTGGGAGGACTCTGCACCCACCCCTCCTGTGTCTGGGCACTGCTGTGAGTGTTAGGCACCCACCCCTCCTGGGTCTGGGCACTGCTGGGTGGACTCTGCACACACCCCTCCTGCACTGCTGGGAGTGATAGGCACCCACCCCTCCTATGTCTGGGCACTGCTGGGAGGACTCTGCACCCACCCCTCCTGTGTCTGGGCACTGCTGGGAGGACTCTGCCCACACCCCTCTTATGTCTGGGCACTGCTGGGAGTGTTAGGCACCCACCCCTCCTGTGTCTGGGCACTGCTGGGAGGACTCTGCAGACACCCCTCTTATGTCTGGGCACTGCTGGGAGTGTTAGGCACCCACCCCTCCTGTGTCTGGGCACTGCTGGGAGGACTCTGCACACACCCCTCTTATGTCTGGGCACTGCTGGCAGTGTTAGGCACCCACCCCTCCTGTGTCTGGGCACTGCTGGGAGGACTCTGCACACACCCCTCTTATGTCTGGGCACTGCTGGGAGTGTTAGGCACCCACCCCTCCTGTGTCTGGGCACTGCTGTGAGTGTTAGGCACCCACCCCTCCTGTGTCTGGGCACTGCTGGGAGGACTCTGCACACACCCCTCTTATGTCTGGGCACTGCTGGGAGTGTTAGGCACCCACCCCTCCTGTGTCTGGGCACTGCTGTGAGTGTTAGGCACCCACCCCTTCTGTGTCTGGGCACTGCTGGGAGGACTCTGCACACACCCCTCTTATGTCTGGGCACTGCTGGGAGTGTTAGGCACCCACCCCTCCTGTGTCTGGGCACTGCTGTGAGTGTTAGGCACCCACCCCTCCTGTGTCTGGGCACTGCTGGGAGGACTCTGCACACACCCCTCTTATGTCTGGGCACTGCAGGGAGTGTTAGGCACCCACCCCTCCTGTGTCTGGGCACTGCTGTGAGTGTTAGGCACCCACCCCTCCTGTGTCTGGGCACTGCTGGGAGGACTCTACACACACCCCTCTTATGTCTGGGCACTGCAGGGAGTGTTAGGCACCCACCCCTCCTGTGTCTGGGCACTGCTGGGAGGACTCTGCACACACCCCTCTTATGTCCGGGCACTGCTGGGAGGACTCTGCACCCAACCCTCCTATATCAGGATATGTACGCTTAGAACATACACGGGTGTGGGTTCGCTCCATGCATACGCGGGTGGGGGTACGGTCCGTACGTACACTGTTGGGGTGGGGGGTACGCTCCATACATACGGGGGTGGTACGGTCCGTACATACACTGTTGGGGTGGGGGGTACGCTCCATACATACGGGGGTGTTACGGTCCGTATGTACACTGTTGTGGTGGGGGTACGCTCCATGCATACGCGGGTGGGGGTACGGTCCGTACATATCCGTACCCACGCTGTGGAATGCTTGTGCGGGCCGTACCCAGGCCTTTGCCACATGGGTACGAGCCGTCCCGCCATTGTTGGGGTGACGTAGGTGTGGGCGTGGTACGACTCGTACCCACGCTCTTAAGGCGTGGGTACGGGACGTACCTGTATTGTTGTGTTACCGGTTCGCGTCGTCAACCACTTCCATTGTGGCGGGCGCTGGCTTTGCTGGACACGCCCCCATCCCCTCGTAGTGACCAGGGCCTGGGGGTCAGGTATGTCCAGGGCATGTGTGCTGTGTGACTTGGGTGGGTGTTTTGTGGCCTGCCCCTGCTCCTTCCCCCCCCTTTTCCCCCTCCCTTTGTTGTTCTGACCTTCTGCGGCGTCTGCGTCGGAACCTGTAGAGGAGGTCGACTGCTATGAGGGCCGGGATAACACGTAGGTTCGGGTCCATGTCTGTCCGTCGCGTGCAGGTACTCCTTGTTCGCGTCGTCCTGATTTCCCGGCAGTTTTTGGCTGCCGGAAAATATTCTCCGTGCGGGATGACGTCGGTGCGAATCGTAATTCCTGGTTCGTGAAAGGCAGGCTGCGTGCGTCCCGACGTCATGTCGGCGCTTTCCCGGATCACATTTGTATGTATATTTTCGTCGGTCGGTGTTTTGTACGATTCGTACGGAAATAGTATTTCCGTGCGAATAGTACTTCCATGTTTGTATATTGTTCCGACCGGGTACGCGTCGGACGGAGAATATGCTCCGTCCGACGGTTCGTACCCGGTTTTTACAGGATCGTAATCGCCACCTAAATCTAGATTGGAGTAATAATACTGTATCTGACCTTTCTCATAGAACAAACTTGTTAGTACACTACACGAAATTCCAAATGTTAAGGGAAGGTGGTGATAAGTCAGCCCTTCTGACATAGAAGACGGTAATTGCATGCACACATAAGAATTTCTAGCATCAATAGTATTTACATACTCATAAAGACGTTTAGTAAAAACATTTAACGAAAAATCATTAATAGAATTATCTTGATGTAAATCATTCCCAATTAATCTCTTAATGTTAGTGTGTGGGTCTTATTTAAGAGTTTCTCCCACATTCATTTTAGTATTCACTAAATCATTAGTAGTATTACTCTTAGTAGGAAACATAAAGTAAGGCACAGCAACTATTAGTATTAACCAAACAATCATTATTAGTAAAACAGATACACAACAAATGTTAATACACTTACTCCTAGTTGATCCCTGATTCTGATTACCAGTCTCCTAAATCCTAGCCATTTTAAGCTGAAGAACTAAGAAAAACTAAAAAATAAAATAATTTTTTTTTTAGACTTGATAAAAATATGTATATCCAAGCACTTTCAGGCCTTAGGTCTCCACAGCTTCTTTTCTCTCTGAAACTTCTCCAAGACCTTCTCCAGACCTTCTTCAACCCCCTCTTTCTTTTTCTTTTTTTTAGTCTTCTTTAACACAGTTCCAGTTTCAATTTCAGTTTCTTTTCTGTATTTCCAGAATTTTGTTTAATCTTCTGCACCCAAGTTTTTAACACAGTTCATTTAGGGTGGCTGATAGTAATTTCTGTGATTTGGCTAGATTTATTCTGAACTGTTGTCTTCTTGATCAATTGTTTCAGTAACCAAGTATATCCATTCAGGTGCTATGTATTTCTTGTTTGGTACTCTTGATCTTTTTGTTCTTCGTACTGTGTCTTCTTCCGTATCACTTTGTTCAGATATTTCGACTATTGTATTTGGAACACTCTCATTCAAAGTGTATTTCAGTCTTTTCACTTCTCTTGGCCATATACCTCCTTTTCTTGCTTTCTTCTTTTAAATTTCTTCAGTTCTGTTTGGTTCAGGACTTGTTTCAATATTTCTTTTAATTGATTCCTTCTTCTCTTCTTCACCGTTTCATTCTGGAATCAATCTCTTCACTGTTTCGACTTAGGCAATCTCAGGGGACCCAGTAGCTGGTGCCCACTTTACTTGATTTTCAGTCTGTTCAGGTTCTTTTTGAACACTTTCTTTATCTCCTTCAACTGAATCTTTACTTTCAAGTGGACTTGGGACTCTTCGTGTATCACTAGCATGAATCCAGTTCGGCAAGTCACAACACTTTACTGCTGACGTTGTCATCAGTATCACTTGATATGGCCCATGCAATCGAGGTTCTACACACAACTTTCTCACGTGCTTCTTGACAAGAACCCACTCTCCAGGGTTCAGGTTGTGTGCCTGGTCTTGCTGTGTTGTGGTTGCAACTTCTCCAAACTGATGAGACACAGAACGCACCACATAAGCGAATCCTTTGCAATAATCGAGTACCAAATCATCAGTTATATTCGTTAGTCGATTTGCTGGAACTACTCGCTGTCTCATTGCTCTGTCCATGATCTCATGAGGAGACAATCCAGTTTTTCTATCAGGAATACTTCTCAGACTCATCAGAACTAATGGTACTGCATCTGGCCATTTCAGTGCAGTGGACGCACACACCTTTGCAAGTCTTGATTTTTTAGTTCCATTGACCTGCTCAACCACACCTGATGCTTCTGGTCAACACCATGCAATTTTTGTTCAATTTGTAATGCTGAACAAATCATTCAAATTATTTCATTGTTGAAATGTGTCCCCTTATCAGATTCTAAAGAGACTGGAAATCCAAATCGTGGGATGATCTCTCTAAGAAGCAATTTAGCAACTGTTAGACTATCATTAAGTCATGTTGGGTAAGCTTCCACCCACTGAGAAAACAAACTGACAATCACCAGGAACATAATTTAGTCCATTACATCTTGATAGTTCTATAAAATCAGCTTAACATCGTGTAAAAAGACCAGCTGCTTTTCCAATTCATCCCCAACTAACAGCTGTCTTTCTCCCTGCATTTTGCTGCTTACAAGTAACACACCTCTGGCAAAGATTTTCTGCAATGACCTTGAACTTAGGGTTGAACCAGGATTCCTTAAACATCCTGATCACAGCATCTCTACCTATGTGTGTAGGACCATGATAAAACCTCGCCATTTGGGACAACAGACTATCTGGCATTATTGGTCTTCCTTCAGGATAAATCCACACTGCATCTTCTTCCCTACATGAACAACCTGCCTTGATCCAAATCTCTTTCTCTTCTGCATTTGCTTCCTCTTGCAGCTCTCTAATTTCTTTCCATGTTTCAACAGATGATAACATCAGATTGCATTGTTTTTCATCATTTTTTCAACCAAATTTAGCGCACAAAAACGCGCAACTTCGTCAGCATACTTATTTCCAACCGTGATATAATCCCTGCCAGATCCGTGTGCTGAACATTTCACAACCCAGATTTCCTTGGGCAATGGTAGTGCCAACAGTATTTCTTTTACAATCTCTCCATTTCGAATTGGTGAACCTGATGAGGTCAAGAATCCATGTTGAGACCACAATCCCGAAGCCATACTGACTATCAGTAAATATGGTTACTCTCCACTTCTTTCTAAAATAGAATGCTTTTGTCAGAGCTACTAGCTCCTAAATTTGGGCATATTATATTCCCTTCAAGCATGAAGCTTCAATGACATTAGCCACTGTACAATCTGCATAGGAAGCTCGCAAGGTACCCTTTTCATCTCTCAAGCAAGATCCATCCACAAAGATCACACAATCTGATTTAGATAACGGAGTATCTTTTATATCAGGCCTCGGTTTCGTACATAATTCAGTCACATCCAGACAATCATTATCTGCTTCATTCACCACCATTTCACAATCTGGATTTGGCAACAAAGTAGCTGGATTTAAATCCGTACATTTATTTATTTATTTGTCGGATATGTAATGCGCATGGCTGCCCCAGCAACAGGGCGTCCCAGCGCCACCAAAGACAATGAGAGTGACCGGGGAGGAAAGAAACTTAGAGAATGACTGGGAAAAGCCAGGTCTTTATGGCTTTGCGAAAAGCAAGGTGGTTCTGGATCCCTCTGATCGATACCGGAAGCAAATTCCAGAGTTTTGCTACAAGACTGCGGAACGAGCGGCCTCCGGCTCTAGTTCTCAAGACACGGGGGATGCTAACTAAGGCTTGGTCAGCAGACCTTAAGGTACGCTGCGGCACATAGGACTGTAACTAGTTGGACAGCCCCAGAGGAGCCTGGATCCTATGCGACACACAAAGGGTCTTAAACTGGATTCGCTATTCAACAGGCAACCAATGTAGTTTAGGCAAAACATGGTAAATCGAACAAGATTTCGGAAGTGCCACCAGAATACGTGCGGCAGCGTTCTTAATTCTCTGCAGGTGCTTAATACTGGACTTATTGGTCCCAAGATAAAGAGAATTACCATAATCCAGCCTCGATAGAATTGTCTCCTGGATAATGGTTTGACGCACTATGGGGGAAAAGAAACCTAGGAGAGGTTTCAGGCCTCGCAAAAGCCCAAAACAGGTCCCTGCCACAGCTTTCGATTGTGTATCGAAGGTAAGACCACTATCGATCCACACACCCAAATTCTTTACTGCCTCTTTGGGCAAAGGAACCGGTTTAAGACCATCCGGCCAACACTGCTCGAACCACATATCCCGGTCCTTCCCGAATAGCAGAACCTCGGACTTACTGGCATTCAACTGCAAGCAGTTTGCCGCCACCCAGTCCGCCACCTCTAGCAGGTCCTCCTTAAACTTTCCCAGATTGACACTACTTCTCTTAGAGAAAGCGATCACCAATTGGGTATCATCAGCATACGACACCAATGACATCCGTCTTCCCTTAGCCACCTGCGCGAGGAGTTGCATATAAATATTGAACAAAAGGGGGCTCAATATTGAGCACTGGGGCACCCCCTGTTTCAAGGCAAACTCCTGTGACTGAAAAGATGGCACCAGGACCTGGTAAGATCTACCCTCCAAGAAGGACCGACACCAGGCCAAGGCCAAGCCCCTAAGTCCAATATCCTGTAAGTGCTTTAACAGTATCTCATGGGAGACAGTGTCAAAAGCTGCACTTAGGCCCAAAAGAACTAAGGCCACAGAATCACCCGCATCAAGACTCCCACGGATTTCTTCCGTCACAACCAACAGAGCAGACTCTGTACTGTGGCGTGCTCGGAAGCTGTTCTGCGAGGGATCAAGAATGGCATTGTGCTCAATGAACTTAGTGAGAGTAGCATTCACATGAGATTCAACCAACTTAGCCAAAAAAGGCAGTTGGGAGATAGAGCGATAGTTGCCCAGCTCAACAGGATCCAAAGATGGTTTCTTTAAGAGAGGGATGACTTTCGCATGTTTCCATGCACTGGTACAGAAGCTGAAGACAAGGGGAGGTTAACCAAGTCTAATCTCACTGGAGAAATCCCAGCAAGAAACTGACAGAAATTAGTGGGTGTCAAAGGGTCGACCGGCGATCCCGATTTGTCAACATCTTGTCACTGATACATTCTCAACTCCCAGTATCACTCGTTCATATTTTGTCAGCCGACTACTTGTAAGATGCTGTGTTCTTGTTCGCGCAAAAAGAACTATTGATAGACAGAATGCAGACCAATGTCATACATTCACCCCAGTACAGAGATCTGGGCCTAAATCCATCGTTTTTTTGCTCACCATGCCATTCCAGTTTGCACCCAGCCATATGCAAATCAGTCTTGACCCTGTGCCCAATGGGAACAGTCCAGCCCGAACAGCCAGGCCAGGTCCTCCCTGGACTGGAAACAAGCATCCTAGGACCAGTTTCGGGGTTTCACCCCTCTTCAGCCAGGATAGCTTGATTCCAGTGGCATGGAGAGCACGGGACTCACGTCTTAGCATACCCGTCCCACTCGGGGGGACTACGCCTAAGGCTCCGTCCATCATCCCCTTTGGTATCGCTTTGTTCGCCCTAAGTTGGCAGGGTATGCCCAGACGTGGGTCCCTTGCTCACTTTGCCACTGGATTCAAGATAGCCTGGCTGATGATGGTTATGAACCCGAAACCGGTCCCAGCATGCTTGTTTCCGGTCCAATGAAGACATGGCTTGGCAGTTTGGGCTGGACGGTTCCCATGAGGCACAGGGTCAGACTGATTTGCATATGGCCATGTCTGAACTGGGGTGGTGGAGTGAGCTAAAGAATGATGATGGATTAAACCCAGATCAGTTGACTGGGGGTGAGTGTTTGATTTGCTCAAACGCTCCGTCCATCATCCCCTTTGGTATCGCTTTGTTCGCCCTAAGTTGACAGGGTATGCCCAGACGTGGGTCCCTTGCTCACTTTGCCACTGGATTCAAGATAGCCTGGCTGATGAGGGTTATGAACCCGAAACCGGTCCCAGGATGCTTGTTTCCAGTCCAGGGAAGACATGGCTTGGCAGTTCGGGCTGGACTGTTCCCATGAGGCACAGGGTCAGACTGATTTACATATGGCCATGTCTGAACTGGGGTGGTGGAGTGAGCTAAAGAATGATGATGGATTAAACCCAGATCAGTTGACTGGGGGTGAGTGTTTGATTTGCTCTAACGCTCCGTCCATCATCCCCTTTGGTATCGCTCTGTTCGCCCTAAGTTGGCAGGGCATGCCCAGACGTGGGTCCCTTGCTCACTTTGCCACTGGATTCAAGATAGCCTGGCTGATGAGGGTTATGAACCCGAAACCAGTCCCAGGATGCTTGTTTCCGGTCCAGGGAAGACATGCCTTGGCAGTTCCGACTGGACTGTTCCCATGAGGCACAGGGTCAGACTGATTTGCATATGGCCATGTCTGAACTGGGGTGGTGGAGTGAGCTAAAGAATGATGATGGATTAAACCCAGATCAGTTGACTGGGGGTGAGTGTTTGATTTGCTCAAATGCTCCGTCCATCATCCCCTTTGGTATCGCTTTGTTCGCCCTAAGTTGGCAGGGTATCCCCAGACGTGGATCCCTTGCTCACTTTGCCACTGGATTCAAGATAGCCTGGCTGATGAGGGTTATGAACCCGAAACCAGTCCCAGGATGCTTGTTTCCGGTCCAGGGAAGACATGGCTTGGCTGTTCGGACTGGACTGTTCCCATGAGGCACAGGGTCAGACTGATTTGCATATGGCCATGTCTGAACTGGGGTGGTGGAGTGAGCTAAAGAGTGATGATGGATTAAACCCAGATCAGTTGACTGGGGGTGAGTGTTTGATTTGCTCAAACGCTCCGTCCATCATCCCCTTTGGTATCGCTTTGTTCGCCCTAAGTTGGCAGGGTATGCCCAGACGTGGGTCCCTTGCTCACTTTGCCACTGGATTCAAGATAGCCTGGCTGATGAGGGTTATGAACCCGAAACCAGTCCCAGGATGCTTGTTTGCGGTTTCCCATGGAAGACATGGCTTGGCAGTTCGGACTGGACTGTTCCCATGAGGCACAGGGTCAGACTGATTTGCATATGGCCATGTCTGAACTGGGGTGGTGGAGTGAGCTAAAGAGTGATGATGGATTAAACCCAGATCAGTTGACTGGGGGTGAGTGTTTGATTTGCTCAAACGCTCCGTCCATCATCCCCTTTGGTATAGCTTTGTTCACCCTAAGTTGGCAGGGTATGCCCAGACGTGGGTCCCTTGCTCACTTTGCCACTGTCCATCAACAGTTCTTTTTGCATTTGTTACCCCGAGTGGGATGGGTATGCTCAGCAGTGAGTCCCGTGCTCTCCATGCCACTGGAATCAAGCTATCCTGGCTGAAGAGGGGTGAAACCCCGAAACCGGTCCTAGGATGCTTGTTTCCACTCCAGGGAGGCCCTGGCGTGGCAGTTCAGGCTGGACTGTTCCCATTGGGCACAGGGTCAAGACTGATTTGCATATGGCTGGGTCCAAACTGGAATGGCATGGTGAGCAAAAAAACTATGGATTTAGGCCCAGATCTCTGTACTGGGGTGAATGTATGACATTGTTCTGCATTCTGTCCATCAATAGTTCTTTTTGCATTTGTCACCCCGAGTGGGATGGCTATGCTCAGACGTGAGTCCCGTGCTCTCCTTGCCACTGGAATCAAGCTATCCTGGCTGAAGAGGGGTGAAACCCCGAAACCGGTCCTAGGATGCTTGTTTCCAGTCCAGGGAGGACCTGGCCTGGCAGTTCGGGCTGGACTGTTCCCATTGGGCACAGGGTCAAGACTGATTTGCATATGGCTGGGTAAAAACTGGAATGGCATGGTGAGCAAAAAAACGATGGATTTAGGCCCAGATCTCTGTACTGGGGTGAATGTATGACATTGTTCTGCATTCTGTCCATCAATAGTTCTTTTTGCATTTGTCACCCCGAGTGGGACGGGTATGCTCAGACGTGAGTCCCGTGCTCTCCATGCCACTGGAATCAAGCAATCCTGGCTGAAGAGGTGTGAAACCCCTAAACCAGTCCTCGGATGCTTGTTTCCAGTCCAGGGAGTACCTGGCCTGGCAGTTTGGGCTGGACTGTTCCCATTGGACACAGGGTCAAGACTGACTTGCATATGGCTGGGTCCAAACTGGAATGGTATGGTGAGCAAAAAAACTATGGATTTAGGCCCAGATCTCTGTACTGGGGTGAATGTATGACATTGTTCTGCATTTTTTCCATCAATAGTTCTTTTTGCATTTGTCACCCGAGTGGGACGGGTATGCTCAGACGTGAGTCCCGTGCTCTCCATGCCACTGGAATCAAGCAATCCTGGCTGAAGAGGGTTGAAACCCCGAAACCAGTCCTACGATGCTTGTTTCCAGTCCAGGGAGGACCTGGCCTGGCAGTTTGGGCTGGACTGTTCCCATTGGGCACAGGGTCAAGACTGATTTGCATATGGCTGGGTCCAAACTGGAATGGCATGGTAAGCAAAAAAACTATGAGTTTAGACCCAGATCTCTGTACTGGGGTGAATGTATGACATTGTTCTGCATTTTGTCCATCAATAGTTCTTTTTGCATTTGTCACCCCGAGTGGGACGGGTATGTTCAGACGTGAGACCCGTGCTCTCCATGCCACTGGAATCAAGCTATCCTGGCTGAAGAGGGGTGAAACCCCGAAACCGATCCTAGGATGCTTCCTTCCAGTCCAGGGAGTACCTGGACTGTCAGTTCGGGCTGGACTGTTCCCATTGAGCACAGGGTCAGACTGATTTGCATATGGCCATGTCTGAACTGGGGTGGTGGAGTGAGCTAAAGAATGATGATGGATTAAACCCAGATCAGTTGACTGGGGGTGAGTGTTTGATTTGCTCAAACGCTCCGTCCATCATCCCCTTTGGTATCGCTTTGTTCGCCCTAAGTTGGCAGGGTATGCCCAGACGTGGGTCACTTGCTCACTTTGCCACAGGATTCAAGATAGCCTGGCTGATGAGGGTTATGAACCCGAAACTGGTCCCAGGATGCTTGTTTCCAGTCCAGGGAAGACATGGCTTGGCAGTTCGGGCTGGACTGTTCCCATGAGGCACAGGGTCAGACTGATTTGCATATGGCCATGTCTGAACTGGGGTGGTGGAGTGAGCTAAAGAATGATGATGGATTAAACCCAGATCAGTTGACTGGGGGTGAGTGTTTGATTTGCTCAAACGCTCCGTCCATCATCCCCCTTGGTATCGCTCTTTTCGCCCTAAGTTGGCAGGGCATGCCCAGACGTGGGTCCCTTGCTCACTTTGCCACTGGATTCAAGATAGCCTGGCTGATGAGGGTTATGAACCCGAAACCGGTCCCAGGATGCTTGTTTCCGGTCCAGGGAAGACATGGCTTGGCAGTTCGGGCTGGACTGTTACCATGAGGCACAGGGTCAGACTGATTTGCATATGGCCATGTCTGAACTGGGGTGGTGGAGTGAGCTAAAGAGTGATGATGGATTAAACCCAGATCAGTTGACTGGGGGTGAGTGTTTGATTTGCTCAAACGCTCCGTCCATCATCCCCTTTGGTATCGCTTTGTTTGCCCTAAGTTGGCAGGGTATGCCTAGACGTGGGCCCCTTGCTCACTTTCCCACTGGATTCAAGATAGCCTGGCTGATGAGGGTTATGAACCCGAAACCAGTCCCAGGATGCTTGTTTCCGGTCCAGGGAAGACATGGCTTGGCAGTTCAGGCTGACTGTTCCCATGAGGCACAGGGTCAGACTGATTTGCATATGGCCATGTCTGAACTGGGGTAGTGGAGTGAGCTAAAGAATGATGATGGATTAAATCCAGATCAGTTGACTGGGGGTGAGTGTTTGATTTGCTCAAACGCTCTGTCCATCATCCCCTTTGGTATAGCTTTGTTCACCCTAAGTTGGCAGGGTATGCCCAGACGTGGGTCCCTTGCTCACTTTGCCACTATCCATCAACAGTTCTTTTTGCATTTGTTACCCCGAGTGGGATGGGTATGCTCAGACGTGAGTCCCGTGCTCTCCATGCCACTGGAATCAAGCTATCCTGGCTGAAGAGGGGTGAAACCCCGAAACCGGTCCTAGGATGCTTGTTTCCAGTCCAGGGAGGACCTGGCCTGGCAGTTCAGGCTGGATTGTTCTCATTGGGCACAGGGTCAAGACTGATTTGCATATGGCTGGGTCCAAACTGGAATGGCATGGTGAGCAAAAAAACGATGGATTTAGGCCCAGATCTCTGTACTGGGGTGAATGTATGACATTGTTCTGCATTCTGTCCATCAATAGTTCTTTTTGCATTTGTCACCCCGAGTGGGACGGGTATGCTCAGACGTGAGTCCCGTGCTCTCCTTGCCACTGGAATCAAGCTATCCTGACTGAAGAGGGGTGAAACCCCGAAACCGGTTGTGAGAAGTTGGCCTGATGTATGATGTCACTAGTTATAGTGTACACCTTACATCAGTCCAAATATCCTTATGGTGATTGGTTGTAAAGTCAACCTTATAGACCAGCTATCCTAGTGGTAGCATGGACAAGAGCAGTCTTAGGCTAAACTCTGAATGGCATGTGAAGCCAGCTGTGATACCATATATAATCCCTTGAATACCAAATGAAAGGACACCACAACAGATATATATATAAAATAAAGTGTATTTATTCTAAGCAACCCTCAGCACTCTTTATGAGATTAGAGGTAAGTACAACACAGTCTTATTTAAGCATACATTAAGTCACACAGGTAAGTAATACAGTTAGGCCCTAGGGGCCACGCAAACCATATACTAAGTAAGTGGTATAAGAACCACTGTCACGGAAATAGAATAGGCCTAGGCCTAGGGAGTCGCTGGGGCTACACTACACTAGCGTTAGTTAGGAAGTGGGAGGCCCACGGGATTCGTGTGCAGAGTGGAAACACTCACGCGTAATGCGTAAAAGTCAATAGCAATAGTACAGTTTAGAAAACGGTAGATTTAGGACACTTCCGGAGTAGCTAGGAAGTTGAGACTTGAAAACTAGACACTAGGATAGTCACTATCCTGATGAGCACCGGAGTACCCAAGTTACCTAGCCCACAGGCTGCGGGTGCATAGGGGTGAAGATGCGTCGTTTTCGTCGTCTACTCCTTTGGATGCCTGAAGAAAGATGCTGACAGGCAGTCAGTGAAGAGTGTCCGGTGGATCCCAAGGCTGGGATCAAGAAGAGAGGAAACCTGCAAGCAGAAGGGACAGAGTCAAGGTCACTAGCCAGTGACCACGTGGAACCAGGAAGGAACCAGGCTATGTCGTGAAGATTGCAGGTGAAGGTGAAGCTTGTCGCTGCAGCCAGGAGGACCAGGAGGCGTCGAGGACGACCAGGACCAGGAGGCGAGCTGTCCCACGAAGGCTCTTGCTGTCGGCGGCGTCGAAGTTGGACTAGGACTCACCAAGCCTTGGCAAGCGGAACCCACGAAGAACGGAGGACTTGCTTCTGGTGCAGACCAGGAAGGTCTGGGGTGCTTCTTCTTTGCAGAGAAGCGGGAGCCAGTCTGGGGGAGCCAAACCAGTGCAGAAGATTTCAGGGTGCGTCGTCACAAAGGCCACTAGCCAGCGGGCAAGCAACCGGACAGACGCGGCAAGCAGGAAAATGCTGAAGGGCCCCACGCAGGACTCGTGGAGTGTGGGGGGCTGATCTTCGGTGCAGATGGTGCTTGGGGTTGGGGCTTCTCAATCCCCGGTGCACAACTTCGAGGGTACCTCAGAAGCTGCGCTTTAAGTTACTAGCCACTTTTTCAAGGTAGCCGGTCCCACGTCGCTCGTCGCCTCCACGGATCTCAGCTCTGCTGCAGATGTGGATCAGGGTCGGAGAAGTCTGGAAGTCAAGGCTCTGGTCAGGCTCTCCAGTCGGTTCCTCGTAGAACGTGGGCAAAGCAAAGGGTAGTCTCTTGATGGTGCCTGTTTGCACAGGGTAGCCACTCCTTGGCTACAAGGGAGATTCTTCAGTCTTCTTCTTTCGTCGAATGTCGAAGGTCCAGAGTTTCTGTTCAGTTTTGCAGGTTCAGGATAATCTAAAGTCTTGAGGCCCAACTCCCACTCTTATACTAATCTGGGGGGCTGGGATACCTGCTAGGTCACGCCTTATGGGTGGGACCTGGGAGGGGGTGGTTACACCCACTTCCCTTTGTCCAGTTTCGCGCCAGAGCTGGGGCTGGAGTGCCCCAGCACCGGTTTGAACTGGACTATGCATGGGACACCTTGTGTGCCCCAGGCATGTCTCATTCCTTTCAGCCCTCCCTGCCCCAATACACTAAAGTCTGTCTGGGGAGGTGCTAGCACCTCCCCAAGCAGGAAACCTATTGTCCAAGCCTCCCTTGCCAGGATCACTCCCAGCAGCAGGGGGTCAGACTCGTGTCTGTGGCAGCAGCATCCATTTTGTGATGCTGAGGCTTTGGTTAGAGTTAAACAGCAAAGTAGGATTTTAACATGTCTCTCCCTCTAGAAGGGAGGAATAATATCCTCATCACCAGAAATGGTATGGGGGTATTATTCCAAAGTGTTAGACACCTTACACGACATGTTTTGATAAAGCCAAACCATAGTTGCCATAACCGTTTAAGATTATAAGGCACTTTAAGAGTATATGGTAGGCTATATCATAGAACAGCTATAAGGACATGGTTCCGAAAGCTGCAGACAGGCTCAGCTCATGCTAGAGCACCATCTCACATGTTACCAAGCACTCTGCCTCCAGGATTGTTAAGGCCTGCCATAGGAGTGACTGATAGGTACACATGTGTCTATATGGAAGGGTAGATATAGGCATACTATATCTAAGCAAGGGGTGATTACACAACCTTGCCCCAGCTGAGTGATCAGCCAGTTGGGTCTGATTGGAAGGCCAGACCAGGGGTGGCATAATACATGCTGCAGCCCCTGGGCGGCCTAGGGTACACCTATGCCCTGGGTACCTAGGGTACACTGTACAGGGTCCAATAAGGTGATCCTTACCAATTGGTTATGTACCTAGGGTACATGGAGTCCATTTTAAAGAGAGAGCAGACAGCCTGAGACCCTGAATGGCAGGATCTCAGGCCAACTAAGTCGAAAAACCAGCTAGACACTAGGCAAAAAGTTGGGGGTAACCATAGTCAGATATCCACCTTCCTACACAACCCCCCCCCCAAACGAAAGGAGATAAGGCTGGCCTTGAGAAGGTAAGCCTCTATTGCCTAAGTGGCCATATAAGGAAGACCCAGCACTGGCATGGTTACCCCCTGTCTCATGGTCCACTAAGCAATCCCTCATCCTAAAGGTATCATAGGGTCTCCACCATAGGGAATCTCTACCTTGGGTGTGTCTTTGCAAAGCAAAAGGCTGGTGTTGAGATGGAGTACTGAAGTGAGTGTCCTCAAAGTGAGGCCTCAGCTTCCTCCAATCATCCTCCACCATGGATGCCTTTCTTTCTTTCACTGAGTTGCACTGTGCTCTCAGGGCCAGCCTCTGGCTACCTAAAGCTGGAGGCTGGGTCCCTTTTGTGGGCTTACTGGAGGGACAGGTCAGGTTTGGGGCCCTAAGGTCCCAGGTTTGCCTGTGCCCAACAGAATCCCTCTGGGGGAGGTCCCTAACTACCTGTAAAGGGGATCCCTCAGGAATGTTTTTACCCATCACCTGGCTAGGGCCACTAGCCAGACAATCCTCATTCTTTTGATGGGGGGGTTCTTGTGGACAGGGGCCCTCTTGGGGTCCACTGGCCTCCCTGACCTCTGCAGCCCTGGGCTGACTGAGGCAGGGTAGAGAGAGGCAGGCTACCTGCACCAGACTGGGTCCCACCTTGGAAGGGGCCACTGACATCAGAGGCTCTGCCAGGCCAGGCCTGGCTACCTCTGGGGCAGTTCCTTCACAAGGGGTGAGGTCAGATCCCTGAGGAGGCTGACCTTTTCCTAATGTCTGGGGAGAGGGAGACTTTTCTTCCTCCCCACTACTCTCTGTTTGTGTGGAGTGATCCATAGTTTCAGGCTTCACTACACCTATGTCAGTCTGAGTATAGGCTGAGACCATTACAGCCTTGCCAACCTTTTCAGGGAGGCACTCAGTTTGGGTTTGAGCTGTGACTGTCACAGCTCTGCCAGTCTCTACAGGGAAGTCTGTCTTTGCCTGGGCTGTGGCTACCACTGCCCTTCCAACCTTTTCAGGGAGGAAATCTACTTGGACAGGGGCTGTGGCTGGCACAACCTCACTACCCTTTTGTGAAAGGCCTACCATTTTGGAATGGGTGTCTTGTTCAACTCCAGCCCAAGCTGAGAGTTCTAAGTCATTCCCCAGGAAGCAGTCCACAGGCAAGGTTGGAGACACTGCCACCCTTTTAGGGCCAGTGACACCTCCCCAGCTGAGACATACCTCTGCCATGGGATGACTGTTCTGGTTGCCATCAATGTTAGTTACCTGGTATGAGAAACCAGGCAAAAGCTGCTCAGAGGGAACTAGCCTATGGGCCACCATAGTGATGCTAGCGCCAGTGTCTCTGTAGGCCTCAGCTTTTCTACCATTGATGTAGGGTTCCTGTCTGTACCTACCCAAAGTGTTGGGACAGGCAGTGAAGTTGGCAAACCCCATGCCACCATCACAGACAAGAGTAGCTGCTGTAGGGGAATTGGCTAAGCCAGAGTCCCCCTGTGTTCCCCAAGAAAACCCAACCAAATTTTGGGGGGCACTCCCACCACCTGGGGGATTACTGCTGACAGTAATAGGTGGTGTGACAGGAGTAGTTGGAGGAACAGTTTTGTTTTTAGCCTGTGGGCAACTGCTGTCAGTTTTCCAATGCCCAGGTGTTTTACACACATGGCAGTAAGGCTTTTTAACTGTGGTAGAGGAGGGAGCTTGGGACCCACCACCCTGTGTGGAGTTTTGGGGCCCTGAGGAAGATTTCTCTTTTGTTTTATCCCCACCCTTCTCTTGAGGCTTGGTGGTATCTTTCTTTTGGTCACCACCCTGATTTTTGGGCCTAATCCTGGTCCTGACCCATTTATCTGCCCTCTTTCCCAATTCTTGGGGAGAGGTCAAATCTGAGTCTACCAGGTGTTGATGGAGAAGCTGGTTCTGACAATTACTAAGGATCTGCTCCCTCATAATCAAGTTGTACAATCCTGTATAGTCCTGTACCTTGCTGCCAGTTAACCAACCTTCCAAAGCCTTAGTGGCACAATCCACAAAATCAGACCAGTCCTGTGTCTGTGTCTTCTGGGTGTCTCTGAACAACAACCTATATTGCTCAGTGGTTAAGCCAAACCCATCTATCAGAGCACTCTTCAGGACTTTGTAATTGTTTGCATCCTCATCACTGACTGTGAGGAGCTTGTCTCTACCTTTGTCAGAAAAGGAGAGCCACAAGATAGCTGCCCACTGACTCTGGGGAACCTGCTGTACTTTGCAGGCCCTCTCCAAAGCAGTCATCCACTTGTGGATGTCATCCCCATTCTGATATGGGGGGACTATCTTGCTTAGGTTTCTATGGTCATAAGACCTATCCCTATCTCTAGGAATGTTGCTGCCACCAGTGGGTTCTAACCCACTTAACTTTTGTTCTCTAGCCAGAGCAAGCTTCTCTTTGGCAAGGGCAAGTTCTTCCCTCTGAATCCTCAGATTAGCTTCCCTCATTCTGGCTTCATGCTCCTTTCTCTCAGGGGAAGTCATTCCCCTGTGAGAGGAAGCATTAGAGATGTTAGAGACATGGGAGTGGATGGATTCCCTTGAAGGGGATCTGTCCCTCCTGCTTCTCTGTGTAAGCCTACTTGGGGGTCTGTAAGGGGGGACCCCATTC
Organism: Triturus cristatus; assembly: GCF_964204655.1. Taxonomy (NCBI): domain Eukaryota; kingdom Metazoa; phylum Chordata; class Amphibia; order Caudata; family Salamandridae; genus Triturus; species Triturus cristatus. Next base: position 301,320,069 of record NC_140581.1, read on the forward strand.
AAACTCCCATGTAAGCTTAGGTTAGCCTGGCTAAGTCTTCCTACTTGGCCCTGGCTGTCTACCTCTTCATCTGAAGTCTCCTCTGACTCCTCTGTGGTGGGTAGCCCCTCCTCTGTACCTAGGGTACCTGCCTGAGATGCCCTAATAATGTCATACTCCTCTAGGAGTTGTCTTAACTGAAGGAGGGTAGGGTTTGCACCCTGTTTTATTCCTCTGGAGGTACACAAGTGTCTCATCTCCTGGAATGTTAAGGTATCATATCTATAGGGGGTCTTTTGCAGACCTGATCCTCCTGAGAGAGCATCTACTTGATCTCCTCTCAGAGACATGATCTAGTGAGGGTGTGGTGTGTGCACCTACCTACACTAGTTGTATCTACTAAACCTCTCTAGTAGTTGTAGTCAGGGTGTGTTACTCCCTTCAACCTACAACTACAAAGTCCAGTAGGACTTAAGTATTATAATCTATGTTATATGTACCTAGACAATATCTGTGTGATCTTTCAATTTAGTATCTCAAGATTACAATGGTATTACAACAGCAAGCTCAGATCCCAACCGCTGCTCACCAATGTGAGAAGTTGGCCTGATGTATGATGTCACTAGTTATAGTGTACACCTTATATCAGTCCAAATACCCTTATGGTGATTGGTTGTAAAGTCAACCTTATAGACCAGCTATCCTAGTGGTAGCATGGACAAGAGCAGTCTTAGGCTAAACTCTGAATGGCATGTGAAGCCAGCTGTGATACCATATATAATCCCTTGAATACCAAATGAAAGGACACCACAACAGATATATATATAAAATAAAGTGTATTTATTCTAAGCAACCCTCAGCACTCTTTATGAGATTAGAGGTAAGTACAACACAGTCTTATTTAAGCATACATTAAGTCACACAGGTAAGTAATACAGTTAGGCCCTAGGGGCCACGCAAACCATATACTAAGTAAGTGGTATAAGAACCACTGTCACGGAAATAGAATAGGCCTAGGCCTAGGGAATCGCTTGGGCTACACTACACTAGCGTTAGTTAGGAAGTGGGAGGCCCACGGGATTCGTGTGCAGAGTGGAAACACTCACGCGTAATGCGTAAAAGTCAATAGCAATAGTACAGTTTAGAAAACGGTAGATTTAGGACACTTCCGGAGTAGCTAGGAAGTTGAGACTTGAAAACTAGACACTAGGATAGTCACTATCCTGATGAGCACCGGAGTACCCAAGTTACCTAGCCCACAGGCTGCGGGTGCATAGGGGTGAAGATGCGTCGTTTTCGTCGTCGACTCCTATGGATGCCTGAAGAAAGATGCTGACAGGCAGTCAGTGAAGAGTGTCCGGTGGATCCCAAGGCTGGGATCAAGAAGAGAGGAAACCTGCAAGCAGAAGGGACAGAGTCAAGGTCACTAGCCAGTGACCACGTGGAACCAGGAAGGAACCAGGCGATGTCGTGAAGATTGCAGGTGAAGGTGAAGCTTGTCGCTGCAGCCAGGAGGACCAGGAGGCGTCGAGGACGACCAGGACCAGGAAGCGAGCTGTCCCACAAAGGCTCTTGCTGTCGGCGGCGTCGAAGTTGGACTAGGACTCACCAAGCCTTGGCAAGCGGAACCCACGAAGAACGGAGGACTTGCTTCTGGTGCAGACCAGGAAGGTCTGGGTTGCTTCTTCTTTGCAGAGAAGCGGGAGCCAGTCTGGGGGAGCCAAACCAGCGCAGAAGATTTCAGGGTGCGTTGTCACAAAGGCCACTAGCCAGCGGGCAAGCAACCGGACAGACGCGGCAAGCAGGAAAATGCTGAAGGGCCCCACGCAGGACTCGTGGAGTGTGGGGGGCTGATCTTCGGTGCAGATGGTGCTTGGGGTTGGGGCTTCTCAATCCCCGGTGCACAACTTCGAGGGTACCTCAGAAGCTGCGCTTTAAGTTACTAGCCACTTTTTCCAGGTAGCCGGTCCCACGTCGCTCGTCGCCTCCACGGATCTCAGCTCTGCTGCAGATGTGGATCAGGGTCGGAGAAGTCTGGAAGTCAAGGCTCTGGTCAGGCTCTGCAGTCGGTTCCTCGTAGAACGTGGGCAAAGCAAAGGGTAGTCTCTTGATGGTGCCTGTTTGCACAGGGTAGCCACTCCTTGGCTACAAGGGAGATTCTTCAGTCTTCTTCTTTCGTCGAATGTCGAAGGTCCAGAGTTTCTGTTCAGTTTTGCAGGTTCAGGATAATCTAAAGTCTTGAGGCCCAACTCCCACTCTTATACTAATCTGGGGGGCTGGGATACCTGCTAGGTCACGCCTTATGGGTGGGACCTGGGAGGGGGTGGTTACACCCACTTCCCTTTGTCCAGTTTCGCGCCAGAGCTGGGGCTGGAGTGCCCCAGCACCGGTTTGAACTGGACTATGCATGGGACACCTTGTGTGCCCCAGGCATGTCTCATTCCTTTCAGCCCTCCCTGCCCCAATACACTAAAGTCTGTCTGGGGAGGTGCTAGCACCTCCCCAAGCAGGAAACCTATTGTCCAAGCCTCCCTTGCCAGGATCACTCCCAGCAGCAGGGGGTCAGACTCGTGTCTGTGGCAGCAGCATCCATTTTGTGATGCTGAGGCTTTGGTTAGAGTTAAACAGCAAAGTAGGATTTTAACATGTCTCTCCCTCTAGAAGGGAGGAATAATATCCTCATCACCAGAAATGGTATGGGGGTATTATTCCAAAGTGTTAGACACCTTACACGACATGTTTTGATAAAGCCAAACCATAGTTGCCATAACCGTTTAAGATTATAAGGCACTTTAAGAGTATATGGTAGGCTATATCATAGAACAGCTATAAGGACATGGTTCCGAAAGCTGCAGACAGGCTCAGCTCATGCTAGAGCACCATCTCACATGTTACCAAGCACTCTGCCTCCAGGATTGTTAAGGCCTGCCATAGGAGTGACTGATAGGTACACATGTGTCTATATGGAAGGGTAGATATAGGCATACTATATCTAAGCAAGGGGTGATTACACAACCTTGCCCCAGCTGAGTGATCAGCCAGTTGTGTCTGATTGGAAGGCCAGACCAGGGGTGGCATAATACATGCTGCAGCCCCTGGGAGGCCTAGGGTACACCTATGCCCTGGGTACCTAGGGTACACTGTACAGGGTCCAATAAGGTGATCCTTACCAATTGGTTATGTACCTAGGGTACATGGAGTCCATTTTAAAGAGAGAGCAGACAGCCTGAGACCCTGAATGGCAGGATCTCAGGCCAACTAAGTCGAAAAACCAGCTAGACACTAGGCAAAAAGTTGGGGGTAACCATAGTCAGATATCCACCTTCCTACACCGGTCCTAGGATGCTTGTTTCCAGTCCAGGGAGGACCTGGCCTGGCAGTTCGGGCTGGACTGTTCCCATTGGACACAGGGTCAAGACTGATTTGCATATGGCTGGGTCCAAACTGGAATGGCATGGTGAACAAAAAAACGATGGATTTAGGCCCAGATCTCTGTACTGGGGTGAATGTATGACATTGTTCTGCATTCTGTCCATCAATAGTTCTTTTTGCATTTGTCACCCCGAATGGGACGGGTATGCTCAGACGTGAGTCCCGTGCCTTCCATGCCACTGGAATCAAGCAATCCTGGCTGAAGAGGGGTGAAACCCCGAAACCAGTCCTAGGATGCTTGTTTCCAGTCCAGGGAGGACCTGGCCTGGCAGTTTGGGCTGGACTGTTCCCATTGGGCACAGGGTCAAGACTGATTTGCATATGGCTGGGTCCAAGCTGGAATGGCATGGTGAGCAAAAAAACGATGAATTTAGGCCCAGATCTCTGTACTGGGGTGAATGTATGACATTGTTCTGCATTTTGTCCATCAATAGTTCTTTTTGCATTTGTCACCCCGAGTGGGACGGGTATGCTCGGACGTGAGTCCCGTGCTCTCCATGCCACTGGAATCAAGCTATTCTGGCTGAAGAGGGGTGAAACCCCGAAACCGGTCCTAGGATGCTTGTTTCCAGTCCAGGGAGGACCTGGCCTGGCAGTTCGGGCTGGACTGTTCCCATTGGGCACAGGGTCAGACTGATTTGCATATGGCCATGTCTGAACTGGGGTGGTGGAGTGAGCTAAAGAATGATGATGGATTAAACCCAAATCAGTTGACTGGGGGTGAGTGTTTGATTTGCTTAAAACGCTCCGTCCATTATCCCCTTTGGTATCGCTTTGTTCGCCCTAAGTTGGCAGGGTATGCCCAGACGTGGGTCCCTTGCTCACTTTGCCACTGGATTCAAGATAGCCTGGCTGATGAGGGTTATGAACCCGAAACCGGTCCCAGGATGCTTGTTTCCGGTCCAGGGAAGACATGGCTTGGCAGTTCGGGCTGGACTGTTCCCATGAGGCACAGGGACAGACTGATTTGCATAAGGCCATGTCTGAACTTAGGTGGTGGAGTGAGCTAAAGAATGATGATGGATTAAACCCAGATCAGTTGCCTGGGGGTGGGTGTTTGATTTGCTCAAACGCTCCGTCCATCATCCCCTTTGGTATCGTGTTCTTGTTCGTGTCAACAAAATCTCGACAGAATGCGGGACAGAATTGAGGTCCCATCACAATTGCTTCACTCTGTTCCAAACTCACACAAGTAGCAGCAACTGGTTTCAAACAACCTGGTAAAGCTGCGGCTACACAATCAAGTGTTGCTGAAAAATATGCCACAGGACGACGTGCTGTTCCATGTATTTCTGTTAGAACTGAAAGTACACAACCGTCTCTTTCGTAACAGAATAATGCAAAATCCTTGTTGAAATCTGGCATTCCTAATGCTGGTGCACGACAAAGGCTGTCTCGCAGCTCAACAAATGCCCTCATGCTTTCCTCATCCAATTGGATCTGGCACCTCTTTGTGAGTCAATTTCTGTGATACCTTGGCTGTCAATGACAATCCATTGATCCACTGTCTGCAGTATCCAGCCACACCCAAAAACATTCTAATTTCTTTCTGTGTCTTGAGAGGTTTCATTTGCAAGATCGCATTTATTTGATCTTGTGACACCTTTATGACTCCTTTTTCAATTTTGTGCCCCAAATAAAGAACTTCTTTTTGACAAAATTGCAATTTTGATAGTGACAATTTATGGCCATCTACTGCCAAATGGTTCAGTAGAGCAATAGTATCTGTCACACAATCTTCTCTCGTCTTTGATGCAACAAGCAAATCATCGATGTACTGGACTAGCACTAAGTTATTGGGCATTACCAATGACTCTAAGCACCATGCCAAGACACTGTCTCCGAACTGAAACGCAAATAAATATTGGCTATCTGGATGCAAGGGTATCGAGAAAAATGCTTGACACAAATCAATGACTGTGAACCATTCTGCGTCACATGGAATTTGATAAAGAATTACTGCTGGGTGTGGCACTATTGGACGACAAGGTACTACTATCTGATTTATTTACCTTAAGTCCTGGACAATCCTATGTTTCCCACTCGTTTTTTTTTTTTTGTATTCTGTTTAATTAACAAGAGTAATTTGGTCACTACCGTACAAAGAAAGATTTGTCAGTACAGCACAGTTTCGTTAATGAATTCAACTACATGTCATAACACTATATACACAGTAGAGATGAGTCCGACAATAGTATTAGAGTCAAGGCGAGAATGTCCCACTCGGTTTCCTAATTCCCATAATAGGCAAATTACAAGGACTGCTTAGTATCTCTTTTAGAATACCTTGTTCAATCATCATTTCAATCACAGGCATTACTCCAGCAATTGTTTCAGTACTCATTTTGTACGGTGGGGTTTTTGGAAATTCGGCATCTTGTCTGACTGTAATTTGAATAGGATCAACCCCTCTCATCAATCCAATATCTTTTCCTGAAAAAATCCCACACATCAGTCAACACAGTTTCTCTCAATTTAACAGGCAAATCCTTTGCTGTAAATAAAGGATACAAATCATTCACCTCTGTCGCTTACCTTGCCATTTTCAAAACAGTGTCCTCGTCCTTTGTATGGAATGCTATTCCATCTGGTGTACAGTAAATGGTGCAATTCATTTTGCACAGCAAGTCTCTACCCAAAAAGTTAACTGGACTTGTACCACACACCACAAAATGATGTATACCTCTGAAAACTCAATTTTGCCCTTTTATTGGTTTCGTAACTGGAGTTTTGATCAATTGATTTGAAACACCTACAACTTGGATATTATCTCCAGAGAGGGGTAGGTTAGGAATCTCCACCGTTCTCGCAGTGGAACGTGTAGCTCCAGTGTCTACAAGGAATGTAATCACATAACCTCCTACTTCTCCATTCACAAAAGGACCACACTGATCTTCCTCTAGGGATACGCCAAGCACACACTCCTCCTTCGCCCTCAGGCACCATAATTGAGATGTATCTGAATCACTCCCTTGGGACAGTAACCAATATTGTGAAGCCACTTGTAAGTTTCTTTTGTTGCTGTTTCATCTGTGTGAAAACCCATACTCGCACTGTATCTCTGTACTTGACCATTCATATTCTGGTTTGGCATAGAAGCTTGAAGTATTTGAGGTTGCGATATTTGTAAACCGTGCCCTCTCCGTCTGGTATTTGAAAATTCTGATGTTGCATCTAAGCTAATTGAGTCTGATTCATATCATTAACACTTGTACCACCACCTGTATTTGTCAACAAACTCCTACACTCGCGTTTCCAATGTACAAATTTACCACAACCATGACATGGATATTTCTTCTTCATATCCGCTTTATTATTTCTACCTCTTGCACCACCACCTTTAGTAGCAGTAACATTCTGAGTATCTTGAACACCCTGATCTTTGCCCTGAAAACCTGAAAAATCTACAAATCCAACTTTCTGTTCTGCTTTCATCTGATCCCACGTTAGTTTCTCTTTCAACTTTTTATGTCTCGTTTCAATATCGTCACTACAGTATTTCGCATAACGCAATATCTCATCAATAGACTTGTTTTGCCGACAGATTAAATGCTGTTGAATCATCATGCTAATCTCTGATCTCACTCCAAACACAAACCTATTTACAAAATGACCCATGTCCTTGTCAGTGATATTCTCGATGCCACTATACTGTTTAAACACTTGAAGAAGCATTTCATTGTAAGCATGCAGGGTCTCCTCTGTTTCTTGTGTAATTCTGTCTGTTTTAACCCAATCTGTCTCTTTTGGCAAACTTCCCCTTCAAATAGGTTATGACCTGATTATACTTTTTCATCACTTCATTAGATGGTGCTCCAGTTTTTGCATCTCTTGGATATTCTTCTTTTAGCCAATTTACTGCAATTTTACACTCAATCCACAAATCAGCTGGAACCACAATATCAAACAAACCATCTAAGTCTTTCCACACAACTTGTTTGTACCACTCTTCTGGATTTTCTCTCAATCTGGGAAATTAATTAGTAAAAGACAATATATCCTGACTTGACCACAAGACATGCACATATCCACCTCCTGGTACCTCTCTCATGGGATATATCATTTCAGTCGCTCTGTACCTGTTTCTCTCACTGAAACATTGATATTATATTTACAGCTGTTTCTTCCTTCTTTTTAGCCCATCTTTCTTTCCAACGAATCAATGTGTTAATTAACTCCTTAATCTGCAATCGCTTCCCTGAAGCATTCAAACTCTCAAGACCATTGTCACTGAAATCCAATCTGTATGTTTTCTGTAAGGCCTTTGACTTTTCTATATCCACTCCTTATGTCTGGTCAACTTCAGCAAATTTGTCATGAAGATTTCTCGCTCTCATTGTGATATTTTGACACAAGAATAACAACTCAGCGCTGTCTTCCTGGCATTGGGTTGTGTTCAATACCCACCAGGAGTGTTAGATTGTTTTAACTCGCGCCGTATTTTAAAAACCCATCTACTTTTAAATTGCTTTCAAATTGCTCTCTTTGCACATACCTGTTAGCCTGAGGCAAGCCCGTCAGTACCCGTTTGCGCTCGGCCCGGGCTCAGGGCCAGTCCCCTTGGACCTTTGATGTCAGACCGCCGGATGTACACCAGTGACACCCTTAAGAGACTGGACCCAGAAGGGTGTAAGGCGCGCTGTCTTAGATTTATGCCTAGCGTTAGGCCAGAAGCTTTGGCGGAATTTAGTATAAATTGCCATCGGTCACTTCCACATATTTTGGCGCTTCCTAGTAACCTTCCCTCGAATCAAAAGAGGGTTCAGGCAAGCAGGAAATTGTTCCTGTGTTTAAATGCCTACTTTTGAATGCCAGATCTCTAGATAGACACAGTTTGGAATGCGCTCTGTTTATAGAGGAACATAACATCATGATGGCGTTCATAACAGAGTCCTGGACGGATAACGCCTCAGGACCAGATATTGTTAAAGCCTCACTCCCAGACTTTCTCTGCCATACGTTGGACAGACCTCTAAGGAGGGGGAAGGCTGGCAGTCATCTACTATAAAAGCCTAGAGCCCTAATTCATGACATCCTCTAATCCAGCCTGTGAAGTACTATCAGTTAGTGTGCGGTTCTCCCCTCAAGACACTTTCAAAGCTATGCTTATTTACCGTGCCCCTGGCCCTAGAGGTGGATTTTTTTGATTTCATTGGGACTCTGTTGGAGGAGGGGTTATGTGCCAAATCATTTACAATTCTGGGGGACTTTAACTTTCATCTTGAGGATTCCACTGATTTAGATGCCTCAAGATTGATGCAAATTATGATGGGAGGGGATCTCGAGCAGCTGGTTAAAGCCCGACACACGCGGCCGGGCACACCCTCGATGGAATTTTTACGAATTCCACCAATCTATCCCTGTTGGAGGTCCTGCCTCACCCCTGGACAGATCATGCTGCTATCATTTTTTATATCTCTCAGGCCCCACCTAATCCATCCAAACCAAAGCCCAGGGAGAAGATAGCTATTCGGGCCTGGAAAAATATTGATAGTTCCAACTTAGAGAAAGTCCTGAAAGACACGGACCGAGTCTCCCCAGTAAGGTAGAGGAAGCCACAGTGGCTTATGTGAATTGGATTGAGGCCGCCTGTAGCAAACTGGCCCCGGTCAAATTGTATACCCCTAGGCGAGGACTCCCCTCAGCACCCTGGTTCTCCGACAACTTGAAGGAGCATAAAACAGACAGTAAGAGGTTGGAGCGGGTCTGAAGGAAAGGGTATAGCACTGCTAATAAGGAAGCTTATAAAGCAAGCCTTACAATCCATAAAAGAGTACTCCAGGAAGCAAAAAAGCAAATTTTGCTGAACAGATCACTGAAGCCAAATCCTCTTCTAGGGAGCTCTTCAGAACAGTGACTAATCTTATGAAACCCCCCAAACCTATTACTCACAGTAGCCCAGCACTCTGTGATGCACTAGACTCTTTTTTTCTGAATAAGGTGGAAGTCATATTTTCTTCTTTTAGCAATCAGCAAGGCGAGGTCAGGGAATTGGCAGTTGGTTTAAAGCCTGAGGCAGTTAACAATGCACCCATTTTAGAGAGTTTTACACCTTTGGAGATCAAGGAGGTTACCAACCTGCTGATGGGGTGTCGTTCCGGATCCTTCCTGGACCCCTGTCCTGTCCGGCAGCAGTAATTAAAAACTACCCTGAGGTCATTGCTGCCACCCTGATGCCTTTGTTGAATCTCATAATGGAGTCGGGTCAGTATCCAACAGCATGGAAAATAGCCTCAATTCTGCCATTGATTAAAAAACCAAACCTGGATCCTAGTGATCCGAATAGCTACACACCCATCTCCCGACTTCCATTACCGACGAAAATAATGGAGAAGGCTATTAATGTGCAACTTAGTTCGTTTTTTAAGAACAACAATGCGCTGGATCCCTCTCAGTATGGGTTCTGCGCGGGACACAGCACAGAGCTAGCACTTATTAAAGCCAGGGAGGAGGTTCGAGAGGCGGTGGACAAGGGAGGCTCAGCGATCCTGATCATGCTGGATCTATCAGCGGCCTTCAATACTGTCTATCACGATGTGTTGATGGGCTGAATATCGAAGGCGTGGGTCCAGGGCAAGGCCTGGAACCTATTGAAATCATTTCTGGCTGACAGATTACAAATGGTGGATCTGGGGGAAGGATTGGTCAGCGCCTTTCTCCCTTCCCTGTGGGGTGCCACAGGGGTCTTCCCTCAGTCCCACGCTTTTAAATATATATGTGAGCCCGCTGGCTGCCCTCATAAGATCTTTTGGGCTGCAATTAACATCTTATGCAGACAACACACAAATCGTGCTGTCCCTTCAGTGGGGTAAAGAAGCCGAAACGGCCTCAAGATGTCACGACCGTATGAAAGCAGTAACTGGCTGGATGTCTGCGAATTGCCTGAAGCTTAATGCAGGCAAAACAGAGGTGATTATTTTTGGGAATAACCCCAACCTCTGGTAGCCGGACTGGTGGCCCAATGAAATGGGCAACACCCCTTCCCCTACGCTGAAATCCAAGAAATTGGGGTTGATTATGGACAACACATTGGCGTTTGGGGACCAGGTCAGTGGGGTGGTCTCAACAAGTTCGAACCTTGAGGAAAATAAAATTCTTCCTATCAGAGGAATGTTTCAGGACAGCTGTCCCAGCCCTCATTCTGTCCCGTCTGGACTATTGCAACAGCCTGTACCTGAATATTCGAAAGAAACATCTCAACAGACTCCAGAGGGTGCAGAATGCGGCAGTAAGGCTGCTAACAGGCACTCCAAGGTTCGTATTGGATAGAAATGGCCTGCGATACCTTCATTAGCTCCCTATAAAACAACGGGCTCAATTTAAAGCACTATGTACGTTTTTTAAGTCTCTGATGGGCATTGGCCCGGATTACCTAAGAAAGCGCCTTCAATGGTATGTCCCTGGGAGAGTGCTGCGCTCCATGGAAGCAAAGCGAGTGATTGTTCCAAGAGCAAAGAAGGCCATTTGGGGGAGCAGGAGTTTTATCCTAGGTGCCACTAACGCCTGGAACAAGCTTCCAATGCATCTTAGGCACTCCATGGATCTCCTTTCTTTCAGGAAGGAGCTGAAAACGTGGTTGTTCACAGAATAAGTTCAGGGGCAGAGCGATACCAGTTAGACAGTGCTCAGCGCCATGACACCCTTGGGTAAAAGTGCGCTTTAAAAGCCTAAATAACATACCATAATATAACAAAACTCTTCTTCCTGATATCTACTCAATCTCTCTGGACTAATCGTACCCAATATAATTTCTTCCAAATCCGCTTCTAATCTACCTACATCCAAGCTCACTTTATTAGATGTCATCCTTCTAATCCACTGATCCAATTCCTCTGGTGAAGGCCCCAAAGACACTCCTGATATAGGTGTCACTGTCACTCCCTTTGTATGCTGTATTAATCTCCTTGGATCTATCTGTAACCACATTTTGGAGTTTCTACTGATCTTTCATGAAATATCAATCAATGATTCTGATTCACTTTCTCCATTACTAGTTCTGCCATTTCGTACTGTGGGAACTGTTAGAGCACGCACCTGTGAAACACTTTGTTCATCATTAAATAATGGAACTATAGGTCCAATAGTTACTGAACCGATAAAGCATCTGCATTCAAACTCAACCGATTTATTCTTTTGGTTAGATTTCCTCTTGCGTGACTTATTACACTTGTATTTTTCCTTTGGAGCTCTTCTATCTGAATCAATGGAGCACTCAGTGAAGGTCTCTCTTGTTCTTCCTGGTACAGTGGAGGTCTATTCATTAATAACTCATCCAACAACTCATTAGCGACCTCATTTGGATCTGATCTGTTTCTGTAATATTCTTCTTCTTATCTTTACATTTTCCTCCTTCATTATTCTCCACTAGTATAACTGGATACATTCCTAAACCCATTGCCACTACATCGCTCCTCCGTTTTTTCAACTGTGCATCCCATTTTGCCTCTGAGTATCTACTCACAGTGTTTCTATATCTGTTCTCAGTTGAATCCTTATCTCTTTTGAATGCCTCATGTTCCCACACTTCAAGCGATTCATACTGTATAACTCTCAGACTTGGTTTCAACTTATTCATTTGATATCTGAAAATCTCTAAAATCCTAGTGCCATGCTCTGGAAATGCCACATTATCATCTCTCTGTATACTTCACCCAATTTTCTAACCATGTACACATATGATAACCGCTTTCTAATGACATAAAAGAAGCAGGCATAACCCTCAGAAGCTACAGGAATTCCCTCTCTAATAGGTATAGGGTCATCTTTTCTAAACAAGGTTTTCAACAATTTTAATAACTTCATTCTTGTTTTGATTGATCGCTAAAACTCTAAGAAATTCCTTCCGTACTTCTAACAACTCCAATTGGTCCTCGCTGACCAAAACCAGCGCGATTCACACCAATCAACCAATAACAGCGTATTTCTCTTTATGACAATTCACACTAGCTATCCAATTGCAGCATGGCTTCCTGTGACGTCAGTATAACTTCTGCAACTGACCCTCACTTTACAAAAATGATCGGCAACTGGTTACAAAATCTTTAAACAAAGGATGCTGGAATACATAGAAATTCCAGCTTGTCTGCTTCACTAAAAGAAGATAGATGCAAACTCTCCAAGAATTTTTTCGCTACTAGTAAAATCTCCGACCAGCGTGATACTACTTCCATTCAAGTAAAGACTTTCAGGACTTCTCCAGATGCACCATCTAGAGGTACCCACATAAAATCTCTACTATACTAACTCCAAAGTTCCCTGTGCAATACTGACAATATGGCTAATGCTCAATACTTGCATCAACAGTAGACAACGCAATCAGTGGCAGACTGTGATATTTGAAAGTGGTGGGCGTAAAATGATTGTCATACTTCAGCGTAGCGAGCGAGCGTAGCGAGCGAGCCCGAACAACCTAAGGGGGGGGTTCGGAGGGGTTCACCCCCGAGAAAATTTTGAAAAAAGAGTGGAAAAATGGTGCATTTTCAAGCAAATTTAAGAAGGCAGGAAGGTTAATAAAGCAATTATGAAAGTGCAGGTATTACAGTAATAAAGAGATGTCATATAACATAGGTAGCTGCTTATTCAGTATAACCACAGAGCTTCATAACAGACTTTGAGATATAATGCATTTCTGAGTACCTCACAGATGTTTTTTATTTAACAAACAGCTAAACTGGTCGCAAACTAGCAGCATTCAACATATGTTTACTTTTTGTATCTAAAATCAGCACGTCTGTCTTTAAGAGCAGCAAACTTTTCAATAACTTGAACGTTAAAGTCTGAGATATTTTGAACTAGCTTGCTCTCTATAGAGAGCATTGCCAAAGCATTTAGTCTTTCCTCAAGCATGGTGTTCCTCAGGAATGTCTTAATCCTCTTTAAGGCAGAAACAGATCGTTCTGCCTCTGATGTTGTTATAGGAGTGGTAATGACAATTTTTAGTAAAGCCACTGTCTCTGTAAATGTCTTTTCAATATTAAGTTTATGAATTAAAGCCAGCAAAGACCTGGCATCTTTGGCCTTCCGGTACACAGGCATTGAGTACAGTACAGTCAACTCAGTTTTCAGGTCCTCTTTGTTGAGCATAGGATAAGCTTCCACAGCCTCATGCAGAGCATGCTCAGGGAAGGATTCATCATATTTTGCAAAGTATTCACTTTCCAATAATGCGGCACTCACCAAATGTTTTTTGAAAGCAAAACGTTCTTGTGCATGCACAATTACAATGTCACATATCTCCTTTGCATTTCGGACCAGAGTGGTGATGTTTTTCCTGTGGTTTGAAAAAGTAGACGCCTCTGGCAGTTTGCTGTCTAAATTGTCAACCTCATCTCTCACTTTGCTTATGCGTTCGACAAACATAGCGGTATTTCTTTTCACAGAGACAGTATCTATCTCTCGTGCTTGTAACTGATTGTATAAATTCTCGAAAGCTGACATTATGTCTTGAAATAAAAACAGAAAGAACTGAAACTCTCTATCTTTTAGTGTTCTAGCAAAGCCACGGGCTTCACTGAGTTTTGAAATCAAAGGTTTCATTGGCTTCTATGGCTTCAAAACATTTCACAAGGTCTTCCCTATATTGATAAATTAGTTGGACTGTACGTATGTTAAAGTTCCAACGAGTTGAGGATCCCCTTGGAACCCTTTTGTCCACAATCTCCTGAAGTGCTTCCGTTCTTTTTGGGGAACGTGAGAAGAATGCTGCCATGCCTCCTACATCCCGAAAGAAAATTCGTGTCTCGGAGATCTTTGATACTGCCTGTTGCATAATAAGATTAAGTTGGTGGGCGTAACAGTGCACATAATGAGCATAAGGGTACACATCTCTAATTCTGTACTCCACCAAGGCTTCCACTCATTACGGATGCACCATCATAACTTTGTGCAATACGTTTTATTTTTTTGATGCACCTCTGGAAAAATGAAGTTCAGTTGACGCAGTATAGCTGCAGTAATGGTTTCTGCAGTAGAGTCTCTTAAATGAGTGAAACCATAGAACCTCTCCACAACATTATTGTCATTGTCCAGGTACCGAATGAATAATACGGACTGTGTTTGTGTGGCCACATCAGTGGTGTCATCAGCCTGAATAGCCACAAAGTCTGTGTTTTGCAACTCTTGGACAATATGGCTTCTCATAATTTCTAGCATACACTCAAGGAGTTCATTTTGTATAGTTTTAGAGGTGCCCTTAAAGACTGTAGCACTTGCTAAATGTGCTTCCATTTCCTTGTCTATGCTTGCTATTAAATCCACAAGGCCTTTGAATATTCCAGGATTTGGGGAACCTTCTGATTCATCAAGGCCTCGCAATGTTAGTTCGAAAGCACCACAGAAACGAATGCAATCAATTTTTTTTGATAGTATGTGTCTATTCCTATCAACCGCTTCATTGTGTTTCTGTATTGTTTGGCGGTATGCATTGTTTATGTGCTGCTCAATCGGTGTGTCTCCCAACATTCCCAGTCTCATCAGGTTTTCCATATGCTTTCTTGTGTGTGCATGCTTCTTTATTTTTTCAGACAGATGCTTCAAGTCTATCACTCCTTCTCTTGTCCAAGGAAAATCACCATTAAACAGCAAGCAGGGGAAGCAGAACAGTTTGTTTCTTGACGGGCACCCTGTAAGCCAATCAGCTTTTGTGTACCAGGTGTTTGAGAATGTACGTTTGTAATATTTTCCTCTGTCCTGGGTAACTTGTTGTAGTTGTATGTCAGGCCGATCAGGTCCTAATCTCTTTATATGTAGTTTCTCTCATCTAGAGGCCGTGCATGGAATGACCGTGTAGTTAATTGTTCTACCGTATTCATCATGCCGATGCTGTCCTTACCAATATGAAAGAAGCCTGTCAATAGTCAAAGTACAATGTATAAGATTTGATGCAATAATATCAAATTTCAGTATAAATACCTATATCTTGTTTATTATCAGAATATATCTCCAACAGCTCCCCTTTGGACAACATGACTGCTAAAAATACAGCCTTACTGCTGCCCACTGCCTCTGTGTGCCATAGTGGTTGCTGAAGGCACTGAAACAGACACTGTTTGAGGGCCTTGAACAAGGCAAGGAATAGATAGTGCCTTTAACAACCATTATTGCCCAAAGCACAGGGCTAAGGCTCAGTATTAGTAAATTCCATCCACTGAGGAAGGGTGCAATGTTCAGAATGTGCACCCACCCCAACCACTATGTAGAGTGACCACAAACATAGCCCTAACTCCAATCTAAAAAATAATATCATCAGTTTCCTTACCTTTAACACTGGTGTTTGCTGGGTTGTAGCTGGTATGAAAGAGCAGCAAAGGAGGTTGGGGCCTCTTGTTCTTCGTCCAAAAATTGCCCAAAAATTAGGTAAAGGTTCAGGTTGTCAGGCTTTACCAGGTGCTGAAAATAAAAATATAACAATTTATTTTTGAAAGATTAGGGTAATCAAACAAAGACTGGGGAAAAAAACATAACGCTACAATTTTTACCTTGCAGTTTGCATGCAGCTCTTAGATGGCAGTTAATAGCTCACTGTTGTATGTTAGGATTTTAACTTACCAACTGCAAGTAACAAAATGATCTCTCTGACAAATGCAGTGACTCACTGACCTTATGTGCATTTTGTGATCTGCATCAGGTTCATGTTCCGGCTGGGGTGCTGAACTCTCCTGAAGCCTAAAGAACAGCCATTTTAATACTAACACTGGGGGTTTACAGCTCAGAGGGTGATTAAAAAGCATTGGTTAGGAGGACCAGGCTCGAGACCCCTCACCGGAGTCGGCCTCGGTCTTGCAAACCGCACAGGCCAAATATAGGACGCACCTCACGGAGCACACGAAGCAACAGCTGTTAGCCACGCAGCACAAGATATATGATTTGGGTGATAAGACGGGGAGGCTCCTGGCGTGGCTGGACAGGCGGGAGGGTGGAACCAGGTGGATAGCGCAACTCAGATCGGTGGACGGCCGGATGCTGACGGACCCTAACGCGATAGTGGGCGGCCTTGCGAGTCACTTCCAGCAGGTCTACTCCTCCACCTCTTCAATGACGGAGGAGGAAGCGGGGACGTATGTGCGAGATTTGGCGATGCCCCGGCTATCCCCCGAGGCGGTGAAAGTCTTGGAGGCTGACATCACGGCAGAGGAGGTACAAACGGCCATCGTCGCGCTGCAATCGGGTAAGGCGGTGGGACCAAATGGCATACCGGTCGAGCTCTATAAGCGAACAGCCGGGACGGTTGCCCCTCGTTTGCTTAACATGTTTACAGATAGTCTCCGCGTGGGCATACTCCCGCAGGACCAGCGAACAGCCACCATTGTGGCTATACTGAAACCCGGCAAACCTGCCTCGGAGTGTAACTCCTATCGTCCCATATCGCTGTTGAACGCGGAGGCGAAGGTCCTCGCGAAACTCCTAGCGTCCAGGCTGACACCGCATTTGCCGGACATTATACACCCTGACCAATCTGGTTTTATGCCCGGTAGGAGCACGTCCCATAATTTGCGGCGCTTGCACGGAGTTCTGGCCCGAGTGGAGCTATTGAGGGAACCAGCGGTGCTGCTCTCGTTGGATGCACGCATGGCATTTGACATGGTTGAGTGGCCGTTCCTCTTTGCGGTTTTATCGCACTTGGGCCCAAATTTTGTGTTTGGATCCGGCTTCTCTATACTAAACCCATGGCCCATGTGACCGCTAACGGGCACATGTCAGAGTATTTTCGCGTGGCACTCGCCAGGGATGCCCCTTGTCGCCCCTGCTCTTCGCCCTGGCGCTGGAGCCCTTGGCGGCGTGGATCCGCTGGGAGCCATGCATACGGGGTCTTAAGTGGACGAATGACTGGGAAGACCGCATCTCCCTCTACGCGGACGATGTACTGCTCTATCTGTCTTCCCCGAGGCGCTCAATCCTCACTATACTCAACATCTGCAGGATCTTCGGGAGAGCATCCGGCTATACTATCAACTGGTCGAAATCGGTGATGTATGTGCTGCGCGGCCCCTCTCCGCGGCTCCCCGCAGACTGTCCATTACTGACGGCGACGGGATCGTTCAAGTATCTGGGCATCCACGTCACTACAAACCCTGCGGACTTTCAAAAACTAAATCTGCAACCCCCACTGGACCGGCTAAGGTGCGATGCGCGGCACTGGGGGACGCTGCCACTTACGTTGTTGGGGAAAGCTGCCCTATTTAAAATGATGGCCCTACCCCGATTCGTTTATATACTGGAAAACACACCATATCGCATACCACCGGAATACTTCCGCGCAATAGCGGCGCAGGTCTCTACCCTCATGTGGGGCAGCAGACCACCGCGTATAGCGCAGTCCAAATTAACTCGTGGATGGTACGACGGAGGGATAGCGCTTCCAGATATTCAACTCTATTACTGGGCAGCGCAGCTGAAAGTGATTAATCATTGGCTCCATGCCCCGCGTACAGACCCAGCGCTCAAAGCGGATAGAGACCAACTGGGAGAGCGAGGGGTGTTGACGCCCCTGTAAGATGGTAAGCGGGCTCACACGCTCATCGGCCCCCTTAGACAGACGGTTGCCATTTGGCATGCGGCGCAGGCCAAGTTGGGGTGGCGCGGGGTCTTGACCAAGCTCACACCTCTGTGGGACACAAAACAGCTGGGGAAGCTCCGAAACAGTAGGGGCTTTGATAACTGGGACAATATCGGGATCTCTACGATAGGCGACATGTGGCACAGGGGTGACATCATTACATTTGAGCGTCTCCAGCAGCAATATGAGCTGGCGCCCTCCGAGTGGTTCCGCTACACGCAAATCAAGCACGCCTTGCTGGCGAGATTATCGCCGGGTGAGACGGTACCGGAGGCGTCGCCCTTGGAGGACCGGTTATTAACGGACTATATGCCAAAAAGGGCCACATCGTTCACATATCGCAAGCTGGTTAATAACCTGCCAGACCCTATGGGCCCTCTCCGTGCGAAGTGGTCCCATGATGTGGGGGAATTCGACGACCCGGAGTGGCGGGAGGCGTTGGCTTCACCACGAGAGGCAGGTATGCCATCGAGGCTCCGGTTAGTACAGCTCCGTATCCTACACCGCTCCTACTACACCCGGCATACTCTTCATAGTATAGGTAGTGCGCCGCATCCGTTCTGTTTGCGCGGTTGCGGGGAGGTGGGTGGCTTCTTCCACACCATATGGGACTGCCCCGTACTCCAAGACTACTGGAAGCAGGTGATGCGCACGCTGTCACAGTCAGGGGGAGTCTCGCTGGTACCAGAACCCAGACGCTGCCTGTTGAACATATGGGAACCTAACGACCTCTCGCGCCCGGCACAGAGCTGGGCCACGCTGGGAATGATGATAGCCAAGCGCAACATAGCTCAAAAATGGGGGACGGGAGAATTGCCGAGGCTCACAGCATGGGGGGCGGACATGGATGAGGCCATGTTTGCTGAGCGATCAGCCTTTGTTAGACGGGGCTGCCCGCGCAAATGGAGTAAAGTATGGGGGGCGTGGAATGCCTACAGAGGGGGCATCTGTGACCCGCCCTCAGATTCAGAAGATGATGCCTCGGACTCAGACTGACGCGGGAGGGCCTAGAGGTATAGGTGCGAAGTGGTGGTTATCGAAGATGGGTATTGTGGCGAAACTGTTGCCTGCAAATTTGTCTCTGTTGGTGGCTGATGTACTGCTCAGCCTTATGAACAACTGCCTGTATGACTGCTGTGTTGTATTGCTGTTACTTCATAAAATAAAAACAAATTAAAAAAAAAAAAAAGCATTGGTTCGTTCTGTCCACAGGGGCAACATGAAGTTTCCTGACCCCATTTAGGTGGTCAAACACAGTCGTAATTTCAATGACTATTTGATACAGGCTTATAGACCATCCACAGCTAATCAGACCCTCAATGCCCAATGGGGATTAGGACAGCACACATGTGGTAATTGTGCATCTTGTGACATTTAACAGCAAATTCATAAATCATGGTTCTCAGTCATGTTTATTGAAATTCTATCCAAACTGTACAAACAACAATTGCTTATACTGGATTTTGTGTCCTGGCCAACTAGTACATATATCAAACAACAGTGAGCACATTGATCATACTCGAGTAAAGTGGCTAGAATAAAGCGACCCATGTGCCTTGTTTTGATTTAAACCTTTAGTGTTCTGTGGTGTCCGTGAAGAGGAGCCTGTGTAACTAACAATGGTGTAAGTGCAGTAAAACTTCCAGCTACCAGTCAGTTTACACAAGTTCCTAATGGGACGGCGCAGCGTTTCCTACGCACCAGATAAGCACGATCAGATGGAGAGCTACTCTTGAGGTTCTCCTTTACATTTTAATAGACAAGCTGGCCTCAAACACTGCTAATTGGAAGACCACCCCCATAGTACTTTCCAATGTTTTCAGACATACACCAATATCAGCTATCCAGCATCTTCTCTTCTACTACAGAAATTGTTGAGATGCATGGGTAAACACGTTACAGAAGCTGTACGTGTATGTGGTCAGTATAAAAACTGCGCAGCAACTCCACTCTTGTTACAGAGTTGCATAAGGGGACGTGGTGCACGTTACAACTGCCATGCTTGCCTTGGCAGCAACTTCACTCCTGCTAGAGATGGGTAAACTGCATGCGCACACACAACAAATGCCGTACTTTGTACCTAGCAACATTGATAGCAAGGGCATAAACTAGGAGTCAGCCACAAAACACCCTAGCTAGCTCCTAGAATGCTATGTAGTAATGTTGCAAAATGTGCCTTTGTTTTTCACCACGGAAATATATCGAGCATGGTCAAGGGCAAACCTCATGGCACCCCCCGTTGATATGAACTAATCGTCCGTGTTATTTGTGCGTGCAGCGTGTATACTAGTATTTACAGCTTTATCCCCTGAATGAAAGCACTACGGGCCCGATTCACAGAACAAACTTAAGACAAAATCCTAAACTTAGTACCATTTTGGTATTCACAGAATGCACTTACTACTTCTGGTATTCACAGAATGAACTTACTACTTTTGCGATTCACAGAATAAACTTACTACTTTTGCTATTCACAGAATTGATTTACGACTACTAACTCTACGTCCGCACTCGGGCCGGAATTTCCGCCTCCGGAGCGGAAATCCCGCTTCCGGAGCGGGAAATCCGCTTACGGGTCGGAAGGTCCGCTTACGGGCCGGAAAGTCTGCTTACGGGCCGGAAAGTCCGCTCTCGGGCCGGAAGTTCAGATTTGGGGCCAGACTACATTAACTGTGGCCATTGATAATTTGAGCCAAGGGTAAACACCTGTCCAAGTCACTACCATCCCCCACCATGCATCAGCTGACACACTCCAGCCAACAGCTCCAGTTTGCCATGATGTCGCTAGTGCCTACCATCCCCCACCATGATCCAGCTGAAGCCAATTAACACTAATTGACCAGCAGCAAAAAACAGTTAAAGCAGCACACAGTGAATGAACAGGTTTGGCCACAGCGAGTTTGTGTTTGCATGCTGACACTGGCTGAGAACAATGGAGACACTGAAAAGGAAGAGGAGTTTCACAGCAGAGGAGACCACCATGCTTGTGGAGTTCATAGTGAGGCACCACAAACGCCTCTATGGACTCCCACCCTACTGCACCAGTGGGGCACAGAAGGCAGCCCTGTGGCAGCAATTATCCACTGCTGTCACAGCATTGGGGGAGGAGAGGCGCACAGTCCAGGACATCAAAAAAAAGTGGCAGGATGAGCGGCTGAGGGTGAAGGAGAAATACTCCCGAATGGAATTACATCGGATCCTCTCTGCTGCTTACTCTGGACCCCGCGTCTGCCTCACCCCACTGGAAGAGGATATACTGACCACGATACACCCCCACTTGGTCCATGGTCTGCCTGTTAGTGACGTCCGCTACGTGGTACCAGGTAAGTGGGATGAAAAGGAAAAGTGCATGAAAAGATTGTCTGTGTTGCACTGTCATTGTGAATAAGGAAGTAGTCCAAAGTGTATATAAAAATCATAGCCAGTCAGAGACTCATGTGTCACCCTCTGTATGTAGCACCACAAGTCCCACAATCCTTAGCGATGGAAATGGCAAATCCCTCCACCACTTTAGAAAACATGGGCACTGTACTGTTGCAGTAATACACCAGCCTGCTAAGTAGCAATTGACAAATCTCAGCAGAGATGCGCCAGTAACAATGCGACACGCAATCCAACTCTTGCGCAACCGCGGATGCGTCACATTTACAATGCAGTGCACTGTGGCGCAGGGATAGACAGATGTGTGTCGCAAATGATGGCATTAGGGGGGTGCTTTGCTGGAGTAGTGTCGCAAGTGTGGCGCAAATCCTACTATGTCCATGGACCGCCTACACCTAACAATCTGTGCCACTCATTACATGTGCCTCAAGCAGGCGTACGTTTGCATAGCACCACCCGATGTATGTACGAGGCATAACCAAAGAAACGCACACCCTGCCTACATCACAACTGATGCATGTTTAATGTTGCGCAGGACTGCAAAACGTGACGCATCCCCATAGATGCATTACGTTGTGAATAAGTCTAAATATGTCACCTGTATTACCCCACTGCTGTGTCACAGAAGTGACGCAACTGCGGTGTAAAAGTATTACAAGGGGCGTGTAAACCTGCCACTAAATATCAAATAAGTAAATCACCCTGTGCCAGCTTTAAGCACAAAGCAGAAGGTGAGAGAATCATCAGATCCAAAAGTCAGACACCTATTCTGTTGTACATTTCCCACCCTGCCACGCCATTACGTCCCCAATGCACCACTGCTCCCACCTGCCCAGTCAGCGGCAGTACTGCACAACACTGATAGCATGCAGAAGAAATGGGGAAATAACAGAAATGTCCCACTATCACATTTCCCATTTGTTTACTTTTCTCTCTTCTCACCCATTGACACATTCAGCCAGAGCACAGACAACTGCCGTTGCAGACGTCCCTGCAGCTACTGGGAGGAATCGCCACAGGTCAGAGATAGGCATACCACCCTCACCAACTGGTAAGTCAAAGTGGGCAGGAGATGGTCAACATGCATACATTGTCAGGAGGGACATATAGTGGCCACATATGAAAGTCAACCATAGATGAAAAAATAGCTGCATTACTACTGGAGTTGTCAATGGACATCCACCTTCAGCAAATTATATTTGCTAACAGCAAAAGAGAACGTATTAAATGTCTTGGCTCATCAAACCTTCGTAATTGTGGAACATGACATGTTTTCCAGCAACAGCCCCAGACCGGGGAATCCAATTCTGTTATCGAGTGCCACAACTAGTCAAAAGGGTGTCTCCACTATGTCGTAATGGTGTCTGTAGACGTAATCAATAAATCTAATTAGCAGAAATATGGCAATGATGAACAAGAAGTGAGATACCAGGGTCAGTAGTATTGACAATGCATACACTGTCCAACTTGGAATGTTTCCAATATAGATCAAATGTCCAGTCCACACAGCTGGTCATGTACCACTTACATTGGCTGGCCTTTGTGTTGTCCATCAACAAAACACGATAGTGGACCTCACATCATGATCCGTAGACATGTCATTGTGATATCGGTTGCATCCAGGTAGTGGGCACATTCAAAGTTATGTGGGAGCAATCATGATATTAAGTATAACACACTTCAGCAACGCTGGTGCCCACAACTGCTTGTGCTCATCCTTTGTGGCAGAAATCTAGTGCATCACATGTGGCTGCAGGAATGTAAAGTAGCAAAACACACTTATCATAGTAGGAACAACGAGGTCCTCCCATAATCTAAGACACCCACTGACTTCGGCTACAAGGTTGGCTGTGACAACTGTTCAGGGCCCACACACTGTTCTGGTCCAAGGGAAGTAAACCCAAGAATGAATCAGGCTGAATGCTCATTAAATGTGCCTTTCACCTCCACCGTATGTTGTATGTGTTGTACAACACTGTAGTCCTGCATCACAAAATGCTCACATATGGCATTTGAACCCATGCAAGATCAGACCCTGCTGGCTAATGAAAGGATGACACAAAATGTATGCCAAGTGAGTGCAGAATGGACATACAATAGTACAATGTGTCATATGAAGTGACCAAAACACAACCGGCTTGCAATGCAATGATCGGAAACACCATGATGAAAATAGCATGGCTGAGGCCAACACTGATGCCAGTTCTGTAGCTTTGAGATGGCTGGTGGGGGTGCTAAGGTGAATCTTCATGCAGTTACACCTGCAAAATGACTTGGCTGAAGAGCAACAATCCAATCCAGTGCAGGCGGAAGGCATCTAAACTTCTCAGCCTATCCGCAATGTGTGAGCATAACCAAACGTTACATTCTGCTTGCCTCCTCTCCTACCGTATTCACATGTATAGGTGAGTGTTTGACATATGAGGTTTGGATGTCTGCTGTACAAGACACGAATCGTAGTCAGCTAAGTAGTACCATGATCTTGGAAATAGAGTACGCAAAGAGAGGACACTCAAAGGATGGACCTAAGACATCTGTGTTCTCTCATTCAAAAATGAGCTGTGTGACTACATGCGTGGGGAAACACAAATGAGCAACATCATGTCCCCGACTATTGCACATCTCACACATGAACCCCTTTCTGACTTGTCAACAGACAACATTTGACTCAGGAAATATGTAAGTCTGAATGGCAAAGGTGAAAGCAGTGTAATGTGGAGGATTCCGGGATCATTCATCCCTTCCTATCAGTAACGTTCTCATGCAAGTGTGTCTGTTGATGTGTCATCTTATTGATGTCAGTGTTGTGTGAAGGTAATGGCGGGCAACTGCTGCATGTGAGCAGGTGCCAACATGTAAAGTTCAGGAGCTAAACATGCTGCACATAGTTCGTGATTACCCACAAATGGTCATTGAGAATGACATGTTGGCTCAGAGCTACCATCTGTGGTTTAAAAATATAGACCTGTATGTCTTATCACAGCTGCTGACAGGATGACACCACAGCAGCGTGCACCATCCCGGGGACTGCATGACAGCCTGGCTGCAGCGTTAAAACCATCGCGCACCTGTCCTTCTGGTAATTCTAGCATGAGGTGTGTCTGTTGATGTGTCATCTTATTGATGTCACTGCTGTGTGGAGGAAACGGCTGGCAACTGCTGCATGTGAGCAGGTGCCCACATGTAAAGTTCAGGAGCTAAACATGCTGCACATTGGTCGTGATTACCCACAAATGGTCATTGAGAATGATATGTTGACTCAGAGCTACCATCTGTGGTTTAAAAATATAGACCTGTATGTCTTATCACAGCTGCTGACAGGATGACACCACAGCAGTGTGCACCATCCCGGGGACTGCATGACAGCCTTGCTGCAGCGTTGAAACCATCGCGCACCTGTCCTTCTGGTAATTCTAGCATGAGGTGTGTCTGATGTGTCATCTTATTGATGTCACTGCTGTGTGGAGGAAATGGCTGGCAACTGCTGCATGTGAGCAGGTGCCCACATGTAAAGTTCAGGAGCTAAACATGCTGCACATTGTTCGTGATTACCCACAAATAGTCATTGAGAATGACATGTTGGCTCAGAGCTACCATCTGTGGTTTAAAAATATAGACCTGTATGTCTTATCACAGCTGCTGACAGGATGACACCACAGCAGCGTGCACCATGCCGGGGACTGCATGACAGCCTGGCTGCAGCGTTGAAACCATCGCGCACCTGTCCTTCAGGTAATTCTGGAATGAGGTGTGTCACTAGCTTAGACTCCGAAGCCATGACAGAGATCCTGATTCCCCTCTGCATGTAATCAGCAGTTGTTGTTTACAAAGTGTAATACAAATCAGGAGTGTCATGTGCCTGTCTGTCAATTAGTGATGCAGATCATTGAGAATGTTGTCACTTCCCTCTACAGCTGCTGGATCAGGGACAGCTATGCCTACAAATGCTGTGAGGAGACAGGTCCAGCAGGTGACACTAGGGGGGAACACCAAGGGACAGAAAGTTGTGGCTGGAGCTGGTGAGTTTGCTTGTATCATGTCCATCTCTGTGTAACACCTCAGTGCTATGGTGTGAGCTGTCATTTGTGGTGGCACCCTACACAGGTCACATGATCCTCATCTGTTGATGCAAAGTACAGTTAATACAAACCAATGTGTTGCACCACATGTTATACCAGGTCAATCCCTAATACGGTTGCAACCTCTGTTCCAGGGGATGCTGAGGACGAGGATGACAGGCCTATGACCTGTGCGGGCCGACGGGGAATCAGAGGGGAGAATCCCCTGATCCTCCAAGCAGTCATGTCGGCAGCAAGTACTGCTCAAGAAGAGGAGGAGGATGAATTTCCTGACGACGTCTACTTGGTGGATGATGAGGACAACATGTCCGATGACGATACAGATGCCAATGCAAGCTTTCGTGACAGATTGGCAACATCGGTCAGGCCATCACAAACTCTGCCAAGCAACGTTCGTCAGCCTCCTCCCAAGCATAGCATGGCCTGTCCCCAGCATCGAGCAAACCAGCCACATCTCCCACGCATCACAACACAGACATCACTCCCTCACAGCCCTCACGTCCAGGACCAACATGGTGGTTCCCCTACCCGCTCTTCCCTAGACAGTGTATCCCTGCCATCCTCTCCACCATCTGGGGGAAGTACCAGCCCTGTTGTGGTGCCAGTATCCCCTGGGCACCATTCTCCTGCCCACAGGCTCCCACCTGCCACCCCTCCCCTGCTGTTGGACCTGCTCATCACATCCATGGCAGACAGCTGCAGAGAGGGCCTGCACCTGGCTGTGATGGCCAGTGGGAGCAGGACTTCTACCAACAGCAGACAGATGTGAGGCAGGACATTAGTGCCATAGGGGCTACCCTGTCCGACATGTCGGAGTCCCTGCAGGACATGGTCCACTTCCCTCAGGTGGTGGACAGGCTGAGCCAAGTTTTGGATAGGATGGATAGGACTTGGCAGGACTTGTCCAGAAATATGCGAGACATGCTATCCATCCAAAGGGAAGAGGGTGCAAGACACCATGCCTTGGCCATGAAGATGATGGAGGGCATATTGAAAGTGATCCAAACTCTCCCTTCACAGTCAACGCAGGGAGGGGAGCCTCATATCTGCCCACAGGACAGCACATCCCCACACCTGTACCAACTGCACAGCAACAGAGCAAAGGGAGACATCCACACCAGCGGGCTGAACTGGCACTCCCACCACCAACCCCTGTACAGGCACTCCCGCCACCTGCACAACCACCACCAACCCCTGTACAGGCACTGCCACCACCTGCACAACCACCGCCAACCCCTGTACAGGCACTGCCACCACCTGCACAACCACCACCAACCCCTGTACAGGCACTGCCACCACCTGCACAACCACCACCAACCCCTGTACAGGCACTGCCACCACCTGCACAACCACCACCAACCCCTGTACAGGCACTCCCACCACGTGCACAACCTGCCCTTGTCCAGGCACAACCATCAAGTGTGCATACACCATCGGCCCCAGCACATGTAGATGACCCTGGACAGTCCCTTGGACAATACCCACCACCACGTAGGTGACGAGCTAGACCTGACCACTCTGAGCGGTCACCCCCCCCCCCAAAATTGCGATGTCGCAAGCATGATCGCCGGTGACAGCAACCCAGGACAATGTAACCACGTGAATGTATGTTGACCAAATAAAGACCTACAAAAAAAGAATCTGTTGTGTATCATGTCTTGTGTAACCGTGTAGGTGGCCTTTAGATGTGAGAAGGTATATGTGTGTGTGACACAGTTACCAGTGTAACCCATCATTTCAACAAGCCATTATGTGCATAGCAGATGACTCACCAAATATGTGTCCATATTCTGAACCAGACATTCCAAATGAAGTCAAACAAGTGGAAGTAAGTAGAATTCCTCAAAGATATTTATGTATGAACAGGAGAACAACCGTCCGTTTGGAAGGGAGAAAGGAAAACAAATGATTGGCCTTGATGCAGAGGGAGAATGGAACCTGGATTGGGGTGGGGCAAAAAAAATATAACACGTCAGGGAGCGTCCGGGAAAACAGTCTATTTACAAGGGGAAAATGAAATAATAGTTCACGCCAACGTCTCCATCAAAAGTCAAGTGTCCTTCTGGTCATCCTCTAGGACCACAATGTCCGGATCCTCTGAGTCCGATGCAGGCACAGGTCTGGCTGGTGCAGGTACAGGCACCACTTGTCTTCGTGACACACGACGAGTATGGGGGGAAACAGTGTGGGGCAACGTACAGGGGGAGACATTGACGGTGGTATGGGAAGGGATTTGGGAGACACCAGACGACATGGCTCTAGTCAGTGAATTGATGCTGGTGGTGAGGGTGTCCAGAGATCGGAGAATGTCCGCTCGCATCATGCGTACCTCCATACACACTTGTAGCATGATGCGAGCGGACATGTCTGGTTGACCCTCACACATCCACATCAAGTCCACTGGCACAGCCACAGGAGGAACAACACCGGGAGGGGCCTGGGGGGGACAGGAGGGATGTGGTGCCTGAGGTCCGGAGCCAATGATATCGTCGAGCTGGCGGATACGATGAGGGGGACTGGTTGCAGGGGATGCAGCTGGAGCCCCCGATGGAATGGGGGACTCTAGAGGTAGGGAGGGGCTGATGGCAGGCCCAGATTGTGTGTTGGCCTGCCCCGAGGACACCTCTTCAGGGCCCACAGGTGAAGAGTCTTAGGGAGAGTAGCCCTCCACCACATCATGGTCCGAGGTGTCGTGTTCACCCCCCCCTTCAATGTCCGCAGCCTCCACCCGGGATGTAGCACCAGCATCACGGTGTCCCTTGTCAGTCCGGGTGGGCGCAATCCCCTTGCCTCTTGATGTTGAGGGTCCCTCCTCATCCTCCTCTTCCTCGCTGGTGGAAAGAGGGTGTAGCCGCCGCCGCACTGGTGGCCTTGCGCTCCGTCCCTGGTCCTGCTGCCCTTCCGTTTCTCCTGCTGTGCCAGCTGATATGTAAGCAAAATCCGAATGTTATGGTTGTGTCATGCAGGACGAGACACATACATAGAGGAGCCAAGGTCAGACTTATATTCCTCTGATCACACTTTATAGTTGTCAGTGTCTATGAGATGACATTACGTGTATGTTCACTGTCATTTCCTGGATTGAGTCTGACATGGCCATCTCACGTGGATGTTTGTGGCATACACTACTATATTGGCCAACCCTCAACCTGGCATTCTGGTGATCTGTGTGTCCTGCCACTGCTACATGTGCAGGTTCCAGTAGAAGGCCACCAATGGATAACATGAAGAGTCCTGATTTTTCGGATTTTGGCCATTTATAGGGAGTCGCAGCTATGGAAAGTCTGGACAAGTGTCATCTGCTTTGTAGCATTGTATGGGACAGGACAAGTGGCGAATGTGGGTCACACATCCACAGGGGCTCTGGGCTATTTCTGTAGCTACCTTGTGAGTCTAGCCTTTTGCTGTCCCCACACATGATCTGACAATCCAGTGGCACATATTGGCTTTGGTGACTGATATGGTAAGGCAGTACACCACTGAACAGTGGGGGATTGTTGTGACAGCTACCTGTACATGTGAATTGTCAAACAGGCCACTGAGGGTGAGACATCTGTCAGTGGTCACCCCTTCCAAATTTAGAAGCGCTTAAGAGTGATGCAAGGATGTTAAAGTCTGTCTTGACTCCATGGCACATGATGATTTGTCACAATTGGAACCCAAACTCTACACATGCAATGCAAATCATAGCATCCAATACCCTTTGGCCTGCCATGCGCACACTGGACAGTGTCTGTACCATTGCTCATCCAATGCACACATGATTTCTTAGTGCGAATTGTAGTGGTGCGGGAAGAGCAGATTTCAGTATAAATGCAAAATTGTGGCTCATTTAACTATATACACTTGTTTACTTTCATACATCTACTAGTTGCACCTTACAGGGCAGGTGGATAGTGCGCCTTTTTTCAAACTTTTGTTTGAACATTTTTTGTCATTTAGCCAGTTGTCATGACGAAACTACAACTCCCAAAATGCACTCTGCCCTGTACAGTCCATATGCCTCAGTGTGCCTTTTTAAGCTTGGTGACTGCTGCATGGACACGGAATCTGTGAATGGAGGCATCGCACACACAATGGTACAGCACTGTTTCACTCACATCATACTCCCAGACACATTTAGCATATGATGCACTTACCATGTCCCTGCTGCTCACGCTCCTCCAGCTGAGCATGGAGGGTCGGCCAAGCTGCTCGCAGGACCCTCATGTACAGTGGGGATAGGCGAGGAGGATGCACATGGTGCTGGGAAGACTGGCCCACCAGCTCCTCAGCCTTGTGCCGGGACCACCGTTTTAGGTCCTCCCAGCGCTTGCGGCATGCCCTCGCACTCCTGGTGTGGACTCCCACTGCACTGCAGCACTCCCCGATGTTGGCCCACAGCCTGGCCCGGGCTGCATTGCTCAGCTGGTGTTCAGGGTCCCCATATAGCTGAGGATATTTGGCCAGCACACCCTCAGCCAAGATGTGTAACTCACTTTCCGTAAAAGGGGGTGCCTTCTCTTCGTAACCCTCAGCCATTATGGGGAAAATAAGGATGATAAGAGCAGCAGGATGTCAGAGGATCTGATCTGTGATAGAGGATGACTCAGAATGAACACAAAATGGCTGCCAACTATTTCCTGTGATGTATTTCCTGCCTCCCACTTCCTGAAAAACATTTCCTGTATGAAATAATGTGTTCCGGGCCATTTTCGGAGTTTACGTCCCGTAAGCGCAGTTTCCAGTTCCGGAACGGAGGGTCCGCACATGAGCCATACGCTCCGTAATCGGGACTTCCGCTTTCGGGCAGTAAACTCCGAAAATGACCCGGAACACATTATTTCATACAGGAATTGTTTTACAGGAAGTGGGAGGCAGGAAATACATCACAGGAACTCGTTGGCAGCCATTTTGTATTCATCCAGATCCATCCACAATCAGGAATCAAATCTACTGCCATCCTGCTGTTCTGCTGTGGATAAAAAAGAAATGACAGTGCATGTGAGAATAATGAAAATGTAACAAGAGGGGGAAGAGACCATTTAATGAAATTTCTGCACTTATGGGGGGGGGGGCTGACACAACATCAAACCACTCTTTCAGTTTCTCTTACTTTGTATTATGGTACATGTAGTCCATATTGGGTGCTCATTAGCAGCGTTGGGTGATGTGTTACGTAACATTGGGGTGGAGCAGTGTGGATATATCACAGACACATGGGGGCAGATTTACAAGCCCCTTGCGCCTCATTTACGCCGCCGTTGCGTCACTTTTGTGACGCAGCGGCGGCGCAAATCCTGTGCCATGGTGCGGGGTACTTACAACGTGCCGCATCTGGGAGATGCGTCACGTTGTAAAGCCCTGCGCCACATGTAGGCGTTCCTGCACAGGGGGGGGGCCTTCCGGCGCAGGAACGCCTCCTAAAAGTGGCAGAGTGAAGTTTACAAGATTTCACTCAGTCACTTTTAGGCCCATGCTGCGTCAAAACCCTGCGCCTGCCTGAAGCAGGTGTAAGGATTGAGGCAGCATTAGCAAGATAGTGCCCCCCAGACCATTGCTGGAGCTGCGTCGCGCTTGCGACACAAATCCAGCAATGTGCCACATTTACGGCACAGATGCGTCACGCATCTGTGCCGTTTTTGCCCCATGGTGCGCCGCATTGTAAATGCGGCGCATCGATGGTGGCGGAGCTGTGGCGCACAATAACTGGCGCATCCCTGCTGATATGCAGGGATGCGCCAGTTAGTGTAAATATGCCCCATGGTGTCTGATTCACCCATGACATCATTCACATTGTGGGTGCATCATTTGTGGGGGTCACATCTGTTGAGGGCACAGGCCGAACAATGCTATGTTTATGGCCTTTTCTGATTATGTGACCCATCCTTATGAGGTCCGGCTAGGTCTCTCAGTACATGTATCATTTTCCATCCGCGTCAATTGATTCTTTAGGGACATCCACTACACTGGTCGCTGACATGGGCACATGAGTTTAAGCACGCTCAACCTTTTGACTACTGTCAACAGCTGTGATTTACATGCAGTTAGTGTGGCTTGCAAAGTTGTCTCAGGAAGGAATTTATTGACACAGTCGTGTATATCCAAGTTTCATCATTGGCAACAGACAGCAATCCACATTTAGTCCATTCCACTACAGGTTGCTCATGTGAAAAATGTGGCAACGAGCTGCTCACGGACTTGCATGCCCTGACCTCGGTTATGTGCCATGGCCCGGTTTCCCAGATTCAGAGCTAGCCGAGGTTCCAGCGGTATGTGTAAGCCATGCGTTAAGGCAATGTTGTGCAAGACACAACAGGCTAATATGATCTTGCACACGACTTCTGGGGAGTACTGCAGCACCCCCCCTGTACGGTCGAGACATCTGAATCGCGACTTCAACAGACCAAAAGTGCGCTCTATGATGGCTCGAGTCCGTATGTGTGCCCTATTGTACCTACGCTGTGGTACAGTGTTTGCACGCCTGTAAGGGGTGAGGAGATGTGGGGTGAGTGCATACCCAGCATCACCTTAGGAGAGGAGAAAGGGCAGGTTGTTACATTTCCCTCTTTGAATTGCACAGGACATGATCTATACTGTATTACATGCAGTATCTGTTGGGCCATGTATGTAGCTGTATGATTCTTATAGTACAATGGTTATTGTTGGGGGGGCATTCAGACATTTCTAATACACATTTTCCTCTTTTCTAACGCTTGGTACTTACCCAGTAGCCACATGTTGCCAAATTCTCCCACAGCCATCCGCCGGGCAAGAGGTGACATGCGGAATATGAAGCTGTCATGGGTACTGCCTGGGAACACCGCATGCACATTAATGAACCTCCCCCTGGCATCACAGACAGCTTGCACGTTGATGGAATGCCATCGGTGTCTGTTGCAGAAGATGTGTGCAATGTGGCGGGGTGGCTGAAGGGCCACATGGGTACAATCAATTGCACCCAGCACACGTGGGACTTGTGCAATGAGATAGAAATCTCGTGCTGCCCTTTGTCTCAGGGCCAGTGTACGTGGCATTTGAATGTGGTTGTGGGATCTTGCAGTGATGCATCTCAGTACCTGATGTAGGCACCGCGACTGACTCGCCTGGGATATGCCCACATGGTCACTGGAGACCCTTTAGAAAGACCCAGTGGCAAAGAAATGGAGCGCAGAAAGGATCTTGAGATATGCTGGGATTGCATGTGAGTAGCAGGTCACAGAGTCATGTTCCTGCTCCCACTCACATACCATATCCAAGATGAATTCTGGAGGGAAACGGTACCTGGCCCTTACATCTTGGCTGGAAATTCCAAATAGGTTGATCCTCTGTCTGAAGATCCTCTCTGCTCTCCTCCTCCTCCTCCTCCTCCTCCTCAAGTAGTTTTGCCGCATGGCAAGGGGCAGTGCAACAAACACATTCAGTGACATGTTGTAAGGGTTTGTGTGTGTGTCTGCTCTGCAGTTATACATGCTGCCGAGCTAGGATTGGGTGGAGTGTGTCAGCTGATGCATGTGGGAGATGGTAGGGACTTGGACAGGTGTTTACTCTTGGCTCAAATGATCAATGGCCACACTTAATGTAGTCTGGCACTAAATCAGTACTTCCAGCCTGCGAGCGGAATTTCCGGCTCGTAAGCGGACTTTCCGGCTTCTAAGTGGACTTTCCGGCCCGTGTGCGGACTTCCCGCTCCGGGTGCGGGATTTCTGCTCCATATGCGGAAATTCCGGCCTGAGTGCGTACGTGAAGTTAGTAGTCGTAAATCCATTCTGTGAATAGCAAAAGTAGTAAGTTTATTCTGTGAATCGCAAAAGTAGTAAGTTCATTCTGTGAATAACAGAAGTAGTAAGTGCATTCTGTGAATACCAAAATGGTACTAAGTTTAGGATTTTGTCTTAAATTTGTTCTGTGAATTGGGCCCAAAATCTCAACTTGCCAAATAATCAGTTCCACCTTCCTGCCAATACCATTCGATGTAGATTAACATTCTGAAATTATAATCTGTAATTGTTGCATTCCTAATCTCAAACACTGTCGTTACTGAGAGTATTAAAAGCATTACACTGGCTGCCTGTTAATGACCAAGTCACCTTTAGGATTATCCAACAGAGCTCCTGTTTTATAGCAATATGCATACCAGTGTAGGGTGTCAGAGCACTTTACATCACACGCACACACACGCACACATACACACTGTGCAGGGACAATGAATCATACGTGTGTAAATCAGTCTGTAGGAAATGTTACATAAAACAATGAGGTATACAAGGTGTAGAAATCACATGTTATCCATACTAGCAGGCAGTTGAAAGTGATCCAGGACGAACAAATTTCCATTACCAGGGCCCAATGCATTACCCAACAAGCCCCTTCACGCTGGGTGAGTGAAGTACAAACTTACCAATTTCCAATTAGTATATCATCCTCAGATATACTTTGTGGTGATGCAATGTTTATTTATGTAATTAGGGTTTGGCAAACTAATACCTGGAACTAGTAATACTCATTATAAACTAAATTCAATATCTCTACTAAAGACAAACTCACTTGTATATTTATAATGCTTTATCTAAAATAATGTGGTTGCTCATCAAATATGATACAGCTTGAATCATCGATTACCACACAAGAAACAAATAATGAGAAATAACAGAAGTACATCTCAACATCAATGCAATGAGTGAGTGGATAGGCGTAGAGACAAAAGATTAGAGACATAAGACATTTGCAAAATGTTTATGCAAATTCAGAATATCATACTAACCCACAAGAAATTTTGGAAAACTACTCTCTAGCCATAAGAGCAGCAAGGCCCCTCAAGAAGAAATGAAGAGCAAAGACTAAGTCAGGATTTAGGAAACAGGAAACAGCCAGCCCAAATAGGAGAAATCAATGCAGCCATCTCCTTTCGCGCAGAAAGAAAACACGCAACACCTAAACCCACAGAGTACCTAATATTATACCTTCCCACAGAGTACCTAATATTATACCCTAAAACCCAAAAAGACCAACCCACTTTGTATCATAACACACAATTTCTCTTCATTCTATTGGTTAAGGAAGGGGGTGTACTGTCACACCACTCTCCTCATGACACTTCTGTAAAACTGTCCATTGTCCCCTTTACTCATTTTATCAACGTCCAGCCCAGGATATACAAATTGGAGCTGTTGTTATAGTACACATTTCCTCCATCTCAGTCATGTATCAACTCTTGCGCCTCGATTGTTCAATTGCGCCGCTCTCTAAGGAATTGTTCCGCTTCGAAGATTATTTTGTTTCCCCACACAAACTCTGGCAGGCACACAGGAACAGTTTTATACCTTCCCTTTCTTGCTCAAATTAAACCCGCATTTAATTTCTAAAATGCCTCTCTGGCCTTTTCTGCAGAGCAGAAAAAACATATTTCTACGGAAAAAACACATTCATTATTTATCACTTATAATGATCCACCATAGCGCACCCACCCCTATACGTTGCATTTGCCCATGCGCATCCCAGGTTAAGGTTATTTCCAAAACATATTAGTATAGAACAATCAAGCAGCATTAGTCCTTTTATTTTCTATTAGTCATAAGCATTTGCGGCCTACTCCAGCATTGTAGTTTTCGCTTGCGCAGTTTTCATTTTCCCTTATGTTAGCCCTTTTCGCATCTAATTTGCACATCACACGATTAATGATTTCACACTTTGGGAGTTCAATCCAAGCAGGTTTTAATACGTGAAAATCCTGCTCCATCAATCCCTCCTTTGAAGGCGACTTTGAGACATTTTTTTCTTTAGACAGACTTTATTGAGTTTTACAATTTTCATGCGGTCATTGTGTCACAATCCCATCATACAGCAAAATTACAATCAGCCAGCTTGAAACACAATTAAGGCAGTAATTGTCATCTCGAGCATCGGTCAGCTCATTACATTCATGGCGACTTTGAGCCATCACCAAATAACCCACAAATACAATTTGTCACCATTTTATCATTTTTAGAAAGCTGTAGTTCTCTTTTGTTGCAACATAATTCCATCTATATCCTACTATTTCATAGTAATTCCCCCTCCTATCTTCTAACTCTATTTCTTTCTTTTTCCTTTTTCTTACTCTTCTTTTAACATCTTGTGTTCCTTTCTTACATTTGCAACACTTATATATTGGTAGTATCATTAGTATCCCTGTAGCAACTGCAACTATTGGTGTTAGTATCCTTCCTAATAAACTGTTACCAAAAGTAGAAAACTAATTTCCCACTGTAGAAAAATCCTTACCAAGTCTCTCCCAAGCACTGTCAGCCTTCAGTTCAGTTAAATCTTCCCGCATATGTGTAATAGTCAAGTCAAGTCAAAAGTTAGCTTTATTCGGTTAAAAATTTTAAAACCATCAAAGCATACGCAATAAAATTCCTTTCACAATTAGTCACATTACTGTGTCATAATTAACACAACTAGGTATATTACAATATAAAAAGTGCTATACAATTGATGAGTACAAAAACACAATAAAAAGTTTGTCACCCAATGGAAAATTAATTATTTTTTATAAACATTTCAGAAATCATTGCATCAAATTATCGTTAAAATAAAACTTTCTGTTACACTGCGGACATAAAAAGGCAGAAGGGGGCGACTAGGGTAGCAGCATTTTCTTACGACATCTCACAGCCCCTATAATGTAACTCGCCACCCCAAAACATATTGCAGAAGACCCAAGCATTTGTAAATAAACCAGAGCTGGTCTGACCTGTTCAAAATTACAACATCTTAGCAGTGGCAGGATAAATTTATTTCGCTGCAGTACATAAAACTCGCAGAAAAAGATCATATGCAGGGCATTTTGCTCTGATTTGTTGTCACACGGACAAGGCCCTAGAGTCCCATTTTTGGCATACCCCCGGGGGAAAGATAACAACCATGGGAGCATGCCATGTTTGAACCTTTGCAGAACAAACAAATGGAATGGCTTATTTATGTATGTTAAGTACGGCTGAATCTCTCTCCCTGTGCTTAACATAACAAAATTTCTAACCAATGGTTTTGCCAATTCCTCCTCTTCCCTTAGGACCATCAACCTGTTTAAGTACTGAGATTTTACTGCCTTAATCACGATTTTACTTAAGGCCCTAGGGTTTATAAACAAGTCAAGGCTACCCATTGACTCCATTTGAGTTTTAATATAATGGATCCATGGTAGAGCCATGGCCTTGTCCAAGGACAGACAGTCCTGAATAATTAGTTGATTTAAATTCGGAGCTTGCTGTGACCAGATTGTAAGCCATCCTAATATCGGAGCCACAGCAATCTGGTCAGAAATATAACCAGCGCCCAAGTCTTCATGTATGTTAAAGGATGCTGCAGATTGAGGGAGCGATAAGACTTTTCTAAAAAAGACATTTTCTGCCATTTGGATGTCGCTAGATTTTGTATAGCCCCACACCTCACTCCCATACAACACCATGGGCAAACATTTGGCGTTATAGATTTTCATGATGGCCGGTAATGGCTTACAACCTAAACGTTTAGCAAAGCCCAACAGGGCCCCTGTGGCCCTCACTAATGTGTTTTTTTTCAACGAGCGTTGCATTGCCCACGATCTTCTATCGTCAAAGACAATACCCAAGTATGGGAAGGCAGGTATTTTACTTAGCTCCTGCCCTTTACAGACAAATGATGCCCTTTTCGCCCGTCTGCTGCCTAACGTCATGGCGTGTGATTTTTAGAAATAAATTTTCAAATCCAAAGAGTCCATAAAACTAATAAAACAAACCAGAAGTGATTGTAAACCTCTTGCCGTCCTGGCTATCAACAGAGCATCGTCTGCGTATAATAGCTCAGGAATCTTTTTATGGCCCACTCTCGGGATGTCCTTACATGATGCAATTAAGGCTTCACCCAGCTTGTTTATATAAAGTGTAAACAGCAGAGGAGCAAGGATACATCCTTGCCTTACCCCTCGCTTTACTGGCCAGGCGTCCGTCAAGCTCCCATTCTCATTATAACGCACAGCAGCACTAGTATCTTTATGAATATCGGCTAGGAAGGATATCAGTATGGGATCTAGACCTATATCAGAAAGGGCAGTCCAAAGTTTCTGGCGGTTTACAAGGTCGAAAGCAGTGGACAGATCCATGAAGGCTAGATGTAAATCCCCTGCTTTGCGACCGTGTACTTCCCTATGAGGAGGTGTAAGTTGAGGCATTGCCCAACAGTACCTCTTCCTTTTCTGAACCCGTACTGCAAGTCTGAAATGACTGCATTCTCTTCCAACCAGTTTGTCAGCCGCTCCAGGACCACCTTCCCCATGATTTTTGCTGCTGAGTCCAGGAGAGAGATCGGCCGATAACACGCCGGATCCTCTCTTGAACCCTTTTTAAATATAGGAACAATAACTGCTTTGCCCCAGGACACTGGGGGGCCCACTATGGTGACTGCATTAAACACAACAGTTAAAACCTTTGTCCACAAATGCGGATCGGCCCTATAAAGATCTGCCGGCACCCCATCCGGGCCGGGTGCTTTCCCGAGTGCCGTGGACTCAATGGCCTCCAGCACTTCCTCTTCTGTGAAGTTAATCTTTCCTACCTGAGTAGGTTTATTTTGAATCACAAGAGATGAATTATTTAATCCGGCATAGAGGCCACCGTAAGGCTCCACCCACTTATCTGGTGGGATGAGGCAATCTTGATTAGTGTTTACTGTCTCATTTAACAAGGGACTATTGATCACTTTCCAAAACTGAGTACTACTTTTCAGAATACTCACTTTGGACAGTTCTTCCCAGGCCATATCTTTTAGCTCAATTTTCCTACTTTTAATAGCCTTTTTATAAGACCTTCTTGCCTCCGCACCTTCTGTGCGTCCTTGCCAGATTCTTTAAGCACTTCTAAAAGGGCCATATGCGTGTCACTACAAGCGTGGTTGAACCAATTTTTTAATTTCTTGGGCCTTATTTTACTTTTCCTAGTCAAGTTAACTGTTACCTGTGCTGTGATGCGATTAAAAGCATCCAGGATTTCCCTTGGATCTGGATTTCCTCCTAAGCATTTTGCCAGATCCTCTGCATTACTCATGAACAGGTTTTCTAAAAAGTCGCTAGGAGTGATGACCTCCCACCTTAGCCTGCGTCCTTGACATTTAGAGACTATATTAGAATTTAAAATGGTGGATGGTACCAATTCAGTATTAAGTGCCCTGATATTGATGGTCAACGTGAGTGGATTATGGTCACTAAAGCCTCTCTGATCAACACTAAGAGGACCTAGAGAGTCCCTCAGTAGACATGACACTAAAATGTAGTCAATCGTAGACTCATTGCCTTGGCCATTAAAAGTTGGGACAGGGCACTGAGTTTCCCCTTGTGCTGGGGCAAACAAGTAATATATCGATAAAAAACTCTCCAGATAGCCCCACTCCTAGTGTGCTCGAAATGAATATTCCCGAGTGGGTCTTCCTCAAGATCCAAATTCTGTAAACATTGCATGTGACAGCCATGAATATTAAAATCCCCAAGCACTAACAAATAATAAAAGGTATTATTGTGTTCATCATAATCATCCAAAAACCCTGATAATGCTAATAGATGTTCTAATTCGTCATTCCTAGTAAAGGAATTATAAAAATGTACCACCAAAATAGTAGGCAAATTATCACCCTCCAATCTTACTGCTAAAATGTTTGGGGAGCTTGTCACTACTAATACAGCTTTGTATAGAAGTTTCAGACTAAATAACAACAGAAGGCCACCCCTGGATCTCCCCATTGTGGAAGGAGTTGCAAATTTAATAAATGATTGATAACCATCCAGGTAATAACCTTCTTTAGCTTCCCACGTTTCCTGTAAAGCTATAACATGATGGGCAACAAGAAAAGCCTCCCAGTTGGTATCCCCTCTTTTGGATATTAGTCCGGCAATATTCCAGGATAAGATCGCCATCTTGTTCTCAGACACTGCGGAACTTATTTCTTTGGGGTCCTGATTCCCTGTTAGCAATCTGTCACTCACTGGTGAGTCACCGTCCTCATGTTCCACTATGGGGCTCCCGAAACCACCTTTCCGCCCTGTGGGCTCCCCCATTAGTGTGAAGCTTAAAACAGGTCCGTTTCTCATATTATCCCCTTCCCTGGGCAAAATATTTTGGACTCTATCACTGGCGGGTGTGGCACGATTTACCATTAAACCACGATCAACACATTTTAATCCCAAATCCGTGGTCGGGCACACCGTACAACCATCCATTGAGGGGATTATTCCCAGTTCTACACTGTCGCCATCACCAAGTCAATCATTTGCATTTAGTGAGCTTAGTGCCTCATATCTATTAGTCAGGGCCACTGTACTAGTCGGGTAGACCAGTTGTAATTTATGTCCTGTCTCACTATTTAATCCAATGTTGACTGGGGGGTAGAAACACCTAAGTGGGAGTACATTTACAGAGTCAGAATGGATCCTTACTGATCCGGCCTGTTTAAGGATGTGGTCCACCAGTATAGGGCAGCCAGAACTTACCACCGCGCAATCCCCCTTGAGAGACTTGGCAGTTTTACCCACCCAGGGTACCCTCCTCACCATTTTAAAGTTCTTAAAGAGGTGTTCCCCTAACACTGTTTTGGTGGTTAAATAGTGAAAGGCCCTGTTTTTAAGGGTACTCCAGTGTTCCTCTTTTCCCTCCTGCGTTTTCGGTATGTTTGCCAAAATCACCGTATAGGGACATGCTTCTGGGGGGAGGTGCAATGCTCTTTCTCGCGGGTACCTCTGCACTGGGGGGCTGATTTTCCCCTCTGGGCCAGGACCCTTCTTTACTCCCTGAGTTACTCCCACTCCTACAGCTATGGGCCGTGTGGTTGGCGCTACTACATGGGGTACCTGAGATACTTGGGTTGCTAAAGTCAACCTCGGGTCAGTCCGGTTGATTACT
This sequence comes from Triturus cristatus, assembly GCF_964204655.1. Classification (NCBI taxonomy): domain Eukaryota; kingdom Metazoa; phylum Chordata; class Amphibia; order Caudata; family Salamandridae; genus Triturus; species Triturus cristatus. Next base: position 301,360,379 of record NC_140581.1, read on the forward strand.
GTGGTAGCAACGGCTCTCGCGGAGTGCACCTTGAGTGGCAATGAACCCTGCACTGACGCTTTTTGACCAGCAATATGCTTTTCGATGGTAGTTAATCTGCCCTCTATTTGCTGTAGTTTCACCATAACCGGTGAAATGAGTACCCCTAAACATTCTTTCATGGCCTTGATAAACTCCGACATTTTACCCCCCAAAACATTTCCTAAATTTGAGTCCTCATGAGATAAGCCCCCCATTGCCCTCCCATCTGTACCATAATTTGAAACATTTTCAGCATAAACATCAGGCCCTGTCACAGAATTTTTGCTATTCCTGGGTTGTTTCGCCTGTTGCCTACTGCCCCTGGACACATTACTGGCCTTTCTTTTCCCAGTAAGAGATTAACCTCCAGCCAATCAGAGCTGTTTAGTACAAGTTACTACAGGAGAAGGCGGTACACTAGGCACGGGGAATGCCTCCGCCGTGATAGACAGACTCAGGTCTAATACCGATCCATTCGAGGCTGGGCAAACTGGGAGAGCCAGAGTCGGGGCAATTGTCTTAGGCACCCCTGTATTAAAACTTGAAGGGAGGTTTTGAGAAGATGGGTCCAGAGATAACCTTCATTCCACAAGCTCAATTTCTTTTGCCACAGCAGTCTCTGCTCGTTTTAAATAAGCGTCCAAGGTTCCGCCCCCCCGCACCCTTTAGCAATGGATTTAGCCATGAAGTGAGATCACAAGAAGACCTAATAATTAATGTACTACTGGCAGCTGAAGACCGCAATCGGCACTTATGTCTAAAACAGAGCGGCCTCCTTACATACCGCTGTTAATTTCCGGCTGTAATTGGAAGGGACGTGGCCCAGCCGACGGCTGAGATCCTCTTTGCTCACCTCCTGGCGCCGGAAAATGCGTGTGGTGACGGAAAATGCGTGTGGCGACTCCCGCCGCTAAGGCGTCTGGGATCTGTAGTCCCGATGCCCTGGACCCCCCTCCTCACTGCGGCCGCTGGTAGATGGTAGATGGTAAATGGTAAATGGTAAGTGGATAAGGTGCGGCGGCGGGAGGGGAGACCGGAGACTGCTGGGCAGTCAGGGAAAACAGCAGGTATGACTCACGGAATGTGAAACCCCCCCCAGTGCAGTACTGAGGGAACAAGAGCCAAGTGGTGTCATAAGGGGAAAATATACAGAGAAGTTACTCCTGTGTTGGAAAGCAAACTCTGCCCCCAGTGGCTCCTAAGACCTGCGGCCCGATGTTTGTTTCTCGCCCCAGAACAAGGGCAGCGCGCCCCCAGATCCAATGCAAAACCGGTAGTACTTTAAAGAATGTTCTCCCGAAATCAATAAAAGCTGGAGGCAATCCACACATGAACAACACCAGAGGGAAATCCAAGTACTGCTCCAAGCAAAGGAGAGCGAAGGAGACCGTAATAGTCTTAATATATCCCTCTTACTTTTGTCAGGGATATAAGTACAGCACTGTTCAATTTTCAACATGCTACATACTCCACCCTCTTTAGCCAACATCAAGGGCAAGTCTATACTGTAAAACAATAGATCTTATAGCAACCATTTCAGTATAAATCATCAAGAAACCACCAGCAGTGTCTGTTGAAAAACGATCAACCACTGTGGACAATTTTCTAATTTTGTGTGAATTTAGAATCACCCCAAGTGAAGGTATCAGTGCTCCAAAAATATCACCCACAATTTCCGAAACACTTATTCCCCTCTTACTACAAATTAGTACACTCTTCTTTTCATTGATTCCATGACTCCTGTCTAAATAATAGATCTTGGGAAAAACTATTCCCATATAACAACACCCTTACCAATGTGCAGGCAACCATCATAGGCATTCTTACCACACACATAATAAATTTCAGGGAAGACAGGATCAGTTCCTCCTCTTATTCCCCAACCTCCCATTATTAAGAAAACATGATCACATTCACTAGAACCAATGAAATGGTTATTATAGCCAGTTTTTAGTCTAAGTAAGCAAAGCTTTCCTCTATGATGCCAATTTAGAGTCATTGCAGCGTATGTCTCACCCTTTTTGTAATCACCCTCTCTAAAAGCCCATGGAGGTACATGAGACTTCTTTTCAGTAGCCTTTTTCTTAAAATTCTGTCTTCTATCCTCTACCTAATAAACTCAATCTCTTCCTGATGCAATCTGCAGATTAAGTTATTTCTATGAGTATATACTATATCATTTGTTTTGGTTGAATGAAAAAATTCTCCCATAAATTCTGCATCTCTAGCACTCATTACTTTATTCATATTTCTTCTAATTGGAATTTCCGAAAATACTAAGTCAAAGTTCGAATAATAGTATTATAAACTACCCCTCTCGTAAAACAGACTGGTTAAAACAATACAAGAAACTCCATAGGTTAGAGATAAGTGATGATAGGTCACTCCCTTAGACACAGACAATGGTAGTTGCATGCACACATAACAATCTCCCGAACCCATCGTGTCAACGTACTCATACAGTAATTTCGTGAAAACATTTAACGAAAAGTCATTAATAGATTTATCCTGGTGATAGACGATGTCATCTATCATCCTTTTCATATTAATTTCTGCATCTTCTTTTAGATTATGCACATCTACTTTCACACTCATCACACTATTAGTATTATTATTTACATTTGGAAACATAAAGTAAGGCACAACAACAACTAATGTTAACCAAACCATCATTAGTATTAAAATGTCAATAAAGCAAGCATTAATACATCTACGTTTAACACTTTGGTTTTGATATCCAGTCTCTATAGTATTTGCCTCAGCCATTTCTATAAAATCTGATACTGACTAACGAAACAACAACAAAAAATAGAAATTAGTGTCTCCAAACACTTTAAGCCTTCTTGCTTCACCCCTCTTTTTAATTTTTTTTTTACATATAAGTTCACAGCCTTCGATTTAATTCCAGCTTTAATTTTTCCACACTCCTCCGAGTGAATTTTTGAATTTTCTGCACCCCAATTTTTACACAGTTCCTTTAGGGTGGCTTGTAACTGTTTGCGTGACTTAATTCTGCAGCATTATTTTCTCTGCACTGGTCTGTGTGCTCAGCTTCTTCAGACACGACATATGTCCATTAAGGTGCTGTGTATTTCTTGTTTGGAACTCTTGATCTTTTTGTTCTCTGAACTGTATCTTCTTGTGAGTCACTTTGCTCTGCTTGGCTCGATACTTCCAATATTGTGTCTGGTGATTTTCCTTTCAGAGTGTATTTCAGTCTTTTCACTCCCTTTGGCCACACATCTCCTTTTTTGCCTTTCTTGATTCCCACAGTTTCAGTTTCAAGGCCAACTTCACAATGTCTTTTGTTTGATCCTTTTCTCTGCTGTATTTGCTCTTGATCTCTACTTTCACTCAACACTTCTCTTCCATTGACTCAAACAGTAGTCTCACAAGACCCATTAGCTGGTGCCCACTTTATTCGACTTTGCTCAAGTTCAAGCTCAGGTTCGAACTCAGGCTCAGTTTCAGGCTCCTCTTGACCCTCTGCCTGTTGCCGTTCTTCCTCTTCCAGTCTTTCAAGTGGACTTGGGACTCTTCTTGTCTGGCTCGCGTGTATCCAATTTGGCAAGCCGCCACACTTTACTGCTGTCATTGTCACCAGTGTCACTTGATATGGCCCATGATAACGTGGCTCCAAACACGACTTTTTCACATGCTTTTTCACCAGAATCCACTCCCCTGGACTTAGATCATGCGCTTGTTCATTGCTGTGTTGTGGTTGCAACTTCTCCAACCTGATGAGACACAGAATGCACCACATCAGCCAATCCTGTGCAATAATCGCGCACTAGATCATCAGTAATATTCATCAGTTGATTTGCTGGTACTATCGGCTGTATCATTGCTTTCCCCATAATCACTTCATGCGGAGACAATCCAGTCTTTTCATCAGGAATGCTTCTTAGACTCATCAAAACCAAAGGTAAAGCATCTGGCCATTTTAGTGCTGTGGATGCACAAACTTTTGACAGTCTCGACTTGATAGTGCAATTAATTTGCTCAAGCACACCTGTGGGCTTCTGGTTGATAGGCACAATGCAGCTTTTGCTTAATCTGTAATGCTGCACAAATCATCTGAATTATCTCATTATTAAAATGACTACCTCTATCTGTTTCTAAAGAGACTTGAAATCTGAACCTTGGTATTATCTCTCTCAAAAGCAATTTAGCAACTGTTAGACTATCATTTCTTCTTGTTGTATATGGTTCTACCCAACGAGAAAACAAACAAACCACAACCAACACATATTTCAGTCCATTACAAGGAGGGAGCTCGATGAAATCTGCCTGTAATAGTGTATATGGTCCTGTTGCGTTCCCAATTCGCCCCCAACTAAGAACAGTCTTTCTGCCCGGATTCTGCTACTGACATACTATGCATCTTTAACAAAGACTCTCTGCAAGGACCCTAAACTTTGTATTATACCAAGACTGCTTGAAAAGCCTAATCATGGCATCTCTCCCCATATGTGTTAAGCCATGATACATTCTTGCCATCTGAGACAATAAACTATCTGGCATTATTGTTCTCCCATCTGTATACACCCACACTTCATTCTCCACTCTTCGTGTACATCCTGATTTTATCCAAATTTCTTTTTCTTCCTCACTGGCCTCTTCCAGCAATTGTCTAACTTCCTCCCATGTTTCCACAGAAGAGAATATTAGCTGACAATTTGTATCTGATTTTTCTGTTCCTTTGTTAATTGAAACTGAATTTTGTGCACAGAATCGTACCACTTGATCAGCATAACGATTCCCACTCATCACATAGTCATTTCCAGATCTATGTGCCGGACATTTGACCACTGCAATTTCTTAGGGCAACTGTAACGCAACCAACAAATCCTTTACATTTTGCTATTTCTAATTGGTGATCCTGGAGAAGTCAGAACACAATGTTGCATCCACAACTGCCCTAAGTTATGCACCACTCTAAAACCATATTGACTGTCAGTGAATATTGTTACTCTCAGATTCTTCCCAATTATCCACGCTCTGGTTAAAGCAACCAGTTCTGAAATTTGTGCTGAATTTACTCCTTTTAGACACGATGCTTCAAGATCCATGGCCACGTTATAAACAGCATAAGAAACACGCAAAACACCTCTTTCATCTCAAACAAGAGCCATTCACAAACATTACACAATCTGACTGTGGCAATGGAGTATCTTTTATATCTGGCATTGGTTTGGTACACAAATCTGTCACATACAGACAATCATGGCCTGCTTCATCTACCACTTCCTCACAACTTGTACTTGGCAACAAGGTTGCAGGATTCAATGTTGTACATCGCGCCACAGTCACATTTTCAGCTCCCAATATCGCTCTCTCATATCTAGTCAAACGACTCCTTGTGAGGTGTTGCGTTTGTGTCCTTGTCAACAGAATTGCGACAGAATGGGGCACATAAACTTTCACTGGATGTCCCATCACAATTGACTCACTCTGTTCTAAACTCACACATGTAGCAGCCACCGCTTTCAGATAACCTGGCAATGCTGCCATCACTGAATCCAAGGCGGCAGAAAAGTATGCCACTGGACGACACGCCATTCCATGCGTTTGGACTGAAAGTGCTCATCCATCATTCTCAAAACAGAATAGTGCAAAGTCCTTGCAATAATCTGGCATTCCCAATGCAGGTGCTAGACAAAGACTATTTCGCAACTCTACAAAGGCCTTCATGCTTTCTTCATCCAATTGAATTGGATCTACTACATCTTTGTGAGTCAATCTCTGTAATGGCTTGGCTGTCAGTGAAAAACCACGTATCCACTGTCTGCAGTATCCAACCCTACCCAGAAACATTCAAACTTCTTTCTGTGTTTTGGGAGGACCCATTTGCAAGATCACAGCAATTCGATCTTGTGATACTTTCCTGACTTCTTTCTCAATCCTGTGTCCCAAATATTGAACCTCTTTCTGACAAAATTGTAATTTAGCTGGTGACACCTTATGCCCACCTACTGCCAAATGGTTCAGTAGAGCAATCGTATCTGTCACAAATGCTTCTCGTGTCTTTGATGCGACCAGTAGATCATCTATGTACCTCACCAACACCGAGGTTTCTGGCATTGCCTATGACTCCAGACACTTTTTCAACATCTGATTGAAAATTGAAGGACTCTCAGTATACCCTTGAGGAACTCTGCACAATGCCAAAACACGATCTCCGAACCAGAACGCAAAATGATATTGGCTATCCACATGCAAAGGTATCGAGCAATATGCTTGGCACAAATCGATCACTGTGAACCACTCTGTGTCACAGGGAATTTGATAAAGAATCACTGCTGGGTTTGGCACTATTGGACAACAAGGTACCACAATCTTATTTACCTTTCTCAGATCCTGAACTATCCTGTACTTACCGCTCGGTTTCTTAATTCCCATAATAGGTGAATTACAAGGACTCCCTAATATCTCTCTCAAGATGCCTTGTTCAATCATTTGCTCAATAACAGGTGTAACTCCTACAATAGTGTCTGGGCTCATTTTGTACTGTGGTGTTTTTGGAAATTCTGCTCCCTGTTTACTGAGATTTGGATAGGATCAACTCCTTTCATCAATCCAATGTCTTTCCCTGAAAAATCCCACACATCAGTCATCACTGTTTCTCTCAATTCAACAGGCAAATCTTTAGCTGTAAACAAAGGATATAAATCATACACTTCTGCCCCTTGCCTTGCCATCATCACTTTGAACGCAATATCTTCATCTGACATTTGAAAAGTAAAGGCATCTGGTGTACAATAGATGGTGCAATTCATTTTACATAACCAGTCTCTACCCAAAAGGTTTATAAAACCTGTATCACACACCACAAATTGATGCAAATCTCTGAATTCTCCAATGTGCACCTTCATTGGTTTTATCACTGGAGTTTCGATAAGCTGATTTGAAACAATCACAACTTGGATAGTATCTCCCAAGAGGGGTAGGTTTGGGATTTCTGCTATTCTCACAGAAGAATGGGTAGCACCAGTGTCCACAAAGAATGTAATAACATTACCTTCTACTTTCCGATCCACAAAAGGACCACACTTATCTACCTCAAGAGATGCACCATGCATGCACTCCTCCTACCCCCTCAGGCACCGTCATTGAGATGTATCTGAATCACTCTGAGGACACTGTAACAAGTATTGTGAAACCATTTGTACATTTTGATTCTTACCAACTTGTTCACCTGTATGGATTCCAGCACTCGCACTGTATCTCTGTACCTGAGCATTCACATTATTAGGCATAGGAGCTTGTGGTATTTGTACCTGCTGTACTTGTGGTGTAACTACCTGTTGCTGCTGTAGCTGCTGTTGATTCACAACCACCTCATTCTGCATCTGTGGATTCAAATTTTAATCTACAGAGTCTTACACTCATTCTTCCAATGTCCCAACTTTCCGCACGCATCGCAAGGTAATCTACTTTTCATATCTTCCTTATTACCTCTACCTTTTCCCTTAATCTGAACCTGAACACCACCATTTGTCACAACACAATTCACATTAGGAATCGATCATTTTGAAAATTCTGATTCTGCCCTTTTTCTGTTAAACCTATTTGAGAATAATCAACCAAATTCCTATTCTTCTGTGCTGCTTTCACTCGTGCCCACATCATTTTCTCTTTCAATTTCTTATGTCTTGACTCAATATCCTCACTACAATATTTTGCATATCGCAATATTTCATCTACTGTTTTATTTTTCCAGCAAATCAGGTGCTGCCTAATCATGTTGCTAATCTCTGGTTTCAATCCAAGCACAAACTTATATACAAAGTGTCCCATATCTTTGTCAGTTATGGTCTCAAATCCACTTTACTGCTTAAATACCTGGAAAAGTCTCTCATAATAAGCATGCACTGATTCTTTTGACTCCTGAGTAGTTCTATCAATTTTAACCCAATCTGTCTCTTTTGGGGAAATCTTACTCTTTAAGTAGGTAATTACTTGATTATATTTTTTCATCACCTCTCCTGATGGGGCTCCAGTTTTAATATCTCTAGGATATTCTTCTTTCGGACAATCTACTTCAATTTAACACTCAGTCCACAAGTCAACTGGATCCACAATGTCAAACAAACTATCTTTTTCAGCAGATCTTTAGAAACTTTTATAAACCTCTCTACTTGTTTATACCTAGGCTGTCCGGTTTTAGGTTTAAACCTACAAAAACTGATAAAACCCCACTGAAAGAGAAATAACCCTCACCAGTGAAAACATATAAACACTGAAAAAACACCTGCACAACCACAAACTAAATGCTATTCAAAGAAAGGAAAGACAGAGTGATAGAGTCATTTTTTTCTTCCTGAAGGGGCCAATACAATGTAACTTTGTTATACAAGAAGCAGTAAGAAAGTCTGGGCTAACACTGTTCTGCTTGAGTTTTGTTGTTTAGGGATGCCACTAAAATATTGTTTCTTCTTCCTTTTGTTTTTTTTCTTCAGTTTTGTGGTCTTTGGTCTAAAGATGCAGGGTTTGGAAGCATGTTTTAGGTATTGTTTAAATATTTTATAAACTGTAGAGAATCCGGAAATATCAAAATCATATTTGATATTTTAGCTGCATTTGATTCTTTCACTGATAGGTAAAATGGCTGGTTTCATAAGAATCTTTTCTAATATGTGTCATCACATTTACCCACAGAGAATGGGTAAAAACCCTTGATACATCAGCCCCCAGTTTCTAGTGAGTCAGTATTGATAGTAGGCGAATTGCCAACACCTCAAGCTTTAAACATTCAATGCAAGGTATAGTGACAAGTATATGTGAAAAGAGCGCTATCACAAAGCATCTGGGATTGTGGTTAAACATGGCACCAGACTTTTGGAAAACATGGAATGCAGTGTCACTTGGAATGCTCTGCAAAAAAAGGTTCTTTCCAAGTTCAACAAAGATTCGAGTGAAATTGTTTGTATTTGCAATGATTCGGCTATGTTTATGAAAAAGTTGTGTGATGACCTGTCAAAATCGATATCTGAGCTGAAGGGCTTGCCTGTAAGAGATCCTGGCCACTCGTTAGATGGTATGCTGAAAGCATCTTTACAATCTTCAGAGTTAAAGAGGAATGCTATTGACTTTTTAGTCCATTCTGTTGCACTGTTTTCTTATGCACAGGAACTAAAACGCAAATATTTATCATTTTGTGCTTTGTGTGGCATCAAAGAAAGAGTCATCCCAACTGTGACCCTTAGCTGATGGTTCTAAGTCCAAGGGGCTATGAATGCTATATTAACCATGTGGCAACTGTTTACAGAATTGTTGCAGAGTGATGATGCCAAAGGCAAAACAAATGTAAGGATCTATGGTCACATATTGATAGTGATGTGAATAAAAGTACACTCTACTGCATTCTTAGATTTTTACAGGAAAACATAACTGCTACAGTGAACATAATAAAGTCCGAAAACTCCCTTGTCTGCCATGTTTTCAGCATAATTGGTGTAGATGTATAACATCTCCTTGAGAGTAGGGTGGGTGACACCTTTAGTGACTTTGGCACTGCAACATTTTCCATGTTAGAGTGCTTGACACTTGGTAAGCAAAGCAATGGTAAAGAGCAATTCACAAACTTTTATTATACAGTGTATGAGAAATGGCTTGCAATGATGCATAGAAATGTCCCTTCACAGCCAATGGCATTTGAAGTCAATGAAACCTCACTGTGGTACTCTGTTCTAGATCCCTTTGATAAAGGGGAATTTCCTCCATAGTTTCAAAAGTGCTGCTTCATTTTTCACCGCTTCAGTAACTCTGAGGGCATAGGCGCCCAGATCAGCAAAAATGTTGCAGAACCTACCCTGAGAATCGCAATCTTCAAGTAAACCAGTATTGGCATGGAAAGCTTTGTCAGTGGCCAGAGTTAACAAATTGTGTACTGGCCGTTTTGGCATTGCTCATCTCAAGTGCCGATGTTGAGAGGGCCTTTTCACAAAAGTTTACATGGGAAGGAAAGAGCGAGCGCACATGGGCAAAGACTCACTGAAGAAGTATTGTATGGTGTACTACAATAAGTTTAATTTGCAAAAATGTATTTGGACCTCATATACACTATACTTACACTGTCTATATACCATGTGCTATACGTGCAGAAAGTAAGCAATAATAAAAGCAAAATGTTCCATGAACACCAGAAACACACTGTTTCTGTGGTTTTTAATGGCGCGAAAATGTGTAATCACTGATAAACACTGTTTTTTTAAGGTATTGAAATCACTTGAAAACACTGAAAAAACCCCACCAGAATTTACCAAAAATAGAAACTGAAAACAGGAAAGCCTATTTATACCATTCAAAAGGTTTTTCTCTCAATCAAGGAAACTCATTCATAAAAGACATTGGGGCAGATTTACATGCCCCTTGCGCCTCATTTATGCCGCCGTTGCGTCACTTTTGTGACGCAGCGGCGGCGCAAATCCTGCGTCATGGTGCGGGGTACTTACAACGTGACGCATCTGGGAGATGCGTAACGTTGTAAAGCCCTGCGCCACATGTAGGCGTTCCTGCGCAGGGGGGGCGTTCCGGCGCAGGAACGCCTCCTAAAAGTGGCTGAGTGAAATCTACAAGATTTCACTTAACTCGACGCAACTCCAGCAATGCACCACTTTTCCGGCACAGATGCGTCACACATCTGTGCCGTTTTTGCCCCGTGGTGCGCCGCATTGTAAATGCGGCGCATCCATGGTGGCGGAGCTGTGACGCCCAATAACTGGCGCATCCCTGCTGATATGCAGGGCTGCACCAGTTACTGTAAATATGCCCCAATGTGTCCTGGCTTGACCAAGGAATGTGGACATACCCTCAACCTGGAACTTCTCTCATTTCAGCATTCACTGTCCCTGTCTCTGTTTCCCTCATTGGAAGCAAAGGAGATGCAGTTGTACCCTTTTTTGATTAAATGTGTTTTTATTGTTTTTCAATTTTGCATTATATCATTACACTTCCGGCAATACTATTCCAAACATCTATGATTTGACACCAGTTTTACATCTGTTTCAGTGTTCCCAAAAAAATAAAATAACGCACATTTAGTTCAGATATCTATACATCATGAAATAAAATAACGCACATTTAGTTCAGATATCTATACATCATGAGCGTAACTGGTGTTCCTCCTTAGTGCAGATATTTCAATCTAGGAAATACAGAGTTAAATAACTTGCAACATAACAGTAATACAACCAACTGTAACCTCACATTGGCTCCTGAGTTTGAAATTATATTTAGTTAAACATTATACCACGATGCACTTCACATACACTGTAACTGCAAACTCTGTCTGCTCGCTTGCACGCAGCGCTTGGGCTTGTTTTAATCTTATTATTCTTCGTCTTGCCATATGTCTACTATGTCATGATTACAGTTCATTCACTGCACTGTCTTGGACAATAGTCAGTGAGAGGTTTTTGCATCTGACTCAGTATGCTCGCTTCTGGGCAGGACAGCAACACGGGTCCCGTGACCTAACCATGGCTACTGGGTTGTGACTCACAATACGGTCAGGTGAAGGGGCAGACTCTACATTCTGGCTCTGCCATATTGCACGAAAGTCCATTAGGATCACATCTCAGCACCCCACAAGTGGCTGCTTACTAATACCTATCACATCCTCCCGACGCAGCGCTATACTCTCGGCTTGTGCCCAACAGACCAGTGACCAGGCTCTCTCTGCAGGGGGGTCAGGTGACTTCCAGCATTTTGTGATCAGTCCTTTGGCCACTATGAGACCCAAATCTATATAACGGGACGTTAATTTATGTTTTTTCGACCTATGATACAGTCCCAATACGCATATCTCCCAGGTCCAATTAAGCTCACCTTCTGTGCATTGCGTCAGGGTCGCAGTAACCACACCCCAGTACCGCTGCAGTACTGGGCAGGACCAGACCATATGGAGCAAATCAACACTCACTGCACCACATCTCGGACAGCTGGCATCAGTACGATTAAAGCATTTGTTAATTTTGGCTGGTGTTAGGTAGGCTCTGTGTACTGTGTAGTACTGGATGAGCCAAAATCTTGCGTTACGGGGGATTCGGGTGGGACCCTCATGGATGGCCAACCACTCACGCTCAGTGCAGGGACGCCGCAGGTCTTCCTCCCAGTGAGCACGCAATGAGTTCAGTTGTGGCACTGTGTGTGTTCTCAGTGCCCCTGCGAAACATTTGACAAGGTGCCAGCCTGCACCCAGCTCGTGCAAGTATTGTACAACTAGGTGTGCCGGCGGCTCCTGTGCTATGTTGCCCCATGTGTGCGGTAGCGTGCGTACCACTGCTGCATGAAGTAAAAACTGGCCCTGCGGCAAACCCGATTTCTCTGCTAGCATCTCGAAGGGCAGTAGTTGACCTTCACCGAATAAATCCCCAATTGTCAGAACTCCAGCCTCCTCCCACTGCGCCAGCTCTATTCCCGTAACAGCACGATGCCTACTGGGTGTTCACGCTATCGGAAGGGACGGCGCATATAAGATCACGTTGCGTGTACGTTGCAGGCTACGGCGAAAGCAGTAATGGGCCACATCAAGCATCAGCTGGGCTGGCGGTCTACCCCTCCCGCTGGGGTGGAATAGCTCAATCACTTGCGAATGAGTGAGAGCTGGTGCCTGAGTCGCCTGGTCCTCCAGTTGACATGCACCCAACCATCTTGCCACCCATTTGAGATGAGCAGCAAGGTAGTATTGCTCCATATGTGGCAATGAAAGACCCCCCGCAAGTTGTTGAGGTATACATTTTAGTCATGGCCACTCTACTGCGTGATGTGCCCCAGATAAATTTCCTCATGTGCGCCTCTAGGGTTTTGAACAGTGTCGGCTTAAGACAGGTCGGTAAGTTCACAAAATAGTACAAAAGGTATGGAAGCACCACCATTTTTATCAGTGCGATTCGGCCCATAACCGTTAATGGCAATGTGCTCCAAAAAAACATCTGCGCACGCCCTGCCGTGACAGCACGCAATAGGTTGCCATCATGGAGGTCCAACTGATCTCTGTAGATATGCACTCCCAGATACCAAAATGTCGACAGTTGCCAATGCACTGGTCTACCATAAATGATCAGGCCTGGGTTCGGGGTGGCGGCCACAAAGGGGTACAGGCATGACTTATCCCAGTTCACCAGAAGACCCGAGACGGCCGCAAACTCCTGCAGTGTTCGCTCCACAACCACACATGGCAGTCTTAGGTCCTTGAGATATATTAGTAGGTCGTCTTAATACAGCAACACCCCGTGTAGGCCATTGCCCAATGAGATTCCCCACTCCTCTTGTGTCCTGAGTAGCGAAGCGACTAGGGGCTCGATGGCCATCGCGAATAGAAGCAGTGACAGTGGACGGCCATATCTGGTGCCCTGCTCGATAGGAATCCGGTCAGACAGATATGGTCCTGTCTTGACTCTGGCCACTGTTTGGGTATAAAGCAATTGGACCAGGCTCAGGAATCCATCACCCAAATCATATTTGCGCAGTGCGGCGAATAAAAAGCCCCACTCCACGGTGTCAAGTACCTTCTCCAGATCTAGCACCAGGCATCCTGAGGACTCCCAAGCTGCTCTGGAATAGTGTGCCACCCGAAAGAAGCGGCGCAGAATTAACGACGTGCTGCATGTGGGTACAGACCCATTTTGGTCTGGGTGGACTTGTAACGGGACCAGCGGTGCCAGCCTGCCAGCTAAAATTGTTGCCAACACTTTGTAATCAGTGTTTAGCAGCACCAGCGGTCGGTAGGAGGCAATTAGCTCTGGATTTCTATTTGACTTTGGTAACAATATCAGGAGAGATTCCCGTAGTGTGTCAGGCAGGGCGCCTGCCTCTCGTGCTTCATGAAACACCCTGAGGAGCTGCGGTGCCTACTCTTGTCGATAAGCTTTGTAGTATTTGGTCGGGAAACTGTCAGGACCCGGTGCTTTGCCTGTGGCCAAAGATCTTATTGCCGCCTGGACTTCTAGCAGAATTAACGGCTCATTCAGTTCGTCACACTGTTCGTCAGTGATTTGTGGCAAGGTCAGTGGAGTAAGAAAGGTGTCCATGTCTGAGGGCCTGCAATGTGTGCCGATCGGTACACTGTAGTGTAATGCGTCACAAGTTCCACATGTATATCATGTTGTTTAGTGAGGATACGCCCATTTTCTGATTGCAAACGCAATATGGGTGTTTGTGCCTGTTCATGTTTGATCATGCGCGCGAGCAGCCTACCCGCTCTGTCTGCTGCTGCGTGCGTACGCGCTGCATGTGATGCATAATGTTCATGCTGAGTGTCTATACCTTGCGCCAACTCAGTTTCCAACCTCGACAGTTTGTTTACTATGCGCGTTACTTCACTGTCCAGCTGCTTGCGGGCGCACCAACTGAGACCCAGACATTGACCTCCAATTGTGGCTTTGCTCGCATCCCACAGTAGTCCCGTGTCAGCCACCGAGCCTGTATTCTCTTCACAATATGTGTTAATCGCTGTGCCAACTGCTTCTCTGAATGAATGCCAGAGGCTGCAGCTGCCATACACGCGTACTGAGCCCCACTTCCTCCCCCCGCAGGTGCAGTATGTGAGGGTTATGATCTGAGTGAGTTTTACCTAGGTAATCTGCACCTATGTACTGAGTGAGTATCAGTTGATCTGCAACAAACCAGTCGATACGAACATGCAGGTCATGTGGGTGTGAGTAGTGGGAGTACATGCGTGCCAGCGGGTGCAGTGGCCCCCAGATATCAAGTAAGCCCCAACGTTGCATCCACTTCACCAATCGCCATTTGAAAAAGTGTTGGGACCGATCTATCTAGTCCCCGCCTAACAACAAGGGAACATTACACCATCGCGAGAGCTGGCCAGTCAGTGTCTGCCAAAATTCTTGTTGATTAGTGTTGGGGGTATAGATGGAACCCAGCACCAACGGCTTCCCATGTAGGCACCCTTTGGTGACTACATATCTACCATGGGGGTAAATTTCGGTCGCCTCCGGTGTAAATTGCGTACCTGGTATTACCCAGATCAGAGCCCCCTCTAGCAAAAGAGGAGTAGCCTGTTGCTAATATCTGCCCCCTCCAGCATTGCTGTAATCTCCCTATTTCTGGCTTGGCAATGTGAGTCTCCTGTAGGAATGCCACATGAGCTTTATGTCGCTGAGATAAGCGTAGACTTTGCACCTATGGGACAGTGTGTGCAACCCCCTGACGTTCCAAGTGATTATATTAGTGTGCGACATACATAGAAGAAACTGAGTGGCATTGCATGCGCATATTGCGGCAAACTGGACCATGAATAGTCACCTGTCATGTCCGCGGCAGATGCATGATGTGTCGTCAGTGCTCGGGTATTCGTGTAAATTGCGTGTCGAGGAGCTGTGAAAACAGGAAGCCATGTGCGGCTAAACTGGGATAGAGCAGAGGGACAACGGGTGTCGGCCCAAACTAAGAACCATGCCATGTGGCAACTAACGGCGATGTACGCGAGCTAAACATGGAAGGAAGTGGGGTTATGGGTAGCAGTGCCTAGCGCACAGTGGGTGCTACAGACGTATGGACTCATTGTGCATAGGTGCAATCACACGCTATGGCCCGGTGCCCACTTTAGAGTGGGTGACTGGTGAACACCACTGGGCACAGCCGGGCAGGCATGTGTCTACCCAGTGTACAGCCACAGAGGCCATGACACCTCGTGTATTGTGTGCATGCCACCCCCCTGTGCCTGCACATGCTGCACCTTTTACATACGTAGAGGATGTCTAGTGTCCAGGTAGTTCATCACATCATGTCATCAGCAGTCTGCGGAGTCACCACAGGCAGCGGTTGGGAATCCTCGCCCATCGGCTACATCGCTAGAGGGCCGCCCTCACTGGATGAATGTTCTGAGGAAGCATCAGCGTCTCTGCTGGGGCGCTGATCCCTCATGCTTGCCACTGCTCTCAAGATGCCCTGTAATTACTGCATCACCTGCTCTGGGTTGGGAGCAGTAGACAGTTGGTCCGATGGCCCTCCTGAGTGCATTCCTTGACGTCTTCTGCGTCCTCTATGATTTCTTGGTCGCAGATCTGCATTGTTTCCTCTCTGGCTCGGTGAAGTGGGGTGGCCCACAGACTCAAGCCAGTGCCACGCTTCGCTGGCGTCACTGAAAAAATGAGTGGATCCATTCGCAACCATCCGCAGTCGAGCCGGGAATACTCTATCTGCAGTTCCCGCATACGCTTCTTCACCATGAGAAATGTATTTAGCTGCTTTTGTATCCCCGAGGCATAGTCCGGAAAGTTGTCCACCTTAAATGTTTCCATTGTCCTGGTTTCACGGAGAATCACATCTCTATCCATGCAGTTAAGGAGTCGAAAAAGGAAAGGACGTGGTCTAGCTCCCGGTGTCGGTCGGCCCGATGGTAATCTATGTGCTTGCTCTACTGCATAATACGAAGAGAGAGTCTTCCGGCATCAGGGATTTCAGCCAGGCCTCCGTATATGTGGAGGCTTCCCTGCCCTCCACCCCCTCCGGTAGTCCTACCACCCTGACATTGTTTCTATGGGAGCACCCTTCAGCATCGTCCACTTTGCGCTCCAAGGATTGCATTCATGCCTTCAGCTCACCCATCTCCACAGATAGCTCTCTGGTGATCGGAGCAATTATTGCTGTTTCCGCTGTCAACTCAGTCACCTTTCCAGCTAGTTTCTTGTGATCCGCATGCAGGAGCGTGAAGTCAGACGTGACTTTATCTATGCGATTTTCTAGTGACGTTCTAGTCTGCGCAAGTGTTTCACTCATGCTGGTGACTGCCTGAAGTACTGAATCGATTTTTGCCTTCAGAGTAGAGGGCCCAGCTGCCCCCAGGTCCCCGAGTAATCGGGCTGGCTCTATGACATCTGGTGCCGGCTGCGTGCGGGCAGCAGCCGATCCCACCCGAGGCTTACCCATCATGAATCAGCTACTATGCGCAGTCTCCAAGAAGTGGGTTTTTCGAGCCTTGCCAAAGGTTACTCATTACGGCACTCCAGTAACTTCCCTGCAATCGGCGCCAGGATAGCGCAGCTATCAGCCAGCAAGTTTCAGAGATACAATGTCAGCACGGTCCACTTTCTGCGCCTCCGCCCAGTCTGTAGGTGGTCACTTGTTCGGCTTTACTACTGATCTCAATTTTTCCATCACTGGCTAGGTATTTACACATGTGGGGTGTGGGAGAAATGGCCCAGGTAGCCTCATCAGGATCACTGGGTACAGTGTGCAATAACCCCCGACTCCTGCGCCATACTGTATGTGCAATACCCTGCAGGCATCGCACATCCTAGAGGCCCCCTCGCTCCGCATCACACAGTGGTGGTGCAGGCGCAGAGCTCCTCATCCAACGGGCACACAGGTTACGCCTTGTGTGCAGTCTGCCTCCACTGGGACCGCAATTTGGAATTATGCACAGTCAGGTGTGTTCCCACAAGAAAGGGGGGGGGGCCAGCAGGCTCCAATCCTCGCACAGTTCACTGAGGGAGACACAAATAATCCTGTTCACAGCCACATGCCCTGCCAGCGGCTGCTTTTGCCACCACAATTACTGAGGTACCTCAGCAGTCCTCCGCTCCCACTGCACATCTCAGTTCGCAGCCCGGGGCAGTCGTAAATCACCTCTAGCCTCATGTCAGGGTCCAGCGAAGCCTGAGAGAGGGTCGATTTTTTTTCATAAGGTATCCCAGGCCCGTTCTGTCCACACCTGAGGTATAAGACCCTTGTCCTTGCCCTGCCAGCCTAATTTGTAGGCTGTATTAAATTGACCGGAGGGTCCTGTTTTACTATATAACAAATGCCCTGGGCCATCCTTGTCACTCAGCCAGTATGAACCCCTATGTAGGCCCTGCCAGCCTGATCTGTAGGCCTTTTGTTAAGTTGACCAGAGTTCTGCGCCCATTTTACTGAACACCAGGCTCTAGGCTTGTCTGACCAAAAATCACTGCCAGACTCTCTCTCTGCGAGGCCTCCTGCTCCAAACTAAAGAGCCCCCACCCTACCCGTGTGCGAAGTTCACTGGCGCAGAGTTCACCGTTTCTCTATTCTGTCGACATATAGTACATCATATCCTGGGTCTGTACATGAGAAATAGAGAAGTGCCCGCCGCAGCAACCGTCGACCCCTGTCTGTCCGGCGTGATGAATGTGGCAACTCAGACACATATCCATATATGTATATTTTATTCCTTTGCATTACATATTTTCTGCCTGCCCTATGCAATTTACGACGAGCGCTTGACCTGAGAAAATACCCTTTCACCTAGTCTACGTTCCGCATTTAGTAGGATAGACACGACACGTCTGATAAAATTTGCAGACCATGCTTTAAGTGCCTGACGTAGGTAGAAGTGGCGTGAGATGACGTTACTGTAGGCGCTTCTCATAGCCTTAAACAGTATAAAAAGTGAGCTCACACAGTTCTCGGTGCACTACCCCACCCGTCTGTTAGTAGATGGCAGGCGGGTGTGGGTGCTCTCCAAGAGCTCTTGTTTTTTGTTTTTAAGACACAATTTAACTTGCCAATATATGTGCTGTATATGCTATGTATGCTATTTTGCTATGCTATTTTGTCCCTAAATTGGTGTTTTATTATTGAGCATTTCACACTTATATTACATTTGCAAAGCTGCTTTCTTTTAGGTTTTAGGTAGGTATGTGAGTATTCTCAGTATTTTAGATCAAGTTTGTTTTGCATTCTGAGAACATTTTCCTTGAGTTATATTGTTTTTCATAGTGCATTTGTAAATTTGTCCTTGAGGTTAAGTGTCACTCTCTCTCTCAAACAGTTCAATGCTTTAATGCAAAGACGCTGTCTGATTTATGTGACTCTCTGAGAATGCGAAGTCACAAAATCTTGTATTTTGTATTTTTATGCCTTTTTCTTGAAGTTTCTTGAAGTTGCATCTTCTTAATAAAACTGTTAAACTTTCAGCCTCAGTTTCCATGGCTCACATATCTGTTTCCTTCATTTTTAGAGCAAGCGTTCCCAGACACCCCAGCTCAAGACAACGTCCACGTCGCCCACTGCCAGCAGCAGATCACCGAAGATGGCTTCAGCTCGCGGCCTCCGAGGCCGCAGACCACCACCAGTCACTCGGCTGGGCTCAGCAAAGCCGCCCCACACAGCCTGCACAGCACTATAGGTCCGCTTCCCGCAGCAGCCTCCCAAGCTCACGTGCTCGATAGTAGCACGCGAGCGCAGCTTCTGTGTGCTCTCCCCACTCCACAGCGTCCGGAAGGGACAAGGGCACACTGGAACAGACAGACCACAGTCCACAATCAGGTCTCATGAGGGGTGTCAGGTACAGCTGCCTTATATTATGAGTTGTGTGCAGCTTTGCGAGCCTCCAAGTGCATCAACAGGCCCCAGCTCCTGCACAGTCCATTAGTCCAGCCGCAGCAGGCTGCTATATCACTGTAGAATCCACAGGCAGCAGCCCCAAACATCGAAATGTGCTCCGCGGCCACTCACTCACGATCTCCACAGCGGCCCACCACGGACACAGCGTGTCTCCATCCACAGCGCAGGGAGATTGCAGCCCCCACGTCGGCTACAGCGTGCATTTCAACCAAGTCGTGCCACACGTTACTCCGGCTGCGGCGCTGCGAGTCTGCTCACCGTGACAGTCCTCGGACCTGCACACAGTCTCAGAGGCGCCCACGGGGCCCGAGTACGGCCTCGGGCTTGGCCGCTCGCCTGCCAGTCCCACCGCAGTTCACTATGAGCCGCGCACAGCCTTCCTGGTCCTCACGGGCCGGGGCGGCATCTGTCTCTCGTGACATGCACAGTTCTTCAGAGGAGGAAGGCATGCACCGGCCACAGTTGGTGTACATGCACGCCCGTGTAGGGCGTTTTACCGGGGCGGTGACGTAGCACAGAGGGGGGGCAGGGTGGGGGGTTGCAAAATGCGGCATACGGCCGAGTTCAGGTAAGTTACGAAAAAAATTAATAAAACGAATTTCGTTGCGCGCGCTGCAATTTATTGACAAGGATCTAGAGAGTTTGAATGCATCTGGTATGCCGCATTTTGCAACCCCCCACCCTGACCCTCCTCTGCGCCACGTCACCGCCCCGGTAAAACGCCCTACACGGGCCGTCACTGGCCTTCCAGTTGTAAAGTGCAAGTGCTCCTGTTATAAAATGTGTTATGGATTGGTGTTTTCATGATTGGCCTATTTGATTTATGTATCAGTCCCTAGTAAAGTGCACTGCGAGTGCCAGGGCCTATAAATCAAATGCTGTTGGTGGGCTGTAGCACTGGATTGTGCCACCCATGCAAACAGCCCATGAAGTGTAACTCTGGCCTGCCATTGCGGAGCATGCGCGCAGCCTGGGGCTGCAAGTCGACTTGGCAAGTGCACACACTAAACCTTCCCTTTTCTACATGTGAGTCACCCCTCAGGTAAGCCCAAGGTACCCCCATGGGCAGGGTGCATTGTATGTGAAAGGTAGGACATGCCCTGGTGTGCGTGGCATGTCCTGATAGTGAATGACAGCCTACTTTGTTTTTCACTATTGCAAGGCTACTTGTTCCCCATAGGCCAGAATGGGCAGTTTGATTATAACATTCTATAATCCTAACTGACTCAGGGAACATGGTAGAAATTCGAGTTTAGTATGCCTGAACTCAGAATGATAAAATACATCTTTTAGTGAAGCTGGTTTTAACATTCTGTGTTTGAAAATACCACTTTTAGAAAGTGGGTATTTTCTGACCTAACCATCCAGGATGCCTCTGCTAGCTTGTGTGTCTGGTTTGTGGGTGACCGGGGCTGGGGGAGACTCCAGGAGACAGGGTGAGTCGGCACAGGGCTGAATAGACCTATCTGCACATAGATGGGTGAGAGGAGTAGTACCTGGGTCTGAATAAGGCTGTGCCTGCCTTCCACAATGCTGGCTTCAACTCCTGTGGTGCGTCTGAGGACCCCGGCCCACACGGACAAAGGAAGAAGGTGTACACTGGCAGAATGCACCCAGAACTGGTTTGAACTAGGTACTTGCACACTTCTCTTTGGCTTTTATATTTGTCTCTCTGCTATATCAATCAAAATTCCCATCTTATTTGCTCCGACATAATTATTACTCCTAGCATTATTCATTGGTACTGTTAACGCATGTACTCGTGAAATATTCTGGCCCTCACTATAAAATGTGACTATGGGACCAATTGTCACTGGAACTGACAATGCCTCAGCATTCAAACTTATTTGGTTGATTCTCTGTGTCAATTCATCTTTCGCCTTATTAATGACATCTACAACTCTCTCCTGTGAAGACTGTGGAGCCTGTAAAGCTTGTGGAACTTGTGAAGCTTGTGGAGCTTCTATTTCAATTAATGGAGCATTTGAAGTAATTCCTTCCTGATCTTCGTGATATGGTGGCGGTCTATTTTAAAACATCTCATCCAATAACTCATCAGCAATCTCATTTGGATCTGGTTCTGTACTCTCTACATTATTCTTTTTCTCTTTGCATTTCCCTTCAGTCTGATCCTCAGCAACAATCACTGGATATAATCCCTCCGCGATTACATCTCTCCTCCATCTTTTCATTTGAGCATCCCATTTCGCCACTGCATACCTACTCACTGTATTTCTATATTTTGTCGCAGACCTGTCTCTCTCTCTTCTGTACGTCTCATGTTGCCATTCCTCAAGCGCCTCATACTGCACAGGTCTAGGATTTGGTCTCAATAGATTCATCTGATTCCTCAAGTTCTCTAACACTCTCACATTAAAAGTACCATTTTCTGGGAAAGCCAAATTCCCATCTCCTTCCGTATACTTCACCCAATTCTCCAACCAAGGACACACATGATATCCATGCTATAATGTCATAAAAGAAGCAGGCAAACCAGCAGGTGGTATAGGAACCCCCTCTCTAGTAGGTATAGGCTCATCCTTTCTAAACAAAGTCCTCACCAATTTTAATCACATAATTTTGACTCTCTCTTGTTACTCTTAAACTGAGGAATAACAAGGAAATCCTTCCGTAATCCTACTCACACTATTCGTTCACACTATCCAATACCAGCGCTCAGTGCCTTAAAAGCTGGTCCTGTCTAATGCCCCGCTGTTGGTCACCCAAAATGGAATGCACAAGTTTTAAATTTCAAACTCAACAAGTTTTTTTAGCGCATCATTTTCACTGAACGGCACATTACATCCTGCAACCAGCTGCATAGAGCTGCTACCCTTTTGCTGCTGGCACAGGCAGAATGACGCACAGAGCACGCCTGCAACAGCTGTCATTTTCAGGGACGGCTGCACTGTTGAGCCAGACCTAAAAAGAGTTAAAAGAACTAAAACAAGCTCTGGAAAAAGGAATAGCTGAAGCTCAAAAAATGAAAGTGAATCTTCAATCAGTGAGTTGTGTGCATGGTTTTGTGGATGGGTGACATTGATTGATTTGGCATGCTTGCATAAAGGAGGAGATGGGGACGGGAGAGAAGTCTCATGCCATTGGTCCCTGAATCCTTTGGAGCAGAGACGTTCTCATTCATAGCATGTGATTCATTTCCATTTAGACAGGAGTGTTCGAGCTCTTGCTTGAAGATTAGTAGCGAACGAGGAACCTGGGGTGTGGCCTGGGAGTCTAGCTTATGGATGCATAGCTGAGAAAGAAATGTAATTAAAGTAAAATAAAGGATGTTCGTTCTGTTTCCTATATGTGTTGGAATCCTGTGGCTTTCCCTTCCTTTCAGTTCCGCGCATCAATATACCTGTTAAGACAAAAACCTCTTTCATTTTAAGCGAGTGTTACACACTTTGCGGTTCCTTGGTGGGTGTTTGTAGAATCGAG
The DNA here is from genome assembly GCF_964204655.1 of Triturus cristatus. Taxonomy (NCBI): domain Eukaryota; kingdom Metazoa; phylum Chordata; class Amphibia; order Caudata; family Salamandridae; genus Triturus; species Triturus cristatus. Next base: position 301,383,176 of record NC_140581.1, read on the forward strand.
GTGCAGACCCATGCTGTGCAAGTGGTCACCGGTTCTCCCTGTTAGTGCTTCTACTCACCGCATTCTGCTGTGCTGCGGATCAGGATTTGGGGCTATCAAGTTCACAAAGCTGGCATCCAAGCTGCAAACCAGGGAGAGGACAAAAGGTGAAAGGGGGGATGCCTCAGGACAGTTCCAAACACGTTTTGGGGCAGACCCTTACTAAGAACTGCTGAAGAATGTTTTGTAGAAGGTGGGACACAGCATAATTAGGTCTCTGCTGTGAACTCCGCTCCGTTCGCAGAGTTTTCCGCAGAGCACACAGAAGTCCGAAAATGTCCACTCCGCTTTGGAGTCATTTTTTCCTCGTTTGCGCTTGCCAACATTAAGTTGTGAGTGCGAGGGAGAAAAATCCTACTGTAGACCATCTCCCAGCAAGATTTCTCCATCCGCCACCGCCCCCGTTGAGAAACCATCCATTCGCGTTGAGGAAACTACTGCTCAACTAGAAAATCTAGTCTAGCGACAGAAAGAAGCAGCGCCCTCTTGCGCTGTGCATGGTGCCATTTGCGCTAATTTTCCAGCGGGGGACAACTACCCAGTGCTAAAATTCAGCGCAAATGGCGCGACCAAATGCAGTATGTCACTTGCGAAACTCTACTGTAGTGTGACAGAGATTTTTGGTCACTTCGCGGAGTCCCGCGTAAACTCCCAGGCCCAAGCATAACTTCTGGCAATGGGTGTCTGAGGAGAATTATATGATATGGCACATGTTAGAAATGGGATTTCTGGTTGGCTAAGGCTTGAGCCAAAGTCAGGCAGAAACCACCACTCTAGTCAGGGCAAGGAAGTTACACGCCAAAGATAACCCCTGCTCACCCCCTTGGTAGCTTGGCACGAGCAGTCAGGCTTATCTCTGAGGCAATGTGTAAAGCATTTGCGCGCGCACCCAGCAACAACACCCAAGGCCCACCACAAAGGAAACTCCACACAAGGTATTATATAAAAATAGACTTTGTATTACCAAAACACATTAGATAAAAACACACACTTTACAATGTGCCAACAGGCACGGGCAGAATTTACAAGGGATTATATGTACAGGAGACAGGGCCACATGGACCACTGTCAGGAATTAGCACTTTGTAGAAATTAGCACATAGGATATAAAATACTGTAGTACAAAATAGCAAATATAGCACACAACCAGTAACTACTGGTATCAGGTAAGTACCACCTACGCAACCCTAACCACCCTAGGAAAACATCACGCAGGGAAACATGAACACACTAGCATAACCACTACTAGTAAAACAATCTCCAATGCATAAACACAGTTTAGGAAGAAAAATATCATGAAGACATTGCGCAGGCGCAAAAGTACATATATGAAAATCACCAGGTACCCTAGGGGAGGGCACAACACAGCAAAACTGTCCCCAGGCCAACTGGCCTCTCAGGGGTGCAGAAATGACCAATATCCAATAATGTCAGGGCGCGACTGCGCAGGCTGCGCAAGCCAGGCGCACAATGCACAACCTAAACGTTGCAGCTGCCCACTAAGTGCTGGGCAGCTGGAGAACATGAGCGTGGGCACTACTGTGCCTTTGGAGCCCTCTCTGGGCCACGACAATGGGGCCGCCTCGTGGGCTCAAGGCAACAAATGAGCCGTCGTTGGAGTCCTGTTCAGGGACTCAAAATCATAAACAAATGCCCCCGTCGTTGGAGCCTGTGCTCTCTAGAACAACCTCTGCCTTCGTGGAGCCTCGTGGGCTCGTGAACCATGAGGAATAATGCCCCCAAATACGTTGGGGCGGCCCGCTGCCTTCCGGGGCCGCCCGCTTTATAAAAGAAATGCCCCCGTAAGGTGGAGCCTCGTGGGCTCTTGGACACGTCTGCCCCCTTCGTCGGAGCCTCTCAGGCTCTAAACAATAGATGCTCCCCGCAATGGATTGGAGCCCTCAGGTTCTAGATAGGGAGAAATGCCCCCGTAGCGTTGGAGCGCAGGAGCGCTCAAATACAATTATGCCCCTAACGTTGGAGTCCATACGGACTCTGAAATAGACAATGCCCCCACTGGAGGGCACTCGCTCCGAGCACCCCACGGTCGTCCCCACTCACCGGGACTCTGGCGGCGCTCCTGGCCTTGGCGCGGGGCTCTCTTCTTCTTCGGTAGGCGGGGGGGCTCCCGCCGAACCTCCGGCTCCGCTTCCCTTCCTGCTTCGTGGACCGGAGCGCGGGGTAGGCTCCCGTCGGCTTCCGGGTTGAGGCGAGGGCCCGCCCACGTCTCTATAAGACTTGCCTGACTTCCTGTGTGCACAAGGGCCACGGCGGTGACTTTTAGATCTCGGCAATAAGAGGGGTAGGCTCCCTCGTGATGCAGTATACGGCGGGGTGGGCACCCGCCGTAGGAATATTTAAATAAGCGGGGTGGGCACCCGCCAACAAGCACACAATACGGGGTGGGCACCCGCTTCGAATATCGCAAAATAGCAGGGAATCCCTACGTCGGGGTTCCCTCGCTGATAATTGCAGCGCCGCGCTGCTGGCCCCAATTAAAGCGCTCCTAGCGTTATAAGTGAATGAAAGGTGCTTCCAGGCGCCCTAGGGGGAAAATAAAGCGCTCCCAGTGCCTAAAGGACGATCCCAACAAAGTCCAGCAAAGTTTTCCCCTGCGTGCAGCAGGGCAGGGGTGGGGAGGGCAAGGTTGGACCCAGAGCCAGCTCACTGGGCCTCCAGGCAGGGAGGTAGTCCAAGTGGCGGTCCTCTGGTCCAGCAGCAGCAGCCCCCTCAGGTAAGATCCTGGCAGAGAACAGCTTCTGTGGGGACACAGCCCCATTTTTATACAGTAAAGCCCTCTGTTCTTGGTTCAGGGTGAGGGGGAAAACCAGTCGCAGCTGGTTGGGGAGCACCCTTGATGTGCTCAGCCCCTCACTCTATTCACTGGCAGGGCTAGTGTCGTCAGTCGCACCACAGGGGGCGGAGCCAGCATTGTGTGGGGAAAGCCCTGCCCTATTCAGGACCCAGGTGTACTCCTCCCACCCATCTAGCTGCTGATCTCCCTATTCACCACCGGGTGACTCCTCCTGACTCTGGAGAATCCCTAGCCCGTCACATGACCTCAGCCAGCCAATCACGCAACAAGGCACACATTTTACACTGCACACCGAAGTGCCCACTTCTAGAAGTGGCACTTCCATACTAGCTACACGCACGCCGCACGCATCATTGCGCAGCATTTAACCACACGAATCTGTACATACCAGACTCGACCATGCACACCCCACGCATCAGGAACTACCAGGGACGCATACATTCCCCATGCATTCCTATGGGAGGGCAGGCCTAACTCACCACATGCACTCAGAGGGCGCACGCACTTTACCCTGGGACACAGGGAAAGTGCGCAGAAACCAAAAACCACTATCACCAAGTCACCAATAAAAGCAAAAAAATTCAGGGGTGAACCTGCCAGAAGGGCCAAGTCCAACACAACCCCCTTCCAGCCAAAACGCAGGGCAGACCAATCACCACCGTGATGGACTTCCCTGCTTGGGGCGATAGAACACGGACGCGGGCCCGCAACTGCAGGGACACCCTCCGGTTCTACGCCACGGTGAACCCATGGAATTTCTTCTAAACCCACTGTCTGGACCAACTGGGCTACCCCACTGGTACCCCCAAGCTGTCCGCGGCCAAGACCAGGCCCTAGGCCACCCAGGTGCCACGGTCCTTGCCTAATCACTGAGTGGGGGGTAGTAACCCCTGGCACATAGCGTCCATTCTCCACTCTTCCTGTCTGCAAGACAGGACTAGACTGCCACTGGTTCTCCAGCCTAGGGTCTGCACCCTCAGGCGTACCAGGAGTCTCAGGGAAGGCTCTCCTCCCCCTACCTCTCCTCCTAGGGTTCCTCCTCCTCTGGCGAGGGGTACACCTAGAACGCCATTCCAACCCAGGGTTTAACCCCTCAGGTTGTACCGGGGCCAGAGGTGGGCTCTCCCACCCTCTGCACCCCCTTCCAGAGCCCTGCTCCCTACCAACTGGGGCGGTACCTCTGGAAGAAGAACCGGTCGGGACGCTGGTTACAGACGTCCCACCCTTCAGGTCAGGCTGATCCCGAACCTGGGCTTCCAACCTCCGGCCTAGAACCTTTGGTGGAATAATCGCCTGGCACTCCAGGACTTTTGGGGACTTACACTCCATCCCCCTGAGGCTATCAAATGACACATATGTCGAGCGACTGTCTGTCTGGCGCTGATCTCCCGTCCCCTGTCCACCTGACAGTGCGCGGAGATCCCCCAGAACAGAAGTGGTGTTACCCTGGTCACTACACGGGATCCTAGCCCAACTGGGAAGTCCCTGACCCACCGGCTTTTCCACTGGGGAACTCATCCCCCAATCACTCCTCACGCTGGACTCCTGTACCCTCCCTACAGGAGCGGTACTGCCAGACTCCAGAACCACAGGAGCCCTGTTTACAGGCGCTCCAGGTCCTCTACTCACTAAGAGATCTTCCTCAAGTGGACTAACAGGACAGCCTAGGTCCCCAACTTGGTGTTCCCTCATGAAACCATCCGAGTCCTGAGGCAGGGTTTCGGGCGTCTGGGGACCCTCGGTCACCCCCTCACTCCTGCTCCACTGAGCCAGGCAGTGAGCCCCTACACCCTCCTCGCTATCCTGGGACCTAGCTGGGCTACACTGAGCCTCCTCCACCACGCTGGGTTGGAGGATCTCTGACCCACTATTGTTGGAATCACTCACTAATGACACTAGAGAACCTCTGGCCCTTTCCCAGCGGTCTGCTTCCTCCGCAAGTTCCCATGGACAAAAAGAGCCATACCCCAACAGGTGTTGGCGCAACCCTGGCGAACAACTACGGAGCATCTGCTCTTTGATAACCAGAGCATACAGTCCTTCAAACTCCTGTTTCGTGTTTACCCCTACCCAATCATACAATGCATCATCACATTCCCCCAAAAACTCCTCCCAAGAATGGTGGGTCAGCTTCCTCCTGCCCCTGAACGTCAACCAATATTCCTCCTCTTGGGAAACAGGTACCATACTGGGGGAACTGGGACTGGGACTCTCTGTACTGAACTCTATATCGCTGCCACCACTGGACTCCACCCTCACTGGGGAAACCAGAAAACTACCACTGTGCTCAGGGGACAGGGAAAGGGATGAGGCGCTATCTCCTACGCTGTACCCAGCAAGGGACTCCCTACCTACGGGGTCCTCACTCTCTACTGGCGTCCAGGTACTGTCATCTTCTTCTGAATCTTCAGGGCTCCCCACAGACCCACCACCCTCCAGGTGTGAGGCCTGGGCCCTTTTTTCCTCACTGCTCTCACGTTCCCATTCATCTGCTTGCCATCCGATCATGTGGCTCCTCAGTTCGTACACAGTGTCTGACTCTCTCACCCCTATGCCTCTCTCTCTACAGAACCTTTCCAACTCCTACATACTGTAATAAACTAGATCACTGAGATCGAAAGCAGGCTCCATTCTGGCGGACGTTCTAGAGAAAGATTACACAGGGAACCTAGGGGTCTGAGCTTAACACAGGAGCACACAATTCACAAAAAGGGATCAGCAAGCTCTCTATCCCAGAGAACTCATACTCACTTGCCTAGTGCCACACACCACTCATCCACACACAACCCTCACCTCAGACTGGTAAGGCAGTTTCTACCACCCCTGATTCCTCAACCTGACCACAAGTGACACAGGTACCAAACTCTGGGCGCAGGGCGGGGGACAAATGTACAGGACACTATTACGCTGCCACCACTGGATCCCACCCTCTGGTGAATCCAGAAACCACAATGCACTTAGGGGGATGATCTACCCTCCCGAGCTAGGGACACCTAACTCACAGTGCACAAAAACACATTTCCGAAGAAATTACAATTAAAAACAAACTTAGAACAATAATCCCTATACCATGTGATTATCTAAATGCAGAGTTTTGTAGTGCGGCCAGTTGCCGCTGCGGTACAGCGCAAACGCAAGTCCAAATCCCACCGCTGATCACCAATGTTAGAAATGGGATTTCTGGTTGGCTAAGGCTTGCGCCAAAGTCAGGCAGAAACCACCACTCTAGTCAGGGCAAGGAAGTTACACGCCAAAGATAACCCCTGCTCACCCCCTTGGTAGCTTGGCACGAGCAGTCAGGCTTATCTCTGAGGCAATGCGTAAAGCGTTTGCGCGCGCACCCAGCAACAACACCCAAGGCCCACCACAAAAGAAACTCCACACAAGGTATTATATAAAAATAGCCTTTGTATTACCAAAACACATTAGATAAAAACACACACTTTACAATGTGCCAACAGGCACGGGCAGAATTTACAAGGGATATATGTACAGGAGACAGGGCCACATGGACCACTGTCAGGAATTAGCACTTTGTAGAAATTAGCACATAGGTTATAAAATACTGTAGTACAAAATAGCAAATATAGCACACAACCAGTAACTACTGGTATCAGGTAAGTACCACCTACGCAACCCTAACCACCCTAGGAAAACATCACGCAGGGAAACATGAACACACTAGCATAACCACTACTAGTAAAACAATCTCCAATGCATAAACACAGTTTAGGAAGAAAAATATCATGAAGACATTGCGCAGGCGCAAAAGTACATATATGAAAATCACCAGGTACCCTAGGGGAGGGCACAACACAGCAAAACTGTCCCCAGGCCAACTGGCCTCTCAGGGGTGCAGAAATGACCAATATCCAATAATGTCAGGGCGCGACTGCGCAGGCTGCGCAAGCCAGGCGCACAATGCACAACCTAAACGTTGCAGCTGCCCACTAAGTGCTGGGCAGCTGGAGAACATGAGCGTGGGCACTACTGTGCCTTTGGAGCCCTCTCTGGGCCACGACAATGGGCCCGCCTCGTGGGCTCAAGGCAACAAATGAGCCGTCGTTGGAGTCCTGCTCAGGGACTCAAAATCATAAACAAATGCCCCCGTCGTTGGAGCCTGTGCTCTCTAGAACAACCTCTGCCTTCGTGGAGCCTCGCGGGCTCGTGAACCATGAGGAATAATGCCCCCAAATACGTTGGGGCGGCCCGCTGCCTTCCGGGGCCGCCCGCCTTATAAAAGAAATGCCCCCGTAAGGTGGAGCCTCGTTGGCTCTTGGACACGTCTGCCCCCTTCGTCGGAGCCTCTCAGGCTCTAAACAATAGATGCTCCCCGCAATGGATTGGAGCCCTCAGGTTCTAGATAGGGAGAAATGCCCCCGTAGCGTTGGAGCGCAGGAGCGCTCAAATACAATTATGCCCCTAACGTTGGAGTCCCTAGGGACTCTGAAATAGACAATGCCCCCACTGGAGCGCACTCGCTCCGAGCACCCCACGGTCGTCCCCACTCACCGGGACTCTGGCGGCACTCCTGGCCTTGGCGCGGGGCTCTCTTCTTCTTCGGTAGACGGGGGGGGGGGCTCCCGCCGAACCTCCGGCTCCGCTTCCCTTCCTGCTTCGTGGACCGAGCGCGGGGTAGGCTCCCTTCGGCTTCCGGGTTGAGGCGAGGCCCCGCCCACGTCTCTATAAGACTTGCCTGACTTCCTGTGTGCACAAGGGCCACGGCGGTGACTTTTAGATCTCGGCAATAAGAGGGGTAGGCTCCCTCGTGATGCAGTATACGGCGGGGTGGGCACCCGCCGTAGGAATATTTAAATAAGCGGGGTGGGCACCCGCCAACAAGCACACAATACGGGGTGGGCACCCGCTTCGAATATCGCAAAATAGCAGGGAATCCCTACGTCGGGGTTCCCTCGCTGATAATTGCAGCGCCGCGCTGCTGGCCCCAATTAAAGCGCTCCTAGCGCTATAAGTGAATGAAAGGTGCTTCCAGGCGCCCTAGGGGGAAAATAAAGCGCTCCCAGCGCCTAAAGGACGATCCCAACAAAGTCCAGCAAAGTTTTCCCCTGTGTGCAGAAAGGCAGGGGTGGGGAGGGCAAGGTTGGACCCAGAGCCAGCTCACTGGGCCTCCAGGCAGGGAGGTAGTCCAAGTGGCGGTCCTCTGGTCCAGCAGCAGCAGCCCCCTCAGGTAAGATCCTGGCAGAGAACAGCTTCTGTGGGGACACAGCCCCATTTTTATACAGTAAAGCCCTCTGTTCTTGGTTCAGGGTGAGGAGGAAAACCAGTCGCAGCTGGTTGGGGAGCACCCTTGATGTGCTCAGCCCCTCACTCTATTCACTGGCAGGGCTAGGGTCGTCAGTCGCACCACAGGGGGCAGAGCCAGCATTGTGTGGGGAAAGCCCTGCCCTATTCAGGACCCAGGTGTACTCCTCCCACCCATCTAGCTGCTGATCTCCCTATTCACCACCGGGTGACTCCTCCTGACTCTGGGGAATCCCTAGCCCGTCACATGACCTCAGCCAGCCAATCACGCAACAAGGCACACATTTTACACTGCACACCGAAGTGCCCACTTCTAGAAGTGGCACTTCCATACTAGCTACACGCACGCCGCACGCATCATTGCGCAGCATTTAACCACACGAATCTGTACATACCAGACTCGACCATGCACACCCCACGCATCAGGAACTACCAGGGACGCATACATTCCCCATGCATTCCTATGGGAGGGCAGGCTTAACTCACCACATGCACTCAGAGGGCGCACGCACTTTACCCTGGGACACAGGGAAAGTGCGCAGAAACCAAAAACCACTATCACCAAGTCACCAATAAAAGCAAAAAAATTCAGGGGTGAACCTGCCAGAAGGGCCAAGTCCAACAGCACACAACCCCCATGGGGAGCCCCCCTGCGCTCTCTTCTTGTCTGCTGCCATTACAGTAAGGGTGCTGTCATTTTATCGGGTGCATAGCGCATACCTCAATATCTGAATGATCAACAATAAAAACAGTAGTAGGGAGGGGGTTCCATGTGTACATACTTGCAGACAAATAACCTAAGTGGTAAAAACTATCGATTCTCAGAGAAAGCCAGCCGTGCCACTGGCAGGCGAAGGGGATGGACGAATGTTCGAGACACTACTAGCGGCTTCACCGGCATTTCTAACTCGCCAGGCTCTTGAGAACTCTCAGAACTCTTGAAGGGGGGGGGGGGGGACACAGCAACAGTGCTAGTTATAATAATGAGTGGGAGGGGGGGATGAAGACGTCTGGCAGAGGAAGATGAAGGAATTCCAGAGATGCGAGGGGGGGGCTGGGTTGATGCTGTGTGAGGGGAGGGGTGGAGTGACTGGGGAGGGATGGATTGAGTCGAAGTGGGACAGTCGAGGGAAGAGGCTTGGTTTGGCGTGTGTCTTCTCTGTCTCACTTCTCAACAGGGCGAGTGGTCCCCTAGGTGCGCGGCCGTGTCTGGAGACATGAAGGTAAGGGGGTTGCCACTCTCTCTAGCGCGGCTGGCGGGCTCCTTACTAGTCCCCGATGCTCTAACGCTCTGCATCAGCATCGGCGCCTGTGACAGGAGGAGGCTGCGCCGGGAGCTCCTCTTCACAGGACTGCGCTGGCTCAGCCGCAGCTCCTCAGAGGAACGTCCCGAAGAACGTTCGGAGGGGTCACGCCGGGGTGGGGTCGGGTGGTCGCTCTTTTCCTAAAACGTGGATAAAAGGGAGTGTTGTTAAGTGAGATGTGGGGCGTGGACTTGTAGCTGTGATGCTGCCTTGTTTTAGACTCCCATGTTCACTTTTCCGAACTTTAGTGCGATTCATGATAGACCAGTTCCTTGGAGGTGGGGAGTCAGGCGCCGACTTTATGGAGCTCTTCGTGAAGCACTTATAGCGTCTGAAAGTTCTGTAGAAAACGGGTTGTTCTGTTATCTAATGCTATAATTCTCAGCTTTATCAACTGTCATTAATTAATGCCACTGAGTGCAATGGTATTCTGCTAATTGTTGCGGGCTGTGAATGGCAGCGGTAGTCCTTCCTCGCTGCGTGTTTACGAGGCCGGTTGCCGGGCAGCATTGAACCTCTGCCCTGGGGAGGGACGGGGGGGGGGTTCACACTCCTGTAATACTGCTGCGCATCGGTAAGTGTGCCACACCTATAAATGTGTTCGTCGTATTACCAGTTTGTGAAACATAAACTTTACAATTTATTTATGTTACCTTCCTCATTAAAATATTGCCTTAACTTGCCCACAACAAGCAAATAAAGTGGCCAGTCTTTGCGACTCCAGTGCGCCAATGTTAAGACATGGGGGCAGATTTACAAGCCCCGTGCGTCACTTTTGCGCTGTTGTTGCGTCACTTTTGTGACGCATCGGCAGCGTAAAAGTTGCGGCCCATTTACAACGTGACGCATCTAGGGAGATGCGTCACGTTGTAAAGCCCTGCGTGACATTAAACCTGGGTCAGGTATATTGGGGCAGATTTATGAGCCCCTTGCGCCACTTTTGCGTCACTTTTCCCATGTTAAAAGTGACGCAAAAGTGGCGCAAGGGGCTCATAAATCTGCCCCATTGTATGCAGGGTAGGCGTTCCCACGCAGGAAAGCCTCGTAAAAGTGACGCAGTGAAATCTACAAGATTTCACTGCGTGACTTTTAGGACGCCACTGCGTCAAAACTTACGCCTGCTTTAACCAGGCGTAAGGAGTGACACAGTGTATTGAGAATAGGCCAAAACACGCATTGCTGGAGTTGCGCCGTGCTTGCGACACAACTCCAGCAATGCGGGACTTTTCCATCAACAGATGCGTCAGAATTTCTGACGCATCTGTCAATCTTTGTGCCATGGTGCGCCGTATTGTAAATACGGCGCTTCCATGATGACGCAAGGGTTTCGCATGGTGGCACAGGGAAAGTGACGCCTCTATACAGACGCGTCACTTTCTTGTAAATCTGCCCCATGATCTAGAGCAGTGGTTTAACGAAACATGAGGGGGCCGCTCTGCAAAGCACAATGAGGGGCCCCCCCAGCGGCCCGGCCCACCACCTACCACTTTGCCCCACGGACAAAAATAAGCAGTCACCTAAAGCCGTATTTTCAGCACTTATCTGTGCATACTTCGAACAGCAAATATAAATAGAAAGCACTTTCATTGTGTTCTAGGGCTGCCTGAATGATGAGCTCCATGACTGATATTTAAAGGGAACAAAGACAGAAAAGTCACATTACCAATGAATACATACTTTTTTATTTATAACCCTTTATAGTGCCAAGATGAAGTCTTTCCAGGCTCTTTAAACACATGGCGGCATTTTTCTTTTGGCAACCCTACTTTATATTCTTTTTCATGAAATGTATTCTCACACTACAGCAGTAAATGTAAATTTCAAATGCAAGGATTAGGCAGAGTGGGGGACCAGGGGGTACTGGAACCAGAAAAAAACTAAGCCTTTTGATAACCAGTTTAAAAAAGGTATGTTGACTGTGCACCTCAGATAGAGCGTACAGCTGGCTATTGTGGTGCACTGTAGCACCCAACAACACTTTTCAATAACGTACATCACATGCAGACATGTAATAGCGCATACTGGGTAGAGCTTACATAGCACATAGCTCAGAAATACCATATAGCTGGATGGCACGCAGCTCCCAAGAGCATTGTAAGTAGTTTAAAACACACGCAAGCATCGAAAAGAACGCACTGGACATACATTGCATACACCCCACATAGTGCATATATACTATGCAGCTGCCTGCAATGTGGCCCCGAAGAGCACTTTTCAATATCATGGAACACACACAAACTTCCAACACAACACATTAAATAGAACATTTTGCTTACATCTAACTACGCACAGACATGGCATTTGGGCCGTGGGCCATATTTTTCATAGAATGCATTATATAAACATAAATAATGTGCCATAACATGTAATTGCTGCCCCTATAGTTGTGTAGCTCTATCTATAACTTGGTCAGAATGTGATACAACAAAGACGATGGGCTGGTAAACAGGAGAGGGGGCCAACCCATCTTCACTATTGGGAGGCTCAGATGCGCATCATTTAGTTTATGAGGTAGGCCGCCTGGCCGCAGTACTGATATGAGGTAACTGGTGCACCCATGCTGCAGCTGCGTGCCACAACTACTGCGCTGATGGCCCGAACTCTACACTACTCTACTCTATGCCACTGCACTTTTGGGTAGAGGTGTATCAGTGAGTGAGGAGCCCCAGTACTGGGCTAGGAGTGCCAGCTGCAGATCAGAAATGATTGGGCACATATGCAACTCTGAGTGGATCTCTGCACTGGAATTACAGAAGGGGGCTGTCTTACAGGCCAGACACATGCTGGGAGAGTGGCCAACTAGACGCTGAGCACAGGGGTCATCCCCAGAGTGCAAGTGTCACGGCCCAGGCACATGCACAACGTTTTGACTTTGGTCCTCACAGTGCTGGATTGTGTGCGTGAGTTGACAATATATCAGTGGGTTTCAAGGACAGGTTCTCATACCAGTAAAAAACAGTTTTTTTTAATTAAAAGAGCTGTTTTTTCCCCAAATGTTTTAGTCCACAAATATTCACTTTGCTCCTATGTATGACATTCAAGATTTCCCAAGTGGACTAGCAGTCTGGAACAGAAAATACACAATTGATAGAAGCATGAAAGAGAGGAGTTAGAGGCAAAGGAGCTGAGAGTGGTGAAGGGAACCCCTGGGAGCAGAGGGAGTGAAGTGTGGAATCACTTGGATGCTGTCAAGCCGTGGAATCCCAGGCTTGTCAAAAGATATTTTGGGACCCGAGTAAAACAACAACTAGATATAGGGCCCTCTTTCCTTCATTTATGCCAGGTGGCACAGGAATCAGATTCAAACTATTGAAAAAAAGGTGCTCAACGGAAATAGAACAGGTATTGCTGGTTATTATACATGATCTGATGCCATCATTTGCCAATTTGATGTAAGATGCCTCATCATTAATATTAAAAGAAATGTCAGGCTTGCTTTATAAATCTATAAATCTATAAATCGATTTAGAATCAGGAGAGTGTGGCCCTGCAAAAATGCAGGACCTGGGGCATAATGGGGCAGTGAAATGCGTGGCACTCAAGAATATGGAAGTGTAGGGTCCCTGTGGAGAGGGAGACCGTGAATGTTGTGATAGCTGCATGATGGGGCAGGAGAGTGTAAAATCATAGAAGCATGGGGGTGCTGTGGAGTCTGGGCTCACTGAAGGGGGCAGTACATTTAAGGAGCCTGGTGGGATAGATGGTACAGTTGAGCACTGGGTGCAAATGGGGAGAAATCCCTGAGGCCAGTGGTGCATAGAACTCTAGATCTCCATGCATAGGGCTGCAAAGCTTATAGGTTTCAATATGACGCTATACTCAAGGATAACTTGTCTCCAGTCCTAAGCATTCATTGACTCCATTAGTGGATTCTGGGAATTGTTGTCATGAAGACAGTGCGGTTTTAAGGGAAAGCTCACGCTGTGAAAGAGGTATTCACGTAACATTGGGTCACATAACAGAACCTGGAGGATTAGCAGTGGCGTTTGGGGTCCCTGGGGTAGAGGAGCGATCAGTAGAGTGGAGGCCACTGGAGTCGGGGGGAGGAACTGGTGAGTAGATTACAAAGTGAGTGTATGATCCCTCAGGGTGGATCTAGGGGGGTGGAAATGATTTCCGTGGATGTGGGGGGGGGGTAGAGAGTGCGGGTGGAGAGTGTGGGATACCACTGGTGGGATGACTGTGAAGAGTAGTTCAGTGTGAGGTGCCCTGAGTGCGGGACGCATGGAGTCTGAGAATCTGTGGGGGTGGGGGCCGTGGAGTGAATGATGCTCACTGTGAGGGCAGTGGATTTTTTTGGACTGCCCAGGGGTGCTGTGGGATGCAAAGAGTATACAATGCAACGCCCTCACTCACCATGAATGATTTGATTGGATCCCTTCCCACACTTAATTAACCCAGGTCCATCCCCCTCTCCTGAGACAAGTGGAACACGCAGAGAGTCCATCACTCGGCGTCATTCATCCATCCTAATGTATTGCAATGGCATCTGTGCGGTGGAGGAGCAGAGGAAACAATGTTACATGTCTGATAGGCCGAGAGCTATGCAGAGTTCAGTGGGTCAAGGGGGAGGGGTGAATGAGTGCAAAGGAGATGAAATGTGCTTGGCATGCACGCCGTAAATCACTTAGCTCACAGCACAAAAGAGGCGCCCTGCATCAAACGCTCCTTCACTTCCCTCTCACGACATTAACACTTCCTTCTCTCCCTGTCACGCTATCTTTCAATGTTTCTCTCTCCCTTCCATACCTCCCAGTCTAGAACCGCTCTTTCTGCAACTCCCGCCTCTACTCCTTGGCTTGCTGTCTTCTTTCTTTTCGAACATTTACCCTCTCCGCCATTTATTTCCTCATCTTTCCCTCCCCTCATCCCTCCTTTCAATTCTTCCGCCTCCCTTCCTTCCCCTATTACTCCCGTCCCTCTACTGTCCTTTCTATCACCTCCGTGCTTCACCACCCTTGCCTGTCTTACTATTTGGGGCCCGTCTTTCGCCCTTGCTTCTTTCACAACGAGTTCCCCCTTCCTAATCATCACTTTACCCCTCTTCTCCTCCCCCTCCACCCTTCTCATCCCTCCCCCCTTCTTTCCGCATCTCTTCAGTCCAAATGGCGACCACCTCTACATTTCACTCTCTCCTTTTACCTTCGCCTCAAGTGACGGTTTCTTCTTTTCTTACCAATTATTTCTCCTTCCTCATACCCTAGCCATCCCGCCGACCCCCCTCCCCCATCGATCTTTACAACTCTCCTTATTGTCCCTGTCCACGCGCTGCATTGCTTGCCTTTTCTTTTACATCCTCTTGTACTTTCTCCAAGAGTGTTACCACTATTGCAGTCACAGCTGAGATGACAATGTGTGTAGGCGCATGGACCCTCAACCCCACACTCACTCCCAAACAGAGATAATGGGATTGAGACCACTGGCTGGGAGCACTGGTAATCCCCACTGCTCTAAAATCTGACGATGTACAATAAACATCTGTTATTCAGCGCCAAGATACCCTTGGGCGAACCTGCGCTATGCAAATACACGGTATGTTATGTTAATTTATGTAATGTGCAATAGCCACAATACAGTAACTCGTGCCTTGAAGGGTCACTTCTCATGGTGCACTGAGGATGAAAACGTACTCGTATCACTGCTACGCTTGCTTTTCTCAGGAGTGTCCAGTTTGTGTCCACTAGGGCTGGACTGATGCTAGATTTTCGTGCAGACCCTTTTCTTTGAAATGACCACACAGGCAGTCCCCTCCCTGAGCCCAGGAAACACGTGGAACGGTAAAAGTAGTTGTCAGGATGCGAATGCAATTGCAATATAAAGTTAAACGTGAAATTTAAACGGAACTGTCCCGACATTGATTACATCAAGGGGCTGGCTTCACTGGCCCACAGTCTTCGCTGCACAGTTAGATGTTGCGTGGGCCCGGCTGCCACTACGTCACTGCTCTCAGTCACATGAGTCTAACGTCCTGGAGTAAAGAGAGCTGAGCACATAAAAGTAAGTACCTTGAACTTCAGCCAGTGTGCCGCCAGGCCAGCTCGTGCTGCATATGGCC
Source organism: Triturus cristatus (assembly GCF_964204655.1). NCBI lineage: Eukaryota > Metazoa > Chordata > Amphibia > Caudata > Salamandridae > Triturus > Triturus cristatus. The sequence goes on from NC_140581.1 coordinate 301,398,651, forward strand.
TGCCTTTCGTGCCCTGTCTCGGCTGCACAGCCATTGGGCAAATCCTTACAGTCACTCTGTTGACGTTACGTCACGTGAATCAGAATGCTACTGGGACGGACCGGGTAAAATGTAACCCTGGGCGTAGTTCGCGAAGTAGCACTTTGCGAAGCTACGCAAAGTGCACTTCGCACTACGCGAGCTACGCGTAGCACTTCGCGAACTGCGTAGTACCTTGTTCGCACTGTGCCAGATGTCGTTTTCAATGATTGCACAGTGTGGACAAGCAACCGGCACTGTGCAATCATTGAAAATGGCATCTTGCACAGTGCGAGCTGTAGTTTTCTGTTGCTCGAGTAGATTTTTACTCGAGCGGCAGTTTTCTCAACACGAACTGGTAGTTTCTCATCGTGAGCGGTCGCCCGTTTGGAAACTACTATTCCCGCTCCAGTGAGAGCAACAACGAAAAGTGTTAGATAGCAGAGGGGCATAAATTACTATTCCCACTCCAAAGAGTGCAACAGCAGTGAAAGTGTTGGATAGCGCAGAAATTAAAATCACTATTTCCACTCCAAAAAGTGAAACAGTTGGGAAAGTGTTGGATAGCGGAAGGGTAAAAATTACTATTCCCTCTTCACTGAGTGCATCAGTAGGATAAGTGTTGGATAGCGGAGGGGTGAAATTTACTATTCCCCTCGACTGAGTGCAACAGTAGGGAAAGTGCCAGATAGCGAAGGGGTAAAAATTACTATTCCCACTCCAGTGAGTTCAATAGTAGGGAAAGTGTTGGATAGCGGAGGGGTAATTACTATTCCAACTCCAGTGAGTGCAACAGTGGGGAAAGTGTTGGATAGCAGAGGGGTAACATTTATTATTCCCACTTCAAAGAGTGAAAAAGTAGAGAAAGTGTTGGATAGCGGAGGGGTAAAAATTACTATTTCCACTCCACTGAATGGAACAGTAGGATAAGTGTTGAATAGGGGAGGGGTACATTTTTTTATTCCCTCCGGTGAGTGCAACAGTTGGGAAAGTGTTGGATAGCAAAGGGGTTAAAGTGACTATTCCCACTCCAATGAGTGCAACAGTAGGGAAAGTGTTGGATAGCGAAAGGGTAAAAATTACTATTCCCACTCCAGTGAGTGCAACAGTAGGGAAAGTGTTGGATGGCGGAGGAGTAACATTAACTACTCCCACTCCAGTGAGTGCAACAGTAGGGAAAGTGCTTGATAGCGCAGGGGCAAAAATTACTATTCCAACTCCAGTGAGTGCAACAGTAGGGAAAGTGCCAGATAGCGAAGGGGTAAAAATTACTATTCCCACTCCAGTGAGTTCAATAGTAGGGAAAGTGTTGGATAGCGGAGGGGTAATTACTATTCCAACTCCAGTGAGTGCAACAGTAGGGAAAGTGTTGGATAGCAGAGGGGTAACATTTATTATTCCCACTTCAAAGAGTGAAAAAGTAGAGAAAGTGTTGGATAGCGGAGGGGTAAAAATTACTATTTCCACTCCACTGAATGGAACAGTAGGATAAGTGTTGAATAGGGGAGGGGTACATTTTTTTATTCCCTCCGGTGAGTGCAACAGTTGGGAAAGTGTTGGATAGCAAAGGGGTTAAAGTGACTATTCCCACTCCAATGAGTGCAACAGTAGGGAAAGTGTTGGATAGCGAAAGGGTAAAAATTACTATTCCCACTCCAGTGAGTGCAACAGTAGGGAAAGTGTTGGATGGCGGAGGGGTAACATTAACTACTCCCACTCCAGTGAGTGCAACAGTAGGGAAAGTGCTTGATAGCGCAGGGGCAAAAATTACTATTCCAACTCCAGTGAGTGCAACAGTAGGGAAAGTGTTGGGTAGCGGAGGGGTAAAAATGACTATTCCCACTCCAGTGAGTGCAACAGTAGGGAAAGTGCTGGATAGCGGAGAGGTAGAAATTACTGTTCCTACTTCAGTGAGTGCAACATTAGGGAAAGTGTTGGATAGTGGAGAGACAAAAATTACTATTCACACTCAGTTATAAATATATATATATATATTCAAAATAAAAAAAAAACATAAAAATAATCAATATTTAAAAAATAAAAAATCCAACATATTAAATATATAAAAAGAAAACATATTATAATATTAATTACATATAATGAAAATCTACAAATATTATATAAAATAAAATAATAAATAAAGTTAAAAGAAATGTAAACAAGAAAATATTTGAATTTGAATTGGAATAGGCATTTATAAAGTGCGGGCTGTCACTCCAGAAGGAGCATCCTGGTGCTAGGCGGAAGAAAGTCAAGGAGGACAGGGGGGCCCTATATGAGGGCTAGGCAGAGTTCGTCTGAAGATCCAAAGATCCAGGTCTTCAGAGCTTTCCTTAACTGTGTTTCTGTTTTAAGCAACCTCTGGTGTGTTGGTATTATATATTCCAAGCTTTGGTTCCTAGTGCGGCTACAGTTTTTCCTCCCTTGGTTTTATACCTAAACATGGGGGTGTGAGGAGGTTTGCTGATGAGGTTCTGAGAGTCCTGGCCGTGGTGTAGAGGGTAAATCTAGCTGAGAGATACGTTGGGCCTAAATTTAAGGATGCTCTGAAGGTGATTAAGAGTATCTTGGATAAGATTCTCTTATGCAGCGGTAGCCAATGGAGGGTTTTAAGAGCTGCTGAGGCTGAGGACCTACGTGGTAATTTTAGAACTAGACGAGCTGCCGCGTGTTGTACCAATTGTAGTCTCTTTAGTGTTTGTTTATTTATATTGACGAACAAAAAAGTGAATTAAAACATAAATGTATTAATTTGATTTCCTACCGTATAACACCACACCCAAAACAAAACACTTCAACATTTTAAATTAAATTTACTTCCATAATTAACATAATTATGAATCCATTAAAAAATATTATTAATAAAAAAACGAGTAATCATTAATTGACTACACACACTTATACATTATAATATCCACAACACACACCTAAATTAAACTATAAAATAATACAACACAATTAAAACTTATTTTTAAATTAAAAACTATTACTCTTAATAACTAATAATAAAGTAATTAAAATGTATTTAATACCCACCCTTTACCCCTTTAAAAGTAAAAACGACACACAAAAAATAAACAATTACCCAAAATAAATATCAAATAATTAACATTAATTAACAACTATATATCAATTAACTAAACACAAATTACTTCCTACCCCTTACTCCTATAAACACCACAACACACATCTAAAACTAATTACACAATTACCATAATAAACATTTTTTTTTTTTTTTTTTTTAAAAACCTTTATTTTAAATCAGTGACACAGCTATTCAGCCGACAACCCGGAGGTACGGCAGCTTTAGAGACTCAACACATGCTTGCGTCCACATTTTACTGACAGGAGAGCCAAAGGTTCTGTTTTGAATAAACATAAATCCAACCCTAAAACACAAACAAGGCGATAAGTACTGTAAGCACCAAAAGAGGTTCCCATCAGGGGGGACGAGCCCCATTCCGTCCAACAGACACAGGTCTATAGTAAGGGAAAGGAGGGAAAGGCAGAGACTCAAGAAAACAAACACATATCAGCAATAATTCAAAGCCGGAAAGAAAGCTAAGGGGAAAGCTGCTCCTCAGGCGGGTCCGGGTCTGGGGGCAGGCATATGTCCCCTCTGTACTGGTTCCATGGCCCCCATACAGAGTGCCATTTCCGAGGGCGCCCTCGAGCACAATACGCTGTCTTCTCCCTAAACATGCTCCAGTCCATGTTTTCCATCCACGCTGTCAATGTAGGAGGCCTATTAGAGCCCCACAGCCGAGCAATATCGCGCTTGGCTAACATGTTCCCTAGGGTCACCCACTGAGTCTGTGCCGCGTTGTGGTCAGTAGGACTCCAGACATTCAGGAGACAACACCGCGCCTCAGGCTGCATGGCAATTCCCGTCACCTCCCCCATCACCTCGTGGACTCGCCTCCAAAACTCCATAATCGCACCGCATTCCCAAATAATATGTAGGAAGGTACCCACCATACCACAGCCTCTCTTACATAAGCCCTCCTCAGAGAAACCCATGTGGACCAACCTGGGCCCCGTCACATAGACCCTATGGAGTATTTTAAGCTGCAACAGCCGCAGGCGCGCGGGGATAGCGACCTCTTTGGGAGAAGAAACTGCATACTGCCAATCCTCATCATCTAGTTCAAGGCCATCCCTGGTCCATTGATCGCGCAACCCTAGAAGAAGATCCGCCCGAACATTAATAAGTTTCTTATAAATGAGCGAAATCGTGCTCTCTGGCATATGGCCATCCAGGATCCGGTCCTCCAACGGAGAGGACTCGGGCACCTTCTCCCCTTCTACAAGGACTGACCGCAAGGCGTGGCGCACTTGAGCATATCGGAAGAACTCCGTGCTCCCCAGTTCGTATTCCTTCTGCAACTCCTCGAATGACTTTATCCTACCCTTAACCAAAAGGTCTCCAACCCTGGATATGCCGATCAGGTCCCATTTCTCGAACCCTTTTGTATGCCAAAGCTTCCCTAGAATATCGGAGTCAAACAGAGGGGTGGCAAGGGTAAGCTTACCCTTCCAGCCCAGCGAGTCCGTCGCCACCTGCCATACATGAACGGCCACTCTGGTGGGCCCTGTAAGGGTGAAGTCCGACGACTTCGAGTACAACGCTCTGTGGTAATTACCCCCACGGAGCAACCATCGGTCCATGGCGAAGCCGGGGCTCAGCGCCGGACCATATACACCATGGTTAATCGCGCTCAACTGTGTGGCCCAGTAATAACGTCGAATGTCTGGAAGCGCGATACCACCGTCGTACCACGGAAGCGTCAACTTACCGATCGCTATACGCGGACGCCCGTCCCACAAGAGCGCGCGCTGGTGGCTTTCGACCTCACGGAAATAGCTGGCCGGGACCAAGTCAAGGGTATTCTGCAGAGCATAGAGGAAACGGGGAAGGGACATCATTTTGAACAGTGCGGCACGGCCAAGGAGGGAAAGCGGCAATCGCCGCCAGCCCGCCACATCCCGCCGCAGACGCGCCAAGGGAGGGAGCAAGTTCTTCTCGTATCGTAAAATGGGGTCGGTGGAAATATAGATCCCCAAATACAAAAAGCCCTGGTGGGCTATCTGGATCGAGCAGTTGCGCGGGACAGGCGGGACATCCCCACACAGGACATACAAGTATGACTTCCCCCAATTAATGACTAGGCCCGAGTTTCTACCGAAAGATGTCAAGACGTCACAAACCACTATCAGAGATTTCTTGGGCGAGGCAAGGTATAGCAGAATATCGTCGGCGTAGAGTGAAATACGGTCTTCGTGGTCAGGCGACCAACGAATCCCACGTATATCCGGGTGCCACCGTATCCACGCCGCCAACGGCTCAAGAGCAAGGGCGAACAGCAACGGCGACAGGGGACAACCCTGCCGGGTGCCTCTCCCGAGCTCGAACGGTGCCGACGCCCGCCCGTTCACCACGACGCTTGCAAGAGGCCCCTCATAGAGCAGCCTCACCCATCCCACAAATCCAGGCCCGAAGCCGAACTTGGCTAGCACAGCCCACAGGTATGCCCACTCCACCGTGTCAAAGGCCATCGTGGCATCGAGGGACGCCACAATAGCAGGCTCTCGCATCGTGCCCATCCTAGCAATCACTCCATGGAGGCGTCTAAGATTTAGTGCAGTGTTACGGTGCGGGATAAAGCCCGACTGATCCGGGTGGATCAAGTCGCCAAGCACCCGGACCAGGCGGTTAGCGAGAATCTTGGCAAGGATTTTCGGCTCGGCGTTGAGAAGTGAGATCGGCCGATAGGAGCCACACTTATCCCGGGGCTTTCCGTCTTTATGTATTACCACAATCGTCGCCAGCCGTTGATCGAGCGGAAGAAACCCATGCCCCCGCGCCTCCACGAACATGGCGTGCAGGTGAGGAGCCCACTTATCCGGACAAAGCTTGTACAGCTCTATCGGCAGACCATTTGGGCCCGAAGCCTTACCGGAGCGCAACGCACGGATAGCACCCGCCACTTCGTCTACAGTGATATCACCATCGAGGTCCACCCTATCAATGGCAGAAAGGCAGGGCAGAACGATGTCACGCAGAAGATCACACGAGTCCTCAGTCGGCCTATCCGAGACCGAGGTGTATACCGTACGAAAATAGTCAGAGAAACACCGAACTATACCGTCGGGATCAGTGACAACCTCTCCCCCATCCGTCAACAACTCCGGCACCACACGATTAACACGCTCCTTTTTATCCAGCCATGCCAGCAATTTCCCGGCCTTATCACCAACGTCATACAATCGACCCTGCTGCTCCCTGTTGAGGGTCTTGGCGGCGTTTGTCTCCAGATCCCTATATTCCAATTGCTTCAGGCTCAAATTATGCAGTGTGGACGCCGCAACATCCCCCTCCAAGGCCACCTCTAAAGCCGCTATCTCGTCCTCTACTTGTATCACCTCGGCGTCTCTCCGCCGCTTGGCGGCCACTACCAAGGACAAAGCCTCCCCTCTCAGTACAGTCTTAGAAGCTTCCCACAAGGACACCGCGGATTCAACTGAGCCCTGATTATCTCGAAAATAGTGGTCAACTGTCTTCAGCAACGCGCTGCGCAGCTGGGGGTCACGAAAGTACCAGGGGTTAATGGGAGCCACCCTGCCCCCCACCACCCGGCCAATGTCCAGACGGGCCCACACCGGTGAATGATCAGATATGCCCCGTGCCATGTGCCTAGCCTCAGATACCAAAGAGGCGTGTGCCGCCAGAGTGAGCAAATAATCAATCCGAGAGAGACTCCCGTGGGCCCCGGAATGGAAAGTATATTGTCTCTGAGTGGGGTGCCGCAGCCTCCAAAAATCTACCAGACCAAAAGTATCAATAAAGTCGGGAAGCCACTTCTGAGCACCCCCGGTGTCTCTGGGCGGGTACCTATCGAGCATTCCAGAACCAACCGCATTGAAGTCTCCTCCCACCACTAGCATCCCTTCGGGGAGTCCCAACAAGGCCTTGCCCATATCAGCAAACGTGGAGGCCTGCAGGGCAGGAGGGACATAGACAGAAACCAATACCAACGTTCTGCCCTCCCACCTCCCCGCACGGCCACAAAGCGCCCCCTGTCATCAGCAATAGTGGAGTCAACCTCAAATGGTAGGGAAGCTCTGACAAGTATGCCTGCACCCCTGGATCCCGAGGAAAACCCCGAGTGGGCAATGAATTTATAGCCCTTTCTGTTAAGTGCATAACACATATTACCTATAAGGTGGGTCTCCTGCAGGAGGACCACATCTGGCGAGGTCCGTTTAAAAAATTGCAGGACTATCCCCCGTTTAATACGATCCCCTAAGCCATTTACATTCCAGCTAATTATGTTTAAGCCCCTATCCCCCATCCCTGAACACAAAGAGACCTCCCCCACCCCCCCCCGGAGAACCACAGTCGGACAATTCTGACAGTCATTGCTACGCCTTGCAAGAAAAAAACAACAACCCCAAACAACAACCCCAACATCCTGAATCCCCCCCCCACCCTGCACCCCTGCGTCAGCTTACAAAGCCCCCCCAACTTGCAGTGTGCCTGTCGCCCTATCAAAAACAAATCTACAAAAAGTACCCCAAGGGAGGAAAGAGCCCCTATCTTCCCCCCGCCGCCCTCCCATTACTGCAATAAGGTGCGAGTCACTGTCCGGGGCTGAATCAAAACAGGCCGACACCGGAGGTATCACTTCTGTCCATCCCGGTCGCCTTCCGCCCCATCCATGCTGTCCCGGCCGGGCTGTCGCCGAGGGAGTGCATCCAACCAGTCCCCTGCCATGTCCGGTGATTCGAAGAAGAAAGTCCAATCCTCATATACCACACGCAGCCTGGCGGGGAAAAGCATGGCATACTTCAGGTCCATATCCCTAAGCCGCCGCTTCACCCCCAGGAAACTTTGCCTCTGTTTCTGCACCATCTGGGTGAAGTCAGGGTAAAAGCTCACAGAGGCATTCTGAAAAGGCACCGGGCCTGTCACCCTCGATGCTTGCAGGATAGCGTCCCGATCTCGAAAATGGAAGATCCGGGCGACAATCGGCCGCGGGGGAGCTCCCACCTTAGGCCGTCCGCCAGGCACTCGGTGCATAATAAACATTTAATTAATTTAATTAATATCAATTAACAAAAAATTTATAATACAAAATAAATAAACTATTTAACACCCTTCACCCCTATAAATCACAAAACACACACCTAAAATTAATTACACAATTACCATAATTAATGACCAATTAATTTATTAAAATTAAATAACAACCAATTATTGATTCATAAATTAAAAATAAATTACTTTCCACCCTTCACACCTATAAACACCACAACATACACCAAAAATTAATTACACAATTACCATAATAAATTACCAATTAATTAATTAAGATGAATTACCAAACAATTATTAATTAATTAATAATAAATTACTTTACACATTTAAAACTATAAAATCTCAAACAAATATTAATAAATAAAAAATAATCAATTAATTTAATATAATTAAATTACTTCCCACCCTATTCCCCTATAAACCCACAACCCGCTACAGAACTAAAAACGCAAAATTCCAATAAAAAAATAATAACTACTAAACATTTAACACATATAATAAGACAAACAATTCTTATACAAAAAAAATACATCACATACATATAAAATACATACTAAAATACATAACATTAATTAAAAAAATGATATTTTTAACAACTATATTTTTGCAAACGATATTAAACACTTTTATATTTTTAAAATTGATATTACTTACCTTAAGTCTGCACACCGTGAGGGTTTCTAGGCACTGAGTAGGTGCAAAAGGTCTGGGACATCAGTTGAAGAGCCAGGTCTTCAGTTTCTTGTGAAATGTTGTGAGCATGGTGGCTGTTCTGATGTCCTGGAGGAGGGCTTTCCAAGTCTTTGATTCTAGATAGGTGAATGGGCGGCCTCCTGCCCTGCTTCTGTGAATACGTGGAATGTGTGCGAATGACAGCGAAGCATATCGGAGGTTGCAGGTTGGCTGTTAGAAGTGCAGACTGTGGCTGAGGTTAGCAGGTCTATTCTGATGCAGCGCTTTATAGGCAAGGGTGATTATCTTTAAGTGGCAGCGTTTCTGGACTAGGAGCCAGTGGAGTTCTCAAGGGTGAGGCATGATGTGGGTGTTGCGGGGTAGGTTGAGAACCAGTCTTGCGGCATCGCTTTGGATGGTTTGGAGCTTATGTGTGAGGTGGGAAGGTACTCCTTGGTATAGGGTGTTGCTGTAGTCCAACCTGCTTGTGAGCAAAGTCTGGGTGATGGTCTGTCTGGTGTTCAGGGGAAGGCATTTGAAGATGTTTTTGAGCATTTGGAGGATGTTGAAGCAGGCGGATGTGACAGCGTTGATTTTGGATCTCATGGAGCGTGCAGTGTCCAGGATAGTGCGCATGTTTCAAGCCTGGTCAGTGGAAGTCGGGGTGGGTCCCAATTCGATTGGCCACCAGGTGGTGTCCCAGGAGGAATTGCTGGGTCCGAAAATCAGGACTCCTGTTTTCTTGGAGTTTTAGGCAGTTGGTGCGCATCCAGGTGGCAACTGCCGTCAGGCAGATTTTGAAGTTGTTTATGGTGTTGATGGGGTTTTCTGTGAGGGTCAGGATGAGTTGCATGTCATCGGCGTACGAGATGATGCTGTGTCTGTGGGAGCAGGTGATCTATGCCTGGGGCGCAAGGTAAATGATGAGGTTGGGGCTGCGGGATGACCGCTGTGGAACTCCGTAGATGATGCTTTTGGGTTTGGAGGAGAAAGGAGGCAGCCTGACACGTTGCATTCTTCTGGACAGGAAGGAACGCGTCCTTTGGAGGGCTGGTCCTTGGATTCCTGCATCGTGGAGCCTCATGATGAGTGTGTGGTGGGAAATCGTGTTGAAAGCAGGGGAGAGGTCGAGCAGAATTAGGCCTACGGAGTGTCCTCAGTCCATGATAATGTAAATGCCACCCGTTGCAGCGATGTGGGCCGTTTGAATGCTATGGCTTCTGAAAAATACGGATTGTGAGTTGTCAAGGAGGCCATGTTCTTTGAGGTAGCCTCTGTGTAACCCTTTATGCTAATATATAATCAATCAAAACTGACTAGACAAATCACAGTTCTTTGCCTCAAGTGCTTTAACCACCAGAGTTGGCATCCCCTAATGAATGCCACACACCCAAAAATCTCTGCAGGCTGCACTTATCTCCATTAAACCTGTCTTGCAGAGGGCGACCCATAGACCTTGGTGCCCAGTAGTGAAGTAAGGATGCCTTTTGACTGCTACTATGGGTAATGAGAGAGCGGGTGGTGGGGTCATTAGCGGGGAGAGAAAGAGAGGCAGCATCTTTGGATGGCATGTGAGGGAGGGGTGGGAGAAGGCAAGTGATTGTGTTTATCCATGTAGAGGTGTGAATAAGACCGGCGCAACACCACTGGAAGGGATTTTAGGTGTTAGGCAAAGAGGTTTAGCACCTTTGGGACACAGGTTCGCACGAGAAGTTCTCTCGTGTGAGGAATATGAAAGATGTGCCAGGAGGAAGGAAGTAAGGATGATCAGCAACCTTAGGATGTAAACTGAGGGCAAGAGCTAGATGTGCAGCACATGTGGGAGGGAAACCCCAGTGGGGACCTGAGGGGCCTTTCTGGAGGCAGATGGGCCTATATTACCTCTCTTTTGCCAATGGGGCAGAGGTGTTATTCCTGGTCAATTTCTTGGCCCGGGCCTATTAAAGAATGGACATTCAGCAGGGGCAGGGGGTCTGAGCAGAAGTGACCTCACTTACATTCAGGTGTGCAACTAATCCGTGGCTGCATTTGCATTTTTTGTGTTTTAGTGAAATTAAAAAACAATGCAGGTGTTATAGAAATAACCCTACTTTTTTTATAACTCTTAAACACTGAAGCAGTGTTTTGAAAAAAGACGCGATCTGCAAATGTGGGCCACTTTTTTTTAGGGTGCACGGACCAATTTTTGATCCCACTCCAACCCTGGTTCTGTGTCTCTTTTTTTCTGGGCAGCGTTGTCAGCCTGCCTTTGTGAGCCGGATTTCACTGGTATCACATAGCCAGAGATGGCTGCAGCCTCTGAAAGGTACTCATTTACACTGACTGGCCATCACATTGTCATGCACAGAATGGCAATAAGATGGCCGGGACGAGCCCAGCTGAGGTATAGGGTGTGCCTATGTTGAGGTATGTGTGTGTGGGGGGGGGGGGGGGGGTCACATAAACACCCCTTGCCGAAAAAACAAAAATGAAGGCGTAAAAACGTAAAATTATCAAAAACTGAATTGCACAGATGATTTCTGCTGTCAGTTTTTTCGGGAACTGAATAGTACTGATTTTTACCTCAGAAAGATGATTGAATATGCCCGCTCCTCAGGGTTTTAACCTGTGACATGATCACCAATTTAATATTGTAACTGTAATTGCATTTATATTGCGCCTACTACCCCTGACGAGGCGTTAAAGCGCTTTGTATATGCGTAAGTAGTACTCTCAGCTTCCTGTTAAATGCAGTATTCTGTTCTGTTCTCCGTCAGTTAGCAGAGCTCCTGGTTCCTTCCAGACTTACCTGCCACCTGGCTCTCCCATGCCAATAACACTCACCGACTCATCTGATGGTTGATGCCCCACTACAATGGGGTCACCATGAACCATCACTTCTGTAGGAATAGGTGACATTACAACGCATGCTACTACATCGCATGCCGTCGCAACGCAAACCTATACTCCGACTTTCTGTCGGGGAGGGGGCGCTGGAAGTTGGAATAGATTAATTTTCTATTCCAACTCCAGAGTGTGCAACAGAAGGGAAGGTGTTGGAGTTAAATCCAACACCTTCTACTCACTGCTGCACACCTTTTGCGTTGCAACGACATGCGATGTAAAGGCATGTGTTGTAATAGTTTCTTTGTAAAGGCTGTCTCCCCTTCTGTAGATGAGCATCTCCCACTCTCGAAAAAGAAGCATACTGTGGCACTGCGCACCAGGGTTCTGGCTCAGCCCATCAGTGGCACGTAAACATGCATTGGCATAGCCAATAGGTCTCGCCTTTGGGACCTTATAAGTGTTTAGCCATGCAACAGTTGCATAACTAAACACTTATAAGGTCCCAAAAGCGAGACCTATTGGCTATGCCAATGCTTGTTTTCAATCAATCAATCAATCAATCGCATTTATAAAGCGCGCTACTCACCCATCAAGGGTCTCAAGGCGCTGGGAGGGGGGGGGGGGGTCAGTGCTCGAAGAGCCAGGTCTTGAGCTGCCTTCTGAAGGAGAGGTGAGCAGAAGGCAGGCACAGAGGATCTGGTGGCGCCGCGAGGGCAGGGGAGCGACCTACCCTTGGGTCAAAGGTCACTGCTGCACTCTATTGAAGCCTCAGGAGAACAACAAAGCGGCCGCGAAAGTGATCACGATCAAACATCAAAGCTGCCGCGAAAGTGAAAGTAATCGCGGTAAAGCGCGACTGTAGCTCTAGGCTGGCCTTGTAGCACTTTTTGGAGCCCTCACAAAATGTCTCGCCAGACCAGCGCATGCGCTGGGTCAGGCAAGACCTAAAAAGTGCCTTTACTTCCCCTACATTTATCTTTTTACTTCTGTCTAGAAAGACGTCTTCAGTCAGACTGATTTAACACGTGATTATTGTATTTATTGAGAGTGCAGTACTAATGGAACTCTAGCAACATATAAACACAAAGCATTATCTTGAGCTTTAAGTGGGCAAAGAGAGGTGACGTTAAACTAGTTGCCGAATTGCACATTTTGTAGCATAGAAACCTGAGCTCACATTCCAGCTTACCTTCTTGACCAAATTGTGCAATCCTATTCAAATCAATGGACTCCAATGTACCTCGTTTTCCTTGATCGCCAGATTTGGGAGCACTTTAAAGTAATTCAGCTCAGGGTTTAAAATCAAAAAACGTTGCTACCTATATAGTCACTGGCATCCATATGTACAGTGCACAAGGCAAACAGACTTGATTCTTGGTTGACTTATTTCAATGTGATGAGGCCATGGGTAGGGTTTCTTGATTGTTTTTAGCTTCATGTTTAGAAATTATTATTTTTAATAAATGTTACTCCTTGCAGTCCTATAATGTATTATACTAAACTGAAACACTTTACAAAAAAGGAAGAACTATTTTTTTCACATCTTAAACAACTGTATTAATATTTTACATGCTATTTGCTTCTTGATTTACATGTCAGATATTATGATCAGCTTAGCTCATTGACAAGTTAGGACTCTGGCTTGACTTTCTGCTACCACCTTTCTGGCTTGCCCACCTATATGTGGAGAAGATTGTGGAGCACAGTACAGGACTTCACCACCCTCAACCTAGGATTACGGGTAGAACTGCAACAAAAACTGGTAGGGTGGGTGGTGCAGCACCTCAGACTACCACTGTCTTATCCTGTCAGTGGAAGCTGGCAGTTGCTCATATTGTTACAGACACATCCTATGGACTGGATGGCTCTCAGCACTAGCCCATAAGCAGGGGGAATGTAAACATTACAGTTCCCATACTGTAACAGTAATGGAGGAGAAGGTATTGCAAAGGGAGTAGAGCAACACAATATCACAGTTCCATATTGTGAGTAATAAGACTATGGCTAGTACACAGTGAGCAGAAATTCACATGCACTGGACAGCATGTAACTCAGATGCCAGCACAAAAAGCCACAAACACAGAGCAGAAACATCCTCCAGGTCTCATCACAGATGCTGTTGTTAATATTGGAAAATATGATATCAATGCACGTCATGATAGCTGTACGTATAATAATGAACTCACATCACCGTTGTTTAATTCACCCGATATGACCTCCCATCCTCAACCGCAAGCCAGAAGTATGTGGTCAGGCAGGCCCTGTGTCCATGGCCTGAAGCAACTGATGGACAGATCACAGGTGGGGTGATGTAACCCTTAGGCAAACAAGCGAAATGGAAAACCCAGATCGATCCCACTGATTGTCAGCAACACCACAATGGTTTTAGGAGATTGACCCAAATAAAACACGTTTGGTCGGAGGGGAGTGCGTTCCCAAAACACCATATAGTCAGATGCCACACCAAGTTAGGAACACTCAGCCAATCAGAACACAGCATGCACACTACATGCAGTGATCACACGCTCCCCATGCTGTACTTCTGGACACGTACCCACTGGCCCCACATTGTGTTCACGCAAGGTCGAGACCCACCTGCACTTCTTATTATATGACCAGATTTATGATCATGTGACTAGGTCCAGGTTTCTGTCTCCAAAGGAATGTACAAATTACTTTATAGCGCTTCATGTAATATATAAAATGATGGCCGTAACCAATGTTTATTATTCAGTCGGGAAGGTTCCTTCTGTGCTGCCTGTAAACTTCTGGCCTTTAGATACACCAACCGCACTGCGGCCGGTGGAGAAGGTTCGGAACCTGGGCGTTATGTTTAATAACAAATTAACGTTGGAGGCTCAGGTTAACCAAACGGTGGGAAGCTGCTTCGCCATTATTCGAACTCTGCGAAAGATCTTTCCCTTAATGCCTTCCTAGGCGCGAGCGCTAGTAGTACAAAGTACTATACTAAACAGATTAGATTACTGCAATGCGCTGCTGCTTGAGTCCCCGAAATATCTTTTAGATAGACTTCAGAGGATTCAGTCAACAGCAGCCAAGTTAGCATTAGGTTGGCCTAGAGATTCCTCCTCCTCATTGGCTCTGGCAGAGCTGCATTGGCTCCGAATTAGACAAAGAATCCAGTTTAAATCTCTCTGCTTAGTGTTCAAGGCCCTGCATGGGATTGGGCCCGTCTCCATGCAGAGAAAGTTTGAATGGTACATTCCAGGGACATGCTTGCGTTCCTCTTCAGCTAGACTGGTGAAAATACAGAGAGTCAAGAAAGTTAAATCAGGCGGCAGAGTATTTGGTGTATCAGCTGCCAGATTATGGAACGAGCTTCTGCTGGAACTGAGACAAGTTAGGGACCTTCTCCCTTTTAGGAAGAGATTAAAAACTTGGCTATTCCCCAAAATCTAGTGTTGTTGTTAGCTCCTCGTGGTTTACCCACAAATTGTGCACTCTTGAATGTCAGCACCAGGATGCCTGTTAGGTGATAGTGCGCTTTACAAGTGAGATAAATAAATAAATAAAATAAATAATAAATGTGCTTTGAGACAGTCTTCAGGTCCTCTGTTGCCTGCTCTCCCGGCCACTGCGTTTAATTTAACCAACTGTTCCTGTTTGGCCAAAAGTCTCTTGTCTTTTATTTTTTCAAGGTAAATTCACATTCGAGCAACATGTTTGCAGTGTCTTTGATGGGACTCAGCCAATTCTTTGCACTGTAGTAGAAGTATCAGTCTGGAAGACCAATAAGACTCTGGTTTGGATAATTCACAGAAAATGATATTCCTAGTTAGTTAATGATGATTCTGTTAACTCTTGCAACCAGATGCATGTACAAACATAGAATGGACAGCAGACCCTCATCTCTGTATTCAAGTGTCACTGTTGCAACCCCGGTGCCTTAACAAGACCGGGGTTTCAATGCAAAACGTGACAGTTTATGGAATGGGAATGAGGGTTATGTATCAGCCCCTTTTCCCCTTACACCACAACTGTTATTTACTTAATTTACTAAAATATAGGCTGTTCATCACTGCTACCGACAGACAAGGATGGACCAATGAATTAACAGCATTTCTTCCTCAGAAAGCTTTCATAAATTTCACACTATGTGAGGGTGAGAAATAAATTGTATGCATTAAATTGTCATTGTGAGTCACAAATGTCTTGCGACGCTCAATGTCAACCCTGGAATTTCTGGTGGATCACGAATTAAGTAGAGATGCAAAGCTGGGTTTTCGCCTTTGCAATCTGCAGGAAAATATATTGCAAAATGTGGGAACGTGTCATGCTTTACAAAGTAGCAGGAAGACCCAGTCTCCATTCTGCCTTTTAGAGTGCATACAGAGACGTTTACGCACCTCAGAGGAGTCACACAATTATTGACAGATGCTTAATGATTAAGGAGGGGCTCACACCAGAGATGGTAGGAAAATGTAAATTATACAAGGTTTAGGATGACTAATGAAGAATGGGGATGGGGAAAGTACAGTTTGTGGTACAGGGCTAAGTTGTTCTACAGCATGTGCTTTTTGCACAGAAGCCCTGCTTGCATGTTCCTTAATTTAGAGGCATATGAATTTCCTTTGGGCCAGGGATATGGTCCCCCAGCATGCACACAGCCCACCTTTTCCACCTTGATACTCCAAATGGAAAAGAAGAGGCCAGAGGTAGACCATCATAAATACCCCTATCCATCGTGTCGGTGGTGGAGGGCAAGAGTGATGCGCAAATCGTTCTGACAGCCGTCCGTTTCCTGTAGCTCCTCTCCCTACACCTCGCAAGATGGGCGACAGGAAAAGGCTTTCATTTTGGAGGCCCGACCCCGGCCGGCTCTGGGTCAGAGCATTGCACGAGCCCGAGTCTTCATGGCCCACGGTGGTCCCAGATCCTAACTCCGCACCCCTCCAAGGTGGCATGGCGCTCTGATCAGTTTGATAGTCAGAATTACCTGGTTGATCACAGAGCCTTGAGAAGAATGTGAATGGGAGTCAAAGCTACAGAAGATATCTGGATTGGCTTAGAAGCTGCCGGTAGGGGTTGAATCTGTATAGCAGGCCAATCCGGAGCCAAGTAAACTGAGTTTTTTTCTTGATGCTGAGGTCTAGATTTGACCAGTAAGCATATTCATGGATTATGTACCATGCAATTCAAAGTTCCTGTAACATACATCTTTGATGGACACGTGGATGTTCTCCCTGGGGGCAGCTCACCCCTTTCCATGATACTGGAAAAATTTGCATCTGTTTCACCTATCTCACTAATGCACAAAAGCTTCATCAATTTTTTAATATTTATTGAATTGATTTTGGTTGCCCTCTTTTCAACTTTGTACTAGCTTTCTGACTTGTGCAATATTTGAAGTCCAGGATATACTCAAATATTTGTGGATTGTCCTGACTCAATTCAATTATTAGAAATTCAGTGCACAATACTATGTATAATAATTCAATTATATAAAGGCGTACTCTGTGTGAAGTGTGTCTATTAACATGACTTATTTGTGCCTCATGTTTATAATATGGCGCTAAAGTTGTTGAGGTTCCTAGTTTAAGTTAAAAAACATTTATAACTTCAATAAATTCATTTGGAAAAATCAAATAACAAAGTACCCTCAAACAGTTATCAAAAAATATTTTTAGAATTATGAAGAATTCGAATATACATTATTACACAAGGTGCTCACAAGGTTACACAAACCAATAAAACTAACAAAGGACAAACTATAGTGCAAACGAAAATGGCAAAAAAGGGGAATATTATATACAACAATAAGTTTTGTGGGATGACAAAGGCACAATACACTTAATGCTTCCTCTTATTTTTTTGCCAGGAAGGCTTTGATGACGTTTTGACACAATTAATTTAACAGGTCATCATCAGGACAATAACAGGTACAGAGCAACCATCAACTGTTCAGGCTGGAAAGGGAATAAATATCATAGATGAGGGTACCAGAAGGGTAAATATTTTGGTTATAGTCAATACATAGAGGTGTGATTCCTATTAATATTACTGAAGTGACAGACCCCCCAAGCAAAGAAAGGAGTCCTATCCCAATTAGATAGAACAGAAAACATAAATCAAAAAGTTGTGTTTTTCTAACAAAAAATGTTAATGAGAAATATAAATAAGGGTGTACCAAAGCAAGAAAATCACCCAAATGAGTGAACTTCCAGGCATACTCAATTTGAAGCGGGAGAATTACCGGAATTAATGCCATCCTAAACGTCACATAGATGCAAGTCAGGCGCATGCTCACTTTCGAAGTATCTGCAGCATGACACCAAAATTAGAAAATACTGTCCATTGCTTTAGGTACAGAATCTATAAAAATTCTGAAAGATCCTTAGTCACTTACAATATACACAAAAACACAGAGGATTTAGTGTGGCTTGAGGGCTACCGAAGTCGCAAATTACATTGTGCCTCACAAATTCAATCCGCATGTATAGTTGAGATTACTGTCAACAAAGAAAAGAAATTCCAAATCTTAACTGGACCCAAGATTGAAACGTAACTGAATAACCTTATTTAACAAAAAATCACTACAAACAATCCAAGAGATACACAAGTACCTGTGTCACAGTCCACTCCCCTAGTCAGTGCACTCCGAATTACGTGAGTTTCGGCGGTAGGTAGTGTGCATTTTAATCAGGACTAATCGTAATGAAAGTAAGACTTAAAGTACATTAAAAACCAAACAAATTTCTTTGGAAACCTACTGCTTCCAATTTCCATATTTGAGAGCAAAAAAGGTAAAATTAATAATGCAACTACTGAATTGGGATTCCAAAGGTAAAAGAGTAATAATTGAAAAGGTACCCAATTCTGGAATCTTGCCGATCGCGTAGTCGTGTCAGCCGTGGAGACTTCTCTGGTGTGTATGGGCATAGCTGAGTGCAGCACCCCATGTTTTCTCCAAAGGTAGTATAAGATCTATGGGGCATGTTATCAAGACAGGCGATAAAATTATCGCCGCTTTAGCAGCAGAAAACTGCCGCTAAAGCGGCGATAATGGGCTTGATAATATGCTCTATGGAATTCCAATTGAAGCCCATGTTAAATGTGAAGGACGTCTAACATGGACTTCAATTGGAATTCCATAGAGCATATTATCAAGCCCATTATCGCCGTTTTAGCGGCAGTTTTCTGCCGCTAAAGCGGCAATAATTTTATCGCCTGCCTTGATAATATGCCCCTATAAACCCCCAATATGCTTGTGTGCTTCTATAACGTATCAAATAAAGCCAACAATGAAAAGAAAAGGGTCGTCAAGACCCAGAATGGAATGCACATAAACAATTCAAAGAATCGGGGAATTAGGAGCACAGTCGTTTAAAAAAGGCTTGCTGTCGATGTTGAGAAAGAGACTTTAAATTAGTCAGTGATAAAGAAGGAGAGGATTTTAAATCACTAAAAATATATATATATATATATATATTATTTGTGAAAAGGTGATTTTGAGTATAACCCACAAATTGTGTTCCTGGAAGAAGGGTTAGGGGGACAACAAACGATTACAAAAAATCGTAAGCTCAGACAATAGATGGTTTATATCAACAGATCCAAAGCAATCCATAACTTCCACATTATATATGAGGATATTTATGATTTAAAACAGAAAATTCCCAATGGAACATCAAAGGAAAACAATGATAAAATTAGCAACTGCATAAAATATGCAGTACAAAATTAGTTAGAAACAATAGAGTTGCACTCTTCCTATGTATTCAAATCTCCATTAATTCTGTCACATTTTAAAATCCAGTTACACTTTGCTCGATTCAGCAACATCTGCATGTTTCCCCCTCTGAAGGGTTTTTTCAAATGTTCAATGACCTGCCATCTGATCTCATCCGCATGATGGTTACATTCAAGAAAGTGGGAAACTAGTGGGGCATTCAAAGTGCGACATTGAGTGCAGCTCTTATGTTGTGATACTCTCATTGTGATCTTTTGTGATGTCTGGCCCACATAGATGAGGTCACAAGAACACCAAATGGCGTAAATCAAATTTTTCATGAATTACAGTTTGTGTGATCTCTCAAATTGTGAATGATATTGGTGTGTGAAAAGAGTTTATTATTTATTGTAGACTCACAGGCAATGCAACTACCACATTTAAAGTGTCCGACAATTTTGTTGAGCCCCCATACAGATGCTAAATCACGGGAGCTTCTTCTTGGTATAGCTACACGTACCAGATGATCTTGTGTATTGCAACCGCTTTTGAAGGAAAATAGTGGCAGATCATCTGAAATGCCACTCGATTTAACCAAAGGCCAGTGTTACTTGACAGTTTTACTTATAGCATACCTCTGGGTGCAAAACGTAGTAACACAGACCAGCCTTTCAAATGTTTTTTTAGAGCATGGGGTAAGTAAAAATTCCCGATGGTTATAACATGCTCTCTTTTGTGACCGCTTTATTAAGCGTAGGGGATAACCAAGGGCCTCCAATTTCTTTGCTAGAATCTTAGCTTTACGGGAATAATCGTTTTTGAATTTACAATTTCTTCTAATCCGAAGAAACTGTCCAAAAGGCAACCCCTCCTTCAAACCTTTGAGGTGATTACTTTGATATAGGAGCAAGGTATTCCGAGCAGTTGGTTTGGTATACAGTTTAGTTGCCAATTTACCTTCATGCGACATGATGGTAAGATCCGAAAAAGCAATGAATTCATTATCATAGTTGGAGGTAAACTCTAGATCAATTGAGCATAAGTTCAACCATTTAATAAAATCCAATAGGGATGTCACATTCCCTTTCCAAATGAAAAAAATATCAAAGAAAGGATTGACCAAATTATTATAGATGTACTTTTTTTTCAAAATTATCTACAAACAGTATCGCAAAATTGGGGGCATACGAAGCCCCCATTGAAGTCCCCTGTATTTGTAGATAATATTGGCCGTCAAACTCGAAATCATTTTTGGTCAATGAAATTGTTAAGAGCTCAATCAAAAATTCAGTGGGAACAGATACAGGGCCTGATCTACTGTCCAAAATACCTTTTATCACTGCAATGCCTTCGACTTGAGGAATATTGGTGTATAAGGATTCAATATCCAAACACACCAATAATTTTGTCTCAGGATCAAAACTAATGTCTTCAGTTTGGGCAATCATGTCTCCACTGTCTCGTACATAACTGCAAGTGTTCTTAGCAAAATCTTTTATAAAGACATCAATGTATTTACATAGAGACTCAAGAACCGAACCACAGTCAGACACGATCAGTCTACTGGGCGGGCTTGTTAAGCTCTTATGCATTTTCGGTAAAGTATAAAGGACAGGGGCCCTAGGAGTCTTATTATTTAGGAAATCAAATTCATGAGAGGTAAAAAGCCAAGAAGTTCTGTTTGTGAGATCACATCAAGTATCAATTTTTGGATCTCAATCAAAGGATTAGATCTCAACAGCATGTCATGATTAATCTTGTGCAGTTGCCTCTGGAACTCAGCCTTATAGAATGAGGTTTGTTGAATTACAAGTAAGTTTGATGGTCAAGTTTTTATTTTTCTTTAATGTTTATAACACACCATATTGGCTAACATGGATGCTTTTCTAATGCTGTTCTTACATTCACTTCTGCTGCTCTCCCCCCTCCCATTTTGTTCCCCTGCGCATCAATTTTAAACTGTGCATCTGTGCATATATATGGTGAATGAACTTTCTAGTGTTCCTAGGTGTAACATTTCTCAATGTTCATCTGCTGTAGTTCCGTTGCTGAGTCTATAATTATTCATTGGTATGTAGCTTCATTGTCTAAATGTTGCAGATTATTTTGGACATCTCAGGATAACAATAACACAGAAGATGCTGGATGTTTTCATAAAATGCGATAGTGCTTATAAACTTAGAAGTGAATTGAAACCTCTAATTTGTCTAACACATGTTACTTATGATCATGCGACGATGAGACAGTGTTCTCTCTCAATTGTTATACAGTAATTGTGCATAGCAACCCCTCCATTTTAGTGGTGAGCCAAAGATTATGCTGAAAGTCATTCAGTTAGGGATGCTGCTTGATTTCTTTACGATTTTTCTGTTCATTTGGAACTTAACATATTTCTGACTACTCTGTACCTTGCATTTTATGGAATTTCTTTCTGTACTGCTTGAACTTTTTAATGACATCCTTTAACTTTTCCCTGATCTGGAACTCAGATATTGAGTCAACCCACTCACTTATTTGCGTCTCTGCTAAACTAATGATGGGTCTGATGTTGGGGGGATGCCTTTTAATACAAGATCAACCTGGAGCAGAATCGTATGAGGTAAAATTTGAGTTGATTTAGGTTTTGGGGTGTCCTAAATATTTTCTGCTTTCACAATAGGAAAAGGTTGCACAATTTAGAGTTTCAAATTTATTGAAAGAGCATGGCACATATGTGTCCGTCATGTCTCACTTACTAGGCTGTGAGTCCTCTCCTCCCAAATCATAGCAAGGTGTCCTCCAATTAACTGAACATAGTTGTGCCCAATTTTCTTTTTATAGTAAAGCATTAGCAGGTCTCCCTAACCTTTTATTCTGTAGTAATCTGATAACAGTGTCTGTGGCCAGACTAGGTAGCCTGGGGCATCACCACACTCAAAGGTGAGAGTGTAGGCGAGTGTGATACAGTAGAAGCCAAAACCTCGGCTGAAGAGTGCAGAGGCTATAACAGGTGTGGTCTTTAGTCCAAGCCACTTGAATTATGTGATTGTGTGGCTGCGGCATTTTTCGCATAATTATGGATGTGCTGCATTTGCCACATAATCCATAATCTGTTGTATAATCTGCAGATTTGAACAAAAAAACTGTTGTTTCCAGCTCGAACAGTGCAAAAGGTATTAAAAATGCAACAACTCATCTAGCCGCATATTGGAAATGGCCCTTTCTGCAGGCTTACTCCAAACATTTTGCCTTCCTCCTCCCCTATTTTTGCTGAATTAGTTTTTGTTGGCTCTAGCACTCTGGACACTTTACCACTGCTAACCAGTGCTAAAGTGCATATGCTCTGTGCTCAAAACATGGTAACATTGGCTTATCCACAATTGGCATATTTAATTTACTTGTAAGTACCTAGTAAAACGCACTAAATGTGCCCAGGGCCTGTAAATAAATTGCTACTAGTGGTCTTGAAGCATTGATTGTGCCACCCACTTCAATAGCCTTTAAACATTTCTCAGGACTGCCACTGCAGAGCCTTTGTGTGCAGTTTAAACTGGCATTTCGACCTGGCAAGTTAACATACTTTCCTAGCCCAAACCTACCCTTTTATTACATATAAGTCTCCCCTAAGGTAGCCCCTAGGAATCCCTATGGGCAGGGTGCAGTGTATTTAAAAGGACGTGCACTTATGAATTTTACATGTCCTGGTAGTGAAAAACTGCTAAGCCTGTCTTCACTACTGCAAGGCCTATCTCTCCCACAGGTTAACATTGGGATTGCCTTAAAACATCTTTTAAGTGTAATTTCCAATTGGGAAGACATAGAAATTTGGAGTTTGGTGTCTCTGCACTCACAATTTAAAATTGCAATTTATGGGGAAGTTGGATTTTAAATTGCAAGTCTGAAAATACCACTTTTAGAAAGTTGGCATTTTCTTACTTTAACCATTCTGTATCTCAGCCTTTCTCTGAATACATGTCTAGCTTGGATAGCAGCTGGGCTTTGTGCATTCCCTCTAGACAGTCACACAAAGGGAGCTGGGATGTTACATTTTCATCCCGATGGCCCATCACCAGGCTGATGAGCCTTCCTGAGGTAGATTGGGAGGGAGGAGCTGACACTTGCACCTGAAAAGGGCTGTTCCTGTCCTCACACAAAGAGCTGCATACCCCCATGTAGTGAGTCTGGAGTCAGGGCAGGAAAGACACATGGAACTTGTGATCTTCAAAGGCCCCTTTGAAGACTCCCCCATTTCAAAGGCACATTTGGGTATAAGTACTGGACCTCTGATACCAAATCAGAACTTTGCTGGAACCTAGGACATTCTGCCAGGAAGAAAAGCTGCTGTGCTGTAGGAGGGACTGTCACTTTGCTACCTGCATTGCTGTGTTGACCTGCTGCCTGCTGATTGCTGTGGTATAGAATGGACTGCCATTTTGCTACCGACTCAACTGTGTTGGCCTGCTGATTGCTGTGCTGTTGAAGGGACTATCACTTTGCTACCTGCTCTGGCTTGCTGCCTGCTGTTTCTTGCCTGGGAGTGAGATGGACTGAACCTATTCTCTACATCCTTGAACTCAAGTTTTTCCAAGGGCTTGCTGGCTTGCCTCCTGTTCTCTGAAGTCTCAGGGTCACAAAATACTTCTTGCAACTCTGCTGGTGCTGCTGGACTCTGCCATCTGTGAGTCCTACCCTTGCATGAGGAGCCCCCTCCAGTTCTGGGCCTTAGAAGTGGGTTCTGCATCTGTTTTCTGCAAAAATCGTCAGTGTCCCCTATGCGCAGATCAGAACTCACACAGTGCCCCCGACGCCTACACAGTGCCAATTTGATTACGACGAGGGTCTCGACTGTGAGATTTGACGATGACTCGGCGCAGGCCCTTCGACACTGATTGTGAGGCTCCACTTCGATGCATCGACCAGACTGTGTGAATCGGAACAGACGCAGGGAGTCCTCAATGCTGATGCTCGCTCCCTACAAGGTACTTTTTCAGCAGGTCCTGCATGGGTCCTGTAGCCGGCCTGCCCTCCACAGCAGTCAGCCTGAACTTTGGATTTACCCCGATCTAGCGTAACCTCAAGTAACCTTTTAGCGCTACTGATTTCTAAGCAATGTTTTTGGTTTAAATCTTTAAAGATCTCGACTTCTACTTATTGGTTTTTACTTGTTTAGGTCTTGTTTTACTCTGATAAATATTTCATATTTTCCTAAACAAATGTGGAGTCTTTTTGTGGTGTTTTCACTGCGTTATTGTAATTTAAGTGTTGCACAAAGACGTTACACATTGCCTTTAAATTAAGCTTGACTGCTAATATGCCAAGCTAACAGAGGATGAGCACAGGTTAATTTAGGTTGTGTATCTGACTTACCCTGACTAGGATTGTGATCTGGGCACTTCTTCAGGACCAAAATGATCCACCATCCTGGATCCGGCGGCAGCATAGGTTGTTGACGGAACGTACTTGAGCTCGCTGGACCCAAATCGGTGTCCATTTTTTGACCGCTGGGTACTGTTGCAGGAATCACTAGACAACGGTATAGGTTATTGACCTGAGAAAGTGGTATGTAGTTTTCACTTACCAACTTGTGTAGATAGCGTTCATTTTGGTCCTGAAGAAGTGCCCAGATCCCCAAGACGCTTAAGGCACGAAACATGTTGACCGATCGAGAGTAGGGCACATACAGCTAGATACATATCCTCTAGTTCACTGCCATTCTCTATATTTTAATCAGGTGGTTTACCTTTTGAATAAATAACTGTTAGGACTAACTCACCTGTTTTAATCACTTTCCCCGACATCTACACCTACTAGGCCCCATACCCCCACTGCACCCTACGGCAGGAACAAAAGATCCCCGCTAAAGAGCCCCGTACTGGGTGCCCGTCAGGTATTGCAGCGCTGACCTGACGAGGGGCAGGCTCATATGATGAAGCATGACACCTAGCTTGCTAGGTGTGTAAGAGCTCTAGTTCCGAAAAGGTGAATACCCCTTTTCTCCCCTTTAACATGGGGCCACGTTATTCCTAAACCCCACTTCTTATTTCTCCCTGCTCTCACCCCTGTCTCCAGAGGAACTCCATGCCCTTCTTGCACACAACAAGCTGTATCTGTCAGTGGGCTTGTGGTACACACTTCTCTGAAGACCATTATCTACCGCTCTGATGTCCAAATCCAAATACCAAAGATTCACTTGACATTGTTCCAGTGAAAAAGAGAAGTTGATTGATTCCATTTAACCATCTCAAACAAGCCTCAGCTGTGGTTTTATTGCCTCTCCAGACAATAAAAACATTGTCGATGTATCGATGCCACACCCTTATTTGATCTTGAAAGGGATTGGTCTGGGAATAGATGTTTTCTTCCTCAAAATAGGATACATATAAACAGGCTAGGTA
Organism: Triturus cristatus; assembly: GCF_964204655.1. NCBI lineage: Eukaryota > Metazoa > Chordata > Amphibia > Caudata > Salamandridae > Triturus > Triturus cristatus. The sequence continues at coordinate 301,424,329 of NC_140581.1, forward strand.
CACAGGCACTCCCCATGGATGTTCCATGGACTTGTAGATAGAAAGTCAGGTCCAATTTCAAGAAGCTTAAGATAAATGCTCTTCGGGTCTGATGTCCCCATTTCTCAGAGAAAAGTATGTCCTCTATCACCCTGAGTGTCTCTTGTTTGGGGATGTTAGTATACAAGGACTCTATATCGAGTCCAATCAACAGATCCATCGCCGAGTCAAACTCGATTTCCTGAATAAGGTTCAGTATCTCACGAGTGTCCTTTAAATAAGCTGGCATCTTTTGCACTAGAGGGCATAAATAAGGGTCACAAAATTTTGACAATGGCTCCAAAATGGATTTAATCTCCGAAACGATGGGTCTTCCTTGGGGCGGTTGGGTTATCTTGTGCACTTTGAGCAATATATAGAAGTACGGCGCTGTAGGCTGTTCTTTACACAGAAAAGCTGCTTCTTTTCGACTGATCTAGCTGTTACTCAATGACTCAATGTGGGTGTTGATTACTACTCGAACTTCCTCAGGTGGGTCTTCCCTCAAGATCTTATAATTCCTCTCATCATTAATATAAAATATAAAAGCGCACTGAAGGACGCTAAAAAGATTTTCTTTAGCGACAGGATTGAGAGAGCAAGCAATTCTTCTGGAGAATCGTTTAAAATCTTCAAGGAACTTCTGAAAGCCCCGGTCCCTCCAGTGTTGCATGATAATCCCAAAGAAAAATGTGAGGAACTGGCCAGCTTCTTCCATTCAAAAATAGAGAAAATCTTATCCTCCTTACCCACTATTCCTCAAAGCCATGAACCGGTTACTAGCCTCACAAGTCGCTCGATTGTGCTAGCATCTTTAGGCCCCTTCTCGGAAGAGGAGGTGATAAAAGTCCTGTTGGAGATGAAGAGTGGCTCCCCGAGTGACCCAGTTCCCATAAAACATCTTAAGCTCGTGGCTAACACCTTGTCAACTCCTCTGACTGATCTCTTGAACCTTTCACTCGCTCAGGGCACAGTGCCCCAGAGATGGAAAAAGGCTGTGGTGAAAGCCCTATTGAAAAAACCAGGACTGGATTCATCCAATTTGACCAACTTCAGGCCAATTTCACTTCTGCCTGGATTTTCTAAAATTGCAGAGAAGTTGGTCAACCGTCAGCTCTCTCACCATCTTGAGTCTAACCACCTGCTAGGAGATTCCCAGACTGGTTTCCGCCCCGGCCATGGAACAGACACTGCCTTGCTGGCAGTAGTGGAGGAGGCAAGGAGCACTCTAGATACAGGAGGGTCAGTGGCAGTGATCCTCCTGGACTTGAGTGCTGCCTTTGACACCGTGAGTCATCAGGTGCTCCTCCAACGTCTGTCAGAGGTAGGTGTCTCAGGGACGGCCCTGAAATGGTTGGGATCTTTTCTTTCTGACCGTTTCTACCAAGTCTGGGAAGGGTCAGAGCAATCTGCCCTAATCCCTCTTCAATGTGGAGTCCCGCAGGGCTCATCGCTGAGCCCTACCCTATTTAATATATATATGACTCCACTTGAAAGAGTGGTCGCCCCTTCAGGGGTGAAGATCGTCAGTTACGCTGATGATACTCAGCTGGTGGTGGGCCTCACTCAGCTGGCGGAACAACCTGAGGTGTTACACGACTGCCTTGCCAATGTTTATCGTTGGATGTCTATCTCCGCCCTAAAGCTTAATGGAGGTAAAACCGAGCTGATGCTCCTGGGCAATTCCAGCCCCTCCATTATTGCGAGCTGCTGGCCCCGGTCTCTTGGTGACCCACCATCCCCCAAGAAGGAGATCAAGTCCTTGGGAGTATGGTTGGAAGAAGACCTGTCCTTCAGGACTCATGCCAGGAAGACCGCAGGGGTTTGCTTTGGTTTACTGAGATCAGCCCGAAAGGTGCTACCTCTGCTTCCTGATCCAGCAAGGAAGCTGTTGATACGTGGCCTGATTCTATCGAGGCTCGATTATGGGAATGCGCTGTTTCTCGGTGCTCCTGAAGCGACCTTCAAAACCCTCCAACAGGTGCAAAACGCAGCTGCGAGAGTTCTTATGGATGTTCCCAGAAGGCAGTCTGCTGCTCCGGCCCTCAAAGCGCTTCACTGGCTCCCCGTGAAGGAGCGGGTGAAATTTAAAGCGCTATGTACAGCCCACAAAATTTTACATGGCAAAGGCCCCCCCATCCTTGCTAACATGGCCCGTCCTTACAAACCCCCACGTCTGCTGCGCTCGGACCAAAAACACCTTTTGCAGTTAGCGAGAGTAAGAAGAGCTCGTTCTGGGGGCAGGCGTTTCTCTGTGCAAGTGGCCTCTCTTTGGAACTCTCTGCCCCTCAAGATTCGCTCAGAGCCCAAGATCCTACCATTCAGGAAACTTCTTAAGACCCACTTGTTTCCATAGTAGTGATTAGCTGAGTCTCTCCTTCTGGTCTGTTGCGCCGGGATGCCCCCGGGTAAGCTGAGCGCATTATAAATTTTATATTATTATTATTATTATTCATTCAACAGGCGTAAACATTAATTGTTATAGGTTTCTTTGTCCAACACAACAATAGCCCCGCCTTTATCAGCGGGCTTGATGATTATGGTAGGGTCATCTCTCAGTTCTTGTAAGGCTTTTTTCTCATCATTGGGCAGGTTAAAGAATGGTCTCCCTCTTTATTCCGTCTCCATAATTTCAATATCTCTCAGGATCGCCTGTTCAAAGACCCCTACTACTGGGGGTAATTGTCCTAATGTTGGTACAAAAGTTGACTTGTTTTTTAATCCTGTATCTCCATCTTCTTCCAAGGTAGACTCCTTTCCTTCAAAAAACACCATCAGCCTAACATTGTGGAAAAATCCTGCGAGTTCGCACTTCAATTTGAAAGGATCTAACTGGTTTGTGGGAACAAACCCTAAGCCTTTGAATAAAACCTTCTCCTGTGTTGCAGTCAATGTTATACTGCTCAGGTTCATCACAGGCTCTGATCCCTGCTGCTGTCTGGTTCTCCTTCCCGAGACATGCTGTGTGTCACTCTCTGGTTGACATCCTCCCACTGTAGCCTGTTGGTTTTCTGTCTGCCCCTCCCTCTGCCTATCACTAAAAAAAGCTGATATTCATTGGGGAAGAAATGTGGAGGTTCCATTGGATGGTACATTGGTGGCCATCCATAGGTCATTGGGGGTCTTGCTGGTACTGACGGGAATAACCCCATGTCCAACCTCTCCCTCTATATCTTGGTTTATAATCTGTATCACTACTCTCACTGCCAGAACCTGAAGTGTCTTTAATCTGTCTCTGAGGTTTCTTTTGTGTATTTAAATGTTTTACATTTTTGGCAGAGTCATCCTTAATATAAGGATATACCTTTTCTTTAGAAAACTTCTTTAAGTCTTTTTGCAGTTTTCCAACTTTAGAGTTAACTAAATATTCTTTAAATTCATTTACAACTTTATTAGTTTCCTCTAACTTCTTTTTAATGACTGTAATGTGGAGGTGTGTCTTCAAATTGCCTTTGCTGGTCTGTATCTGTACTAATAGATCATCTGATAACTTTTTAGCTGTATCACTGATTAAAATCAACCAGTCCCTGGAGCATCTCTAGGCTATCAATGACCAATTTTTCCTGAAGGATGCATCCTCCAGGAAGATTAAAGGATCATTGAGCACCAGGAGCCCTCTAGGGGCTGCGTTTGCTCAGAGATATTCGGTTAGGATAGCTCCGTGTGGTATCGTCTTGACCTGTGTTCTCTTGAGCTCTGTCAGTGTATCCCAACCATCTACCTGTGTGAGTGCCTGAGTGAGGGTCGCATCCCCCAAAAGGGAAGGACCCGCTAAAATCCTAGCTGCAGCCTCGTCCCCATAGGTGAGGCCCTGTTCCTCCATTAGAGGTGTTGTACTCATCCACCTACCTATACAGTACAAGGAGGATAGAGGATAATCCACAGACAGGACTACGGACACTTATTCACTTTTTGAGAGCTCTGGGACCAATACAACATGTCTCAGGGCCAATTATTGACTTAAAATCCATTAATCTATACAATGCAACACCACTGGCATGTCACAGCTGAAGAGCTGCCTCAGCACACAGAGTCCAGGCGATTCACACTTTGAACATTGGCTGGCACCTCATTAGGTGGTTGACTAAGGCGCTTGCTGCCCACATGCTGTTCCCCCAGATAGACTTCAAGACAAATGGGGAACGGATTTGGGAAGCGAGTTCAACAACACTGAATGGGAGCGTATATTGGCTCACCCCGTTGCGGTATCTAGGAATGCCATACTCAAGCTCATACAGTCCTATATCGGGGGAAGATAAATGAATTATTTCCGTGAGCCATTTCTAATTGTCCCCCATGCCAGTTGCTGAGTGCAGAAATGCAGCATATGTTTTGGACATACTCTTAGTTAGTCCCTTTTGAGCATCTGTAGTGAATCAATTAGGATAGCTATCAGAGCATGACAACTTGCGTATTTGGGATGTTTGTGCCCTAGGTTTGTTCAACGCTCCAAAAAACATGAAGCATTGATTTGCTTCCTGGACTTAGCTCTTCTGCTGGCAATGCGCTCTATTGCACACCTTTGGAAGGCTGCTATGCCTTCTAAAGTCACAGGTGCTGCACGGTTGTCGTTGGGCTGCAACTGAGACTATGCTACACCAGCTTGAAGAGATAAGGGGACTTGGGAAAGGCCCACTTTTACTGAAGCGGGAAAAGCTTATCAGTCTCAATCCAAAGACAAAATAATATAAACCCTAAAAATTATAAATAATTTAAAAATATAAACATATATTATTAAATAGCAATTAGACTTAGTTACTATAAATGCAGGTGAACAAACATTACATAAAGTATTTAACATACATAGGATTGTTTTACCATTCCCACTCCATCCTATAAAACAGTTTAGTAAGTGTTCGACTCCGGAGGGGTTACATTTACTATTTGAACTCCACTCCAAGCAATAGCAGGGAAAGTGTTGGACTCGTGAAGGGTTAGATTTACTATTCCCACTCCAATCTATGCATCAGTAGGGAAAGTGTTGGACTCCGGAGGGATTATATTTACTTTTCACACTCAATCTAGGAAATAGTACAGAAAATATTGGACTCTTGAGGGACTGCAATTAACATTCCACCTCCTAATCATTTTGTACAAACCATGTAAATACCTAAAATAAAACAATCATGTTACAAATAAAAAATACATATCATAAATAAGAAAAAAAGAAAAATACATACTCAAATAGAAATAAAATACATTTAAATAAAACTATCTTACTTAATACAAAAAAAAGAAACACCCCAAAAAATTACCTGCATGATAAATACAATACCATTTATTTTTAAATATTGCTTTTAAAGACCACAAATTTTAAATAAAAAATATATTTTACAAACATGATTATTAAAAGCACAACACTAAATTATAAGTTAATCAAAATGTTATATTTCCATATTAAAAAGTTAAACAAATACATATCAGGTCAGCAATTCAATGATATTAACAATTAATTTAATAAATACTGTAATTTCAATACCTTCCTACCCTATTCTCCAGCAAAATATACATTGCTAACACAAATATAAACATTTAAATATAAGTAAACTTTTTAAAAGTACACTAATAGAACAATTACCAAATAAAACAATTACATAATTAATCATAAATGACATAATTGTTTAACAATCAATTAGCATGAAAATACAATTATTTGCACATTATGTACCTTTCCACCCTATACCCCTATAAAACCAAAAGCCAGCTACTGAAACAGAAATTAACAACAAAAATAAAAACATTTATATATACTGTAAAATAGAAAAAATAAAACATTAGCCAACAATTAAAAAACTAGAACAATTAAAATAATTACTCAAGTACATTATTAATAAACTATTAGAAATTAATTAGCATTGACATGAAATTATTAGTAATTAAAAAAACTTCAGACCCTATTCCACAACACAATACAATTAAATCAATGATATTTTAAATGACTTCCCACCTTATTCTCCTATTAACTCAACACTTTGCTACTACATTAAACATGACTAACTTTATTAAAAAATAAATTATGCATTTTAAATGACAAACTATATTATAAAAATTAATAACAATTATACTAACATTTAAAATCACATTTTTTTTACTAATATATAACAAATTAAACAAAGCCAATATTTTTTACAACTGTATTTAAGTAAACAATATATACAACAATATTATTTCAAAACTATGTTATATATAAAAAAAACGACATTCTTGACAATATTCTGTGACACTATATACTGTACTAATGACATTTTTGGCACAATATTTAAATATCACAATATTAAAAACTCAATATTTTGTCCAAACTTCAGTCTGGCTGAGCAGAAGTGTTTGGATGGTGGTTGATGGAAGGATATGCGGCTGTTCAGGTTGGCATGGCCTGTGTTGCTTAGTGCTTTGAATGTGTGTAAGCAGTTTGAACTGATCGCATTTGTGTGTCGGGAGCCAGTCGAGCTTCCTGAGGTGTGATGATATGTGCATTCTGCATGGTAGGTTGAGGAAGTGTCTACCTGGCCAATCAGATAGCATGTACTTTTTGAATTTCGGGGTGAGGCTAACATTCTGTGGTGGGGCAGCATGGTGCTGATGTGATCACCGCTTTTCTATGTATTGCAACACTGCTGCCTTTCCTGAGAGTGGTCCAGCTTAGCTCAGGGAAATGTGGAATGTGTCCTGGATGTTAGTTTATAAAGATATGTAGATATCATACAGGAAGGAAGGAGGGCGGGCTTTTATTCTGGCAGAAGAGTTGCGACCTCATCAAATGGGAGGGTCATCACCCAGCTACAGAGGCAATTGGCTTCAGGTGGGGGGGGTGGGGCAGGGAAAGTGTACATGCAGGCTCCAATATCCGAGACAGACATTGGTAGCCCCACCCAAAGGCAATGACCACTTGGGCAAAATACACAACTGTGTAGTCGAATTGGAGTATACCATTTACCCGTCAATGTAGACACACAAACCCACTAGAGACAGACAACCTTTAAGCATGTCCAGGATATCAATAGGGCAAAGGACCTCTTTTCAGGCAAACTACAGATTCTACAGTTGGGGATACAATATGAAATTTGTCCCGAGGGTACCGGTAAAAAGGCTTCTAAACCTGATAATAGATTATGCTGCCAACACTGTCAGTTCTCCTATAGCCTAGACAGAGGGTTGCTCTTTGGATGCCACTGAAACATTATAGATCAGCTCTGGTGTTTTGCGACAACGAAACAGAAGAGCCCTCATTGGGGTCTCCTCAATGTCAAGCTCATTGGGGGGGGAGCAAGGAGTATGCAGAGGGTTATCCAGAACATGTTCAATTCAAGGAAACACAGCTTCAAAAAGTCATGCAGAAGACCTCTATCTCAATAACCACCGATAGCTTTACAATTGCATTTTAAAGTGTTTACATTTTTTGGATGAATTTTGTTATTGTACAATTGAAAAAAACAATGCAGTGATCAAGATTTAATACAGGTCTGATCTAGAGTGGCTCACCTACAAACTCAGAGGCCTGGTTTCTTATTATAATATCACAGTGTGACTAAGATAATTATATGATTTTGGACATACTGTTTACATGGTTATGTAACAAAGTGTATATGTAATTATTAATTTATTTACTGACAGTTGGATATTGTTTTTCATTTCAGGTCTTGGAGTCCATTCTTCTGCTGCAAATCACCAGTTTTTGCCAGGTTTTCTCAAGGTAAGAATTGTTTTTGTACACAAATCCCACATCAAGATGCACAAACCTCACTGACTTGGAAGTCGGACAACCTGAAAAAAAGTGCATTTCAACGGAAAAGGAGATCTCAATAGCAGCCTATGCATATCGTTACACCAATACATGTCAAGTTTATGGGCTTTATAAACTCCCTTTTTTATTTTTTAGAGTTGATTTAGTGCACAACAGTGACTGCTTTGTGAGGATTATTTTACCTGTCAATATCTACATAGATTTTGAACTTTTCTTCTTTATTCCATTGGATATGGGTGCTACAACTCCCATGTGGTTACATTCCACTAGTGTTGCCATATTCTGCCTTTTCATTTTGCACCGTTTTCTTTCTCCACCAGCTCACAGTAGAGGCCAGGTGGTGAAATGTCATTGTTATATCAAATACAGTAAACAAATGTGTAAAATCCAATGGAAAACAGAAATAATACCCAGTCTTTCACAGGTAATACAGGACATTTTGTGGGCACTGAAACCGTGCAGAATGACAAATGGAAAGTATTTGTGCTAGGATATCACATTGTAAACATCGTGTTCGAAGCATTGGCACCTTTATTTATTCCCATGTTAGGCTAGCTGTTTGGTGTTGTGGGAGCTGCATTTATTTCCTGTGTTGTTTCGGTGCTCCTCTGTGTCATAAGAGCAGTCTAGACATGATTGGACTGATGTGTAATCAGTTTTATATTTTGAGGGTGGGGCAGAGGAGACAGGATCACCAGCCACAGTTGATAGCACAATGGGATCATTTGGAAGTTGAGAGATAGGATGGCAACTTGCGATCTTGATTGGGTCCTTGCGTGGTACACTATGTGAAAGAACTCAGTAAAGGGGATATTGTGATGAGTCAGCACATTGCATCTGGCATTAGTCCATATCCTCACTTACCAACTATCTCTAGTATGGAGCGGCCTGCCTCAGTGTTCAGGGAATGTCAGTGCTTGGTGTTGCTTACAGCATGAGGCCTTGTTCTATCACTATCAGTACTTTTTAAATCAGTATTAAAGCTTGCACTTAACCTGATGAACTATTGTTTGATTAGTCAAGGGTCCTTAATCCAAAGTGTATGCTCACTTAAAGACATTTAAAAAGAGACTATTATGTGGCAAAATGAGCAATTATGATTATGTTGCTACACTATGCTATGGTATTCTATGTTAAGGGTAGACAGTAACAGGCTGCCTGTCTGTTACAAAGTAGGCAATATTTAACAAAGAGTTCCATTATTTTCTGTGATAACCCATGAACCACACATGTAAGGGACCAGCCAATTTATGTAAGAAAGTACACTTTAAGTCGATCTGATTCAGTTCTCTTTAAGGAATAAGGACATTTCCTCCTACTAACTGGTCCAAAACCAATCAGTCTCTAAAATAAGGCATAAGGGAATGCCTATCATACTGAATTCAACATATGAGTTTGAGCACAAACATATGGACGCTTTAAAATGTTCCGTATCAAGATAGGTCCCATGTACACTCCTCCCTTAAACTTTGCAAACCTGTCCCAATTTCATGACATAATCCCAATATCAAAGGCTTCATCATGAATGTAGGGGATGGGACGTATACAGGAGAATGAAAGAAAGAACAGCCGCCCTCGTTCCTGCAGAATTTGATACAGTCTTCCACAACACACTCATCAGAGGTCTCCACGAAATCAGCATCCAAGGACCCACACTCAACTAGCTATGCTCTTTCCTCACAAGAAGAACCCAAAGAGCCAGACTGCCACCCTTCACCTCAGAAACAAAACTTGATCTGTGGAGCCCTCAAGGGATCAACCCTCAGCCCGACCCTGTTCAACGTATACAGGATATCGTTCCTCGGCCCAACCCTGTTCAGCGTCTACATGACACTGCTCGCCAACATCATCCAATCCCAAGACATCACCATCATCTACTACACCAACGACACCCAACTCATCCTCCCCAGACAGACAAGACAACCAGCACCAGAACCAACTTCACCAACTGCATGACCATTGTAGCAGAATGGATGAGAACCAGCTGCTTGAAGCTCCACTCCGACAAGACAGAAGTACTAGTCTTTGGAAACAAGGTCACACCATGGGACGCCACCTATTAGGACGGAAGAACTGCATTGTGATAAATACGGTGCATTCCTGCCCTTTCCATGTAACACATCATAGCAAGGTGACTTTCTGTGCTGCATTACTTTTATATGCCCCTTAGTGTTGGGCAAGCCAGCTTTAGATTAATAGAATGTGCTCCACTATGCTGATACTGACCTGTTGGGGCAGGGAGAAGTAATGCGCCTTCATCAGTGGTGGTTGTGAAGAATGCTTTATGGTGGTGACATAAGAGTGTGGTAGAGCCAGATTACAAATGCTGGATCCAGTACAAAGGAGAGGGTCACCAATTAATAAACTGAATAATTGTAAGAAAGGCCAAGCAATGATAAGGAAAGACAGATGATGCATAAGCTGTTAAAGGCCACAGATTGTTCTCTGAAACAAAAACAGACAAGCCTGGAATTGTGTATTGGCTAAGTAGAGAGTTGACAAAATGAATGGTGGTGAGTCAGGAAACAATGCTCAACAACCTAGCCAGATCTCACCTGAACCACCACCACAGTCTTCTGTTTCTGACACTGCTGCTTTTTGATTAGGTGTTCATGTGAGCGCCATAGCATATCCGCTACACCCTCTCAGTGAACTATCCACCTCTGCTACACCAGTGTCCAGTTGGGTGCAGTGGATGGGCCACCTCCCTACTGCTTCATTATGCAGGTAAAGAGATATTCAAGTTACTTCAGAACTAACCTAACACAGGGCATGAAACTCACTTCAACAGAGCAATGGTGGCCATACAGGCACAAGTCAACCCTGATCCGGGGTTACAAATCATGGATGCTGTGCAATATACTTACCCTGGACAGGCCTCATGACCTATCGAATTTAAAGGAAGCAAATCTAGAATCTACGCTTACCTGAAGACAGAATCACAGTGCACAGTTAACACCATTCAAAGTAGACCATGTGCCGGATGTGGGAGGCCTTAAGACAGATTACATTGTGGATACTGCGAGAGTGAGCCATACCAAGCAACTGAATGTCCTGCCCAAGGCAAAGTATGTTCAGCATGTGCAAAGCAACTCCATTTTGCATCAGTTTGCAAAAGAGGCAGAAGAGATTGTGCCAGTTTAAGAGGGGCAGCATTAGTGGCGGCCAGAATATTGTGAACTGTCTTAATGAGAAGGTAGAGTAGGCTCTGATAGTAAAAGAAGACAACGAGGAGGAAGATGACAATGGAGAAGGCTTCTTGGTTAGGTCAGCAGGTAGATTATTTAGCACCAGACAATCACAGCCAAGATGAAAATTCAAAATAGAGGGACCTGCTGTCACTGTCCATATTGACTCAGGAATGGCTGGTAACATAATTGACAGAAATCAATACTCACAGCTGCGTCACAGACTTAACCATTCAGCTTCAAAGCAAGCATATATGCAAATGCTGGTTTTACCCCACTAACATTGGCTAGTATCTTTAAAACCACAGTTTTCCACAAATCTGCAACCATCAAAGCATAAATAGGGTGACAGAGGTGGTACAGGAATGCTGCTGAGTTGTGCAGTAGCTGAAGATCTAGTCTTCATTTTTTTTCGGTTGGCGCGTCAACATATGGAGCAGCATTGAAATGTTGAAACAATATAGTCATCTCTTTTCTGGCCTACATTGCCTGAAAGCAAAGCCTGGCATTTTTCATAGTGATAAAACAGTTAAAACAGTTGTACTCCAACACACCCGAGTCCCATTCCATGTAGGGTCTCAAGTAGAGGCAGAACTTATAACAGTGGAGCAAATAGGCATCATTGACAGTCACAAATCCACACCATGGGTGTCTTATATGGTAAATGCAAGTAAGCTAGAGCAACTGAACTCAGCCCCAACCTACATTCATATGAGACTGCCCAATCCTGCTATTAGGTGAGAGCACCACATTAATCCAACAATAGATGACATTTTAGCAGACCTTAAAGGACTAAGGGCCCAATATATATGTTGGCGGTAAGCATACTCTGTCGCAATGGTGAAGGAGTATGCGTACCGCCAGCATTATGGTCCGCCTGCCGAATTTAGATGTGGGCTACCTTTGGTTTAATCACGGCAGCGACTACCCCATCCCCGCCCTGTGGAGTTAGTGCCATCGGAGGCAGACCTCTAATTCCGCCCACTTAATTTAGATGGGTAGAATTAGAGGTCATCTTTCACTGTACGTCACTGCCAGCAAAACCCTGACTCTAAGGGGTAGTGAAAACTGCTAAATGCTCCCCTTGCCATGGGAGAGGACCCCCATGGAGTTAGGAGCATTTTCGTTTTTATTGTCAAAAGAAACTCCCGCTTTGGGGATTCCCTTTTTGAAATTAAAAAGGAAAGCTGTGTGGTGCAGGGCTCCATCATGTTGATGGAGTCCTCTGCACCAAATTGCAAAAAGCATTGATAGGAACTGCTGTGACGGCAGGTCCTGACAATGGTTTAAGAAATGATTGCCCGCTTTGCGGTCATTTTTTAAATCTTTTGGACGGTACCTCGATCAGGGCGATGGATTAGTTTACTCCGTTGCCCTGGTGGAAAAACAGGCCACCCGCCGGATTATAATTCTGGCCCTAAATAATTTTTTTAATTAGACCTGAACACTGGCTAATACCAGTTAATACTTGACAAACCCAGTCATTACCTTACAACATTTTCAACCCATACAGGCCTGAGGCAAATTAAAAGACTAAGGGGCAGATTTATGAGCCCCTTGCGCCACTTTTGCGTCCCTTTTCCCATGTTAAAAGTGACGCAAAAGTGGCGCAAGGGGCTCATAAATCTGCCCCTAAGCTTCAGCGGTGTCGTCATCAGCAGACGTACATTAAAACTCCATACGAGGCCACACTTCCTGGACTAAATGGTGTCATGAGTATGAGTGACGACGTTCTCACCTATGTAACAAGCACAGCAGAACACCATCAGAGGCGAAAAGCCACTACACATTTTATGGCTGCAGAAGCCTCAACCTGCACCGAGATAGATGTGAAAAATGAGGATTTTTGAAAGCCAAAATCAAGTTCTTTGGTTACATTTTCTCTGTCTAGGGTGTCAGCATAGATTCAAAGTAAAGTAGAATGCTTACGACAGGCACCTCTCCAGCAGACCATGGCTGAAACTTGGGGTTAGCAAATTACTGTGGGAGATTAATTCCTAAATTAGATGAATTTACGGAACCTCCTTGCATACTTGCCATATCAAGTTGGCATGCCAATGGCCTGCAGAACACGAGGTGTTCACTGACACCAAAGGCATATTTATGACATTATCGCTGAATGCAGCGCAGCAAGTCACCTTGCTATGCTGCGTGATAGGGAAAGGGCAGGAATGTGCTATACTTACCAAAATAGGGTACATTCCTGTCATTGTCAATCGCTGGTGCACAATGTGCTGCCTAGCGGCAATGTAGGCTCCCTTGTGCACTATGGTGCAAGGGTGCCTGCGTTGTAAGCAGGATTGTTTTTGGGAAGGAAGGGATACCTTTCTGCACAAAAACAATTCTGAGGGCAATTTTCCTCTTTCTATGTGTGCTGCAGAATGCATCACACATAGAAAGAGGAAGTAAAGAGGAGAAATCGAGATAATTCTCCTCGTTACATCTCACCTGGGTAGACGTAGCATTTTGATGCATTCCCAGGTTTACCAGTTTTTGTACATCTAGGAATGCGCCAAAATCCATGGGTGGAGTGTGGGAACACCCACGCTCCACCCATGGAAGGCCTCTCTGGGGCAGAGTAATGCAATGCAGCAATTTGGGCAGCGTTGCGTTACTCTGTATTTATCAACCCATGCAGGGCCATGCAAGATGCCCTTGTGTGGCTTGATAAATCTGACTTAGGTTTTGCGTCATCCTTGTCCCCCTTTACATGGTGCAAGGGCGATGCAGAGCCTTCATAAATTGGCCCCATATCACCTATTCAAAATGACATGAGGGGTACGTTTAGTGAGATTTAGCACCGTGTTTTTGTCACAAAAGTAACGCAAATCAACACTATTTTTTTTTACTAATATACTTTCCAGCACAACACTTGCTTTGCACTGGAAAATCTATTGAAAGTAGAGCAAAGCCGCACATAGCACTGCTTTGCATTAGTTAGCGTAAAGGAAGAGTTTCATGGGTGGTGCATGGGCGTTCCCATGCATCCACCTAAGTTTTCTAATGCAAAACCCTATTTACTAATAAAAGCAGACAGGGTTTCATCAAAAATAGTGCCCACTTCAACCAGGAGTAGTCACGGAGAAATGCTTTTATTTCTCCATTCTTTTCTGACTTTGCTTGAGTGCTTCACAGTACAGCACACATACAAGGAGGGAAAAGTTTTAAAGTTAGGGCCTCATTTATGGGGATTTGACGTAGGGCTGTGCAGCAAGTTGTCTTGCAGCGCTGCCCCACGTCATGCACCGTATTTATCTAATACGGTGCATTCCTGTCCTTTCCCCCAGTGCTGACACCCTTTCGGCAGCCTAGCACCAATGCAGAGACCCTTGCACCATGGTGCAAAGGTGCCTGCTTTGTCAGCAGGATTGTGTTTGTGCAGAAAGGGGAACGGATTATTTGTTGTCCTATGTTGGTATTCTTTTTCAAAGCAGATAAGGGTTTTCCAATTCCTTGAACTGTGCCAATTGTTGGGTATGATCTTCTTGAATGAGTTGGTATGAGGACCATATGTTGATACACACACCAATCGTTCCATAGATTGTTTACACTTTTTGGTTAGTAGATGAAATCCAGAACGACATCCAGAAGGTTATGGATGAAGGACTGGGAACTGGCATCCTAGGACCTAAAGAATTTGATTACCTCATAAAGAAACATCCAAGAATCCCCGTAATGTATTTCTTACCTAAAATCCGCAAAGATACCTTCACCCCCCAGGACGACTCATTGTATCCGGCTGTGAATCAATCTTGGAGCCCCTCTCGAAATATGTGGATACCTTCTTAAAACGTTTTTTAAATGAGGTTCCCTCATACTTACGTGATACAATGGACTTCATTATTAGAGTGGAGGGATATGATTTTCATCCCGTGCAAAAACATCTTAGTCATACTGGATGAAACTTCCCTATATACACGAATCCCTAAAGATGAAGTGTTAGAGGCGATGGAGTTTTATCTAGAGTAAAGAACAAGACCACATCAAGTATCGACTCAATTCATCCTGCACCTGGCCTCACTGTCCCTCAGAAAGAATTGTTTCAAATTTGAAGATGATTTTTTTCTAGAAATAAAGGGGATTGCGAAGGTGTGAGAAAGTGCCATCTTTCTTGCATGGTATGCCCCCACTTTTTGCTGAATTGCTGAATGTACTTTGACTGAGTGTGCCCTGGACTCCTGCCAATCAGGTGCCCAGGGCCTATGTTCCTTCCCTAAAGACCTAAAACCCAAATTGGCAAGCCCTGGCCACATGTCAGCCCCTGGTAAATGGTACCCTAGGTATCCAGGGCCTTGTGACCAGGGAAGGCCTCTAAGGGCTGCAGCACTTGTTGTGCCAGCCTTAGAGGCCCTGTACCCTAACACACACACACTGCCCTTGCAGGCTGAGTGTCTGGGCACAAGACAAAACAGAGAGTCGACATGGCACACGTCCCTGTGTGCCATGCCCACCACCTACACTGCCCTGGCATACATCAGCCACCCCTCTAGCTGGGTGCCCTTTGCCAGTGGTGTGGGCACAGGAGCATGAGCCCTGTGCCCCTAAAGTACCCAGGTCCATTCCTGTGCACTGTAAGTGCAGTGCTGCCATTTAAGAGTACATGGTGCTGAGAGCTCGTCAAACACGAACTCCACAGCACCATAATGGCAACACTGAAGACTGAGAAGTTTGGTATCAAACTTCTCAGCACATTAAACCCGCACTGATGCGAGTGTGGGATTTAATGTGCCAAGCACCCCAGAGGGCATCTTAGAGATGCCCACTGAAACCTAACCTACAATCCACGTCTGGTCTGGGAGGCTGCCTAGGCTGCCACACAGCAGACATGTTGCTGGACCCCTGGGTAGGAGAGCCCCTGCTCTCCTGGGCCTGCAACAATGCACATTATGGGCGAGTTGCTAGATCTCCTCCCCCAGGATGGGCAGGGGGAAGCTTCAAAGGCATGCAGCCTCTGTGAGCTTCCCCAGGCCACTGGCAGCCCCCACTCTGGCGGGAAGCCTGACGGAAACCCCAAAAAAGGACAGGGGATGTGCCAGCCTGCCAACCCCACCCCTCAGGTGGGGGAGGCGAGATGAAGCACATCTCCGGGCACTCGCCATCTTGAAGATGGGAGGCCCTACCCAATCAGGACTAGGCTACTGCCCCCTCCCACAGGTGAGAGGCAGGATAGGGGGTGTACCCACCCCAGCACAGGGACCCATTGGTCCCTGCCCTTCACCTACCTGTAACGCCCCTAAATATAGTATTTAGGGGCACCCTGAACCTTCCTTCCCCAGATTCCAGATTCCAAAATACAAAGAAGAGCAAGAAGAAAGAAGACCTGCCCTGCAGCTGCTAAGAAGAGGAAGACACCAACTGCTTTGGCCCCAGCCCTACCGGCCTGTCGTCCCTCGAACCTGCTCCTGCTACAACCCGGCATCTCTTGTGGCCAGCAACCTCACAAACCCCGGAGGACCTGGCTATCTTTTGGCTCTAAGCACCTGGGACTCCCATGAGTAGAGGCTCTACTCAAAATCAGCTTCTAATCCCTGGCATCAGCCCGGAACCGCGAACCCTGCACACTCTGCACCTACCAAGCCTGGCCTGTGCTGGAGTGAACAAAGACCACGAGGACGACCCCCCGGCGATTGTGACCCTTAGCCCGGCACCCAAGGACTTCCCTTGACGCTCCTGACGCCGCCTGCAGCCTCAGAACCAGGTACCCCCCCAACTGCGATCAACAGAGG
Organism: Triturus cristatus; assembly: GCF_964204655.1. Taxonomy (NCBI): domain Eukaryota; kingdom Metazoa; phylum Chordata; class Amphibia; order Caudata; family Salamandridae; genus Triturus; species Triturus cristatus. Next base: position 301,441,002 of record NC_140581.1, read on the forward strand.
GTCAGATTTCCAGACACCAAAAGGCACCCCTGCACCCGGCACCCTGCGGCCCCCTGTGCCCAACTCCTGGGTACCTACCTATCCTCCAACTACCCAACTTACCTCTCGAAGTGATGGTGGCACCTGAAGAATCTTTGTCCCCGAGCTTGCAGCCTTTGTTCCTCCTTGAGCTTTTCCATAGCAATCCATTGAACGCCCGAAGGTTCAAAAGCACACTGCACCCAGCCGCCCGATTGGCCCTGGCAGTGCAACTTCTAATCCTATCTACTTCCCCATTTGCCCTGAGCAAGTGACCAGGAGCCCAGCTCCCACAGCCGCGTGGCCTGCTAGTCAGCAGCCACCAACCAAGGCCCCCCTGCCTCCCATAGGATAACATTGGGCCTAACTCTCTCTGCACCCGGCTGCCCCTGTGCCGCTGAGGGTGAAACAACTGTACCTACCTGACCCTGGGAGAGCCCTGAGTCTATGCTCAGAACCTTAACTTTGCCAGTCTAGTACTTACCTTAAAGCCGATAACTCAATTTTCTCCATGGGGTAACATTGACTGGTTTCTTCTGAAATTTCTTCGAAGTGTGGAGTTTTCAAAACTTAAAATATTCACCAAAAATCAGCCGAGTAACGAAAGCAAAAACACTCACCTGCTGTTAGGTGAGCTCCCAGTGCTGGATCTTGGTGCCCAGCACTGACCCTGAAAAATATTCACAATCGTACTTACCAGTAACCCAATTTTCTTCCATAGGGAATCATTGTCTGTTTTTCTGTAAAATTTCTTCTACGTGTCAATTTTTGAAAACTTCAAATATTCTTTAAAGATCGTACAAACTGTGAAAACATAATTACTTACCTGCTTTAGAGAGAGGTCCCTGTACTGAGTCTAGGCACCCAGTACTGGATTACAAAAGTAACAAGAACATACTATACCTGCAACTTGAATTTTCTTCCATAGGGAATCATTGACTGTTTTCTATGAAATATTTTCTGTGTCAACTTTTAAAATATCACAATATTGTCTAAAAATCATAACAGCAACTAAGGCGACTTTTATCACTTGTTTCTGAGAACTGACCCAGGACTGAATCTAGGATCCAGTCCTGGAATTACCAAAGTAATCCTGAAAGTAATCTATTGCAAATAACTTAAAACTTCCATTGAACTCAATGCATTATTGTGTTTGATCTTGTGTTGCCTATTGCAACAATCTGTAACTTTCTACAAAAGCCAATTGCATATTGCGAAAGTATTTATCCAAAGCATCTCATTCTGAGAAAGTATATTTTGATACCTATTGTTGGTTCAAAAATAAAATAAGCATATATTTTTTTATATATAAACCATTTACCTAGAGTTCAGTTATTGAGTGTGTGAGACCATTTGCTGACTGAGTGTGTGCAACAAATGCTTTACACTGTCCTCTGATACTGCCTTACTGCTCGATCAAGCTACCACTTTAGAGAGTAAGGTTATATCTAACTTTAGCCTCTGCCAAACCTCTGGGGACTGTGTACACACTATACCTATTTGGGAACAGTATATACAGAGCCCTTTTTTCACAGAAGGGTTTTCCCTTCGCTCCAGAAATGGCAGTATCATATATGGGCCGATTTGAGGACAAACATGTCCACAACAAAAACACCTTTATTGGTCACATAGCGCAATGGTACCGATACATAGACAATGTTTGGTGTATTTGAAACGGGAATGAGGTAGCCCACATTGAATTTCACGCTTGGTTAAATAACAGGAGCCCTGATATCAAATTCCGTTTGTCTTACTGCACAACAAATCTGGCATTCTTGGACGTGGAGTTTAGGGCATCCCAGACTGCATTAATCACTACCTTGCACACCAAAGTGACAGACAAAAATAATGCTTTGCATTGTAGGAGCTATCATTTCAGGAATTTGAAAGACAATTTGCCGTATGGGCAATTTTTGCCAATTTGGCGCAATTTGGCGCAACTGCACCCGCAGGGAAGACTACGAGCTACATACCCATACACTGATTGACAAACTGAAGGAAAGCGGTTACCCGCATAAACTGCTGAAACACTCCATGAAGAGGGCATGGTTTACACCTAGAGAGCATCTACTAACCAAAAAGTGTATACAATCTACGAAACGTCTGGTGTGTGTATCAACATATGGTCCTCATACCAACTCATTCAAGAAGATCATACGCAACAACTGGCACCTCATCCAAGGAACAGTATAAGGAATTGGGTTACCCTCATTTGTTTGAAAAAGAATACCAACATAGGACAACAAATCATTTGTTCGTGTGATGTTTAAGCAAAAGCAAAAAGACCGGACAACCTGCACTCCCTTTTGAATTTGAAACCCATCCAGGGTCAACACAAATGTGGTAACTGCGTGGTGTGTAATTCTACCATTGAGGGGTCTATCTTTATGGATGGTCAAATATAATGGAGGCACAATGAGTTCTCGAATTATAAAATTAAAAATATGGTATGTGCCCCTGCCAAAAAATATATATCGGCAAATCAAACCAGGAGGTATAACAAAGGATGGGTCAACATCGCTCCAGGTTGAAGAATAAAATTTCTACAGCACCTATGGTCAACCACTTCTTAGAGAAGGGTCACACAGAAAGAGATTTCAAGTGGACTGTGCTCAGTGTCAGGCAGAGCCCAAGAGGTGGGGACTCAGACACTTCGCTAGTTAGAAAAGAGGTTTACTTAATTATGAAGTTCAACACAGCAACAAGGGGCTCAACCGAAATGACTGAAAGCAGCAAGCTTTAGATCAAGACTGACCATTCAAACGGTTTCTGTTCAGCCACTGAATATGTATTCAAACGGAAAGCACTGGACTACAACATTCATCATGCAACCCTCTGGAGCATGCACAAAATACACCCGTTCCATACAAGTTAGCATTGATAATTGACTCACGGTCCTTTGTCAACTTCATTGCCAGAAAGCAGTTCACAACCGAGCAGCCTCGAAGATGAAGCTGGAACTTTGAACCACTGAAGAAGCCACATAGAGTATCAAAGGCAAGTTTGAATCGAACTGCGGACTTGACACACAGTTTCTGACATGAAAAAAACACACAAATGGCGGTCCCACACGCTGTGTGAAATAGTGAACGGCTTTTCCTTAGAAACAAGCGTGTGAGGACAACACTTCTCTAACAAACGTTTTTTTCACTTCACTGGCGTGGAGAAAACCATTGCCGTCTCTGAAGAGGATGAACAGTTAAATTCCAAATCATAAGGCGAGTGAAATCATTACGATAATAGAATACGGCCATGACCGTTTGGGTCCAAACAGCTTGGCAACATAAAACCGCCTTGCTAAACAAGTCTAAGGTCAATATTGGCATATTCTAACTTGCTTAAAGCTTTACAACGATATTGGACTAATACTTTGCACATTCCTTTCACAGGAATTTGTTTCTTCCAAACACCAAGTTGGGATATATTTCCTACCAAACGACTCAGTACAAGATCCAATAGAGGTACACTGGGATAATAGATAACATTGTGGAGTTAATTAAGAGGGTTAAACCACAGTTAACATGTCCTAATACTACTCCTTTACATTACACTTCACAGAAACGGCCAAGTCCCGGTCCTGGGGAGAACCCCCAAAAATGTCAGGGGTTTGAAACACGTTGGCCTATGCCTTTGTGGAAAGAATACTTGCAACCAAATTGAAAGTGCATGAGAGAGATTTAGAATGCATTAACTCTCTCCTTGAGCTAGCGGCCCCAGGGTACTTTACACTGGCACGACATAGCACAGATAGCAACAAATGGAATATTCCGCCAAGTGTTAACATGTAAATGAAGAACTTGTCAAAGAAAGGTCATCTATACTGTGTTTCTTTATAGACACAAATATGTTGGTTTGTCATTATATGATTTTTGTATATTCATGTTGTGAGAAGTTGGCCTGATGTATGATGTCACTAGTTCTAGTGTACACCTTATATCAGTCCAAATACCCTTATGGTGATTGGTTGTAAAGTCAACCTTATAGACCAGCTATCCTAGTGGTAGCATGGACAAGAGCAGTCTTAGGCTAAACTCTGAATGGCATGTGAAGCCAGCTGTGATACCATATATAATCCCTTGAATACCAAATGAAAGGACACCACAACAGATATATATATATAAAATAAAGTGTATTTATTCTAAGCAAACCCTCAGCACTCTTTATGAGATTAGAGGTAAGTACAACACAGTCTTATTTATGCATACATTAAGTCACACAGGTAAGTAATACAGTTAGGCCCTAGGGGCCACGCAAACCATATACTAAGTAAGTGGTATAAGAACCACTGTCACGGAAATAGAATAGGCCTAGGCCTAGGGAATCGCTGGGGCTACACTACACTAGCTCTAGTTAGGAAGTGGGAGGCCCACGGGATTTAGGACACTTCCGGAGTAGCTAGGAAGTTGAGACTTGAAAACTAGACACTAGGATAGTCACTATCCTGATGAGCACCGGAGTACCCAAGTTACCTAGCCCACAGGCTGCGGGTGCATAGGGGTGAAGATGCGTCGTTTTCGTCGTCGACTCCTATGGATGCCTGAAGAAAGATGCTGACAGGCAGTCAGTGAAGAGTGTCCGGTGGATCCCAAGGCTGGGATCAAGAAGAGAGGAAACCTGCAAGCAGAAGGGACAGAGTCAAGGTCACTAGCCAGTGACCACGTGGAACCAGGAAGGAGCCAGGCGAGGTCGTGAAGATTGCAGGTGAAGGTGAAGCTTGTCGCTGCAGCCAGGAGGACCAGGAAGCGTCGAGGACGACCAGGACCAGGAGGCGAGCTGTCCCACGAAGGCTCTTGCTGTCGGCGGCGTCGAAGTTGGACTAGGACTCACCAAGCCTTGGCAAGCGGAACCCACGAAGAACGAAGGACTTGCTTCTGGTGCAGACCAGGAAGGTCTGGGGTGCTTCTTCTTTGCAGAGAAGCGGGAGCCAGTCTGGAGGAGCCAAACCAGCGCAGAAGATTTCAGGGTGCGTCGTCACAAAGGCCACTAGCCAGCGGGCAAGCAACCGGACAGACGCGGCAAGCAGGAAAATGCTGAAGGGCCCCACGCAGGACTCGTGGAGTGTGGGGGGCTGATCTTCGGTGCAGATGGTGCTTGGGGTTGGGGCTTCTCAATCCCCGGTGCACAACTTCGAGGGTACCTCAGAAGCTGCGCTTTAAGTTACTAGCCACTTTTTTCAGGTAGCCGGTCCCACGTCGCTCGTCGCCTCCACGGATCTCAGCTTTGCTGTCGATGTGGATCAGGGTCGGAGAAGTGTGGAAGTCAAGGCTCTGGTCAGGCTCTGCAGTCGGTTCCTCGTAGAACGTGGGCAAAGCAAAGGGTAGTCTCTTGATGGTGCCTGTTTGCACAGGGTAGCCACTCCTTGGCTACAAGGGAGATTCTTCAGTCTTCTTCTTTCGTCGAATGTCGAAGGTCCAGAGTTTCTGTTCAGTTTTGCAGGTTCAGGATAATCTAAAGTCTTGAGGCCCAACTCCCACTCTTATACTAATCTGGGGGGCTGGGATACCTGCTAGGTCACGCCTTATGGGTGGGACCTGGGAGGGGGTGGTTACACCCACTTCCCTTTGTCCAGTTTCGCGCCAGAGCTGGGGCTGGAGTGCCCCAGCGCCGGTTTGAACTGGACTATGCAAGGAACACCTTGTGTGCCCCAGGCATGTCTCATTCCTTTCAGCCCACCCTGCCCCAATACACTAAAGGCTGTCTGGGGAGGTGCTAGCACCTCCCCAAGCAGGAAACCTATTGTCCAGGCTTCCCTGGCTGGGATCACTCCCAGCTGCAGGAGGTCAGACTTGTGTCGTGGCAGCAGCATCCATTTTGTGATGCTGAGGCTTTGGTCAGAGGCTAACAGTGAAGTATGATTTCAACATGTCTTTCCCTCTAGAAGGGGGGAATAATATTCTCATGTCCAGAAATGGCATGGGGGTATTATTCCACAGTGTTAGACACCTTACACTACATGTTTCGATAAAGCCAAACCATAGTTACCATAACCGTCTAAGATTATAAGGCACTTTAAGAGTATATGGTAGGCGATATCATAGAACAGCTACAAGGACAAGGTTCCGAAAGCTGCAGACAGGCTCAGCTCATGCTAGAGCACCATCTCACATGTTACCAAGCACTCTGCCTCCAGGATTGTTAAGGCCTGCCATAGGAGTGACTGATAGGTACACATGTGTCTATATGTAAGTTAGGTATAGGAATACTACACCTAAGCAAGGGGTGATTACACGACCTTGCCCCAGCTGAGTGATCAGCCAGTTGTGTCAAAATGGAGGCCAGGCCAGGGGTGGCATAATACATGCTGCAGCCCCTGGTAGGCCTAGGGTACACCTATGCCCTGGGTACCTAGGGTACACTGTACAGGGGCCAATAAGGTGATCCTATCCAAACGGGTTATGCACCTAAAGTACATAGTATTAATTTAGAGAGAGAACAGCAGGGCTGTGGGTCTGATTAGCAGGCCCACAGCCACATCTAAGTCGAAAACCAGTAAAGCAAAAGCAAAAAGTGGGGGTGAACATAGAAAGCAGACCCTACTCTCCTACACAACCCCCCCCCAAACTTAGGGACATTAAACTAACCTTGACCAGTTGAGTCTTCATGTTCTAAGTGGAAATATCTGGAGAGTCCATCTGCATTGGCATGGTCAGTCCCAGGTCTATGTTCCACTGTGAAGTCCATCCCCTGTAGGGAAATGGACCACCTAAGAAGTTTGGGATTTTCACCCTTCATCTGATTTAGCCACAAGAGGGGCTTATGGTCTGTCTGAATCTTGAAGTGAGTGCCAAACAAGTATGGCCTCAGCTTCTTCAGGGCCCAAACCACAGCAAAGGCCTCCCTCTCAATAGCTGACCAACGTTTCTCTCTAGGGGTCAGCCTTCTACTTATAAAAGCAATGGGCTGGTCTTGACCATCTACATTCAGTTGTGAAAGAACAGCTCCCACACCTAACTCAGAAGCATCTGTCTGGACAATGAACTCTTTGGAGTAGTCTGGACTTTTCAGAATAGGTGCACTGCACATGGCCTGCTTCAGGTCATCAAATGCTTTTTGACAGCTTACTGTCCACTGAACTTTCTTTGGCATCTTCTTGGAGGTCAAGTCATTAAGTGGTGTCACTATGGACCCATAGTTCTTAACAAACTTTCTGTAGTACCCAGTCAGGCCCAAGAAAGCTCTGACCTGAGTCTGGGTAGTTGGAGGAGCCCAGTCCTTTATGGTCTGGATCTTGCTCTCCAGTGGTTGAACCTGACCCCCACCAACTAGGTGGCCCAGGTATACAACCTTGCTCTGCCCTATCTGGCACTTAGTGGCCTTGATAGTGAGGCCTGCCTTTTGCAGGGCCTCTAAAACATTCCTCAGGTGGACCAGGTGATCCTCCCAGGTGGAGCTAAAGACAGCAATATCATCAAGATAAGCTGCACAATAATCATCCAACCCAGTAAGGACTTGATTCACCAACCTTTGGAAAGTGGCAGGTGCATTCTTCAAACCAAAGGGCATTACCACAAATTGATAATGTCCTCCTGGGGTCGAGAAAGCAGTTTTGGCCTTTGCACTCTCAGCTAGTCTGATTTGCCAGTAGCCTGCTGTTAGGTCAAATGTGCTCAAAAACTTAGCAGCTGCCAGTCTGTCAATGAGCTCATCTGCCCTAGGTATTGGGTGGGCATCTGTCCTAGTGACAGCATTGAGACCTCTGTAATCCACGCAAAACCTCATCTCTCTCTTACCATCTTGGGTGTGAGGTTTTGGCACAAGAACTACAGGACTAGCCCAAGGGCTCTCTGAAGGTTCAATGACTCCCAGCTCCAACATCTTTTGTACCTCAACTTTTATGCAGTCCCTGACATGGTCAGGTTGCCTGTAGATTTTACTCTTCACAGGCAGACTGTCACCAGTGTCCACCTCATGGGTGCACCAGTTTGTCTGACTTGGGGTCAGAGAGAACATATGTCTGTAGGATTGCAGAACTTGTCTGCAGTCCTGTTGCTGATGGACAGTGAGGCTGTCAGAAAAGACCACACCATCAACTGAGCCATCATCAGGGTTCTGAGTCAACAGGTCTGGGAGAGGGTCACTCTCTTCCTCCTGCCCCTCATCTGTAGCCATGAGTAGCCCCATGTCTGCCCTGTCAACATATGCCTTCAATCTGTTGACATGAATCACCCTGTGGGGGCTTCTGGGAGTCCCAAGGTCCACCAAGTAGGTGACTTCTCCCTTTTTCTCAACAATAGTGTGGGGTCCAGACCATTTGTCTTGGAGTGCTGCTGGGGCCACTGGCTCCAACACCCACACTTTCTGCCCTGGCTGGTAAACAGTCAGTACAGCCTTTTGGTCATGCCAAGCTGTTTGGAGTTCTTGGCTTGCCTCAAGGTTTTTAGAAGCCTTCTTCATATACTCTGCCATCCTGGAGCGGAGACCAAGTACATAATCCACTATGTCTAGTTTGGGTTGTCTGAGAGGTCTCTCCCATCCTTCCTTCACCAAACACAGGGGTCCTCTTACAGGATGCCCAAACAAAAGCTCAAAAGGGCTGTAGCCAACCCCCTTTTGTGGGACCTCTCTGTAAGCAAACAGAAGGCAGGGTAAAAGGATGTCCCATCTTCGCCTAAGCTTGTCTGGTATCCTTTTATCATTCCCTTTAGGGTCTTGTTGAATCTCTCAACAAGCCCATTGCACTGTGGGTGATAGGGTGTGGTGAACTTATAGTTAACACCACACTCCTTCCACATTGCAGTCAAGTATCCTGACATAAAGTTAGTACCTCTGTCAGAAATGACCTCCTTTGGAAAGCCCACTCTGGAGAATACTCCAAGCAGGGCCCTTGCCACAACAGGAGCTGTTGTGGTCCTCAGGGGAATTGCTTCTGGGTACCTGGTGGCATGGTCCACTATCACCAGTATGAATCTGTGCCCAGATGCTGTTTGTGGGTCCATTGGTCCTACAATATCTATGCCCACTCTTTCAAAGGGGACCCCCACCACAGGTAGTGGTATGAGGGGGGCCTTTGTGGTGCCACCTGATTTGCCACTGGCTTGGCAGGTGACACAGGAGCGACAAAACTCCTTAGTATCTTCTGACATATGGGGCCAGTGAAAGTGAGGGACAAGCCTGTCCCAAGTCTTGTTCTGGCCTAAATGTCCTGCAAGGGGAATATCATGGGCCAAGGTTAGAAGGAAGCCTCTGAACTTCAGTGGTATGACCAACCTCCTGGATGCACCAGGCTTGGAGTCTCTAGCCTCTGAATACAGTAGCCCTTCATCCCAATACACTCTATGGGTACCTTGAGCATTCCCTGCAGCCTCAGCAGCAGCCAGCTGTCTGAGGGGTTCAAGAGAGGGGCAGTCTAATTGAGCCTGCCTCAGATCTGCCCTTGAAGGTCCCCCTGTCCCAAGAAACTCAACCTGATCAGGTTCAAGTTCTTCTAGGACAGTTCCTTCAGGGCTCTCAGAATCATCCTCCTGGGAGGGCTGATCCACCACCTGAGGCAGGGGGGAAGGCACAGCCTTAACCCTACTGCTCTTTCTCTTGGGTTGTGACTGGTCCATAGTTTCAGGATCCAGCACTTGTTCAGTGGTGCACTTTTTGGCCTGTGACCTGGTCACAGCAAGGACATGTGCATCTATCCCCAGCATTTCTGCATGGGTCCTATACTCCACTTCAGACCAAACTGAAGTTTCAAGATCATTGCCCAGTAAACACTCTACAGGAAGGTCTGAACTAACAACAACTTTCTTGAGGCCAGTTACCCCTCCCCAGGAGAAGTTAACAATAGCCACACTATGGGAGGTAGTGGCATTGCTAGCGTTGGTCACTAGGTAATTCTCACCTAGTATGATCTGTCCAGGGTCCACAAAAGCAAGTGTCACCATTGTGACACTAGCTCCAGTGTCCCTGTAGGCCTGAGCCATTCTTTGGTTGATAAAAGGTGTCTGTCTGTACTTGCCCAGGTTACTGGGGCCTACAGTAGAGGACAAAGCTAAGTCCCCATCACAGATCAGAACAGCCTGAGTAGGTACTCTGACTAGGCCAGAATCCTCCTCAGTTCCCAGGGTTAACCCTACTACACCCTTTTGCTGGGAACCACCACTTACAGCTGAACTAGGGGGTACAGTTGCCTTAGGGGCAATGGTGGCTGGGGGCTTATCCTTTTTGGTGCACTCACTAAACCAATGTGAGTTGGACTTACAATAGTTGCACCATGGTTTCTTTTGGCCATCTTTCTTTTTATCCTTTTTGGGACCACCCTCCCCCTGAGCCTTTTGGGGGCCTGGTGAAGACTTCTGGTCTTTTTGTTTCTGCTCATTACCCTTCTGGTCTGCCTTTTTCTGATCACCGCCCTGGTTCTGGTTTTTCTGCTTAACTCTAGTCCTGACCCATCTATCTGCCTTCTTTCCCAATTCTTGGGGAGAAGTCAGATCAGAATCAATCAGGTGTTGATGCAATAGCTGGTTTTGACAGTTGTTAAGTATTTGCTCTCTCATGATCAAATTATACAATCCTGTATAGTCCTTAACCTTACTTCCCATTAGCCAGCCTTCCAGAGCCTTAGTGGCACAATCTACAAAGTCAGTCCAGTCCTGAGTCTGTGTCTTCTGGGTATCCCTGAACAACAACCTGTATTGTTCAGTGGTTAGGCCAAACCCATCAATCAGAGCACTCTTCAGGACAGTGTAATTATCTGCATCCTCATCACTAACTGTGAGGAGCTTGTCTCTGCCTTTCTCAGAGAAGGAGAGCCACAAGATAGCTGCCCACTGACTTTGGGGTACCTGCTGTACTTTGCAAGCTCTCTCCAAAGCAGTTATCCATTTGTGGATGTCATCCCCACACTTGTAGGGAGGGACAATCTTGCTCAGGTTTCTATTATCATAGTGCCTGTCTCTATCCTTAGGGATATTGCTGCCACCAGTGGGTTCTGACCCACTCAACTTTTGTTCTCTAGCCAGAGCAAGCTTCTCTTTGGCAAGGGCACGTTCTTCCCTCTGAATCCTCAGATTAGCTTCCCTCATTCTGGCTTCATGCTCCTTTCTCTCAGGGGAAGTCATTCCCCTGTGAGAGGAAGCATTAGAGATGTTAGAGACATGGGAGTGGATGGATTCCCTTGAAGGGGATCTGTCCCTCCTGCTTCTCTGTGTAAGCCTACTTGGGGGTCTGTAAGGGGGGACCCCATGCAAACTCCCATGTAAGCTTAGGTTAGCCTGGCTAAGTCTTCCTACTTGGCCCTGGCTGTCTACCTCTTCATCTGAAGTCTCCTCTGACTCCTCTGTGGTGGGTAGACCCTCCTCTGTACCTAGGGTACCTGCCTGAGATGCCCTAATAATGTCATACTCCTCTAGGAGTTGTCTTAACTGAAGGAGGGTAGGGTTTGCACCCTGTTTTATTCCTCTGGAGGTACACAAGTGTCTCATCTCCTGGAATGTTAAGGTATCATATCTAGAGGGGGTCTTTTGCAGACCTGATCCTCCTGAGGGAGCATCTACTTGATCTCCTCTCAGAGACATGATCTAGTGAGGGTGTGGTGTGTGCACCTACCTACACTAGTTGTATCTACTAAACCTCTCTAGTAGTTGTAGTCAGGGTGTGTTACTCCCTTCAACCTACAACTACAAAGTCCAGTAGGACTTAAGTATTATAATCTATGTTATATGTACCTAGACAATATCTGTGTGATCTTTCAATTTAGTATCTCAAGATTACAATGGTATTACAACAGCAAGCTCAGATCCCAACCGCTGCTCACCAATGTGAGAAGTTGGCCTGATGTATGATGTCACTAGTTCTAGTGTACACCTTATATCAGTCCAAATACCCTTATGGTGATTGGTTGTAAAGTCAACCTTATAGACCAGCTATCCTAGTGGTAGAATGGACAAGAGCAGTCTTAGGCTAAACTCTGAATGGCATGTGAAGCCAGCTGTGATACCATATATAATCCCTTGAATACCAAATGAAAGGACACCACAACAGATATATATATAAAATAAAGTGTATTTATTCTAAGCAAACCCTCAGCACTCTTTATGAGATTAGAGGTAAGTACAACACAGTCTTATTTATGCATACATTAAGTCACACATGTAAGTAATACAGTTAGGCCCTAGGGGCCACGCAAACCATATACTAAGTAAGTGGTATAAGAACCACTGTCACGGAAATAGAATAGGCCTAGGCCTAGGGAATCGCTGGGGCTACACTACACTAGCGTTAGTTAGGAAGTGGGAGGCCCACGGGATTCGTGTGCAGAGTGGAAACACTCACGCGTAATGCGTAAAAGTCAATAGCAATAGTACAGTTTAGAAAACGGTAGATTTAGGACACTTCCGGAGTAGCTAGGAAGTTGAGACTTGAAAACTAGACACTAGGATAGTCACTATCCTGATGAGCACCGGAGTACCCAAGTTACCTAGCCCACAGGCTGCGGGTGCATAGGGGTGAAGATGCGTCGTTTTCGTCGTCGACTCCTATGGATGCCTGAAGAAAGATGCTGACAGGCAGTCAGTGAAGAGTGTCCGGTGGATCCCAAGGCTGGGATCAAGAAGAGAGGAAACCTGCAAGCAGAAGGGACAGAGTCAAGGTCACTAGCCAGTGACCACGTGGAACCAGGAAGGAGCCAGGCGAGGTCGTGAAGATTGCAGGTGAAGGTGAAGCTTGTCGCTGCAGCCAGGAGGACCAGGAAGCGTCGAGGACGACCAGGACCAGGAGGCGAGCTGTCCCACAAAGGCTCTTGCTGTCGGCGGCGTCGAAGTTGGACTAGGACTCACCAAGCCTTGGCAAGCGGAACCCACGAAGAACGAAGGACTTGCTTCTGGTGCAGACCAGGAAGGTCTGGGGTGCTTCTTCTTTGCAGAGAAGCGGGAGCCAGTCTGGAGGAGCCAAACCAGTGCAGAAGATTTCAGGGTGCGTCGTCACAAAGGCCACTAGCCAGCGGGCAAGCAACCGGACAGACGCGGCAAGCAGGAAAATGCTGAAGGGCCCCACGCAGGACTCGTGGAGTGTGGGGGGCTGATCTTCGGTGCAGATGGTGCTTGGGGTTGGGGCTTCTCAATCCCCGGTGCACAACTTCGAGGGTACCTCAGAAGCTGCGCTTTAAGTTACTAGCCACTTTTTCCAGGTAGCCGGTCCCACGTCGCTCGTCGCCTCCACGGATCTCAGCTTTGCTGTCGATGTGGATCAGGGTCGGAGAAGTCTGGAAGTCAAGGCTCTGGTCAGGCTCTGCAGTCGGTTCCTCGTAGAACGTGGGCAAAGCAAAGGGTAGTCTCTTGATGGTGCCTGTTTGCACAGGGTAGCCACTCCTTGGCTACAAGGGAGATTCTTCAGTCTTCTTCTTTCGTCGAATGTCGAAGGTCCAGAGTTTCTGTTCAGTTTTGCAGGTTCAGGATAATCTAAAGTCTTGAGGCCCAACTCCCACTCTTATACTAATCTGGGGGGCTGGGATACCTGCTAGGTCACGCCTTATGTGTGGGACCTGGGAGGGGGTGGTTACACCCACTTCCCTTTGTCCAGTTTCGCGCCAGAGCTGGGGCTGGAGTGCCCCAGCGCCGGTTTGAACTGGACTATGCAAGGAACACCTTGTGTGCCCCAGGCATGTCTCATTCCTTTCAGCCCACCCTGCCCCAATACACTAAAGGCTGTCTGGGGAGGTGCTAGCACCTCCCCAAGCAGGAAACCTATTGTCCAGGCCTCCCTGGCTGGGATCACTCCCAGCTGCAGGAGGTCAGACTTGTGTCGTGGCAGCAGCATCCATTTTGTGATGCTGAGGCTTTGGTCAGAGGCTAACAGTGAAGTATGATTTCAACATGTCTTTCCCTCTAGAAGGGGGGAATAATATTCTCATGTCCAGAAATGGCATGGGGGTATTATTCCACAGTGTTAGACACCTTACACGACATGTTTCGATAAAGCCAAACCATAGTTACCATAACCGTCTAAGATTATAAGGCACTTTAAGAGTATATGGTAGGCGATATCATAGAACAGCTACAAGGACAAGGTTCCGAAAGCTGCAGACAGGCTCAGCTCATGCTAGAGCACCATCTCACATGTTACCAAGCACTCTGCCTCCAGGATTGTTAAGGCCTGCCATAGGAGTGACTGATAGGTACACATGTGTCTATATGTAAGTTAGGTATAGGAATACTACACCTAAGCAAGGGGTGATTACACGACCTTGCCCCAGCTGAGTGATCAGCCAGTTGTGTCAAAATGGAGGCCAGGCCAGGGGTGGCATAATACATGCTGCAGCCCCTGGTAGGCCTAGGGTACACCTATGCCCTGGGTACCTAGGGTACACTGTACAGGGGCCAATAAGGTGATCCTATCCAAACGGGTTATGCACCTAAAGTACATAGTATTAATTTAGAGAGAGAACAGCAGGGCTGTGGGTCTGATTAGCAGGCCCACAGCCACATCTAAGTCGAAAACCAGTAAAGCAAAAGCAAAAAGTGGGGGTGAACATAGAAAGCAGACCCTACTCTCCTACACATGTGAAAACAAATGTGTTTTGATGTAAGTTTGAACTTTTTTGTCTTATAATTAAGTGGTGCCCTTCACAGAGACATGTAATAATGCAACAAAAACTTTTTGAGAACGAAAAAAGAAAAGTGAAATAAATCATAAGGGCTAATGGAAAAAGAACATTGGTATCTTTGTTTTGAGTAGATTAAAAATTGTGGCAACTAGATACTTTGTAAGTTTATAAAGTTTAAAGGGGTCCAATATAGTCTGCGTCAAGCCTTCCTTTATTAACACTTTTAGAACGTTGGCATTTTCTTACTTTATGACAGCCTCACGAAGGGAGCTGGGGTTGACATTTGCATCCTGATGGAACCAAATGTACCACCCAAGACAAGGGTAAAATTGCCGACTGCCTCTGATACAATATGGGGGAAATATCTCGCTTAGCACAAAGAAGTTTAAATCATAAACATGGATCGAGAATTCGAATAATGCACCTCACACAACAACATACACTTATCCAGTTTATTTAATATTCATTTGAGTATCATATCAAAAATATATTATAAATAGCTTGTGAACAATATATAAAAAATAACACATGTATTTAATTTCTTCTTTTTTTCTCTCTCACCCCTCACCACTCATTCAAGATCAGTCACACCTCAACATAACTCTCACTCATGCCGCAACTATACTCATGCAACTAGCAGACTAAGCGTCAGAATAAACCAACTTTGATGTGCGAAAAGATATGAATAATGGGAAAATGTCAGATCTTCCAATCATAGATCTACGGCAGAAAAGATTTTCTTCTAATATTTATAAAACAAAACCTTCAAAGTTTCACACAATTTGTAACATCAGTGCTGTTCTATGCTGGATCAATTAGACATCAGTATAAGGGTCTCCGTGTGTTGCAGAACACGAAATGCTCAAATATTTCTGTTATGCCATGTGCCGACACGCATTTCGGTAAGGGCCAACTTGAATCCAAAACTTTCCTCAGAGCACATTAGCTTGAATTGGTTTAAGTAATAGGGGTAGGGGGAAAAAATGAAAACAAAGCAAAGATGTTTTCATCAAACGGTCATATCCTCGCATGTTGCAGAGTAAAAAAAAGAAAACCAATCAAATAATATTAGGAGTGCTCATGGTTCACTCTGCCGCATCAATGCCCTCCAGATGGGGGCCAACTTCTTCCTATTCCACTATGTAGGTTCTGCCCTGAGGGGACAGTTAAATCTCCCCGTATCTGGGTGTTCCTCTGTGTTTCATAATATAGGGGTTATCTACATATCCAGGGTCCATCGTGTTGAATGTCTCCATCTTAGCGGCCCGGAATGGATAGGCCTGCGGTACTAAGGAGCGCGGGCCTGCCGATGAAAATGTCATGGCAACAAAAGCTGTGCATCCTGATGGCCCATTACCAGACTGATGGTCCTTCCTGAAGTAGATTGGGCGTGAGGAGCTGACCCTTACACCTGAATAGGGCTGTGCCTGTCCCCACAAAAAGAGTTGAATACCTCCCTGTAGTGTGTCTGGATCCAGAGCAGGAAAGGCAAGGACCTTGTAATTTTCAAATGACTGTTTGATGTCTCCCCCTCTTCAAAGGCACATTTGGGTAAAAGTACTGGACCCCTGACGCTACCAAATTAAATGTTGCTGCAAACAAGGACACTCTGCCTGGGAGAAGAACTGCTGTGCTGTAGGAGGGACTGCCACTTCCCTGCCTGCTTTGCTGAGTTGGCCTGCTGCCTGCTGCCTGCTGATTGCTGTGCTGTAGGTAGGACTGCCACTTTGTTACCTGCTCTACTGTGTTGGCCTGCTGCTTTTTGCCTGGGACTGAGAGAGACTAGACCTGCTCTCTACATCCTTGAACCCAAGATTCTCCAAGGGCTTGTTGGCTGCCTCCTGTTTTCTGAAGTCTCAGGTACCCAAAAAACTTCTTGCAACTCTTCTCGCGCTGCAGGACTCTGCAATCTGTGAGTCTTACCTTTGCCTGAGGTGCCCCACTAGTAATGGGTATGAGAAGAGGGTTCTACAACTGTTTTCTTTAAAAATCAACGCAGTAGCCCCTTTACGCTGATTGGAAACAACGCAGTGTCCTCCGATACCAATGCAGTGCCAATTCGACGACGAAACGGGTTCCAACTGCGAGGTTTGAAGATGATGCAGTGCTGTGTCTTCGACACCATCTGTGAGGCTCGACTTCGATGCATCGACCCGACTGCTTGGAAAAGAACGATGCTTCGTGCTCTTGACATCAACGCTTTGCTCCATACAAGGCACTTTTTCAGTGGCCCCTATGTGAGTTCTGTAGTCGGCTTGCCCTTCATAACTGTCGGCCTGAACTTGGGATTTGTACTGGTTCTTCGCTACCTCAAGTAACCTTTTGACCGCTAGTGGCTTCTAAGCACTGTTTTTGCATTTAATCTTTAAACATTCATATCTCAAATTCTATTTATTGGATGTTTTGGCCCTGTTTTACTCGGATAAATATTCTCTATTTTTCTAAATTGGTGTGTACTCTGTTTGTGGTGTTTTTATTGTGTCACTGTAATTAAAGTGTGCACAAATATCTTACACATGTCGTCTTAAGTTAAGCCTGACTGCTCAGTGCCAAGCTTCCAGAGGGTGAGCACAGGTTAATTTAGGTTGTGTATCTGCCTTATCCTGACCAGGATTGTGACTTCTGCTTGGACAGGGTGTATACTCTGCCAACCAGAAACCTTAATTTCTCACAAAGGGTATCCTTCCAGTATAAAACATATGCTAGACTCATGCAGACACCCATTGCACTATGGTGCAAATGTGTGTGTAAATGGCGCACGGCAGCACATTTATGCACCAACGCTAGGGAGACGGGAGGAGAGTGTCCCATCTTTCTGTAAATATGGCTCCCTCCTTCTCCTGTAGTGCAGAATTTGCGGCTGATGCACTACACTGTGTGACATGGTCGAGGTTTTAACAATCGAAGGCCAGCACCGAGCTAGGGGTAGACTTGCATCTGATAGGTTTAGGTACAGTACTGCTGCTTCATTAACAATGTCGGACTGCTTTTTGAACTGAACATAGTTGAATTGTTTTTGCGAGCAAAACTCTCGTGCAGATGTTCCATGTCACTACTAAATATCCTTCAGCAAGGATAGAAAAGTGGGCACGATCTTCAGAACTGCAAACTATTTAACTCAGATAATAGTCTCATCTCAATACATTCCATCTAACAAGCTAGGTCTGCTTAAATTTCAAATCCAATGCTGCCATCTTGTGGCAATTTGACGATTCTCTTCTTTCAGATACCCAACGGTGAAATGTAGTTTAGTATATGGCCCATCATTTCATAGAACACAGAAAAAAGGGTGTTTATTTTTTATTTCCTTTGAAGTGCAGAGGTACTTGATAAAAATTTGTTGGAGAGCCTCTGAACATGTTAAATTTGGCAATCGGGTTGCATGAGACAATCCATAATTTGATTTTTGGCAAACTGTTCACAAGAAGTTTTTCTTTCTTGAAATTGCTATTGGTGTCCTGGCGCTGAGCAGGTGTGCGTGTCTAGCCCTGCCTCTGGTAGGTTGGTTAATTGAAAAGCCAGGTCTTCAGCTTCTTGCAGAATTCTAAAAGAGAGGAGGAGGCTCTGTTGTTGAGTGGGAGGTCCTTCCACACATCAAGAGTACCAAACGCTCTATCCCAAATATGTGTAAACCTCTTCAATTGTGTTGCACTGTAGTAGCAATCACTACCAAACAGTAGTGATGTGTGAATGAATGTCTTTTTATTTTTATGTTTTTTCTCTTCTCCTTGATGAATATGAACTGCCTATTTCAATCCGTTCTTCCTAAGTGAAACAATAATATGTGCTTTCCCCAAAATTAAGATAAAGGTGATTGCAGACTCTAGTTATCTAGAAATTGCTGAAAACTGAGCTGTTTAAACTAACATCTGAGAGCCGGAATCTAGGGCGAAGCGCATCTTACTACTTAATCTTTATTCAGAAAATGGAACAATTCATATGTACTTATAACCAAGCCCTTAATTGAGTTGAAGTTGAACGGAATGACTAGAATGCTAACCTTACTTGTGGCACTTTGTGATGAGGCACTATGGCCACACGTCAAGGGTCAGTTTTACTAACATTTGACGCAATGCAACATAGCTAGACAACTTGCTGCACTGCGTAAAATGGAGAGAGCAGGAATGCTCCATATTTATTAACATATGGTACACTCCTGCTCTCTCTCTGCGCTGGTGCACTTTGTGCAGTGTAGCGCTTATGCAGGCACGCTTATGCCATAGGTCAACGGAGCCTGCATTACAGGCAGTATTGTTTTTGTGCAGGAAGATGTTCATTCCTGCAGAACAACAATCCTTATAGACAGGGACATTTTTCTATTTCTATGTGTGCTGCAGAATTCAGTATACATAGAAAAAGGAAATAACAAGGAGAAATAAACATATTTCTCCATGTTATGCCTCTTTCGGGATGGCGTAGCATTTTAACTCAATTACTACCCTTAGTAAATCTGGGATCTTACCAAAGTCTATGGGTGGATGCATGGGAAAGCCCATACACCACCCATGCAACACCTTCCCAACACAGAGTATCACAATGCTGCAATTTGCAATGCTGTCTGTTACTCTGGATATACTAAGCCACGCAGAAGCACGCAAAGGGGCTTTGCGTGGCTTAGTTATTCTCACTAAAGCTCTTGTATTGGCTTGTGTCACCTTTCGTGATAAAAGGGCAACACAAGAGCTTTCTAAATCTGGGCCCAGTGCTTCGACTGTACACATTATGCTCCAAAGGCAGCAGTATAGACTGAGACGAAATACATGAATAACTATATATTTAAATATGTACTGTAGCTATTGCTTATTTTAATAAAGGCTCTTCTCATTTGTAGCAGTCCTATTAACTGTGTTTGGAATAACTATGGGCCTTGGTCGGAATGCGACGGCTGTACAAAGACTCAGGTAGGGTAAGCCTATGTGCATGACTTTCACTTAATGATACCTGTGAATTGTGATTTATTTAACAAGAACACTTCCATTGATGAATATAACATTAGTATTATGAATAGCTGTATGTATACTATAAAAATTCCATAGTGATACATATTTTCATTTTAACCACTTTTCACCTGTGCCTAATCTCTCAAAATACCTGTTCACGGACTCACAAAACATCAGCAACTAATCTACATTTGGTTGTAGTTTAAAGAAATTGCATGACATTTTACAATGCACTATTTCTCTTCAGTTAACAAGGGAGATTATGGCTGGTGAGGGCGTATGCAATATTTCTGTGTTACAACGTGGTGGACTTTGTGAGGTAGATAAATGTAGGATTGATTAATTTAATTTATTATTATTTTTGAGTTTTATAAAGCGCTAGCAAGACCCAAAGGTATCAGAGTGCTTTACATGCTATGAGAATACGTGTACTTGAAATAAACATGAGGGGATTCATGTGGGTGGGATCATTCATAAAAGGAGTAAAATACCATACATCATTAAGGTATCAAAATATAGTCACCAAAGGTATATAACAGTAGAGCATTAAGGTCATGTTGTTGACACAGATGGGAGACTGAACGAGTTAGAACTGCCTTGGAGGATCAGGTCGAAGTGGGTAGGGTGCCGTATTTCAGTTTGGGCACGTGCTGAAGTAGTTGTTGAGCAGCAGAGATTTTCGGTCCCATTTGAAGCAGTAAAAGGAGGAGTTGCAGCGGAGATCTTTTGGGAGCGAGTTCCAGATCCTAGGATCATTGCCTGAGAAGGAGCGTTCCTCAGAGGATTTCTTCTTCATATTAGGAGGTATGAGAAGAAGAGAGTTGGAGCTTCACAGTGCCCAGTGTCTTCCTGCTCTCGAAAGTTTGGTTTCAAGTAATTTGTTTTATTTTGTATGATGGACTTTGTGAGTGATAAAGCTGTCTTGAAGAAGCATTTGCCTTCAATGGGAAGCCACTTGAGACTCTTGAGGGCAGGTGAGATGTAATCAAACCATTCAGTACCTGTGAGGAGCCTGACAGTCGCATTGATGAGTGCTCTTAAGGGAGCAATGTGGCTTTTTGGGGTTCCTGTGATGATGGCGTTGCTGTAGTTAAGTTTCGAAATGACTAGTGAGTGTACTACCATTTTAAGATTGTCAGAGGAAATGAATGGTTTTATTTTCTTGAGATATTTCAGTGTGTAGAGTGCTACTTCAACTGAGTTGATGATGTATGCCTTCATTGACATGTTTTGTCCAGGGTAATACCCAAAGACTTTGCGGAGTTAGATATTGAGAGAGAACAGTCAAGAGCGTCCTGATTCTTGAGCCATTCTTGAATTGGCAAGGGTTTGTTTTTAGGGGAGAAGGATAGCAGTTTAGTTTTTGGGGGTTTGAGCTTTATGTGATTGGTCTTTAGCCATGTTTGTTTCTTACTTAGTGTGGAATTCAAATGCCAGATGTCCAGGTGATTTGATTTTGTAGTATAGTTGAGTGTCTTCGGCAACATGAGTAATAGTTGACCCGTGCTTGGTTCAAAATAATTGTGAGGGGTTGCATGTAGAGGTTAAAGAGGATTGAGCCTTGAGGTACACCTTCTGGAACTGGTGCGGGCTTCAAGAGACAGCTGTTGATTTTTATTTTTTGCAAGTGCCACTTTGACCAAGTCCTATAAGAGATTCTGACTGAAATTGAGAAGAAAGAAGATTTCCTTTCTTTCTGCACTGGAAACTTCCAGTCGACCTGTGTATTAGAGAGAGGTGTTACCAGTTAAGCTTAAACTTACATTTCTATTGCAGCCAATCATCTGCCAACCCATGGGGATAAAATGGGTTCACTTCTGTTAGAGAAGCATAAACATGCCTGTGAAATTTGCCACCTGTGGTTGAGGAGTATATAATAGGCATCAAACAGGAGAAACATGAATGCCTGTAAGGCTTGCAATGGACCAGTTGGAACTGAACATTTTTTGGTCCAGAAAGCAAAGCTGTGGTACTACAACTACGACTGAGAAAAGAGTACTGCAGTCTGAGGAGCCAGCACCGAAGATTGTGGAATTGTCTTCCTGGTAGAAATACTATCAGAAAAATATTCTCTTTGAGGACAAGGTCAACCTCCCAAGCCAAAAAAGACACAATCTAAGTTGCTTCAAGTGATTCATTTTCCTTGCTCTGAGCTTTCTGGTGGAAACTGCAAGACTAAAACATGACCTCTTATCTCATGCATCTGACCTCATAGCAATCCCTAAGAGTTGCGCTCCTCGGCTACTTGAGGGATGTCCCTCTGGAGGTGCGCAAACTGACTACGCTTTTACTATTGCTTGTGATGCGCCAGGTGGCAATGCACTAGGGGTGGCGGGCATCACCGCAGAAGATGGGATGGCTTCAGGATGCGTCTTATTGTCAGGAACAACTGACAGCTTTCTGGGTACAGATACCTGTAAGATCGCATTCCAAAGATATATGGTCACTCTTGGAGACGTTCCTCAGTGCACAGAGAGCGGTAGAGGAAGTGGCTGCTACTCCAAATGCAGAAGTAGCTGACCACTTTCCAGACTGACCTGCTGCTGGTCAAGCCCACCAGGTGGTGTGCCCAAGGAGTTGCTTTATTGCGCATGCCTGAGAACCGCCTACTTAGTAAAGTGGAGCATGTCTTTTACCCCTTTCATTTTGCTGAGTGGCTTCCTTTCTCTTTCCTTTTTTTACCCTTCCTTGTTGTGTTAAGTGAGAATACAGCATCTGCAATGCAATCTATATGCCAATGTATAGTTGATATACCTCATTGTATTGTTTTATTCTTCGTCTCGTTATGATCTGAATACTGCATCTTGCTGTATTGGCTAATATTTCAATAAAAACAATAATAAAGATATTCAACAGCTGAAAAAGATTCTAGATAAAACCTGTGCCTGGTTCCTAGTCAACTGCATGTAGGAAACAGTCATTTTAGAAACAGTATTTTCCATAGGATATCATCATTGAATGGCCGTTTTGAAATCCATAAAGGATGCTTGTGTCTTCTTAATAACTATAGATCCCTATGACCAATTGTCTTTTATCCTGCCATTTTCTTATTACACTCATTTCAAACTGACAAATCTAGTTTTATCATTCTTTATTTCTTACGTGTATTTTGTGTGGCTAGTTGTTGCACATATATCACCTGCAGTTTTCTCTGAGGAAGGCCTTATTGGCAAGCACTAAAGGTGAGCCAGTGATTCCTCACACAGATAACTTCACTGATCAGTTTTCTTGGGCCATGTGAGAGTTGAGTCACCACTTACATTAATGCCCTCTCAAACAGGTTATGGATGAATATTTAAATATGGGCAATACCAAAGGCCATTCTAAAATTGATAACTGAACTGCACACTGAAGCAAGTACAATTAGGATTGAATGGTGCAGTTACAAAGAGAATTGATACCTCAAATGACAGATTCTGGGTAACAGTATCTGGTGAGAGGCACACAAGTCACCCCATCCTGGATTCCCCTTGGTGTCTAGCTTTCAAAATTGTACAGGTTTCCCTAAGTGCCGGCTGCACTAGGGCCCAAAATCCACAGCTAGCACATTGCAGAAAAAAAGATCAGTGACTAGTGGGCTTTATGCCGCCCTGTGGGGGTGGCAGATCAGGGGCTATGCCCAATATTCCTCCAAGAGGGGCAGAAAGACTGTGGCAATTTTCTTTGGGGGGGGGGAATTGGCGTGCCAATTCTGGGCAGCCCCCACCCCTAAATATAAAAAAACATGATAATCCCTGGCGCCTAGTGGTCTCCCCCCCCCCCCCTTGGTGGGACAGATAAGGTACTATTGCCCCAATCTGTCTCACAGTGGAGGCAGAAAAACTGTAGCAATTCTTTTTTGGGGGGGGGGGCATTGGCATGCCCATTCTGGGCAGCCCCCACCCCTATATATAATAAAAAAACATAAACTCTGGTGCCAAGTGGGCTTTCTACCTCCCGGGGAGCAGACAAGGGGCTATTTCTCCATCTGTCGCCTAGGAGGGCAGAAAGACTGGCATTTTTTTGGGGGTGGGGGCATTGGCATGCCCATTCTGGGCCGCCCCCATCCCTGAAATTTGAAAAAAATCTATGGTGCCTGGTGGGCTTTCTGTCCCCCTGGGGGGCAGATATGGAGCTATTGGCCCCATCTGCCTCCTGGGGGGGCAGAAAGACTTTGGCATTTTTTGAGGGGGGTGGGGGCATTGGCATGACCATTCTGGGCAGCCTCCACCAATGCAATTTGACAAAAAAAATCCCTGGTGCCTAGTGGGTTTTCTGCCCCAGGGGCAGGAAAGTGGCTATTGCCCCCATCTCCCTCCAGTGGGGGCAGAAAGACTGTGGCAAATTCTTTTGGGGTGGCGACATTGGCATGCCCATTCTGGGCAGCCCCCAACCCTACATATTTAAAAATAAAAGTGAATCCCGGGTGCCTGGTGGGTTTTCCGCCCCCGGGGGCAGATTAGGGGCTATTGCCCCTATCTGCTCCTTAGGAGGGGAGAAAGGCTGTGGCATTTTTTGAGGGTGGGTGGGGGATTGACATGCCCATTCTAGGCAGCCCCCACCCCATAACATTTAAAAAATAAATTCCTGGTGCCTAGTGAGCTTTCTGCCACCCAAGGTGGGGAGATATGGGGCTATTGCCCCATCTGCCTCCCAGAGGGGGCAGGACAAATGTGGCAATTTTTTTGTGGAGGGGCATTTGCAGGCCCATTCTGGGTAGCCCCCAGCCTGACCTTTAAAACAAAAAAAACCTGGTGTCCAGGGTGCTTTCTGCCCCCCGGGGGCAGATTGGGGGCGACTGCTCTCATCTGCTCCTGGGGGGGGCAGAAAGACTGTAAATGCCCATTTTCAATGGGGAGAGCAAAGACCCTTGCCAACGGGGCTGCTCCCCCTCCCTGGTGCCTAGTGGGAGGATCCCTGGAGGGCGATCCCCAAGCAGGGATCCACTAGGGAGGGGTACCATTGGAAAGGGGGGATTCTCCCCTTTCCAAAAATATTTCTCCCATGTGTTTCAGTGCTTGGGGGGCTGAGATAGCCCCATGAACATCGAAACAGTGAAACTGAAACTAAGTTTCAGTTTCATTTTCAATGTAATGACATCAGCATGCCATGCGTGCGATCGTCATTACATTGTAAATAAAAAAAAAGCCTTGGGAGGTTGGGGAAGCTCTTCCCCACCTCCCGAGGCCAAAAAAACAAAGAAATTCCTCTGCTGTTTGCAGCAGAGGGATTTAGTGCTCATGAGCACATGACGGAATGGTTCTGTCATGAGAACATGAGGGGTTAAAGTGAGCTTTTAATTATAATTTTTAAGACACCAAACTTGATATTCCCACCTGCTCCCAATTGAAAGTAATCACTTATTAAATGTAATGAGGTAACCCAATATTATCCAATGAGAGAAGGAGGCCTCACAGTGGTAAAAAATTAATTTATGAGTTTTTCACTGCCAGGACATGTAAAATCTAAAAGTACATGTCTAACTTTTTTAATACATCGCACCCTGCCCTCTGGGCTGTGCAAGACCTATATGCATTAAAAAAAGGAAATTTGGGCCCGGCAATAGGTTAACCTTGCCAGGTTGAGATGGCAGTTTAAAACTGGTAGCATTTAATTTACAGGCCCTGGGTACATGTGGTATCACTTTACTAGGGACTTAAAAGTAAATGAAATAGGCCAATTGGATGTAAGCCAATTGTCCAATGTTTAACTGAGAGAGCACAAGTATTTTAGCGCTGGCTAGCAGTGGTAAAGTGCGCAGAGTACAAAAGCCAGAAAAAGCGAAGTTGGCACAAACAGGATGCTGGAATGCAAAAAGTTGGTTGTGGATGGGAGGGAATGGGACTGGGGTTCCTATACAGGACGTTGGAAGACACTGGGCTATAGGACAGAAGAGTACGCTGCAGGGGGCCTTGGGTGACTTAAGAATCCATGACACGAGAAGTTAGAATTATCACCTAGAATGTCAGGGGCCTGCAGAACTACACAAAACGCTATAGTGTCCATACTTCCCTTAGATGCTATGGGGTGGGAATAGCCCTTCTCCAGTAGATTCACCTCACTGATCCAGAGGCGGATAAGCTAAAGAAAAAATAGAGAGGGCATTTATACACATCCACTTAATTCTCATATGTGAGGACTGTTGCTATATAAATTGCCCCAGGAGTGCCTTTCTGACTAAGGGAGGTATATGTAGATGTTGAGAGCAGATATCTGTTCCTCACGGGAACTTCAGATGGCAGCAACATAAGTTTCTTGAATGTGTACACCCCAACAGCGATGACAGGTCCTTCTTCGAGAAGGTGATAGAAATTCTTATGCTGAGCATAGAGACACCCCTACTTTTGACAGATTTCAATTGCATTTTAAATGAGGACATAGACAGGTCCCCCCAAGCATAATATGAAACCGGGCATGTCGAGGGCACTCACGAAGGCAATGGCATGAGTGGACTCTTTGGACACATGGAGAGCACTGCACCCAACAGGACTCGAGTACACATCCCACTCAGAGATGTATAGTATGTATAGCAGGCTGGACAGAATTTTCATAGCACAAGCGTTGGGCAAGGAGGTGGTTGTAGTGGAGCACCTGGGTGGTTTTTGTCCGACCATGCTCTGGTACTTCTGACATAATTGTGGCTCCGGTATACCCTAGCTGTCCCCCATATCATGTAATCCAAGAGGCACTGCGAGATGGTGTTTTTGAGCAGGCATAAAGGGGGTCCTAGAGAGAGTCTTTGAAGCCATTTGGGGTCCACAGTCACTAGAGCTAATGAATGGTATGACCTTAAGGCAGTCCTATAACCTACGAGAGGAGTGCCTTTCTAGGGTGTACGGAATTAAGAATCAGCTATGAAGGGAGTTAAGGGCCCAAGAAGATACATTAGCACACCTTCAGCGGTGGGGGGTCAGGAAGATCCCTTATTGGAGACAAGATATTCGATGCTAAGCTGGCAGATGGAGAGACATGGGGCTGGCTAACTACATTTACCCTGAAGGACTACAGACAGTTGTTGCATAAAGGGGTCGACTTCTGGCATGGCTCCTTTGTAAAGAAAGCCAGACAACTATGATCATGTCTCTAAGGACAGATGATAACAGGCTGGTCTCTACACATTTTGTGATCAGTTGAGGTGAAGGAGTCTCTTTGGTGAGCTTGGATTTTCCGAAACTGGAGGCTTCACAAAGAGAAGCTCTGGACCTGGAATTGGCAAGGAGGCGATACTAAAGGTGATAGGGGACATGCGGAGACACAAAAGCCAAGGTACGGATGGGTTCGCAATGGAATTCTATGTTACATATCCAGCATTGTTTTTTTTTTTTTTTTTTTTTTTTTTTTTGAAACCGTTTATTACATCCATAAAAAGGTTACAGTTATGGGCCTACAACCGCACGGCCGGCCGCTAGAGCATCACAAATATAGTACACACAGACAGTAAAAGTCTCTCAGCGGTGCACAGTAGAAACACAGGAGTAATCAACGGTGCAGGCCTCACGGCGTCCTGCCACAGAGTACGGTTTCATTTTAAAGACTAACAACAACAACAAAAACCACAACCGCAAGGCAACCCAAGATTCAAGGTGACAACACTTGCTCCATAGTGGGGGATCCAGAGTGGCAGGAAAGATCTGAAGAGGGGGATGGGAGGAGATCAGGGACTGGGGGGCCGCGTGCCCGCGGCCGAGCAAGGGGGTCCAGCTAGGGAGACGGAGCAGGCGAGGCAGCCGGCAGCTGTGGCGGCTCACAAATGCCCCCACGGTAGGCGTTCCAGGGGCCCCAGAGTTTCACCCACGCCCCAGGCTTACCCCTCGCCACATACACCACCTTTTCACGGAACATGCACCAATCCATGTGCTCTTTCCAGGCTGACACCGCAGGGGGCCTCTGGGATCCCCACAATTGAGCAATATCACGTTTCGCTATCATGTATCCCAGGGTCACCCACCGCGTCTGCGGAGCCAAATAGTCATTCGGTTCCCATACATTCAACAAGCACCTCCTCGCTTCAGGCAGCAGCGCTACACGCGTGACCACACGCAGGACCTCATGCACACCACGCCAGAATCGCTCCACCTTCGGGCACTCCCACAGTATATGCATAAAAGTCGCCAACGCACCACAGCCACGCTTACACAGTCCGTCCACGGCATAACCCATACGTAGAAGCCGTGGCCCCGTCACGTAGACCCGGTGAAGGATCTTGAGCTGGACGAAACGAAGGCGAGCCGGGATGGCCACCTCTTTTGGAGAGGCCACCGCGGACATCCAATCTTCGTCGTCCAGCTCCAGCCCGTCGGCCACCCAAGCTTCGCGCAGACTAGTCAACAGGCACGATCTATCATTAATCAGCTTCTTATATATGAGGGAGATCGTGCTGTCCGGGACATGGCCATCTAGCACTCTGTCCTCCAGGGGGGAAGACTCCGGAATGGATGCAACATCCGGGAAGACGGAGCCCAGCGCATGGCGGACTTGTAGGTACCGAAAGTACTCACTGCCCTGCAGCTGGAACTCCGCCTGCAGCGTCTCAAAAGTTTTGAATCCCCCCCTCGTCCAGAGATCCCCCACTGTGCTGATTCCGATCGTGTCCCACTTCTCGAAGCCCTTTGATGTCCTCAGGGAGCCCAGCCTCTCGGAGGCATACAGTGGAGACGCCCGGGTCAAACGGTCCTTCCACCCCATAGCTGCATTTGCCGCGTGCCAAACCCGCACCATGACACGCGTCGGTCCCGTCAGACGGGAGTCGGGCGCGCCAGAGTACAGTGCTCGATTGTAATCGCCACCGGGAAGGAGCATCTTGTCCATCTCGAATGCCGGGTTCAGGGCGGGCCCGTAAAGGCCATGATTAATTACAGCTAGCTGGGAGGCCCAGTAATACCGTTTAATGTCCGGGAGGGCGACCCCTCCATCGTACCACGGGAGCGTCAGTTTAGCCAGAGCAATACGCGGCCTCCCGTCCCAGAACAGGCGCCGCTGGAGGCCCTCCACCTCACGAAAGTAGCTTGCCGGGACCATGTCCATAGTGTTCTGGAGGGCATAGAGGAAGCGCGGCAAGGACATCATTTTAAACAAGGCCGCTCGACCGAGCGGCGAGAGCGGGAGACGCCGCCAGCGCACCACATCCTCCCTCAAACGCTGGAGAGGGGGCAGCAGATTCCGCTCATAGCGGGCCTCCGGGTCAAGAGTGATATATATACCCAAGTACCGGAAACCCTGGGAGGCAATCTGGATCGGGCAGTCCCGCGGCAGGACCGGAGCCTCCCCGGAGAGTACGTAGACACAGGATTTCGCCCAGTTAATGACTAGGCCTGAGTTGCGACCGAAGGAGCGCAGCACATCAACTAGGACGATCAGGGACTTGCGCGGGGAGGCGAGATACAAAAGGATATCGTCCGCGTAGAGGGACACACGGTCCTCGTGCTCGGGGGTCCAGCGGAGACCCCGGATGGAAGGGTGCCACCGCAGCCACTCCGCCAGGGGCTCCAGGGCCAGGGCAAACAGAAGAGGCGACAGGGGACAACCCTGTCGCGTGCCCCGTCCCAGCGCGAACGGGGTCGACACACGCCCGTTCACCACCACCTGCGCCATTGGGCCCGAATAGAGTAATTTGACCCAGCTGATGAAACCCGGGCCGAACCCAAACTTCGCGAGCATCGCCCAGAGATATGGCCATTAGAGCGTATCAAACGCCATGGTGGCGTCCAAGGACGCCAAGATGGCTGGCTCCCGCACAAATGGAACACGCGCAAGCACGCCGTGCAAGCGCCGTAGATTAAGCGCCGTGTTGCGGTGCGGGATAAAGCCCGATTGGTCTTGGTGGACCAAATCGCCCACCACGCCAACCAACCGGTTAGCCAACACCTTGGCGAGGATTTTGGGCTCCGCGTTCAAAAGCGAAATCGGCCGATAGGATGTGACCCGTTCACGGGGCTTTCCCTCCTTATGGATCACCACAATTGTAGCCAAACGCTGGTCCGGCGGGAGGGAGCCCTGCGAGTGAGCCGCGAGGAACATCGCACGCAGGTGGGGCGCCAGCACATCCGGGCGTAGCTTATATAGCTCAATGGGAATGCCATTGGGGCCCATGGCCTTGCCAGATGAAATCGAGCGAATAGCTGAGGCAATTTCGTCCGAGGTGGGGGGGACGTCCAGCGAGTCTCTGTCTTCCGCCGTCAGGGAGGGGAGTGCAATATCCTGAAGCAGGGCAACGGAGTCCGCTTCCGAACAGGAAGAAACAGGGGAGTAGACTCCGCGGAAATAATCCGCGAAACAGGAGACAATGGCTTCCGGCTCCGTGGCACACGCACCATCCACACTCTCAATCAAAGGCACCACTCGGCTCGCTCTCTCTCTCTTATCCAACCACGCAATCAATTTACCGGCCTTATCACCCACATCGTACAAGCGCCCCTGCTGCTCTCTACCAAGGCCCCTGGCCGCCTCCGTGACGAGGGCCCGGTAGGCCGCCTGCTTTAACTGCAGAACATGTAACTTGGCGTCTGTTACCCCGTTCTCCAGGTCACCCTCCAATTCCGCAATCTCGGCCTCCACCCGGGTCACCTCCTCCCGCTCGCGCCGCCGGGCATTGGCAATAAAGGAGAGGGCCTCCCCTCTAAGAACCACTTTGAAAGCCTCCCATAGGGAGAGGGCAGATGGGACCGACCCCTCATTCTCCTCAAAATAGCGCTGCAAGGATGTGATCAAGTCTGCACGAATGGAGGGGTCGCGCAGATACCAGGCGTTAATCGGGGCCACCCTGCCATCCCCCCTCGGGATGACATCGAAATGCAACAACAATGGGGAGTGGTCTGAAATACCCCGTGCCAGATGGCGCACCTCCCCCACCCTCCCCGCGTGGGCCGCTGGGACAAGGATGTAATCAAGCCGCGAGAGACTGCCATGGGCCCCCGAGTGGAAGGTGTATTGTTGCAATACGGGATGCTTTAGGCGCCAACAATCCACCAGGCCCAGTGTGTCTAACAGGCCTGGCAGCCACGCCTGTGCCTGAGGGAGGTCCCTAGGGGGATGGCGATCCATAGATCCAGATACAACCGCATTAAAGTCCCCTCCCACCACCAAGAGGCCACTCGGAAGTTCCAGAAGGAGGCGCCCCAGGTCCGCAAATGTAGTGGCCTGTAGCCCAGGCGGGACGTACACCGACACAAAACTGAACACTCTACCCTCCATACGTCCCGCCAGAGCAGTGTAACGTCCCCTCTCATCGTGGTGCACCTCATCAATCTCCAGCGGGAGCGAGTTCCTAATCATAATACCCACCCCCCGCGAGCCCGAGGTGAAGCCAGAGTGGGCCGCCAAACGATATCCCCTCCGATTCATTGCATGAAAGGTGTTACCTATAAGGTGCGTCTCTTGCAGAAAGACAACATCTGGTGAAATACGTTTTATATACTGCAGGACCACACCACGCTTAATCCTATCCCCCAGACCGTTAACATTCCATGACAACACCGTCAAGTCCCTACCCCCCATCATACGTCGAAACAATCGGTCGTCCCCCACCGAGCAGTCTAAAGACAACAAAACAGCTGCAGGATTGCCTTGCGGTACAAACAAACAACACACCCCCCCCACCCCCCGGTCCCAACAAAACTCCCCCCTCCCTGCACCCCTGCATGAGCCCAGACAGCCCCCCCAAAGTGCAGTGTGCCTGTCGCCCCATAGCTAAATACTAACTAGTCCCCCAGAGGAGGAGGGAAGCCCCCAGCAGGCCCCACACGACCTCCATGGGAGGGGAACCTACAGAAGCAGTACGTGGTGAAGGAACAATGTCCCGAGCAAGGCAATACAATCATCCCTCAATTCTGATCCAGCGGGCCCTCCTCGCCAGCCGCGCTCCCCCCACCCCCCCGGCCCCGATCCCCAGGCAAGGCGTCCAACCAGTCCCCAGCCGCCTCGGGCCGGTCGAAGAAGTGCGTGCGACCATCCACCTCCACCCGCAGCTTAGCCGGGAAGAGCATTGAGTACTTAAGATTTAGGTCCCTTAAACGACGTTTGACGCCAATAAAGCTCTGCCGCTGCTTCTGGACCGCCGGAGTAAAGTCTGGGTAGAAGTTGACGTCCATGTTGTCCAACCTGACCGGTCCCTGTTGCCTGGAGGTCTGGAGGATGGCATCTCGGTCCCGAAAATTAAAGATTCGGGCAATAAGGGGCCGTGGCGGGGCACCGGTCTTAGGGCGGCCCCCGGGGACGCGGTGGGCACGTTCCACCGCAAAAAACTTACTCAGCCCCCGGGGCTGGAGGTGGGTCAGGATCAAGTCTTCCACGAAGAGGTCCGCCGCCTCCGCCTCACGTCCCTCCGGCACACCAATAACGCGGATATTATTCCTCCGGGCGCGACCCTCAGAATCCTCCAGTCGCCGGTCCATCAGGGCGCTCGCCTGGCCAAGCCGGCGCACCTCCTTCTGGAGGGCCACCACATCAGTCGTGAGGCTCGTTGTGGTGTGGGTCAGGGAGTCGACTCGGTCATTCGTTTTTGACAAGTCCGCCCTCACAAGTCCCACATCCACCAGGACCGAGTCAATTTTCTGCGACAAGGTGTCAAAACGCTGGTCCACTGAGGCCTTCAGTTCAGCGATGGCGCCCATGACATCCCGGAGGGTTAGATCCACTGGATGGGCGGGTGCCTCCGTCGGGCCCACCGGGGATGACCGCGTTGTCTCCGGAGAACCCCTTTGGAGCGTGTAGCGGTCCATACTATTGGCCTGGTGCGCCGTACCACGGCGGGTCGTCTTAACCTTCGCCCGGTCGCCATCTTGTTTGGTGGCCATGCTGGCCCTTCCACCGTCGCGCCAAGATCTCCAAACGGGCCGTCACACCAGATCACGGGTGTCAAGGGGGGGCGACCACAGAGCTGCGGGTCGATCCACCGCAGGCGGGTCAGCTGGGCACCGGGACAAGGCAACACCACCGCACCCCGCTCCGCAGCCCGACCTCGCCAGAGAGCAAGGAGGGCGCAAAAGCGAAAGTGAAAGTGCGGGGTACGCGAGTCGCCCAGCCCCGCTCGCCGCTGTTATTCACCTTGTCCCCGGATCACGCCACTACTCCAATCCGGGGGGCCGGCGAGGAGAAGGCCGCAATCTTCAGGCGATGTTCCCACCGGTGTTCGGGGTCCGATTCGAGCCCAAAAAACGAGTAATGCCTCAGCTCGGGTTCCCCGACACAGTCCCCTTCACAAGGACAGGATATTTCCAGGATTTATTCAGGAGGTCGCGGAGGTCCACGGGAGCCTCGCACCTACGCGGCCATCTTGGTTGCGCGCTAGGCTCCTCCCCATATCCAGCATTGTTAACTAAGAAGCTGCTGGAGGTCTACAACAAAACAAGGGATAGGGGTGCACTCCCCTAGACCATGAGAGATACCCTTACAGTCATGCTCCCTAAACCAGATCAGGACCCAAAGAAGATTGACTCCTACCCTCCTCTCTGCATGATTAACGTGGATGCGAAAACCCTTTCCAAAATCCTGGTTAATAGACTGCAGGGGTAATCGGGCAGTTGGTGAGTGAAGAAGTACCCTCATGAATATCCACTGGTTCACTCATCTAATGCACTCTGTGCAGGATTCTCAGATAGAGATGGCGGTGGTAGCTCTCGACATAGAAAAATCATTTGATACAATTGATTGGGACTTCATGTGGACAGTCTAATTGCATATGGGATTTGGCACAAATGTACTGAAATGGGTAGCCCTGCTATACTTAGCGCCAACAACCAGCATCCGGTATGGAAGTTGTATTTGAGATAGATGGGAAATACAGAGGGGAACTCAACAGGGTTACCTTCTGTCTCCCTTCATGTTTGTACTGGCTATAGAGTCACTGGCGGCCTATCTGAGGGCCACACTGTTTGGACTGGGGATATAGGCGAGACCTACTGAACATATAGGGGCATATTTATGAGAGGCTTGTGCCAGCTGAGCTTCACTTTTTTTGACACTCGGGCGGTGCAAGCCTCTCAGTCATATCTATGAGGCGACGGAAAACCACTCTGCGTGGCTTTGCATGGCCTCCGAGATATGGAGTAAGACAAAGCAGCGCAAGTCGCTGCCTTGCCTTACTCTGCGTCAAGGACGCGTTCCATGGGTGTTGCAGTGGGTTTTCTCACACAACACCCATGAATTTGAATGCTGCCCCACATTTACTTAATCATGTACACCTAAGGCAGTGCCAAAAACATGTGCCTCCATAGAGCAGGAGTAACGAGAGGAAATATTTTTCATTTCTCCTCGTTGTTTCCTCTTTCAATGTGTGCTGCATCCTTCAGCACACATAGAAAGAGGAAAATGCCTCTTAGGATTGTTTTTGTGAAGGAAGGCATAAAATTGTGCACCAGCGCAGGGAGAAAGGACAGGAGTGCACCTTATTTCATAAATTCGGTGCATTCCCGCCCTTTTACATTGGTGCAAGGCAGGGCAGCAAGAAGACCTGCGGTGCTGCTCTACACTAATTCCTCATAAATGAGGCCTCAACTGGACATGGTGTGGACATTTGGGAGGCTGTCAGGACTCAGGTTGATTGTAGCCAAATTCCTAATACTTCCCATTGCCATGTGGGACGGCGATGTTGCAGATCCTCTCCCTGACCTGGGTTTGAAGTGGGAGCTAGATAGGTTTGGTATCTGGGTATGCATGTGACACATACAATTGAGAAACAGTATGAGTATCATATGGGTGGAGACCTACCATTGCCAGTTAGTGGAGAGATTGGGGTTGCCAAGATGGTGCTTCTGCCCAGATTCCTCTACGTCATACAGAATACACAATGTCCCATAGGCCACTGAATTGTAAAAACTGGACAGCCTCTTGATTGCACTCATCTGGGCTGGCAAGCGCAGCAGAGTAGGATTCAAGGTACTCCCATTTATATGGAGCATTGCGGCGGGATCGGCTGAATGGGTAAAAGCTTGTGCATTAGTGTGAGGAGTCTCATGTAATGCGCGTTTTAAATTGTCACACTTCTATGTTCTACATCGTGCCTACCTATCGCCAAAGTGATTACACAACATATACAGAACTACGTCGGACGCATACCCCAGGTGAATTGGCGGAGGCGGACTTCCTGCACATGGCTTGAGGACTGCGCAGGGTTGGCGCCATATTGGGGATGCTGATGATCAATCTGAAAAAGATGGATTGGGTTACCACAAGGTTCTCCAAGACATGTTTTAAGAGTAGATATGGTTTTAGTTAATAACATTTATTAATTCTTAAAAGAACTTTAAACTACTGATATTGTTTGAAAAGTGCACCGCCTAGCTCATTTTGATACTTTTTGAACTCCCATACGGATTTAACACTATACGTTTAATGGAATAAGAATGTACTGGGGATAAAAAACTAAGTTGAATTTACTGGATATAAAGATGGACGATATAAAGTGAAGTGGATGGAAACAGACTTTAAAGTCAGTAAGTAAGGTAATATAATATAATTTGTATTCGTTCCGCGTAGGAAGGATACCAGATATACTCGTGAATTATAGAGGGACATGGTTCTTTCGGTTGTTATCAGAGAACAATTCAGTCATAAGAAATCAGAAGGTGGATGTTAAATTAAGAACAGGATAGATAAATGGTCAGATACAATGAAGACTACAAGACAATGTAATCAAAATAGTTATTGTGTGTCCGTTTTGTAATAATATACAATTACCCTAACAGCACCTTATATTCTTCTGCACGACTTTGCACTTTGAGAGGAAATTCTTGTTATTACCAATTACAAAGAGACTGAATAATTGTAAGACAACAGTTACGTTAGAGTATATAATGAAACGTGAGACTATAACACTAAGAAATACATTAGGACA
Source organism: Triturus cristatus (assembly GCF_964204655.1). Lineage (NCBI taxonomy): Eukaryota > Metazoa > Chordata > Amphibia > Caudata > Salamandridae > Triturus > Triturus cristatus. The sequence continues at coordinate 301,476,298 of NC_140581.1, forward strand.
TTTTTTATAATAATGTTTAAGAAATTAGGTATTAAAACAGATATAAATATAAGGAGTATGACAGGATGTATATTTGTTAGTAATAAATCATTTTTATTTTGAATGTTTTCCTATAACCAGGTTGTTCATGAATTTTATTTAACTGCCTATACAAGTTCCTAAGCAATGTAAATTACTAATAAACGAGTGTATTTTATTTACTGGGTTTTTATGTTTGTTTGGCAATATTGGTATAAATCAAACATTAAATAAATAAATAAATAAAAATCAACCCATTGCCTGAGGAATTATCTCGGAAATTGGAGTTTGTGCACCAATTTCCGACGAGTTTCTCATCAATACCACCAATTTTTCTGGATCTAATCTGCTTACTTTTCACAGACAAAGCATGTTCAGAGAAATCTTGACTGCATGAGTCTCTCCGCACATCACGTAATCACAATTTGTGCCATAAAATCCTACTTTTGGTAAATTCACGATTTCTGTGACACTTGTAATGAAAGTCTTAGTGTACCAATACAGCCAATCATTAAACATTGCAGAAAAAGTTGGCTTCTGTATGTTGAGTATAATTTTTTTGTGATTTTACATTGGTAAAAGCATTGGCACTTTTTGACATGAAACAATGTTGCATATTGTGAGTATTTTAAAATATATTGGAAAGTTAAGAATTAGAAATCTTGCATGTTTTTATTTTAGACACGCAGGAGGACAATAGCTGTTTATGCCCAGTTTGGTGGTCATCCTTGTGCTGGACAAACCTTTGAAACCCAGCTCTGTGTTCCTACACGAGGATGCCTCACAGAAGATGGATGTGGTGATCGTTTTAGGTGTTTTTCAGGTAGTTTATGATCTCTTTCTCAATATATTTATTACTCATTTAGTTATTATTGTATCTTGTAAACTGGTTATTTGTTGAACCCTCAAAGCACTAAAGATAACAATTTTTATTGCTTTTGTTGATGTATGGTTGTGGGAGAAATGTTGTTTATAAGCAGGGGAGGGCAAATAAGCAGAGGAGAATCATTTTCAGATATTGCTGTCTTTTGCTGGGTCTTCGTCTAGCCACTCTCAGAAGCAATTTGTCTGACTTGTTTGATGCAGGAGGGCAGACCAGAACCTTTTCCAAAGACAGCCTATATCCATGCTCCCGAATGCAGCCCTTAAGCATCCAAAAACGGTTCTAGTTCTCTTCCAGTCTTCTCGCAAGACTCCACACATCTCTGAATCGTTGTCAGTGCTTTAAGGCATCCTTTGGGCATCCATTTGAGCTGCTGAATACTGTTTTCTCCTGATCTTCCATATCCATGTGCGTCTGGGAGTTGTCCCTCCTCAAGACCAGTATTGAAAACTAGAAACCTTCCAAGAATCTGTTATGGGTATGAGGCATCACATAATCGTTTAATCAGTTTCTGTTGTAGACCAAGTGCATTTCTGACATGTTCATTTATGATTCATTTCAGCTATCATACGACCCTTTAAAGGAATTCACATGCTAATCCATAACAAACAATACATGACAAACATCTGTCCTCTTTTATGAAAGAAGACTAAGCCTGGACAAATTAAATATTGTGAACTCTCCCTGGGGTTGGTGATATATACAGTTCTCTTGGTTACATTAGATATGCTTACCGTATGGAACAGATGGGTTTTATATTAGCTCACAAAGTCATGCACCATCAGAGCATTTGCAGTGGCCAGTTTCGAACCCAGACCTAAAAGGGAATTTCGGTAGCACCCAAGTTGTTTTTATTGGACACTGTTAGAAAAAGGGTCTAGAGTTTATGAATCTGTCAATGGCTATGTTAAAGGATTTTCAAAGAATAACGTAGGTGTATCTTACAAGATTGGAGAAAGAAATGGGTATGTGGGAAAGGCTGGGAGTGAGTTGGCACAAACAGCAATCCGGAAAATCAGACAGAAATCACTGAAAGCAGGGACCACACATTCAACTTGATGAAAGAAAACTGTTCTTGGTACTGTTCCACCTTTAGCCTACAAGTAGGTCCAGATAGAATTGTTACTTGAAAAGGTGAGCCTTTAGCAGACATCTAAGTTTGGATAAGAAGCAAAGCCTATTTGCAACCTTTCCTAAAGCTCGCCCACTTTGCAGTTTAGAAGGACTGTGACCACAGGAGACAGACATAAGTTATCATAAGTTCTAACACTGAGGAATACGGGAATGTATGACATGACAGTTCTGATCTGAAGATTGTAGAGGATTCCCAGTACGATCAAAATGAATCCTGAGTGCTCTGCCTCTTCGCTATTGAGGAGCTTGTGCTGATAGGATGTTGTTTCTCCTTGCTGGCTCCAGTGAGTTCCATCTTGAGTTCTGTCTCGCAGACCTCCTCAGTAACTACTGAGACACAATTCAATCTGCGAGGTCGCCACCGACGACATCAGGACCCTGCTGGACAACGGTGAGACTGCATCCCTCATCCTCCTGGACCTCTCCGCCGCCTTCGACACCGTCTGCCACCGCACACTACGCGCACTCCTCCACGCCGTAGGGATCCGAGACAAGGCTCTGGAATGGACCACCTCCTTCCTCTCCGGCAGAACCCAGATCGCCCGCCTCCCCCCATTCCGATCCGAAGCCTCCGAGATCATCTGCGCCAAACCCCAGGGATCTTCCCTCAGCCTGACACTGTTCAACATCTACTTGGCCCCGCGCGCACACGTCGCCCGACAGCACCACCTCAAAACTGATCCTCTCCCTCACCAAGGACCCCATCAACGCCAAATCCAACCTCCACAAAGGAATGAAGGCCGTCGCCGACTGGATAAAGATCAGCCAACTGAAGCTGAACACGGACAAGACAGAGGTCCTCATCCTCGGCTCCAACCCTTCATCCTGGGACGACTCCTGCTGGGCGACAGCACTGGGGGCAGCCCCGACACCCACCGACGACGCACGCAACCTGGGAATCATCCTCGACTCAACGCTCTCCATGACCAAGCAAATCAACGCCGTCTCCTCCTCCTGCTTCAACACCCTCCGCAAGATCTACAGGTGGATCCTGACAGACACAAGAAGAACAGTCACCCAGGCCCTCGTCAGCAGCAGATTCGACTACGGAAACGCTCTCTACACGGGAGCCCCGACCAAGCTCATCAAACGACTGCATCGCATCCAAAACGCATCTGCACGACTGATCCTCGACGTACCACGCCACAGCCACATCACCCCCCACCTGAGAAACCTGCACTGGCTCCCCGTCAACAAGAGGATATCCTTCAAGCTCTTCATCCATGCACACAAGGCACTCCACAAGACCGGCCCAGCCTACCTCAAAAGACGACTTTCCTTCTATATCCCCAACCACCAGCTCCGCTCCGCTGACCTCGCACTCGCCACCGTCCCTCGCATCTGAAGAACAACCGGCGGGAGATCCTTCTCCCACCTCGCCGCCAAGACCTGGAACACCCTCCCACTGAGCCTACGACAGACCCAAGACCTGCTGACCTTCAGGAGACTACTCAAGACCTGGCTGTTCGACCAATAGCCCCCCCAGCACCTTGAGACCCTCGCGGGTATGTAGTGCGCTCTGCAAATGATTGATTGATTGATTGATTGATATAAGTGATAAAAGTGGGCGAGTCACTGAAAGCTCAAGCAATTCAGGCTCAAGCCAAATGTCTGCAGTGGTACTCCTGGAACCTTGAGCCCAAAACCAGCAGAGCTTTCATGACAAGTGATGGGCCCTAGTGGTTGCAGCTACTAACTGTGCAACATGGGGAACAGGGTTCAAATCTTGGACTCAGCCCACAACCTGTGAATCCTGTATACATCTTCATGGGCAGAAAAAAACATGTAACTAGAGGACAACCATGCCATCGCCATGTCAAAGCCCAGCCCATGGGTCACCTATTCAACCTCCCCCCAAATCCCAATGGGGAAACTGCAAGTGAAAGAAACCACAGAGAGCCCTCCTAGCAGGCAGGTGTCATCCCTTGTTATAATTTTAAACTTCCAGTAGCATATCCCAGGCTTGTGATATGTAATATTTCCGGAGACTCGCCCATTTCTCTTTATGCAACAGAATATTCTCCACATGCCCCACAGAATCAACACTGGAGACCACGCAGCAATGGAGGAGACAGAGGGCTGTTTCCACCTCATAACGGCAGCACGCTGGCTAAAATAAGGGCTAGGTCCAGGAATCTATAGGTGGGCCAGTGAAGAGATGAACGAGGGAAAAGGCCAAGAAGCAAGCTCATTGGGGATTCAGAAATGACAAGACCAGTCGTGATCAAGAGAATATGGAGAATCTGGGCCCAGTACTGTCGCAGCGAGGGGCAAGCCCATAGCATGTGAATGAGGTCCACCTCGGGCAATGCACAACAAGGACAAATCAGGGCGGAGTTTGGTAAAATCATACAGAGCCTAGCCAGGATATGATAGGCCCTGTTGAGGAAATTAAATAGTATATACTGGAACTGGCCCCCACGGGACACTCTGCAGGTGTAGGCAAGTATCTTACGCCAAACGGAGTAGTGGAAAACACTGACAAGGTCCCCCTTCCAGGCCACCTGGAGCACCACACGTTTCTAGTCCCGATGTTTTAGGAAGGCCATGTAGAGCCATTGAATTAGCTTGCCCCACATACCTGCCATGTGGAGGGTTTGGAAAATTTTGTGTGCGAGCGGCGCCATATGCTAGACACGAAACAACTGCGGGAAGGATTGCTCAATGCACTCATATGTCAAGAATTGACCAGGTGGGAGGCCATACTCAGACACTAAGGTAGTGAAGGTCATCAGCTCCCCGTTCTGGAAGATGTCGCACGTCACGTGGCAAGTCCGTAGGTGATTGAGCCGTAAGCGACCCGTTGTGGTTGAGAGGTCCACCTAAGGAATAGCCAGAGCAAAAGCGGTGTGTCTGCTGTCAGTTTACCCACCCTAGATAGACACGCCGTGGCCGCGTCTTGGTAAGTTGTTATACCTTTTTATTGATATGGTATAGCTACACCAGATAAGTACTGGTGAAAATCTTAATGTGTGAAATGGTAATATGTACAGAAAACTCCTTTATATTCCATTTGCCTGACATTATTTGTACTTGTCAAAGTGTACACTGGAAGATAAATGGCTTTATTCTACCAATAACACTTTGGACGTGTGCAATATGGCACAAAAAAGAATGCAATTAGAGTTTATAGTTTCAAATTAAATTAGAGAATATTTAAAACGGATATATACATAATCAGAGAGGTTTACTTGTTTACACCAAACAAAGTAAAATTATTGTATTTTGCTTTGTTTTCACTGTATTAAAAATCTGGTTCAATCATGGTTTGGGTTTGATGCCTCCTTTATATTTCCTGTGCTGCATGTAAATATTTTGAGATAGGTCAGGATGCAAAACAAACAAATGGTTGCATTCACATCCGTCAGAAACACTAGACTTCTCCTTTCACACTTTAGCCCTAGAGTGTCACTAAGTTAAAGCTGGAAAATGTGGCGTGGCCAAGAGCGTCAAGATGGTGGTCGCACTCTAAGAGTACTCTGGACCCCTCCGCTATCCGCTCTCATCCCCGCTGTTATCGGGATCTGAGGTCCCCTCACTCTGCAGTATTGCAGTCTCCGATCCCGGTGGTTGCAATGGAGTGATTGGCTTTGGCGGCATCCAGCTTGGGCCGTGGTGGGGCATGCTGCACTCTCCGGAGCAAGATGACAGAAGCCTGAAAAGGCCTCACCTCCCAGTCGGAGGGCCGGAGAGGTGAGACTAGGCTTACCCACTGGGGGTCCCGGTGACTGGAGGCCACGGTCGAGTCTCTGGCCGGTCTTTCCCTGAACCGACTGGGTGCTACGATGACTCCCACCCCAATGACTATGGTAGCGACTGCACCCCGGGGCCAGGGCCTGGGGGCTCCCCCCTCTCCTGATGTGACCGGAGAGCTGCTAAGCTGATGTGCCGGGGTCTGCAGCGGCTCTGAATCACAGGGACCCACGAGTAGACGATATGACCTCCACCAAACTGAAGGAAGTCGCCTGGTCTCCCTGCCCTCCTGCACTCCATCATAGCTTGCAGGTGCAGGCCTACTCATCTGTAGGCCTGGTCTGACCACGCAGCAGGGCCGCTGCTCCAGCGAAGACTCATCCTGGGACGCTTTAATCCAAAATTCCAGGCAGTGCTGGTTGTCACCAGAACAGGACCCCAGGGACTCCCTTGTGATGACAGAAGATCTGCTTCCTAAGCCTTAGACAATGGGCTGCCACGAACCTGGGGATTGTTTGATGCCTGGGAGGGTCCCGAACTGTGCCACAGGGACCGGTAAGAAAACAACTCAGAGACATGTCACTGGACCCACCTACTAACAGCGGTGGGAGGGAAGAGTAGTGGGCCTCTGATTCCTTCAGGCCGGTCTTATTGGAGCCCTGGGCAATGTGAAGGGCAAGTATGGACATAGTCTCGGACTCCCAGTTATATCTGTTTGGTGTCTGCATGAGAGGTGATCGGCAGGTGGCTCCATCAAGAACATTGAAAGTGCACCCCCTCCCACCTCCCCTATCAGAGTTGAGGATGATATAGACAAGTGCTTCCTCCTCCAAAGCCAAACAATAAAGTGTCCAGCCTCCCATGAGACCATAATTTGTTGAGTGCCATACCCATACCTCCTGACGTGCAGGACCCAGAGTGCCCCTGAGAGTGGGGCCATGGTCGTTGGTACACTCCTGCTTTGCCTCCTGGGACTGCCTGTTTCTGCTAGGACCTTGGTGAGAGCACCACCTGCACCGTGAGCTGGGCAGAGGAGCTGTTTCTATGCGGCCTGTGTTCCTGGGGCCCTGCTGTCAGCAAGCTAGGCTATGAGCTCCGTGTCAACCTGGGAACAGCGAGCAAGCGAGCAGTTTGGAGGTGACACCCATCTCCTTCACACAAATTAGCCCCCTGTGACTGACTCACATTAGCGCACCTGGGAAGTGCCACCTGGGCACCTGAGTAGTCACCATCTCTCTCACTGGAATAATGGGCAAGGACAAACCGGCACGCTCTGCAGCTTCTCAAACCTGCATAGACCAGTATGCCACCAGACATGGCAACACTAACATCGCTTCATACGACAAGGCTCTACTGCCCAAGAGTGACATTGACACTATCCTCCAGGCCATTCACACCTCTTAAACTTCATTTGAAACCAAAATAGGAAAAGTGAGGGTCGACATGGCACGTATGCGACAAGATCTACAAAATCACGCATAGCCACAGTGTAGGATGATGTTGCCACTCTGAAGATGCAGGTCTTCCGCTTGCTCTCACATACAGCTGAACTCCACTGGTGAGTGGAGGATGCCAAAAGCCGCTCCTGCCATAACAACTCACGATTCACAGGTATCCTTGAAGGAGAGGAGCTGACCCAGGCTGTCACCTTTCTGGAAAATTAGATCATATCCTGGATGTCCCCAAATTGCTTGTCCCCATGGTTCTCTGTTGAACGGGTGCATCATGCCTTGACGCCGAAGCCACCACCTTGTTCCCCCCACAAGTCCATGATTACCCATATCTTTAACTTTAGAGACCAGGATGCTGTTCTGTAGGAAGCCTGTGCTCATCCGGATTATCCATGCCAAGGAAACAAGGTCCTAATATTCCCAGACTGCACATGAGAGGTGCAATCTCGGCGACGATCCTACACAGTTGTCAAGCAGAAGCTCCAGACCTCGCTGCCAAGACCTGGAACACCCTACCTACCCAGCTACGGCAGACTGAAGACCTACTCGCCTTCAGAAGACTCCTCAAGACCTGGCTCTTCAAGCAGTAGAGCAACTCCCCCCCCCCCTCTCAGCGCCTTGAGACCATCACGGGTAAGTAGCGCGCTTTACAAATACCATGATTGATTGTTTGATTGATTGATTGAAGCTTTCATACCAACTGCTGTCCCCAGCTCACCTCAGGGTGGTTTCAACAACAAATTTCTTTTTTGACACCCCGGAGCCGGAGGCAGCGTGGACTTGGCTCACTGAAGAGCGACCGTTGCAAGCCTCGGCTGCCTCCTCACCTTCCAATCTGCTTTCAGGCAGATTAATCAGAGTAGACACGGCCCCAAAGCCACAAAGGCACCATACTCACTCACGAACAGGATGTAACACCGGAAGAGGGATGTCACTGTCGCCTACCTCGACAGTGGGAAACCAGACTGGGTCTCCAACACTGGCCCTTTTGCCACATAGCCAGCTGGATGCTGCCCCAAACCACGAAGTCCCTTGTGGACGATACACCACTCCACCTGTGGCCCAGGTGGAGGACACTGACCTTTCATGGAGTCCTATGATCGGATGATACAGTGTTTCCACTTACTGCAATTGACGAGATCAAGCTGTTGACATCTTCCGAGCAACCTTGTGTCCTGATTCACCGGACATATTTCTACATAATGGAGGGGTCCACCACTCCATTCCTGAGTTCAGACTCTGTTCTAGTTCAGTTTTCACTTCTGGGGTGAAACATACTTCAGGGGTCGAAGTATGGGTAGGGGGTTGGTTGAGGAGATAGTTGGGGAATATGTTTAATTGATGTTGTTTAATATTTGCCTACGCCACACGACACATCCCTTACCAACGATTTCTTCTCACACACCTTACAACATGCTGTAGACGCACCATTCCTCTTCTTACATGGCACAGCACCACCACTTCACATCTCACCTAAGTTGGATCGCTCCTTGTATCCCACCTGCATGGACCCACAGTACCCTGACCTAGAGCCTTTCCAGGTGCTCTCCTGGTATGTCAACTGGTTTTTGGATCATGTAAAGTGCAATGCAGTCCTAAAATACTCTCACCTGTTTCTCCCAGCGGCAATGATGCTACAGGAGACACACGTGATGTAGAACCACTGTCCGTTTTGTGCACAACAGGGGTATAATAGTGTATTTTACAGAGGCTTCTCATTGGGAGTGGCACTACTCCTGCGCCGCTCCTTTCCCCTGATGGTTGCGAAGACAGTAGGATGATCCCAAGGGACGCTTGCTAGCTCTAACAGGGACTATAGGAGGAAGCATACTTAATCTTGTGTCTGCCTATGCACCCCCAGCAGCCCTGGCCACATTCTTTCAAGATCTCTCCAACATACTGTCTAAGCTTCTAGTGGGCCTGATGGTGATTGGAGGCGAAATCAATGCAGTGATGGCTTCTCACCAGGACACCACTGCGGTCCCCTCGGAGAGTTACCTCTTCAGTGCTCGGCGGCTTTCACTCTGGACCACCATACTTGGCTTGTGTGATGTCTGGAAAATATGGAACCCTCCCTCGCCAGTGTCAGTACACTCAGTACACTCACACCTCAGGGGCACATCATAGTCACTCCCGCATAGACCACATATTTCTGCCTGCCCCGACTGCTGCACTGTCACTCATATTCAAATTCTCTCCCAGAGCATTTCGGACCATGCCCCCCTGCTTCTTCACCGGGGTACCCCCGCCAGGGAACTGTGACCCATGTGGTGTTTAAATGCCTAGTTGCTCCAGGACGAGGACTACAAACGGGTGCTTGAAACAGAAATGAAGGCGTACTTTCAACTTAATGACGGCAAGGTTCAGTCCCCGGGTATGCGGTGGGCGGCAAGTAAGGCCACCATTAGGGGCTATGCCAAAGGGTACCTTAAAGAGAAACAACAGACCAAGGGCCAGCATCTCTCCTGATTGGAGGTGCAGGCCCTCCGCTTAGAGGCATAACTCACCGCACAGAACAGTGAGAGAAGAGTTTCCTGACAACTAGACCTTGTGCGGTAGGAAATGTGCCACATTTCACTTGCGACAGCGAAACAGATGTGGAGGGCTTCGACAACTACAGTCTATGGCTGGGCAGACAAACATGGTAAGCTTCTTTACTGGCTCGCCTCCCATCCCCTAGCCAACTGGATCATACCGGAGGTGATTGATATCTAAGGGCGCACCCGACGTACACTTCACGGTATTGTGCAGACTTTCTCAGAGTATTATCAAAGCCACCACACGGCGGCCCCACCGGCTGAACCTGAGACGCAGCCCCACCTCCTACAAGAGATACCTCTCATTGCGACTCTCCCAAGCGGATTGGAGTGCTTGATCAGTCGATTTCCATTGAAGAGGTAGGGACAGCTATAGTGGCATACAGAAAGACTCCAGGCCCTGATGGTTTTCATGCAGAATACTACTCTGCATTCAGGGAGGACCTGACACCCCGGCTCCATGCCCTGTACAAAGAGGCTGCAAAAAACTGCGCCTTCACTTCAGACATCGATATGGCCACGATTGCAGTAATCCCGAAGATGCAACCTCCTTCGACCTTCTGTTTAGATTTTCGACCAATTTTGCTTATCAATACTGAAGTAAAGATCTATGGAACGATACTGGCCACCCTATAAACTACAACAGAACTTCCTACACCTATCTATTTAGAAATTAGGCAATATGTCCATATAATAATATAGAACCCACAGTCAACAGTGTATTAAGAGCATATCAATTCATTTATTTGATTGTTTTTTTCCCCTTTTTTTATAGAAAACCTATACACATATTTTTTTTTTTGGAATATATATAAAGTCTATATTGATACATATAGTGCATATTATTTTTCAATCATAAAAAACCATTTACAGCCTGTCTAAAAACAGCCCACACCATACTTATATTGAACAGACTGCCAATATGGCACAATTAACTGCACATTTACAATGAACAAAAAATAAAATGAGAAATAACTATGTACATAACAATAGAACAACAATAATTACACCAGACCAGCGCCAACGCGCGTTTCGGAGATCCTATATATCCCATACAGGCTCCTTCTTCAGGGCGTGTTCGATAGGTCTTTCAAATAACAACACATACAAAACATCGTTTCATATCCGACATCATGTGGTGAGGGCGCTTTGCGTATATTCAAATATTGACAACTGTTGGTACTGTGGGTACAAAAAACCGCAATGAGTATAATCAAAATATACTAAAATTTAATTTAATTAAGCAGTGGCTGGAGTTAAGAGCAAGAAGATAACACCCAAAAGGTCCACAATCACCAGAACGTGAAACTGATAAACCGAGAATTAGTGTGGATCCATAGATATAGAAAGAAAAAGATAAAGATTCTAGATTCCCATCACCTGGATAATAAAAAAAATACAAACGAATACATACTAGGAACCAGCGTTTTTAGTCAAAAAGCCTCGAATCTAAGCTTGACTTCAAAAAGAGTGCGAATATATTTGTAAATCACTAAAATGACAAATGAAAAAGATAAGGATGATAATGTAGCAAGATGCGTCACTAGCCATATATAGTTTCATTCATAGTAACTGGGGTCCTGCAATTCTTTGGAAAAATATCAAACGCATGTGCATATGGCATAATTATAGCCTAAACGGATTGTCTTTCATTCTCAGGTGGTATATTAAGCGGAAATCAAAATAAAGGACACCTAAAGGTATAGCAATAGCGTATAGTCTCTCGGAATAGAGGGGACTCCTAAAGAATAATTACTTGGGCTGACTAAACGGCTGCTGAGTTTCGTCCAACCCCAACACTTACCGAATGCAAGAACCGTCGGTAAAGCAAATTAGTATCTGAGCCAAGACTTTTTAGAATAGGCGAGTGATGTGTCTGTATGAAATTGGTCGGACCCATAAGAATGTTACTTGGTATACCAACCCGGTATCAGGCTAAAAGAGTTGCCTAGAGGAAAAAAATATAGACCAAATTATGCTGCTACTCACAGTAATTTAAATAAGAAATAGGCGAATGCTCCAGAGTTTACTTACTAGTGACGGCCCCTCTAGCTGGATATCCAAGGAATAAGGAACTTCCTGGAGTTTATTTTCTAAGTGGTAGAATAGTCTCGTGTAGTTAAAACGGGGACCTCCTAATATCTATAAGGATGAAAATAAATAGAGGGTAACCCGTCATTTTTAGGCATATATGGCGATGGCCAACGCATGGTAAAGGACGACGATGCAAAAAAGCAGGTGTATCTCCTTACCGGGTGATTTTTCAAAAGAGTCTTCCGTGGTCCGTCTCCTTCCGCTCTCGGCAATAGACGCAAGTGCGTGTGGCGTCTTCCTTATATGGAAGATCCAGGAAGTACTGCCTAGAGGTAATAGGCATAAAGAAAGGACAGCACAAGTCTGTCTTGTTTGTAGGTGGATAGCGGAAATCGTAAAGGGACAAGGATTTTCTCGGTATGCTATTCAGCTCTTAAAGTGATAGTAATTATAGCAAAAACGTTAGGTTGAATGCAAGAAACTATATCGGGCAACCACCTGGGTCAGAATGGAATTTGTAATGCTCTGTTAGGAATACTGGCCACCCGCCTTAGACCAGAGCTTAGTACCCTTATCCATTCTGACCAATGTGGCTTTATGTCCCACAGAAGCATGAGAACTGCCTCCGGCGCCTTCACATCGCACTAGCTCATTGGCACCGCCTACCTTCGAATCTGGCACTTCTCCTTATAGATTTCGAGAAGGCCTTCGATACCATGGATTGGATTTACTTAGAGGAGGTGCTGACAAGAGCCGGAATGGGGCCATGCTTTCGCGGACTCGTTTGTGTGCCCTACTGCAACCCTATGGCCCGAGACCAAGTGAATGGTGGCAAAGCAGACCCTTTTCTCATCCGTAGGGGAACACGTCAGGGCTTTCCTCTGTCCCCACTCCTCTTTGCTACGGCAATGGAACCTTTGGCTCGCCTTGTTAGATGTGATGCTCAGATCATGGGATGGCGATGGGAGGAGGCCCAGGAAGATCGCATTGCACTTTATGAGGATGACATTCTGCTCTTTATGGCGAACTCTGAGACGACTTGTCCTCGATGTCTTCGGTTACTCCACCTCTTCAGCGAGGTTTCTGGGTTACCGATCAACCCGGTTAAATCTATCCGAGTGCCCCTGACTGACTCCCATGACTGTACCAGGCGGCAGTCCAGTATCCCAATTCGACGCCTCAGTTTCGGATATTTAGGAATCTGGGTGGCGCTCCACCTGGAGCTCACTTGGGCCTTGAACCTTACCCCATTGACTAAATGGGCTAAAGAAGACGTAAATAGATGGAAGATCCTACCTTTAAATCCAATGGGCAGAATAACCATATATAAAATGATGATCCTACCCAGATTCCTTTATGTCTTTCAGAACCTCCTGCTCTGCCTGCCACGTTATTGGTTTCCGACCCTAGACAGACTAGCCGCTTAGTTCCTTTGGGGTGGGTCCAGGCACTGAGTGGTTCTTGTCCATTGTCAGCGTACTCCCTATGACGATGGCCTAGGATTGTCCAATCTTTATTACTATTTACTTGCCACCCAACTCTTTGTAATTAATGACTGGTTCTCAGGAGGGTGGTCCGATCCAACGTACCAACTGGAGCTAGCTTCCCTTGGGTTTTCCAAGATCCAAGTGATGCTATTCAGGTTGCTGATCCCCAACTCAATTCCAGCAGTGCTCCAAGTGGTTTTCCTTGCATGAAAAGAAGTTGCCAGGTTAAAGGGCTTCGGTAGGTGAGACCTTATAGATATATCACACTTGGGCGATATTTGGTCTGTGACCCATATAGGTGCATTCCAGGAACTGCAGGACACTTACACGATCAACCCCACCCAATTTTATAAATACTTGCAGCTTAGGCTTGCGCTCACCACCCATGCCCCAGCAGACATCCCCATCCAGGAATTAAGTCCACTTGAGGCCAAAATCCTGATGGGGGTACTGGGGAAGGGCAACGTTTCCCATATAAATCGTACACTTTTCATCATGCATCCCTTGAGCTAGACTATCTCAGGGCACGCTGGGAGCACTTGATGGGCCCCTTGGAGGACAGCGACTGGCGGAATGCCCTTGTGGCCCCTCGGGTTATAACTATTTCCTCCAGACTGAGACCAATCCAGACATATTATCTATATTGTGCCTATTTCACCCCGGCAAGACTACCCCGGTCTGGCCTTTTGTCCAACCCTGACTGCCCTCGCTGTGCGATGACTCCTTCAGACTTTTACCATATGGTGTGGGCATGTACGGCAATAAATAGGTATTGTACCTCTATAGCCACATAGCTCAACGGGGTACTGGGACGGGAGGTCCACCACACACCTTTGGCCTTCCTCCTGTGGGTTATGGAGGGTTTGTGAGGATCTCAGGCAGACAAGATGTTCCTGGGCACGACCCTTATGGTGGCGAAAAGAGATATAGCCACCAAATGGAAGCACCCAACACCCCCCACAGTGACAAAGTGGTGCAGGGGTTTGGACTGCTGTGCGATGCTGGAGTAACAGGTTTATGAACCAAGGGGCTGCCCAAGGAAGCATGAAAGGGTATGGGGAAAGTGGCTGGGTCAGGTAGAATGAACTGAATGACGTGCTAATTGTGTTTTCTGGTGGAGATGTATATATGCTTCTCAGTGTTGTAATTGATGCGGTTCGTAAAACACAATCCATATACTGGGTCGAGATGTACTCCATCAAGCTATCGTGTAGCTTTATTGTTTGTAAAATCAAATTTGATTATCAAAAAAAGAAAACTGGAAAATGCTTTTTAAGATGTTGAGATCTTGGTAATAAGGAGACTTTTGCATGGTGGGGGAAAATTGCTGGTTACGAATCCATATATGCAATGTGGCACCCACGAGTACCAGAAATGACATTCTTTGAGCATTGGATCTAGTTAGAAAACACATCAGCCGAGTGTTGGAGTCCATAACATAGGTAAGTGTCCTGTTATGTGTGAATTTATTTTTATTATGAACATATGCAAAATGTCTTGCCATCATTGAAAGAAGAAAAACAATGACTTCCTAGCAGAGAGAAAACGATAATTATTGGTTAAACAGCCAAGCCTTGAGACATCACGTGAATCTAGGCATACTCAGTGAAGAGTGGGGGGAAAGAGAATTCCATCATCTGGAAGGTGGGAAAGCGAAAGCCGCCTCACTGTAGGTGACAGCTCTGGGTTTAGACTCATTAAGAAAGGTCTTGTTTGTGGACCAGATGTACACATCCGGGAGCATACAATTTGAATCTGGGGCTAGGAAATTTAGGGGTAGGTAATGAAAATAGCCTTTTAACAGACGCTGCTCAATTATTGCAGCAAGTGTAGGAACCGGATAAAATCACTGATGTGCTCCCATCGTGGGAGTCTTTTAATTAGCTAATCTACTGTGTTTTGCGTAGACAAAAGGCAGTACAGAATCTTCATCAGAGTAGCAAGGTAGATGGATTTCCAAAAGTTCAGCTAAGATTAGACCATGTCATTGACTGCTGGGTTATGAAACTGAAGCCAAATAGAAGGTAACCTTCTCCCCAGGTTTTTTTTTTTAACTGTAGAAGACACAGTTCTGCCACCTTCACTACCTGGATTTCCAAAGAAGGATTGGAGTTATTATAAATACCCAGGTTAAGTACTACCTTGTCTGTTGGGGATGACATATGAGGGAGAAGAGGAGTTGCAGAGAGAAACATGACCTTAGACCAAACAACAGCATTTATTTAGGAAGTATATACTCAGTGGAATCTAAATCTTGGTTGGGTTCAGCTTCATAAAATGAATCGTCTTCCACCACCCGGGAAAGCCAGCTGGATACTATGGAGCATGCTGGTCACAGGGCTCGTTCTCTAATTCCAAACGTTTTTAGATGCCAAACATTGGTTTGGGTACACTTGTAGCACCCAGGTTATAGTGGTTGATGAAGGACCAGTGTTCATTTCCACACCAGATCGAGAGTAGTAGAATCCTTCGTGGGACATGGGGAGGCATCCCACTACGGTGACACAATCAAGTGTGGCTACAGGGAGGGAATCTGCCCACCAGGCAGAGTTACTACTCACTTACCTGCATTTGTAGGTTTTCTTGGGCAGCCATTCTCCTGTACCTGAAGCAGGGCTAAGCGTACTTCTCAGTACTCTTGGTCAGTGTCACAGGAGAATTTGAGGTGGTTTGAGGCATCCACTAAGGTAAGATCAGCAGGGACAGTTTGGCAAGCCTGAAGACCTTCAACAGGGCATCAGGCTTAGTTCTAGTCTTGAGGAAATTCAAGGTCACGTTCAGGGCATTTGCCAGATCCACACAGTTGTTGTAGTTGCTCAGAATGCTGAAGTAGGGTTCAAGCTTATATTCCCAGTCCTTAGCCATTGCTTGCTACAAGCTACAAAAGAAAGGCACAAATCCTCACGTATGTCAGCCAGACAGCCTCTGTGAAAGATGTGAGAGATGGTCAGTCCTTGTCATTTTGGACAGAGCCCACACTCAGTCTTGTGTACACCATTTGAAAACAAATATGTTCACAATCGTCTGAGTAAGGCCATCTCTTTGTGCACTGGAGGTGATATTGATTTCTTATTTGTACATGTTTGAGGTTCACAATCACAAATGCAAACCCAATTAATCCTTGATCACAAACATTACCTGTCATTAGAAAGAAACAAAGGGTTGCCTATTACCATTGGTAACGGCACTTAGTTTCTGTAGTGTGGGTCATAGCCATTGCCCCCAGGTGCAGGGAGGAACTGGAGTAACTGGCGACTGGAGGGTACTCCTAGAGAGGATGAGGGTGGAGAGACCAGTGTATTGCCTCCCACATTTCATAGATCACCAAACCCGACACTGTGGTGCACCAGATTTGATGTTTAGGTGACATGTTAGGTTAGACCACTTTAAAATGATTCTAAAAAGTGAAAAATACAGGCAAACTTGATGGCCAATGAAAAATCATGATTTGGATGTAACACGTTTTTTACCAAGCTGACATGTGGGCCATGGCTGCCATCCACCCTGAGAAGCAGCTTCATTTTACCGACATGAAAGTTCAAACCGAAGCTTCATGTTGATGTTAATAATGCACACAACTAGGTTATTCAATGGTTAAATGTAATGTCACAGTTTTCAACTAGTCTCCCATAAAGGACACAGACCAGCTCAGGCGGTTACAAGATGTGCCAGCAACCTTTGAAAGCTGGTGTAACAGACAGGGAGATGGCCAAGAGATAGTGGCATAGTCAAGCTGCATTCACCTGTAGCATTCGGCATGTAGTCAAGACAATCTTGTAGCAACTTTTTTGCCCAATGGTAATTTCAAATGTCAAACTCGTGGATCTTGGGTGCTTCTTCAACTGTCAAAAACCTGATTTCTCCTGCAGTTTGTAGTCTGTAATTGCTGTACTCTTACGGATCCACAGAGGCGGATATAGCTCCCTTGAGTACCTTGAGGAACCAAAATCTCTGCCACCAATGCATTAATGATTGCTGAGACATGTTCCTTACAAATAGGTTTGGGATCCTTGCTAAAGCCCAACCAAGCACAGGATCAGGTTATACATCTCGTGCTTAGCCCTAAATATTAAGGGTGTGTAATCTTACACAAATCAGGGGTGTAACTCAACAGAATCTATCTTACAATAACAGACGGTTGTGTGTCTGAACCACGCAGACGTTAATCATGCCTGCCTTAATATCGCAGTCCGAACAATGAATGCGTCTTCAAAACGCATTCTGTTACCATGCAAGTTGTAACAAGCATTTGTAATGCAATAGGTCTCGCAGTTACGAGAGTTTCAGCTATTGGCATTGTAAATAACAATGCCTTTTATTTATGTTTTTAAAAGAAAAACAAAAATAAAAAGTATTATTATTTGCAATGTCAATAGCTCAAACTCGCGTAAATGCGAGACCTATTGCATTGCAAATGCTTGTTACAAAGTAGCAATGTGCTTAAATTAAAAACTATCAATTTTGCTAGTAAACTCTTGGGCAACAAAAACAAACCAAATCAATCTCTGTTTCCAGGGGTCTGTAGGGAGAATTGAAGTGGGGTGAGTATAGGCACTGTTAGTTACTACAGGCAGGGTGTTAAGTGGAATACAGACACTGGGGGGATCTCTCCACGGGGCGTGGCAAATGTAATTAAGAGCGTGACTTAAAACACGTGAGCTAAGAATCTGTGGTTAGCATAGTGTGCCGCCCAACTGGTATTTTGCTGCTTCTGTCATTGCATCCAGATATGCAATACAAGAAGTAACATCACACCTACAACAAGCCGGGTCTATTGGTTTTGTCAATGGCTGTTAGTTGCCTAAAATACATAAGCAACAAATATGGCTTTGTTGTATACAACATTGAAAATGCGTCAGTTTTGAAATGGTGAGACTGGAAGAACGATAACGAGTCTCTTTGAAGGTACCTCAACAGCAGTGAAGGGGCGTACTGCTGCTGAGTTAAGATTTTTTTTCACCCTGAGAGTGAGGACAAAAATGGAGAGCCCGATAGGGACCCGTCTCAGCACATGCTTTTTAGAGCTGCCGGAGCTGAGCCCTGGCAAGACCCGGCCCACTTAAAGCCCTGACTGCAGGTAACTCAGGTGCGCTTCCAGTGTGCCCCGGGCTCTTAGCGTTGGTGTCCACTGGCCTACAAAGATGCCATGGTCCATAACACTAACTATGGGAGTCGAAGCCTCCCCTCCCGCCACCACCTCACCCGGTGGTGATTAAAACAGCCATCATCGAGGTACAGGGGACCCCTCAGATCCGCGGGTCCTGGTGCACTGCTCCTGCTGCACTGCTCCTGCTGCTCAGACTAGAGCGGGTCTGCCTGCGGAATACTGCCCTGTAGTTCTGATGCTGAAACCCCTCCCCCCGCTCTCCAGGGCTCCAGATTGCAGCGTTTTATGGCTGCGCTGTGATTCACTGAAGGAATGGTTGCGCCCCTATAACATTTATGCCCCCCTTTAATCGTGCCCACTGAATGTATTCGAGCATTAATTGCAGCCTTTGAGTGGGTGGTCTCCAGTTAACATTCACGCGAGGCCTCGTTTTACACGAGTCATCCTTTGACGGCAGGTCAGAAGTTCAAATCTCCCCGTGCAGATGGTTATGAAAAGGAGATGGCGGCTAGGTGGACATTGTTAGAAGATATGTCTGCATGCCTAGCGACACGGACTAAGCGTGTTCACAGGCCTGTGCACTGTTAACACTCACACACGCAGGCACGCGCATACACCGCCTGGCACGGACGCACCTGGAGATTACCGGGAAATTATCTTTTTAAATGCATGAACATTGTATTAATATTGATGTTTCATTTTTATATAGCGCTTTTCACCCAAAAACAACAGCGTCTGTGGCATTTTATACGAGAATATTGTTTTTAGAGTGAGGAATCCCCCTGTAAACTAACAGGAACTCTTGAGTGCATTTATAATATCAGTGAACCTCGTGAGACGCCGCCTGAGCCTCGAGCTCGGGTCCACTGGTGGCACGCAGCTCACAACATGACAACTGGCAGTGTTTGGGTAAAGGAGGCCGCAAATGTTGGGCTAGGGGGACAGCTGGAGAGGGGTCTGTCAGTGAAGGACACACACGTATCTAGCCCAGATATTCACTCGGACAACAGAGGCAAGAACGCGTCGCCCTGACACACACTGTGTTTACCTAGGAAGGCGGCAGAGGGGTTGACACACAGGGAGTCGCTGCAAGTTGTGATGACAGATTGCCGGTTGGTATTTCTGCACGCCGGTTTGACAAATGCCTCGCTGAAGCCCCTGTGCCAAGGCCGAGCAGCTATGTCTACAGACTTTGTCACAGCCATTTGTGAGGACTCTGCGCACATTCCGAGTGCGGCTCCTCGGTAGACAAGCATTGGCCGCACGCGCGCCTCGCGTTTAAAGTAAAAAAAAAAAAGAAAAACAAGACAAGCCCGGCAGAGCGTGGCGCGCGCGCGCTTGGGGGCGGGGGAGCGGACCCTTTGAAGTGCTCCCAAAAGGCGGATTGCATGGCGGCACGATGCGCGTGATTGTGCGCGTGCTAGCCATGCAATCCGCTTTTTGGGAGCACTTTTCAAACCCGCTTTCTATAGTCTCGCTTTGCGATCGCTTACGCGATAGCAAGGTCGAGACCTAAAAATGACTTGCTTGAAGGAAATCGCTGGATTTGGAATAGTATAATTTACTATTCCAACTCCAGTCTGTGCAACAGTAGGAAAAGTGTTAGACTTAAAGTCCAACATCAATCCAAAAATGCTTTCTTTAAGGCAAGTCGTTGTAACAACTTGCGTGGTAAAGGAATGCATTGTAAAGACGCACCGGTGGCTCGGACTGCGCTGTTCAGGCACAGCGTGGTTTGAGCCGCAGTGTAAAGGCTGTTTCCCATACTGACAGTGGGCCCTCAGAGAGAGGGTAGCTGAACAAATATATTAATGGACTCTAGATCTGTGATATCATTTTATTGAAGCATCACTATTATGATATCCCTGATGATGGCGACTTTGAATAAAAACAAAATACCAAATCTGGTTGTTGACACTTTTGGAAGCTGGGGAATAGGGGGTGGCAAACAATGTTCCACAGTATGATGCCAATCACACAGATGCAATGCTTATACAAATAGACTTACAATACACACACATTATTTAAGACAGTTTGTGTTGAGTAACTGATTATTTCTGCAAATGCATTTGAGTCTAAATATCCATAAGATGCTAAATATATTTGTATTATATTAAATGCTTGCAATATCAGGCTAGCTGGCTGTCAGTACTCAAACATAAATGGGAGGGTGACTGACAGGCAGTAGGCAGGATGGCAAGCATTTCAAGAACTGTGTGGATTGTCTTTTCCCTCCGTGCATTAATATTCCACCTACTACCTGTCAATCATATATTATTGTTCCTGTCACTGAAGCTTCTAGCTTGAGGTCTAAATTCAGGCAATGCCGAGTTAGTTCAGTGAAGAGTGTAGTGTGGCTCCCTTATTCCTCTCACCATTGAAAGGTGATTTGTTTTTCAGGTCAATGCATAAGCAAATCACTGGTGTGTAATGGCGACCATGATTGTGAGGAGAGAAGCACAGATGAAGAGCAGTGTGAAGACCGGAAGCGTGTCTGCGACAAGGATAAAACTCCCCCGAACACTGACCTTACAGGAGCTGGGTGAGGTTAATTGATAACAAAAAGTCTTTGAGCACCATATTAATTACCAGAGAACACTGACACGTCTTACAGTGATACCTTGCTGCCTTTAATTAGGTAATGTGTCAATTTGCATAGCTCAATCATGCCCTCCATCAGAATTGCATTGGGGTGCAAAAATGTATCAGAGAAATAGGTTGCGCATGGTGTCGATTCCGAATTTGTATCCTAATCTGTAATTTGCACAGTGAGCGAAAAGTGTTGGAAAATAGTCCTTGCAAAACATTTTCCTGTTCTGAGCGCATCATTTCCTCCAGGGAGAACCTGGAGCAACCTGTGCATTCACAAACCACAGGACTGACTTCGATTTGATCTAAATCTATGGTGGTAAACCTGGCCACAAGCACCGGCTCCACCGTATTTCACACTTGCCGCAGCATTCAGCGTGAGGCCATCATTAACTGAGTCTCTCACGGATTCGCCATCCACAGAAGACCTCACACTGATGACATCTCAACGCCATAATAGCTTGTCATAACTCTATTGACAGTCCTGGAATCTATCAGAGGAAAACTGCGAGGGTGTGATTATCTCACAACTTGTCATTCCAGTCCCTGTGTAAACAGTGTTTGATATTTAGCTCTGGCCATGTAACTAGGGCCTCAGTTTCAACCCCAATGTAAACTTTTATTTGCATAGGGATCAAAATGTAACCATTGACTCGTAATGGGGCCCAAAAAGGGACAATGAAACTTTGGAAATGTATTGCATAAAGCCAGGCATAGTACAATATTACGATTACCTTCCTCCTATGACATTGAAATGATATCCACCCTGCTCCAGAAATGGCTGACCTCTGACAAACCTACATTCTAATTTTCTTGTTTCATCTTCCTATTCGGCCTCTATGAAAAAGAATATACCCAAAATGAAGCAGCGTCTTCATAACACCGCACGATCACAGTTTCTGGACTACTCCATTTTCATGTCTTTGTTAGGGGCATATTATCAAGCACGGCGTTAAAATTATCGCCGCTTTAGCAGCACAAAGCTGCCGCTAAAGCGGCGATAATGGGCTTGATAATATGCCCTGGAGAATTCCCATAGAAGCCCAGGTTCTGGTGTCAACATGGGCTTCTATTGGAATTCTCTGCGGCATATTATCAAGCCCTTTATCGCAGCTTTAGCGGCAGTTTTCTGCCGCTAAAGCGGCGATAATTTTAACGCCGTGCTTGATAATATGCCCCCAAGTCTTTAGAAAAAAAAACTCACATCTTATTGTCAAAGTTATAAGAGCTGGGAATGAGAGGCTAGACCAGTGGCAAGTGAAAATTAGACAGAAAATGATTTTCACTTTTTCTGGTAAAAACTGTCCTATACAGTTAGACTCTCATTGGTATTTCTAATTGTTCTGCATAGAAAATGTTGTATTCATTTTTGTCCCCTCATGCTACAACTGAAAACAAGACAACTACATTAGAGATTGTTTGGACCACCTGCCTAAGAGATGTTTTAGGCACTATCGTAAGGTTGTCACAGACAAGCTGGAATAAATGGACTGGAATAGTTGCCAGTGGTTCAGGGGGCTGCATGTATTGCCATGAATCATTTTCTGATGTCTACGTGGGCTACCGTAAGACAGTGGTCTTCAAACTTCTTAATGCAGCTGCCCCCGTGTAAAAATAAAATAATATCATCGGTTCCTCCCTCAAATTTTCACAATTATTCTTTTTAACTGGCAATGTTTAAAATATGGCTAAATATAATTTAAACATTGCAGTTAAGTACTGTCACCCCTTTTACACATACTCCCAGTCAGGATGTAAATGACAAATCATGTTAGTGATGCTGCTCATTTTTTGTAATTTAAAACAAAGCATGATACCTCTCTTGGCCAGAGCCTGGTGCCTCCCCTGGGATCACTTATGCCCCCCAGGGGGCCTGTCTCCCAGTTTGGGAAGACCTCTGCCTTAAGAAGAGTGGGCAAACCTAAATATGGGTGTCAAATTCGCTGTGCCACAGGGATTTAAGATGCGTCTTACGCATGAAGTCCTGCAAATCTCAAACACACCTGATTATATTGTTCTCCCATTTCAGATGAAATTTGGCCCACCTAACTGTTTCTTGAAAATGACTGGCCCACATGTTTAATGCCAAAAGCAAACTAAAAAAGTATTGATGCCACCAAACCAATTACTATTTGTTCACACTGATACAAGCCCTTTAATTAAACACTTTTCAGCTAAGTGATGTGGGTCCGAGCTTTCTTTCCCATATGAGCACCAGTTCGCCTCCAACTTATGAGTCCCAACAAGGCCAAAACATGCTCTGGGTTTCTTGTGTCCCTGTTCAGAGGGTACAGGTAATAGTGTTTTTATAACTCTGTTTATTGTTTTATGGTAATGTAAGTACAAAACAAAACTGCAGCATCTTTACATTACATCTGTAATGTATTTACTGACATATAGCATAGTTACACCATAATATACATCATAATCATGCTTTTTGCTACAGTTCAGCAAAACATCTCCAAAGTGTGCCCAGCTCTGCCCTCAAACGTTCTCATGCTTCTTTGAGCAACCACAGGCATTATACACAAATTCATCTGCCTTGGCACAGTATTCCATGCCACAAAGCCACTGAATAGTGGTGCTTTATCCACCCACCCGAAACTTTGCAATGCCTCTCTTTGGAATCATTATGCCCATTGCCACTAATAGTGATGTTCACCTGGGACTGCTTCATCCTGTAATAGTTGTTCTTGATAGATCATCCCTTTCCAGGGCAAGGCCTAGATCTGATTTGCACATTGATGGTTCCCATACTTCCTGGCAAACAAAAGCAGAAACCATGGAAAGAAATGAATGCAAAACCAGTGCTGCAAGTAGTTAATTGATTCAAGCACTTCAACCCACCACTTTTCAACTCTCTCTGTAAGTAGCATGGGTATGCCTTGACCTAGGTCGCAAGCTCGTTAGTCTATTGGAACCCAAGCTATACATCATTGGCAGAACCCAATAAAGGCAACATTGTTTTGGGGATTCATCTGTTCCCATTGAGAAAAAAATATATACTAGCATTTTTGGCTTAGATTGATTTGCATTCTATTGGCCCCTGCATGTAATGGCACGGGCAGGCTAGGAAACATTGCAATTTCTTTTGGGCTGCTTGATAATTTGGTCATTGCCAAATGGGATTCAAGAATCAGCTTTATAGTTTATCAACGCACACTTGACACCACATGTTCTCTGTGACTCTATGGTGTGTGACTATATCTGCACAGCAGAACTCCCTCTGCAACCCTTTCTCGGGCAGATCCAGCTCACATCTGTATAACCTTATATTCTTCCTCCACATTGGTTCTTGGGTACAACTCATCTGATAAGACTGCAGATGCCTGGACAGTGAGCTTATGAATGACAGGGAGAGTGTTGTTCTCTACTGCCAATACAGAGTGATATTTACAAAATAATCTCTCAAAGTATACTTATGAAAAAGAAAGAATGAACATGGCGCCTTGAGACCGTCAAGGGTGAGTAGCTGCACTTTACAAACCCCTGACTGATTGATTGGTGTGTCCACGGCGTTACAATACCATTGGGAGCTTTCTGAGAACTTCAAACTCATAAATAGTTCATCTTAAACATCTGCAGACACAATACAGACACTGATCATTCCCCCAGCTATGAGATCTCAACTAGCCCTCCTCATTCTTGTAGGAATATGAAAAGTTGTCTCTTTTTACTAAGAGAGTTATTTTGTTATTACTTCAGCTCTGGAGACCCTGGGAGTTGCGGCCACACTTTACAATTTTTCCATTTTCATTGGCAGTGAAAGGCTTATGAATGATGCACCCCACTTTGAAATAGAGTCTGATGTTCATCAGGAACAAGTTTAAGGATCAAAAGACTGACTGAGATCGGTTGCTCTCTTTTGTAGTAATGAGCGATATGCCTCACTGCTGCATTTTGATGACATTGTAGTACTGCAGTCAAAATATCACCCTACAGGTATATTGAGATTATAATATCAACTCTTCATTATCATGCAGAGTTAATAATAGCAAAGCTACACCTCCCTGGAGTAAAGTGTTAATAAATTAGCCACCTGGTGTTAAAACATGAAGCACAGGGAATCCAGCCTGGCCCTTGAGAATATTATGGGAGTCAATATTATGAGCTCCCTTTTAGTTTCTACGATTTCATTTTTTGTGACATGGATTCCAATGAAGGCCCTTACAGCATTACAAATCATTACAATTCAGTCTAAGTGTAAGTTTAATAAACTCTATCTTTCTTGCCCTTTAACCAATTAAATGTTAAATAAATTGAAATACCCCGTACTGATAACCATGAAAGATCACATAAAGAACAGTGCAAAGAGTGCCTTCTACAAAAACTTGTGAACAAAATCAAACTCTACTTACCGCCCAGTGACCTCGAATTTGCCACACAAGTGATGGTGCTGTCAAGATTAGACCACGGGAACTCAACCCTCACACGGCCAGACTGGGAACCGAAACCAGCCCTGGCAAAGAGCGCGGCCGGCCCCCAGGGGGTGGGGTGGGGGGGTTTGCTAGTTGGACGCACCACTCCGGTCTCACCGCTGCTGCTTTTGTTACAGGGGGCAATATTGCAGCTATGCTGCAAAACCTGCCAATGGTAGCAGAAATCGCCTCCCTGGGATCCAAAACCGGCTCCCACGCTGGCGGCCCAACAGGGAAACGCCCGGTGCCCACTATGGCCAGTCCAGGCCTGCCTCACAGGCACCGCGAAATCCCACCTCGCACTCTCAATGCACCAGCCAGAATGGTCAAAGGAATCAAAAAAATATCACATCTCCCCTAGCGCTGAAAGAACTGAAATGGCTGCCTATTAAAGCTCGCTGCAGCTGTAGACCTGCCTGTCTCACATACAGAGCCCTTCACACTAAGAAACCAGCTTACCTCACCTCAAAACTAAAAAGAGCAGCCAGTCAAGAAACCTAAGAAGCTCCAATACCTTACTCCTTATCCCACCTAAAGCCCACAAACAAAAAACCCTGGGTCGCTCCTTCTCGAGCAATGCCCCTAATATCTGGAACTCCATTCCAGTACATATAAATGTAAATGTGTTGTACTTGTATAGCGCACTGCTACCCCAGCTGGAGTGTCCTGGCGCTTTTACTCATACCGCTGTGGAACCCTTCCTGGCCTTTCCCTGTGATATGTCCACTCCTGGGCACCCCCAAGGTGAAGCCAGGCATCCCAGCGCTTTTGGGGCCGTTGTGGAGATTAAGCAAGCTATTGCCCAGAGTTGCAGAGTGGGACCCATGATTAGGATAGGCACCGAGGCGGAATATCAGGTTCGAGGAAATTGAGCCCAAGACCCGCCGAGGCGGGAATTGAATCCTGGTCCCGGGCCAGATCTCTGCATCAGGGTCTGCCGCTCTAACCATTGAGCCACACTTCTCCATCAGGACAAACCCCTCCTTCTAACGCTCAAGAGACAGCTAAAGGATATCCTCCTCCACTGACACCTCAACTAGCAGGATGTCAATCGGCCACCAAGACATGAACTCAACCAGAGAACAACTAGAAATCTTATAAGGTAGGCACACGGTCAGATTTGGGAAAAATAGGCAAAGGCGCCAAAATAAAAGTGACCCCAATTAGCGAACCAGATAGCTGAAAAAGGGGCCCACATTTGGAAACCAGGGCAGTTTTGAACTTTTAAAGAAACGCTGTATAGGTGTTTTGAAAGGTCTGGCAGACTACATGTTTTTAGTTTGCTGCAGGCAATGCTTGTGGTAATATCAGAGAAATCAATAGTAAAATCAGGTGCATCTGACCATAAACAGGTCAATAAACTGCTAACAAAATGGCCCACACACTGACCTGCCAGACCAGCCCACGAGGCACTGCCTTATATAGGTCAGCCCGACACCAGGCAGATGCATTGAATAGGATCCAAAAATTGGCTTTTTTTTCACCCTCTCATATAATTCAGAACATGTACATGTATATTAAATGTAATTGTTTGTTGTACTAATGACAACATTTTTTTGTGGTTCAGGTTTGATGTTGTAACTGGTGAGACCAGGAGTGGTGTCATTCACACTAAAAGCTTTGGTGGACAGTGCAGACTAGTGTTTAACGGAGACACTCGAGAGTACTACAGACTAAGTGAGAGCGTACTTTCGTATACATTTCAGGTACTTTTCTTTCAGTGCTGTTTATCTTAATAATGTATTTTGTAACAGCAACTTCATACTGATATTTTTGTGCATTGTGCAGACCAATGTCCTCTTTTTTCTTTTAAATGTTTAATGAGAGATGGCAGACATTGGAGAAAAAAACATATTACATAGAAATCTATTGCAGGTTTTAAATGAATTGAATAACTTTTGCATAGGGTGTGTTTCCGTTCTAGTTTTGTGTCCCTAAAATAGCAGACTTTCACACCATTTCCTCTTCCGTTTTTAGGGATATTATTGACTACTTTACCTAGTCAAAAAGGTGCTAAATGTTGTCAATCACAATAAGTGGAGGGAAGTAGTTTGGCCATTAGCAATATTGTATTCTCTGCTGCTGTTTTACCTGATTTTCCATTCCATCTTTTGCAACAGGTTGAAGTCAAGAATGATTTCTCATATGAATTCTACAATAGCAGCTGGTCTTATTTCAAAACAAGCACAGAACAAGTGACGACAAATTATGGGGATCGAAGTTATAGTTCCTGGCAGAACACCGACAAAAAGGATAAGGTGGGATTGATTTTATTTGAGTTATTTATCACTAAAATGCTCTCTACTTTCAAACCTTTCTATTGTGAATACGAACTGAAATTATTTTTCTACCCACAAAAGAGAAATGTAAAAAAACATCATGCGCATGTTAACTGCCTGATTTACAAACATGATCACACTACTGGAGAATCAGTAGCAAATAATATATGCCTGCAATACCCAGAAATGTTATGCATTATTAAGTAAAACGAATTCCTTTGCGCGCATTTTGCGATGCAGCGCGCGCAACGAAATTCGTTTTACTTATTTAAATGTGTACTTACCTCGGGTCATCCATATTCCGGTGTTTACATTCACCACCCTGCCCCTCCCCCGCCTCACTGCCCCACCGTCACTCCCTCCACGGACTGCTACTGCATTCTTTTGCATTACTAGGGTAAGGTGAGAGGATGTATCCTAATGGCTAGTGTGGTCGAGCTCAAATCTGGGCACGTGGGTTCGAGTCTCGGCAAGATGCTCAACATCCTGTGATTTTTGGCAAATCACTTAATCGCCCCGTGCCTAACAAAAAAAATTAATGTGTTCTTGTGTAAGCTATGGTGCTCTTATAAAGCGTTCTGATACCCGATACCTTTGGGTCAAGTTTGCGCTATATAAAACTCCGGGAAAAATAAGTTGTCCTTCTCAAGCACATACAAAGTAGCCAAAACCTAGATTTAGCTCCTATAGGTAGCCATAATCTAAGTAAGGAGGAAGCTAGTTCACTTAATTTGGAAGGAACGGATGTGCTTTTCGGTTTTATTGTAGAATCATGTTGATATTCCAATAAACTGGATACATTGCTGGAAAAGTCTGGCTCGATATTAATTATGCCGCCAAATACAAATGAAGGGAAATATATGGTAGGATTCCACAGGATTGCTTGAGCTGTTAAATGATTTAGGGGCATATCAGCAAGGGCCGGCGATAATTATCGCTAAGCGCACTTAGCGCTAGGATAATTGTCGCTGGCTATCGCGGAATTTTATCGCTGAGATAGCGTGCTATCAGCAACGCTTATCTCAAAAGCGATAAAATTCCTCGCGCTAACAGCCAAAAGTGAGATTATCGCTGGAAATCCAGCGATAGCTTGCTGATAAGGCAGGGCATACTTAGCCATTATATCCACCTTACATTGGATATAATGGCTAAGTCAGGGTGAAAGCAGGCGTAAGGAAAGTAGCATTAACTGTGGTTAACGCTACTTTTCTTATCGCTATGCCTGTTAGCGATTCCCTTGTTAATTGGAGAAATGTCAGTTAGCGACATTTCTCCAGTTATCTTGGGAAGGAACGCCCACTTTGCATCTCATTAGAGATGCAAAGGTGGGCGTTATGGGAAAGGGAGCTAAAGCAAGGAATCAGGCGTTAGCGTGACCTTGATGATTAAGCGATAAAATTATCGCCGCTTTTCGTCCGAAAACTGACGCTAAAGCGGCGATAATTTGTCATCGCCAGCTTGCTGATTTGCCCCTTAATTCCTGCAGTCAAATAATAGGTATTGGTCTGCTATCATGTGCCTAATAATTAAAAATAAAGTTAAGACAAGAAAGCTAGAACCTAATCATTAAATAGAATGGGCAAACAAAAATATTATTTGTCAGAATTTTATTGAAAAGTCTGTAAACTGTTTGCATTTCTGTCACTTTTCTTGAATATAACAAATACATAAATCTGCAATTAGAGAAGGCATTGAATTAGGGTTAATTAACACTGTAATGCAATGAATTTGGATTGTATTGCTGTATTTAAATACAACGTTAAAGGCAATTGCCATACTCACTCCCAGGGAAGGAAAATGGTAGCAATTTTCAATCACAGTTTAGCTTGTAAAGCAAATATTCAATAGGCATACAAATAACAAATCATTCCATATGTAATCAACAACACTCCCCAGGTGTTTCTATTTTGTGACCTTCTGTGATATTGTTAAATAGGAGTCACTGTGCTCGGACATGAATTTGCCTTACATAAATGAAAAGAGAAGAGGCCTTTGGAAAAACAGGAACAGGTTGGTTTAATTAAACACTGCAGCTGGGAGAGCCTGGACAGAATACTTCTGCTCAAAATCTCTCGATATACAAAGTTTTGGCAGCCAATTTATAGAGTTCATGAGGTACAATAAAATGTTCTCTACATTCCTAAAGAGCATCATCGTGGTAAATCAATCACATGTGGACATCTGATAAGGACATAGATGGCTCTTGACCTAAGGAAGAGCTAATGTGGGCTTATGTGTGTATGTGCCCAGGTGTCCAGTGTGAGGTGCTCGAGATCACTATGTGTGGTATGCAAGTCGTGTCCTGATTGATTGAGTGTACCTATCTACATGTGGTATCTAATTTTGTGTTATTTCTGAGGAATGCAAGCCTTTGGCTTTGACTGAAGCTGAACCCGGACAAGACTGAGGTCCTCATCCTCGGATCCACCTCTTTGGCCTTGGACGACTCCTGGTGGCCAACTGCACTAGGAACACCCCCAACACCCACCGACCATGCACGCAACCTAGGGGTCATCCTCGACTCTACCCTCTCCATGACGAAGCAGGTCAACGCTGTCTCCTCCTCCTGCTTCAACACCCTCCGCATGCTTCGCATGATCTTCAAGTGGATCCCCACCGAAACGAGAAGAACGGTCACCCAGGCCCTCGTCAGCAGCAGACTGGTCTATGGAAACGCACTCTACGCAGGAGCCCCGGCCAAACTCCTGAAACGGCTCCAACGCATCCAGAACGCCTCCGCACGCCTGATCGTCGACATCCCGCGCCGCAGCCACATCACACCCCACCTGAGAGACCTGCACTGGCTCCCTGTCAACAAGAGGATAACCTTTAAACTCCTCACCCACGCACACAAGGCACTCCACAACACAGGACCAGCGTACCTCAACAGCAGACTCAGCCTCTATACTCCCACCTGCCAGCTCCGCTCCGCAGACCGCGCCCTCGCCGTCGTCCCTCGCATCCGAAGAGTGACCGCCGGTGGCAGATCATTCTCTCACCTCGCCGCCAAGACATCCCCACCCACCTACGGCAGACCTTCTGACCTTCTGACCTTCAGAAGACTCCTCAAAACCTGACTCTTCGAACAGTAGAAGCTCCCCCCCAGTGCCTTGAGACCCTCACGGGTATGTAGCGCGCTTTACAAATGCTATGATTGATTGATTGATTGATTGATTGGGGACACTTACCTCGCTCGGACTTGTTTGTGGTGCAAATATCTGTCTGTGGAATCGATCAGGGTTTTCCCTGGGTGCGTGTTTGCCTGTAATTTTGGGACCCCACCTGGCACCTGATAAGCGTGGGCATGATTTGATGGACCTGCCTTACCACTTATCTCTGACTCAGGGTTGATGGGTAAGTCACCATGGGTAAATCTGACAGCAATGATGTGAGTTCATTAGAACTCATAAGAATAATATGGCAGCCACTAGTATCATTATTTTATCAACATTACCAATATTAGGCATACAGTTGTCATCTTGCACATTGATATAGTTCTTACTGGTGTTGTCGAAGTTATGTTTGCTTTGGTCTGAAGGTACATTGACATTATTCCTATTGACAACAATAATATTATGATACAGGCATAGATTATGACATACATTGGTATCATTATTGCTGATGTCGGCCCTGCTGTGTGGGCACAAGTTAGGGGATACCTTGACATTGCATTGATGGGCATTGTCGCGGTTGGGTGGGCACAGGCTATAGCATACGATTGCATTGTATTTACTGATATTGCCATTATCAGGCCTGCACATATCATGGCATTCATTGACCTCGTATGCACCCATTCCAACAACTGTACCTAACCCAGTGATATTTTTTTGAACCAATCTAGTAATTTTGGGAATTGAAAGAATGTACGTTAAGAAACTAGATTTTTATTTGGGGTGGGTGACTACCCACCTTGAGGAACAACCACAACCCTGGTCATGGTATTCCCTAAAAGTCACTAAATTAACCTGAGCGCAACTCCATTGTAGCTATGACAAGGCAGAAGGCTTAATTTAGGGCAATATGTAAAGCATTTATGTAATACCTTCAACAAAGACCTTATCATTACAACTTTCCAGAATGAGAGGACCAAACCTGTCTCAAGGGAGGTGTCCATGAGCTTGCAGTAGTAGGCACAGATTTGATCTATGACCAGATTAGGAATTTGTTCAGGGCATGGGTCAAAATAAGAACCTGAGAAACAAACTGATAGGCAAGTCTTGACCTCAGCTAGGGAGATTGGAGTGAAAGCCAACAACGTATGTGTCAAGGGGCCAACCTCCAGCTCTTCTATCATAACAAATTCTTCAAGAACGGATGAACATCAACATTTTGTATTGATGTCAGCAATTTGTCGTACAAAAAACAAGGATAAATTGTCCCATAATTCTTGTGAGGTCTGAATGATTTGATTACAGCTAAGAGGATAAAAAAAGAATTTGCAATGGTAAAAATCAGTTTGGAGGAATTAGCTGAAGTTCCTTAGCATGGTAGGAATCACATGCGGACTTCGGAGATCTCTGACAGTCTCTGAAGGCTTGTTTATTAATAACCTTTACTTATGGCTCATTGGCAAATCTCCACTTTCTTTCTAGAAATATGCACTTATGTTTTTCCTTTGCCAGAGCCTCAGTAAACCAAGGAACATAGAAGTCCTCCTTCTAGGTTTCCTAATCCCGAGGGCAGTAATGATATTCAGAGCGGTGGATATCAAGGATCTCATCTGTCCAGCATTGAGAGATAGAGCTCAGCACTGACTCCTTGTTTTCTTTTGTAACCTTAAACCAGGTTCTAGACCTAGCTTGCGGAACGCTCAATTGCCAAGGAAGTGCAAAATGATCAGTCCATGGAAAAGGTATTGGCTTTCCAACAGAGAAAGCCTCAGAGTTGAAAAAATGAAGTCCAACATGTGACCTGCTCTGTGAGCAGGAAATGTACTTACCTTGGTTAAGACTAGACAGCACCTTTAAGAAGATTCCTATATGAGGAGCGATTGGATTGACACAGCGAAAATTGAAATCTCCAAGCAGAGTGAAGTTTATAAACATAATAATGTAGAGAGAAATCCACTCTAAAATGATAGTAGGACAATTCCTGTAAAGGCAAGGGGGTAGATGGGGGAATAAACCAGAGCCCCAGAAAAGGCAAGAATGGGCAGAGTTGTAGTGTGGAAAGAATAAGGCCTTCAACTCCTCTTAAATTGTCTCCCTTAATTAAATTACATGTGTTAGACCTGGCAGCCTTTGGTGTGGTCTTCGCCCAAATGTTTTCCCTTTCCCCTTCTGTTTGCTGAAACTAGTTTCTTTGGCTTAAGGACTCTGTGCACTTTACCACTTCTAGCCAGTGCTAAAGTGCTTGTGCTCAGTCCTTAAAACCTGGTAGAATCGACCCTCAACTGATTGTCACGTTTAATTTACTTATGAATCTGTAGTATATGGTACTATATGTACCCAGGGACTGTAAATTAACTGCTGAAAGTGGGGCTGCTGTACTCATTGTGGCACCCACTACTTTAAAACATGTCTCAGGTCTGCAATGGCAGCCTGTATTGCAGGTCTAAACTGCCAATTCGACCTGGCAATATAAAATGTTTGCTAGGCCTAAACTTTCCTTTTTAATACATATGTCAGCCCCAAGGTAGGTGCTAAACAGTCCATAGGGCAGGGTGCATCATATTAAAAAAGTAGAGCATGCGTTTTTAAGCTGCACATGTCCTGTTAGTGAAAAAACTCTTAAACTCCATTTTAGGTCTCGCCTAGCGACACAGCGCATGCGCTGTCGCTCCTAGCAAGATCTATTGTCGTCGCTTAAGCTTGGAAGGTAGGGTGGAAACTCCACCCATGCTTCTGGTTGGCACTGGGCAAATATGCGCGCTTTTCATTGGCAGGGAGGCATGTTTTGTTACCTCCCTGTCGCCTGCTCGCCGTGTCTGCCCGGACAGGAGCTGTGCACGCGCACGGTGTCTTTCGCTCCCGGCGTTTCAGGAAAATGTGTGTGCTTTCACTTTTATTTTCCTTTTCCTCGCGCACGGCATCTCTGGTGATTTCCTTTGATTCCTTTGAGTGGAGCTTCCTGCTGTCACCACACGCTGCACCCACACCTAGATGGGACGCCTCCGTGGAGTCACCAGGGCATGCTCTCTGCAGCCCCCCACTAATGGTGGCTGCACTCACAGTGTGCCGGGATTGTGCCGCTTCCCCCAAAGGTAATCCTGACACGCCGCTCGGGGAGGTGCAGTTCTGTGCGCAACGTGCTGCTAAGTACGTGGCGCGGCACAACTAAACAGACAGATTGTACAGACTGTGCCTTACCACATGTGCCACGCCCCACCATGCCGCTCAGCCACGTGCCACCCCGAGCAGACACACTGCCCAGCTGCCGATCTTGCAGTCTCGGTTCGGCTCAAGTCAGGTCAGGTTTCGAGCCTTAGGCTTCAGGTCCAACCTGACTTTTCAGGCACCTGAACCTCATCCACGTCCGGCGCCTCTCATCAATTTCGTCGTCTGCACTGCCTCGCAATCATGCCCGCCTCGCTCAGGCACGAACAATCGATTCGGAAAACCATTACAATTACCATTACGTTTCAGCAAACCGCTATGTTTTTTGTATTAATATGCCACCAAGCTGCTTCAGTGTGCACAGTTGTATATGAGGCATAGCAGAAGGACATATATTGTAGTGGGATGACTCACCAGACGGCGCACACACGAAGAGTGGAACTGCTCTGTCCAGTTTACACTTCTAATCATCACTATGATCGAATTCCATTCCATCTTTTTATAGCTAGTTGGTGCCATTACGGAAAGGACCAGTTGCATATAATTCAGTCTTGGTGCTGCTCCAAAAGAATCTGGTACTAACTTCTAAGGCATTAGCCCTCTCTGCCCAGGGACGTAAGCAAAACCAGATGGTGTTTTGCCCTTTTTGGATCTCATAAGTGAGGTGAGCTCGGGTCCCTGGGCCTGCATTTGATACAGGCGAGGGAGAGTTCTTATATGATCTTTTCCCACGTTGCACGGTTGTGTGATCCTGGGCA
This sequence comes from Triturus cristatus, assembly GCF_964204655.1. Taxonomy (NCBI): domain Eukaryota; kingdom Metazoa; phylum Chordata; class Amphibia; order Caudata; family Salamandridae; genus Triturus; species Triturus cristatus. The sequence goes on from NC_140581.1 coordinate 301,510,961, forward strand.
CATTACCTTTTCTCCCTTTGCCTAGGTTCCCATACCTGTCAACATTAGGTGTACGTAGACATGGGCTAAATACCAGCATGAAATACTGCATTGCTATCAGTAAATTTACATTTAAGTCCTTGCCTGATCTTTTGCCTCGAAAACCCCATAGAGTACTGTGTTTTACTTACTTTGTGAGAAGCCCCTTAAGAATGGTTGAAGGTGAAGGCCCTCCCTAGGTGCGCCTTGGGGATATTGAAGCCTGTATGTAAAATGTCAGTTATGTGAGAAGGGTACATCCCAACCTTTCTTGTTAAGATATGCCCCTGTGCTTTGACACGACAAAACATGCGTGTCAGTTGGTGAGAATACAAAAACCCTGTTACACAACGTCACATGAACCCTGTTACTCTATGTCGCTGTGACACGATGCGGCCTACCTGTTTCCTGACCGGTGTATTTAAAAGCCCTTACTTCGAGGCTTTATGGGCTCTTTTAGGCAACAATTCACACCATCTGGGGTGTTGTAAGTTAAACAGTAGACAACGTGACAGCACTTTTAGTCAACTCCTTGGAGTCCTCATAAAGTTACAGGGTAACCTCGTGTCTTACGGGAAATTCTTGATGTCATGTAATATGTTTTTCTTTGACAATGTAATGCATTCTGCGAGCTAGTATCTTGTTTCAATTCAGTAGAACCAATTGGCCCAACACTCCGGAAAACAATAATTTGTGAAAGGAAGAAGCATGACTGGACCCCGGTGTCCCTAAAGACAGGGGGCTGTCTTGTAATCTCAGGTGGGCCTCGCCTTCCCATCAGAGTGGTGAAACGCTTGCTATGCTTCGTCAACCTTGCACCCTTCCACTTCATTGTATGTTTTTGTTCTTTGACTTTTTTTTATCTTGTATCTCTTTTCATCTCTCACTGGCACCCTCCCACTATCCTATCTCATTCTTCAAGCCTCACTTGCCCTCTTGCGGTCTCTTTCATTTTCTTCTGTCTCTCTGCCCTTCGTGTCTGTCCCTACTTCTGTCTGTGTATCTGGCCATGTCACTCTTTATCTCTGTGACTCTTGTTTGTGTGTATATGGTGTTCCCCGGCTTTGCACCTCTATCTGTCTCTGGTGGGCAGCCCTCTCTGTGACTCAGTCTCTGTCCTTTTCTTTCTCTCCATCGCCATTTCAGTTTAATTCATTCTTTCACTCTTTCTGCGCTCTCTCTCTCAGTTCACCTCTGTGTCTGCCTTCTTCCATTCTTTACATCCATACCTTGTTTCTCTCCCTACTTTATTTCTCCCCCTCTCTAACTCTTAGACACATTGCATATGTATCCATCTGTCTTTCCGCTCTGTCTTCCCACCTATCCTTTAGTTCTCTTTTTTTGTCTTTCTCCCCCTCTGTTTCCCCCTCTAACTTCCCTACTGCCCACACATCCCTCTGACTTGCACCTTCTTCGGCCTCTCCCTGTCTATTTCCCTCCAGCTTCTCTCTGGCTCCCTCTCCTTCGTGACATAGGCACATATACCCAATGCAGTCATTTCACTGTACCAGCCTCTTATATCTGTGTGCTTTGCCTTTCCCTGCTTTCCACGCACAAAACTACATGTCTCGCTGTCTTCTTTTTTTCTCGTGAGAACAGGAGTTATAATGTTTTGAAGCTACACCACTGAGCCTTAAGCATCTAAACTGATTTCCTACAGATGGCCGAATATTAGAACACGGTATCAGGTTGACTGCTTCGTGGCTCTTTCGTGGCAGAAATATTATTCGCTACGAGAAGCCATGTTTCCATGGTTGTGGGTCATGAATGTAATACTGAAAGCAAAACAACTACGTGGAGGCAAGGAAAGGTAACTGCGAAGGAAGACCTAGTTAAAGATGCTTTAGATGGTTACTAAGCAGGATAGCTAGACATTTTTCAGTTTGTGCTCTTAGCCGACTTGTATCTGGAAGGTTACTTGTCTATCTCATGGTACATAGAGCATTTTTAGGTCAAGCCTGAGTCAGCGCACATGCGCTGCTCTGCGAGCCATGCTGTATTGGAGTATGGACTTGAAGCCCCGCCCACTCTCCGCCCATATTTATCATTGCTTGTGTCATTGTCCTTCCTAAATGCTGGCTTCTGATTTGTTAATAGGCTTGTTAGTCCCTCTTAGTACCGCCTCGTCTTTATTTGTAACCTCCCATGAGGACTGGCCCTTTTACTTCGGTTGTTACATGGTACGTCTTATTTACTCTGTAAGCACTATTTTCTTTAATGGTTTATCCTACTGCAGGCACTACATGCTTTCCTGCAACCTTCAGCGCGCCATGTGCGCTTTCACATGCCGCTTTTACAAAACAAGCATTTGGAATGCAATAGGTCTCGCATTTCCGAGAGTTTAAGCTATTAGCATTGTAAATGACAGTGCCTTTTATTTATGTTTTAAAAACCAAAATATAAATAAAAGGCATTGTCATTTACAATACCAATAGCTCAAACTTGCGTAAATGCAAGACCTATTGCATTGCAAATGCTTGTTAACTACTGTAAGGCCTACCTCTCCCATCGGATAACATTTAATAAATGCTAACCTTTGTTTGGGGACAGATCGAAGAGTCATGTTTGGTCTCAAATAAATTGTCATATAAAAACCTCTTTTTAGATTTAAAGTCACAATTCTGAAGATGGCACTTTTATAAAGTTGCCATCATATTATCTATTTGGTACCTGTAACCTCTGTCCTGAGTCACATGACTGTGAATAGCTTGGCAGTTGGCCTTTGTGTCGTCGTCTCAGAAAGATAAATAGGGACTAGGTGCTAAAAAGGGTGGGTCATCATGCCAGGATGGGTGGAGCGGAGCTGTTCTCTGTTCCACTTACATTTAAAATGGCTGCCTCTAGCACACTCACAAATGAACCTGACACCAGGCTTTTTTCACCCTAGAGCACTTGGAGCTTGGGCAGGGGAAGGAAGTACATTTCCAGAACCAGATGGGAGGGTAGCCTACAAGTTTGTCACACTTTAAAGGCTAGCACCAGGTATGATTATTGGACCCTCAGACCAACTCTTCGGCTCAGTCCTGGACATGTGGAAGACAACAGAAGGACTGCATTGTACTCCAGAGGACTGCCCTGCTGCTTGAGGCCTGCATTTCTGGTTGAGGCCTGACTTGCTGCTTGAACCAAGGACTACCAGAGTGACTTCAGCGGATTGATGGCTGGCCTCCTGTGTGAGCTACCGGGACATAACAAGCCCCAGAGACCTTGAAACCTGGACCTAGCCTCTGCCTTGAGTGAGTACTGACACCCCAAGTGGTGCCCAGCCAGTCCGGGACCCTAGGAAGCGGTGTTAAAGGGGCTCCAACTGTCAAAACTTGAAACTGGGGACTTGTTCACCAAAATGTGGCCTGAGAACTGAAAGGAGACTGGGACCAACCTGCTCACCGATTGGCCTGATGTGCACCGATAGACAGACTGAGTTCCGAGTAGCTCCTGCTACGTTCTTCTCCTTAGCAACAAATCATCTTCATCCAGATCACCCGGAAAGATTATCCGGCCTCGTGGAGCCTTTGTCAGCTAGAGCCTGCAGCTTCATCTATTTGAGATTTTTGACTTACAAATAAGGATCAAACTCTCAAGGTAGAAATCTTCATCCCTACTCAGTCCAGCGGCATAAATACGACAACGCCCCCTCCTCGGACACAGGCTGTTATTGCAGGCTGTGTAAAATGGCACAGACAAAAGTGAAAACACAACATTGCACACACCCTGTGTACCATGTGCCCAGACACTGCATGAAATATATGTAAGTCACCCATACAGCAGGCATTACAGCCCTAAGGCAGGGTGCATTTTATTACATGTGATGACATATCTGCATGAGAAGATAAGCCCCTGTGCTGTCTACTCCAATTGCTGGATAGTACAAGTGAACAGGGAAGCCATCTTGAGAACATGTACTGGGCACTAGTCATTACGAGTTCCCCAGCTACATGATGGCTTCACTGAAACCTATGGTGTTTGATCTCAAACATTTTGTCTTAATACATCCTTATTGATGTCAGTAGTGGATTTATTAAAACATATACCCAGGGGGCACCTTAGAGATGCCCCCTGAAAACCTACCAGCCTCTAGTGTACTGGGTGACTGGCCTAGACTAGCCTGCCATCACAGGCAGGTTTCTGACCCCCTGAAGGTGAGAGCCCATGCTCTGAGGTCAGAAACAATGCCTGCTCTGGCTGGAGGTGTTGTCACCTCCTCCAAGCAGGATGGCTAGTAATCAGCATATCAAGGCACGAGGTTTCAAAGGCCTCGGCCACCTATGATATGCGACCCCAGCTTCCCCCAGAAAGGGGAAATGCAACCCAGTGTCCATGGCCCATTTGTCACCAGAACAGGTGAGAAAATTATCTAGTCAGGAGGCGTATTCACTATAAGGCTAGTTACACCCCTAGTGCAAGATTATGATGGGCTTTATAATTTAATTATGAAAGAGCATCTGTTGAGTAACTATACTTTTGAATATGTGCTGAATACCTGGTGGACCTTAGTTTGATTTCTCCCCAAGAGTAGGGAAAGAAAGCTGACCATTGGGTCAAGACTAGGGTGTCCAAAAAGTCTCATGGAGGGGGTGACCAAAAGAAAGGGTTTGCTAACCCCCAAAGGGAAAGATGTGGGACAGTCTAAGAAAAAAGGTAAAGAGTCTTCTAAAGGCCCCCAAAAATCTTTTTAGGAAGGTGAGCTCGAGACACTTCCCAATCCAAGGGTGGGTACCCGGGTAAGAATTGGGATCCCAAAAGGGCTTGGTTTTTTTAATTGTAAAGTCAATGGACACCGAACTGGGGACTATTTCTGTCCCAAAAAGACTTCCTCTAGTGCACCACAAGTTACCACTGGGGTGGTGAGTCTCCAGATGGAATCCTTGGTGTGACTTGACCAGGTCAGAGAGCACACTGAAGCCACTTTAGTCTCAGAGGGTGGGATGGATGTAGCTTCCATGCTGTCTGGCCCAGTAATCTGAAAAAATACAGACAACAGCCACATATTAATGGGGTTAGAGTGGAAGCACTGAGGGATACATGAGCAAGTGTCACTATGGTGACTCAGAAACTGATCCCCAGAGCAGTATTTGACTGGAGAGACCTATCTAGTAATCAATGCTGATAACCAGACTAAAGTCCATCCCATTGCTATGGTGTCCATAGAATGGGAAGGGCTTACTGGCCTAAAGAGGGTGGCTGTGTCTTCTGCAACTCCAGTACAGTGTCTGCTAGGGAATGATCTGGAGACCTCAGTATGGCCTGAGGTAGAGCTCAAGCCTCATGCAGCCACGCTGGAAATCTCTGAATATGTGTACCTAAAAACCAAAGCACAAAGCAAAGCCCAGGGTGAAAAAGAAGAGTTGGGCTTGGAAGATTGGTCCAACCATCCGAAAAGAAAAGGTAAAAAGTCTGGGAAACCAACTTCTGAAGAGCCACAATCGCAGGTTCCCTTTTTCTCAGAGAGAAGACCTATCAGCTGCATAGCGAACTAAGCCCCAGGAATTTGGGCCTTACACGGTAGAGCTCCTAGGCCTAGGGGGACCCTCTAGGGAAGAGCTGTGCCAGGGGCAGAGGACCTGTCCCACTCTTAAAAAACCTTAAACAGCAAGCTGGTGGCCAAGAAAAGGAAGATGTCAGTGGCTCCCACAGGACCTATTGGGAGGATGGACTCCTGTATACTGAGGCCAGAGACCCCAAATCTGGTGCCACCAGGCGAGTGGTAGTTCCTCAGCACTACAGAGAGTCTTACTCTCTCTAACACATGACATCCTCCTAGCTGGGCATCTTGACCACACAAAACCCTGGAGTAGGTTAATCACCCACTTCTACTGGCCAGGGATGCCCCAGAAGGGGAAGGGGGTTTGCAACTCCTGTGTTACCTGTCAAACCAGTGGCAAGACAAATAACCACCCAAAACCCCCCTGAATCCCACTTCCAGTGGTATGGGTTCTCTTAGATATGGTAGGGATTGACATAGTCAGTCCCCTTGACTCTCAAACAGCATTAGGAAACAGATTTATACTGGTGGTAATGGATCATGCCACCAGGTATCCTGAGGCAATTCCCCTTAGGACTGTCATGGCTCCTTCAGTTTTCAGAGCCCTCATCAGTATCTTTACTAGAGTGGGTTTTCCTAAGGAGGTGGTGTCAGACAGAGGTATAAACTTCATGCCTGGCTTCCTAAAAGCCATGTGGGCTGAGTGTGAGGTGACATACAAGTTTACCAAGCAATATCACCCACAAACCAATGGTGCAGTTGAGATATTCAACAAGACCATGGAAAGTAAGACCATGGGAATGCCATGCCTGCTTTTGCCCAACAGAAAGGTGCCACAGAAGGGCTTTACTTCTTTTGAAACACTGTTTGGGCATCCTGTAAGGGGGCCACTATGTCTAATGATGAAATGCTGGGAGAGACCTCTCAAAGAGCCTAAGCAAGACATTATGGACTATGTGCTTGGCCTACATACAAAGATGGCTCAGTACATGGGCAAAGCAACCAAAAAGCTTGAGGCCAGTTAAGAACTCCAGAAGCTCTGGTATGACCAAAAGGCTACACTGGTGGAGTTCCAACCAGGTCAGAAGGTATGGGTGTTGGAGCCTGTGACACCTATGACCCTCCAGGACAAGTGGAGTAGTCCCTACCCTATCCTTGAAAGGAAAGGTGAGGTCACCTACTTGGTTGACCTAGGCACATGCAGGAGCCCTCACAGGGTCATCCACGTAAACCACTTTCTATGACAGGGCTGATGTGGCCATGCTGATGGTCACTGATGGGAATCAGGAAGCAGAGAGTGAACCTCTCCCTGACCTCCTCTTCTACAGCCTGAAAGATGGGTCAGCGGAAGGAGTTGTCTTCTCAGACACCCTCTCAGTCCAAAAGCAAGATGATTGTAGGCATGTCCTGGAGAAGTATGCTGGGCTCTTTTTCCTTATCCCTGGCCACACACACTGGTGTACCCATGATGTGGACACTGGAGATATCACTCCGGTCAAGAACAAAATCTACAGACAGTCTGATCAAGTTAAGGAAAGCATCAGGACTGAAATAAGTAAGACGCTGGAGTTAAGGGTGATTGAGCCCTCTGACAATCTCTGGGCTAGTCAAGTGTTCTTAGTACCCTAAGCCTCATTTCAAGGGTGGGAAATCAGAGCTGAGGATCCCTGTGGACTATAGAGGTCTCATTGCTGTCACTAAGACAGATGTGCACCCTATTCCAAGAGCTGATGAGTTGATTGACCGATTGTGGGCAGCAAAATTTCTCAGTACCTTTTTTGAGAGCAGGGTATTGGCAGATTGGTCTGACCCCAGAAGCAAATGAAAATACAGCATTCTTGACCCACAGAGGAACATTTCCAGTTTGCTGCTATGCCATTTGGGTTGAGGAATGCCACTGCCACCTTCCAATGGTTGGTTGATAAAATCCTTGCTGGGCTGTAGACTTTTAATGCAGCATATATTGATGATATTGCTGTCAATAGTTCCACTTTGCAGAATCACCTTACCCAACTTGGAATGATCCTTGTGGCTCTACACGTTGCAGGCCACACTATCAAGGCAAACAAGTGCCAGTTAGGACAAGGCACAGTAGTATAGTTCCTAGTAAATAGTACCACTGGTACCTACGGTCTCTGTACTCAACAGGGCCCCTAAGGACTGCAGCATGTGTTATGCCACCTTAAGGGACCCACCACCAAACTCATGCAGGCTGCGTGAAATGGTGCAGACAAAAGCAAAAACACCCATACAACAGTCCTTACAACCCTAAGGCAGGGGGTATTATATTACATGTGAGGACATATGTGCATGAGCCATACTCGCAATGGTGTTTCGACCACCGCCACCTCTGCGTGTCTGCTTGCCGTATTCAGAGTGTGGCAGCCAGGATCCCGTAGCGGTCTGTGAAGGGGCAGGAATATGCTGGTGATGCTGATGCCGGCACCACTGAGCATTTTCCAAGTTGCATTTCCGCCGTCCATTCCACGGTGGTGAGCCCGCCATGAAAAGGGTAGCAGGCATGCAAGTTTCGGGGCCCTAACAGGGACCCTGGGTGAAAATGTCCATGGGGGTACGTGCGGGGGGCAAATGTTGTGTCCCCCTATACTTACAGCTATGTTCCTCCACTGTATGGCATGCACTACATGGTGCATGCCATACCGGGCAGGAACGTACTGTAGGCGCAGTCACGGTGGCGGTCTGCATGTTAGGCTCTCCTATGAGCCTATCAGACGGCCGCTGTGACACTGCCGCCGCACTGCCCGCCCGCCCTGGATTCAACTCGGAATCCATCAGTCAGGTGCACCATGGGCTTGGCGGTCCTCCTGTGACCACACCGGTGGCAGTCTCACAGGAGGACCTCCAAACTCGTAATCAGCCCCTAAGTCTTAATAAATCCATACTGATGCTAGAAGTGCATTTATTAAAACATGCATCCAGAGGACACTTTACCGTGCCCCCTGAAAACTTACCAACCTCTAATGTACTGGCTCACTGGTGTAGACCAGCCTGCCACCGCAAACAGGTTTTTGACCCCTTGCACGTGAGAGCCCATGCTCTCTTAGGTCAGATACAGTGACTGCTCTCGCCAGAGGTATTGTCACCTCCTCCAAGCAGGATGGCTATTAATCAGCAGATCAAGGCAGGAGGTTTCAAAGGCATCTGCCTCCTTTGATATGCGACCCCGGCTTTCCTGATACAGGGAAAATGCCACCTTCTGCCCAGGGCCCATTTGGCAACAAGACAGATGGGAAAATTAGCCAGTCAGGAGGCATGTTCACTATCAGACTAATTACATCCCAAAGGTGGGCTGCCTGATGTGAACACGAAAAGTAGAAAACCACCATCTTGGTTTGTGGTGAAATTAGATTCACTGGGACATGGTTAAGCCCCCTCCCTACAGGAAGTTGTCCTATAGGGGGTGTAGGCACCCCACAGGTAAGTAGCCCAGTGGCTACTACCTTACACTCTCCTTAACACCCCTACATTGAGCTTTTAGGTGGCACCCCTGACACCAGGAACTCAAATTTTATGGACACAAAAAGAAGAGAACAAAGAAAGCAAGAACTGAGGACCAGCTGAAGATTTTGTGGCGCCAAACCCTGCCTGCCAGTACCTTTCCTGAAAATCACAACAATCTAACTTACCCTGCTGCTTGACAACTGCCAAGAACCACGGTGGGCTGCCAGCACTTCTCAAATTGCCAACAATCTCCCTTCCAGTAGATGAGATACTCCCCTGCAGCTTGCATGCACCAAACAGCAAAGTCTGGTCTACCACTCTTGCATCCCCCTGGTCCACCAATGCAGCAGCCACCCAGGAAGAGGTCTCTGTGCTCCAAAAGGTCAGATCCATCTCCCCACCAGGTGAGAAGACATCAGGACCAACCAGAGCTGCACAGCACATATACCTGGGCAGCCACCAAGGCCTTTTTGCATCCAATCCGGACACCGATGACTCCAACACCCAGCAGCCCTCGAGGAACATCAGCATTGCAGAGACCCACTTTGAGAGTGGCTCAGCTCTCCTAATTTTTTTCCCCTCAACTGGCGGGACCAAAAACCCTGAGGGTGCGTGGCGCACCAGTCCAGTCTACGTAACCACTCTGCACCCAAGCGCTCTCGCCTGGGTCTCCACGAACCGACTTAGCTCCCTTGCTGCCAGGGCCCTTATGAACCAAGCCCCCTGTTGGGAGCTCCTGGAATTGGTCCCAAGTCCCTCTCTGCAGCCTGTTTCTAGGTGGCGCCCCTCTCTCCTTTGGTGTAGCGAGCAAAGCTACCAACCCGACCAGCACCTCTGCACCCGGACGCTCCAGTGCAGATAAAGACTTACTGCTGGTGGTTCTTTGGAGCTTGGCCCCCTACCACCTTACGTACTGAAGTACACCCCCGGAAACCTAATGTAAGTAACTGTATGCAGAGTATGCCTTTTTTTCCCATAGGAAAACATTGCCGCGTAAAGATACATTTAAGTGAACATTTTACTGACCTGTAAAAAGCAATAACTCGTAAAGTACTTACTTGATCCCGAAGTTCTTGGTGTTGAAATGTATGTAGAAATATGTGTTATTTGTTTCCAAATTAGTCTCGTATGTATTTTTAAGTGCGTGCCTCATTAATTGCCTCTGTGAATACAACAAATTCTTAGCACTACCCTCTAATAAGCCTAAACTGCTCGCCTATACTACCACAAAAGAGAGCATTTGGGTTTTATACTTTTGCTTCTATAAACCAATAAGACTTTCCTGGACTCTCTGACCGGTGTACCTCATTTTGGTACACTATATAGAAAGCTAGCTTCCTACAACCCTACTCAACCAATAACCAAGTTTCTTACAACAGATATATTGGAAATGAAAAATAACTGCCCTTAGTTTTGTATTTGTCACAGAGTTCACAATTTTAAAGAAATCCATTCTTTATTGCATTGATCAGAAATTTCAGTGTGAAAGTCCTTTCTATTTTATTTGTCAGAGTTCATAATGGAAAACCCTTTCCTATTGTACTTGTCATTGAGTTACATCATGCAAATCCCTTTCCTACTATATTTGAAATACGGCCTGTGTTAACACTAACACTAACACTGGCTCTAGCCAAATCTAAAAAGCCTGAGCCCAATACAATTTCTGCGTCATATAAGAATGAAAGAAAGAAAAATATATTTTTTTAAAATAGCAAATACATTGTCATTTGCACCCACTCACCCTACCTGCATCAACCAAAATGTCTCACAGCTAGAGCTGTCCTTCCTCATTCCTGACCCCTCTTGCTTGCCCTGCTTAGGGTTGTCTCAAGTCGATTCGATTTGATCCTAAACTTTATTTTGCATATATAAACAGTCATAAAAGTGGATACAGGAATAAAAACAAGTACAAGCAATTAAAACCTGTAGGCACAATTCTAGACAATACCTAAAATACCATTTAGTATATTTGATATAGAATTTACAGAAAAATAAAAAATGTAAAGTTGATTGGTCACTCCGGCAGTCACATGGGCACGGCTCGACAGTTTGAACGTTATAGTTCCATAGCGGAAAACTCAGAGCATATTTGATGGTGCCCGCCCTAAGGCGAAATAAAAGGCCTCGCTCCCAGTGGCTCATTGGGAGGGTTAAATAGCTGGGCATAGGATAGGTTAAAAAATTACGGGCAAGATATCTAGTAACACTGGATTTAGTGGACTCTCTCACAGCCCTTTCCTCACTCTACAGTGTATAGACAGCTTGTTTAAGTGCGGACTTGGGTGGGAGCTGAGTGGTGGTAGGATTGGAAAAAACAGTTTGAAAATTCACACTACCGAGAGCGCTCTGCACCCCGGACAGCCAAGGAATGGACATGCCTCTATCGCAACATAGACAATCCTCTAAGATGTCCCAAGTCAATTTAGCAGTAGGGTTTTTCCAAATGCCCAGCCAAACAAGAGGAGGGCGAGCACGAATAAAATCCTCAATGAAATGCAACCCCAATTCTTTATGACAAATATAATGGGGAGAGGAGATAGGGGCACAAAGAAGCTTCCTACAAAATCTATTTTCCTCTGCAAGGATGTGCAGGCATCTAGCTGTTCCCCAAACCTCAGCTCCATAAGTTGCAACCGGAACGCATTGGGCCGTATAAATTTTTAATGTGGCCGCCAATGCGCCCGTCCTTTTAGGTCGGGGGAGGCTTAGGATGGAATTAATGGCCTTTGAGAACCTACCCCTGGAGTGGGCGATATGCCCACTCCAGGAGTTGTTCGCAGCAAAGACCACTCCCAAGTACGGGAAGCTGCTGGTAGACCCCAGTCTCTCTGTCCCCACAATGATGCTTCCAATGTGTCGTTTCTTGGGGCCACAGGACATGACAAAAGATTTCTTAAAATTGGTCTTTAGGTCCAAGGAGTCCATATGGTCAACAAAACCCTTCACTAGGATGCGTAACGCGTTGGGGGTGCGGCCCATAAGGACCGCATCATCTGCATATAGCAGAGCGGGGAGGTAATTGCCCTTTATTTTGGGGACATCACAGGTTAGAGAAGCCAGGGACTTGTGTAGCCCATTAATATAGATGATAAATAAAAGAGGGGCTAAAACACAGCCCTGTCTTACCCCTCGTTGCACTCTAACCACATCAGTCACCTCACCCCCTTGACCAATCCTAATACGGGCCTTCAGATCTCTATGCAGATAGGCCAAAAAATGAACCAGAGATTCATCCAGGCCATATTGCAATAGGGCCCTCCAAAGCATCGACCTATTAACAAGGTCGAAAGCGGTGGATAGGTCCATGAAGGCTAGGTAAATTGGAGATTTGCGAGCTACGGTGTATTTGCCCAAAATCAGGTTGAGGTTAAGGCATTGCTCTACCGTACCAACATTATTACGAAAACCCAGCTGGCAACTCTCTAGGATGTGGTTATCCTCGGCCCAGGTCAAGATTTTATTATATAACACTCTACCTAATATTTTTAGGGTGTTGTCAATAAGGGAGATAGGCCTATAACAGGATGGTTGGGACCGGTCTCCCTTCTTAAAAATTGGCACTATTGTGCTCGATGACCAAGTTGGTGGTGGAGAGGTGAGTGTTAGATTGTTAAAAACGTTCAACAAGAGGGGGCCCCACAAGTCAGGATAGGATTTAATAATATCAATGGGGAGGCCATCCGGGCCTGCGGCTTTATTCCCCGCACACTGGGTAATTGCTTCTTCCACCTCCAATAATGATATTTCTACCCGCGGGGGTGGTTAAATACAGGAATTGCTGTTTCTGAGTGCGGGGCGGCGTAATTCTTAGAGAAATGATCCACCCAGGCTGCAACAGTAATGGTGCAGTCCATCGGGGTCAGGATCTGGCCTGAGCATCGCAAGTCTTTGACCGCGCCCCAAAAGATGTCCCCCCTTCCGCGATCAGCAGTTCGTGCTAACACCTCCCAACGCTCTTCTAGGATCTCCTCCTTCCTTCTCATAATAGCCAATTTGTAACGAGTCCTAGCTTTTTTTACATCGATCGGGTTCCTTGGGCAGGAAGATAAAACACGCCGCAAGTCGCGGTTGGCTAGAGAACACTCGTGATCAAACCATCTCGGGCCAACCGAGACTATGCACCGCGAGGTCATGAGTTGGGCTCGGCAAGCTGAGCATATTTTAGCAAAATCCTCAACTGCCTCGGGATTCGGAATAAGGTCAGACAACCATGAAAGGAAAAGGGGTAAATTATCTCTGACCAGTGTCTGAAGAGTCCCCTTAATGTTAATGCCTCTCCATTTTAGTCTAAGATTGTTTGAACATATGGAGAGGTTCCTTGCTCCGCGTTCCTTATTATATACCGGGCGGTGGATTGATTCTAGGCAAAGCTTAATGGGGTTATGATCCCCTTGAGGCATAGGAATTACTATGGCCTCACTAATGCGGTCAGCCAACCCAGGAGAAATAAAAATATAATCGATAATTGAAAAACAATCTCTGCCTCTGAATGTGGGTACTAGGGGAGCTGTTAACAGACAATTAGCCATTATGTCGATTACATTCTCCAAATTGTGTGAGTTCAAAAAGGAGATCAATTCCACACCCTTTTGACACCCAGAACCAGAGCTACTTTCTTCCGTGGAAGGACAAGCCGCGTTGAGTTTAGCATTAAAGTCTCCTCCCAACACAAGCCCGCTAGTATCATCAAAGTCGTGCCTAGATTCCAAAGTAGTGATAAATTTAAAAAGATTTATAAAATGTATGTTTGGCGAAGAGCTAAAATCATTATTATAGAAGTTAACCAAGAAAAGACTAAATTTCTGGGTAAATAATATTGCCTGGAAATTCTGATTATACGTTGGTATAACCCTGGTAATACCTCCTACGGTGATATTGACCCAGATAGATAAACCTCCAGAGGGACGACCCATTCTAGATTTGGTTGCCAGAGTGTTATAGCAATGGAACCCGTTGGCGCACAGTTCCATAGTAGCCCATGTTTCCTGTAACATAACAACCTTTTTCCAGCAAAAGTGGCATGTAGAACATAACAGTTGGCTTTCCCGCTTCAGATCTCATGTTCGATTCCTTTCAATGATTCATAAAGGTATCTTTAATAGACAATTTGGTTAGAGAGTTCACCTGAGAGGGATTGGCTTGGATTGGCATCTTAAACAGACTACTAAAAATGGAATTGATGTAACTTAACCAAGGAATACTCAAGGCTTTGTCCAAGGACAGAAGATCTAATATAGACAATCTAAAATAATTGATTTGGTAAAGCTGGTCTCGTCTTTAACCCATATAGAATGCCAGAGCAGCAAGGGATGTAGCATAAGCAGGTCCTGTAGATACTGTAGCCCAACCTCCCGGTGAGCAATATCCGTCATGCATCCATGACCCTTTACTTGCATATGTAATATCCAAATAGCAAAAGTTGTTCACAGTGGCTACTGGGATATTGCCAAAGTAGAAGGATCGACATTATTTTGATTTGTCACCACATATCATGGTAAAAGTTTTCGTTTTTATTAACCACTAATTTTCTCGCAGAGATAAATTCCCCAAATGTGGTAATTAATATACGCAAGCCAACCGGTGTCCTAGATATCAAAACAGCGTTGTCCGCATATAATAGCCTCATCCACCTTGTTATCCCGTTGTCCGCATATAATAGCACTGGTATAGGACTCCCTGCGACTCATGGGGCATCTGCTTGGACCGTCTGAAGGGCCTTGTCCACCTCATTGATAAACAAAGAAAACAATAGGGGGGCAAGGACGCAACCTTGCCGGATGCCTTTTTTCACATCGAATTTTGGGGTACACTCACAATGTGGTCCAAACCGAAACCTACTTGATAAATTCTTGTACAGCCTGGCCAAGAAACAAATATTAGGTCTAGGGGCACCAAGGGCAAGCAGACTTGGCCTAAGGATTGAATGATCTACTAAGTCAAATGCCCTGCTTAGATCTGCAAAGCAAAGGTGCAATGTACCACCTTTGACACAAGATTATTTACCTATTAGCAGATCCAAGATCATGCATTGCTCTAAAGTCCCCAGATCTAGACTGAAACTAAACTGCCGGTGAAAGGATTGAAAGTTCAGATGCCCATTCCTCTAATCTCTTTAGTAATACCTTGCTCATCACTTACACCAAGGAATCTAAGAGTGATATCGGGCGATAGTTTTTCAGTTCAGATTTATTGTCCTTTTTGAAAATAGGTATAATAATGGAGGTACCCCATGATGATTGAATCACACTGGTTGCAGCTGCATTAAACACCCTGGTAAGAATGGGGCCCCACATGTCTATAATTTTTTAATGACGTCCACTGGGCCCCCTTCAGGGTCTGGTTCTTTCCCCCCTACGCTTTCTTTCACAGCTAACAAAACCTCATCGATTGTAATATTGAATGGAAGAGGAATTCAGCAACACAGCACTGGCTCCCTGTCAACAAGAGGATCACCTTCAAGCTCCTCACCGACGCTTGCAAAGCACTCCACAACATCACACCAGCATACCTTAACAAACGACTCACCTTCTACACCCCAAACCACCAGCTTCGCTCCGCTGACCTCACCCTCGCCACCGTTCCACGCATCCACCGAACGACCACCAGCTGGCAGATCATTCTCCCACCTCACCTCCAAGACATGGAACACCCTTCCCATCCACCTGCGACAGACCCAGGACCTGCTGACCTTCAGGAGACTTCTCAAGACCTGGTTGTTCGAGCAGTAGCAGCACATCCCCCCTTAGTGCCTTGAGACCCTCACAGGTGAGTAGTGCGCTCTACAAATACATTGATTGATTGATTGATTGAACGTCTGCATTGTCCGTGTATTGGATTACAAGTGAAGGTCACTAAATAATGAATAGAACAAGTAATATGGGTAAAACTGATTAGTAACTGGTTAGAGGTAACTTCATTGACATTAGGTGATACCAACATAACTCCTAGAAATTATATCATACAATAACCTGTGGGGATCGATGCCAGCCAACTTGATACATACCCCATTTGTTCTAGTAGGAATATTATTTTTAACAATTAACGTCACACTTCTTCCCCCAGAAAAGAAATGTCAGCATATTAAAGTTATGGATGCTTAATGCTGAGTGAATGTCACTGGGGGAACCACACATGTTACTAGCATATGCGCAAATCATAATATGGTCAGTGACAGTTGATGCATTTCTTCCTGTAGAGGTTGGAATCTGACCTCCATTGTTAACACAGTCACATTTAAGTAATTGTAAATCGAACGTTTTAATCATAAGATTCAATGAACCCCCATACTCGGTATGACAAAAGAGTGTATATCCGGCCCCATCCTGGTCAGTTACCCCACAGACCCTAGTAGCAGATATAGGGCAGGCTTGGTATTAAAATCACCTGCCCATATGAGTACAAAACTAGTACGAATAGAAGGTAAAAGTGTATCCAGGCAACATTCAAATATGGAGAGCACTTTGCTATGGGTAGATTCAAATACATTATCATAAAAATACCAAATGCCGCCTCCATTTAGATGTTAACCACAATATTTGTGAGTGAGGTCCAATTGTTAGGGTTTTCTTGACATGCACAAGGGAGCTTAATCGAAATAAGAATCAAAAGCCCCCCTGTATCCCTACTAGTAGTGGAAGGTACAGCCTCTAAATAGTACGATTAAAAACCCTCAACATAATTAGGAGCTAAGCACCATGTTTCCTGTATACAAATTAAATCAAGATCATCAATAAAATGAGGACACTCAGGAGAACCGAACTTAGTTGCTCGACCGCCCACATTCCATGTTGCAATTTCATAGCTTCCATCCAGATGTAAACTGGGGTTACATAAGGATGACATATTATTCTGTGAGCTACTAGGACAAGTGTTGTCAGCAGTATTATTCCCTCATCGCTCCCCCTAATCACATTCCCAAGACTGACTTTTGGATGAAACACCTCACAACCTTCAACTGTTCCCCCCACATCATTGAGTCAGCTAAGTCGCTCGGAATCACACTAGACTTGCACTTGAATATGAAGAACCATATCAGCAATGCAACCAAGGGAGTCAAACATCAGTTGAGTATACTAAGCAATCTCAAACCATTCCTTCCACAGAAAGATTTCAAATTGGCCAAGACTAGACTATGGCAGATCCACACTGTGTGGTCTCCCCAAACTGAGCTTGGCCCCATTAAGGGCTTCTCTTAATGCCGCAGCGAGACTGATTACTGGGTCAAAAAGAAAAGAACACATTTCCCCAGCCCTAAAGTCCCTACACTGGTTACCATACGAGGCCAGAATTCACCTAAAAATTGCATGCATGACGCACAAATCCCTCCACTTCAAGACCCCCATCTATCTGGTTCAAAAACTAGAACTATCAGGGGGCTGCAGAGGGTCATGAAGTATAAGTACAATGCTCCTGAAACCACAGCTTTTCCACAAAAAGAGATCGAGTAACAGAGCCTTATCTGGCATTGCCCCAAAGATTCGGAACTCTCTTCCTCCAGAAATCCGTACAATCTCCTCGACCGCTTCCTTCAAAAAAGAAGTTAAAAAAATCCTAATGCTCAAGTTCCTGCCTGAATAGGCCTTGACTAGTAGACTACATTGCTGCCCTCTATTTGCTCATCTTGATTGACTTTAGACAGGATTATATACCCGGGAATACCATTATTTAGCATGCCTTGTACTTATATATGTTTGAATGTTCCTCACTCATTGCTGTATCCGCCCTAACCTTCTGTGAAGGTTTCGGACACCTACTAGATTATTGCATGTGTCTTGTATAATTATGTAATGAACAAATATTTTTGCTTCCCAATACTGTATCCCTCTCACCCAAAATTGTGAAGCGCTCGGATACCCGTAAGGGTCATGTTCGCGCTATACAAAACGTTATAATTAAAAATAAATAAATAAATCGTAAGTAGTCAGTGGCTAAGCTAGAATCAGGCAAAAGGCTGTCTACTAGAATAGTACTCAATAGATCCAAATCAGTATCCACCTTGTTATCCCTGAAGGAGGCATTATCTTTCGTAATAGTAAGACTCAAGTTATGTCAATCATTGGCCTGTAAAGTAATCAGTGCTTGAAACCTATTTGATATGGACAGGGGCGGGCAGGATGGAAAGTCTGGGTCTAGAGCATTAGACATATTTCATGCAAAATTATCTGCATGATGAACGTTATGAAGGTGCCAATAGAAGAATCCCAAAGGCAATCAAGACATATTCAAAGCCAACGGGGAGGGAGGCATGGACCTGGCTAAGACTTCCCTTGCCCAGTTAAGGTCCCGGAAGTTAATGATAATACAGTTCCCTTTGAGGGTCTTTCTCAGAGGTCCAACCCATCCCACTTTCCAAGTGAAAAGGATCTGGTGTGCTCTCTCCACTGGATTATGACAACTCCTGTGAAGCCAGTGTACCACTATATTTTTTAAGAATTTATGAGTTTATATTTGACCAGGCCTCAAGGAGGGGATGTTAACTAGAACGGCCAAATAGGTGCAGCCGCTGGGGGCAAATTGATTGTTACATGATCCCCAACTAAATTCCCAGCGTTGTCACCTGCTGAATCTAAATTAATGGTTTGCAACTCAGTATGGTGCTTAAGACTTTTAGACGAATGAGCCTTAATCACCGGAGCTGGTTGCAGAATAGAAAGTGAATTGACCTCGGGAACAGATACACGTGTAGAACCCCTTCCGGTTGCCCCGGAAGCGGGCCGACACCAGCGGGCTTTGCCCTCTTGCAGGGTTGTCTCAGGGTTGGATACTGACGGAGAGAGATCTATAGCTTGTAGTGATTACTTATCTATGTTGTAGTCCCTCAAATTACTAGGAGAAAGGTTTTGGCGATAGGACCTAATCTTGTTGACTGCCCCAATCAGACATTCCAACTTCTCTCCAATTGGGCATAATAGATATTCCACTATAATTGTTATTCTAGTCAGAAATGGTGCCCAGTGTGTCTCATCAAAGAGAACTGGCCCATTAAAGGTTTCTAAATTTAATGGAGAGGCAGGCACACAAATACAAGTTCCGTCAGCTACCCTGGGGCCTTCTTACACTCTCTCTTCTTTGATGTTGGTGGGTGGGCAACAAAAGTTGGATCCTCGGGTGGAATCTAACACGGGCTCTGATGACAAAAGGGTAGCTGAAAAAATATCCAAGCCCTAAACGGCACTAGAGCATTGCAGTAACCCTTGCTGCAACTCACAGACCGGAGGCAAGGCAACATCGTCATTGTGAACCACCCACCTACACCCAAGGAGAGACTCATTCTGCCAGATCTATTTCTTTGGTAATGACATTTACCGCCTGCACTAAAAACAAATCAATTGTGGTGCGGGGTGTCTTGGCATTGGTTTGGGCATTTACTGCCTTACGCTTGCCCACACTGTTGGGTATCGGCCTAGAATGACCAAATAACCAGAGATGACAAAAAGAATTTGGGCCAACACATCGACCAAGAAACCAGCCAACAAATACACTTGAGGGAAACACTGACTATTAAGAACCAGGCCCCCCAAAAATTGGCAATGCAATACAAAAGGCACTATCAGAAGTGAAACAGCAATTTAATTTGGATGAACCTAGCAGCTCCTACACCTAAAACCTTTAAGACTCAATAACAAGCACAAGTCCAACCCCGTAGTTAGCTTGGGCCTTTAAATAGCCCCAATTCATGTCGAGGAATAATGTAACTGTCAGGTTCTACAGAAGTCACTTCGACATTATACACAGTACCTTATTTATATATTTTAGGGGCAAATGTTGGAGAGATGGCCCGGCCCAACCTCTTCCAAGCAATGATGGGCCAGGATGTGTGGAAATATGGATTTTTCTGGTCAGTTATGTCCCCTATCTTGGACCCCAACGGTTCTATGTGCATGTTACAAGTACATGTATGTTCCCTCTAGTTCCAGTTATGAAGACGCAAATACATGTGCGTCCACCGTTAACCTGTCCTCTGTTGATCCGCCATGAATGGGCCGGATATTCCATTCCTAAGTACGAAAGGCCACCGCCTTTATATGGTTCACTTATGCCATTTTACAGTCCAGGCAAGTAGGCCCTGATTCTGTCATCAAGCTTCTCTTGCTTTCTGTCTCTGAAGCTCCAGTCCGAGCCTGCATCTGTGACCATGAACTTTGTCTCATTCTCTGCGCGGCTCACGAAGCCTGACATCAGCTTGCTGCCTGCCAAGAACTGTATTTCACCTTCGAAAATTATCTGCTCCGCTCCCTGCCCAATGCATTCCTGTCTAGTAGCTTAAGTAAACATTCTTCCAGCTACCAAGCAAAGGCCCGACTTCTCTGTCTTCATACAAGTAATTCATAGCCCTGTTACTATGGAAGATTCCGCCCTCGCATCTGGTGTAGACACTTAGACGCTTGTACACGCACTAACCGTCAGTATAGTCAGTATAGAATAAGATTCTACTCTAAGAGACCTCTCTTTTGGATAACATAGTTCTTTAAACATAGGATGTTAGATATGATTTGGGATTAGGTTGACTTGACCCTCCAGACTTCTGTCGCCACATGTAGAGCTAAATATCAAGTCCCCTTCACCCCCTAGTTGCACGTCAATCACACGTCATACTGCTGCGCGCGCATCTCTGCCAAGTATTTCTGCTGATACTGCGAAATTATCTCATAGATCCACCCATTTGTGACATCACAACCAATGACGTATCTCTGTTACGCCCTATTACGCCTCTTTTCATTACGTATGTGTATACTTATCTGTATTATCAGCTGTTACGCCTCCTGCATCTGTCTTAATGTAAATGCTTTTCATATATATATTGTTACCTGTCAATAATGTATTGCCTTCACTTCCTGAACCTTCGTGGTGATGGAACCTGAAATCCCTGATTCGAATCAGTATTGGAATAAAGCCCATTCCGAACCTCTAATACCACGGATCCTGCCTCTTATTTACTGAGCTATTTTTATTATGTTTCCGTATCAAATTAAGTCCCGGTAATTAAATTATTTACCACATGAATGGCGCCCGAATAGGGACACTTTCTCATCTCACGCGCCGGCGGTGCGTTGCAGGCCCGGTCTCCTGCCACAGCTGGACGGACAATAACGCGTACCAGCAGGATTTCCTGTGTCTCCCTCCGGTCAAGCGGGGGCGACTGAGGCTGCGATCAACACCCAGACGAGGCGGTGAGAAGTGCGAAGTATCCCGACCAGAGCCTAGCTGAGAGAGCAAGATCCGAGGTATACAGAGGCCCACCAGTTTCCGAAGTCCCAAGTCGAGTCCAGTGTCCGAAGCGTTCGAGTCGAGTCCAGTCCGGTTCAAGTTCAGTCCAGTTTCTGAGGCCTTCCGTTTCCGAGCTACCCGGTGAGTACCATTACTGGGGAGGCGTTCTGGCGTGCACATAAGTTGTGCCGGTCCAGACGGGTTTGGGTACACAAACTCGGTCTGCACTGTTTCAGCAGTGTATCTGTACTGTTTAGCAGTGTATCTAGTATATCAAGTATATAAATTCAGAATAATTCAGTTCAAGTCGAGTATCATGTTTAATGATTAAGTTTTCCTTAGATCGTCATCATCATTGTTGCTCAGTTAAATGTTAAATGTTAAATGTTTATAGTACGTTCTGCATATTGTGGTATGAATGACTGTTCATTATTGTGATTACTGTATTAAGTTTGTTCAAGATCAAGTATCAGATCAGTTCTCAATATGCCGCTCTGTTCGAAACTAAGACAGATCACAACTAGAAAAGGGGTACTCGAAGAAGCTGTTCCCATTCCTCCTAGGGACACTCCAGGGTACTTCATGTATCATAAACATGGCCTAGACGCCATATTATTTCTTGATCTATGGGTAGACTACACTAAGGAATTACCAGAAAGTCAGAGGTGGCCCGCAGCGGGGACCTGGGATGCAGAGTGCATCGTGAAAGTAGAGGAAGAATTATGGAAAAAGAAAGCTAGACAATCACAGAAAGACGCCATTGAATTATGGCGTAAAGAATCACATAGACGAACAGAAAAAGCACGTAGACAGGAAGAGAAGAGTAAAGAGAATTCTAATGAAGTCCGAGAAAATCTATTAATTAAAGAAGGTGCACGAGTGAAATCAGAACAAGTAGACAGACAAAGAAATGCCCTTATGAATGGTATGTATCCCCTTCTGGCTGAAGGATTACCTAAGGCTACTCCAGGGATACCAAAAGACTTGCCAACCCCATTATTTCCAATAAAGGTACATCCTAAGGGGCATCCTAGAACCGCAGAAGATGTTTTTCTTTCCTCATATTTAGATGACGCAGCTCCCGAGTATGCTCATCCCGCCCCACATAGACCGCCTGCCAGGGAGGTTCAACGCCAAGATCCAGTACCCGTATCGTTACAGCAACAAGTTCTGACACAAGTTCCGGCAAGCACATCCGTTTCTGCATCTGTTCCTACAGCTACTTCTATAGCTGTATCCACGCCTATAGTTGCTGTATCACGTTCAACGAATCCTTTCACACCCGATACCCCAGATGGGGCTACCGGAGGTGCTACCAATATCTTTTCTACGCCACCTAGAATAAATAAACTTACTTTTCAAGAGTCAGCACATTCACGTACCCCCAAACTCATAAATGCCCGTACGCTTAAGGAACTTCTTATAGATTGTAGATATGACCCTGTGCCCGGAAAAGAGGACGAAATGACCCTAGCATCATTACGTATCAGACGAGCCGCAGTGTATTTAGGGAAATTACCAGGAATGACTGCACATCTAGATAATATATATCATTTTGTCCAAACCGGGCGAGATTCTGAATGTATTAACAGAGCTATGGAATACCAGAAAGTGGAAATACAGGGGGAACTGTTGCGTTTCCTCATAAATTGTGTGATCAGAAATCAAGACCGACCGGGGGTAGACCCGGAAGCAATGCAGATTCTTACCAGATGGAGCCAGAATATATCAGAAGGGAGACATGATAAGCAAAACTGTATAATAGCCATGTGCCGAAAGATCCGTAAAGAAATAGAACGCCTACACGAAGAAAGATTAGCGGTAGACCAGTTCGAACAAAGCGAGGAAGAAGCATCAGGACTGCCCACAGGACAGTCAGAAACTATAGCCTATGTAGGTAGAAGAAGATCTTGTAATAGTACTAGATGTCTTACTGATCCGATACGTCCGATGTGTCTAGAAAATAACAGGAAATTTCAAACACCAATAATAAATATAAGGTCTAACGAGCATTCATTCCAAGCAGCAGATAAATTACTCCGAGAACGAAGGGGTTATCATTTTCTCGATTCTATGGATGAACAAGAATTAGCCAGGTCAGCTGTCCATTGGGTTGACAGTCCCGGGAAGTATAGTGATGACACAGTAGCTCACACATTTTTGAATCTCACCCCAGATGAACAGCGTTTAGCTGGGATTTATATGATTCAACAACTTCTTATACTATATAAAAGCCAACATTCAGATCCTGGTCCCTTACCTGATATATTGACCGAATTACTCACGAATAGATGGAGAGGTTCAGGTACTAAGCTAATTAAAGAAATACTAGAATCAAGAAAGCAGTACATTCTTTTTATATGCCCAGAACATGTCTCACTGCCCATCAAGGAAAGAACCATGTATTACATGGACAGACAGAATCCCTTACGAGAAGTGCACCCAATAAAGGGCGAGGACAATGAGTTTAAACGTGTATATGTGTATACGCCCATATCGAAAATAGAATTGTTGGAAATGAAGAAAGTGGTACCCAGTCATGACAAAGACCCAGCGGGTTTCCACCGAGAAATTAAAGACATGTTACTCATGGGAGAGTATACCTATCCCGACATTATGACAATATTAAAGGTATTGATGCCTGCTGGCATTTATGAAAAACTCAAGGAAAAAGAGTGGGAGGTAGGAGACCAAAAGATAGATTGGACAGCATTAGAAGCAGAAGAAAAGGCCCGAGGTCCAGGTTCGGGGCTTGGGGACAAAACTAAAGCACTACCAGGTCTACTAGTACAGGTACTGCCACGTTTATTAACCACGAAAAAGGAAGACTGGGGTGCAATTTCAGCCTGTAAACAAAAGCAAGATGAAGACACTAGTGATTTCTATGCACGATTTGAAAAATGTTTTGGTATAAATAGTGGTATAAAAGCGAGTAGCGAATCATACCCACATCTGTTTGTGACAAAATTAGTTGAAAATTCCTTGCCCCAAGTGAAGAATAGAGTATTAAAATTCGAGAGTACCTGGCAAGGTAACACTCCATCACAAATGTTACAAATGTTACAGTATCATCACAATAGAATTAGAGAGGAACAAGATCATGAACAAAGACGCATGAAAGACACGAAAATGAAAATGCTAGTCTCCCAGACAGTTCCAGTTGAAGGACATAAAAAGGGTACGACACATTCTGGCGATTTAGCGGGACCTGTAAAAGGGACATGCAACTATTGTAAACAACTAGGTCATCATGTACACGATTGTCCAGTCCTGAAGCGTAATATCGCCACGGGCATTACAAAAGAAAGACCACGGCCACTTAGACAGGATCAGAATGAACAAGGAGCCTTGCAGCATGCACAGTCCATGCCAGCTCCACAACAGACTATACAGTTTGTGCCAGCTGCACCAGCGCTGCCTGTTGCTGCCACGCAAACCACGACACGACAACTGTACCAGACCGCACAGTATGACTATCCTGATTATCAACGATATGCATGAACCAGCCTAGAGAGGGAAGTTGACTTACCCCTTATCGAGATCCCTGTAGATCAAGAAGGACCTTATGTACATAGTGAATTATTAGGCCAAGACAGAAAATTTTTACTCGATACAGGGGCAAGTCGAACAACAATAAAACGTAGTGAAGTTCCAGGGGCACCCCTCTCAGGCTCACAGAATATTTCCCTTGGTTTTTCAGGAAAACCTATTGTTAATGAAGTGTCACAACCTCTTCCACTTACGATAGGACCTTTGACCCGAACTACAGATTTATTGCTTACTAAATCATGTCCAGAAAACCTGTTAGGAATAAAAACACTGAAGGCTCTAGGAGCTATAATATGTTGTTCTCCGGAAGGAGTAAGATTGTTTTTACGTGATTTTAAAGGTCATTATGTGTCTAGAGACATGGATCCCCGATTGCAGACTTTACCTACACATCTATGGGCACAAGGCCCTACTGATGTTGGTTGCATGAATATTACACCATATCGAGTCACACTAAAGGCAGGAGTGGTACTACCACGAATGCGACAATACAAGTTACCACCAGATGCTGTAGTGGCTTTACTACAAATCATTGACGAGCTCATTGCCCAAGGAGTGGTTGTAGAAACAGACTCCAATGTATGTAATTCACCGATAATTCCGATTCTCAAACGAACAGATCCGAAGGCCCCGCCAGTATATCGATTGGTTGTTGATCTGCGCGAATTAAATAAGTGTATTGTGCCGCAATTCCCTGTGGTCCCCGATATCTCATCATTACTGACAGCTATTGATTCCGAAGCAACATTCTTTACTGTAATTGATCTCAAAAATGCCTTTTTCAGCGTCCCAATAGATCCGGAAAGCCAATATTTGTTCGGATTTAGTTTAAATGGACGTAGCTTCAAATTCTCACGCGCACCTCAAGGATTTACAGAAAGCCCCAGCATCTATAGCCAAGCACTGAAACGAGAACTCGACAGCATCCACATGCCAGTTAACACTGCCTTGCTTCAATATGTCGATGATCTGCTGATCACCGCCCGAAGCGAACCTGAATGTGAAAAAGCATCACTGACAGTTTTACAATTTCTAGCCGAAAAGGGGCACAAGGTGTCCCCTTCTAAGCTGCAATTCTGTGTCCAGCGAGTTATTTACCTTGGTCACTCGCTGTCCAAGGAGGGAAGGCAGCTTACACCAGACCGCATTCAGTTAATAGCTAACATGCCAATACCCAAGACACAAAAGGAGGTGCGGGCTTTCATAGGCCTCACTTCATATTGTAGACAGTGGATCCCTCAGTATGCATTTTTAGCAAAACCACTCATTCAGTTGACAACACAGGAGGCAGCCACATCGACTGTTCTCCCTTGGGCTCAGGAACATACACAAGTTTTTGAAAGCTTAAAGAAAGCTCTATGCCAAGCACCTGTTTTAGCAACACCATGTTACAGTAAACAGTTTACACTCTTTATTACAGAACGCGAAGGTACTGCCTTGTCAGTACTCACACAGGAACAAGCAGGAGCACACAAACCATGTGCTTATTTTTCTAGTACATTAGATCCCGTAGCTCAGGCTCTGCCTGCGTGCCTAAAATCAGTGGCAGCGACAGCTTTAGCAATCAGACAAAGCGATGCCATAGTGTTAGGACATCCATTGACAGTACAAGTACCACATGCAGTGGAGGTTCTTGTGAATCGAACGCAAACACAACATTTGACTATAGCAAGACTTACAGGGTATGAACTAACACTGTTTCAGCCACATATAGAAATCAGACGTTGTAACACATTGAATCCTGCCACACTTTTACCTGTAAAT